>NC_052017.1:114440952-115690952 GCF_015832195.1 Motacilla alba alba
AAACAAACTTTCCTCTTGGCACTCTGCTTTATGTCCAGTCTTTGCAAATGAGTCTGTGGCTGTTCTCAATTTCTGCTACTGGACTGCTCCTCCAGCTAGGAGTGGATGGTTTAGTGAGCTTATAAAAACATACAGGGACTGAAGAACGGGTATAGGTCTCACCATGTGAGTTATAAAATCTTCACAAAAGCATCTTTATTCATGCCAGGAAAAGTCCCAGTGGCAAAATAGACAACAATCCGGCTCACTGCCCAAATGCCTTTCAAAAACCAAGACAATAAATAAATGATTCTCATGCCAATGTAAAAGTTCTACTATGGACTGAAGTTGAAAACCCTTCAGTTAAACTAAAAGGAAGCAAAAACATTAAATGCCTTTCCATCCTCATCCATGTAAAACTTGTGTTATAACGATTTTAATAAAGCAAAATCAAAGAAGGACAACATCCAAGGTATGATACTTATTGCAGTTTTTTGGGGTCCAGTGAAATGCTACCATCAGGATAAAATCTAAAATTATGGACTCTGGAACTAATGAAATGCAAAGGATTTCCTGAGAGTATGGTTTACTTCCTCCAGCAAACATATGTATGAAGAGCTAAGTGAAAAGATACCACAAGACATCATCTCCTGGCATCAGGAATGAGTCTGAGCATTACAGGATAGATTTTGGACAGCCCTCCAGCTGCTCAGTGCTCCCCTGCAGGCCACCACTATACTTCTCCTTCATGAAACAGTTTGAAGGATCTCCACATTTCCCAGGCATTTTTAAACCACCATGTGCTCCTTACTGCTGCCACCATAGACCTGTAGCCCCACTTCTTGAACCATGCCAGTAACCAGGAGGATTTTGTTTATGCTGTCCTAAGGCAGCACATCTCTTGAGGAGGATTCTCTGGATATCACATTCAGTCTAAGGAGAGGGGGGATGGCCCATGAGCAGAAGTGCATAGGCATACATCAGGACACAACATTGCACAGATACACAAAGACACAGCATAAATTCTTGCTTGCTTTTATAGCCCATTCTCTCCACAGGGGAAAATTCTGGCCCTTTATACTCTGTCTATCTAATACAGACACTTACCACCATCTCCTCCAAGTGGGATGTGCACCTGCAATTGTTGGGTGATAAAAGACATTTATCTCAATCTGCTCTGGAAAAACTGACAATGAATGAAGATGAGAAATCCTCGATTAAGACCTGGGAAGCAGAGACTGACACAAATTTATGAGTTTTTTTATAATATCTGTATTGTTTAGTGGTGTGATTTTTTCCTGTACTCAGATACAATAAATGCAATTCTTCAACTCAAATTCTGCATTGAGGAAGAACACAGAAGCAGAATAGCTTCTGCTTTCTCTAACAAAACAAACAGGTATAAGATTAAAAAAATGCATTAACTTCACAATGAGAAAGGTAAAGCAGATAATTTATTTGTATGGGGAATCCATAATACAGGATTTTTAAGTACAAAAGACTTTTTACATACAACATTTTAAATCCCACCACTCTATTTTACTGCACCTTCTAAACGCTATGCGCTGGTAATGCAGATAAACATCTTTTCCCCCATTTCAGACAGAGAAACAGAGGTACAGACAGAAATTTCTCAAGCAAAAGTAAAAACCAAGATAAGAGCACTTCTATGAATAACAAAGGTTTAACTCTAAGTCCATCAGAAGCATTGCAAGCATCTCCAAATATTTTTATGGGATTTGAATCATGACCCAGAAGACATAGGAGTAGCCTCCTCTGTCAGGCATTAAGTCCTCAATCTGATCTCTTCTTCCTTCGTTCAATTTAACCTGTCTGTAGTTTGGACTGTGATCCTGTCAGAGGAACTAAGTGAATTGCAGAGAATGATGCCTCAGGTTTTAGATTTTATATTTTTCAGTTCCTGTACTGCTTTAGTGTGTAGTTCTGAGCTTCCTATTAAGGGATAGTAAGCTCTCTTCACAGTGTAGGTAGACAAAACAATTTGTTCTCTAGCTGGGGACCAAGGACAAATGATCCAAATCTCAGGCCCAGGAGCATAAACGAAGGCAGAATTAAGAGAGAAAAACAAGAGGGATGGGAATCCATAACCTAAAGTTTAATAAGCTAAACTGGACAATTAATTCCAATATGACAAAGGACCAGAAATTAAAAAAACGTGAAACCCTGTGATTTTGTGACCATTTTGGGTTCATCTTGGGTGTAGCCCTGGCTGGGCTCTTGTACTGCCCAAGGTGTATCCATTGAAGCTTTTTAATAAATACCTACTTGTTTCTTTAGCTCCATCTAGTCTCTGTTCTAGGTCAGCCTTCTCAAGGCATCAGGAAATGCAATGCAACCATGAGAACTTTCTGAAGGATCCTTTAGCAGCTCACCAGAGACTTTAAGTCTCCATTCTGTACTTAGTGCAATAGACAGTAAAGCTAAAGATGGAGAGAAACACCTGTTCTGAAAAGATCTTAGCATGATTTTTCAGCTAAAGGTAGCTTTCCCATTGCTTATGCTTGGAAAGCTGAAGGTTCAGGGCTGGGAAATCAGGCATGAAAGACCTCATTCCTTCTTTCATATTAACACTTCATTATTTTTTCCATCTTTAACTGTAACTGACAGATTTTTACTTGATCTTCTATACTAACACCCAAGGAATCATCTCTCCTTTCAGATATGTACACACATTATCGTTGACTGTAATGTCTGTATGAAGGCAGAATTTAAATCAATCATTAAACTTGTAAATTCATATCTGACTGTGATACTCTCCTACTCTGCATGTACATGAATAAGTACTGATGAACACTTTGATTTTCACTTCCTAGTATCTGGATGTCCATTAACTACCCGAAATGCCACATTTAACCGTTAGGGCAACTAAGAAACTTATGCAGAAAAATTGCTACTGTGCGCACACAACATATACAGACTGATACTAAGCGGAAAAATGAAAATACAGTCCTATTGTAAAATGAAATTAAATGTAAATGGACATTATGCCACGCACAACTACTTTCTGTATTTTGGAACAACTGTTTTTCAGAACCTGACATGGGCAGTTCCTTTGCCTTTCCCCCTCTCCTTGCTGCTGGCCATTATGTCAGTTTTTGCCACATACTCTGAACCAAGCTTGAGATTTTGTTTTACCGTATGTCTCCTTCTGAGGGCTAAACAGGCTAGTCTTTTTAGCCAAAATTTTAAAGGACTTGGCAAAAACCTAAATAACAATGGTAGAGATGATAAGAGAAAGCTGTCTTTGACTAAAACTGGAGGCATTAAGACCTGAATTAGCATATACGTTTTCAAGAATTGCACTGAATAGAAATTTTGTAAGGATTCTTTGTTTACTAGTGAGAACAGTAAGAATGTATTAGCTGCCTCTTTGGTCACTGTCCAGAATTTGCCAATGTTTTCTGGTTGGTAATGCAGCAAGGCAGCATTCCTTGGCATCTCTGTACAAAGTGAGAAGAATATCACAAGGTGGTTTTCTTGGCTATGACACTCTCAACAGACTGCAGCATGTGTCAACAGAAAAACCAGAGTGACATGCCTTCCACTTTAAGCGACAGATACATTACATGCCAGAAACCAGCAAAAATACCCCTTTTAATGTAGCCACTAAAAATATATCTAAAATATGATCTATGAAACAGTTCTACCAAATAAACCATGTTCAATCATGATGTGTTTGACTGTATTTAGATTACTTATTATATAAAGATCATTATCCTTGATATAAAACTGTCACATATTAAAAAAAGACCCTACATAGGTCCTTTTTAGATAAAGGTTCCCCAGAGAGCATCTCAAACTCACATCACATTCCAAAGCTCTGTATCTCATATTTGGGGCTTTTGAGTTAACCAGAAGTCATACAAAAGTATATGTAACCAGACAGCTTGTTATTGACTTTGTTTCTGAGGAGGCTTATGCACATTATTTATTCAGGAAGCTGTAAGAAATAGAGTCCTCTTATGCAACATGCTTCACATTTGATGGATTCACATAAATGTATGCAGTGGTTATGTCAGTGCATTTGGTCAAATCACATCCTGATTTTATTATATTCATGCAAAAAAATGCATTAGGCATGTTGCTCTGATATAACAAATTCTTTTGGAAGAGGGCCACAGACAAAGCAGGCAACAGTTTTGTGGTTACAGCTATATTCACACATGAATATATACTTTGAATCCTATTTTGGTGCTGTTTATGTCTGGGCATTTCATAAAATAAGCCTTCTCTACTCCTTAAACTTTGCTCACTGCTTTACTACAACAGTGGTTAGTTCCTTGTTCAATAATTCTTGCTGATGTGCAACATCAGACAGGATTGACTCTATGTTCTCCAGCTGGCACAACTGTACATTTTCATAAATTACACAAATATAATTTCTTATATAATGTAGCTGTGAGCAAGAACTGCAGACCTGGAACTCTACCTTTTTCCACAAAGCATGAATAATGATTACTTCTTAGGTGGGTGTGAGCACATTCCTGTTTTATTAGATCAGTCTCACAAAAGCAGGACTGCACTGTGAATGCCAAGATTATTTTTACCATGCTATCAAAACCTGGAAAAAGCAGTGGTTATCTGAGGCTACTGATTTATCACATTTTACCTTTATCACTCCCAATTTATTATCTTTTTTTTTTCCTAAGTCAATATCTGCAATGTGTCCTAACTAAAATGTGGGGAATCTTACTGACAGGAACAAATTTAAAACCTCTACTTGCCCACCTGACTTAAAAGACTTCAATATGTCACTCCAGCTGGGCTGGAGAAAAGAGGTCACCAATTCTAATTTTGTAATACTTGCCAGTCATTTGAGATGTTCAGTAGGACTGCAATTCCTTTCCCAAACTGCTATGAATTTCATGTGTTCATACAATTTTGAGACTTTCATACAAAAAAAAAAATCCATAAATTAAATCCTCCAGAGGGTACTGAGGAGTGGAACAGAACATGGTAAGTAATATTGCCACTAAATCACTGGAATCACAAGTGGAAAAGAAACAAACATCTGTTCTTCTCTACATATGAATGAAAACAATGGAACATAGTAAATGAGCATGAAAATATCTCCTTGAGAAGTAGTATTAATCCACCAACTTCAACTGAATAATCTCCTTATAACACCTTAATACTAATAAGAAAATAAATTATCTGTTTAAATGGAACATTTAGTCTGCATTCAATACAGCCATGTCATGTTGACACTAGTAAGTTAATAAACAAGTGGGTATTAAATTAGAATACAGGAATAAAATATACACTACTTTAATCATCTG
Source organism: Motacilla alba alba (assembly GCF_015832195.1). Lineage (NCBI taxonomy): Eukaryota > Metazoa > Chordata > Aves > Passeriformes > Motacillidae > Motacilla > Motacilla alba. The sequence continues at coordinate 114,446,232 of NC_052017.1, forward strand.
AGGAGAAAATACTTATTTTCAGTCATCATTTTAAATTGTTATAAACCTATTAGACAGTAAGATCACAGTAAATACACAACTTCAATATGCTCTAATTCTGTGCAATTTATGAGATTTAAGCAAATATCAGTGAGAGTTTTAATTTGGATCTCCCAACAGCTAGACAGGATTATTGTGAGTGTAATAGTTTTATGTTCAAGTGGGATTCTGCTGTATTAAACTCTTTGTTAAACAAATCAGTCAAGCTCTCTCTCTGGAATTTTAATTTGCACCTTTGTAGATGACCAGTTTCACTTTTAATGTTTGATTATTAGCACACACTTTAAAGAGGCAAGATCTCACTGTTTAATATCAGTTTCCTTTCATTTTTTCTTGAGTGGAATTATATTTTAGTCCAAAAAGGTTATCACTGCCTGTAGTTATGTATCTCCCAAGGCATTTAATTTGCAGTAAAAAACGCTCTGTAAAAAATGTTGCCATGTTGTCAACATAACTAAAATCTGTTTTTTGTTAGGCTGCCAACATTTGCTATCATGTTAACTGCAATAGTTCCATCCTTTCCCAAGAGCAGTTGATAGCAGTACTCTCAGAAGCATCACCAGAATCCATATGGAGACAGAAATACAGGTTGAAAATTTCCATGACAGGCAGCTCACTGTAAGACTCTTCAATTTTTTCAATGCTGTCTCACACTGACTCTTTCCTGACAGGTAGGTAAGACATAAATGAGTCATCTCATCCTGATTCTTAGATTTGCTTTCTTACTCGAGCCTCAGTCCAGAATTAAAGATACACTTCTAAGACAAGAAGGCCTTCTCCACAGCCCCGGCTTCTCAGATATTCCTCTCAGCTGCCACCTGGATTCACCATGCAATCTGCAGCCACACAACCTTGTTCGGGTTGCCAGAAAAGTCAACAGCAAGTCCAGCTTGCTCCAAGGACTCAAAGAGAGCTCAGAGTGCTCTCAACAGGCCACAGTCTACTGCCTCACCATGCAGGAGAAGGGTTATGGTCTCTTTCACACTCAGGTGCTCAACACAACTATTTTCAACAGTAAAATAATTCTGAAGCCTTTTGAAAAACTTTTATTAAATTGTGTACGAGCAATTATGATGTTGTCTTGAGACACAGGAAAGACTAAACTATTAACTGATAGTAACTAATCATTTGGGCATTCTTATGGAGTACAAAACCAAAAGGTTAAGCTCTTCGTCTAAATAATGCTATGTAGAAGCCCAAGATTTGGTCTCATATATGCAGTCAGACGTTCTGGGTATTTTAGAATGTTAGAATGGGCAAGTCTCACTCTCTTTTGATCTCCCTTGTCTCATGTCCTGCCCATGCAGACCTGATTCTCAGAAAATATTAGCAGTAAAAGATTAAATGCAACTGATACTTTCCCCTTGCCTCAACTCTGCTTTCACTGTTCTGGTGTTTTCCAACAAAACCCCTTTCTGCCAAAAATGCTCATCCAACTCCGACTGCTGTTGAATGCCCAGAGAGTCTTAGGGGAAAGTGAAGCATCTCCTCACTGTTGGATGGAAGCCTATGGTGAGCACACTTTTAGAAGAGAAATAAGTAGTGAATGCTAGGTAGAATGTGCAATCACTTCTGACCCTCTCTGAGACATGACTACTTCTCTCTGGGAAGAGAGAAGAAAACTTACTTCACTCATGATGAATCCATGAGATCAATTCCAAACCTCCCCTTTTTGTCACTGCATATTGGCCAACTGTCTCAAACTTTCCCTCAAAGGTAAAATTGAAGTTTAAGTCCTAGCTAATATAATTCTTAATTAGAAATGAGTAATGACATACCTTATATAAGATTTTATTCCCAACTTCAAAAGGAGCTACCTAGGTTTCCTTGGTGTCTTTACTTTGAAGAAAATGTCTTTTATTACTTATTTTAGTACAACACATTAAAATCAAATATCTCCTGTAGCAAAACGATTCAAGTCTCTGGAACTCAAATAATTTTCTAATAAAAAATGCATGAGACAAATAAATGCACTTTATGTTCCACAAGAAAAGGCAGTTTCAACAGGCTAATGCTCAGAGAAAATTCATTTTATCAACCAGCCATTTCATTCTTTGGTGCTGTTACAAGCTCCCCGCGGTTGCTAAGCAACCATAATTCATCGTACCTTTTAATGGATACTCTGCTACTGCTGAGAACATTAAGGTGAAGAGAATAAATGCCTTGGGTGAATCTTGAAATCTTTCATTATGCATGTCATTCTATTTCTGTAATGCTATAATGCTGAAATGTTTCTGTGGCAGGAAACTGAGTTGTGGTAATTGCATATTCCACTCATATATGTTTTGTAAGCAGAGCAGCACGTACTTGTCTAAAATGAGCTATTTCTAACATGATTGAAATTGGACTTTTCTACTTCTAAAGGTAGTAAATAAATCTGAGGGGGGAAAAAAAGGAATGAGTCTGGAGGAAAATGTCTTAAAATTTTCAGCAAGAGTGACAAAATCTTATGGCAAAAATTGAAAGTAATCAAACAGGCTTGATGGTAACACAGAGTGGTATGTGAATATATAGTACACAGCTGAAAGTGCAAAAAACACGATGAAGAAACCATATATCCTGTGCAACTTCCATATTTTTGAAACACATGACATTCAAAGACAGACACGTGTGCTAGACCAGGCATCTCTCTCTGCATTGTTAAAGCAAACCTCAAGTTTCAGCCAAATGCAAATGTCCAATATTATGTACATTTGCCACCTTGTTATTTTGGGCCTTTCCTCCTCCTGAGAAATACTTCTTCATACCAGGCAAGGGAACCCTTGTATGAGCACGATTTCACAATTAGACCTGTATTTTTCAAAAACATAGCAAAGACATTATGAGGTAAGATAGAGTGCTCAGATAGTGCCAATGATGTTTAGCACCACAAAACCCTAAGATGGATCTGTTTCTTCGGGTTCAACCTGCATTTCTTACTCTAATTATCTTCTCCTTCATACCTATATACACCATGTGACATGCTCTTAAAAAAGCCACTATATGCAGGTCAGATGTGGATTAATTTTTCCTTGTTTTGTACATTAACCTCAGATATATGTTTCCTTTATGTTAGAAAAACATACAATCAGATTTGGGGAGAATCTGGTCGCTTTTTTTTTTTTGTATGCACTTTTTAATGTCACTTCTCTATTTACATGGGTGGACTTGTCATTGGAAAAGATCAGTGACAAGCAGTATTTTAAGTTCTCTTCCTTGAGCATTTACAACCTAGCAGACGATGGTGACCTCAAACTCATGTTGTAGCTGCACAGGCAGTAATCCTGTGTTGTCCAGATAGGACCAGTCAGGGATATCTTATTGCCCTGCTTCTTTTGATGTTGGAAAGGAAGAGCAAATTCAACCCTTTTGCTTACCCTATCAGAAGTGGTTGAGGAGAAATTTAAAATTTCTTTGTTACTCTGTGGTATTTTTATGTGACCACTGAATTTCTGAATGTTTTGGCAAAACAATTCTTTAACCACATGGCATGAAGGTGGATGACCTCTGTCTCTGACAAACCTTTTGAAAGCTGTTCCTCAGGAAAATGATCGGGAAGAAAAAGCATATATGCACACAAATGAAGAGAGGAGAACTGTTGGGCATGCAGTAAGGAGTCAGAGACTCTGCATCAGCCCACTCTGCAGTGATTGTACTTGTTGAAAAGCACAAGAGGAAACCAACACACAGTCGTAACAGGAAAAGTAATATAGAGTAAAGAGGTTTCAAGTCAAAGATAATGCGAAGTTAAAACAAATGCATAGTATGTCAGAACAAATTATTTCTTTCCTTTTCTCCTTTACTCAAGTATTCATACAATTTCACTTGTCACCAAAAGAAAGCATACTTTGTGGGAAATGGATTTATAGAAAATACTTGACTTTTCTTACTCTCTTTTCTTGTCTTTCCCTTCTTATTTTATCTTTGTCAACTACTATTGAAAAGAACCAAGACTATATGTTTTATACCACTGCCTGATTATTTTTCAGTAAGGAAAATGCTGACTTTCCTCAAACCACTGATGTTTCCTCCAAAAATGTCCCCCAGTAGCTTTGCTGCGTCATTTTCAAAGACTTTCACACTTTGCTAGTGCAAATCACTCCTTTCCTTCACTCCAAATATCTAATGTGTGGAGTTTCATTAGTGGGGTTACATGCACCTGAAGAATGTCCTAAAAATTGTGTCTCCTAATGATTCTTCTTGCTCTGTTCTACTTCTTAGAGGGTGGTGATATCAGGGAGAAGTTACAGCCTGAAAAAGTCTTAAGAGGTTGAACCACTTATTAGTTCATATTTTTCTATGTAGTTTATCAAAACTATGGGAACAAATGGTGGTTTTCCACACAGTTAGAGTTGATCAAAATTATAATTCCTAAAGTTAAGAACATTCATGCTTAGGTAATTCCACATTTCCTCTGATGCAAACCTGCTATCATGCTGTTTGAACAATGGTAAAAATAATATAATAAAATAATGAAAATTAATGTTTTAAGCTTCACAGTGAGGTAAAAAAAAGAAATACTTAATATCATGTATCAAAGTTGGAAGAGAACAGCAAACTGAGACCTAACCACTGGAAGGTCAGTACCAATAACTTTTCTGCAAATGGAAATCGGTTGCAGAAGCATCAAATGATAATTACTGTTTGCTGGAGAATTTTAATAGAGTTCTACGTCACACTATAAAATGTTTAATTGTAACCCCATTTTAATAACACTATCTGATTAAATGAAAAGACGCCTTGCTGATTGCAATTACAATCTGTCAAACTGCATATTTATTTACAGTTTGGTTTTCTAAAACCACAAGATAAAAAAAGGAAACTCTATTCAGCTTGTCAGCAAACTATAATTATTGTGTATCCTTCTGTCAGTTTCTGCATAAAACTTTTGGTTCTAAAATGGATCTAATTATAACTACATCAACATTTATAAAAAATGCTTGCTTTCCATTCTTTCCTTGTCCTTTCCTCCATCCCTAGCAGTTAATTCTTTGCCACAAAATCAGAAGGAAAAAATTCTTCTAAAGTAAATAACACTTGTTTCTCTTTTTTATCCTTTCTATCCTAAATTGCTGTAAGAATACAGAAACTCTATTCAATGTAAATATTATTTATGGCAGTGCACTGTCCTAGCACTGTGCTCAAGCAAAGCCATGGGATTAGGACTCTATTGGGTTTTTTCTGCTTTGGCATTAATGTCTGGATATCAGCTGAAAAACTCTTTCCAAGAACATCATGCAGCTCATCTTCTGCAAAATCTATTTATTGTAATTTATAACCTTTCACAAGAAACAATTTTCCAGACAAACAAGAAACAAGTCCACATATCTGAACACTAGCGTATGTATCAACCAGTTACAGAAATTACATCTCAAAGAAAGGTCTATTAAATCATCCAACCCATCTCTCAGCCAGTGCAGGATTTTCCCATACGTACGTGTTCCAGTGCTTTAACACTACCTGGCAGACTATTCTGATGCCATTAAGAGAGTTTTTTCCCAGCCTTCACCCATTGCTTATTTTTTATCCCATTACTTGCAGTGACATTCCTTAGGTATCATAAACATCCACTCCTTCAGCCTAACTTTCTAAGTAATGGATGATGATAAATAAATAAAATATTTAAAATGTGCACATAAACAATTTCATAAAATAACACTATAGCTGAACCTTCAAGAAGAGTTATTTTGCTCGGTGTAGTTCATGGGCTAATACAGTCTGAATCATGATTATATGCTAATAAGATTTGGGGAAAGCTGATTATTTTTCTACTGTTTCCTAAATGGTCAAGTCAGCTATGAACCAAAACAGTCTGAACTAATATACATCTTCTTGATTATTTATTTCCTAGCTGTTCCGTCAACACCTATTACCTATCATGCATTCTTAGATCAATATACCCTTAATAAATATAAATATAAATATAAATATAAATATAAATATAAATATAAATATAAATATAAATATAAATATAAATATAAATATAAATATAAATACAAATATAAGCACACCTTAAAAGTAAATAACAGAATATTGAAAATATTAAGTTATCTTCATTAAACTCCATTGCCTGCTGGATGTTATGTATGGTGATTTTTTAAGGGTGAGAACCTCTATCCATCTATCCAGAGCTTGCGTGAGGAGTCTAGATGAATTCTCTAAAAAATAAGTTAGATCTGTCAGAAATGACAAACCTGTGGAGTATCCTGCTCTCGGTGAGATGACCTTTTAAAATCCTATCTTCGACTACATTAAATGAGGGACATTACAGTTCCCTCTGGACCAATTTCTGTGATTTGGTAAGTAACAAAACATTATGGCTGCACTGAGCCAGGATCTAAGAGGTCAGTTTAGTCATGTGACTTTTTTCTGTTGCACAGCTTTCCTATATTGTCTTTAATTATATAATAATCAAAACAATAAAAATTGTTTCCAAACAGGACATTAGATCATGATTTTTCTCTTCAGTCTTGTTGCACCTTGCACTGATTTTCCAAATGTTGCAAAAAAAACCATTTCAGGATTATGATGGCATGAGTGTGGATCATTATTGACAAACAATTTTGTTGACAGACCTTCTTATATAATATGAAATCTAAATTCTCACAATTTAGGAAGAAATGAATGCATCTTTTATAGAGCTAGTTCTATTTCTTTTGAAACTCTGGGACAGCTAGAGTAGGACAAGATCAACATTAAGCCAGAATATTTCTGAAAATCCCACTGAGCTTTTCAGTCAGCCACAGAGCTCCTAAAATGTACTCCAGAGGCAGAGGCCACAAATGATGAAATCAGTGCAACAGTGCCAGCCACAATTAAAATTACATAGGCCAGGCCCGGGGCAGAGAACTTTCCTGTTTTGAGTTTTCCTCTCCCTGCATTCACAAAAGCTGATGACAAGTGAGAAGAAACACATGTGCTATGGAACTGGCCTGTAAGGGCTTGGACTGGAAATCTGGGGCAGTGGAGCATCACACTCTGTGGTTAAACAGATACTTCACGTCTCCACAGAGCTGACTGCATTTCAAGGACAAGCAAAGCAATGCCTGCATCTTTTTCATGTGTCTTAAATAAGGTTGCTGTATCACTTCCAGGTTGCTTGAGAGCTTAAAAGTCTCAGCTACCATAATATGCAGTCACTGTAAAAACCTTTTATATTAGATGTGCAGCGCATGGCAGTTAAGTCCTGCTTTTATTACATGTGAGGACATCTGCTAGTTCTAATATTGAAAGCTGACTCTCGCCACACTGCTAACCACCTTTGTATTACTGAGCATCAAACATGAAATTAGCTCCTGGTAACACTTTCATTATTACAGGTCCCCCTACATAGTCATTTTCATCCTCCTTTAAGATCTTTCTTTTTCAATTTGGGATCCATTTGTCTTTGTACATGGTGAACTAAATTTTGCTAGCTTTTAAATAAAGTAAGTGCTTTTCTCTCCTACAGTGGAGTACTTGACAGATAGGAAGGACTGATATTGTGAACATCTACTTGCACTGTTAGGAGTAAACTACCTTCTCAGCTAATTAGTGACTGCAAAGCACTCCAAGGCACAAGAAAGGTGCTTCAGAAAAACTGAGTGCCAATGGCATTATTTTTCAAATGCTGTCAGTTGTTTTGTGTACAAAAAAAAACTTTTAAAAGTTTTGCCAGTGGTCATTTTACACTGTATCTTTCTGTCAGGTAACTTAAGCTGCACTTAATAAGCAGAAAAGGACTAAGCCTATTGCACTAAACAGGCTTTTATGCTCCCATATAAGAAAGGGGAGCGTCGTAAAATTCATTAAAATGATATCCCACACTTGAATAATAAGGCATGCCTTGGAAACTAAAGCTTAGTTACTGAGTTAATCTCTGAAATTCTTTATGTTTGAATGAAGGTAGTCTTAAAATTTATTAGAAGGAAGTTGCAGCTCAAAATAAAAAAGTGTTGCATTCTCATCAAGGGCCTGATCCTGTAAATACTCCACAGGCAGACTTTTTTTGGTTAAGGGACTGTAATATCTAGTTTTAAAGGCTTTTTTCAGTTTAGATCATTTTTGTAAGGATGAAGGTACCTCTAACCCAATATTGTTACTGTCAGGAAGCAGAATTTTGAAGATGTGATATGAAGATGTTTCTTCTTGTTATCCATTAGGTATGCCATGCTTCACTTTAGCAACTAGACTACTTCCTTCATTAACTCAATTAGCAAAAGCACCCATTATCAAAGCTACTGTCAGGTACTGTAACCTCACTTATAACTTAGGGATTTGGTAAAAAAATTATATAATGCAGCCATGTCCCATACATTAATTAAGTCTGTTGCATCTACTTCAATAAATTGGCTCTAGTTTCAGTCTCTGTTTAGCAACAACATGGATCCACAGTCTGGGGAGAAGGGGGAAGTTGCAGATGCTACATCCTGTCTGTTACACTCCCGTTCCAGCACAGGGCTTCAGTCATTAACAGCGTGGTATGTACTTACATACACATACACAAATGTACAGATGTTCATATATACGTACAGATTTGTATGCAGGTATAGATGTGTATGTGTGTACGTACTCCAAACACTGCAGCCCACTGCAGCTCTGGGTCAGGGCGGGCACACAGAGTGCCCATCAGCACCTGTAACATCTCCTTCGACCCTTTTATGTCCCTGCATGATGGTTGAAAGAGGAATTTTGGATACATCCTGATAGTATGTAAGATAAAGTGAAATTTCTTTGTTCACTTTAGATGAAAAGCATTCATTGTGGGGATTTTGTAGCTGAAAGATATGCACAAGCATGCCTTAGAGGTGTTCCTCACTCCATAGTGCTTCTTGCTGCCACTCTATACCTTAAGTCCTCTTTTCTGACTGCATCCATCCATGATACGCACAGAAAATGAATTAAGAAAATTCATTTTTGTATATTTAGTGTACAAATATAGAGGCAACAGCATGTACAATGTGTCAAAAGGGCAATTCAAAGTTGTGTGAGTGAGGCTACAGAGATCCTGGGCCACATGCATGTGCCTGAAGTACAGCACCACAGGAGCAGTGGAGGTTAAAGATTTTACACACTGCCCACAGGCAATGTGAACACGGCATTTATATATAACAGGCTTTGTACAAATGAAGAGGAGGTGGAAGGGGGAACAGAGGGGCAAATATCAATCTAAAATGAATCTTTATGGTATTAAAAGGACTAGGGAAGAGTAGACATCTTTACACTTTTAGCATTTCTTAATTGCTTTGTGAAAGAAGATAGGATAAAAATAACAAATGAGGGTTTTTTTTACTTCTGATTATTTTTTCAAATCTCAAATCACAAAGACGTAGAATATTTTTCTTCCATTCCTCATGTAAAAAGTCACTGGTAAACTCAAACAATGAGACTTAAAACTCTGTAAAAACCACTAAAACAGATAAGACCCCCCTGAGATTATTAATTGGACCACTTAAATTCCTTCAACTTCGAAAGCCACGAATGTGCCTTTTCCCTCAAAATGAAGAAAAAATTTTGCTAAACATCTATGACTCTACATATGCAAGATTTAAGGAGAATTCACACTCTAGCAGGTGACAGAGCTGAATTTCCAGCGTGCACATGGCACCTAGAGTTAAGACAGAACATTCTGTAGTGGGGCTGCTTTTGTCCACACGCCTTTCTAGTACTGAACGAAATGGGATGAGATGGTGACTGCAGTTCAAATCCATGAGGGATGTGCAGTCTTCTCAGCTGCTTTTGAGTTTAAAAGAATGCAAATTCATGCATTTAAATGATGAAACAGGTGGAAACAGAGGCTACTCCACCTGATGCATAAAGCCCTACCTTTCATCTGTACAGTGGGCTTCTCCTTCCTTTTTGTCTTCATAGAAGTATGTTCACAGTTTTTGAGAAAGACATTTCACTTCTATTCCATATGCAGGACATAAGATCAGTAAGATTTTTTTTTGCAAAAGTGTGAGTCTTCAGAAACATTTCATTATCATGCTGTTCTCGACAACTACATGCAATGTTAAAGGCAGCAGATTAAAGTCAACAATCTCTGCTGCTGAAGCCCCTGAATTTCTGACATTTTCTGAGAGTTATGTTTCCTCTATTTGCATACTCTATTATCTGTTTTGTTTGACACATGCAGCTATGATGCTGCTTATGCATTAATCACTCCTGTGAGTACTTCACATGTGAGGTGTTGTATAATCTACCACCCACAACTGAAGTCTTTCTCTCTGCACCACATTCATCTTGTCTTAGCCTGTGTCTATCTGGTTAAAGTCCAAGAAAAAAAATTAATGCAACTAAACTTATTTCTTTTTCTTACCTTTTATATGCAGCAAATAGATTCTTATCAGACAATGGGTAGCCATTGTGAAAAAGGTCACCAAAGTATTTTCTATAGAAGGCTGTTTTCAAAAATAAGATACATGACACCTTGTTATTTCTTCTTTAAATTATACTGAAGTTGTTTTCTGACTGAGTTTGTGAAATAAGTGAGCCACGTGGATTCTCAAAAACCACACTCAAATAAGCAGGATGCTGTATTTCCCAACTGACAGTAAATCAACAGCTTCATTTTCAATTTTAAAAATGAGACATGGAATTATTCTAAAAAGAGTCCTGGTCATTGGTGTACAAATATTTTCCTACAGTTATGTGCAAATATTTACTTGATCTATCTTTAAGGCAAGCTCTTAGTGCTTAGAGACTGAGAGTATAACTTTACCAGATACTACTGAAGGATAAGAAAAAAACGCTCCACAAATACTTTCACAGGAATTCTTGTCCTAGTTGACCTGAAGAGGGTGGGGTTCATCAGTGGCCTGCATCCACAGAGTGCTCTCTTTTAGTCTGCTGATGTTCTCTTGGGAGGAAAAACCTGTCGAGGTGCAACCAGCTGAGATGGTACCAGCAATGTTGCCCTTTCCATGAATGCATGGACTGATGTTTTTTTGCTGAGAAGGCCCCAGGGACAAGGTAACTCTCAGGAAGGTTCTGGTCCTGCTGCTGTAGTGTGGGGTCTGTAAGTCCAGTCCCAGACAGAGCACATCTTTTTTGTGAGATATCTTGTTTGAATTTAATCCTGAGGCACAGAGAACCAATCACCTGCCACAGTACACTACAGCTAAATGGCATATCTCTATCACTGCTAAAAATGAGTGCTTTGTTGCCACTCTGATTTTGTACAGCTGTAATTTCTGACATCATAAGTTTTTTGTGGCACAGTAAAGAGCCTTCTAGTAGCAGATATGCAATATTCAGGTATTTATGAAACCTTGATCAAATAACATCCTAATCATCTCCTTTAGATATCTTTTCTGTTGTCTGATGACAAAAGAGTAGAGCAGACATCAGAAGAAAGGAAAGATAAAAATTATGTCTCAGAGCCCTTGGTGGATTAAGTAATCGTAATTCTAGTAGAGTCAAAAAGGTTATGCTGATGGACATGAGCTGGTCAGGGTGTTTGACAAAACATACATTAACTATTGTAACCTTTTTCCATGCAAGGCTTATTTCAGTAAATAATAAAAAAAAAACTGCTCAGAAAATGTGGTGGGGTTTTTTTGTCGTTGGTTTTTTTTTTGTTGTTTTTGTTAGTGTGTGGAGTTTGTTTGTTGTTGTTGTTGGGGTTTTTTTTGTTTTTTTCTTTTTTTTCCTGTACGGAAAAGAAGACTACAAAGTTGCTTAATAAGAGGGAAAAAAAACAAACAACTTTAACACAAGATGTTCCATGACCTTAGCTTTATGATTTGGTGGTTCTGATGGCAATAACTCACTGCAATAAAGTTTGGGGTAGCAGCAGTTCTGTGTAGCATAACAGTAAATTTTGATGTAAACTGAAGACCAGAGACTGGTAATGAGGCACAAATGGGAAGTATTCACCAGAGACAAAACGAATCTGCTACCACTGGCATGCAATACAAGCTAGAAAAAAAGTACCCAAACATGATTCAAATCTCAACACTTAGGTTAGGAGACACAAATATCTTTTTTTTTTTTTTTTTTGTTATGAAAGTCATTCATCTTGTTTATCAGAAATAATGAATTTCTGATTTCTGTTTGACTCAGTAGTTTCCACTAACACTTAAAGGTGCAAGAAAAAGAATCAGCTGTATAGGTCAGCCTCAAGATGAGTCATGAATACTGAATTTAAACTAATGTGTATGAATCCAGTAAAACAAAATCTCTTAAATGCATCCCAGGTACAACAACAGTCTCCTTCATTGCATTTATTAGCAACTGTACTGTGAATAAGAAATATTAACTTCATTCTACCTGAGATTAAAAATGGCAAAAAAAAAAAAAAAAAGTTGTCTGCTTTCTTCCCTGTTATACAATGCCACATTTTGTTTAAGATATTAATCTCTCATGGGTTGCATATCCAAAAATATAATTCATGAAAAAGTATAATGTAATTGCTCAGGCTTTGATGAATTGGGGCATAATGTTAAATAATTATTCATTGCCTTCATTCTTCTGTCTAAGTGTGCAAAAAAAAAAAAAGCAGCTTTGTATTGCAATTTTTATATAAGGACATGGGCCTTTGTTACATGCATTTTATTTTAAACTAATGCTTCTATTATTCCACATTTGAATAATTATAGCTGACATCATCTACTCTTCCGTGACCTAGAAGATCTTTAGCTCTAGCACACTGTTACATATTTTATGCATTACATGAAATAAAACACCTCAAGATTTCAAAAATATTTATTTTAAAAACAGCATTGAAATTGTCTGTAATCACATTTTCTGCTCTGCTTTGAAAGCAGCATTATTCAATATGCCAGTGGTCTTTTCCATAAGAGCAACATATTAGAAATTCATGCTGCCCTAATATATCTGAATTCCTTAATGTACTGCACTCCCTATAGACCTAAAGAAACATTTTTGCTTCAGTTTCATATGTCCTGCATATTACCTACTGATGTGGTGGTTGTCAAAACAGTTGTACAGTAGCCTTTGAATTCAAAGTGTGCCTTGACTGTATACTAAAAATTACAATAAACCTCAGTATATACATTATGCTGGCCTTTGTTGCCAGCACAAATAGAGCATTTGGAAAATAAAACCCCTGATTTTATTGTCTTTTAACATCTTTTCCACTTTAAACTTAAAACCCAGAAATTTGAAGCATTTCAAGAAATTGAAATCTTCTATTTCTTTCTTGTAAATTTTCTATGGTATTCCATCATGAGCCGCATTTTCAAAAAGATCAGCACAAGATTACAAATGAAAGCATTCCAAAAATAGGTTGGGTTTTTTTTTCCAACTATGTAAAAACAGCACTGTGATTTTTAATCCTGGTTTCCTGCAGAAAAACCATCTATAGAATACACTAAAGAAGCTAGAATGTCTATAATTTTATTGATACACAGAAAAACTCATTTTATAGAACACATCTAACCCATCCACATTCTCACACAACATGCATTTTTTGCAAATGTTAGAAGGGTAATTCCTGTGGTCCTTGAAAATATCCTTTGGGATATTTCAGGAAAACTCACATCAACAGAAAAAGGCTGGCAGGTCAAGCCCCAGCTGGGATCTAACCAAACCCACAGAGTCTTTAACTGGTAGGAAACCAGGAAGGGATCCCTATTCAATTATATAGAAGCAAACACGTCAACAGCACCATAAGTACATTTTCATTAAAAAAACACTTCTATCTATATAAAATTAGAATCCAATTAAGGAGCAGGAATAGAAGTCATATCCATTTTGAAGGAGGATTTTTAAGGGCTCCCATGATGGGGTTGGACTGTGGGTTAATACCACCGTGACTGACATTCCGCACAAATTTTTTAGATTTCTGAAGCCCTGATATCCAGATATAATGAATGCCTGAAGAAATCTGTATGTGACAGCATGATAGAAATTAACGTGCATGTGCATGTATATATTCTGTATGTCAACTACAACTACAGAAATATACGAACGTAGAAGTAAATATGTGAACTGACAGCAGATTAATGAGAAGGAAAAAAATTAGTGGTTTTGTTGTTTGAGTTCTTTTTTTTTAAATAGTCCGCATGCAGTATGAAAGTCCAATCAATCAAAAAACTTCAAAGAAAGTTAATTCCAAATTTAAGACACTGTCAATGGCAATGAGAAATTTTCATCTCCCAGCACTGCAAAATTTTTTTAGAAAGAATTCCCACAGTGTAAGAATCTGTAAGAAGCCAATCCCTAGTATGAATTTACTGAGCTGGGAGTGGGCTCTTATTGTGTGTATTTAAGCACTTCTGCAGAGGAGAATTCTTAGAGAGATTGGGGTAAATCCTGCCATCCTTACTGAAAGGGATTTTATCTGCAGCTTGGAGGGAGTATTGCACAGTATGAAACAGGAACTTCTGATGGGGGGAGCTTTGAAGGGGTTTTAGGAGGGTACATCCTCAATTTTCAATCTGTCCAAAATCACAGAAATCCTCATGTGAAAACACCTGGTAGTTGAGATTGAAGAAAAACACTATACTTAGTGTATGAACTATTTTCTAACTGTTTCTGAGCTCACTGATATTCCTTTCTCACATTTGGCTAGTATTAAGTAATGTTTTGTCTATAAGAACAAAAACTGAAAAACACTCACTAGTTCTAACACAGATAAAATAGAAGGTATTATTGCTAAAATACCAACATGGGTTAAAAACTAACTAAAAAGAAGGATGCTTAAGCGAAATAAAAAATAACCAATTTCTATTAGAGGCACATTGCAATACAGCTGAATTTGTCCCAACGCAAGTAAAATTTGCTGAAGATGTAAAATTAATTAGGGACAGAGAACAGCCAACAGATTTGCTTCTAAGAATATTTTTTTCTAAAAATACCCATTAGTGCCCTGAAAAATGAAGTGAGACACATGTTTTCCAAGTACACTAAACGGTACTTGATATACTAGAAATTATATGGAACCAAGGGTTTAGATAGACTGGAGAAACTTATAAATTATGTTCTATATGAGGCAATATAGGAGTGATTTAGACAAGAACATGTTAAATGGATCAGAGTTTGATGAGATAGTAAAAAGGAAACTTGGAGATGAGTAATACTACAAGAAAAGAGTCATATTGAAAAAAAAAGTTAAATGTTCTGGATTTTAAAGATTCAAAACTAAGTAAAGAATGTTAACTCTACAAAATCCCCTGTTTTTCTTCATCAGTGCAAAGCCAAAAGAACAATGGGGTCATTCTATTAACTGAAGAAGTCACTGAATTCACTGAAGAGTTAAATTACTTCCCTCAAGTTAATTTCTCTCAAGTTATCAAATTCAAATCAGAGGAGCTATACTGCCAAACAGCATTTGAACTGTATGAAATAGAGGTGTTAACATCCTACCAGTTGTACTAACATGAGCTGTAGCTTCACCCCCTGCACAGACAAGCCAGCTCGAGTTCAAACTATTGCTAGGTAAGAGGTGCTCTTGTGCAAAAAGGGAATGCAAGTTAGGGATAACAGCAGACTTAGCACATGACACTTCAAGGATCATGCTTTATTTATTGAACAAATCCTCAGAAATTATTGTCAAAATTCAGCACATATTTTCTTGACATCTGATTTTCATGTCTTCTGATCCTCACTAAGTTCAAACAGCAAAATTGCCTAGCTATATTATTCAACTTTTTTGTATTTTCCCTCAATGCGATTATTCACTGCAATGATCTACACGCTCTCAAGGCCCTTTGTTCAGAGCTTGTTGCAAAAGGTTAATGTGAAACATCACAGCTTAAAAGAATGCATAGTTCTGAGCCATAACCATGGCTCAAAAGAGGTCAATTCAATGAAATACTGCCTGTCTTGACTAGAGTGTCAAGCATTTCTCTTACTTTTTCAAGTCCTTTCATAGCTCTGATTCTCAGAACCCCACACAAGATTTCACTCAAGCTCTTTAATGCATGCCATCAGCTTTGTAGACAAGCAAAGAAAATATAGGCTCTTTCCATAGAGCATATTTCTATTTCTCTATATAAATCTGCCTCTCCTCCACTCCTCCCATTATTGAACATAACCCTGGGGTCAGATTCTGACCTCAAACACAAAGTGTGCAACATCCTAGTAAATCAATAACAACTGTGCAACATATAAGAAGGCAATACTTGTGCCCTCTGCTTTTTTGGACATCCTTGGAGGGAATGCAGAGAGCTTCTCAAAATCAAGGTAGCTGCATTTTAATTATGTTGCAATGAAGCTATGTGACAAAGCAGATTTTTGTTGTAAACCAAGTCTTTTCCAGCCACTCTGGCCCCTGACTCTGGGTCTGTTAGCCTGAGGGGCTGATGGGAGCTGAACCTAGATCCCTCACTACCCTATGTGTTGTCAGCTCTCAGGTTCCCAGGACTAATTTATGTTTTTTAGATAATGTGGTGGGGAGCTAGCAAGCTTGAAAGCCTAAACAGCCTCAGTCACAAAGCACAGAACTTTTGATGAGAAGCCCAGACCCTTTATCTCTAGGAACAATAGATTCTTATCTTTGCTGTTGGGGTCTGCAACTCCTGTGCTTTAAGTGCTGTGGGATACACACAATGTCAGGCTCCATCCTCTTTGATGTAATTTTTACCTCTTTGGGTTAGAATTGTACATCAATGTGAAATAATCTTGTCTGGAGTTTCTATGCAAGAAGTATACTAATTAATTGTAGAGCCCACTTGAAAATGTAACATGTAAAGTAGCTCTGCAGTTGTTGCAAGCAATTTAACATTCAAATAAGTGATTTATAGTATCAGGCTTCACAAGATTATGACCATAATGACTATCTGACAGACTTTATAAGCAAGTTGTCCAGTCATTTCAATTGGATTCTGGCTGGCTAAGGACTGGGAACTGTAAAAAGGCTGTAAGATTTGGCCTAGAATCAGAAATAACATTTGCTGTTTTCCAAACGTGCGGTAAACAAGAAAGGAGATATTAAATTTTTGTACATCTCTCAGCACATGCAAATGAGAATGGAAAGAGCCTCATCAGACAAATACAGAACAACTGCCATCTGGATCCAAACCCTGCTCCAGCAAAAGTCAGAGCCTTGAGCCTCCTTCTGTCATTATTTACATGCCTGTCAAGGATCACCTTCCACCCAAGGTGGCGGAAGGTAACACTCTGGCTTTGAGGAACTAGGCTGAAAATTTCCCCTCACCTCTGCTGGGGGGAGAAGTTGACGCAGGGAATGCAACATAACACCCAGAGTCAGGCCAGGACACTCCAAAATTTGAAAGGGGCAGGTGTTGGTCCCCTTGAAGGATTTCAAACAGATCTGTATTTCCATGATTTTGCACTTAAAAAGAACTGAAGGGAAAGTCTATAAGTACTTACCACAGAGAGGGAATTGGAAAGCAATGTCCCGTCTTGGCCAAGCATGTTGGAAACTGTAATTTCAGGTAGATCCATGTTTTGAGGGTGGAAGGGAAGGAGGCCATTGTGATTCATGGGATGACACAGAGAGTGGTACCCAGACTCTATCTCATTCAAGTGCACCAGGGAGTGGTCAGGCAATGATGGAGGAGTTATAGGAGGTATGTTAAAATCTTCACTTTCGAGACTTGGGCCAGGAAAAGACTGGGAAAAAAAGAAAACAAAACAACAAACAGTAATTGCTATGAAAATCATACCAGCACTGGTCAAAAATAACAATAAAAGTCATACAAAACAAACAAAAAAGCCAAACTCACATATTTCTAAGCACGATCTACAATTTAATAAAGAATATTTTCAAAACCCATATATTACACGAGTGAAGTCTCGCCATTATGTATGGAGGAAAAAGTGCCTCTAAGGCATAAGAATCTATGATACTTTTCCCTTAGAAATATTTTTTTTAGAGAAGGTGAACTCAAACAGATTTCAAGGGTCCTATTAAAATTTTTCGAAAGTGTTCATCTAACTGAATACCTTTTTCATGGGAATTGTGGAAAAGGCAATGCAATTTATAAAATTAATATTGGCACAAAATGGTTCATTTTATTTCCTGCTACTCAGACCAAGAATTACATAGTGAAGAAAGATACCACTTTTATGCTTCTGGGAGTGCCATGAATTTACTCGGCTAGAAAGAAAAAGAAACAGTAGGTACTCAGTATGAGTATACTTTGTATTTATAAAAATGCACTTGAAGTTTTTTAAAAAATCAACTTTTTTTTTCTTTCTTAATCTATAAAATGTATTATACATACATTTTGTCAGTTATCTGAATTAGTAACTCCACCAAACAACTGTTAGTCTTTTGTTGTCTGCTGCCATAAAGTGATCCAACTCAATCTGATCCAAGGAAAAGCCACAGGCAAAGTCAGAGTAATGCACCAGGGTGGATAATTGCTGTTATTTATCTACAGTTTTTGTACAGCAGGTAGGCTCATTTGTGGGATAGGCTGGGTATGAGCATATTTCTAAAAAGGAAAAGGTGAGCATAATAAAGGGTTAAAGAGATCAGTTGCAATGGCTCAGCCTGAAAGCCTGCTCTGCTTTTCTGAGAACAGCCAACTCCTTTGCAAAGTGATCAGTCTTTGCACATCTCATGCCCACAGTCAGGAGATTTATAGCACAGTGACTACTCCCACCCTTCCTGCCCCTCTTCAGCACAGCAGTCCTGCTCTGAGTGCTGCTTTTCTTAATTCTGGAAATGCAAGGATTTAAATACATTCTGCTCCTGAAAAGTATCACCAGAAAGGATGAGTATGAGGACACAATTTCAAAGAGCAGCTATTGGAAGAAAATGTTTTCCTCAATATGTTTCCAAATGGAGTTTCCAAATGGAGGATAATACAGTGTATGAATTCATGCAGAAGGACAAGGGGAGAATCAATGGCCAATTATAAACAAAGGGATTTTTCATTAGTCATCGTAGTAATAATGTCCTCCTGATGCCTGAGGTTACTCTCCTCTGTACAAGCATGTATATATAAACTGAAATCAGACCAAAACCAAACAGTGTTAAATGTTTTCACTGAGCTGATGAACACAGAAAAACCTCCTCTAATGCGCATTGCCATGGTTTTGACTGCTTTGTTTTTTCCCCAAAAGGTTTTACTTTCTTTACCAAATATCTTAGTATAAAATAGAACAGGAAATCTAGTCTGGAAAGGCCAAACTAAAATACCCAAAAATGAAAACAACAGAACCAGATTTGACACTGATATCATCACTGTTATGTGTGACAACTTTGATTCTACCCATGCATTCCAGCTGTGCTTCTCACCTCCAGCACAGGAGTTTGCTCTCCCTTTGCCCCTGCTTTCTTCTTAATGGCAAGCTGGTGCAACTTTAATGACCTCTGTAAGTTGCATTTGCCCTCGCTTGTACAAGCCATGATGCAGCCATTTCCCCAAGGGGAGATACAGTAAAATGAACCCTCGCTAAATGGAGAGAAGGCTTAAACATGGCAAAGAGAACATCATATTTACTCAACAACAATGTATAAATTTTGCAAAACCAAATAAAAGTATTAGGGACAATGCGTACACTAGCTAGTTGCTAATTACTATTATACAAAATCCATGACGAAGGATAAGGCGTCTAAAGTGAGTTTAAGATCTAAAACCACAATAACTAAACAGCAGAGAAGAGAAATGAAGGAAGGGATAACATCCAGAATGCTCTCCTGGACCAGTGCTATCCCTGCAGGTACACTTAGATTTGAAAACCATAATCCTGGTGAGCTTGGATCCATGTAGCCTACAGCTTCCAGGAGGGATTCATTAGCGGTGAAAAGATGACATTTACGTTCAATAGTGTCTTTTCTAATGTCCCAAAAGACTTATGGCCTCAAAAGAGTTTTCTCTCCCCTGATTTTGCAGGTAGAAAGTATTAATATCTATTTTCTCTCTCCCACACTGTCCTGTGAGACTTACGTTTGCTACTAAAAGCAAATATTCCTAAATCAAATATTGACAGGATATTGGAGGCACTTAGCATACCTGCTTATTTTTACACCTCTTTATGCATGTCACATATGGATGGACCAGTCTTTACTTTTGATTCTTTGTGTTCCAAATGTGTCTTTAACTAGTAATACTTCAAAAATGGTGGAATCACTTGAACTGCCAGTACGATATTAGCTTCACTTATTAAGAAGGAAGTATATAACACTAGCAGTTCCACAATCCAAGTTGTGTCACGTGCAGCTATATAATAGTATTATATATATTATATGAGTTAAGCATTTTAAATAAATGGTTGTTCTCTGATTAATTACTAAAAAAAATCACACAATGGTTGTTGCTTGTGAACCATTTAAGAGTGTATTTGATCCCACATCACTTACAATAACATTGTTAACTACACTTAAACATAGGATTAGAATAGCAAAAGGTGTAATGACACACCAAATAATATATAATTCAAATTATAGTATTTCCTTTGTTTCTCTATTTTTTTTTCTTAAGACATAAACCATCCTACTATTTCAGTTAAGCTAGGCAGAATCCAAGTTATATGCTCATGGTATGAACAGATATTCAAAAGCATCTGCAGAGCACCCTATTCACCTTACATTTTCAGCCAATTTGATATTTCCATGCTCAGTATTGTGTGCATGTAAGGCATATAGACATAAGTTCCTCAGGGAAGTTCAACAGTGATGTGCTCGTATTCATTTGTCTCGTCCAGGAGTTTGGTTCAGGTGCTTGTAATGACTTAGCACACTGGCATACCAAACCCAAAATACCTAGATACATCTGCAGCAAACCCAGCATATCCCAGGAACAAGGCTGTTGCAACTATGCCTGCAAGAAAGGCACGAGGAATGGGACATGTGCTTGTCCTGTGAATAGCAGCCACAAGCTTCAAACACCCACTCCTACTTTCCTGCCACCTCTCTCCTTGCCATTGGAAAGCCTATTTTAGTAACCATCTGGGGTCCCCTTGATGCAACTGATCCACTGCTGGCAATGGGCTCTCCTGGAATGTTGTATTGTCACCTTTTTCTGTCAAGAGAAATTTTAGGGAAATTTACCAAAAAGGCAGTCTCGAGCTGAACCCTGCAGCAAGAACTCCCACGCCCAGACCAGCCATCATCCTGTCCCAGCCTCTGGGCTTCCTTAGAGCACATTTCCTCCAACACAAGCTATTTATGTAGAATTTCTAACTAAAGCAGTTAAATAGCATCCAGAGCATCAGGGAAGGCTGTACTCCCTGCATCCAACTACGAGTCACAAGTTTAGCTAACATGTATTCATAATAAATGGTGGCCCGTAGTTTCAGCTCTGTTAGGTTTTTCTTGGGGATGGGGAAGGTTAGAGTCTTTCCCCTCCACTCCAAGGTTTTTTCCTTCACAGCTGATTTTCCTATCAGCAGGACTTGCTCTATTCAGAAAGACATGGAATAGCTCCTTTTTATTCTACTGGTCACAGAAACCTCAGCAAGCTCACCTTTTCACTTTTGAATAACAAAAAACAACCAAACCCAAAACCCCAAAACAAGCAAGCAAACAAAAGTAGCCAAAATGCTTTATTTTCTTTATCACTTCTCCACTAGGAACTTTGCCAGTGGCTCAGCTCTTCAGTTGAGGGGAGTTTCCTAGGCCTTTATTACAGTCTAGAGAGAAACTCCTCTGCAAATTAACATCATTAAACCAACTGCACAGCAGTGAACAGACACAGGCTTAAATTTTTCTTTATTTTAAAGAGCATTTTCATTACACCTGTGTTTATTATAAACAGATTTCAGTCTAGTTCAGATGGAATCTACACAGTGGGAACCTCAGAACTGATTATCCTTACATTTGAGCTATCTATAGACACAATGTTATGGAAGATTTTCCTGTAATTTAGAGGACTATATTTTATGTTTCTGCCTAAATATTTGTGTCATTTCTGCTTGAAATTATGTAAACTCCATAAAACAGAAGATTGAGTTGTCCACTCTGAGATCAAGAGGCTTCATGATCTATATGCTACCTTGGCATATCATTTTATGAGAAAAGCTTGCCAGAATAAAGTGATACAAGCACTGAACCCTGACTCACTGTCCAACCCCAACCCAAGCTTTTGTTTCCGAAAAAGACCCCATTGGTCCTGTTCAATTTACTTTTTAAGCCAATTAGGCTGGTCAAATCCAGCAACAAGCTATGGAAGGAGGGGCAAAACTGGGACACTGAGAGGAAGTGTATGTCAGGAATCAGTTCTTTACTTTGGCGAGACATAACTCAAATTACGGCTATGCATCCAGCTGTGCTGATAACACAAATAAAAAAAAAAAATCTAGTATTTACTTCTGAGGTTACTCACCAGAAAAATAAGGGAAATGCTGGCAGGAGATAGAAATACAGTCCCTTTCCTTAAGTACTTTACAGTGATAACCGCATATTGGCCAGCAAAACTTACTTATGTTTCAAAATAATTTTAATAGAACTTTAAAAAGTGATCAAAGAAGGCAAATCAAAGGAGGAGGCTCAAACAGACTGACCACAGGAGGCAGCAAGCTTTCAAACATCCAGTGCAAATCGCTCTGGAAAGAGCAGAATTGTTCATATATGACAGCCCAGAAGACAACATTCACTAAGTAAGTCTGAATCACGTGCTCAGTGGTTGCATCAGTCATCATGCATTTACTCAACAGAATCTCTTATTAGCAACAGTTCCCTAAAAATTGGGAATTTGCCTATAGATATTTAATTTAAATGATATGAATGGTTCTGCCAACTATGTAGAGCGTGTCTTAATTTTTCATTTGCACCAAGGCTTCTGCATCTGAACTGTGGAAAGATGCCAGTTTTTAAAAGATAGATGCTTCAGGCTGTCTCCTCTTCTATTATTGAACACGTTGTTACATAACTGAAAAACTTACGAATCGAGAGTAATGTAAAAACAATGAGCTCATTAGAAGGGGGAAAAAAAGCCACGTACCTTATACAAATTTGAAAGTTTGGATAATATATTTGACAGTGGATATTTCCAGGAGTTTTAATAGGATCAACCTTATCTCTAATTTCTAAATGGAAGACCTTCATAAGCAAGTGGTTTTTTAGCTGCCTTTGTCTCTGCATGAACAAGGCTTGATAGCTTGAGACTATAATGCATTACTGTGGAAACCTTCAGTCTGTTACATAAATCATCTTAACACTCAGCAAGAATTGTCCAACAGTGCCATTGATATGTTCAAGTCAATGATCCTGAAAACAATTTTTTTGTGTTTCTTCATATGGTAGACAACAGCAATAAATCATATTCATTTAAAAACACACAATATACTAATTTATCAAGCCACAGTTATCAAAAATGTATTACAGGGGAAGGTATAACTTTTTTGTATTGTGTTAATCAATTTCTCTAATTTGCATTAGTTAAAGGCCAAAGCCCCAAGCAAAACATTAATTTTCCTGTACCAGATGAATTCTGTTTTCAAGAACCAGAATGTGCTGACAATTATATTATTAATTTTAAACAATCATAATTTTCAAAGTGTACAGAACTGTGTAAAACAACAGATTCTTTTTAGGATTTCACTCTTGAGAGTCTTTTTGTTAATTACAGTAATTTCATGCATATAGCCTGGCAGTTTGCTGGGAAATGTGTTTTCAATGAAGGCTTTAAATTGAAGTACAGTTTAAAGATGACAATAAGTAGGAGCACAAATATTATAAGAGGCTAAAGGATCTGGGGCCTGCAAATACCAATACCATTATTGAAGCAGTTAAACTTCCCTTCAGACAAAAATACAGCTGTGTACTTTTCCTATTTAGAACATTTGAATAAACTTAAAAGAGAAGTGCAAGTCTTTTATGAATTACTGACCAACTGCAAAAATTACTGACCAAAAGCAGCTCTTTAAGAATATACAAGAGCCTTGGGCACAAATGGAGCATCCTTAGTCCCCAAAGTGGAGCCTTGTCCCTCTAACCTGTGACAATCTTTCACCTTCCTTAGCACGTCCCCAGTGGTGATCCAAGTTTGGTCATTGTCCAATACCCTTGTCACTCTTCTTTCCTGAAAAAAAGGTATTTTCTCTCCCACAATGTCTACTACTCCTACTCCTACTCCTACTCCTACTCCTACTCCTACTATCATTATTATTGTTATTATTTTTGTTCTTATTAATACTACTATTACTACTATACTTCTACTACTACTGCTGCTGCTGCTACTACTACTACTATTGCATTTTAATGCAAGGTAAAATTCTTAAGATATCTCAGGGTCCTATTCAACAGGCTTTGGTCTGAACTATAATGCAGGCACAGCATCATGTATGGTAAAATCTTGAACTCAGCACTACAAGAAATGCTTCCATAAATCAGTTACTACATGCACTAAATATTCTTTTTCAAGTAGAAATAAAAAGCTTATCAGAAACAAAAAAAAACTTTTTAGAGACCATCTCTGCAAAACATACCTAAATTATGCTCAGTACAAAGCACTGGGTAATAAAACTAGCAATATACATATTTAATAAGCAGAATTGAACTAAAAAAAAATAGAAGTCACATCTTCACAAATCCTGCTGCTTGAAAATATAGATGATACACCACATTTAACCTGTCAGAAGCCTCATTAGCATCATAGCATAGACTAAACCAGCAATCAAGACAGTGTTCTCTTCACATGTTTACATTTTAAAATGCTCTTAAAATAGCAGTAGTATAGATTTACATTTAAGTATATCTGTTTAAGGGGCAAATATTCTGTCTAAATTTCCATATCCCTTCTAAGAAAGACACCAAAAGATGAAACAATATTGTACTCAGGGCACACAATGGTGAAGGACAAAGGATCCTTTTATTTTTTGTTCAGGATTTTTTTCTCCTTCTTTCTCTTTTCTTTCCTTAGAAAAGCTCAGAAACAATGGATTGCTTCTAACTATTCAAAAGGAGAGTGGGTCCTACCTGTGCTACACTTCTCCTGAATGACTGATGAAATCGCCAGAAGAAAATCTGATTTAATATAAAATGTCACCACTTGAGGAAAGGAGGATCAAAACAGAGGCATGGCTATTCTTTGCACTCATGATGCAACTTTTAGTCCTGTGCCAATCACAGGAAAAGCTGAAAGCTGAGGTTGATCAAAGCTCCCAATTCCTACCAGTGGTCCCCCTGGCTTTAACACCTAGATTTCGGACCCAGCACTTTACAGTAAAAAGGCGAAGGAAGTGCCCAGTATATGAACGAGTACAGATTATTTAAGCAAGTAAAAGTGGCAGGATCTGGCCCTCTCTTAATAAAGTGTCATGCAAGCTTGGGACTGCTGGGATCCCAGCAGTAAGTTCAATCTGATGTCTGATGTCATACAAACTATCAGCAGCGTAGTACCTATTAAGACATTTTTATAAACTGCAAGAAATATGCAAGCTATTACAAGATATAATTCTGAAAAACAGACTTCTATGTAAGAAGCCAATTTAAGAGGAAAACAACATAAACAATAGTAACTTGCGTGCTCAAGTGAAGCATCTTTTTAATTTTGAGTAATGAAGATGTCAAGCCAAATGCTAGAGTAGTTTAACTTAATTAGGTGGCCTATTTTTCCAGGCAGCCTTTCATTTCCCATTGAAAACTCAGCTTGTATGCGAGGCAACAAGAGCAATTTTGTCTGTAATGAATACCTCTGGGACTCCACAGAGTGATCATTTGAATGTTACATTGAAGACTGGTTTAAGTAACTAGTTTGGGCTTGTTGAGATGCCAGATTTTGTAAAACTAACTAGATTAATCAAAGACTGGCATCTTATCGGTTTATTCGGTCAGGGGTCAGCAGGCCAAACTGACTCTACTGTGGCAGCCTTTGCCAAAAGGGACAGTATAATAGTAATTGGTCTAATTTGTAGTTCAAATTCACATAATTCTTCCAGACATTTTATGGACCGAAAAAGGTTCTTTTTTTGTGAAGCTCAGATGAAAAATACTGCCTTTAACATTTCCCATGGTTACATCCTATAATTCATCCACGCTGCTGACCTGTAGCATTTCCTGGAAAGGAAACTACATAACTAAAATATATGATGTCTGTAATCTGTTTTCACATGCTAAAAAAGTTGTACAGGAAGGAGCAGAGGGAAACATTTTGAAGGATATTTTATACTGGCTGCTCATTAAACAGAAAGTTGTCTCATGACATGCACAGCAAAAGGCAGTGCCTTTTCTCTTGTGATATGTGAAAAAATACCTCTGGCTTTTGGACAGAGAATTCATCATTTGATGATTGATTTTCTGTTTACCTTTTTCATGGTAAAATAATAGCTTTTGTTGTTTTTACTTTATTGATTTATTGTGGGCCTATCACTGAAGCTGCTGTCATCCTGATGCCACAGCCAAGACAAGATGCAGTGTTTACTTTACTTCCCACTCATCTGCAACTCTTAAGAAAAATACTTTTAATTGATGTGCAGAATCATTGTGTATTCAACAGGGCCAAGTTCACAATTTTAGCATTACTCTAGAAGTATCTGACATTTACTTCTAAAGCCCAAAATTCTGTAGGTAGGCAATTACCCTCCAAACGTGTTTCATTAAAAAGTTTTCTGCCCACATGGCTGCAAAGAAAATATAAGTGTAAGATTTCACAGCCAGAAGACAAACAGAATGCTGGACAATTTGTTATACTTGCTGAGGTTTCTGATATGATCTCAATTTTACAGATCTATGCTAATGATTTTTGAAGGCTGGAGAGGGACACTTTTGTTTATACAACTGTAATTATGGGGATGTTTGCTTAGGATCTGTAGGGACTAGATTTTGCCCTCTTTACTGTTTTTATAGCATGTGCTATAGAATAGGCATTAAATGAAAGATGCATTAAGTTTAGGCATTTTAAAGTAACTCATTTTTAAGGGATAAGTAGGTCATATACATTTCTTCCTCTGGTCAGAGTACAAGTTCCACACCTACTGAACATAACTGACTAAAATGAATTTAAGTAAAAAAAGGTAAAGGTATTTCACCTGAGCTACATCTTTAAAGTTAAATTTGTAAAAGCTCTTAAATTCCAGCAAGTCAAGCCCTTAAATTAAATTCCAGGCCCTAATTCTGACTTCTAGTTTTTATAAAAGTTGAGGCATTTGATTACAAAAAAAAAATCCTTGAATATATACACAGTACATGCTCATACACTTTGTATTAAAGCTAAAGCCATCCACACATACTTATATAACACATCCCTGTGGAGGAGGGCTTGGGGACACTGATGGATGACAAGTTGGACATAAGCTGCCAATATGCTTGTAGCCCAGAAAGCCAACCTTGTTCTGGGTTGCATCAAAAGCAGTATGGTCAGCAGGATGAGGGGATTCTGCCTGTCTGCTCTGCTTTTGGGAGACTCCATCTGGAGTTCTGCATCCAGCTTTGGGGTCTGAAGCACAAGAAAACATGAACTTGTCAGTTTGGGTCTGGAGAAGACCACAGAGGTCCAAAGGCTGAAGCACCTCTCCTATGATGAAAGGCTGAGTTGGGGTTGTTTAGACTGGAGGACATTCTAAGGAGACCACATAACACCTTTAAGTATATAATGGGGCTTGTAAGAAAGACGGAGAAAGACCTTATACCAAGGCCTGTACATCAGGCCAAGCAGCAACAATTTTAAACAGAGAGGACAGATTTAGACTGGACACAGGAAAAAATTCTTTACTGCGAGGGTGATGAGACACTGTAAGAGATTGTGCAGAGAATATGTGTGTGCCCCATCACTGGAAGTTTTCAAGGTCATGTTGGATGAGGCTTGGAGCAATCTGCTTTAGTGAAAGATGCAACTGCTCATGGCAGGGAATTGGACTAGATGATCTTCAAAGATGCCTTCCAATTCAAACCATTCTATGATTCTAAAGATGTATATCTATAAATACATAGCCTTGTTACTGCAACTGCTGGTGTATTTTTATCAAGAACTCTGTTCTTTCTACACTCTGCCTGATGCTAGGATAATATTAAAAAACTATGTTTTACTCAAAAGTGAAAGGCAGACTAAAATTACATCTACCTGTATCTGCTCATTCAGGATCTGAAAGGCCTGCCTGGTATTTTTCTTTCCCTGAGACCATTTTAACCTATGTCATTTTTTAAAATTTTTTTTTAATGTGGCATTTATATACCTCTTCAGAGAAATGGAGGACCAAGAAGTGGACTCCCTTCTGTTGATAAACTATTTTTGAAATTAAAAGATAGTAGATCAGGAAGAGGGAGGTGGAATGTGATCCAAAACACCCCTGGACTGCAGCCAGCCAACAGACTCCCCAGGTGGCATTGCCTTTTCCCTGTGGAGTAGCCTCTCAAATAATGAGCTTTTCCAAAGCAAAAGCTTTCCAACTTTTGGGCAGGATTGTGCTAGACTTCAGGTCAGGGTAGTGTGTACCCATGGGACTATACATAGGACCATGTAACGATTCTCCATCTGATAATGCTGCTTTTTCTGAATCCTTTCCAAGGCAGCCAACTCCTGCCCTGCTTTGCTGATGGAGACTGCTGCAGGCAACAAGATTGAAGAGCTGTGTCTTCTGGCAGTACCCTGGAATTCTAGCTTAGCTACAGGGAAGGACCAGTACAGAGCAAGAGTGGAAAGTTATTAGGTAGCATTTATCTATCCCTACTTCACATGAGCAATAGTTATGTCATTCATAATCTAAAAAATTATGGTATAAAAATGTAAAAAATACATGAGGGCCATATGTAGGACCATGTGCATAAGGCAACATCAATATGAAAAATCTCTCTTTTGGATGTCAATCCATCCTATTTCACCCTATTTCACCCTGTAGATGTATAGGACGAAACAGTCATGATATCCATGGTGCCCCCTCTATCAAAGAGCATGCAGATATATTTTAGATAGATCTCCCTGGCATAGCTCTGGGAAGCAGGAAAATAGCACCTCCGAGCAATCAGTATTCCTTCCTCTGCCTTAGATCTTTTCTTCCCAGTGGGACAATAGGGACACTGCCCCAAATCATCAGCTCCAGACCTGTTCTCATCCCTTCCCTTTGGAACTTGCAGGGAATTTGGCAGCTGCACACCTTAACCTTAACATTTATCAGGCCTCAGGAAGGCTACAAATGTGTTAAAGCTTTGTGCCACAGAGTTCTGAATTACATTCCATATTGTGACTAGGAAGAAATGTATAATAAGCAATATAATTTTATACTGTGCTCTGTGGGGCCCACAAATTACAGGAGGAGGAATAACATAAAGAGTAATTCATGTCCAAGATTTCAATTATAGGTATGGGTAGAAAACAATAATTGGTGGGAATCTCAAATGCAGATCAGTTGGCATAGTTTTATTTTAATATGATAAATACTTTCAGATCCAAGTGAAATTAGTAGTGAAATGTCACAGTTTTACTGTGTATGTTTGTCAATATGGCTGGCATAACTAATTTAGGAGATGCCTTCAGTGTAGAGTCCTGTACTACATATATTGTAACCAAAAATGTAACATATATATAAAATGTACACAGAGACAACATTGCCAAACAGCCTTTTGGGACATTTTTAAAAGAATATCATTAATTTTTACTGTATACTTACTCTTCTGGCTCAGTTCCAGCACTGGCTTTCTGTAAAAATAATTTCAAGTATAGAATTATGCTATTTGCTTGCAGCAACATCACAGGAACAGTAGTGAGCCATATGTTGCTACTTAGCAACTTGGTCTGTAAGTCCCAAAGCATGTACTGATTTGAAAATTGAACAGAAATGATAATTATTGTTGAGGGATGCTGTGAGGCAACTTGTCTTGGATTACCAAAATATGCAGATGTTTGATGTTATACAGCAAAAGGAACAAAACTGTATTTTTTCCTGTCCAATGGCTGAGCTTTTATTTACGTTAGCCTAAGGGGGATAAATTGATTAAAACCTGTATAATAATATAAGGTGATGTTTTCCTGGATGGGAACACTTTGGAGTAAACAGAAGCATGTATCAGGACCCCAGCAATCCTGCCTCTATGGTCACCTAATCCTGAAGACAGCCAAGTGGAAACCCCTTGGTCCTTGGTGTTACATACCATGACTCAGTCTGCCAGCCCACTTCCCAAATAAGTTATGTCAGACTCTGAAATTAAAAAATAATGCTAATGTCTGACTCAGTCAGCATGACCAGAGCTTCAATAAAAGTTTCTGATAGGACTATGCATCTCCTTACATGTGAGATTCATATTTTAGTTAGCAGATGTGAATGCATCAAGTAAAGCAGAGTGATTAACTCACTTCTCATTCTGACAGGATTCAACCCCTATCTTTGATCTTGTGAGGGAACAGCCAAGTTATTAAGAGTGTGAAGAAGCCTGCATTCCTTGCACTGAGGTCATGCAACGGCAAGACTCATGAGCACAGGTGCAAAATAGACATAGGACAAAATTACGGTTAGAGTAGCTATGCTGTCATCTGAAAAAGAACATTTCCTCCTCTCTTTTTATGGCATTATGTGTTTTACATCCAGTAGCAGTGACAGGAAAACAAACAAACAGTCCTAATACTATGGTCAGAAAATACAATTGCATCCTTTACTCTGTAAAGTTACACAGTCCTTTGTGCTTTGTCTTCAGAGCAGAAAATAGTGTATTTTTTTCCAGTTTTAACCACCAGACTGGATTTTGAAATGGTAGTCATTTCACCAAGAAAGGAACACCACCCCATTACAGTCAGTGAAGATCTCACAGATACTGCCAATGAAGAGTTGTTCAGTTCCTTTTAGGAATGACTAGCAGCTGTCTATGTCAGGAACAGGTTTGGGAAGGCTCACAGTCGCAGGTTCTTGATGAAACATGAGAGACAGGTTTCCATCACACCCCATATTCCTGTTCTCAGTGAAGTTGTTTTGTCTCCCTTTTTTTTTTTTTTCAAATACTGTTATTATTACAGGCTTTCACATATGCTCCAGCCCACACAGAGCTGGAACATCTCTTTTGCGAAGGCAAGAAGGCAGGCTAAAAATGCTGGGGTTGTTCAGCTTGGAAAAGAGAAGGCTCCAGGGAGATCTTAGAGCAGCTTTCCAGTACCTAAAGGGAGCCAACAAGAAAATTGGAGAGGGACTTTTTACCACAGGCTGCAGTGATAGGTCAAGGAGGAATGGCCTTAAGCTGCAGGAGGATAGGTTTAGATGTTTAGATTAGACATTAGAAAGCAGCTCTTTGCTATAAGGGTGGTGAGGAATTGGCACAGGTTGCCCAGAAAGGTTGTGGACTTCCCATAACTGGAAGTTTTCAAAGCCAGGCTGGGTGGGGCTCTGAGTAACCAGGGCTAGTGGAAGGTTCCCTGCCCATGACGTGGTGGAAGGAACTGGATGATCTTCCATTCCAACCCAGCCCATTCTATGATTCTGTGTATTCACTTAAAACCACTGCAACAGTGTAAGCACCAGGAGAAAATCCCAGCAAGGGAAAAGAGGTTGTGACAGCCCAAGGCTGTCAATCAGGCACAGAAGGCTGGTTGACTGGTGTACACTTGGTAACAACTTAAAACACTCTGCCTGGAAATTGAGCCGCTTCTTGCCACATGGGTCCCCCAGCAAAAGACAGAGGTTGCTTTGGGTTTTGAACTCCACCTAGGAGCCAGACACCCCAGAGTTCAGTTTTACCATGGTCAGATTTTAAGTCCGTAAGCCTTTTCTTGATTCCAGCCCTTAGTAAGAATTCAGGGTTTTCTGACATCTTTGAATTTGGAAATGTCACATTTGATAGATTTTTTTTCCTTGAAGACAAAGTAATTTGCATTTAAAATACTTAGGCCTGGTTCTTTAAAGGTACTTTAAGAATCTTACTTTCACTTCAACCAGCGAGTGTTAGATGCATAAATATCTCTGAGAATCTGGGCCTTGTTAGCACATGTAGAAACCACATAAAAGATTAAAACTTATACTCTTAATTTTTCAATATGCCATTTAAATTATTTAAACTACATGCATACACAGTACAAAAATATCAACAGAAGAAAAATAATTCTGATGTATAATGTGGATTTGCAATTCTTTATTCAAAACTATTTAAGACAGACATAATGATTCTCTGAAAGGTAGCAGCTGCCTGATAACAGCAATCATTCACAGAGTTTGTATTTCTACTGTTTCAAACAAATTCAATTAGCCCTTGCACTTCAAAACCCTTAAGGCAAGAATGAGATGATACTAGGCTGCTTTAATCTAATAGTAATGCTAAAACTTGTCAGTACAGTTTTTGGATTAATGGTTAGAGAAAAATTAATAATATAATTTTTCATTTTTTAATCAAACAGTTCCATTCTAAACTACCTCTGGATCTTGGAGGGTTCTTAGCTGAATAAGTTCAATCATGCACAACTCCTAAATGCAAAGTACTACTGATGTCTAAAGCTATTTCAGAATGACTTCAACAGAAAGCTGGGAAGCAACACGGTGGAACACTTTAAAGATGGTCTTTTTGATTGAACCATGCACTCATCTCACACAACCTCCTGCTTCTCTTTCCCCAAGGAAACTGTGTACCTGAAGAACACCATTTCATGAAGACAGTTTTGAACGCACACTTCCAAAGCTGTTGATTCCTAAGTTACATCCATCTTATCCGCTTATCTGAACATAATTACTATTCATCCAAACTTACTTCCCACCTAACGAGAGTTTTACACATAAGCCTCCTGGTTTTGTCAAACCAGACACCACTGGCCTGAAATATTGCATGACACAGACCACAAGTCTGGTTATTCATGGCAATTTCTGACACAATCTAACTGATCTACAGCACTATTCCCACCACTTACTGGTGCAAAGTTAAACTGAAACACGTGAAGTAAATGAAAAATTCCTCCCTACATACAGATGTAGCAACAGGTAGACAACCCAAAGCTTTCAAAATTATTTTTGCTTTTTAAGGAGTCATTACAATCATAATTCTTAGAAATCTATAGGATCTTTGAAATCAAGTGCAAAGGTGGAAGATATTTTAATATACATCCAGTATCAAAATTTAGTGTGTATGGCTCCCCAAAAAGAAAAGAACTCAAAAATACCTTTAAAGAATGCACATAACATTAAGCCTTTTGGCCTGTAGGCTACAGAAGGCTAAGTCATTGCCTTAACCCCTCTGCTAATTGTGTAATAATAGCAACAATCCTCAGACACGGGATTAGTGCTAAAAATGCAAATCTTCAACCGTTCTATGAGTGATAATTAAAGATATTTGTGACATGTATAGCTTATAATGATTAACTTGTCTGCAGTCAGATAAACAAATAACTTGCACCTGTAAAGACTTTATTTCCTGAAGGTAAAACAACTGTTTAGGAAAGATCATGCTGGTAAAACAGCTGCTTGCATTCTGGAGAGGAAACAAGGTAGTATCTTTCAACAAACGCCAACTCTGGTGTTTTATCAGCTCTATCTCATTAACTGGAAACAAGGCTTAAATGCTTTGTTTATAAATTATGATTATTCCTGATTGCAGCAGTTACTGATAGTGCCACTCATTTGCAATGCAACTCTTTGAATTTTTTTAATTACAATTTGAAACAAGGCAGAGAAGATTAATTAACCCACCTGGCTGGCTGGCACGTAGTCCTGGCTTGGTTCTGTCATACTCATATACATGTTCTCACCGTCAAACTGCAAAGGAAATAATAGTAAACATTCAGCAAACTCGATTTTTAGCATTTACTGAAAAAAACAGTTGCTATAAAATAATATTACAGCATGGTTTTACAGACTTGTAATTGCATGTGTGCATCTTGTCTTTGATGTTCCTGTTGTCATCCTTATTGACCCTGGATGTCAGTGATTTGGAGTAATTAGCGCTCTAGTAATTACAGCTAGCAAGGAAGAAATGAATGGTTTCCTTTCATCTGCAATCTGTTTTAAAACAAAATGCCTCATTTTGTGCACCATGTATACATATTGCTGTTGGTTGCAATGAAGTATTAAGTGAATTGCACACTTACTGAGAAAAGAAAGATGAGAATAGAATCTGCACTAAAATGCATCTTAATGGATTCCGACTTCAGCTTCTGAGCAGAATAAGTGTTGAAATTTCAAAACAAATTAAACCCCCTCCAATGGAAATGTTCCTATATCAGAAAGTACAAAATACATTTCCAGACAGCTTTCAGACATCTGAATGTCTGAAAGAGTATACCTCCTGTCCGTATGGTGTAAGAGGATAGTTTGCTTGATGTGTGAATAAAGTAAACATTCATAATCAGAACTGCAAAAATAACCATCTGTAAATGATAAATACCATTCCTGGAAATATATACAATATATAAAAAGCTTCTTTCCTTTTCTTCTTTCCTTTTTATTTCTTTTTTTTTTTCCTCTCAACTGCAGTTAAGAAGTAACGGAAATGTCATAGAAAGGAGTTGATTAAAATCTGAAGGTCTAGATGGAGAAAAACTGTCAGATCTGAAGCCTCATCCTGTACCAGCACAAAGAAGTGTAAAACTACTGATTTCTTACACAGTCTGGAAAACGTCCCCACAGAACTCTCGTCACACCCACTCAAGTGGCAGTACCAACAGGGCAACAGTGTCTGCTCAGGAGCTAGGGAAAATCTTTTCAAACTTTTTAAGCAGAAATGAACAACAGCAGGAATTCCTATCTCCAGTCATGAACCACAAATTTCCAGCTGTTATGAGGTCTGTTTTAAATAACTTGCACCTGACCCCTTGTGTTAATGCTCCGAGTGACATATTTTGGGCATCAGCCCTTGTTTTGCATGACACAGCAGCTTTTTTAAGAAGTCCCTACTACTGAGATTGCTCTGCTCCCACAGAAGGTGCCCATGAAATATTCCATGGACATTTCTTGATCAGCGTTGAGCTTCTGGGGATATTCTACCAGCAAGGTGCAGTATATTCAACTAGCCCAAGGTGGCAAAGTTAAACTGTGTCTTTGTGGCAGATAGCTCTACCAATTTTTGCTGAGGTGGCTGAAAAGGTTTCTGCTTCCAGCTGTTCATCCTCTTTCTCTGCCAGAGGCTACGAGGCTTGTAACAGCAGCAGTAACATGAACAAGTGCCAGCTCCTGGCACAGCAGCTGATGGCCTGCCCTTCCTGGCCAGAGCTATTTAATAGTCACAGACTATCTGTCAGAAGTCCTAGTTTCATGGGAGGGAAAGGATTATGCCACAGACACAGATCTGCCATAGGGAATAGAGTATTTCCCAATTTTGACAGAATAGAGATAGTTAGATTAGATCATAATATAGAGATTGACGCTTGTTCCTTTTTCATTTCTTGTTGGCATGCACCATTTCTTTTATCTTTCTCAAGCATTCAAAGTAGAGTTCTGGAGGAAAAAAAAATAGTATCTGGTTTGGAAAAAAATGCATTGTTTCTTCTACTCAGATGAACAGGTGAAATTCTGAAGAGAGATTTCACAGCCAGTAGTTGGAAAGCAAGCACTCCAGTGCAAGGCCTACAGGAGCTCAACTTATTCAGCTTGTCAGACGAAAGGCTGAAAAGTGCCTTGATCACTGTGATTGGTACTTACACCCTGGAAAGATGTCTGATAGCAAGATGTCAGCCTTCCTGACAGTGGTATAATGAGATCTAGTGTTGAGAAATGGAAGTTACAGAAATTCAGCCCCGAAATAAGATACAAGTTCCTACTTTAGGAGGTAATTAAGCATTATGTCAACAGCAAACTCATCATTTCTCAGACATTTTAGAATTAGGTTTGATGTCTTTTTTGGAACAGATGCAATCCATATCATATTTATAAGAAATTCCATGGACAGGACAGTTACACTTGCTGGTTATGGGAGTCCTATCTGCCCTGGAAACCATCATTCCTTGAGTCTCCTCTTTTGAATTTCCCTCGTTATCTTCATACATTTCTTGTGATACATTGCAAGCTTTGCTATAATTCAAATACTGGGTTGCATGTGTTTAGTTGCAGCGAATATGAAGAAATTTCTTTTCTGCCTACTGGCTAGATACAGTCAAGGATTATTTCAATTTATTTTGCCTGCCATAATGCATGAGACTATGATTTAAGAATCTTTATGAAGTAAATTAGTCTTTTATATAATTCCCTCTTTTGAATGTTTGGTCATCTGTCCTGGCTCCCAAGCTTACAATCACCAAATCTGCATTCTTTGAATAATTTCCCTAAGGTATTTTTCCATGAATACTGAAATTTTTATAATTCTGTGTGTTGTTCTTGGATTATCTGCCTACCTAATCAGTGCCTTGCTATTAGTGGTCCCCCTGGTATGATAGGATATTAGATCTCAGCCTCTCCTTTTTGTTGTTTGTGGCCCTCTATTTAGCTCTGAAATATTTTTTATTTCTGACATGGTCTGTGGGCTTTATGTGAGCGTGTTTCAGAGAAATCAAACCAGAAAAAATCCGTGTAAATTTAAACTTTGTAGCCTTTTGACCTTACATGAGAAATGTAAGGGGATTGATGTTTACATGAGAAATTACCTTCTCCAACATTTTTGGATTAATTTGTTAGGGTAAATTTTCAGAAAAATAAATTGATGCATAATGTTTGTAAAATCCGGGTGACCTGTTAGCATCTAAAAATACTGAGCAGCTGTCTGATTTGTTACTTAATTTCTTCAATATTCAAGCATGGAATTTAGTCACTGCAATATTTAGCATCTGCTTGTTAGAAGTATGTGCAAGATGTTGTGTAATAGGTTATAGAGGTCAGCAAGACTTGATGGGATGTGTAATTTTTGCAGTGTTTATATATGCAGATTGTGGACTGTAATGCATCAGCTGACAATAACACTCTTGCCATGTTAGTGTATGTACTACATTTACTGCTGTTTAAATTATTATCTTCCCTCAGTCCAGTGCAGTGTGATGCATGGCTACTTGGCAGCTCCTAAGACTTTGGATATGAGCCTGAAATACACCCATAAACTCAATGGATGAGGCATATACACATGCATTTTGTACAGCAGGTATTGCCAGGAGACACCTCCTTCACGTTCTCAATGTTTACTAAAATGTTTATAAAAGAGTGAAAATATGATCTTTGTATACCAGAATAAAACAAAATATTTACTGCAATGCTGATTTGTATATTCATCATCCCCTTTCTCAACTACCAAAGGAGTGTGAAATTGAGATGACCTGTACATCCCACCCCAACCAAAAAAAGGGTACACAAGCCTCCAATAACAAAAAGTTCAGAAAAACTGATGCACCACATATACAATGCTCACCTTGCACAAACGTGACGATCCCACATCAAAACAATAAACAGAGGAAAAAATGCCAACAATTGGATCAACTGGAAAGTTCTATTCATATTTTTTCCCATCTGTTTAGAAGTTTCCAAAATATGCCCCTAAACGCCAGAAATTAATATTGAATCATTTCACCTTTAATAGACTGCTTTGTACCCTGCAGGCTCTACAACATGGCACCTTTCAACAAGTCTCCACCTGGACCCTTTAATGCTATATCCATGCTATACCCACCTGGAATTCAGCTTTACAAGTAAGGTGATGTATGCAGCAACAGTTCAAGCAACCTATCTGGATCAGAGTGAGCCTAAAGATGAGCAGATACGGCTCAAAGATGTCTTCAATTACCAGAGTGTCCTTCCAGGTTGTACTCTATGCCTCCAAAATAGTCTTACTGTACTCATCATTTTCAGGTTGGCAATCTCAGTTTGTATTTCCTAAGCTTTCCTGCCACTCACTGTGGCTTGATTTCAAGCAAAGAAACTGCACAAGCATCACTTAACCCGTGGATGATTCATCCCAACAGAGCAGAAGAAACACAAAGGCAGGCAGTTAAATGAACTGTCTTTTATGAACCTATGTATGATGTATATATATCATATGACATTTCATATAAAGCTTTCCCAATGTGTCTCCAAGATCCCTCAATATCATTAAGACCAGATTTCAAAATCTTTCACTTTAATCTATTAAATGTGAATCCTAATACAATATTCTGGTGTCTGATAATAACTACTCTTGACAACATTTCTTTTCACATTAAAGTGTAACTGCATGAGAAGTTTGGGTGAGAGCAAATGAAGACTATGACTGCAATGTAATATGAAAAGAAATATAACTGGGAACTAGTTCTAATATAAATTCATGATTGAATAATATTCTTTATTTAAATTATTATTAAAAATAAAACATACAGGCAACACTATGGCATGGAAAGTTAGAAGCCCCCTCAGAATGACCCTTTGTAAGACAAGTTGTAATGTTCAGCAACCAGTATGCACAAAATACCCCACTGCTGTTATTAAATACAAGTTACTCATAGAAGTTAGAGATGTAATTACATAAACACTGGCTGACTGTAACTGATGCAATAGGTATGACAGAGTTCAGCAAATGCCCAGATTAGTAAAGGTGTTTAAGGGATCCATGGCTGGCTTCTGCCTTCCATTAATGTGGCATCATAGCAGGGTCACACAATGTATGGCCAGGAGCCTCTTTTCATCTTCCCATTTAAATTGTGGCAAACTTTATCAGCATTTATAACAGTGATTATGAAGTAGCAAAGCATGAAAGAATAGTACTTTTTTATTTATTTTTAATATGCTTTAAATTAAAAACACCCTGCATGGACTATGTCACAAAGATACTATAAACAGGTTGAACAGACAAAAAAATTTCTCATGGTGACACCAATGTAGAGAACATTTATTTGATCACCTAACTGGACAGAAAGCTTTGGAATACAAAAAGGAGGGTGCAAGATGGCAGAAAAAGCTATAAGGGCATGAGAACCAAAGTGGATAACTGTAAATAAAATATATTTATATACTGGTAATTCTATGTGCACATACAGTGATTATAAATGCAGATGAATGCTTCCTGTAGCTTGTTCAGATGACAGCTACCACACAGACATATATGCTAAACAAGCTTTCGGCCTAACTTTGAGTTCTCCCCTCTACTTAAACTACCTTCCTCTATACCAAGTCACTCTGTTTTCATTGCCAGGATCACCTGTGCAATCTGGATTACAAGGAGAATGACATTTCTCCCCTCTACCTCTCTCCTCTTGCTTCATAACATTTCTTTGCTGTTGTTGTGAAATTAAGAGGTTTTTTTACTCCTTTTTCATCCAGTTTTTGACTTCTGAGGGTATTGCATAGCTGCTCTCTCTTTCTATGCATAATGTGTGCCCTAAGTTCTTCAGGCACAGTTATATGAGCTATGGGAAAGAAAAAAAATAAAGGCCATGAATGTTTGAGCTTTTTCCCATTCATACTGAAGAGGAGCACAATGTGCCAGTACTGCATCTCATCCAGCTGCAATGTGGGCAGAGAAGCACAAGGAACATGAGTCTAAATGGCTTTTGATGCCAAAACATGCTTGGGACAGGGGTGTAGAGGGGGAGCAGCTTTGGACAATGTTCTGTGCACAAATATATCCCAAAAGTGATATCCTAAAATGTAAAGATTAGAGGAGGAAAAGCAAGGGGAGAGATGATGATATCAGTGAAAGATGCTATGTTTATTAAGTTCATCTTCTGGGTAAAGCCACTTGGACTTGACATTCTGATTTCTTCAAAGGATCTTACAGATCTTCAAAGCATGTGTTATTAATCACATAATCTAAATATGAACTTCTCCCATCTTAGATTAGAACTGAAAGATAGATTAAGGTTTAAATATAAACTTTAGTTATATCATTAAACCATAGTTTACCTTACTCTGATGGTGCCCCAGCACAATTTGTTATGTTTCATTTTAATAAGTTGCAATAGCATTGTGTAACGATTATTTATTTCTAGTGATTTAGTGATTTTACTGCTTACAGGTTATATATATCATTTGTAACTTACATTATCTAAAAGCCACTAATCCTGAAAAATCTTTAAAGCTAGGCAATTTTGTTTATTTTAAACCAAATGCCAAGAGTGGATATTGTCTCATGTTGCTTGATGACAAAGAGTGATATTTTGTTTTACTCAGAGCTGCTGAAAAGACACTAAAATAATAATGGGATACAACATAAATCATCAAATTGCTATGCTAAAGAAACAGTTGATCTTGTTATGGCAACCATTAAAGATAAAACCAGAGATACTCCGTAAACATTATACACGGTAGAAAATCCCTTTCTTGACACAGTTTGGCAAAGCGGTACATTTGTATGAAATTGCAACTCCATTTTGTCTCCTAAACTCCATTTTGTATGCTGTACTTGAACACGTTTAAATTTGCCCAAGACAGGTTACAGTAATGCATTCCAGACAGGCACCCTTCCCAGCAAAGAGGCTTGACACCTCACTGAAGGACTATCACAGGAAAATTGTCAAAAAACAATCTAGCAATATCAACTTTGATTGTTCTGCTGTCTTCCCTCCCTCCTTCCATAAACCTTGTTTATCAGCAGAGGAGTGTACTGAAAAAATGATTGGGTGAAAATGCCTGAATGGCAAAAAGAAGTCATATTCTTTGCAGGGCTGGGTGTCCCTCTGTGGCCAAAGTGAGGTGATTAGTGCAGACTGGCAGGACCTGGAGGAGTCCTGTCCCATCTGGAACACTAGGAGCCCACCAGGATACAGAAAGTTTGATGAGTCAAGCAATAGAGAAGAGATGGCATGTCTCAAGACTATTATTATTATTATTAATAATAAATGTATATTATTTAATATATATTCTATATTCTATATTCTATATTCTATATTGGATTATATATAATAATATAATATACATTTAATAATATTACTATATTATTAATAATATATTATATATTATTATAATACCAATAATAATAATAATAATAATAATAATAATAATAATAATAATTCTGCTACTAGTTTTCAGTAACAAAGTATCAGGAAAATCCTTTATGTCTCTGGTCCTTTAATATTTTTCCAGGTTGCTGAAGATTCTGAACCAGGAGTATCGGGTTTGTTGTTTTTATGTGGTCCGAGTACAGTGACGTGTGGACTGGGCAGACTGGAGTTGGGAAGGAATCTGCCCCGCTCTTAAGGGCAGCCACAAGGTGTGTGAGAGCACTGGCAGCAGCCTCAGAGCAGGAAGCGAGGGTGCTGCTTCACAAGGAAATGCTGTCAGACATTTCCTATCTTAGAAAACACCAGAAACAGCCACAAAACTCTCTTTGCCCACAGCACCCAACAGACTTGGACCCATTTGGTGCTTGGATCCAAGTGTGATAGGCCTTGCAGACTAGCACTGCCTCTTCTACCACCTGGCTTTCAAAGACAAAATGTTTTGTAAATACACTGTTTGATTGTCCTCAAATGAGACCATTTTTTTCTCATTTTTTATTTATAACACCTGCGATTGCCTCAAAAAAGTACAGACAGTGCTGTCAAAGTTTTCTCTCAGATTTTCATGCCTATGTCATAAATGCCCAATCCAGCATTGCATTCCTCAAGCCTACTCACTATTTACCTCTCTCACTGGGAGAAAGGGAGGAGACAGAATTGCTGAGTATGTCCTCATAGGTGGAGAGCCAGCTGAATATCTAAATATACACTGGTAGTTAAAACCTGAATAATGGCACTACAGCATTTGTGTTTTCCCTGCACTTAATAGAGGTTAATGTGAAACTGCAGGAAAGGTGAAGGGGAGTGTTTAGCTTCCCGCTTGGAGCCTGCATGTGTCAATGCCTGACAGAGCCTTGAAGTTGTTAGCCTGCATGCAGAGCACCAGCTGAATGAGGTTACAGTGCTGAGCACAGCGGGCTAAAAGAAGTAGGATCAGACTGATAGGAGGAGTGGCAGAGTCCAGGCACAGCAGAGTGTATCAAAGACAACCCAGGGGAGAGCGGGTACTGTATTAGTCCTTTGTGTACATTTAAATGGAAGACAGTGAACATGCAGAGATGACCTCTGAACTCTCTCAGCTGGGCTCCTGCTCCTTTTAACCTTGGCTCTGTAAATAAAATAAAACATAATAAAATAATAATAAAAATTAAAAAGAAATAAGGTAAAATAAAATAAACCCAGCACACTGTGGTCTGGACTCCTTTGCTCAGCTATTTTTTGCATATTGAACACTCATTAAATAAACATACCAAGATCAAAGTAGCAAGTGCTTTTGTTATTATTTTACTCAATTCACACTAAATTATAGATGTAGACACCCACTGGGAAAATTGGGTGATAAGGTGGAAAGGTTTGAACAACTATGATAAGACCCTTCTTTTTCTGCCCACAGCTGAGGAAATTTGTTTAACCTGGTAGGCTGGTAACATTTCCAACACCAACAGACCTGGTCAATTTCATTACAAGGTCTGATCCTGCATCATGGAAGGTGAAGGGAATTGTGCCATTGCCAGTTGGACAGGAATTGGATCAGGAACTAGTAGACTGGTAGGGGAATAGGGATCTTCTTCGAGTTTCAGAGTAATTTTTGTCAATGTTCATCTTCGCCTCATCGTGTAAAGTGGTAGATTATGTAATGAAATGAATGAAAGCTTAATAAACAGGATCTACAGAGGGCAAAGAGATGACTAAAAAGAATTTTTTCTACATCCACATAGAGAACCCCCATGTTGGAGTATAGCAGAAGAGAGGTTCCATGGACCATAGTCAATGAGTTTTGCACAAACAGGATAGAACTATTGCCTTGCATGAGTACAGTTGGAATATCGTAGGGATCCATGGACAGAGTTCTATCTGCTGTGTTATTTATAGTGGATGGGATACATATAGTTCCTAAGGGTAAGTACATCTCCTTCTGCACAGCAGAATCTTAGAAATTAAAAGGGAAAAAACAATATCAACCAAAAAAGCACAAGCAAAGTTCTACCACTATTCTGAAAATCCTACAAAAGAGGATCTTGAGAAGCAAATAAAGGTGACAGTTTCCAGATAAATAAACAACCTTCCCTGAACTACTCATGTTTGAAAGAGTAAGTGGGGAAAAAACACATAGCATATGTAGAAAATTTTTTTTTACCTACGCCATATTTAAAAATCCAATTTTAAATAGTATCACCTAAGAACTTAAGTGCCCTAGACTAATGCAGCACGCCATTGGATCACATGTACAACATTTATTAAAATTATCCTGTTGAAAGGAATGACAATGCGAATATACTTAAAATCAAGCACTCATTCAAATTTGCAATAAAATAGGACCCAAGAGCTCAAACATTTACAGAAACAGGAATAAAATATTTAGGTATGTACCAAACTCAGATGGAAAAAAATCAGCTTAAATTTCTGATAGACCAAATTATTTAGCACAGTCTGATGGGATCTCATTAGATAGAACTAATTCAGACCTGGAGAGAGTGATAACAGAAATGACTAATTGCAAGGACTTAGGAAAACATGGACATCTGTTAAATGACAAGAGTGTTGTAGGGCTGATATACAATCATAGTTTACCAAAACAGCTACTGTGGCAGCCATGTGGACAATCCTACTTCCATCCACAGTTACTCTGGTACTTCCTTAATTTCAACAGGATTATTTTCATTAAGGATGTCACACATGTTTAGTTCTCTGTCTGGATCAAATAAGAAGAGAGAGCCCTATGAAAGTTTATAAGAAGAATCTGAACCAACATGGATTTTTACACTTACAGTTGCAACAGATTCAGAACCTTGACAAGACTTGTAGCTCGACTTACTCCTTTGCTAAGATTGTCTACAGATCAAACTGAGAAACCCTGGCAGAGCAACGTA
The DNA here is from genome assembly GCF_015832195.1 of Motacilla alba alba. NCBI lineage: Eukaryota > Metazoa > Chordata > Aves > Passeriformes > Motacillidae > Motacilla > Motacilla alba. Next base: position 114,489,700 of record NC_052017.1, read on the forward strand.
GACAACTTAGCAGTATTCTATCCTAAAATAGGTCATTTGGGAGTAGACATGGTTAGAAATGTTCAAAATATTACTCAAAAGCAGAAGAGGAAAAGTTGTTTTACTTTTTTTTTACCAACTTCAGTGAAGACATATCCTTGATGTGAGATCACTTATCTGTTCTCAAAAATTCTAAGTGTTCTCTACACCTTTTAAGATAAAACTTGACCTTCAAGTTCACTTTATGACTAAATTATTCCATGATTGTTTTCATCTTTTCTTTGTATTCTGCCAAGTTGCACTCATAATAGCTTTTTTAAAGAGTCTGCAGCAGTGTTTCCTTTATACAATTGATATATTTTTTTAACAGAAAAGAAGACAAGTCCACGGAAATGTATTTCAATTTTTTTCTAAGTCTTGAAGATAAAGAGCTAAAATAAGCTACAGTTGTACCTGCCACTCTCTTATCAAAACCCTCTAAAGACAAAAAAATGTCCCACCTCCTCCTCCCTCCTGCTTGAAGAACAGAGGTGTCACGCTCAGCACTGGCTTCTGCTTTTCCCATCAATATACTATGAACCTATTAGTGTTGAGCACTCCTCACAGCAAATCAGAAAGTTACTCAAACCTGGCATTACCAGCACCATGGCTGTTGTCTTTCTAAGAGGCCATGCATGTCAGCATGAGACAGTCACATTAGTGCTGGGAGGAAGCTCCTTGAGCAGGCAAAGCCATCCCCTGAATGAACAGCAGAATAAGTTTCACAGAGCATCCACAAAAACTTATTGTCAATTCCTGCTTTAAAACTTCAGCAATGGCAGTTTCATACTTTTTCCTCTTTTGGTTCAAACTCTTCAGCCATTTTGCTGTTTTATCTCAAGGTCTTTTTCCATCCCTCCAGTCTGCTGAGACTAATGACTTCTACCTTTTACTAACCCTTGTGAACACAAAGACAGATACTCTGTCCTCCTCTCCAGAAAGCCAATTTAAATTCCTTTAACCTTCTCTGGAAACATGCTTTTTTCCAAGTATTTCTTCATTTGTAATCGCTTAGGTGCTTCCCTTGACTGATGTCCATTTCACCATCTCATGTGGTGTCCAAAATGAATGTAGTGCTCCAGTTAGACATGGATAATCCTGAGCAGATTCTTTATTCCCAGGTTTCATCCAGACCCTGGGTATTCATCAACCTCTTTCTTCCTGTACACATTAATATTTAGAAAATGCTTTGCTTTTTGCAAGCCCTTAATAAACTAAATCTTTGAAAGCTTATCCTGATTTATACAGTAGTATGGAAAGTTGCCAGATAATTAGGGTACATAGCATGATCTATGACAAATGGTGAAGACCTAAGCTCCATGGATTTTGGCCGAAGTCAGAGCTCTACGGATTTTTCAAATAAAGCATTTTCAAGATGAATCTTATGGTGAAGATGACTTTTAAACATTTACATGAGAAATAAAAAAGACACTTTCATCAGAAGAATGTGTCAGTTCAAGCACACAGTAGCACAGTGGAAAACCTTGTTTCAGTCCTACTCTGCCACTCCCTCACACATCACCCGCACATCAAGGCCATATGCTGGGTCTTCCCGTATCACTGATGTGGCTGTCAACTTCCTAAAAATACCTGTTGATGAAGACATGAATTCATTTCTCTCACATCTAGTGCAGTGTTCTCACTCACAGGACACTATTTACTGGTATCAGTCTTTCTAGCTTTAAGCAGGAATAATTTCAGGCCCTTAGAAATTCCTCTTAAGAACAGAAAATAAATTGGCAATTATCATCTTGTCAAATTAATATTGACAAGACTCTGTCATTTCAACATTTGCGGCATGATTTACTTCAGAAGTCCCTGAATGCAGTGAAACAAGCTGAATTCTGTTACACTGGCCACACAGAGACACGAGGGAAGTGCTTCATTTTTACCACTTACCATGAAGGGAGCACCAGGCTGGGCTCACTGCTGGCCAGCCCGGGCTCTGATTCACGGGCAGTGATTCTCCACCTGCAGCTGCCCAGAGGGACACAGGTACTCCAAACCCCAAGGCTAGAAGAGGAGTAATGGACAAGGTGGACACAGGCTTCCTTCATTTTGGTTGAAATTAAACTAGTCATCCCTTGCAAAGTGCGTGCCAGCAGTTTTGAACTGGACCATGGCATCAATGTAAAAACAAACCTCTTGAAATACAGATAAGCCTATGAATAGGCTTATATATATACAGTGCAGCCTGTGCTTCAGTGCACTGAAACAGAAGCAGAACTCGGTATTTGTTAATCCTACTCTAATTATAACAATCTATGTTATAACCCCCGCTAATGAGCTAATATAATTTTTTTAAAGTGTGTATTATAACAATGTGATCAAAGCTTGATGGAGCTGTTCTTACGCTTTTATGATACAAAAATGGTTTCTTATTAGCTTTTGATGTTTCATTTTCCCCACAGCATCACAATATCTGCTTCTGTTTTACCCAACTGTACAATGACTGTTTAAATTCAGCAAACTCATAGCCTAGTCAGACTCCAGCCATTTGATTAATCAATGAAAATACTCTATAACAGTAATGCCATACTCTATAACAAATGCCTTATCATTTTAGTGTTCCATATTATATTCTCTCACCTTTCTCTACAAGCTACTGAAATATTAATACACTTTCCTCAGGATTTGATAAAACGTGTGATGAAAATTATCATAATGTTTTACGCCTAAAGACCATTAAATTAGCAGACATTAAACTTGAAATAAATGGCTTCAATAATTTTTGTTTAAATGTGTTCTTTTTGTTTGGAAGACTGAAATGCATGTTGAAAGTTTTAAATTTATGGAGGAACCTTCTAAATATTACAGCTTCAGTGGTCATGCCCAAGATTATGTCTCTGCTGTACATACACAGAATAAGCTTTCTTGACAAAGTCAAACTCATTTCCAAACTAAACTTTCCCAATCTAGAATAACTTATTTCTATGTTTATTAGGTAAAAATCCTCCAAGCCAAACCAGTAAAGAAGGAACAAAGAAAATCAAATGGGCAAATTGTACTCAGATTTGCAGATATACAACTCCATCAGAAACACAACAGCTGCATAAATATTTCCAAACCCATATTTGGCTCCTTCCCACCCACATTAAAAGGCAAACACAGCACCAGTTGAAATAATCATGTATTTCCTGATGGAGCAAAATGTCCTTGATTTGAATGCAATTCAGAATTAAACACCTTTTCACAGATGGTGCCGGTACCAGGACACTGGTCTGGGTCTATATTGGTATAATCCAATTGCTTTCAAGACTGAAACTGATCAGTCTCAGAAAATTTAACTCTTACTGAGATGCAGTTTTCTTTTTTTCTCACTTTTAGGAAAGCCATTACATGGGCTCATGCATTCAGCACACAGCGTCTTTTGGTGCCAGCAACAATCTGTTTTGTGATTTTCTTCTAGGAGAAGTATTAGGAGACTCCAGGGTTTTGCAGAGGCTCCTGAGTCTTAACAGCTGTATTCATAAATTCAATGTATTCATTGCTAGCCATACTGTATCACTGCTTCTCCTGTGCTTTAGAGATCATTTAATACTCCCCAATTTCCCTTATGTCAGTGCCTACAAGTCAAAAGTTCAGAAATAATAACAGAGTACAGATATGCACTGTCATTAGATTAGTGTTCTGATAGAAAGTTTATTTCGTGCTTTATTCATTTGTTTGAAATAGTAACTACTGCCTTGAAAAGTATAAGGTGATTAATTTCCAATATTTTCAGATCATGTTAGCAATACACAAGTGTTTTGACACGCCTAATAGTTGTACTCATAATCAAGATTTTGCTGTTCAGAAAATTCTTTTAGCTACATGAGCCAGAACCTTACAAGCTAAAATAGTCAGAACATTGATTTAAAAGCTGGGGAAGTATTTTAAGCATTACGGGGCATCACTGAAGATCTTTTGTTAACACAGACAGCAATGTGAATTATGTATGTGATTTTATTTCTTACTGTTAAACACAGCTTATTGGAAATGTATAACCAGCTCCTATTTAAGGATACACAGCCAAAACAATGTCATGTATTATGCTACAGCAGGTAATTCAGTTCCTTAGATAGGATTAGCCAACAGATTTATCAAGCAGTCTCTAAGGAAAGCAGAGTTCAAGTCTAGGCTCATCAATAATACATAAATAAACTGAACAATTAGGTACTAAGCAGCTATCTTGTCAGACAACTTATTAACCGATAAATGATATACTCACTGCAGACAGTGTAAAAAGGGGAGATATGTAAAGATAGGAAAGACCTGAAAAGGAAGAGGAAGGTACTGTACTCCTCAGTGTGTTTGTGGACTTGATAACTCTCTCCAACTCTCTGTTTCGAGCTATGATGTCTAGACAAAGGTGGTTCGGCAACAATTCACAACCAGGAATCACTTGGGTTTTTTTCTGATAGTGAAACACAAATATTTTCCTTTGCTCTTTAATCAGCAGTCTAAGGAAAAATATGTATCACTTTTCCAGTGATGGCTACTATGCCTCAACTTTAACTTAATCTGCAAGTTTTACATAATAAAAATTACATAAATACAGTCATCCCCAATGTGTAATGTCACCACTGGGCATTGCTATGATACAGTGCTACTACTTATATGCATCACTTCCTACAAAAGGGTAGATGAGAGCAGTCAGGCTTACATCTGGTTTACACAACAACACCAACAGGTCTTAAAAGGAAAATCCATGGTGTTAAATATCAAAATACAGGACATTTGGTCCTTCTTTACTATCAACAAACTCAAATTAGATTTTCTTTTCTGTGTTGCCCTGTACTTTCAGACAGAAAACAAGAAAACCAGAGGTAGGAAGGACTGTTGCTTTTTTTTCTCTCAGCCAAGTAAAACAAACAAACAAAAAAAAAGTCTTATTTTCATTTAGGATCAACAAGTAATCAAGACAACTTAGTCCAAATAAAATCTTTTCATATGCACATATCTGCTTCGCCTCAGAAATCATGAACATTTGAAGTAGAGATTTCAGGATTTAACGCAGAATGAAACAAATATTTACCCAATATGATGTTTTTCATGCTCAAGTACTCCAAAGTGCTTTGCAAATATTGACAAAATTCTGCCTTTTTTTCTGTGTTCAGCACCCCTTGACTCCAGTAGCCATTTTGAGGTGTATTTGGAAAAGATAAGTCAAGGCCTAACACGCTCTGCTAATGGAAATGTAAATTATCAGTGAAACACAGCCATTTCTGTAGCAAAAAGGGGACATTATCCAGAATACCCTCCAGAGCAGTATATATTCAGGAATTTATAAATATCCTTGCCAGATGGAAAAGTAACGTGGATGAACTGAAGAAATCTGTGGTGACTTCACTCCATGGCCATTGTGCCAGTTAAACAACTTGGACAATTTTAACAATACTCACTATCATTTTACTCTAGACTCATTTGAGTGAAGAGTCCTTCCATTTTGCATCTGAGTACCTTTGAAAATGCACTTTTATGTCTTGTACAAAGGCAGAGCCGAGCAGAATAATGTTCCCCTCTGACTTACAGGGTAAGTTCTCAGACTCTTACAGGTAGTAAGAGTTCTCTTACAGGTAGTTCTCAGACCCAGAACATCACCCCTTTGGGCTCCTGAACCTCCTCCTGTGCTCATGCTGGGCCTCCTCAAAGTAAGCAGAAGACAGCTAAGGCAAGCACAGCACCTGCAGAGAGACTGGCATGCAAGCTGGACTAAAGAAGGATGCACACCTGGGTAGGAAAGACCACATCTTTCCTGGGAGGTGAAACAAAAGATGAAAAGAGAAGGAAGACAGGTAATAGAGCTGATTTTCCATCTCTGGAAGCAGGTTTCCATGACAGACCAGCCGAACCGTCTATATGATTTGCATATTTCTCTTCTGCTAAGTATAAAAGGACTCTAGGGCAAATGCATCAAACTTCAGATACATAAAAGTTGTGAGCCAAACCCCAAACAGTGCACATGACAAAGTGAATGGGATGGTGTAAAGTGGGCATTAACTGTCTCTGGGACCAGGTGTCCTCTGTGCCCTCCATCCCTGAGGAACTGAAATGGCATCACTGAGGCATTGTAAAACCACATCAGAATCCAGTTCTCTGCTTATTCTGGAGATCAGGGCTAGGGATTATGAAGAATCCATAGGATGGTTTTGCCCGCTCTATTAAAGGATTCCCTTGTCTGAGGGGGACAGTTTTGCACGTGTGCCATTTTTCCCAAGAGCAGGAAATATTAAAGAGTGGGTTGGATTGTGGGATATGGATGCAGGCATTTTTTGCAGCACTACCTGCAAATTCAAACTTGAAAAAGAAGTCATGAAGTGAAAAATTTTCAGTCAATCTATGGACAGGCCGATGGCACTGCAGCATGAAAATACTGCAATCATGCCTGCAAACACAAACCATTATTTATTAGTTCAGACTGTTAGTGAAAGAAGAAACAATTTAGTACAATGCTTGGAAGTAAAATGGACTTCTGAATTGCTATAGGATAATTTGCACCCAATTTATGAGTTTTTGCAGAGCTATGAGATGCTTTGATCTGTTTCATATAAAACTTGGTTGAAAATATGTTTCTTAGATTGAAGTATGAAGCAATAAAAATGTGATTAAGGTGTTCTACCAATTTTATTTTGGCAACTTTATGCTATGCCTTTGAATTCCAGTATATATAAACTTTGGCTCTTTTTCAATTGATAGTCTATCAGCTGAAGACTCTACATACACAAACATTAATAAACTCACAGACAATAAAATAAAAGCAGGCTAAAACTACATGCTATAATCTCTCTCTTTAAAAATAAATGTAGGAAGTCATAATGTATAGTTTATAATTACGATATCCAAAGAATTTCAGTTCAGTGAAGCCAAAGGAAATTGCTTACTATGGAACTAAGAATGCGATAAAAAGAAAATTAGGCACTGGCCCTGAAGCTCAAAACCAAGCTAAATCACATATTTCCTCAAGCAGAAAGAGAGTCTCATTTTTCATGGGGAAAAACTTTCACAATAATTTTAAAACACAGAAGTCCAACTACTAATCAGAAGATACACATTAAAAGTGAACAAAACCAGTTCTAAAATCCTTTAAATTGTAAACATATTTCTTTAGACCCCAACAGTGATAAGCCTAAAGTAATTGTGGGAATCACTTTTAAATTCTGAACTTGGACTTCTCTTTCCTACACAGAAAATTCACCCCAGTCAGAGCACTGCTCTAATTAATAGCTGGCATAAGACAAGATATCTTTCAAAGTTTCTTGTCCCTATATCCCTGTAAAATGTAAATTAAAATTAACATTCACAGGTTTATAATAAACAAATGTTCAGTGGAGGCAAAAAAAAAAAAGTTTACATGTAAAACTATCACTTTCATATCTGTATGTGTAAAGATACTTTATCCTCTAAGAAAGAGCTAATCCATGAAAAGCTTCACTAAACACTTTCTTTCTATTCACATTTATGAAAGTGATTTCTGGAGCCTTAAAGAAGGTTAATGCACTCTCAGACTCTAATAAATGAAAACAGTGTGATTTACACAATCTATGTTCTTTGTCAAATTTAAGCAGTGTATCACTGCTGAAGATCTTTTGCTGACAGGAGCTTACTGTATGATGGAAATGCTGGAATCCTCCTTACACTGGTTGTGCCTGGCATACCATGCTGTGCCTGTGCAATGATAAAATTAAAACTTGCAGGACAACCTCAGGCTATCCATCTCTGATGCTCAAACTAGTGGATATAGCTCACCAAAGACATGTCGAAATAGTTTTTTTCACAGAAGTAAAACAGAATTAAAACAGAATTTGACAAGTTACCTCAGAATTATGCTACCGAAATCTAAGAATAAAAAAATTCAGTCCCACAGATCATTACAATTACAGACAATTGATAAGTTCCTGCCTCCTATCACTCAGTATCTATAGACAAGGACTGCTACCGTAAGCATGGTGTATCTAATGACTGACTGAGTTCCCTGATTTGAAAATGGCATTTAAAAGAAGTTAAGTATTTCACAGAGCTCATCCATTTCCCAACTCTACTAGGAGAAAAAAAATGAAACCTGTCCATGCGGTTTGTGTTTTCTGGACAACTTCTGCAATCACAAATGACTGTTTGCCCAAGGTGGAATGTAGGTAAAGCAGATATACATTCACAGCCTGACTAGCTTACCTGAAGCTAGTGCATCATTCATACTTCTACATGCCTATGCCAGCTGACATACTGAACCCATAAGACACATGGAAAACCATGCAAACAGAAAAGGTATACCTCTGGAAAGTCATGTGAGGTTGGAGAATGTTTTTTTTTTTTTTCCCTGTTGCTCCAGAAAATGCAGAATTACTTATGTGAGAAAATAATATTGTTGTGAAAAGTTGTAACAAGATGTTGAAAGATACCGTTGATAAGAAAGGCTCACTTGGAAATTACATTATTTCATATTGAACAAATAGCAACTCCTATTAATGACGTTGAAGTCAGTGAATTATGCTAATCTAAGTGATTAAAAAATTTTAGTCTAACTATAAGGAAGCACTGTATTTATATTTACCTGTTTGCAGTGTATCTGTTACTCTTTAACCAAATCTAAAGGCTGCCATGAAGGTTTTATGTGCCTTTTTGGTCATTTCACTTCCCATTAGAGCCTCTGCATGCTCCAATATTCAGATAAAAAAAGAAATCAATCAAGGCAATCATTTTAGGTAGAAGAAATTCCAAAGTAGGAGATAACTTAGAAATGGTTACAAAGATAGTTACTAAAAAAGATAATATACATCTTAAGATTTTAAGCAACACGTTCTGAATGATGGGATAAGGGCTTGTAAGAGAGGAGGTGAAATTCTTCCTCTTCTAATCTGGTTAACACTTTCTGAAGAAAGCCACAGGGAGTACTTAGGTATGGAATTTGCACAATAGGAATTGTGGTATCTGCTACAGCATTCATCCTTGTGTGAACCATTACACACCCTAAGTAAAGTAAATGAGCAAGGAATCATGGTCTGGTTTTATGGTGGGAACTGAGAATTATTTTGCTTGACACATCTGAGCCATTGTTTTTAATCAATTTTTCCTTGACTTATCTTGATTCTTCATTCCTCATGGAAGGCATGAAACTTTTTGCATTTTCTGGGAAAACTAATTTCCACAAGAACACATTCAGGTAAGGACTTAGAACTGAATACACATAAAGTTCTATTTAGGTCTTCAAGTCTTAACATAACACTGAAAATTAACTAGTAAACATGGACAAAGCGTCTCCATAAGTTCCACAGAGACATGAGAAAAAAGCCCAAATAAAGATTATGGGTAGGGTGGAAGGTTAATAATAAGGGTAACAGTAAGGCAAATTATTTTTATGATACAATGTAATGGGTTCAGAAGTTCACTAAGAAAAATAGGGCAAAAAAGGAGACCAGACATTCAAACTGATCTTTCACATATCGCACATCTCATGTAAATCTTTGCCATACAGTCATTAAGATTCTACTGCTAGAAAAAGACACATTCTAGGGGTACACATTTCAGTGGCTCTTAGATCTGATGCATATCTCCCTCTATTCATCACTGTGTAAGCTTAGGAGGTATGTGTACACACACAAATTACGGGAAATATTTTTCACATTGTACTAATAACTCTCATAGATTTTTTTGGCAAATAGAACAATATGACACATTTAGGAAGGAGGGCATTCAATTCCATTTGAAAATGAAGCCCTATCAGTCAAAATAAAATGAAATTTATAAAGGTTATATCATATTTATGCATTTACTAAATATAAAAGTCAACATATGGTGCAATGTTACCATATGCTTGATTTTGTAAGAGCAGATTTCCTATGTAGTAGGAGAGTTCCCCACAATAACAGATCATTAGCTTTGCATTTCCTTTAAAACACTTCTGGAAAAATAACAGCCAAAAAGTATTCAAGTATGAGACACATGAACTATATGCATACCTACGACAGATTCAAAACCCAAAAGGACCCTACAACCTTCATTTGCACAATGTATATATAATGTCTATTTATTACTACTTAATAAGCTCTTATTGCTCACAATATAGCAGAAGTTAATGAGTACTTTCTGATCTACTAGATGTGTGAATTTGTGAAAGACGTCAAAAGAAACAAAGTTATGATATGAAACAAGAAGTATAAAAAAACCTCTTTCAGAATAAAATCATGAGGAAATAATATTTTTTTCTTCTTGTTCACTGAGAGATTAAATAAAAGCCATAGTTTGATATGGCCAATTTTGGTTTGGACCCCTGCCATAAATTACCACTAATGCAGTTTAGATATTCTGCAATAAATGTAAGTGCACTTTAAATTTAAGAATAAATTACAATCTGTCAAATATTTTACAGAAAAATGATGCCATATATCAGAAATCTAAATATTTCAGTGGAAACACTGTTGATCTGTTGAGTTACACTGCTGTACACCTGGTTCTGGTTGCTTTAAAAGGCACCTCAGTTCCCTCTTTCTAAAGAGATAAATATTGTCACTGGACAGCCAGTGAAAAATTTGGAAATTCCATTCTTGGTCCTGTTTTTGATTTCCCAGTGTTAACTTAGGTTAACTATTTCTTTATGCCAATGTCAGCAAAATAATATAAAAATACAACATCAATCCCTATTTTGAGTGCTTTGTGGAAGACGTATTTTTAAATGTCTTTTGAAAGATTTTTGATCTCTGGTGCCAAGCTGTCAGAAAAGAAGCCAAATAAATGCCAAAAAATACCCTGTTACTAGTTTTCCTTTGGTGTTAGCACTGTCTAAAATGGGTGTATTCATCTATTCTGCTAGTATTTAGCAATATCTGTAAAGCATTAAAGGTGAGTGCACTGGAGGTAATGTTTGAGGATCCAGCTTGGCTAATTAAAGCTGGACAAACTCAATTTTAAAGTGGTGAAGAAAACATTCATTGAGAGAGTGAAACATGTATTCTAAAAGACAAAGCAGTAAAACTCCAACAGACATAAAAAGAAAAGCAGTATCACCTTCACAGAGAAGTGACTCAAAAGATGAAACTTGGGCCTTTTCTTGGATGGGTGTCTTCCCTATATGGTACAGAGCAGGCAAACAAGCAATGGATTCACTCAAGCAAGGACCAGTCATGACTGTAGCACAACCAGGGGCTGTGACAGTAGTTGACTATTACATATAAAATACCATGAACATTTTTCAAAACAGAAGAAGTGGCCTCCATCACCCCACATATGCAGTCACACAACACTGAAATTAAGGCCAGCTTCACTTTGGGTTTGAAAGACTAATGTTTCCAAAATTAAACACAGCCAGATAGACTATAGTCTCCACAAAAGGGAACATTAAGATCAGAATAAAGATTGGAGAGGCTTAACAATGTCAAGGATTGTTTCCTGACAAAAGGAATAATAATGGCTCCTGAAAAGCAGTTGGCATCATGCCCTTTGACAGATTCCAAAATGGCCCCTGAGCCTCTCTGTTTGTCTGCACTTACCAATAATTTATTCTACAGATCGCAGCTAGAAAGAGTTCCTTTACATCTTGTGTTTGAAGATGTAACATTTGATGATATCGAGGAATAGTCATCTCTAACTTTGTCAAGCTCAACTTTGTTGGCATGACTGCAGATAAGGCCCCTGAGATCTGGATCACCCAATCTACAAAAATATTTTAACCTTTTTTTAGCAAGAAGTGTTCAAATCTGCTGCCAAATGCTACCAGGGTACTCTTAGATCATGAATCTGTTCAATGCTACAGCAGTGAGAAGAAAATATCTCTGCATCTTGTGCATATGCTAAATGATTGGAAAGACTCCCACATTTACTTCTATGGACTTAACATAAAGTCTTGAATGTTAAATATGTTAACCAGATTTGCAGGGAAACAAAATTAAACTAATACTTATGAAGAATGGACTCTCAACAATTTGTTCCGATGAAAAGGATGGCATAGGAAACTAAACAGTGAGAATTTATAGTTATCCAGTGAAAAGCAGGGAAAGTAAATTCACTGGAAAATTATCACTAAAAAGATACAAAAAATGGAAAATGTTTTGCTAACTTCTAACTCATAAAAACTAAGAAACCAATATAAAATCGCTCTTCCAGTGAATTCTGCTTATACCATTTGGCTTCAAATTACAGATTTCAACATTGTCAAATTCAGACAGGATTTTACCACCATTCACTTCAGCCACAGATTTGAGTGCAATTAACTCAGTCAAAATCTTACAGAGGTTCTGTTTATCAGTCAACTTGACATAAACAAAAAAAAACCACTTGGCTTTTAAGAGTATTGTCCACAAAGAGCTAATATATACATTATTTGGAGTTTGTATGTGTAAATGAGTACATATATATATATATATATATATATATATAAAACTACATGCACACAAAAATAGCCACTGTAAAAGCTGTATGCAGTTTTCTGTTCTCACTCCCGTGTCACATTTACTCAATTTACCAATCAAAACAGCATCTCTACAATTTCAAGCCTGCAGGGTTAACAGAGTCAGTGTAAAGAAAACTGTCTTTTGTCTTCCTGCATCACCACTAATGACAATCATTCTATATAATTTTCTTTTTCAAAAGAGAAATAACAATGTTCAAAATAGAATGAGAACCAAAACAAACAAGAAATTGTAGTGCTGAAAGTCCAAGCCATTTCTTATGTTTCTTACGACTGCAAGAACAATGAGTAGTAAGTAATAAATACTATTTGGCAGCAATGCAAATAGACTATGGTGTTCACATTAACTTCACTGAAGTTCCTCTTCAACTCCACTTGGAGCAAGAGGGGCTTTGCTTCCCATCCTACCACCTTCTTCTACAATGCACACAACAACAGTGGCAAGCACGGCAGGCATATGAAGGACTACCTAGCAGCAGAGACCTTGCTTGCTGCCTGAACAGGCCATTCTCCACCTCCAAGACAGACATGTCAGATTCTGTTTTGCATTACCTTTTTGACTCAAACTGCAGACCTGAAACATGTCCATTTCATATAATGGTTTCGCAAAAGTACCCACACTAATCAGCTCTAACAGTTATAAAGAACAGGAAATGATTTCAAGAAAGAACAGTAAAATGAAACATTTCTTAAATAAAAAAGCCATACTTAAATACCTAAGTTAAACAGCATTAAGTCACTAAATAAATTATTCGCCCAGGCATAAGTTTTATTTGAAGAATGTTAACAGCAATTATTTAGTCAGCAATTTACTCATGTCATATACTCTTTTAGTAATGATCACTTTAAAAGTGTGCAAGGGATCTCCGGATTTGTAGCTGACACTCAATAGAAAAGCTACTGACTGACTATTTGACTGAAGCAAGATATCTGTGAAGACACCCAAATCCACTGTATTTTGTTTTGTCACTAGTCCCAAGAATGTCCACACCGGTCCTTGGAAATTCTCATGACTATATTTAATTACAAACCATTGAAGAAAACATAAGATTCATGAAGTGCTGGCAATATAAAATATGAGTGGCAAGCTCCCAGAAACAGACTTGTCTGGGTTCATATCACAGACATACTCAGGTTGGAAGGGACCTCAACCTCCTGCCCAAGGCAGGCTCAACACTACTCAGATGAAGTTGCTCAGTACTTCAATCAGCTCAGTCTTGAAAACCTACAGTAATCAAGATTCCACAGATCTCCAAATAACTGGTTGCATGGGCTTAATTATCCCCACTGAGAATTTTCTTTTTTGTCTATCCAATAGGAACATCCCATGTTTCAATTTATAAATGCCCTGTCAATCCACTGTGCACCTCACTAAGAACATGGCTGTGTCTTCTCAGAAATTCTTTGTGGATTCTGGGGGACGGGGGACAGGGGGGTCTTAGGTACCTCAAATCAACCTCTTATTTGGGTTAAAAAAATCTTGGTCTCCAGATCTCTCTCTGACAACCTTGGTGGCTTTTCATTAAAATTGTTCCAGTTTACAAAGTGTGCCTATACTGATGAGCCCAAACAAGTTATTAAATTATGCTATGCTCTAATGATAATGAAGAAAAAGGAATAATGACACCTTTGATCTACTGGCAACAGACTTGTTGGTACAGCCCAGTAACCTGTTAGCCTCTCCCACTTCTACAGCACATTGCTGTCTAGTGTTTAGCCCACTGTCCCCATCAGGACCCCCAGATCATTTTCAGCAGCATCCCAATCAACCAGATCCTTGCTGATGAGTCCCTAGCCTGTACCAATGCAGGGGCTGGTTCAGCCCAAGTGCAAGACTTTGCATTTCGCTTTTGTTGAATTCCTGAGGTTCTTGTTGGATGATTGTTCCAATGTGTAGGTGCTTCTGGGTGGTGACGCTGCCCCCAAGCATATCAACTGGCCTTTTCAATTCTGTGCCATTTCCACACCTGACAAGATTGTGTCAATGAACCCCTCCAGCTCTTTGAAAAAGATGCTGAACAGACTAGGTCCCAGAAGAGACCTGTGAAGACCTCTGTTTTTAATGACACCCAAGGCAGTATACGAACCATTAACTGCTACACATGGAGTCTGATGAACCATCCAGCTCCTCATACATCTATCATTCCACCCATCTAAACTGTACTGTTCCAACTCAAGTACAAGGATGCTGAGGGAGATCATGTCAAAGCCTTCATAAAGTCAAGATCAAAAATCCACTATTCTCCTTTCACCCCCAGATTCAGTCATTTCACCACAGATGGCAGAGAGGTCACTGGGTATGATTAGTCCTTAGGAGATCCATGCTGCTACTCCTAAATTTCTTATTTTCCTTCATGTGTGCAGAAACAACTTCTGAGAAGGCACACTCAATGATTCTCTCAGGAATCTAGTCAGCTTTAACCAGCCTGTAGTCCCTTAGGTGATCTTTCTTGTCCTTTTCAAAGATGGGTGTAACATTTCCAGTCTCTATGTGATGTCTCCAGTCATTAGGAATCTCTTCCAGCCCCTCAACAACAAAGAATGGCCTCACAATGCTTTCAGCCAGTCCTCTTTGTCCTGGCTGCTCCCTGTCCAATCCTAGGGACTTCTATGGGTCAAGATTTCTCAAGAGATCCCTGACTTGATCCTCTTCTACTGCTGGTAAATCCTCTTTTCCTTGAATCCTGTCTCAAGCCTCTAAGGACGAGATTTTGTCAGTGGACACTGAGGTAAAGGTAGCATTGATCACAGGTTTATCTTCCTTCACTTTTACTATCCACTTTCACAATTAGGATTCAGAAGTACCCCCACATTATCCTTGGGTTGTTTTTTTTCTTTTTTATTGTTCTTGCAATGACAGAAGCTCTTCTCGCTGTCACTCTTTGCCACCTTAGGTGTGCTAAATTTTTCTCAACACCTCACTCATAACATCTCTTGATATTTGCAGCATAAGCTCCTAAAAGTATCCACCAAATGCCAGAGATATTCTACGAAGCATTAAGAATCAATAACATATTCATTTTGAAATTCAATGGCAAAAGCTTACATAGTTCCAAGAGGCTTATCATAAAACTCTTGAATCAAAACTTGTATTACTGTTTTTCTCTTAAAAAACTCAAACCCTTAAACACAAGCACAGTGCAACAATTAAAATAAATGACAGGTGGAAGAATTACTCTTCAACAGGAAAAAGTTCTCCACCAAATCTCCCTTGAAAATGCTACACTGAAAGTCTTACAGTTGGTCAATACATCCTGCATGCAATGGTTGTACATTGGAACACAGAGGCACGATTTGGAGTTAAGGAGCAGGTAACAAAGGCAGACTGCAGCAATCCCACCAAAAGCATCAGGAACTGCTCCCAAACCTTTTGAGTGCAAAGAAAGAAGCTGAACATTAATTATGCCATTCTCCTTGGCTCCTACTTTATCTTCATTGCCCTCTCCACAAGCTGGCACTGTATTTGTTTACTTTGTTGTTCAACTTTGATGAGAAGTGTATTTTCATAGCAATTTCTCAGCATAAAGGTATTGAGAAGCACACAAACTGATTAAACTTGGACGAAACAAAACTGCCAGATGTACTGCAACTGTTAATGAGTGTTAGATCCCTTGGACCGGCCAAATTTGAGCTCATACAAAGTCACACATCTCCAAAAAACAAATTCAACAACAAAATGCAGCAAGCCCATGCCTGGTCCTGAGCATCATCTGTTTAATTCCACAGACCTGTTAACCTGCTGCTGCAGGGTTTTTTTAAGCTCTAATAGCTTAATCTACCACTCCAGACTAAGAGCAGTAAAGTTAAGGCACTCTCTTGCCACTCCTGATGACTGTGAAGTCATAGGTTATCACAGAAATGTGGGATTTCCCTTAAAACATCTAATTGTTCAAGATTATGCGCAGGAAATATGCATCTCATGCAATTATTCATGTTTTAAAATTAAGTTTTTGAAGTACATTTTCTGATGTCAAAAAGCCTGAACCTGCTTTCCACTTAATATGCTTTGTTAAATGGCATTTTGGGCAATGAAAATGGACACTTTCATTGTTCTGAAACACAGCTTTGCTATGAATGAAAATACTAAAATTTATGTTAAAATATCACCTCTGTTTTTTTGTTTGTATGATGAAAATATAGCCTTTCCTGTTAAGTTTTAGAATTAACAATAGGACAATTGGTCACTCCTAAATACAGAATAGTAAACATAAAATTTAATAAAATACAGAACCCTATAAATCAGCTCATTACACATCCCAAAGATTTCATGAATTTGAGATGTTGGGACTGAATAATATAAATTACGTCTTGGATTTGACACTATATCCTCAATCCCAAATAAGAAAAGTTTTGAACTTTTCACATAATTATTCCTATGAAATAGGAATTCCATACCAATAACATCTTATGGACATACTCTTGGCAAATTGTATGGATTTCTAAATTTGCATTAACTATTATAACATTTTCAGTTCTCTTTTTTTGAACAAAAAATCTATTTATTCAATTTGAAAAGTATACAATTACCTTCATCACTTTTAATACATTTTAGAATTGAAATTAACTGACTGTGTACTATAAAACACACAGATAATAGCTTTGCAGCTCGATTTTTCTGGAAGAGTGTCAAATTTTTGTTTTTTTTTTTTAATAAATAAAGTGTGAAATTACAAGAACCTACAAGAACAGTGTTGAAAAGATAGTATTTTCTTACTATGAAGAAACTTTTCACTGCAAGTAGAAACTGGATGCTAAACAAAATGTCCTGTCAGGACTAAATTACAGTTTGGGTAAATTCAACATGCTCATTCTATCATCAACTCATATACAGCAATATCTTTGTACTTTTGCCAGTGCCACACATTTGCATTCTAGTTAGAGTCAGGTAGAAAGACCTATGCAAATCCCCAGTTTAATAAAGGAGCTTGCTGCTACAGCTGCTCTGAATGTGACCCATAAAAATGTCTGATCCTCACTTCTAAACAGCCTTTGCAACTGCTAGCAATTCATTTATTGGTTTAGACTCACAACAAAAAAATAATCCAAAGTTCTGTCAAGGAGGAAAAGTAATAAGTGTTGATGATGTTAATCAGCATGCTACAGCTGGTTTAAAAGCTGGTATCACAAATTTTATTTTTAAATTATATGAGAATAATGTCATTGACAAGCTCTGAGAAGGAAACAAATGGTATTGGAAATTATACCCATGATGATTCCCTTTTGTAGTCTGTAGTCTTGTTAGGACACATGTTGGGCATGTTCTAGCAGATCCTGAGAGAAGATACAGAACTACCATCATTTAATGAACTTCAGCATTTTTGCAGAGTTTGTTGAACAGCTCATCATTGTGCAAGGCAGAAAAATAATACTCAGTTACTTAGCTATGATACATTAATGAACAAAACAAAGCAAAGAACAGGAAATGATTCATAGCCATCTTTAAGCTCTAATGGTAAAAGAGCCTTGTCTGAATCTAGAACCACCATTCTCACCATAATAGAAACATGAAAAACACAGTAAAGCCAAGTGAACTTTTATCTTGCAATAATTAATACTTCTTATTTTATAGGCTGATCAACCTGTAAAGGGAAGGGAAATACATATTTTATTACTTTATATGACTACTTGCCAAATGATGAAGACAAGAATTTGTTGGAAGTGGTGAGTCTTAAATTTAGTTTGATCATATTAATCAAAGCCTTGCAAGTATTCTGTGCTTAAGTGGATGAATTGCAGTTGCAGCTCTGCTAAAAATCAGTTTGCACAAATACTGAGTTATCTCATGCATTCATCTGCTGAGATTACAGTTTTCTGTTTTCTACATTAATAATAAACTTCATTAAATGCTCAGCTTTGTTAGCAGGAGTTGCCGGAAGGTCTCTCCTCGGAAAAGAACAGAGAACACAAAGTTTGAATGTGAACCTATAGTTCTGGCATAGTCTGATCTGTGACTAAATGATAACCTTTCAACTTAATTGCCATATGGAACAGCTTCCTAAGGATAGAGCCTGATCAGTAAAAAAGAAATATTCAGGATCAGAGTAAATCATGTCCCACTCAGTCTTAAACACTCCCTTCATTAAACAA
Source organism: Motacilla alba alba (assembly GCF_015832195.1). Taxonomy (NCBI): domain Eukaryota; kingdom Metazoa; phylum Chordata; class Aves; order Passeriformes; family Motacillidae; genus Motacilla; species Motacilla alba. Next base: position 114,508,184 of record NC_052017.1, read on the forward strand.
TTATTTTCAAATATTTTAATCATATTTTGAGGGGTTTTATTTGGGATTGCGTGAAACCATGTGAGATTTTTTTCATAGAAATACTTAGGGAAAATAATCAACGGTGCAAAATGCCTATTTTTTTAGCAGCAATAGAATCATACACTCATAGACTTGTTTAGGTTGGAAAAGACCTTCAAGTTCAAGTCCAGTCATTACCTGAACACTGCCAAGTCCACCACTAAACTGTGTCTGCAAGTGCTCCATTAAGACATTTCTGGAGTACCTCCAGGGATGGTGAATCCACCATTTCCCTGGGCAGCCAGTTCCAATGTTTGACTACATTGTCAGTGATGAAATTTATCCTAATATACAATCTAAACCTCCCCTGGTGCCTCTTGAGACCATTTCCTCTTGGCCTGTTGCTTGTTTCTTGTGAGAAGAGACCGACCCTCACCTAACTATAATATCCTTTCAGGTAGCTCTAGAGAGTGATAAAGTAATCCTTGTGTCTTTGCTGCCACGTGGATTTCCATTCCCTACCTCCAGACAGCAGACCAAAGGATCTCACTAGCCCTCTGTCCATCAAACTTCAGCATGCTGCCTCCAGATTTAGCTTTAGTGAGACAGGTTTAAGCCCTTTCACCTTTCCAGCCTAGTTTAAAACTCTCTCAATGAGCCCTGCTAACTCCTGTGCAAAGACTCTTTCCCATTTGAGACAGGTGTACCCCATATTTTGCCAGAGGCCTGCTGTCGTGCAGACCTACCTAACCTCTCCCTTTAGGAAACTTGAACCACTATAAAAAAAAAAAAAATTGCAAACTGGAAAAATCACTGCAGTGATTGCCAGAGATACTGTTTCACAACTCTGGTACAGAACTGACAATCTTAGCTGAAAGACATCTTCCAATATGAGCCAAGGTTCGTGACAACAGAAAGTGTATGATGATAACTCTGGACTCCAGAGTTCTAAGTAAATGCAGAAATGAAAAGATGGATTCAAAGTTCATTAATTTCAACTTTCAAATATCCCTAGAGCACCACATTAGAGTTTCCAGGCATTCAGTTCTTTTGCAGACATTTTTGATAAGAAAGGACAACTTTTGCTGAAGAAAATTATGTGAATACATAGTTAGCTGTGTTGATAATGGCTAATATAAAACCATGAAAGACCTTCTGTGTTATGGCACTGTCATGGTTTAACCCCAGCTAGTAACTAAGTACAACACAGCTTCTCACTCATCCCCCATCCTCCTGGGTAGGGAGAATTGCAAAAGAAAAAATTAAACCTTGTGGTTTGAGATAAGAACTATTTAACAATTGAAGCAAAATAAATTATTCTAACAATAGCTATTACTGGTTTTGTTGTTGTTGTTGAAATGGAAAGAAGAGAGGAACAACACAGATAAAAGATGCCCAGTACAGTTGCTCACCACCCAAAAATTGATGCCCAGTCCATCCCCAAACAGTGAGCAGCCCCTTCTGGCCAGCTCCCCCTGGTTCACACACTGGGCACGATGTTCTGTGGTTTGGAATATGATTTTGCCTAGTTTGGATCACATGTCCTGTCCATCTCTCCCTACCCTCCCAAGCTTCTTATCCACCTGCTCAATGGCAGTGCATAGGAAACAAAAAATACACTACTTTGCAGTAAGCCCTTCCGAGCAACAACTAAACCTCAGAGTGTTATCAATACCATTCTCTTACTAAATAAAAAACAAAGCAGTGTATCAGCTGTTATGAAGAAAATTAACTCCATCCCAGCTGAAACCTGGTCAGGCACTAAAATTGGCAAACATGAGTCTGGAATCAGAACAATTTTTCAGCTGGGTCTTATTTCAGGGCTTGCTGCTGTATAAGCTCAGCCTGGCCAGGATCAAGCCCCAGCTAATGACAGACACCTTAGGCAGACAGGGGAATGCCTAGCATAGTGGAGGAAACAATTTATATGTTGTGCTTGTAGGGGTTTGACACTTTTCTGTGTAAAGCTGAATCACATTTTTGCCCGTCTGTCATGAGCACCATGAAGGCTGCAAGTTCCTCAGGGCAGGAGCCTGTTAAACACTTAGCACAACACAGGAGCTCTGAGCTAATAATTACCATTGCTATTAAATACACTGTGGCATAGCTGTTTCAGCAGCCTTATCCTCTTATTTCTGTAAGGCTGTCAGTATAATAATGTTATACTGAATTCAAGAGAGAGGTTTGGGGAATGTGAGGAAATGCTCTATCAGTTTTCCTGATCTTCTGCAGTGCTAAGGCAGCCCTTTTGACACCAATAATCTATGGCCCCACTGCTGTCAAGAATGAAAAAATGTGTTCACACAATTAACATGTGACATCACACAGAATCACCCATCAGGAAAACTCTTAGCTTCCATGCATACTATGACTGAAAAACAAACACATTTGTTTTTCCCAAAATTAAAAGCACCAGCAATTTAACCACCTTCAGCTCAAACTAAAATCAGAATTCCCTGCTCCATTTCTCCCTCATACAAGACAACTCTTTGATGGAGTAATAGAGATAGGAGTCCCCAGATGAGATCTAGGCATGAAATGCATCATTTATACTCAGACTTTTGTTCTGTGTATACAAAGAGGAGAAGCATACTGCCTTTTCCAGAAGCATCCGTTAGAGCTCTCCAAACCCATACATGGCAACGAAGTGGACTGGCTGAGGAAAAGCCAAAGGTTGAGGCCCATAATAGCCTTTCTCACATGTATGAAGTAAGAAACTTATGCTCAGTGTGAAGACATTGCTCAGATGGAAGTACGTGATGTGCAAACTGAGAATTCTTCTGCAGAAAGTCAAGGATCTTTCAAGATCTCAGGCTTTGTTGCTCTTCAACCTAGGCTTTTCTAGATTGGACATATGGAATTAAGAAGATGTAAAAAAAGTCACTTTAAAAGTATATTTTCCAAACAAAATTTTGATTGGACAACACCTGCACATATCAAATCTGTGTCATTGTCTTATTCAAATTCTAAAAAGCATTTTTCTCTCCTTTATTTACACACCAATTCTTATTTATACAGATAGATATTCCACACAGAGAACTAAAAATGTTAAATCAGGCTAATATTTTCCTACATGCTTTTGTGACTGCACGACTACATAAAAATACCCCTTCACATAGACACATATTGCAAATATGCAAGCTAAAATCTATGTGGAATTTTTAATAATAAAATAAAAATTCCAGGTTTGTAGATACTAAATTATTGATAGATTTGCCATTTAAATATAAATTTGACTTTTGGTTTTAATGTAATAAGTAGTCTTTCCAAAATTTTTCAGTAACATTCTGAAATGTGGGAGAAAGTTGGCAGTACAAGATCTGTCTAGATTTGCTCTGTATAATTCTTATTAAGATAATGTTGGTGCATTTTCTTTTATCAATTCATCCAAGTTTCTCATCATTAATTTTTGAAAAGAAAGTTAAGTGTATTCTACACCTTCCAGGTTAAGTAAAAAAGAAGACAGTTTACTTGCAGATTTTTGTGCTTATGGGGGGGGAAAGAAAGTGGATTTTGGAAAATAATGATCTCCTGGTAGCGTAAAATGCAGGGAAAAGCAATGAGAGTTCAAGAGTAGCATTATGACCAAAATTCACTATGTGTTTTTTATTATGTCGGAAAAAACTCTTTTAAGAAATGGAAATCACTACATTCTATTGATTCATGCACAGAATCTTCAGACATAAGTCATCAGTGTTGACACTTTCAAATACATAAAACGTGACATCTGCTCCTACAAACTCACTACACAGGCTGTAAATCATCAAAGAGAAAAACAGTTCAATGTCATTTCAGCCACTGTAAGCTATGGTTTACAACTGAGATAAAAATAGTCATACTGTCTCTATGACATCTAAACCACTTTTCTACTGCAGTATTCTATGTTCTGATTTATCTTTCTGGTTGAACAACACACAATCAATTGTAAGCAACTAGTGTAGTTTGATTCCAGTCAACAGCAATTTTCTCCAGCTTTATCTTTTTTACCCCTCACTGCACTGACTTTAAGTGATCTCCCAAACCCACCCTTTTCCATGCAGTGTTTTGTGGGGACTCTGAGGACTTAAATTCATCATTGTAAAGTGTAAAAGTACAAGAAAAATGCATATGATATTTAGTGGTTTCCAAATACTTGTAAAATCCTTGTTGTGTTACACCACATCTGCGTTCACATTAATGAAGAATGTATGTATGCATTTTTCAACACTGATAACAGGGATCACAGTACAAGATACTTTTGACATGCACCATTCCTCACCAAAGAAAGCAGTATCAAGTATCTTGATCCTTCCTTGAAAGAAATGTTAAAGTGCTTCCTATAGCTACTTTGTCAACCTAATTATTATTCGAACCAATATTCAATTTGCATAAAGTACGAAAACGGTTTTTCAAACCTTCAGTGATTTACTTCATTTAATTATGAAGTGAGAACATGACTATTGCAAGTGGCATATTTTGTTATTATTAGCACCTAAGAGATCACAACATGCATTAGGATTCAAATATTTCTTGAACAAGAAAAAGCCCAAGGAGGTGAAATATTTTAACCACAAGTATTTAGTCTTAATGTTTGCAGTAGAAATAAAACATTTATATGGCTCATGAAAACGTAAAGAATAGGCCCATCACCACAAGTGACACAGCGATCTTGCAATACACCACACATGGGTAACTGCCAGCAAGCAGAAAGCAACCGAGCAGCACATTAAAGAGCCGTAAGTCCAGGATGAGCCAGAAATAGCTTTTTCCATTTCCAGGCTGTAAAATCTTCCTAATGTACATGAAGACAAAATCACATTCCTTTCAATTTTATTTTACTTTACTTACAGACTTAGTTTTCTGGGCACACCCCCTTTTCTGGGAAGGACATGAGCTTTACCCTTGGAAGACCAATGTCCAGAATCTCACCTTTAAACTGCCAGGCAGCCACCCCAGAATCTATATCTACAAGCATGCACTCACCCAAAGTATCAAAGCATTCTCACATAGTATTTCAGCCAAACAACAACAGTAATGCAAAAAATAGTTTTACCAGTGAATAAGTGAACAGTTTTCCAATGACAGGTAGTACAACTAGTTCTTAAAACAGTCTAAATGTGTTGTGAGTTTAAATGTGAAGACTATGAGAATTTTATCATCTTCTCTTCCTGTTTAATGCACTGTTTCTTGAATTTTGATTCCATAAGCTGTTTTTCAGATGTCAACATAACTTCTCACTTAATTCACCACACAGGTGTACATGAAGGAAGTGGGGAAGCCATCCCCAAATCTCAAATTTAATAATTACAAGTTAGATACACACATCTGTGAACTTGCAGAACCACAGCCCTCAACAGTTTCCTTCAGGAGTGCTCCTGAAAAAACACCCAAAAGCCAGTACAGTGTGAGCAGCACTGCCTGCCTCAACCTGTTGGTAGGGCTATCACCTTTTGTTCACTCAGCCTGTAATTAACCCCAGGGAAACTCATTGTGTTTTCTGGCTAAATGCACTATCTATCCTTCAAACCATATACTGGTGGCTATAAGGTATATTCTGCTGCATTAGTGATCAAAATGATAGCAAACTGATATGCACTATTACGGGCATGTGCTATCAGGCACACACGCACTGTCTGCTGACTTTGTCTCCCTAACCTGTCTGTAAATTCTACAGCCATTTCACCTCGGTTTTGCAAATCCCAACTTCCAAAACCAGATTTCAGAGATTTGGCCGCAGTGGTGTCCAGAACATACCCCACTCACTGTTTTGTTCTTAATAAATACTTGCTTGCACATTCCCAAAATACAGTTTGCTGTCAGCCAAGAAGCCTAGAAAGCTAAATCAGATTTCAGACATTTGTACCAGTGGTTCTTTCCAACTCTCTAACATAGTCATATGGTCTAGCTCACAGCAAGATTAGAAAGGCAACATTTTTTCACACGTTTCCACATAAAATCTTGATTTGTCATGTGTGTGCGCACATACACGTAGAGGAAATGAAGGCGCGTGTGTGTGCACACGCATGCACATAAAAGCAGATTAGCAGATCTTATCTCTATCCACTGAAATGTCTCTTTTCTTTCCAACTGCTCCTCTGCTGAATGCTACTTGACAACATGCAAAGTGTTCTCAGTTCTCACTGAAACGCAATAGAACTATGGGGACATTCAACAGTTTCAAAATATCTGAGGCACAGACACACGTATAACTACATGGAAGAGAAAGAACAGTATAATTTATGGTTGTGGAACAGGATAGGTCTGCACCTGAAAATATTTATTAACCTGATGAATAGTCTGTTTTTTGAAAGCTAATCTAATTATGTAATCCATTCCAAAACCATAAATTATCCCACCATACACACCATGCCTCTATGCTAAGAATAAAGAGATGTCTTATAATTTGTAATTGGATATTTAAAAACATTAAAATACTAACTTTAACATTACCAGAACGAGTAGGATTATTGTAAAACTGCTTTTACTTTCATTGGAAAAATTTACTGTATATTTGAATGATTTTTTTAATATTGGACTGGATGGCAGTGATCCATATTAATAACCCTCTCTCATGAGGGACAGTCCCAATGGCATTTCAAAGTAAAACATCTATGTTTTTTCAATTTTTTAGTTCCAAAAAGCTTTCCTAGATGGATGAGTTTTGAAAAAGTTTATACGTTGGCTTCACCAATTGCCATAAATATCCAGGACTTACCAAAATTTAGCTGCTTCAAGCTGTAAAAGGCTGGTATATATCTTTGATAGGGGCTGAATGAATTTAGAAACACCAATCCTTAGACATCCCAGTGATTTTGGAAATCTCCACCTAACACTGGATCTGTGAACACGCAAAAGCATCAAAGAATTCACCTACTTAGGCTACAAAAATAAATCTTGTAACGTCACTGGCTTCCATAGTTGCTTCCTAATATGCAATGCTAAAAATTATCTCTATTCTAAAAATTACTGTATTCACAGAGTAAGGCAAAGTACTTTGCATTATCAAGTCCCTCATCACTTGCTAACAGTTCCGTGGCAAATCCTTCTGCCCATAAAGTGGAAGAGAAATTCTTCCATATGCTGTTCTATTTGCAGCTAGTTTCCACAAAAACGTATTTGCAGGAGAGGGGACAGTCATGTCAGAGAAATACTGAATGAACAAACTCACTTCTTTTTCTCCTGCATGAACTCTTTGAGCCCAATTATTGAGGAAAACCTCCCTATCACCTTCATTAGGAGACCTTAGCACCTTGTGACAAAAGGCCCATGGGGCAGCCCTCTCCTATCCATGGAAAGTAACCAGTAAAATGCAAGCAGTCAGTGGGCTTACCTGCACAAGTAATTTGTTCAATGACAAAATAAAGGCTGAAGAGTGAGTCATCACATACAGGTGATGGGAAATTGAGGATAAAAAGCAATAGGTATATCAAAAGTAATTTATCTAGCATTACATGTTATCTTCATTATTTTCATTTTGTTGCTGAATTGGTAGAACTAGCATATAACTGGAAAAAAATTACTAGTGACAAATCTATTAGTGTATAAAGGCAGATATTTTTTACAAGTACCTGGAGTTATATACAATCCTAATGCTATACACTGAACTCCCACTGACACAAATGAAAGCTTTACACAAAGAGTAAGTACAGAATGCATTCCTCAGTTTGTATGCACAAATCTGCAGCTGAGGAAATATTTTACCTAACATAGGAAATAGCTGACTAGGAGCATCAGGGGAACAGACAATTCACATCTAAAATACAAGAACTCATATGCAAAATAATGGCTATTCTTTTTTCCATTCACAACACATGCACTGACATGGGCACTATGTACAAAAAGAAACATCATCAATATATTATTCGCAATTTAAAAATGCGTTTTTGTGACTTTCCCTTTTTTGGATAATATAGAATACTGTCAGTATTGGTTATTTTTTCACCATAAAAATACTTGGCATGGAGACTTAGAATGTGGAGTTTTGACTGAAACAGATAAACTGGAGAAAGTTTGGAGTTTATGTTTATATTTATGTGGCAGTAGTTATATGCTTTCCAGAAATACACCTCTTCCTTCAGAAATTGTCTTAAATGATATCTCAAAGAAAAAAGAAAAGCTTACGTCCTACACCTAACAAGTTTAAACACTGAATACTTAATTCAATGTCAAAACCATGTGGAAAAATGAAAGACATAAAAAGTTATATTGTGAGACACTAAGAACAACTAACAGTAAGAAAAGTGTTTCTTTGTTCTCTATATCCCTGCAACACGCTCAAAAATTTACATGTACAGGCAGCAATAAGTGATTATGGTTTCCAGTGACAGACTCTCCTGAAAGAACCTCAGCTATTTGTCCATTGGAATTTCTAGCCCATTTTACTCCAAAAAGCTTTGGCATCGTCTCACCACATTTCCTCATGAAATCACATATGGCCATGCAAACAGAATATTTCTCTCCTTGAAATCTGCCATGTTCTGTGACTGTGTGTGCAAAGACCTAGGCTTTTTTACCATCCATCCCAGTTAAATTTCCCTTGGCTCTCTTTGTAGCTGTTTCTAAAAGGGCTGTCAGACACTGAGCTAGGCCAGGTTGTAGTGCCCCAGACCGGACGCCTGTTCCAGGCTTCTGGGCAAAGATCTTCCCTGCTCAGTGGCAGAAATCTTTAACACAGTCCAAACCTTCTGCTCCTTACCAAGTCTGCATTTTGCTCCATCCATCTGTAAAATAAGGAACATGGACATTTTTACATTTCCTGACTACTGATGGTTGACCTGAAGTATTTCATGCCAAACTACTTGGGCATGCTGTTGGCTCCTTTGGCAACTGCTGTTTTCCCTCCTTTCTCTATTGGCATCCTGCTGGCACCAATGAGGTGCATGTAGTTTAATAAAAGCATGGTGATAACACATCTGCTTTCGCTCGCTGTAACAGCTCTGCCTAGCTGTCAAGACACCCAAAACTTGCTCTTCTTAATCCATAATCTAAAAATCACACAAGAAACAAATTTCAGTTTCGTATGTATATGACATTATTAGCCAGTGATAAGGCTTGTACATGATTTTGAGGAAAAATTTAAGATCACTTACTAGGGGCTCTTAATGACACTCCTAGTCTCATAAAAGGATCATGCATCAGCATATTCTCATCCATACATGAACGCTCGGATTCCATGCAATAAGGTTACTATGTTGCCAAATTTAGGATTGAGTTTATGGCTCTTAATGGGATTACAGATAATTTTTGAGATTTTGGGGTGTATTTTCAGGGTAATGTGATTTGGCCACTGCAAAAGTTTAGTTTAATTCAGTTTAAGACTGCGTTCTCATTGGGGGTTTAATTACCTATTGATTTCAGAAGAACTGCTGCCTATCATCATAGTAAACATCTTTTGTGTAAAATCAATAGCAATATTAAGTCTCTTTTCAGTGTAAGGTCTGGACTGCAGGTTATAGAAGTTTGTTTTCCGTTTCACTGTTATTCAGATTTTTTCAGATGTTTCTTCGAGAACTGTACTGGCATCCGGAAGCTGTTATCCATACAAAATGTTCCTGAAAGACTCATTTAGATCAACAACACTTTTAAATGGGTTAAAATTTCCTACTCTTGACCTGACAGTTTCAGCCACTTCTGGTTTTATCGGTCTTGTGATTTCTACAAAACAAACCTGCAGGAGAGAGGAATTTACTTGTGCACCAGTGCAGTGAATTGTTCCATGCATTTTTAGTGTTTTTATACCATCTGAAGCCAATTCCAAGTAAGAAGCATTCTTTACCTAATCCAATTTATTTAGTCAGACTAAGCAAGAAAAATGAAGTCATCTAGATTTTTTGTGTTTGTTTGGCTTACATGATTAAGGAGAAAGGAATAGAAATGATATTCCTTTTGGGAGTAAATTCAATTCAATAGTATTGAACAACTTCTGTGCTTTCAAGGTATCTTCCAGGAAAGCATTCCTTACACATTTCCATTTATCATTTTGTGTTTCTCTAAACCCTCTTTTTTCAAGTTACATTGGGGCAGAAATTGATTTAAACCAAACCCATAACTTTCACGAGGCTCATTAAATGGTAAAATGCATTCTTCACTCTTGTTTGTAAAACTGATACTAAGTTTTTAGTACAGGTACTAAATTGTTCTCAGTACCCACCAATATTTTATAGGATTTCCTCTGTATATAAGCTATGAAAAAAAAAACAAACAAGTGAGTTCAGCTATGAAATATTTGTTAGAGAAACTTTACTCCCACAGAGCACTTTTGCTAAATTTGTGATATTCTCAAAGTTTAATGTTCAAAGATCTCCTTGTGTTACTTCTGACTCTACTTTTTCTTACATCATTTGTACTCTTGAGATTTCCTGGCACACATATTTAATAGCTTTTCTACTCTTAACTTCTTAATCTTTGAGCAGGACAAGAAAGCAAAACCACAGATTAATTTCAAGTAGACTGAGATCTCAATCCAACTGATGGTACTTGAAAAAGCAATAGGAAAAATACAAACATCTCCATTTCATCAGAAAAATAATCCTATTTAAACAAAAAGATTGGGAAGGATCAGCAAAAAACAGTGGTGAATAAAAAAGTAAATGACCCTGTGGCAGATATAACATTTGTATGATAATGAGAAACAGACACCAGTTAAACTAGGCTATATTCCTAAAATTTATTTTACACTGCTTTTAGTTTTTGGGCTTACTATTCGCTGAATATGCCCAGAAAAAGGAAGCTTGTTATTACACGTAACAGTTGCACTGCATGGAGGAATGGTGCTACAGCACTTGAAATTACACATGCACAAACATGATAGAAATTAGTATTGCTGAAGATATCAAAAGCAAACAGACCTAATTAAAAAATAACTGCAACAAACCCAGATGCAACCCAAAACAAAAAAGGACAACTCCAAATCTAATGAATCCTTTGAATATTAATTACAGAATTCCTAACAATACACTGGGAAAGCTCTCTTGGAGAATTCAGTTTACTGTTTAACAGTTTCTGACTAATTTTATTAACCTGTACATCTGAGAGGATCAACCCCCTCTGGGTTTAATTAGAAGAAAATTCAATTTAAATCTAAATGTCAACAGTGGTTACTAATTATGGCAGGGCCCTGGACGAGACATCCAGTCTGTAATCAGGCAGTTCTCTGCTAACAATTAACAGTTTCTTTCTGAGTTATGAGTGCATTAGGATTTTCCTTTTGCTAAATAAATATGATTCAGCATGGGGCACGACTGATATTAACAGCACCTACTGCTACGTGCAGACATGCAGAAGAGGTTGCCAAATTAAATTACAGAGAATTCTCAAACATATAGCTGAATAATAAGCAGCTACAAAACTAGGTCAGGGTCGCAAGCAGTCAACCACAGCCCCTCCCCCCAACATGCAAAATAAATATACCCACTATCTCTGAATAGAAATCAGTCTTTTGTTATGCCCTTTGTCAGGAATATGTTACTGCAAAATGATATTTATTTCCACAGTCTTCGCAGCTGTGAGCAGGACTGAATTCATCTTTCTAGAACTGATTTCCTCTTCAATTTCATGTTTATGATTCTGAAATGTAAATGTATTACTCCAAAGAAAAAATGATAACAAAAGGCATAGTTTTAAGAAAGGCAGCTTTCTACCCACAGCTTTCACTTGCCCTTTACTAATGAAGAAAACAGCTAACTAACTCTTAAATAAAAACAGACATTGTAGAGAATGTGTAGAAAATGCATTGTAGAGAATGTGTAGAAACATGAAAACGGGGGAGACACCTATTATGAAATCATCTGAAAATCTAACCTGAGCAAAAAATCTATGATCTAAGACAATTACCAGAAACCAGAAACATGACCAAAACTAGGGTGAGGTTAAAGGGCTTAGTCATTTAACTTCTAACCAGCCCCCACGCTCTCAATGCTGCTGCTAAGGACAATACCGAAAATGCTGATTACAGCTGAGAATTGCAATTTCTCAGCTTGGCAATAGCTTTTTACAAAAATGACAATAGTCTTTTCCAAACCATTTCATTTTGATGACCTACTAATTAATTACATCCGTAGCCATAAAATAGTAACCATGCTGGGTTTTGTGGAAGCTGTTGACAAATTTGTGTCATTTCATCTTGGGACTTACCAGCCATCATTCTCAAATATTCCAGGCAAACATATTTTGGGATTTGTTAGTGGTAATTTCTCAAGATGACTATCTATGACAGGGAAAGCAGAAATCAGAGGATATCTGTATGGAAATACTGAGGCAGTTCTATGAATGGTTTTAGTTTACTCAGTATAACCATAGCAATCAAACATGCAGGACTTGGGCTGTTCTTTGCTAAACAGGAAAGCTGTTTTCTTTCTATGCTAAAACCAAAACCAATACAAAATAATATTAATAAAAAAACTCTGAATATTAAAGATATACATTGGATTTTACTTCTGTCATTTTTTGCACCATTTTTTGACCAGAGGTCACCAAGTGGCAAATGAACATGCTAGCATCATTGTTGATAAAAGCTTGTATAAAATACTATAATTACAGCTTCAGATACATTCTTAGTAGTAAAGACATACCAATCACTTAAGATGATGTGAATACAGTTCTTTAATTTAATTTAGACTTAAATTTATATATATTTCAAATTAAACCCTAAACCTAAAACTCCATAGGCATGAGCTTGATTTTAAACCTGTAAACAGTTTTATGTCTCCCCCAAGAGTATTCACAGAACAAAAATCAAGTAAATATGTATATATGTATGAAACACTTCTAAAGGTGTAAGCAGGTGGTTATTGTTAAGAAATAAGTAAGCACCTCTATTTAAGAAAGTACTTATGGATATTAACCACTGCATATTACATATATTATGTAAGGCTTTTCCTGAGTAATGTTAAATCAAGCACATCTCAAAAATTAAGCATCTTATTTGCCCTGTTTCTGAACCAATGTGGTGTTTTTCTCTCAATAATGAAAGGATTATTCACATTTTAAAGTATAATGGAGAATATGGCTCTTAAAACCTTATGATGAAGTGAGTGGTTGCCGAAGATGTTCTACAAATGTAACACTTGAACCTGACAAGAAAATTACGCAACCATGACTACATTTGGATGCTCCAACTCAGATTAACTGCGTGCTCTCCACACACACCAAAGCCTGTTGATACTGGCAGCTCTCTATACAAGTGAACTTTTGCAGTCAGATTGAAAGTGGGTGTTTTAAGCCTATTTTTGTCATAACGAACGTTTATGATACCTGGCCTCCCTTGCACTACTGGCTCCACCCCAGCTCCTCTACAAATGGTATGTCTTTATCCATCAAGAAAAAGGGGATCAGGACACCTCAGCTCCTGACCTTACTGTCTGAATAAACATGTGAAAAAAGGCAGGATTGATAGCATGAAATAATTTGCAGCTGACATCTGAAATTGTTACTTAGCTCCTGGGGACAGAGGGAGGAAAAGAGAAGAAAGGACAAGGGACTTTCCTGACTTTCCTCCCTCACTGCTTAAGCTGTGTAAAAAAAAAAAAAAAAAAATCCCCAAGATTAATAAGGCCATAGATGAATTGCCAAAGGGTAACTCTGCACCTCATTGGGACTCATGTCCCAGTCTCCCACCTCTTTATTCACTTTATTCAGTGTCTCCTGCACTCTGGAACAACCCAAGATCTCCAAGCACCAGCACAAATCTAGGATTTATGTGTTGCTATTTTCTCTCCACATTTTTAAGTAAATGGATATTTGTTTTAGGGTGAAAAAATCAGGTTTTTATTTGAACTCAGCTTTGCCCTCCTCCCACCCCTGGGTGATTATTACATTTTTCAGGTGGTTAAATTCATGCCTCCTTTAGTTTCATGTCTTGTAATTCTTCCTGAAACGCTCAGCTGGCTGTTCTTTCTTATTTTGTTGTAAAGTTTGCACAAAATTTTGGCCTCCATAAAGTAAGCAGAAGTTTTGTTCTCAACTAGAACAGGGCAGGGCTTCACACTTCATGTTTCTAAAATACTCAGTTTTCAGTTCCTTTAGTATTTCTATTTTAAACTACTATTGCTAAAATTGCAAACTGTGATAACCAATGATGTAAAATATTTTGTATACTCAAAGTTTCAACATTAAATCAAGCTAAGGAACAAAAAGAAACATTTCTGTCTTCTGCCATGCCAAGATGTAATTTAAAAAAACTATCCAATCACAACTAACGTTAGTTTTCACACTTCATTAGGCAAAGGCAAGTGTCTCTATGTATTTTCCTATCCCTGAAAGCATCTATTTCTTCTCCATGTTCAACTGAAGCTATAGTTGAGATCTTTTTGATAGTAACAAAAAGGAAGTTCTTTTAACCACAGCTCAATAATAAGATGAATGGAAAAACAGTTAGTTTCCTTCTGCTTCAACTGTTTACCTTGATCTGTTTTCAGCAAAGAGAAGAGAACCTGCATATATTCTTCATTACACAACAACCACAAGCTACACAAACAAAAAAAAAACCCCAACACCATAAAACAGTTTTGTTTTTATGATTGAACTCCTACAGCTGTAATTTTTCTAAGCAGTACCACTTCAGAACAAGAGACTTAAAGACTTAAAATTACCATCTAAAATACATCCTAAAGGGCCCCTTAATACATAGCCATAAGGTGGAGACCTAATGGAAAATCACTGAAAACAAATTAAAGTGAGGAGAGCTATAAATTGTTCTGTGAGCAAAATGAGAGATTAGAACCTACAGGTATAAGTTTGTGAAATAAAATTTGACATGATTTGGTGGGACTGAAACCTGGTATGACAGAAACTGATCAGTAAACCTAATAGAAAAGACTGCCAGGAGGAGAGGAATGTGGGACTCCACATTAAAAGTGTTACTTACATGCTTAAAAACTACAGGCTAATTCAGGATAGTTTTAAGGGATTGACAAAAATATCATGTTGTTTCTAGCTGCCAACACAGCTGACAAAATAGAAGGAGCAATCCTCTAAAAGGTACTTCTAAGTGCATGTAAATAGGTAAAAATTCACACAGGTTTCTGAAAACATAGTTTTGATGTTACTGATAAAGCATTTTTGAAATATCTAAAAATAACACAACCATTCCAAACATAAAAATCAAATCAGGCAACTAAAATTCATTCTGTGCTAGATCTCAGTGTGATAGATAAAAGATCACTGCCTTTTAACTGACGATTGCCTGTGTTAGAAAATTCACAAATAAATTTCAATTACAACACACAGGAATTATGACATAGGTTTCATTCTCTGAAAGAATTCAGTATTCCCAAATAATTTAAAAGAAATTTATAAACCAAACTGAACAAAGTAGTTATCCTAGTGCAAAAAAAATTCTGAAAGTCAAACTATAAAAACTTTGCAATTCTGCATCATGAAAGTAGGAAATTTTTTGGTGAATACCCATCTCAACTGAGAGGAAGAGCAATTAGAGCAACTTTTTTCTTTCAGATATGGCAAAAGTGAAAATGTGGAATCTTATAGAAGTAAATGAAAATCATCAGTTTACAAACACAGAATATTGATAATGGAAGCCAGAAGTCTGAAGAAGAAAAGTAATTTCTGGTATGATCAAATAGTGTCAGTAACCAATGAAATCTGGACAATAGCACAGCTCTGGTCCCAAAAGTTGATAATGAGATTAACTGTTGTGGTACAGAAGATAAGTGAATCTAATACACATTTCAGAAAGTGATACATTCATCATTTGCAGTGACAACCAAACAATTGTGATTTCCTTTCTAACTATGTAGGATATTAAACACTAAAGTAAAGTGAAATAAAATATATAATGACAGTAGATAAGAGAGCTTACACCCAAGGGTTTAGAAAGGATCAGCTCAGGAGACCCTGAGCTCTCCCTTGATTTATTTTTTGACTAGATTTTGAAACACTGGAGAAGTTCCTGTGGACTCAGGACAAAAACCACCATTCATCAACATTTCAGAAACATAAATAAGATATAATGCATGTTATCCTGAATCTGGAATCATTAGACCCTATTAAACAATACAACAATAAATAGTAAAAGAGCAAGTGAATCAATGACATTGAATTTTATTTTACAGAAAAAGGGTCTTCCCAGAAAATCAATTTTTGACACCACAAGCCTGACTAGAAAGGACCAAATTAGCATAATGTAGATGTATTTTTGGTACCATTTAGATTTCAGCCCACATTTTTTTAAATAGTGTACAAACTCAATATAACCCACAATATACAGCAAAACCCTGCTAACTGACAGACCACTAAAAATAACTGCAGTTGTGGAAATATCATTGTGAGAAATGCTTCAAGGCATGAAGTTCTCAACCTGATGCTCTGAAGTACCTCTATCTCTCACCCGGTAAAATCTGGAGGAAATGTAAAGAGCTGATGAAGTCACAGATACCAAATAGGGAAGATGAATGATAGAAAAGCATCTGAACAGTGCACTCATTTGAACTGCATTTGAACACAGTTTTGTACATGTTGCATTCATAAATGAACAATGGCAGACTAGAAAATGATTAACATGTAAAGTCACCTGCACATGAACTGCCAGAGTAATTTAGGTAAGTGCCGAGCAGTCAAGAGCTGAAACAGTTAAGAAACAGTCAGGAGCTGAAAGAATAACACAGTGTCAGACTATACGAACCTAATTTTCTATAGTTTACCTTGAAATAAGGTTATGAGATGCTTTCAACACAAACTGCAAATATCAACTCAAGAAATCTGTGCTACTGACGATTTCTTTATCAATCAACAGAGGAAGATAAACGCTTGAATGTTTAGAACAGGTAATTCATGCAAAAGAGAAAACACACATATTTGATTGAGAATAACACCTCACAGAAGCAACTTATCTAGGAAAGGGAAATATTTGCCATAAATAGAACCTCTAAATTCAGACTATACATACAAAGCAGAAGTTCTGATGCAGAAGTTTCCCATTGTGGTTGTTTTCTTGGCCTCTGTGTGAGCTTGAGGTCAGCCTATGTATGAGAACAGCACCTTATAATTCTAAAAGCCTATGCCTAAACCACAGATTAGACTTACCAACAAAAGCTGATCTATTATCCAATGTGATATGTAGCAGCTCATCTGTACTGCTGAGCGTAACAAATTCAAGACGACAAGAGTTTTGTCAGGTAGACAAAACCTTAGCCAAGGTTAGAAAGTCAAGTGTTAAAAGTTGCAATTTGCATCCTTTGAGACTGCACATAAAAGCCCTGCTATTATTTAGCAATGGATCATCTTAAAAAGTTCTAACATCTGCCTTTTCCCTATGACATGTGTAGGGGCAAATTCAGTGAGTCTAGCAGGTGCCTGATTTAAACACCTATGCCATCATAGGGTAGATAATTATATGACCAATGACAATGCCTCAGTACTTTGTTTGCTCAGAAGTAATGGCAATCTGTGTCTCAAATAATCTCCAACCTCTTTCACTGAAGCAGAGCTAAGTACGCGGTTTTCCACTAATTACCATGAAACCTATTCTAAAAGAAAATGCCCCATAATGACGAAGTTATCACAATATTTCTAAGTATCCTATTCCAGCATTTTATCTTCATCCTTTTTACAAGCTGAGAGTAGTTATTAACTCTCATCTTCATGAGTTAATAATCTAGATCTTTCATTCTTCTTGGCTTTTTTTCCTGGACTGTGTCAAATTTGTCTTCATCCTTCCCTATACTCCAGATGTGTATGAAGTGCTGACTACAATTGTATAGTTTTTGATGGGAAATACCTAAAGAATTACAGAAATATGGAGTCTCAAATCTTCAAAAGAAACTTAACATTTACTGAAGTCTCTTGGCACCGGACACTTAATAATTTGAAGAGCAAGGGTATGTGAAATTTGGTCTGCAGAAGTAGTAAAAATATTCCTTTCGAGGTCAAGTCCCAGAATTCTGTCTGGTCTCAGAAAAGACCAGAGTGCAAAGAAGCAATTTATCTGTAGAGCAGTTGGCTAAATTGCTTCAGCTGTTGAGTAGAACTAATAACAGCTTACACTATAAAGCATACGATACATGCTAAACTCACCACAAATCTCCCAAAGGTTTGACAAGGCCAGCTCACAAGGTCCACTGTTCATTCAAACTTTAAGTAAAAAATACACTCAGGACAATTACAAGGCCAATATTGGGAACAGTTTTTACATAGGTACACAGGATAAAAATCTTTTAAGAAGTTAATTGCTATTCTGTCACTGTGAGCAGGCAAAAATGTCAAAGAAAATGTCCAGTTAGAGAGCTTGAGAGGGTTTAGCCCTGTACAACTGACAGATTCAGTGTTAATTGTTTTGCTTTGTGCAGGCAATAAATGAATAAATAATAAATCAGACTTGCATGGACCAAGTAGCTTTCAATTGCCTCCTAACACAAACGCTGCACAACTACAGAAAAGCTATGACAATCACTACCTCTGGACAATCTAGAGCTGGACTCAATACCTGAGATCCCTCTTCAAAATGCCAGTGGCACCAGGAAAAGGTGCTCTCTTCCAAGAATAATTTCACGGTACTTAGGCCTGAGAAAGACGATGGTTTACCCCACACTAGTAAAAAATGAGCCCTTCTGAATGTAAGGATAAGTATGACTTTAGGCACCAGGGAACTAATTTTCCAGAGTATGTAGAAAAATTTGAAAATGGCAGCAGTGTCAAGCTGGGCCCCAGCTTCAGGCATGGGTCTACAGTGTTAAGGGAGAATATGTGCAGCACTCATCCTGTGCAGACCTCCATCCCATTCTGGGCTGAAACCATGTGGTGAAAAGGGTAAAAGATGTTGGTTTACACCACAGATGTTAAAGAACTTGATAGCAGGGAAACCCCTGTGCACTTATCTGAAGGATGTATTATTGCACTGCTCCAATTTATCCAGTTACTGTTGCTCCCTTAGCATATTCTTATTTGTGAGACCACAAACAAACTTCCTGCTAGAGCGAAAATCATTCTAGGGTTTAAGCATTGTGATATCTCAAACTATTTCAATTTCCTTCTGATTCTGAAATAAGAAACAAAACAGCTTCATATTTATGTTTTCAAAAGGATGATGATGACTTTGAAATTTTCAGTTAAGGAGCTACCTTGAGACTGTTACAATAGCAAGGGAAAAGAGTAAATTGTACAATCTTGACCTTTTGAAATGTTCTCTAATATATCATGTAAAAAAAAGTACAGTATTAAATAAGAAATTTGTTAGCCTTCAGCACTGAGGCAGGTTTATTAGCAAACAACTAATGGAACAAAACTAAGTGGAACAAAAAATCTATAACCCTGATCTTATTGAAATAATTACAGAATCTTTAATGTCCCAGTAGGCATATACAGAGAATAAGATGGAGCACACAGAAAGAGCACAGTAATGAAAACAGACAGAAATAGGCCATTCATCCTACCTTTTACTTAGTGCATACAAACGACTGTCAGAAGTAGAAGACAACACAAAAATGATTACTGACCAAAAAACAGTCAAAATCTCTTTTATATTACCAAATTTTAGGAATCTGTGGAATAAAATTAAAATGGAATTCTGCTTTCCTGACAAGTAATAATTTTTTCATTTATTTATATGCCTAATTGGCATTTAAAAAAAACCCTATAACATTGAAAAGTCAATAAGAAATCTATTTGAAAAGTACCTACTTAAAATCAGAAGAACCTCACCACTTAACTATTCTGTATCTTGCCCATTCAGTAGAGATCAAAAACCCACATTAATAAAGTTTTCAAAATTTAACCAGATAAAAACACATAGATATATTCAAATATCTCAATGAGAGCAAAAGATCAGCTATCTGGCTAGCTACAACATGTAGAAGTATGCCCCTTAGATGGCAAAGCTGTAGTAAACTTAAATTTTGAATTTCCTTTACAATTTGTTTGTCTTTGAGTACAAAACTTAATGGCACAGAGGAACTTTGTCACAAGCCAAAGCAATAAAGACAATGCTGCTGTAGACTGGAAAGCAGAATGTAACTTCACCCTGGGATGGACTGACAGATCTCAGGTTGTTCAGGCTGGAGACAAGCAGGCTCTGAGGAGACATTTTTCCACCTTTCAATATAATAATATACAGTTTAATTAAAACTGTTTAATATCTTTATTAATGACCTAGATGAGGGGATTGAGGCTACCATCAGCATATTAGCAAAGGACACCAAACTGGGTTGGAGTGTAAATCTGCTGGAGGGTAGGAAGATTCTGCAGAGGGATCTGGACAGCCTGGATAGATGGGCCAAGGCAAATTATATGAGGTTTGTCAAGACCAAGGGCTGGGTCCTACACTTTGGCAACAATAACCCGTGTAGCACTACAGGCTGAGGGCAGAAAGTGGAAAAGAACCTGGGAGTGCTTATCAACATCCAGATGGATAGAAGCCAGTGTGTGCCCAGGTGGTCAAGAAGGCCATCCTGGCTTGGATCAGAAATAGCGTCAGCCAGCAGGACCAGGGCAGCGACTGTCCTCCTGTACTTTGCACTGGTGAGGCTGCACCTCAAGTCCTTTGTCCAGTTCTGGGCACATCAATTCAGGAAGGACTTTTAGGTGATGGTTCAAGTCCAGAGAAGGGAAATGAAGCTGGTGAAGGGTCTGGAGCACAAGTCTTTTGAGGAGTGGCTGAGGGAGCTGGGGTTTTTTAGCCTGGAGAAAAGGAGTTTCAGGGGAAATCTGATCACTCTCTGCAACTCCCTGAAAGGAAATTGCACCAGCTGGGGTTCAGCCTCCTCCCCCAGGCAACCAGCAGCAGGACAAGAGGACATAGTCTTCAGCTGTGGAAGGGGAGGTTTAGGTTGGACTTTAGGATGCATTTCTTCCCAGAAAGAGTGATAAGACTTTGGAATGGGTTACCCACTGAGGTGGGGAAGTCACCATCCCTGGAGGTGTTTACAGAAAGACTCGATATGTGGCACTCAGTGCTGTGGTCTAGTTGAACATGGTAGTGTTGGGCCATGAGGTCTTTTCTAACCTAATTGATTCTGTGTGATTCTGTGATAAGGGGAGCTTACAAAAGAGATGGAGAGAGTTTTTACCAGGGCTTCAGGTGCTAGAAGGGGCAACAGTTTTAAACTGAGGAAGGGTAGATTTGGACTGGTTATAAGGAAGTGATTCTTCACTATGAGGGCAGTGAGACACTGGAAGAGGTTGCCCAGAGAAGCTGTTGATGCCCCATCCCTGGCAGCGTTTAAGGCCAGGCAGCATGGTCTAGTGGAAGGTTCCCTGCCAATGACAGGGAAGATGGAATGAGAGACCCTTTAAAGACCCTTTCCAACCCAAACCAGTCTATGATTACTGTAGAGCTGAATTAGATGAAGCTGTTGTAGGTACAGAGCGCTTTAGACAGCTTTTTGTGGGTACTTGAATATGGAGGAGGTGTGGAGGCTTTGTACAAACTACTTGCCACATGCTGCAAAATACACAATGAGATTTTGGTCTACAGAACAGGAAGCCACGTTCCTCATGCTTCCTTTCTTCCAGGAAAAACGAGACACTATGCAACCCTAAAATAAACTAGCTATTTCCCCTTTCCTGTCTTCCCCTATATGGGCTAAAATTAGTTTGGCTCTTTTTTTTTTATTTTTTTTATCAAACAACCTCAACAATGCTTTGGCATAAACCTATGGTGAGCCTTCTTCACCTTCACAAGGAAATCTGTAAAATGTCTTTTATGAAAGTGAATGAGATAAAGGTAAATTATGCCTCAAACCACACTGTGCATTGTGGGCTGCTACTGAAAGCTATTGAAAGAAACTCCCAGCTTACAGAACTCAGACTCCTAGGTGTCATTATATTAGAAATATCTTTCCAACAGATAGGGAGAGTAAATGCTGTTGTGAGAGAATGGCTAAATTAGACAGAATGCTTCACAGCATAATGCAATTGTAAAAACAGTTCAGAAACACTACAATCTTTTATTTACATCTTCAACATTTCATGCATAGCGGTATCCATTCCCTTCTTTTCCCCCCAGTTGAGAGGAAATACTAACAATCTCACATGTATGAGGAGACAAAGAAATATTTTCAGGACAGCTGCCTTTCCTTTACTTTTCCTGGAGAGAAAGAAGTATGTCACATTATTGTCATAGCTGGAATAAAGACATTTTAATTGTGACATAAGTTTGCAAAGGAAATGGCTTCATTAGGCTTTCCTAATTCTACTAGGCTGAGATAACAAACATGCCAGAGATATTTTTTTATTGTTTCTCTGCACAGTAAGTAAAGCAGCAGTTCCTTATGGGTATTTATATCTATGCCAAATACCAGTTTCTATGTCCAGCCTGCTTGGTTCAATATTTTTAAGCATTAGACTTGGGTGCATTTTTTTAAATATGGAAAGTATTTTTTCAAAATAATTTAAACTACCTCTATATATTGCAGATTTCAATGATAACACTTACTGTTCTTTAGAGATTAAAATCTGCTATTTTATACTAAAAGTAAGCAGTTTTTAAGATCATTATGAGCAAGGTTAGTTCTCTAGCAGCCCATATCATGCTGTTTCAGGAACTACTGTACTTGTTAACCACCAGAGTCATAACAGCTCCTCTTGTCTTTATGCAATTGCTAGCCAGGTTGTCAATTTTACTGTGGCTCTTTCACCCTGCACTGCAGCAGCATTCCAAGGAAGGTACGCACCCAACAGTCTTTGCCTGTTCATACTTTGCTTCTGCTCAGTATACACTGCCCCTCCCAGTAGGAAAATACCTGAGGTAACCAAATCACATTACATCTTGGCAGGAAAAAGAGAGGGAGAGTGGTTTGCTATTTATTGTGAAATGCGGGAAAAAAAAAAAAAATAGTAGCATATTTTACTTATTTGGAGAAGATACAAAAAAGCTGAATGAGAAATGAAAATTATATTTAACCTAGCTATATGACAACTTGAAATTATCTTTTCTTTATTTATTGTGATATTGCAAATCTTAATGTTCTCTGCAGAGGTGTTTAAATTTATGTTAGTGATCAGAACAAGTTTTCACCATAAAATTCTATGGCTCATTCTGAGTGAGCCCTTTACCAGAAACTAAATGCTAATATACGAGGTATAATTAGAATACAGTATGCATACTGGAGCTTCTTACTACTTATGAACATTATTTTCAAGGTATGTGATTCCCCTCTTTTGACTGTGAGGGCACAAACTAGAACAAACACATAGTGAAATGCATGAAATTCATTATGCAGCTTCTCAACTCCTCACAATATTCCCATTAAAAATGCATAACAGTGTTCTTACAAAGGGTCAACACTGTGCACTTTGATTTAACAAAGAAAATGCTTTGCTGAATGTTTTAGACATTTCTCTGTGGTGCACAAGAGTAGCAGAATTTCTGCTCTGCTCCTACATTGTTTTTATTTGGAAGACAGTCCAGTCTCCAGATATGCATTAAAAACAAGGCAAATATTTACATGTTACTCTAGTCAGGGAGGTTCTGTTCAAACCTGATGGGGACAAACACCTGCCAGGGAGAAGAATTTTAAAGTGGTGGTGTATGCTTCACAGAAGCATGGAATGGACTCACACCTGGTTCCCATACCACACTCCTTCTCCAGACACAGCTGCTTACTGCAGGCTGCACCATCCACCTGTCAACACACCACAAAGGACAGTCTGCTGGGTCCTTGGCCCTCTCTACCCTTTTCTTTTCCTGCACTTTGCAGGATGCAAGCCTCAAACAGTGTGCCTACAGTCAGTGTCACACAATGAATCACCCACAGTTTACAAAGTTTCAGTTAGACCATCTCCTGCATACCCAAACCACATGCCTCTTTAGATGGGAGAGCCTCAGATGCATCAGAAACCAAAATATATAGCTATAGATTACTACTTTGTTTCAACATAGGCTGAGACTCATTATGGATGATGTTTGATTTTTTGATACCTCAGAAAATTATCACAGCTCATGTGCCATCACCCAAAACTAACAGACAACTGGTTTTGACTGGGATAGAGTTAATTTTCTCCATAGTGTCTGGTGTGGGGCTGTGTTTTGGATTTGTGCTGAACACAGAGTTGATAATATAGAGATGCTTTTGTTGTTGCTGAGCAGGGCTTACACAGAGCCAAGTTTTTTTACTCCTGCTGCCTCCTGCTGCCACACTGGTTAGGAGGCTGGGGGTGCATGGGAGGCTGGGAGGAGATACAGCTGGGACAGGTGACCCCAACTGACCAAAGGGATATTCCACACTATAAGGCATCATAGGATTTAAAGCTGGGGAAGAAGAAGGAAGGGGGATGTTTGGAGTGATGGAATTTTTCCCAAGTAACTGTTATGTGTGATGGGGCCCTGCTCTCCTGGAGATAGCTGAACACCTGCCTGCCCACAGGAAGCAGTGACTTAATTCCTTGTTTTGCTTTGTTTGTATGTATGGCCTTTGCTTTCCCTATTAAACTGTCTTCATCTCAACCCACAAGTTTTCTAGCTTTCACCATTCTGATTCTCTCTTCAATCCTGCTGGTGGGGAAGTGAGCAAGTGGCTGTGTGGGGCTTGGTTGATAGCTGGGGTTAAACCACAACAGCGGACAAGAATTAGTAAGGTTTTCGTGATTTGTCTAAGAACTGTCTAGTTTCCTTTCACCATTTAGCATTATGTTTGGAAGAGCAAATACAATCAGGACACAGCTACTCATCATGAAATGTGTAGGTGAAACCTGAACCTCCACCTGTAACTTCACTGGTTTTAGCAGAGCTAGACCAGAATTAGGCTGGAGGACTGTCACATGCCATGCAGCCTAGATGGAGCTCATTAAGAGACAGATTCAGTTTTCCTTCACTAAGGCAGCGTGCAGTGACATGTCTGCAAGAACCTCTTCTTCAGGGATCTTCTCCAGGGCAGCCCAGTGATCTCTGTGAGTAGCCCTTCTCTCCCTCACTTGCTGAACCAGGAGGGGGAAAAGGACAGCAGCTGTGTGTCACATTCAAGGGATGAATCTTAATCCTTGAGAGCTCATGCACCTTATGCATATACAGGGCAAGCTAGGTAAGGCCAAGAATCAGCAACTAAAACCCAGATGTTCACCTCATCTTAGACTTTTGTCTTGTTTACCAAATTTTCAGGCCACTCACTTAGCTGGACTGTGCACTGACCCTTCCTGTGTGACTGCAGTGAGCCAGACAAAAGGTTGAGCTCCCCAGACTTGCTCTGAGACGGAGTTGGGACCAGTCCCAGCACACAAGCCGCTCTGGGAGCCAGAAGTGTTTAGACTCTCCCAGCTGCGTTGCCGTCTTCGAGGATCAGGTTCCTAGCCATCAAACATGAATGGGTGGAACAACCAATTATGTTGTATTACTTTGGCTCCCAGTGCAAGCTAAATCAGTTATAAGATCATGTGCAGCCTGTTCTGAGGATTTGACAGCTACTACACATTTTCAAGTTGATTCCTACCAATTTGGAGCTTCTCAGAAACAAACATGGACAACTTGCAGAGAGAGAGATTCACACATTTGGCAGAAGAGCCTTCAAAACTGAAGTTCATAAAGAGAGAGCTAGTATTAAAGCACTATAAAAAGATACTATGAAATAATTAAAAAAAAAAGTAGAAACTGTTTGACAAATTATAGCCCAAATTCTGAAAGCAAAAAGTTGCTGAAGGTATGTAAGCCTATATGTAAATAAATGTGTGTATATATGGGTATAGATCCAATATGAATGACAGATTGAAGCATTTGATCTACATACCAAAATTTTTTGAGCAGATTGTTAATTTATTTTAAACTGCATAGTAACACTTCTAAAATGTACTAATCACAACAATGTAAATACTCCTTAAGATTCATGTAACATACATATTTAGCTGATTTCATGTTTTCAGGGTTTAAAAATGCAGAAATAAAACCTTTTTATAATTTCATGTGCTATCATCCATGAAAAAGATTGAATGCCATCAGGAGATCCAAGCATTCTTGGCAAAAAGAGTCCTATATGTATTCCTGAAATATGAGAGATTAACATTGCATTGTCTAACTGACATGTTATCCTTAAATAAACTTTAGATACTATTTTAATGATGTAATTCTCAACAGCAGAAAAAAAATTAGTGAGAAGTAAGATTTTGAGGATCAATAGCCTGGTCATAGTTAAGGACTGCGCTACACAGCCCTTGGGTTTATTTTTTTGGCGGAAAAACATGTCAAGGATCATGCAGCTCATTTAAGTCCAGCAGGAAACATTTGCTTTTACTCTTAGCTTTATTTAACCTTGGAATTTGGGGGTAATTTAAAAAGCATTGTTTAGTTCTACAGAAACCCAGCTCACCTGCTCCCAGTCAAAGCCACACTTTTTTCTAAAGATTCCTTTTGAGACATGATGATTTATCAATTTCCAAATACTGAAACACACACGTAGACCCTTACTCTCATCTTGATATTGTATGGTCTTTCCTCTCAGACTTTCCTTGACTAGGTCTCCACTTTGCTGCTTAAAAAAATCTGAGAAAAAATGTTCAGAGAGCTGGAAAATCATGAATCAAGTATCTAAAATGATACTTACATAGGTTTTAAAACAGAGATTCCATTGAGAAAATGTCTACTCAGTTAATGTCTAAGAATGAGAGTTTAGGTATCTATTTATTTTCTGATAATACCCAGATGTGTAGTACTCCATCTTTGAATACAAACAGAGGTTCTTAAGTTTTGTAAGGAGAACAGCTTATCTGATAATTCATGTGTCGTTCTAAAAAGTCAACAATCAATAAGTTGCTTAACACATTGCATCACTTCACTTTTTTTACTGGATTAAGCCACATACTATTTTTGTATGAGAAAAAAATGCTGCTAAGCTGCCATTCCTTATGTTTTTAGTAGCATGCAGTCATTAATGGCCGTTTTATTAGATGAGAGATCTGACCTTACTACACTGGTTAGTTACACAGAACCAACTATTAAAAACATCCTGTCTTGTCATTTGAACTCAAGAAGGAGTTCATTTTTGCTCTCACATTCTGAAAGAACAGAAGTAGCCTAAATAGGAAAAAACTTTCCTGGATGTCACAGGTTCTGCCCAACCTATCTATATGTACCTGTTGCATGTACAATAGAATAGGGAAGGAAAGCTGCAGAACCCTTCATCCGTTTGGGTTCAGCTGGGTCTTGCCAAAGTTTCAAACAGCTTACTCACATCCGAAGTCCAAATGTAACCTGGCTACCACCATGCCAAGTGCTTCCTCCTTGCCAGAGACAGCCCTGAGAGCTACATGAAAATGTACATAAGACAGAGATGCAGGAAAAGCAAAATTGAAATATGAAGCCCACCTTAATACAATTCCTTGAACTGAAAATTATTAGGCACAGGTCTGCATTTGTCAGCAAGACAGGCTTTAAGGAAAAACTGCTATTCACTTAAAGTATTTCACTGTACCAAAAATCTTCATCTGAAATAAAAGATCACTTAAAAGAACTATAAAACCAAAGTACATAATTTGCTTCTATGTAACTATTGATTTGAGAAAAATATCAATAAATCCTGTAAAATAAGTATTTGATTTTGAGATAATACCAATTACTATTAATTTTGTATTTAAAGAAGCAAGACTAATATTCCAGTTCTTTGTTTGGGAAAATATTTTGATAATCAAATTAACTAATGGCATGAGTATAAAACATTATTCAATTTTCACAGCCAGGAAAATAATCTGTATCCATGATTTGGAAGAGTGATTCATATGATTTTTTTTTAACTAGTAGAGATATTGAACATTGTCATGTTTATTTAATTAGATAATTTTATTTTGTTTACAAAGATTGAATTTAATAAGGAAATTGGAACTATATAACAAAAAATCTGCTTTTAATAAAAATGCATCATCTAATTATTTATTTTTAAATTAATCTATTTTAAGCATTTTAAGCTTTAGTCTCCTCAAATTTATGCTGAGGAAATGTAACTGAGTATTGAAAAAGATGGGTATACAGGTCTGTTTTAGTTTAACTCCAGCTGGCACCTAAGTACCACCCAGCTACTTGTTCACTCCCCCTTCCCCCCCAGTAGAATGGGGAGGACAGTTGGAAATGGTAGAACCTGTGGGTTGAGATAAGAACAGTTCAATAATTGAAACAAAGTAAAATAGAATACTAATAATAATATTAACAATAATTTTAATGAAAAGAGAGATAACAAAAAGAGATGGATAAAACTCAAGAAAAACAAATGGTGCCAAATACACTTATTCACCATCTGCTGCCCCATGCCAAACTCACCACCCGTTCCCAGCAACACCTCCTAGTTTATATACATGGGATTAAATTGGAATGGAACATCTCTTTGGCCAGTTTGGGTTGGCTGTCCTGGATGTGCTCCCTCCCTTCTTGTGCACCTGCTCAGTGGCAGAGCATGGGAACCCAAAAAGTTCTTGACTTAGAGTAAGCACTGCTTAGCAACACTTAAATATCAATGCGTTATCAACATTATTTAAACACTGAATCCGAAAAATAGCACTGTGCCAGCTACTAGGAAGAAAAGAACTCCATCCCAGCCAAACCCAGGACGAGGTCCCACAGTGAAACCCCAAGTTTCAACTGAGTAGTCTATTCAGACCCTAAAATTATGAAGGTCAGGAATGCAAGGATGAAATTCAGGAAAAAACAGCATTTTCATAGATTAGGCAGAAATTAAATTTTCTTTTGAAGTCCTGTCTATGGTTTAGACAGGACCTGTGGTCAGGCATCCATTTTTTTCTTCTGAGTATATTTAAATTAATGGTGTGGCTAGGCCAGCTTTTTGTATCATACCCTACAGTAAAGCTTTCCAAAACAGAAGTCATGATGTACAAAGTGAAACAGGATATGACACCCAAAATTATCTTTCTGAATGCAAAAGTTTCTGTTCTGTTTCCTAATGGCTACACTGTCAACCAGGAGGGAGCCCTGGACTCTGTCTCTTCAGCCAGGAATATGTTTGTTATCCTTAAAATTGAATTAATGGGTAAAATATGCCTAGATTGCAAACCCTGAGCAACCTTAAATAGGAACAATGTGATTTTTTCACAGAATAGTTGCTTTTATGGCTACAAATAGGACAAGAATGGAGTATCTCCCCGTGCATTTTCAGATGCTAAAGATGCAAAGTGTCTGGGTGACAGTTCAGGGATTCTTCATGAAAAATGTAGTTACTTAAGTGTCTGCATGACTGTAGGACAAGCATGGTACAAAACATATAACCAAGCATTTTTACTCTAGTAACCCCTAGTAAGCCAAAGCAGTTCAGTTATTAGAGGCGTGGTGCAAACAATGAAGAAAGTCTTGGGCCTGAGGATCTGCAGCATCTATGAAGACCAACTACAAAGCGCTGGTGTTGCAAAATATCAAAAGAGTTGAGGGAGAGCAAAGGGCACTAGTGACAACCACTGATTACATTAACTATCTGCATGTATAATGATGTGTTCTTATTTGTACATATCTAGGATTTATTGTTATAATAATCTGCATCAAACACAAACCCAAAGCCATTTGGAGCCGTCATATAAAAAGTAATCTGTAGATTTGAGCATTTTCTCAAACCCAAAATGCACTTCAGTCTCCAGATCTACCTCTTTTATCTCTTGAGTATCAACCCTCACCTGGAAAACGTGAGAGTCAAGGTTATTGGAGTATTTAGGTACATACATGGAGATCACAAACTCAAGATCTATTGATGTCCAAGGAGAAGAGATAAGTTTAGTCAAATGCACAATGCCTATACTGAAAATGTTAGCAGAACACTTGAAAGTAAAACTTTTGGATTTAGTTTAAAAAAAAAAAAAAGTTTGGTAGGATTTATTATTATGCAAAAGCAAGATATTATTTTTCCCCCTGTAGCTTCATAAATGATGTATTTGAGAAATGGAATGTTTACATAACTACAATCATGCATATATTGTGCCTTTAGCAATTTCAATAGTATAGACAGAAAATGGAGTTATCTTCGTTATGAACTTCATATGGACAACTTCATAACTAGCACTGCAGTTAGATAATAAAATGAAATAAAGATAGCACTTTAGGCCATATTCAAACCTTTTTTCCATTTGCAGAGATCAAGGGTATAACAGGCTCTTTATCTGTAGACCATAAAGTAACTTTACTAACTGAACTATGCATTTTTTCTCTAGCACAGTTACATGATCCATGAGCTTCCAAATAAAAAATGTGTTTAGCTCTTCAAAGATATTTCTTATGGCTAGTTCCCAAAGTTGAACCACATGATCATATCAAAAGATACTTGTTATTTACTGTGTCTCTCCACCACTAAAACCCCACCAGCCTTGGCAAGAACAGCAGTTGTTAATATAAGAGTGGGAATATAAAGTAATTTGACTATACTAAACTGCATGTCAAAAAGAAATGAGTACTATAGTTATCAGCCATTTTCCTAGTTATCACGTGCATTCAATATGATAAGCAAAGAGTATCTCAGTGAACCTTGAACTCTGCAGAGATGTAGATGAATTAGAGCTTTGAAGAACATGCTTTTTTCTTATCAGCATACAAATAGATAATAGCTTGTTTTTGGCAGGGATTCTTTATAGCTAAAGTACTTCCCCCTCAGGGAATCATACTGTCATTTGTTTTTATTTTCAAAATGAAAACAAATGGCACTGTAACTCCTAAGGGTGAAAATGACTTCAGTCTACTTTTCCTCCTGCACTCCCATCTATTCATTTTCAGTTAGATGGAATATAGATATAGTTTTTTCCCCCCTTTGGCTTCCATTGCCACAAAATGTATTCACTAGCTGTACAGTAATTAACAGCTCTTGACTGGAAAACTGCCAACATGTACAACGTGACACTCTTCCTTTGAACACTAACAAAGTGCATAAGTAATTTATGTTGGATTAAATATCCCTAACAGGGACCCTTAAGTAACCCAATCACTTTAAACAGGCTCCACATGTATACCCCTGTGCAGTGAAAATGTCAGACAGTGATAACCCACTAATAGCACAGTTCTAACTATATTCCAGCCATTAGCATTTTATGACATCAATTCTCATTAAATCTGGCAAGGAAAAAGATACTAATGTTTCCCAGTTTTGCAGCCAAGGTGGAAGAAAAATCGAGCAAATGTAGACAGGTGCTGTCTCCCAAAAAGGATTAACATTTTTTAAAATGCAGTTGCAATTTTCTGTTAGTACCTTTGTTTGTATTGAAAGAAAGACAACAAAGAGGTAAGGGCTACAAGGACCTCAGTGGAATCCAGCCAAGAGTGAAAGAAAAGACTGGTATTTCAGCCATTGTGTTCCCTGCTAAAGCACTGTGCCAACTCATCTTCCAACCCATTATATGAAATTTAATTTAACCTGCTATGCAATTAATTCAGATGTTCAGCCTATTTTTCTCATGGCAGAATCCCTCACACAATGCCTTATTTAAATATTAATCAGTCCTCTTTCAATTAGGACTAATTTGCTTCACAGGGTTTCTCTCATCTTCTGATTGCAGGAAAATGGAGGTAACTTGCAACGTTTGAGGATAATTAACATGGTATTTTTATAATACTGATACATCAAATGGGACCTTAATGAACCCCGCTGATTCCATTTAGTAAAGCATGCCTCAAAGTTATAATCAAGAGGAAAGCCATTGCCATCTGTTTAAAATACTAAGGAGCACAATTTAAACAGAGAATAGTTATTTCTTTAAACTGTCCATCGTAGGGGTCTGCAAAAGTAATTTTTTTTTCATGGAAACTAATTGTACAGTATTTAAATGTGAACCTTTTATAATATATATGCAAATAATATCTTCCTAAAATGTAGAGGGCCCTCTTAATTAAACGTTGACAAACTCAGATATAAGTAATGTTTGTTAATGTTAATTTTCCAAACATGCTGTGCATTTGATATAGAAGCAAACAGTCAGATTTTACTCTCTTCTAAGGAACATAATATTTTCTGCTCAAAACACAACAAACCACCCCCCCCCGAAAAAGAAAAAAAAAGAAAAAAAAAAGAGCTGTAGCCTTTGCAAAATAAAGGCATATGTTGTTCATTTGTTGGTTACTAAGAAAGGCAAACAAGTTAACATTTACACATGACCAGTTGCTCACAAAATGTTCCATCTGCTACAAAGAAGGTCGAAGTTCATCTTTCTTATGTTTAGAATTGCTCTACTGTTCCTAGGTAACCTGTAGTCAAAACCCATGTGACTGAGATATCAGATCCTGACTTCATCATGAAAGAAAAGTCCTTAGTGTGAAAAAACAACAGTGAAACACAGATCAGACCCCTCACTTCATTTTTGCTCCCCTGTAAATTTTAAAAGTTCATGATTAAGTATTGACTGAGCTGTAAAACTTGCTCTTTCTAAAGTCAAAAATATTAGTACACGCGACCCATTAAAGATTCGGTATTTTGCTTTTCTTGTGTAAATATGCTCTCCTGAATATGTGACTATGAAAAAGGAAATGTCATCACTCTGTAAATGTCAACAATTTACTAGAAAAGAACATGGTAAAAACCCCAAAAAAATTTAGTCACAGCAATTCTGAACTTTTGAAACATGATTTCTGGCAGCTCAGCTCTGTGGATTCTCAGGCATCTTAAAGTATGTTTGTGCACTCATCAGTGCATTTTTCAGTAGCGGCAAGTCTACCAACAAACCTCTTCACAAAAGCACTGAGTACTTTCACAAAACTTTGTATTAAGTTAATGATTTTGAAATTTCATTATGCTTGGAACAGGCTAAGTCTTATTGGGAAAGAGTGTTAGTCAGGCTGATAGACAACCTGAAAAATTAAAAGCCATGCATAATTCAGAATGGATCAAAACCTCATCTCTGCTCACTCGTCCTCCATAAATTATAGCAGCATTGCTAAAAACTGCCCAGAAAAGAAGCATGGACAAACTGTTGTTGCTGGTGGTTTTCTACCCAGCCAAGGCTAGAGGGGACATCTGGGAGGATACCAATACAAGCTAAAGGGAGCAAAGGAAGAATAGTCAGCTTTCTAGCAATCTTTTTCTAAGTAGTGCCATCTCTAGAGCCCCTTTTGAGCCAAAACAAATTTGTATTGTATGTAAATTGAACCATAGCCATCCCTGGGGACTGGGCTTAAGCCAGATAACTCTCCAATGTGGATACACAGCAAAAAAGCTATTTTAAGCAACTTTCATATGCCTATGCTCAAACTTTCCCTACCTGGAAAGCACACTACAGAACAGATTTTTCTGTGGTACATTTGTTTCTTTCTATAATTTTTTAAAGGCCACAGATGTGTTTAAGCCTACCTAAGGTCTGCTGTTGATAGAAGTGATATTCTTTACGAACTGATGGACAAGAAAAGGTAGAAATATGGAAGTATGTGGAATAAAACCTTGGCCTGAATGTGAAGTTTGACTAAACCTAAATAGACATGTCCAAGTATAGGAAGGCTGGTTATTTGCAAAAACCATGAGATATTTACTTGCATTCCTTACTCTCTTTTGGGGTTAATTTTAACAATCTTTGAGTAACCCAGGTCACTATTTGGTTGAATTAGATGTGTGGATCTGAGTAGTTCAAGGCATTTAACTTTATAGACAATGTATGGAAGCTTGTCAGTTGGGGAACTATTTCCCAGTAATCAAGAATTACTCAGATTCTTCAAAGTTATCTTTTCATTCACCACTGCCCTTATCTGGCTGAACTTTGGCAAGCTTCTTCTCAAATCACTTTCTATTTTCTAAGGCAAATTAAAAAAAATCAAAACCAAACAGCAAATTCTGATGTTTTACTTCAATAATATCAATAAAACCTTCTTAAGAAGGACACCTGATCCAAAAGGGTAAGAGACTCTTGCAGATCACATTATCTAGACATTATTGCATATGCTGGACCATTGCAGTTTGTTTTTGTCACTGTTAAAGAATAAGAAAATACTTGGCATTAGAATTATAACTTGCAGTTGTGAAAATCTCATCATTTTAGATCTCTCTGAAAGGAGATTGTAAAACCAATTTGTGATCTACAGCAACCATGTGTGGTAGACAGACAATAAATAATATATTTCTCTCAGGGCTGAAAGCTCCCTAGGTAGAATGACTGTCAACTCTCTGTTTAACATGAACATGACTAAGACCTCACTTCGTATAGCTAGTGCCGTTCCCATGGTCTAACCAGAACTAGTCAAAAAAAGAGTTCTAAAATGTTAAATTTGATCAAAAAATTATCCTGGATGCAGCCTACAACTAAGATAATTCCAGTTCTCTGCTTTGGAATTATCCTGCATAAATCTTTTTAAGATACATTATCACTGACAATTCTATGGCTTCTCTTGTAAAGAGCAAAGGATTTCTGGGTTACATCAAAGACATAACAGACTCATAAAAGAGTTTCTTGTGCTCCTGGTAGTTGACATCCAAGTGTGTCTTGTGTCATTCAGTTGGCTGTTCTCTGCCTTCATGCTTCATCTGGCACAACTCATCCCTATCTATAGAGGCATTGAGAAAAAGGAGGTGACAGGCAGCCACTGCTGTGAGGAATGAAGACTGTAGTGTTTAATCAGATAGTCCATGGAGTGAGTCTGTGCTTGGGTGAGATTTATTGCTAGCACTGGACACTCAAGAATTTTGCCGGGTTCATGAAACTTCATCATCATAGATCTATATTTCAGAAGGAATAATGAGAAAATTCTCACTTTGTAAAGAAATCATAAAAGCAGATCAATGAATTGCACCCTTGAATGATATAGCTAAGGTGAATGCATTCAACTGAAAGACTGAAAAACTGACTGAGATAACTCAAGAGGAAACCTTACTATCCTTTGAGTATATATGCCCATTTATCAGAATTATTACCCACATAATTTTTAAAACTTTTATTATGGTGGCTATAGCATCTCCAGTTCCAGACTTAATGGCTGCTCCATAAGCTCCATCTGGAACTTGTTCAGTAATAGGACAGAGCTTTTACCACCCAGTTCCTACAACTGACCCGACTCCACTTTCACTTATTAGCCGAGACATCTCAAGGAATAGTAAAACTGGATGCGCAGAAAGAGGTCTGCAATTATTTTAGATTCAATAAAACACGTGTAACAAAACAGAAGGGTCAGTTAAAAGTGGAGGGAGTATTTTTGACTTAATTTTAAACATATTTCTATTTTCAAGTATGAACTGCGACATACATGTATGCTAATACATTTAAAATGGAAAAAATAAATATATTATTTAAAAAAAAACAGAAAAAAACCCCCACTGTAACATTAGAACAAAATCTAAAACAGGGAGAAATACAATTATTTTAATTATCAGAGCAAGTTTAAAATTCAAGAATGCTCTTTTTACCAAAATACACATTTACCAAAATGCCCATGTTGCAAATCGTGTGACTTTTTGAAGAGCAATGTGTTATTTCCAGCCCTTACTCCTGTATTCCTACCTCCTTTCTCCTGTGCTAAACATGGGACCTAACACCTGTTGGAGTAAGCCACAGTTTACACAACACTACATGGTTTTGGGAGTGTATTATACCTCTTCTTCCTCCTTTGTTTCCTGAGTCCACATAAATTTTGTAAATAAACACTGCCTCTTACAAGAGGGAAGAGTTTTTCATTTTTTTTCTATTTTCTATGACATAATTGCTCACAGCACAGCACTAGCAAAAATTTTTTATACCATAATGAAATATGTAAGTAGCAAGTTGGGAAAATAAAACAGATCTAACTATTTTGGTGCAAATTTCAAAGAGATTATATAAAAAATAGTGAGTTGAATGTATTAAAAATACCATGGCACAGTCTTAGAGTACAGAAAGCAAACATCCCCTCTTTTTACATAAGGCTCATCAAAAAAGATGGACTGCAGCCATCAGCACTGCCAGAAGTGTCAATAATTAACAGATTTGAAAATATAAGTAGCTTATGCCAATCGCACACATTTGGCAAAGGTGGCAGCCACATATTTGGCAGTTGCATGTGTTACCTGGCTACTACATCCTCACTCAGTGTTCCACTTTGGCAATAAAAAGCAGTTTTGAACTCTGCTAATATCATGGATGAAGGGCAGGTCAGGGCATCCATATGAGCAGCAGGACAACATACATTCCTGTCTAAAGTTTTGTAAGACTAACTGACATGTAGCTACACACAACAGAGCTGCTCACTCACTCCTCTGCCCCAGAGAGATGGGGAGAGAATTGGGGGGAAAATTACATTAAATTGATTGAGATAGAGTTTAATAGGACAGAAATAGATGTGAGGAAAAAATAGTAAGATAATAATAGAATTGTGAATCTCAAAAAGATTATGCACAATGCCACTGCTCAGTGGGGTCAGGTGTCCTGGCTGCATTTCCTTCCAGCTTCCTATGCCCCCCTGGCCTCCCTGCTGGTGGCATGGTAGGAGAGGCTGAAAAGTCCTTGACTCAGGGTAAGCACTGCTCAGCAAAACTAAAACATCAGCATGTTATTAACATTATACTCACCCCACATCCAAAACACAGCACTGTACCAGCTACTACGAAGAAAATTATGTCAGCCCAAACCAGGAGAGCTTGTTATACCATCTCCCTTCCTTCCCTTAGTTACATTGATACTTCTGTCACCACATTGGAGGGCATCTGGACCACAAATGAGAGTTCCCTTTTGGGAAAGAAAACATACACAATTGCTTTAACTAAAAATTTGTAAGCTCACTGCTTCTCAGTGAATGGAGACTGACCAATACTTCATCAATCTACTCGTGCAAAAAGTAGCCAAGTCTCCATTTAGGCATTGCCTCAATTTGAAAACATTTGAAAGAAAACATGCGCCATCCCTGAAATACAAGGCAAAAGTTCAAAGAATAACATGAAGTGGAGGTAACTACCAAATTCCATTATTTTGAGCCTGTAGCTTCATTTCTGAATTACAGAAGAGAGACGTTAAATCAGAAAGCAAATTATTTTGTCTCCAGAAGTGGAATGATAAAAGCAGACTGAAAACAATGAATACTCCATTACCAGAGGGATGGAGGTGAGTTCTACTAAGGCTTAGCTTCCACTGGGAATGAATAGGGATCGAAGACACTGCCCTGTTCAATCCCGGGATATGCTTCCCAGTTCTGGATTTGGCCAGTCTGATGCACAGAGTTGCCAGCAAGAGACCCATTATCAGATCCCTGGGAATGAGACCAGAACAGCTCCTGGTAAGAGCCATTTGCAGCATTTTGCAACCATGTCCCACTCCTCATCCAAATGCACTACACAAGAAGAAATGAAAGGCACCACTCTATTTTTTCACCATACTCTCATTTCTATTTACAGTAGCTGAATCACCCTAAATAGCAACCTTTTTCTACTTCATATTTGCACATATTGTGTTGCTGGAAAACAAAAATAATGCCTAGAAAGAATTGCTGGAGACTCAGATTTACAATCTGAATGAGAAAAACACTCACTTTGCATCTGCAGCTACATTGATACAGAAATTATTTTAAAATGTGAAACTGAGAATTTTGAAGAACCAGTAACTTCAAGTCTGAGCATTCCAAATAAACAGATAAAAGTGTCATTGCTAAAAGAAATCACAGCTTGACAGCATGGACAAAATAAATATAAGTGCTTGCAGCAATACTTTGAACGAATAACACAAATATCTGACAGATGACACCTTTCGCTAGCCCAATTCAGGAACTGCCAACAGGTTAAGCTCTAAAGCAAATTCAAAATCATGAATTATGGCAGAATGTATTGCTACTGTAGGAATTTGTCTGAGTTATTTTTCAGAAATGTTGGCTGATACAAGTATTCCAGTAATTTTTGCAAATGCAGTTTAAAAGTAATAAATTTACAAGATCATGCATTAGAAGTATTTTCAGCTATAATGTTTCAGAAAATAAAATGTAAAATGGAGGCCTACAAGTATTTTGTTAAAAAAGCTTCCATGATAAATCCACGAGGAGAACAAAAAGAAAAAAACAAACATTTTTTTCCAACATCTCTGGGAACTTGATCTTTGAATTACAATAAAATGTCGTTCGAGATCAGATTTACTATTCTTGGGAAAAAAATAAACCTTATATTTTATTGGTAGTATTTTTCCACAGCTAGCACTTCTTTCCATTGCTGGTTCTTCAACATAGCTTTCATCTTACAAAAAAGCTTAAATTTATAACTAAGTAATGACTTTGAAAAGATCCTTGTTTAAGCTGGAATGCAGTCCATGTATTGTGGATGTTACATTTCAAAACTTCCAATACTATCAAAATCATTTCATTTAGGATTAGAAACTGTGATGGGCAAAATTTGTGGCAAATGCTTAGATTTGCTTGGATATCAACCCTCACAAGCTATTTCTTTGCTATGAGATCACCTTTGAAAGGATTTCGGCACCTGCAGGAATTTTTCATTTTTGGAGGAAGAGGAAGCCAGTGAGTAAAGGCAGGAGCAAGGTGTCTCATACTTGGTGAAGGTGAATGAAGACATGCCAGTGAACAAGAGCACACTATAAATCTACTCAGCTAAATATAGCATGGATATGGAACAGCTGGCTATGCCTGCCACTCCTGCTCATATTCTGCTACATCCTCTGACATCCAAGTATGTACTAGTTATTACATGTTAAAGTCTGCAGAATCTATCCATCACTTCCAAGTATTAGTCTCAGCATATGGCTCTTTGGTGCACAGATAGATCCAGTCCTGCAGCCTATATTCTGTGTAATGATCACTAGTAGTATCCTTGGACTTCACTGTGATCCCATGCAACTTTCATTCCACTGACTTGAACAAATTTCCCCTGGTTTACAAAACTGTGAAGGAGCTCTGGACTCTTGTTTTAGTGACCTCAGTCACACAGGCACTATTTGACAAGAAAATGTTTATGTGATCATAAACTTTAACATACTGAAATATTAAATTGAAGATGAACACATTATGTGTAGTATTTATAAAGAAAATTAATGAACCACTAGCCGCTAGTGAAAACAACAAAATACATTTTATTCGGCTCAGAGAAAAAAAAAATTGAATTCTGTTACTCTCCAAAAGTGTTGCTGGTTGCATGTTGTTTTGGATTTTTTTGAAGTTAACTGTTTAAAAGAAAGGTAACTCTGGGGGATACAAGGCAATCTAAACAACAGTTGAAGTTTTAACTTCAGAAATGCAAAGCTTCTTAAAACATATTCAGGAAAACAAGCTGTATGTAAGCTGATAAAATTGTATGCACTGATAATTCCCCCGCATCTCCACTTTACTACAAAGTGAAGGTATTGTTATGTTAAACAGAAAAATATTTTTCAGTAATTCACTGAAATCCTATTTCCCAGCAACTCTTTCATGACAGGCAATGTTATTGTAGTATTTTCACAATGCATGATTACAGAACTTGTTAACAAAAAAAAAAAACCAAAATGAACAAAGAACCTGGTAGGAAATGGCAGGCATGGCCATCTCCAGGTCACCAGTACTGAAAGGTTAACAGATGAAAGGGAAGTTGTACTGTGAATTGACAGGGGAGTAAGAGGCTTTTGCCCCCATTAGTGCTGGCCAGCATGAGCTCTCATATCAAAGCCAGAGCTTGTGCTCACACCATTAACGTGGCACCAGACCACCCAGCAGGATCACTGTAGCATCTCAAGATAGACCTCAAATATAGCTTTTTTCCCATTCCAATGGGTAGAAACAGATGTGTGAAATGTCCAGAAAAGGTCTGCACAGATAGACACCAAAGTGGCCAAAACACTCTTGAGCAGCATCTATCATTTGCTATAAATGTAAGTCAAGGAGCAGTTGGCAATTACTTATGGCCTATTGCAGAGTTTCCCTTAAGCCACAGACACCACTGGAAGAAATGTGCTGATGTTCTTGTCTAGGATTGCCCATGCTCATGCATTTAGCAGCCAAGCAGTGAGATTAAATTCCCATTTTGGCCAATCGAGTGTTTTCTACAGGCCCCAAATGTACCTCATCAGAAATGCTGAACAATTGCAATATTTGAACATGGGGCATTATAATGAAGATATTACACATGTGGAAAGATGACACAAAGCATGTGGTGCTGTTTAACATTTCGTCAGAACTACAGACTCCCCGTGATGATTAGAATATTTGATATAGTTATATACAAACATAGAAAGTCCAAATGTCTTCATGTATTTCAGCTAAGGAAAATTAAATGCTTACTACTAACTTATGAAAACTTGCATTTCTCCTGCAGTGCTGGCTTTCAATGGAGAATCAGTCTTATCTGTTGCCTTCATGAATACTGAAATAATTAATTGATTAGTCAAATGTTAACAATTGTTACTGAGGCTGTGCCATGAGATTATATACTCACACTGAGAATCAATGGTAATTAAGTAGTTGATCAATGTAGGCACTTTTTCAATGTGTACAAAGCTCCAAAATACCAGTCCATTTAGAAAACAAAACATGACAAGTGAAAACTCTTCATTGAAAGTGAGTTTTCTTCACTGAAAACTATTTTCTCTTCAGTGTACTGCTCCAAAAGGTATTTTCACTTTCTGACATGGAGTAGAGGACTCCATGACATTGACAATGTGTACAGTTTAGACTTAAAAACAAACCCCTCTATTAGGCATTATACCCTAGCATAGATAAAATCTGACTAAAGTGACCAAAGCAGACTGGAATTCAAGCAATTCTGGTGCCAACTGGAAAAAAAAAAAAAAAAAACAAAACAAAACAAGGCAATGGAACATACCCACTTATCAGTGTCTTTAAACTATACAGTAATGCCGAGATCACATTGAAGCATTTCTGATGTACACTTCTGTAATGTACAACAGTCTTAAAAAGACTTCCAAAAGTATTTCTAATATTCCTATTTAAACTCTCATGTCGTGTCATAAATACTCAACTGATCTGCCTAGTCATGAACATGTCATTGTGTTGTACTGCCTCAGTTTTACACATACATGCACACGCAAGACCACACGCATAAAAGTGCACTAAATTGACTATAAAATGAGATGTAGCTCATTAAATCAAGAAACTTATGTTACATAATCTAAACCTTACACTTATTTAAAAATATTTTACAATTGGTTTGCTTTGCAATAATTACCCCTCTTTCACTAGTAAATTGTGAAAATATTTACAAAATCCAAAGAGGTATTAAGAATTTCCCATACTTGCAGTGATACTGCAATTTTCCCAAGTTCCAGTGGATACGGTCATAACAAAAAATATTATATAGGTAAAAGGGAGTCCTCAGTGAATCTGAAGGTTATAATTTTTTTTTGTATGATGTGAACATTCCATAACCTGTTCCAAGAATGATGTCAACCTTTCAAAATAAAATCTATATCAGCTCTTTAAATCTAAAATGAAATGCTAT
Organism: Motacilla alba alba; assembly: GCF_015832195.1. Classification (NCBI taxonomy): domain Eukaryota; kingdom Metazoa; phylum Chordata; class Aves; order Passeriformes; family Motacillidae; genus Motacilla; species Motacilla alba. Next base: position 114,549,376 of record NC_052017.1, read on the forward strand.
ATAGCTCATAACAACTGATATTCTATCTTGGTTGGCTTTTTATTTCATCATAACAGAAAATAAAATTTTGGTATTACATGATTGCATGGAACACTGGAAACAGACAGAAAAGGACAGCTCTAGAAAAAGTTTCAGAGAAACTCTAGGACTTAAAATATTTCTGACCTATCTTTGCTACATGATCTGAACACTATGTTTTTTATCCCATAAACATATATAAAACACAACACTGCGAAAACCAGCATTTTCTTTTTCAATTAAGTGTACTGAATATTTTACTAATGCTTCTTCTTCTGAGTATTACGTAAGATATTTCTGCTCAAATGTATGTGTGAGGAACATGTATAAATCTATTTGGATGCACAAATATAGTATTTCCATATAAATATCAGTATTTTTCTGTATAAAGACCAAACAGGACTTTAATACTACAAGTTTTGCTCTTGCTGCATACACATAGCTGTTATTGATGGCAAGGAAAAAAAACCAAAAACCAAAAACCAAAAAGCAACAAGCCAGAAAAGCCTTGAAGAAAAATGCTTTGTAGACTGAAGAGGATTTATCTAGTTTAAATTAAAAAACATAATGCTCTGACACTGAGTATCTTTAATTCTGATGAAATATAGACACCATAATATTAAGTCACATAATCTCTGTATAAACTGGGACAATTGCTAGTTCCTCCCCATTTCTTAATATGTTTGATTCATAAAGATAACAAGGCATCTTTTTTCTGAAAGTTCTCATCATTAGGCTAACAAAAGGACAAAAAATGATGAAGAACTTGGTATAGGTTTGCAAGCACTCTAAAATAACCATTCTCTTAGCCTTACTGCACTGCCTGGAGAATTTCAGCAGGTTTGTCTAAGATAATATATTGGCCTGTCCTGACTAGAAAAAATATAAACCATAATTTTAGCTGTTGTTTTCATTCCTTTTATACTGACCAATAACTCAGTTTTCTTATATCTGGCAATGCTGCCTTTATAACATAGTTTGGTTTGTACTGGCATTTTTGACCATTTTTCTTTAGGTGTCATGTATCTCAAACAGCTTTACAGAATGAATTACTGTGTTCGAACAAGCATTTCTGCAGTATGATATGAAGCACATGGATCAATCTGTAGGTAGTAATAAGAGAAGGAACATGATTTTTTGTAGCTGTGGATTAACCTTTGGAGTTTTCAGACATGGAACTCAACAACCACCAACTGAAAGAAAATCCCAGCGTGATGGTTTAAATGAAGGATAAAATCTGTAACAATACAACGTCACCTAATCGAGTTTGCTCCGAGATGTCTCTAACTCAAGCCTCAATGGCATGATGTAGGTCCCAAACATACAGCCTTCTTCTCTCCCGTGCACTACAAGCAATTCTGCAAGTCTAAACTTCTGGATGTTTACAAAGATGGAGTAAAAGATGTTCTGGGGCTGAGATATAAGAACTGCTATAAACCAACAATCAGTGCTTTTGAGCATTTTCTAAGAGTTAATGAGAGTAACACAGAGGACACGGAAAGGACAAGTCCAATACTTAAAATCTTGTATCTCCTTCTTTAAACATTATTTCTTTATCCTCCTTTGAAATGGGACTGTACAAAATGATAACTCTACTTCCAGAGCCATTGGGTCATTAGAATATTTGTAATATCATGATTACAGATCAAAGTATTGAAAAAAGTGTAAAAACAAGTAGACAAAAATACAGACTTCTACAGATATGCCAGGATTATTTTGAAGTGACTATTAAAAAAGCTTATTTTAATAATTAATCAAATAGCTGTATTATAATAGCAATAAATAATCTCAGATGTAATTAACTCAATTATAAACATTTCTTATAAACATATAAAAGATTGAAACTCATTAGCATATAAAAACCACTACAAGTTTTGGTCTATAAATACACTCAAATAAGACTTTTAACTGCTGAAACCAAAACGCACAATATCATCCAGAATTCATGAAAGCCAATACAATGATATCAGGATATTCCTTCTATTTCACTTAGTCTTCCCAACTAGCAATCTTATCATTATAGCTCATATAATTCCTGCTTTGATATACTATGAGCTATTTTCAGTCTCAAATTATCTCCAAAAGCCCAGCTACAATTTTCTCAGATAATATTTCTGTTGACTTCAAAGTTTCTCTGGTTTACATAGTGCAACTCAGGCAAGTATAAGATCAACATATTTATTACAAAGTTTTATTGCCTAAAACTAAAGTTAATTAACTCCTTTATGCTAAGTGGAGGACACCACAAGACTTATTGTTTCAGTAAAAGACCTCAGTAATATTTTCGGGAGAGGGAGGGAAGGAAGAGAATAATTTCTAAGAAACGAAGAAGTTAAAAAAGGTAATATGAGAAGCAAGTTAAAAATGGAAGAAATACCATGACCAGAACACCAAAAATAGTTTTTAAAAAATAGTAGCACAAGAAAAAGAGCAATATTGGACAGTGCACAGCAAATGAAAGGCATTATGGAAACTGCTCAGTCACACTGTATTTTGTTCTAAAAACATATGGAATTCATATTTTCAGTCTGTTAGAATTGAACACTATAAATGGCTTTAAATTTCAAAAACCAATAACATCCATGACATTGCTTTCTATGACAAACAAGAGTTACGTACAATATTATGTATTAAGTATGAGTGTAAAAGTTTTACTGTTACCAGCTGTGGATCAAAAAAACAACTAACCCATCTCTATCCACTAGCAGCAGGCAGCTTGTCTGCATAGAAGGCTAGAGAGGTGCTCTTATAAAATCCAAGCATAAGATTCTGAACTCGTCAGGAGTCTTTACATTGACTTTAAAGCACTGATGATACTTCACCTACATACTTGTCTTCTCCAGCCTTCCAGAATTAGTGATTCCATACGTAAGAGATCTAGCACCTTAAGGAATTAGCATGTATTTAATGGAAGAAACAAAAATGTGTCTTTTAAAAATATCTATAACTATTGCAGCAAGAGGAATTAATAGACCTACAGACAATACACACCCCTGTTCATTACAAAATGTGAATACACACCAGAGACATTATTTTTCTTCAAGTTCACTGAGTATGTTTTATGAATTTAACAATTGCTGCTACTTATGATTACTGAATTCAAACTAAGGCTGGAAATTAACTCAGCCCCTTTCTGCATGTGAAGCATAGAGCATAGCCGTGAGATGCCCAGGAAATAAATGCTTACTCAAGAACTGCAGCTCCTTTCTGCCTCACCCACAGTTTAAGAGTGGGATAGAAATCAGTGAGAGGCAGACTTGGAACTTTTTATGCTCTCCTTCCCCACAATGGGGCAGCCCTGGTTCCTTCCAACAGGATGGGGAAAAACAATGGCTCCTGGAAGCTTGCTTTCACATACTTCAATGGCTTTCACATACAACCTTGTGCAATGGATAAACACTCATGCCAAGAAAGGGGAGGGAATACACAGCATTTCTTTCTTCTTGTCAGCAAACCCAATTTGCTCCCAAGCAAGAAACATCCTACTTCACTCAGTAAACTATCCCAAAGTGAAGTATCACGTAAAAAAAAAAGGAGACAAAAAACAACGAATGTAAACAGAACACCTCAAATTAAATTAAACATAAGAACTACTCACTAATTACCTAAATACATGAGGATCTATTTAGGATACATAGAATTAAATTAGTGTGAGAAATTTTTAGAAACTTAAGCAGAGGAAGAAAACAGAAGCTGAATTACACATAATCATGCCCTCATGTCATCTCTAAGTGTATGTCAAATTAGAGCGCTTAAGAAAATGCAGGAAATCTAAATGTGGTCCTGAACGGGCTAAACCTGGGCTCCATTTCAAAGGACTTTTTCTCCATTTGTCTGCTGCCTCTTTTAAACCTGATAATGGAGACTTGGGTCTGCTCAGCTTCAGACTGGCATTTGTCTTTGATGACTTATTTCTTCTGTGCCTGCATATCTCTTTAGGCAGCTAGTTTCTGATAAAGTTTACTCTAAAAGAAGTCTAGTATGAAAAAGTAATTTGAAACCAATCTAAGTACATTTACTCTTTCCAATATTAACTTTCAAATGATACAGACTAATCAGGCCTTTGTAATTTGCAAAATCTGGAAAATGCCAGAGCTTCATGAAATAATGATTCAAATGGTGACAAGTTTTCATTTGTGTTCAAGGCATTGTCCTTTATTGATGGATGCCCTGGTGGCAGGGTAGTGGATAATGAAGGCTTTGCTGCTTGAGTTGGTGAAGTTTTAACAGCTGAAGGTGATTTGTTTGGGGCCTTAATCTTGCAACCTCTTCTGCAAGCATGTTTCAAATATTGTTCTAACTAGTGTTTCTGCAAATGAAGTAAACTGCAGATAAGACGGAGTCAGGGGCTTGATGTTATCTGGGGAAGCTGCTTTTCAAGTCTTACAGCAGATCCTTGGACTTCTATGTGTTTTGTCAAGCTTGAATTATGTGAATGCATATTAATTTTCATATGAATGTGAATTTCATAAATATGAATATGAAAGAGAACTTCATCTGCAATTGAAGACATATTGTTCATTTTAGAAATACAGAATAAACTTTTATAAATACACCAGGACATTTTGATATGATTTCCTGCTCAACAAAGAGAACTACTTAAACCTCACTGTTAAACTGATACTGTCAAAGTGTGACTTAACAAAGCTCACAATCCAAGGGCTAAATCAGATTCCTTCATGTGAATAATTTTAGTAAAGCAAGCAGTCCATACTATTGCAGACAAATTTCAGCTTTGGTGCTGCACTGTTAGCTTTAAATGCACATGACTGCATTTGTGTCTTTAGGCAACATAATTATACAATACCAACATCATACAAAATGTGACTACACTTCAGTGGTACTCTTCAGTGCAATGACTCCAACAGGTAATTTCCAGAACTGTTTAGTTTCCCACATAATAAGCCTGAACTTAAAATGTTCTTTTAGACTGTATTGTACCTAGAACATGTGACTTTTTTCTTCAATTCAGCTGATCTCATCAGCCAAGTCGAGCTAACCAAGCAATTGGTTAACCAAGCAATCAGCACTGGCTTCACTGCAGAAAAAAAATCATGATCAACCTTACAGGAAAAGAGCCAAGACTTGCAACCCAAACAAAAACTAGATAGATAGATAGATAGATAGATAGATAGATAGATAGATAGAGATAGATAGATAGATAGATAGATAGATAGATAGATAGATAGATAGATAGATAGATAGATAATACTGCAGCTATACCTCTATTAGAAGAAAAAAAAACAAAACAAAAAACAAAGTCCATTTCCTGCAAAGGACTTAAATAGAACTGCTGAAGCACAGAAGATACGAGCCTAACTAGAAAGGTAGGGATGTGCTCTAGCTCCCAGCAATCCCAATGAGATCAGGAAGCTTTTTTTTACAGAATCCAATAAAATCACAGCCTTTTCTGGAATTACTGAATGGGCTAGTATAAGCAGTACTAGACAATAGCAGATAATCTTGAAAAATAATTTGCCAGCTATAACTGATATGAAAATTTAAGTGATATGACTGCTATATGTAGGACACCAATCTTAAATTAGAAAGAAAACACCCTCCCAAAGAGTTCAGTGCTAATTTAAGCTTTTTTTCCTAACCATACAAATGAACAGGTGCATGGTTGTGAAAAGTGCTGTTGAAGAAGTGCTGTGTTTGCCAGAATTCAAACAGAAAGAAGAAAAACCATCCATGAATGCAGTCATAAAAATGTCTAAAACTTAACCTTTAATCTTCTTTAGCTAAATAAATGAACTAAATGTAAGACAGAGATTTTAACTCTAACAAGACATATTTACAGTGATTGACTTTTACCATGTAGTGAATTTTTTTGATTATCAGATAAAATGCTTAAAAATATTTTATCCAGTATACTTAGTTTTATACCCTTATCAACTTTCTTTTGTTCACAGGCATATGAAAGCTGATGAGCAGAATTTAAAGGAAAATTATAAAGGCATGTAGTTGTTTAATGGTTAATGATATTTTTCCAGTTTTGTAACATAAAAGCCAATTATTTGAGATAGGGCATTAGCTGCTAATTGAAAGTATTAATGTTTTCTTTTTTTCCCCAATCATTTTAAAAGCCTGAATGACCACCACCATCATATGGGACAGAACACTATACAACTCACTATGAAAAACAAAGAGATTATTCTGCAACTTTCCTTACTCCAAGATGAGAAATAAAAACCTTAAAAAACAATAAAACATGTAGCGTGAGATTAGGTTTTTAAGCACAACCACGAACAATCTAGGTACAACTTGCACAACCCATGGGAATTCCTATGCAGCATCATGCTCCAGACAAACTCTGCTGCCTTTTGTCCCCATCCTAGCACAGTGGCTCATCGTAAGAATCAACAGTATTCATCACACTTCACAAAAGCTGTGCTATGTTCTCAGGGCTGAAAAGGCAACCTTGCCCACATTTAATTTGTTATGAGTGGTTACTCTTCTCTATGAATTCTCCACCTATGGAGTTTCCATCACAGGCAGAAGTTGCTTTCACAAGTCACTGATGAAATACACAAATTGCTGTTGAGCATGAACTTATGTTGTGCACACAGAGGATCATTTCTTCCTCAAATGCACAGACACCCCTCGCTCTCTCTGGTTTCTCTCCCTCTATTCTGCACTGTGGCTGAGTTGCTGCAGCTCAGGGACTGAGATCCACTCTGACCCAGCCTGGGGGAACTTGCATGTTGAAGATAAGCCCTAAAATGCAGCTGGCAGCCTCCCTGTTAATGTGCTACCATAAAACTGCAAACTACAAAAGAGTTTGTCCTTCAGGAATCAGGACACATAGGGTAGGCAATCTAAGCCTGGCCATCAAGGCTGTGATGAAAGCCTGTGTATGTACATTTCATTATTTATAATATCTAATTTGCAATTATTTGTAATAGAAGGAAATGTTCGATGGAGAAACACATAATTGCTCACAGTAATTAACTCCATAGCCTTTGCTATAGTTTACAATGAGTTTTATTACTAGAAATATTTTTAGTATTATTACTAAAAATTTACAAAATATCCAGAAGGTTAAGAGTGAATGTTAGGTTATGCAATACAGAACACAGACCTGGCTTTTCCAAAGCTGTTACAGCTGTTATCATGAAGACCAAATCATTGGACAGCAGTTATCTGCTACACTTCTACTTCAGTTATTTAGATAAGAAAATAACTGTAGTACTAGAGATGCTTACCAAATGGTGTCTCAAGTTATTTTTAAAATAGAGTAGGACTAAAAGTCATGAAAAGTCTTTAAAATTACTGCTATCAGTTTTTGAAGTTAGTGCCTTAGTGGTACAGATACTGAGCATCCTGCATAAATTAGAAGTATATGATGTGAAAGACAGCTGAACCAGGCCCTTAGAGGTAAGTAATGGTGAAAGCAGATTGTAGTAAAAGCACAATTCTTCAGTACCTCTTTGGAAGTCTCTAAAAAATTCCTTCAGGATTTCTTCTTTTGTGGAGGCAGCTTTCTGAGAGCTCTCCAGGAGCTGTGGACCTTCTTAAACAAGTAAGAATGAGTAATGGGTTTTTACAAGCAGAGGGGAAAGCTAATAATTCTTCACAAGAGGAAATAAGAAAGAATATATTTTTTTGCTTAGCCACTCTACTACTTAAAAAAAAAACCAAACAAAAACACAACAAAAAAAAACTTCAAGAAAAACAAGGATGACAAACAAGAGGGTTAAACAAACATAAAAAGATAAAAAACAAAGAAGTTGAAAAGGAGGAAAAGAAAGAAAAGAAAGAAAAATGTTAAAAGTATTTCTGGGCTCTTCTGAGAATTAGATCAGAAAATTACATGTCAAACTACTGTAATTCTGTCTATTATTATGTCTTAGGGGACACTGATAGTATTGCAATGGGAGTAATGATTATACATACACGGAAGATGCATTAAGGGGATGGGAAACTATCACCACTTTAGGAAGTTTTACTGATTACATAACATTATTTTCCACTAAAAGTTAGATTTATTTCCATTTTTATCTTACTCAAAAATGCATTATGCTTTTTACCTGGTTATATTTAAATGCACTCTTACCCTGTACCTTTCACCAAACTGACCACTCACTAACTACTAAAATTATTCTATCATGCTATGGTAGAAATATTAATACTGTCAGGAATGTACAAGGCTCTGAAATGTTGTCAAAACAAAGAATATTGATCTTCTTAAAACACTGCAGTTAGTATATAAATCACGCAAAAATGATTGACATTAATATGTGCCTTTTGTGCAAATGCACTTTATCATGTACCTTTTTGACAGTAATAGCAATTTATTATACTGCATGGCACCTTAACATACTGTACAGACAATTTTTTCAATTTGAGAGTTTCCATTAAATAATAAAAAAAAAAAGAAAAAGAAAAAAAAAGTTGTTGAGCAAAAGGAAAATTAACTGTCTTCATTCAGTTTGATTTAATACCTTGTCAGTTTGGGGCATTTTTCACGATTCTTCGTATAAATAAAAAGTTGAAAAGAGCTATTCTAATGGTAATTTGGATCAACCTTACAAACATATGATTCCAGGTTTCTAAAAGAGGCCCACTTGAGGGGGCTTTAAAACTGAACAAAAAGAGCCCTAGGGCTCTACAACTCACATTTAACCTACTTACATGAAAAAGGAACTGCTTTGGTTAAGAATAAACTTCCACAAGCTCAGGTTCAAACCAAACATGCCAGCATATTAGTGAGGAAATGAAACAGCAAATAGTAACTCCTTTCATACTTGTAAAAGAATACTGTATTTATTTAAATGCTTTGGCAGAAATTCTTATTTTAATTAAATTGCATTTAGTGCAATAACATTTTCATAATTAAGAAAAAATAACCAGTTCATTTTAAAGACCTATGAAAAGCACAGCAACCTAAATTATATGGAGAAAACAAGTAATTGTGTGAATAAATCTGTCTGACTAACATGGGACATGAGTAAGGAAAAAACGATAGTCTGTTTTTTGTGCTGGACCAGCCTATGCAGTACAGTCACAGTAACTCAAAGAAATTAACTTCTCTTTGGAAATCATTGTAACCCATACACAGTTTACAACTGTGGTTGTATTGGATGCATTTTTTCCTTCTAAATAAAATTTCTTGCTCCCATCATGCATGTTTTTTCTTTATGTCCACCTATCAACAAAAGTGCTGGACTGTATTTTAGAAAAGAAGATTTAATTTATTTCATTTTGCTCTTCCAAGTGTAAAGACGAGAAAGACACTTTCTTGTAAGACCCCAGTCACTGGCCACTACATCACAGAAATCAAAGCCTGTCTATGAAGGTTTTCTCTTAGCACTTTTGTGTAGCAATGAGGTCAGAGACAGGGAAGTGGTTTCACTATCAACACAAGGGTGACGACATACATTTAAAATAATAGAAGCAGCTAAAAAAAGAACAGAGCAAAAAGCTAATTATCCTTCCATGAAATGGTCATGATCATTCAATCCACGTGCTGACAAGCTACCTTAGTTTAAAACCTATGCCTACATTCCTGAGGTCCTCATCATGGGGATAAAATATATCAGATCAGTTTTAGGCATGTGTCATTGATTAGTTTTAATACTTATTAAGAAACTTTTGGAATGGAAAAAATTAAAAAGTCTACAGTAACACTTTCTATTTTACATGTTCACCATCCAACTGCTTTATCATTTCAATCTCATCCTTCACCAGGTCATTCAAATATACATTTATTTGGAAATAATAGTGCAGCTGCTGCTTGTTTGCACTGTTTCTAGAGTTACTGAGAAATTTCCCTAGTTCACTGCAGAAAGGAAGAGAAGGCACAGCAAAACTTCAGGAAACACAGGCACAGAAGCCAGTGTCTTCAATTTCATCTGTAAAGGCCTAGTTAATTAGCTCAACATTACTCCAGCTGGTCAGGAAAGCTGGTCAGGCATCCTTGTTCTGATGACTGGAAATTCATTCACCAGCAGTTGATAACTATTTGCCCTTACATCAATATTGTCCTATTAAACTTAAATTGCTCTTTTCCCTCTCTAGGGTTTTTCCTCCCTCAGACAGTTATGAGTGAAATAATCTCCTCCCTCATCCTTCTTTTTTGGCAGACTAAACAAACTGAGATGTTTCCTGCATGCCCCATGAGCTCAAGTGTCAGGTTCAGTCCAGATGTGGTAGCACCTCAGTCACTTTCTGTGCAGGGTACACTGCCTTGCTCAGGAACCACGACATGTCCCCTGCTCTTGGGGATTGGATCAAAGCACCCTTGTTAGACACAGCTGTCAGCATAAAAACAGACATTGTTTGCTCCCTGCTCCTTCCCATGATCATCCTAACACACCTTCCCTATGCTTGTTTCATGCAAACCTTGTCTCACTTGAATACAGGTGATCAGATACAGGTGATCACACCAGCATCTCACATAGCACCTTATCCATCTTCACCAGAAATCTTCCCCCAGACAAATCTGTGTATGTTTGCTGTAATTATTGTCATGGTTCATGTTGCCAGTTTTTATCCTTCAGCAGGTGGCCCACTCTTCTCCCTGCTCCCTGCAGCCAGCTCTGCTGTTCAGCTGGGTGCAAGTGACTCCGTGGACCCACCCTTTCACAGTACCCCTGACACTCCACCCTTTAGTGCCACACACCTCTTTTCGATATGCTGAGACTTTTTGTAGCAATGCTGCCTCTCCACTTCTGGTTATCAGCAAAATTAAGGCACTCTTATTTGTATTACTCAGCATTCAATAAGAAAACATTAAATAAGATCTCAAAATCAATCCAACAGGTCCCCTGATTTCTTTCACCAGTCTTTTCAGAATCCTATTGACTTGATTGCAATCCCCTAATCTCTCTTAAGATTATTTTGCACAGCAGTGTATTTCCATACTCCTCTACCCAACGACTCAACATTATTTTTCTTGACTGAATATAACATGTTCTGTTCAAGTGTTGACATGCTTATAAACAATTTCTACTCTCTACCTATCTGTACTGCACAGCTGCTATACTTCTTTCCTTGTTCTGTTTTCATTTATAAAGTTGAAAAACCTTGACTCTTGGTCTTCAAATCATTTGCAAAGTCTAACATGTTTTATTTTTTAACCATTTTCTCCCCCACTAACAAGACTTCAATCCTTATTACTTCTCCTAGTGGAATTAGTCATCTTGGGATGACTTGGGAAGGGCCTAGAGTAGAAGCCATAATAGGAGTGGCTGAGGTCACTCTTTCCGTTCAGCCTGGAGAAGACTGAGGCAAGACCTCGTAGCAGTCTACAGCTTCCTTGTGAGGGGAAGAGGAGGGGCAGACACTGAACTCTTCTCTGTGATGACCAGTGACAGGGCCCAAGGGCATGAAATTGTATCAGGGAAGGTTTAGGCTGGATATCAAGAAGAGGTTCTTTATCCAGAGGGTGGCTGGGCACTGGAACAGGCTCCCCAGGGAAGTGGTCATAACACCAAGCCTGACAGAGTTCAAGAAGCATTTGGACAATGTTCTCAGGCACATGGTGTGACCCTTGGGGATGACAATCCTTGTGGGTGCCTTCCAACTAAGAATAGTCTATGATTCCATGATTCCTCAGTCAGGCCTGGAGTTCTCAGAACTTAAAAACTTTTTTATTTTTAGCTTCTGCTTTAGAAATAAAGCTCAATGTCTCCATCTTTGACTGCAAAAACGTCACAGTTTCTGTTTCATTTAATTTTTCAATTCACAGGTCTTTATTTTGAGATGTATTTTAAAGACACTACAAAACACTATCTTTCTCCTATCAAAATGGGAAATGAGAACTCCTGTCTCCACATACTTCTCTTATTCAAATAAATCCTTGTAACAACACAGTATTTCTTTCTTTAGAAAAAAAGCCAAGCAATTCAATTTGCCAGCTTATAACTGCTCAACATACTGGTTTGCTTTCTGCTTCTCTGGATTTTCCTTATTGCTCCTGGCTGCAATTGTTCTTTAGCCATGGTTTGATTTCTTTTCTTATCAATCTTCCCATTTCCAAATTGGAAAAAAATAAATTCAGGAATAAGACTTGAAAATAAGTGTACAGAGGTACATTGGGTGTATGTGTACATACAGACTACTATTTGTACACAAATATAGGATATTTCTTTGTAGTTTAATCTCATTCTGCAGCAAGATTTCATTGATTCACTGAGCTTTTCAAAGTTTCTTTAAGAAAAAAAAAACCTCTTCTTTCTCTGTTCTCTCAATTAAATTTGACTCTACCAATGACCATCATTGGTCAACACTGCTGTTTTACTGAAATGTCTTCTCTGAGTTTTGTCCCTAGACCATAGCAGGGATCTATGGCAGATGACAGCATTACCTGTCTCAAAATGAACTCTAGTCTGTAGATTGTTTTTAGCTCCTCTGGTGCCAAACACATTGATTCTTTTCAAGAAGGAACATCCAACTGCATATCATGCCTTTCTCAAATGCTGGTGGAGATCATCTAGCAGTCTGTAGATTACAACTTCCTATCTTGTGCAATTTCTAGCTGTTTCTGGCTCCCAGCCCCTCTATTATCTCAGTCTTGCTTTCTAGAGATAGTATATCAAAAAATTGCTGCAGAGCAGCTATCTTTTGACTGTTCATTTCTCTTCTTTATTTCCAGTACACCAAGTCCCTATCTTAGTTTTATTTCTTCCCCATTATTAGATTTCTTCCTCTGCTTTGCTAGGGGGTCACTCTTTGCAACCAGAAAATCTGGTCCTCCCAGATACATTTGCCCATTAGACACGTGCAGATCTGGAGATGCTCATGCAACTTAACTCTCTCCCCTTTTTTTTTTTCATCACACCTTCACATTCTCATCTGAACTGCCATGCACTCAGGTACACACTTTCATTCCTCATCTCTTTTCTTTCACAGGTTTTACGATTAGGAGTTTTCATTCCTTTGGACCTTACTTTTCAGAATGCTATGTTTAATTTATTCACTGCTAAACTAAAACATGCCTGAATATTCAAATGTTCAGACAGAGGAATGTTTTAATTAGCCAGTACATCCTTCTGATATTTGTCTGATGTGTTTTGGATTTTGAAATGTATAGTGTAAACTACAAAGAAAATCAAATTACACAAATTCACATAGAGAATGAAATATGATTACATAAGGTCTCTTAATGCCTGAACGAGCATATTTCAGATTCTCTGTACAGCAAGTTGCCTTCCATTTCTATCCAGAGAAATAATGTGCTCAGATGCTTCATTTATTTATTTGAATTATCACTACATTAAAGTAAATAATGCAATGACCAATGTTTATTTAATATAGAAACTAGAAGTAATTTTAAAAATGCTGTTTTCCCCAACAGGTATGCACTTAGCAAACTAAAATTAAGACTTTGGTTAATTAAGTTACCATGTATTAAAGAAAACAAAGTGGCTTATATACTGTATGTGAAAAAAAGAAAAAACAGCACAGGGGAAAATCATTAAGGCACATAAAGCCTTTTCCTTTCATTTTTTAAGTGTTTTCCTTAATGAAATTTTCTTCTGAACATTAGCCTGTATGTGGTATCAGATCCTGATTGAGTCACTCCAGCAGTATTTTGTTTTCAGCTCTGGCAGTCTGGAATTCAATCCCTACTGCTTGGCAAGATGGAGACTCTCACATTTGCACAATTCAGAAGACTGCACTTTACAGCCAACTACTCAGATGTAACATAGGCTCAAGTGCTTTTTTTACAGAAAGCACAATAAAAGATAAATGGTCTTATGCCCTGAGAATGGGTAGTTTCAACTGCTCTTGGGTGCTCAGAGACTGAGAGTCATGGGGCATGAGGAACTCCCTGTTTCATGGCAATGTGCTGGCAGAAGGCCGCAGCTGTGTCTCCAGAGCACCCTGGATGTGAAGTGTCCCAGGCACATTGCAATAGGAAGAGCTGGAGTCACAGCTGATCCTGCCTTGGACCATTTAAAGCCTCTACACCATTGCTACCACTGTAATAAAAATGAGATCAGGACGGACACCAGCTGACAAGAACTACTACATACCATATTCCATTTTTCAAGTCGGAAAAAGTGCTGCGAATATTTTATGGCATATTTAGGATATTATTAATTTTTCATTTTCTATCAAGGAATGAGTGAAGAAAATCATTAATTTACAGACAGCAACTGATGTACTTCTCTTACATATTGCATTTTGAGCCTAGACATCATGCTGACAGTACAACTGCAATAGGAAAGGAATGAGAGGGAAGTATTCATGGAAAAATTGTTTTTATCAACATTCTGACACTTTATTATATTCCCCATTTCTGTTAATTGTACCAAGGAAGCAGACACAAAATTACATGCACTATGGTATGTGTGACTCTGAGAACTCAACTACCTCTCTACAGCAGCAATAAATACCTAACTATGGACATATATAAGAAAGTATGGTTCAGGAGAAGTGATGATGAATGAGCCCATCATGGAGAACAAACAGTCCAGAAGAAACTCCCAGATCTGATCAGTTTAATCTGGAGTACAACTGCAAATAGAAGAAAGCAAAGTTTTGCTGGGTACAACAAAATACAAAAGAAAATGTCCTCCAGTATGCATCTCAGTGCAGGCCCTCAAACGTGTCCTGACTTCAACCTGGAAAGACAGACGAGTGTCACCAACTCCCAGCTCATGGAATGAACCTGTAAAGAAATCTACAGAAAAGAGGGGAGTGGATCTTCCATCAGATCCCTAAAGTATGAACCAGGTCTTTGGGCTATCCTTAGATATGTTCCCTCCTCTTTAGCATGTGGAGGCACAAAACAGCATGTAGTAATTTTGCCACTAGCTCTCCAGCTTATATGTTCAGAATGACCCCTCTCCCAAACTCCAGGCAAACTAAAAACACGAACAAAAATGGAAGGACTCATTATAAGTTTTCACCCTCAAACATTGGTGGCCAGTAAAAGGCATCTAGATGTGTATAATTTCAGTCAAGATGCAACACTCTTATGAAAACAACAGCCATGTCAAAATGTACATGAAAAAGTAATGAAATAACATCTACAAAACCTAATTTAAATTTATTCTGTAGTGCAAAACAAGGACAAAATTATTCCTAAGCCACCTGCAAACTGGAATAAACTTGGAAAATCACTTCTGCACCAAAAAGCTTGTGGAATGTTTCAAAAAAGGATGGTATCTCTCTCTGCAAGCTTCTATGTCACTTCCTTAGTCACTTCTAGCCACAACAGGACAATGTGAAACTAAATCAGTAGCTTATATTGCTGGAAAAAGTGTCATTTTAAACAGAGGTTATTTCAGAAAAAAGGCATGATGAAGAGCTGAATATGTACTGATCTACTTGGTGCTGAAAGAACAAAAGTTCAAAAATATAGACTTTATCTTCAATGTGATGCTTTCTCCTACACTATTCAAAGTGACTACATCTACAATATAGAGCTCATACTTAATCCATGAGGCTATGCAGCATAATCTATCCAATACCTTGGGCTATCAACTCTGTCCAGCTGGTCATTAATCCCCAGGAAATAATCTGCACCTCAATTGTTACTGCTTAATTAAATGTAGCGATCCATCTGACATACAGAATAAGGATAGAAAGAAACCCTAATAGAAGGTGACTCCTCCAGAATTGGAACTCACTGCCTTTCCCTTGTAGACATAATGTAACACAATGTTTGGTTACAGTTTATATAGAGTTTCCTTATATTAAATTACTTTGGAGATGCTTCCTATTGAATGCAGCGTAAATATATGTCAATACACAAATTTAACCAAGAAAACATAGAGAAGGTCAGGTAACTCTTCCCTTCTCTCCTGTATCTATTCTGATCCTTTAAGTTCCTGAAAACAAGATCTGCTCACTCATTTGGATCTGCCCTATGCATACTATGCCTACTCATGGCAAAACCCTGTGATGATAGGCTTTTAGAACAACTAGCAAAGTTAGTACAGCTTGGCAAGACAGCTTAGAGCAGGTTTTCACTTAACAGTGAAAGAAAACAATGCCTTTTTACTTCAGAAAAATATGAGAACATGTATGCACTTCATGGAGATGAAGAATTACTTGACCTCTGTATTACCTCTTTAATATAAAAAAGATAACATCTTTACATTAGATCTTTCTCCAAAATTAAAAGAAATTATGATTCATGTGTTTCCAGATTTATCAGAACTATGTAAATGACAAAGTTTATTACATCAAAGCTGATTCTGTAATGACTGTAGATCTTCTGCTAACTTTTCTTGTACATCACGATAACTCTCAATTCAGTATTTCATTAGTCACTCAGCTTAGTAAATAATATTTGATTGTCAAGCAGCAGCAAAGAAAAGCAAGCATTTTGAATTGTAAAGCATGACTAAGATAAATGAAAAGAAGTGGGCTCAACCACACAATGAACACAGGCTAAAAGGTACAAAAGGAGACAAGGATCCATTGCTGCCCTGGTACCTGAAGATAGAGCTGATATGGCACCAAGTTGAGAACTGAATGCAGAAGTCCCTTCTTGAGCTACGGATCAGAGAGATACAGAGAGAAACAGAGCTGCATTTACTACTCAGACCTGATGGGGGCCCTGTTAGGGTATGAAAACACAAATCCATCTGCCAGCCCACACACTCACCAGCCTTGTTTTTAGTAAGAATATTCACAAGGAGAAGGTCTACAGCAGTGTCAGTGATGGGTTTTAGGATGTGTTCAACTATCTACCCTGGGGAATTCAAGATCTCCAACTACTGCCATCTGTATTATAGGCAAGATCTACTCTTACTGCTTCCTCACAAACCAGATTACAATTCAATCTTTGAAGTGCATGTCTCAATTCTTGCTCTTCTTCAATTTCTAGAACTACTGACAGTTCTTTCAAATGCATGAAGTAAAAGAAATATTTCATGATTGTTCAAAATTCTTTTAGAGAATTCTTACATAACAGACCTACTTATTTTTTCATGCAGCCCCCTTCTAGTATTTATTCTGAATGTTGTTTTCAATTATAATGTTGTTTACATTGTCATTAATAAAAGATGAAGCACTATAATTATTTCATTTTCTTTTCTTATGTTATTCTCTGTTAAACAGTCACTAGAAAATTCAAAACTCATTCATTTTGTCAGAAATTATGTATTACTATAGTTTGAAAAATACTCCAAGTGAAGTACTTGTATTAATGAGAACTGATTCATTGAATTCACCTCAACCAACAGTCTCACATTGGAAAGCACCATTAGGATATAAGTAATTTTCCTAGAGTAAGTGAAAAAGTAGTCTGAAGCAGGTCTCAGTCTCCTGTTTAAAAGATTGAAAAGTTATCGTTTAAATATTTGGCCTCCTGGCTGCCAGGGCACTGCTGACTCACATTCAACTTGCCATCGACCAGGACCCTCAGGTCCCATCCCTCAGTGCTGCTCTCCAGCCACTCATTCCCAGTCTGTCCATAGATCAAGGGTTGTCCCATTTCTGGGGCAGTCTCTGACACTTACCCTTGTTAAATTTCATAAAGCTAGTGATTGCCCAGCCCTCTGTTTGTTGTCTCTCTGTAGGGTTTTTCTGGATTTCAGGAAGTCAACAGCTCCTCCTAGTTTTGTATCATCTGCAAACTTGCTTAGTATCCCCTCCAGTCCTGCATCCAAGTTGTTTATGAAGAGGGCCAGACATGTCTTGGGGAGCCTGAGGCACCACACTGCCTGCTGGTTTAGGGAGGTGATTGTCCTCTGCACTGGTGCGGCCTCCCCTCAAGTCCTGCGTGCAATTTTGGGCGCCACAATAAAAAAAGGATGTAAAGCTATTAGGAAACATCCAAAGAAGGGACTTGAAGGTGGTGAAGTGCATAGAGAGCAAGACATATCAAAAGTGGCTGAGATTCCTCAGTTTGTTCAGCCTGGAGAAGAAGACACTGAGGGGAGACCTCACTGCAGTCTACAACTTCCTCACAAGAGGAAAAGGAGGCGCAGGCACTGATCTCATCTCTCCGGTGACCATTGACAGGACCTGAGTGAATGGCATGAAGCAGCATCAGGGAGAACTAGATTCAGTATTTGTTAATGACTTTTCATCCAGAAGGCCCCCCAGGGAAGTGGTCACAGAACCATCCTGCCAGAGCTCAGGAAGTGTTTGGACAATGCCCTCATGCACATGGTGTGATTCTTGGAATAGTCCCATTCAGGAGTTGAACTTCCATCATCGCTGTCAGTCTCAACAAACTTTCACACATTGAGTAACAGCCTACAATCAGGAAAATGGGTCCTAAGGATGTTTTTTTCCCCTTCCTAGGTCCAAAACTCTATGTCTGCATATTAGAACAATACCAGACCTGGTGTAACTTAATATGGTTGCTTACTATAACAAAACTCTGCAATAGAGTCACTAGTTGAAGGCTGTATTTAAAGTGGGCAATTTATAAATCCCTTAAAGGGTAAGATACAATGGTCCAATCTTCTGCAAGAAGTCAGACATCCCAGTTTCATCTATTTGTCTTTCATGTTACATTAAGTTCATCTGCGAATAATACAAGTAGAACATAATTTTTCAGGTGATAAATAAATTACACCATGCTTTCATATTCTCAAACTTTCTATCCAGACATCATTCACTACCAAATGAACTTTTGGACTTCTTGCCCATCTCCTCAATGCATTTTTAAACTGTATGCCAACCTGCAGGCCAAGTTCAGTCACCAACTCAAGCTCCTAATATTTAAACAGTCACTTTGGAGATGCAACCTTTCTTCCTTGACTTCCAAGTATTCTTGAAGACGCAGTTAAATGACAAAAAATGGGTGGCATGAAATGTAGGCCAGTGGGCATGTAATGATGCCTACATACTGTCAGCTCATGAGTCTCCCCACCAATCTGGGGGATGTTTTTCACACAGCAGAATAAGAGAGAAACTTTTTTTTTTTTCCCTTTAAGAGGTAATGTAAAAACAGTCAAAAAATAATTTGTAAGTTGTGTTACAAAACAGATGCACCACCCAAAACTATACTTCCTTATATTTTCAAAATTAATAAGTGCCAAGCTGGGAGTGTCCTTTTATTAGTTTATGATCACAATTTAATGCTTGATCAGTTTAACAGAAATAAATAAATAAATAATATGTTGTTACCATACTTGTTTGCAAACCCAAAGCAATAACAGCTTTTGCTGAGGTGAAATAAGTCTGTGTTACTGAAGTACTGTAAAGCACAACATATTAAAGATTCAATCAATCCACCTCTCACAGCAGCCTGTAGCAGTATTTCAGCTGATTTCAGTGAGAGCAGTGTCAGTCTCTAAGAAACCTTTGCACATGCTCTTTGCTAACCCTCCTCCCCACCCAAACGAAAAACACTGAACTCTGCTCTTGTCTTCTGGTTCAACATCATGTCTTTCCCCTCCCTCCTTCTGCTGTAATAAATATTCCCTCTCTATCCCTGTTACTGACAATAATGTAGGTGAACTCTGCACCACATACATCTGTCATTATTAGTGACCACAGTGGAGAGAAACGATAGCTCACTCTTAGGAACCAAAAGGGCAAAATGCTTCAGAATTTTCCATTCACATTTTCTTTTTTAAGCATACTTGCTTGGTGACTTTCCAAAGTCATGAGCATGACTTGAACAAGAAAAATATCTCAGTGTTTAACCTTTGCATAGAAAATTGTTTGTTTAAACAGAGGGCACTTGTTACTTGGAAAGTCTCATTTGCTTATAATAATGCTATACACAGTATTTTACAGAATACACTAATACAACAAGATGACTTAGTCCTCATGGTAAATAATTTTGTTCCTAGCAGCACTACATTTCTTTCAAACAGAAGGCCTTAACTGAGATTGTTTTCTTTGCCATTAATTTCTCTACCAACATTGCTAAACTAGAAAGTACAAGACAGCATCTGAACTAATTGTGAAAAGCGCTGCCAAAATGGCTGTGACCATAGACTGGTACTGTACCCTGAACTCTTTCAGAAAGGCTGCCCTTATATTAACACTTTACTGGGACTGAATGTAAAGGCCAGTTCTTTACAGGCAGCTGATGAAATCTTGAATATTTTTTCTCTTGAGACAAGAAACAAAATTTGAGAAGCTACAGCAGTTTAAACTGCGCTGCTGCATAAGCCTTTGTCCCGAACATAATGACCTACTCAGCACATCAGGTGCTTTCCACGTAGAGAACATATTGCATAAAGGTGCTGCACGGGAGGGACAAAACATTTGTCTCTAGTAAATTTAGTGTTTGGAAACACTACATCTCACACAGTGCAGGGGCTGTTTTATAACACAAACTACCTACATTACTAGGCTTTTTGCTCAACACATATAGGCCCAGAAGTCTCCTCTCTCCTCTAACATTTACACTGTAAATAGTTCCAGATATTTTCCTATCAGATATTCTAACCTCAAGTGAGACTTTGTAATAACCATTTGTTAGTTATGCTAGGTGTGCCTGAATGGACAAACATACTTAAGAGCAAATGTAGTGTTTGTAATGGCAAACATGCACCAAAAACCCCATGTAAATGCTAGTCATTATGAGGTGACAAAAATGTTACCTTCTGTTTTCCTAGGTCTATATTACTTCATGAACACATTATTTTTTTTTTTTGCAATGGGTTAAAGCTTTTATTTACATTCCATGTACACTACATGATATACATATCTGTCACTTATCTTTAGTATTTATGTTGATGAAACTTGTCGTGAAGGTTATTGTGACTTGCTAGAAATGGGCCTTTTCAGAACATAAATTTTAAGGCTTAAGCAGACACGTGTTAAAACCACTAATATGTTCTGCTAAGTCTCTCTTGTCTTCACTCAGCCTCTTTACAAGGTTTTAAGCAGTTTTATTGACATTTGAAATTCTGAAAATGTCAGCTCTTGGCAAGTGTCACAGTCTAAAAGTGTTATTAGTAGTTCTCTTAGGAAGTGTAAAAGAGTATTTTATAAGAACAATTTTGTCTTTCAACAAACCTTTTGGAAATGATGTGATAACCACAAATTCTGTACAAGAAAGAAAATAAACTGTATATTCCTCAAATCATATTTAAGAAACAATTTTTAGAAAAGTTATATTATTTGGTGACTCAATAGTTTGCATTCAAGTTGATACAATCATCACTTCCCAAAGTATTGCTAAGGGTAGTAACATTCTGAGAAGGAAACCATTCTCACAACACTCTGCCTCCTTTCTCCCACCATCTTCCATCTGCTAGGTATTTGAGGGCTCTGACACCAGACCTTCTCTAATAACAGCCCCTCCAGTCATTTTATGTTTGTTTGCAGCCAAAGAGTCTCCTGAGTGTTTTAGTCCCGTAATCCATCTCCAAGGACTCCGATCCTTCTAGTTTGAATGACACAGAAATGCCCCGGACTGCACCTTCTCCCTTCACTTGGGCACACCACCACTGCTTCTGGAAGCCAGTTCACCAGTTCTGTGGCGGGAATTAATGTACACCAAAGGTGACTGGTTTTTTCTACCATAGGACCAATGTATTAAAGTCATTCCAGGGAGAGGGGGAAGAGATTGGCATCACACATCTCAGGGAGTTAAGCTGCATGTGTGGCCCCCCCAAGTAGGGAAATATACTGGCACATTGCAGTTCCAGTGCTCCATCTCTGAAGAAGCAAAGATTCTCTAGGGTCAAGGGAAGCCCTGTGACTCTTGCTGGTCACCCCATCTTACTTCAAGTTATTTACAGCTCAAATGTCTCAACATATCATGGGGCTGGGGGAAGACAGGAGAGGAGAAGCATATATACTTTGTATAGCAGTACACTTAAATTCTAATGCATTCATTTAAAGTCTGAAAGAGTCTTGCCTAATATTCAAACCACAAAAAATGCAAAGATCCATCAGTAAGTATCACAGGAACATAAAAACATTAATTCCACAAAATTGTTCTGAAAGATTAGTGTGAATCACTTTATCCTTAAAACTGAGAAAACATTGTGGTTTTAAATACTCAGTATTATCATCCAAGCAAATTGGCCCAGGTCAAATGAGCAAATCTAAAAAATGAGATCACTAAATTTTCTCAGCTTGATAGCTTAGTAATAAATAATGTGCTTCTATTCAATCTGTACATTAAGTCTTTTATGTGGCCTTAAGGCACAGTCTTATGGCCATGGCCATTACAGGGTAGCCATAGAAACTGACACATTTATTTCTTGGATTAGTGTGCCATTGAAAATATTAATATAATGCAGTAAATGGGGATTTAATCTAATCTACTGATGCTAGGCTGAAGTTACTAAAAGGTTGTATGCTCTTCCAGTGGAAGAAGGATTATATTTGTTGAGTATAGCTGATGTTTTGGTTACAAACACCATTTAAACAACTTATCACATTTTACATACTCCACCGATTCAAAAAGGTTATATCAAACACGTAGGTATATCCACCACGAAGGTACTGGTTTCATATCATAAACCTTCTTTCTAAAGCAAAAGTGTCAAAAGTGGAAGTCATAAAGGAAGAGAAAACATAGATGCTCTGCATATTGTGTAAACAGGGCAACTGAAATAGCATCTCCCCCTGCAAATATGCAGGGCTGTACTCCATGGACACGCTGTTAGCAGCAAAGCCCATACCAGCAATACTATCAACATTTTAATAGCACTCCATTATTACTTTCACATTAAAAAAAATGTTGGGAAAATATTTTTAAAATCTTAATTCTTGGTTTTCTTAATTTGTAGGTCCATATCAGGTCTCCATAAATATTAGGGTTCACATTTCAGTTGCTTGTAATTTTTCATAGTACTCAAATTCTGACTACTCTTTACACCGCAGTATACTACATAAATTCAGAAAATATATTCTGACAGATGAAGCATTGTTGAAAAGCTAAGTACAGCACTTTGTCCTTGAAATGTTAACATGTAATGCCATAAAGTATTCAAATAATAATTTACTCAATCTTTCAGGGTAATTAATTAAAACGGTTTAGGTGTTAGAGAAAATCACCTTGAGCTTATAAAATTGGAATGCCTCCTCTTTTCTTCTCTGCATGCAAGCTGTTCCAATGGACTTACCACATGCTTTCCCAGTTATGGTTTTTGATTTCAGCAGATAATAAATAGCCAGGATCTAATTTTGCCATGTCAAAACTGATTATGTTTCACAAGAAAAGGTGGAGTGCTCACCTACCAGATGAAGGTGAAACATAAAACCACTTTTATTTATGTGAAGTGTCCAAATTTAACTCAACCTGGCACTAGGTACTGGGAGTATGTAGACTTTAACTGTCATATGAATTTATGCATCCCTGGAAAATGTCAAATATAAACATAAATTAATCAAGGAATGGAAACCTTTATTATCAAAGAAATAAACACAGTTTTTGACAACTAATGTAAATTATCTTAATCCATTTTTCACTTATTTTTCAGAAGGTCAAAGAAAAGAACAAGAAACACTGAACAGAGACATGGCTGATGAAAATATTTCAAGCAAGTCCCAGTCCAATTATTAATGCTGATGTTCCAAAAGGAATTTGTGCTCTTTAGCAACAACATTGCATTCACATGTGAGAGTTCCTTTTCCCATTCATTACAATGGGATAAAACAGAAGACTTACAACAACAGATAAACAAGCACTCTGTATTATTCTGTAGTTTTCCTCAGTTGAGTAGTCTTTGGACAGCATTTTAATGGCTGAAAAAAACCTTGCACATGATGAATAAGGATGCCATTCTCAATTAACATGGACAAAGGATCATAGCCATATTTGGCAAATGAGGTAGCTGTGGTGTAAGAAAAGCAGGAGTATTCACAGACATTGCTACATACATCACTGTCCACAAATCAAAACAAGTTAATGACATTTTTGTACATCTGCCCAACTACATGACTACACATTAGTCTGGCAAGTACTTATTAGACCCAAATTAAATAGCACAATGATTATAGTTCATATTTACTAAATATAGTGTTATTAATTTATACAGCACTAAATACGGATGCTACCCGCATATAAATAAATAATGAGTACCGAACCAAAACAGCCAAAGTTGCAAAATATATTATCTTCATTAAATATGTCTCAGTGCTACAAATGCCACTATACACAGAGTTTCCAGTAAAATATATACTCTGGAGGAATTGTTATCCATTCTCCACAACAAATGCACTGACAACACACTCAATCCCAATAGCTCCCCTCTCAGACAGCCTCCACATCATGCACTGGTACAAATAAAATCACCAGCACCCATGGAACAGATGGTGAACTCATTGGTGAACCATGGAACAAAAGCCCCGCAGTTCAATCCCTATCCAGTAAATAATGGGACGTTACAACAAGGAACCTCAGCCAAGGAAGACCAGTAGCACACACCAGAAATCTCAGGTGTTTACCATAAGAAAAATCTTTGCTTCGCATAGATGCCTTAAATATGGAATTTATGTACCAGTGGTTATGCACAAGCTTAGCATACCATGCATAAACTTCACCATCTTTTTAATAAGAAGTTACATCAATTTTAGATGCTTGGCAGTCACAAACTAAGGCACACTGGCAAGCCAGATGAACAAAGAAAAGGATACTTTGAGGAAACATGTTACCTATTCCTACTGCTAAACCATCCATGCCAGTTTTATGGAGGATTCCTATCCCAAAGCTTTGCCTGTATTTAAGCTTTAGAAAGCAGACCTTTGGCACAAACACATCTAAGTCTCTAATTTAAATATTAACACCAAGACAGTTTTTTGAAGATATTTTGAAGATTGAGAAAACTGATTTCTTTAACCCAAAATTCTTGTTAATCCATTGTTAACAACCTGGATCCTGAACAATATCACTGCTAAACTTGCATATTTCTTTATCATTACTTATTTGCCCAAATTTGTGCAATGTAGAACTTGGCCACATTTTATTTCCGTTTCATGAAAGATTTGGCTTTCATCTGATTTTTTTCTTTTAAAGATCTCACTTTTCACTTTTATAGGATCAGTTTTCCAACAATCGAGCTTATCAGCCACATCTACACTGCTAGTAATTCAAAACCTTGGCATATTTATTGATTCCAAAAACCTATTACATGATATCGCTTACATCCCTGTATTAGATTAGACTGAGTTATTGGGGAAACTAACAAAAGATTACTC
The DNA here is from genome assembly GCF_015832195.1 of Motacilla alba alba. Lineage (NCBI taxonomy): Eukaryota > Metazoa > Chordata > Aves > Passeriformes > Motacillidae > Motacilla > Motacilla alba. The sequence continues at coordinate 114,574,423 of NC_052017.1, forward strand.
AGAACTCAGCAGAGAGCTTATACAGATGTCATCTTACCTGACATCTAAACTATTTGCTCTTGCACCTTTATTTTTAAGTGCTGCACACACAGAACAAGTTTTGCACAAAACAAGTATCTGAGACAACTCTACCTCAATTTTTTTATTCCACCATTAAAAACCCCAACTACAAGAGATAGGTTGTAGGTGTAAAACATTTATTCTCTTCTTTCAGAGAATATTGATGAACAACTATGGAAGGTTGCATCGATGAGTAAGATGTATTATGACTGAACATCATCCAAGTTCAATTTAAACCTGAGCTATATACTACCTCTAAATATAGTATGTATATTTATATATGAGTATAAATTATGCACTTCTTTGGACAAAAAAATGCCAATAAGTTTAAAATATGAATATGTAATTAGATTTAAATTCATCCATTATAGAAAATATTTTGACAAGTATTCTAAGAATAGTGTTTTTAAAACAGTTCAATGCATTAAATATATGCAAATTTTGAGTCAAAAATGCATACTGCGTATCTGAGATACTATCATTCTTCACAATCACTGCAGCCTCTAGCTAGATACAGATTTTTCATGACAGACAGAAACATTTCCTTCTGTGTATCTCATATTCTCAGATTTCTACTTCAAAATGATTCCTGAAACACTTTTAAAGCCAGACTTAGAACTACTGCAAACTAGAATGGTTGCTATACACTCCAGTCAGCCAAGCCTGCCAAGGCTGAACCACATTCAATCTCACTTTTTAAGTAGAACTCCTTGTCACTGGAATTACATCCACTGGTGAATTTTAGGATGTTTCATTCTTGAATTATCTGCACTAATAGTGCACATATAGGTTATTTTCAAAATACGCCTAAGGTACACATATACATGGGATTTGTACACACAAACACATTAGCACAAATTCATATCAACCCATATGAATTCAAAGCAAATCCTCTGTTTTGAAAAATCCCCATGTAACTTAAGGGTGCAGTTTCAGAACTGGCTAAAATCCATTTAAAATTGCAACTAAATGTGAATTCTGCCCCTTCTTTGCTTGGTACTTTTCCTGCAGACAGGACAAACCAGAGCAGATCACCAGTTACAACAAGAACTTAGTATGAAAGAGTAGAAAGAGTAGCCCATTTGCTTTCAAAGCAGAGTGTCGTTCCACAAAGGCATCCTGTGTGGGCATGGAAGTATCTGCATGGAATGCTACTCTACAACAGCAGAGTAGCATAAATTCACATTACCCAGCATTCAACCACACCCACAGTCTGCTGTAGATCACACCAACAAAACTGTAACATAGAACAAGGTCAAAAAAGAGATCAAAGGAACAGTGAACAAATTCCCTGTATCAGGAAAATACACTGATTCTTTAATTACATGTATCTACTCATGCAAGGATTTTGAATTTTGAAATGGGGATTTAAAGGAAATGTTAAAAGTAAATTTTTACAAGTAGTAACAGTTGGTCTTCGAGATGTCCCAGGCAGGCAGCAGCCTGAATCACACTGTGAGAGCTTAGTGTGAGTCACATGTTTCCGAAAGAACCAGTGAGAACATGTGGATGGAAAGAGGTGTAATTATTTTACAACAAAAACAAGATCTCTGGCATGAGTTTTCCTCAGCTACTGAAGTTAAGTGCAAGTTCTCTTACAACTACCAACACTCTTTATCCTACTTAACAGGAAGAGGACCTGGAGGGAGTCCTACAGGGACTACTGCAGAGAGGCAGCAGGTTTGTGGGTTTGTGCATTTGTTTCTTACCCCAGATGCACAGCTTGTGTGGGCCTCTGTCTTACTAATGAAATTCCCTTTGAATTGACCCACTACACAGGGAAAATAAAACTAACTGATTATTTTTTGAGGAAAGAGTAATTCAAATGAAGTTCAGTCACAGTTTTGCAACTGCAGGAAGGCTAGATAAAATGTGATCTTGTAAGTGTGATGGCTAATACTGGGTTAACGTACTTATAGGAAAAACAATACTCAGTAGAAAATGAATTTAATGTTCTCAGTAAGATTTCTTTAGGGTCAGTAAGTATAAAATGCAATAATCTTGAAAATTAACCCCAGGTGTATCATTTTGTTAATAGAAGAAATGTGCAGGATAGATAAACCACTAAATTTTATGTAATGTTTCATGCAGGGAAAAAGGGTTCATAAGACAGGGCTATATCAGAGGCCAAATCACAGTCCCTGAAGAATGCAAAACTCCTCTGGACATCAGTAGGATTTTTCCTAGGGTAAAAGCTGCAAGGCCAAGCCAGTCACTGAAATACTCTTACTCAGATACCACAAGGCTCTAAAACCCCAAGCAGTGATAATGGCAGAAGAGCTGTTATTTCTGTACCATAAAAAGAAATTTTCCAGAGATGTTATTACATTTAAATGTATTCTGATATTGCATTCTGCTTTTCCATCTCAGCAGACACTGTTGTATCTGAACAAGATGGACATAACATAGAGCACAGTATTTTCTATTAAATATAGTTATAAGGGAAGAACAACAACCTTGGAATGACTCACTTGCAGGACCAATTCATAGGTTACACCGAGTATGAAAGGCAATTTCAGAGTAGTGGTGGAAGACAAGGAGTTTTATAACAGAGGTGATGCAAACTAATTTGGAGACTCAGATACACAGAGAACTAATTTGGAGACTTGGATACGTGGAGAAGTACACAATGTACTATAGACACTTCAAGGGAGGAAAGAATGGGAACTTTTTCAAATACAGTGGTATCTGCAAAAATAAAGTCCAATTCCGTTCCGTAACAAAATTGTTAAAAAGGATGAAACGTATTAAAAATTCAACACTAAAAAGGCAGCAGCTTTGTACTTGTGCTGCACTGAGTCTAAAAACAAGATACTAAGAATGGGGAACTGTATTAAGGGCAGAACTGGTGACAGACGCTGGCAGTCCTATACAAGTGGTGTACACAGAATGTAATGAGATATTCATGAGTGTATTTCAGCCCATACAATAAAGCACCAAGAGGGTAAAGTTTTTCACATGGTGGCATTACTTCCTAGGATAATGGGAAAAAATGGTAAGAAAATACAAGATTTGTTTAATTCTTTCACAAACATATTGTCACAGTTCTGCATCCTAATGATACAAATCTTTGTCAAGACAAATAAAATGAAGTTTACCTTGTAAAATCTAATGCAACAGACTTAGCACTACTTCTGTGTAAAAACAGTATCTTCTACAAGGGAAATGTACCATAAAAATTGATGCTCATGAAATGTTAATATAATCTAAAACCACAAAGCAAGGATATTAAGTTAAGCGTTAAAATGAAACTTCATCCTTAGCCCACCCAAAAGTGTTTAGATATAGCAGGGCTTGCCAAAAACTAATAATCCTATATACAAAACATTTTGTCATCACTAGAAATTTTAAACTAAATATGGAATTCCAGCTCTAATTCTTACCTTTCTCTTCCCTACTTTTATGGGTATAAACAAGTCCTTTCAAGTCCTTCAGCACTGGTGTGGTTAATAATCTTAGGTTAATTCTTTTTAACTATTTCTGTGTAGCAGAATTTTTTTGCTAAACAGTCAACTCCAAGAAAAGGGAAAACCAAAATCCAAAAAGTATAATTATCTTTATGGAGTACTGTGGAGTGGCCCTGAAGGGAAAAGAATTCACATATCTGAACGGTCTGCTCCTTGTACTTCAAACTCATCACCATTTTTTTTTTTTTTTTAAGGGCTAGAGGCGTAAGTTATTGAACCACCAGATAAGGACTGAAATAAGATCTGCTGTTGAGGAAGAACAAGGTTCTCATCCAAGTTACGAGATAACAAATTGTGATGTGGAGAAGAATGATTTTTTTCAGAAATGGAGGAGGAAGGGGTGCGGGGAATGGGACAGGAGATGACATAGCATCTCATAGTGTTTCTGTAGTTTACTACACAATTAAATTTGTGTTGAAGAATCTCTACATCCATTTTTGGAGACTGCTCTTTCTGCTCTTTCTCTCACCATGATCCATTTTTGGTTACACTACTTTTCCCCATTTCTCTTACAAGATCTCATCCATATAGTGGTAAAAAAATAAAAAAATAAATAAAAAAAAAAAAGATTTCCCGATTTTTTGAATTTTACCTTCTTAAAAGAAAGTTCTGTATAGGAAATGGTAAATCCGTCTCTGTTGCAGGAGGTCAGGACTTTCTACAGAACATGAGTGAGGAAAGTAGCAGATTAATGCAGCAGTGGAATAGCTAGTATGACGTTTCATGGGCTAAGACAAAAAGCACCTCACAAAGAAGGGAGGGGGAGTTTACAGCATGGGGAGTTTATCCCATGAGCCAGCAAACATTGCCTAGAGTCATGCAAGTTCACAGAAAAAGCAATATCTGTACCACAAAGACTTCTGCAAACCCACATTCACATGACTTTTAACATCACCCAGCACTACTTCAGTTGATCTGTCCTGATCCTAATAGCCCTGCTGTCATTTAAATCTGAATTTGGCTGTTTTCCTTAAAGCAGACATGTTGTCACACTAGGTCTGTGAACCTGAGATTTTGGACTCATCCCAAAGAACTCAGGGTGAAAATTAGTCTGTCTGGGGCACACTCCACACACCCCTTCTCCACTGTCAGTACTTCAGGACATCACCCTCTGGTGATGTCCCAACTCATCTAAGAGTCAGCTGGTCAGTTTTTCCTGGAGACAGTTTAGATGCCCATACTGGTGGAAATGGTATCCAGGTTTAGCCAAGACCAGTCATAAAATCTTCTTTCTACAGAATATCTCCATATTTCCTTCTGTTCCAATATAAATTCCTAAATCTCCAAGTGACAGATATGCTAAGGTTGCAATTCACCTGTCTTTTCAAAGTTCAGCCTCTGTGTAGGGTGAATACTCAAAACATAAAGGGAGAAAGGAGGGTCCTGGCAAAACAGAAACTGGTGTTCAGTGACGGTGAAATACAAACATATTCTTGAAGCAACATGAAAGACCGCGGATCCAGCTCTTTTGCTTATGTGAGTCCCTTAAACACTCAGCGCTACTCTGCTCTCCTCTCCCACACTTGACTGAACACTCACTACCAGTGTGTGTGAAAAGCTCCTGTTTCCTCAAAACATTTCATCCTTACCCAGGATAGTAGACCTGAAGATTATGACACTCTCCAATTCAGAATATTCTGTGATTCTGTGATTTTTTTTTGACTACTAATTTTTGTACAGGTCCATTACAAGCTCAGTAGTAATAAGGAAAGATTCTGATGAGTGAAAAATAGTAGAAAATAACTTCCAGGCCTGGTACATCAGGGTAACCCATTGCTTCAGAATATGCTTTCACCTCTAACAAAGAGCTTCCAGCATTCCTAGAATCCCAGACAACCATGTAGGAAGCAGCAGGTTAAGGGCTCTGTTGTAATAAACCTGTTCCTAGAAAGTCTACAGTCATCTGCTCCAGCTAAAGCCTTCTAAACTTCTCCTAAATTCAGAACTATTTTACTCTGCAGTAGATACTAACATTTAAATTTTGAATTTCTGAAAAGAGTTAATAAAACCACAGCCAAGTTTGAGAACGCTACTTTAGTATTTCCACTGCAGTGTTCTGTTTGAGAAAGTCCTCTATCTGAGAAAGCATTCTTAAAAGGGCAATGGATTCTGCTGAGTAACATATTTTTCCTTTTCAAAAATATTTTTTCTCTGAGTTTTTATTCCTATATACATAGACTCTTCTCTATCTCCAAAGAAGAATGTTATAAGACGAGCCCTAAGGATTTTTAAACTAAATCCCCTGTTTTTACTAGAATTGAAATAATTTATACAAATTTAGAAAGTTTAGTATAAGCATATATTTAACTGATACCTCTTTAATTATTTCCATAAGCATAGGAACTCTATACATGATAATAAATGCATGCACAATAGGCTTTCTCTTACTTACAATTGCAGGTTTAGCTATAGTACATGTGACTGCAATTTTGGTCACAATATCTGTATTTAGAGTTGGAGAATTTTAAGCCTTAAGGAAATTCAACCAGCTCCATTATCTGCAGGACATCTTTCGAATTCAGGAGAAGAAAAGATATTGAGATAGACAAGTGCCTTTTGTTCAGAGATAAAGATCAGAAAATACTAAGGCCTTAACTTATGCTTGAGTTCCTCAGGCCAAAAGGGGGACTTTGTGACAAAATAATAACACAGGTACTCTCATGTTCAATCCAAAACCCTTAGAATGTAATGCATGAATCATGACAGCCTGCACCAAAGTATCAGAAAGAAAGGACTGTCAAGAGAAAGCCCAAGATCTTCCTAGCCACACCAAGACTCGGTCCTCACTTCACTCACTATGACAAAATTCTCTCTGCTACTAAAACGGAGTTAACTCTGCAGCAGAAAAATCTGTGCGGCAATGCTGAAAAGACTCAGACACTCCTAACAGACAATAGCAATGAATGACACGGATATGATCAAATGAATCAGCAAAACACACAAAAAATTTCTTTTGAAACAGTATTATTTGGGTTAGAAAGTCATGTGATCAAAATGTAAGGAATGCAAATTTGAGGCCGCCCAAAAGTTTTACTCTGGTGCAATTTGCAACTGCACTAATGATAAAGTTGCAATGGCATGATCATTCTACGTCCTCTGTTTTGCTCAAATTCCTGCCAATGATAACATACTAAAGAGCAAAATCAAGACATCCTTAAATCTGCCATTCCCAGCATTAAAGTGTCTGACTTTGTAACCTAACAAAGTCCTGAAAAATGAAGTCCTCATGATATCAATGTTGCAATTTTTTAACATTATTTCCTCAAGAGCTACAATGGTGATTTACAAAAATGGCTCTGGTATTTAATGCTGCAAAATCTAAGTAGATTCTTTCTTCAACATTGATAAAAAATTTAATTTCTTCATTTCATACAGTTAAAGTTTCAAAATCTGGAATTTTCCCTTGAGTCTTGTAGACCTGCTGCTCTATTTTTTACTCACATATCTTGACAACCCACAGCAGTGTCAGATTCTAGTAGATCCAACCATACATCAATGTCATATATTAAGTCAGAAGTGATCTGCTTCATTAGAAATAAAGTAAATCTCATCGGTTTTCTTCTTAAGGTGTTCACTTATTTTAAGCCCTCTTGAGGGTTTACTGATGTTCAAGATGCAGCTGGGTGAGATACACTTTAATCCAACACAGGAGAAAATAGGCTCCATAAAAGTGCCAGCATGTTGTCAGACCATTTGATGTGCCTTCAACAAGTGGTGAGCATCCTTTCTTCCTACATTTTTACACAAATACAATCTGAAAGTCAGAGCTGGCCTTACACAAAGGGTGAAAGAGCAAAATTTGCTTTTCATTCAAAACAAACCAGGAGAAAAGAGGAAAGAAACTTTGTTACTAAGTAACAATTCCTTCCCAGGGGTCCTCACAGAAAAATGCAACAGTCATCCTCCTTTAGATTTTAATGTCCCTGTGCTGGAACAAAACACAAACTCAGCTAAAAGTTCCTCACAACTGTCTTGTAGCTGTGCTTTCAGTTGCTGATGCACCAATGCTGTGGTTTTTGATGCAAAATGAAACCTGGAATCTAACTTAAGATATTGGCATATAATTATTATTAATAATAACAAATATTTGGCTTTAATATTTTTATGTTCTTGGTTATGGAAAATAATGGGGTCTGTTTAGCAGAGTTATTTTGTAGTGATCTATCATTTGCTGTTCTTAAGGAAAAAAATTATTCAAGTTGCAATACAGTTGATATCAGAACTTGGTTTTAGTATCAGACTTAAAACTGAGATCCTTATCAAGATAAATCTCCCCCTAAATGAACAGTGTTGTCCCAAAAAGTGTGCATCAAATACAGTATGAAAAAGAAACCCCACTAGCTCTCAATATAAATGAAAACTCCCATCATTTCCCCTTGTCTCTATAAGGGGACAAGACTCAAGGGCAGCCTGCCTCAGTAAATTTTTCCACTCGCTTCACTTCTTTTTTTTTTTTTTTTTTAACTGATTTTGCTCAAAGTACTCTTGAAAATTAAAAAAAAAGAATGGAGAGAAAGATAAACACACTTCTAGCAGTCTTTGGTCAGTGTAGACTTGATATGAATTTACATCATCAAAACACCTCTTAATTGTGTTTAAAAATTTTTGCACACATTTTTCTTCCAAAATTCACAGGAACCTTTTACTTTACAGTGCCTTCTTCACTTGCATGACCATTTTGTCTCTCAATGGAAAATATATCAATTGCTTATTAAAAAAAGAAGTGTTTTGGCATGGCTGACCTGTAGAGATACAGAGCTAAGCAGAGTCAGTGAATCCACTCACTCTGATATGCACACATGATATGCAATTAAAATCTCCATTCACATTCCTACAGGGTTGTCAATCAAGAGAAAAGCCTTTTTGACAACATCCAGTGAAGCGTACCAACTAACTGCTGAACAGGAACTTAAACAGTAACAGCTTTTGTTACTAGCAAGAACGGATTTTACCAAGATTGGGCTCAGTTTCTAAAGAAATAATTATGTTAAAATTTTGGGGGCTTTTCATTAAAAATTAAAATGTGTCACAAAGCTATTGTGTGTGAAGCTATCATATTATGTAATACATGAGGGTTATCAGATATATGTAAAAAAAAAACCTCTCAAACCTTTCTTGGCTGTAGGAAACAATTTATCCTTTCATATTTAGAACAATGAACAATGATTACAAGCTGGTTTTTAGTGAGAAGAGAACATTATTCTAATTGCATGTTGTCTATTTGGTAGGCATCGAATATCTTTTATAACATGACATTATAAGTTGCCCAGACACAAAACTAACACTGAAAAAGGTCTGCTACTGCCAAAAATGATACTGTGAACAATTTATTACTGATACACTGGAAAATAATTATAGGTATTTGCAACTCCGTGAAAATATCCTACCTTTCAATTTACAGAGGAAAACAGAGGAAAAGTCTTTGATAAACATTGAAGATGCTAACATTTACTTTCTAATACCCAGTCACATAACACAGAATTTGTAAGAGCATTAGTGTAGTTTCAAATCGACTCTGTAAAGGTAAAACCAGTAAAAATACCTTGATTGTCAATAATCTGATGTTTGTGTTTTGAGCACTAACCTTGAATTACAGTTTTCAAACATGCTAATATTATTAAATATTGAAATATTTGCCCTCTTGCTTATCACACTCCATAACTGAAGAGAGAGCAGATGCATCCTGACTATTAACAGTCATGACAAATTGCCTTACTAATGAATGTTACACACTGAAAGTGCCATAACTGATTAAACTACAATTTCCCACTACCAGATAGAGAGAGACTTGGGAACTCCAGCAGTGGACAACTCTGATGTTCTGCCAGCAGGCCTTCAGGGCACAGTGTGGTATTTAGAAAAACACACTGTAAATTCCATATGAATATATTCTAAAAGACTATGTGTATACAACAGGTTTTAAAGAGCATTAGATGAAACAGCTTAGGTTCGTAGCCGATGAGCCATGCAAAATGGATGTGTTTTAACAATTTTAGAATCATTACAAGGCTGTGTTAGAGAATATTTCTGTTGGGTTCCTCTGCCCCTCTCCCCACCTCCCCAAACATTGCTTGTGCTTTGCTTTCACATAAAATCTTTCTTTTGTCAGTCTCTTTGTCGGTGCAAAATTGGCAGTGGTTCAAATTCAAAGTACTCCTATTCATTTACTGACCATTAAACCAATGTCATTCTAGTTCACATCAGCCAGAGAGCTAAGCTCTAAAAAACATAAAAGACTTGCTTCACCACTGACGAATAATGTGTACATTTTTACAGAGCTTAAACCTTAATGCTTTGCCTGAAACTAACAATACAGTATACCTTATCATTCCTTTTTCACAAGCAGGCAGCTGCTGAAACGCTTGCCACTTCAAAATATCAATTGCTTGCCAGAGTTGTCCTCAACACACCCTGTCAAACTCATGTATATTGTGCAATGAAAATGGTGCAGGACTGAAAGCTAGAAATTGTGTCAAATTCTGCTGTAATGGTATGATGTGCAAAGAACAATGTATGACAACCGTAGAGACTACAAACAATAGCAATGGAGCCAAACACTACATATATCACAACTGTGCCTGTACATATTTTATTGTATGTATTATATATTTAAAGCATGACAAATGTGTCATTGAAGCTATGTGCTACACCAAAAAGAAACCCTTCAGCTAGTTAAGCTTTTTCATTGGTCTTGATGGAAACGCAGTAGTATTTTTCTGTTCTCTAAATATTTGTTTGTAAATCACACAGCACAAGAAAAAAAAAATCAGGTTTTCAAAATGAGTAACAGATAACAAAAGACAATACTACAAGATGAGAAAATGAGATTTTGTTCAATTAACACTTTTGCTTTTCTCTACAGACACAGAATCAGGCTACATTAAAGAATATCTGAGGCTATGCAAGACAAATACACTCATAAATTAGAGTGTACCTAATTTTAATGTAGATAAGTGCTGGCCTATTGATTTGCATGTTTCCCTGGCAAAATGGAAATCCCATGTGAGTATGTTCTTTGTCTGTAGAAAATGCATTTTAAAAAACCTTTATGAATACAGCAATCTATGCTAAAAAGGAAAACATAAGTAACTAGTATAAAATAATGCATGGAACCTAGGGGAAGTAGTGCTCATGTACACACATATATACATGCATGTCTATATGTGCATGCATCAATGTCTGTTACACAGTCACATAGTTTTAGCACACAGAATTTCTACAAAGTGTCTGAAGTCATGAAAATTCAGCCTCTAGAAAGAATCCTAAATTAGCTGAGGAAACAAAATGAAAACTGCCAAACTAAGTAACAAAGCAAGTTAAGGCGACCATCATAAGGTGACCATGAAGTGTTAGTGTTCGTGCTAGTCTTCAAAAAAACAACACGAAGTTGTGATGAAAAGTGTTTAAGAGGAAAGATGAGTGCAGCAGCCCACAACAGCATGTAGGTTGCAAAACCTGAGCACACAGTATTCCGTGAGGGTCATTAACTGATATAATCCTAACCAAAATGAATAGATACACCATTAAGGTGTTAATAAATATTTTGGAAAGAGAATGGGTGTTTTAGGTGCTCAGGGTTGCTGACCTTTGCTGTGTTTATTAGTGGGACAATGATGCATTATTAACACACAGCAGCTGTACCTGAACTGCTGCCATGAACATAATAGCCTTTTATAGCCATCAGGGGAGTGAGATAGGAGGCCTTTATTAACCACTACACATGATTAGCACATTATGTGAACTTTAGTAGGCAAATTATCTCTTATTGAAATATAATGTTGGTTATAACTAATTGTAAACATGATTTAAAAATTTTCTCAATGCAAAAAAGAGTTTTACTGCCATTTAGCTAATAAGTGGCTAAGCCACTAAAAAAAATAATTCTTCTTTTCCTTTGTTCAACCTTTAAAAACAACTGTGCCTCACAAAAAACTATTGCCCTATGATAAAAACACTGAAGTGACTGAATGACTTCCATATCTTATTTTTTACAATCATAAAAAAAGCACAGACATTACCAATACAATTAAGAAAGCTGTTGGTGAAGAAAAAAGAACTCGCCTTACATTTTCCTATAAAGACTACAAGCAGTATCAGTTGACAATACATTTTCAAGAGTTAACTTGAAAAAATAACACCATGATTTACTTCAAAAAGCTTAGTTTTGGATAAGATTATCCCATTAGCCTTCACAACTGAACACAGCACTGAGAGTCCATTATGAGCAGTCTTTTATGCCCTAGCAGAAAGTCATTAACATAAAATAAATCATTAGCTTTGATATTAAGCCTCTACTATCTGCAGGTTTCTATGACTAATGTTCACAACTTTGTCTGCCAAACGATCAATTATCTGTTTTTGAAAGGTTATCATCCCTTTTCATCATTACTTTTCCTTTTTCTACTTATTATTATTTCAGATCGATGCAAACATGATGATCATAGGAGAAACAAATGTTTTCTCTTATTCATGAACACAAACCTACCCACTTTTGGCAACTGTGACCAGAATTCACAGAATTGACTTCAAAGCCAATTACTTATAGTACAGGATAGAAATTATGCATTCTCAGAGTAAGTTCACTTCTTTCAAAGTCAGCAATATATGTAATGAAGCAGAAATCCACATGTGTGTATATACGTACAGAGTAGAATAGATACAACAGAAATTAACATGTTTACATAATCTTCTCTTCTAGCAGGAACTGTCTAGATAAACCTTTTACTTCACATTGCAGGCTTCATACTTCCTTTACTGACCCATTTCCCTAAGTACAGGTTATCACTGCCTGATTTCAGAGCTCTGAATTCTTGCATATAGAATAAGAACTGGAGTTCACTGCAGATTTTCTTAATATAACAAAAATACATACCAGCTACAGGAACTTCTATTTAACCTTTAAGACCATATAATCATCAACAACAATAGCAGGAGACAAAAGTACTACCACAGCAGCTCAATTTCCATGCTTAGCCAGCAGTACCTTTGAAAAAACCCACTCGTGCCACTTTTGATTGGTAGAGAGTGGTTTAACAGCCAAGAATGTGAATGCTAAAACATTCTGACATTTCCACTAACCTGGATTTGTCAGATGCTCATGTAATTCAAGTATGTTTTGCAACTTAGAAAGCAGCGTGTTCCTTGGGAGGAAACCATTCAACAAGGGTCTGTAGCAAATCAAATAGCAGCCCAGTGAAAAATACTAAATGAACAGTTCAAGAACAGTGTTAGCATATGTGCAATTGAAAGATAAGATATAAATATTATTAGAGCCATATGAAATTCAAATGCTAAAAATAAATTGCTGCAAACATATGAAGCAAAACAAAACCACAGACGCTACAAATGCGGGTTGCACCAAGATGCCTGCTGAAAAACAATTTTAAGTTTGAAGATCTAAATCAAGAGCTAAATGTTTTATTTGATGACTTGCTAACTGAAAACTGATTGCTACCAATGAACATAAATGGCAGATATTCCATTAGAAGGGGGGACAAGAGTTCCTTACATGCACTCATCACTTTGTGGGGGCAGAGTTTGTTGCTGCTGCTACGGCTACATGATCTGTGCCTAACTATAGAATAAGGCAACGCTGCCATTTTCCAACTGAACACTGTAGGGAAAAGCATTATGATCAAGAAAATCTCATTTGGGCTGATGTGAATTCTATGCTTGAAAGTATTTTGGAAGCATTGCTATAATTAAGAGTCATTTGGTGAATCTGCTATAAACCATGTTTTGAAGCAGTTTATAACGCAACGTTTTTAATGAGAAATCATTCTTTGGGCAGAAAATTGATATGTAGTTGTGAAGCTAAAACAGCAGAATAGACTATTTCAGTTGGAAGGGATCTACAACAATCACACAGTCCAACTGCAACAACAAAACATTTAAATTTAGGTTATATTTAAAATAAGCATTTTATTGTATGCAGTCCATTCTAGACATTCAAAGAGCATGTGTCCTCTTCAACAAGATAAACAAAGCTGCCACTAATTGCCTCTGCTGTCAGTTCCAGAAGCCAAGGTCTGCACTGATCCAGGGACTACCCTCTCACCACGCAAACTGGTGCTTTCAGGTCACTCTTGAGCAGTACTGAGAGTGAAGTCAAAGGAAGCTTTTTACTTCCAACATCTAAGCTTTTTTATATCTACAGTCAATACAGGATTTAAATATCCAAGAATTTTAATCTAAATCCTACCGTGATTAGGACAATTCTATGCTTGAATATAAATTGTGTTTTACACATAGTCCATTTTTCAAATGCTTCTGTACATTTTTAGCAAGACAAGAAAGTTCTGCTAATGTGGGAATCTGAGGGCCAGAGGGTGCTCAGTTCTTCATAGTAAACTGTGATCATCCCCAACACATCCCGATCTCAACAGAAGCTGGAATTACCCAGTCTTTCACAGTATCAGCTTCTCAAAATCAGCTCCAGCTTCTCTTTGGTTTAATGTAAACACCAAAGGTACTGCATGTGCTGTATTGTTTAGTTAATTCAGCATTCTTAATAATTTACTGGTTTCACTTCTCTTTCATGAGACCTCATGATAGGCTGATTGAGGGTAATGCTCTAGAGATGAAACACATCGTTCTGGTATGAGAACAAAACGTAATTCCTCTCCGGGTACTGGTATTTGGCAGAAAGAAAAAAATAAATTACTGCAAATGCTTTGGTTTATAGAAATCTTTGAGAAAGATTTTTCAAAAACACATACATAAATCATTTCCTATGTTCCACTAAAATTGGGACCACTTCTTTTCTGAAACACTGGCATTTAAGGAGGCACACTTGAGACTTGCCCACAATTCTGAGACTACATACTAAGATATGAAAGAAAAGACCATTTCCGTTCTTCATATGTGGTATTTTTGAAACTAAAAGACTTAACACTTGAAAATCAACAGTCAGCCCTAATTCAACTGTTTAATCTTTCCTTTATGAAACAGTAACAAATTTCAAGTATGATTCTAAGACAGTAGAGGACAAGGTATTTTTTTAAGGGGGGGAATATGTTTAGGATAAACAATATGAGCATAATCTAAAATGCTGTCAAAACAGTAACACAGTATTTCAGCTTTAGAGCTGTCCTTTAGAGAGCCTGCTTGCCACAACTCTGAGTTTGAGATAGAGACTGGATGGAAGCAAGCCCCTGGAAATAATGTACACTTTGTAAACAGCCATGGAACATTTTATTTAGAGTAGTCTCTATGGTAGGGTTAAGTTTACACAATAAATTACTCTAAACGCTGAGTATAAATAAATGCACTTTTGCTCCATGGAATTCTGATTACAAGCGGGATTGTTACCTGCTTACAAAGCATTGTATTATATCTCCTTATCCACTTCTACCCAATGTCACTCTGCTTTTTTCATTTGAAAGGTTTTGCTTCCCTCTCCCTCCTTTCTCCTCTTTATTCCTCTTTTTAAAAACAACTACAGTCTATCATTTTACCTCCGCTGCCTGGCTGTATTTTTCCACTGCACTGACAAGTAACCAGTGAATACAAGAAAGATGAGTTGTAGGCTCCTGTATTTTTGAACAAGGTAGCAAATCACAGATGAATCCAGTACATAATTCTGCAAGGCTAACCATTGGGAGCAGTAAAGACCATTATTTTCTGCCTACTGATGGCAGAGGTCAGCATCCCTGTCATTAGCTGTGTCAAACTACAATTACATAACTGCACTTTATGTGAGCAGATATATGAAACACTATGAAGTTGCAAATATGCAAATTAAAATATACCTATCCTTCTTACAGTACTGATCGAAGTGGTCTTTGCAGGTGACACTTCAATAGGGAAAGCCACTAGGCTGTTATTTACTATGTCTACTTAAACATTTAAACTTATCATCCAACTTCTTCAGGCAGCTTGAAATGACCGGCCATATTCTATCAAATTAAGACACTTGTATTATCAAAGTTATTTCTTTTATGTAATTCAACTTAATTACAGAATGTGATATTGCCTAAAATAAACTTCAACTGAACAGACAACCCACATTAGCCTGAACATATCTGAACTGCAATTATGCTTCAAGTTTCAAGGGGCAAACAGTACAACCCCAACCCTGAATCTGTCCAGCCTAAGAGCTCCACTATGTTATTTCAAAGGCTGACCTATATACCAAAGCATACCGTCCATTCTGTCTGTTTGTATAAGAGATACCTCTCACAGTTGTCATAACCAACATTGTTTGCATTGTTCCTTCACTTTTCTCTCTCCATGGGTAATGCAAGAGAAACAAGGAAAAGCCTGCATAACAATATATGCAGGGTATAATGAGCTTTCACAGCAGATAGAGAAATATTAGGCTAAGATGCTTAGAATGCTATTTTAGGTTTATAAAATAAAGATCTAAGCAGTCTTCTGAAACAAAGCCTGCCAACTGAAAATTGTAAGATAAGAGGCAATTGTTTGAATTTACATTATTTTCCTCTGGCTACAGAAAAATGCACAGTCAATATCTCCCATGCATGTTGCCTGGGAACTCGTATGCTACAAACAACCATCTGATCAGGGAAAACAACTAGTACTAACAGAACAACTAGAAAACTTAAAAGCCTAAGTATTTGTGGAACACATTCTAAATTACCAGCAGCTCAAGCAGACTTCAAATATAAAGAATCAAAGTCTGGCAAATTTGTAATAGGAAAAACACCACCAAAACCTAGATATGAAAAACAGGGCCAAATCCTCTAGTAAGTGCCAAAAGCAAGTTCTAACTAACTTTACAAGAAACAAGAACCCACAGGATCTTGAATGAGTTCTGAATGAGTTTTGCAGGTAGACGCCTAATGAAGACCACCATTTTTGGCCCAGAACAAGGATCCATCACACTCCAGCCATCATCTTTCCTGGGAGAGTTTAAAAGCAAACACTCAACCAAACATACAGTACAGAAAATTCTGCAGGCCTCCCATCCTTCAAACTCCCTAAATACACACAGCCTGAAAATGAGTGACAGAGCAATACTGTAACATGATGACATGTTTAGAACAAGTCAGATAAGTTTTCACAGCAATGTTAATCATGCTGGGCAAAGGGAGAGAGTGAAGGGGTGAAAAATGAAATGTTCACTACATGTACACCTCCAAGGGGCCTGGCAAATCTACTCCGTCCACTTAATGTTATCAATGGTCAGTGGGTAAAGACATTCGAGAAAGACAATTGTTCTGCACTCAATATCTTATATTGAAGCATTCCTGGTAAGTCTTTTCCAAGCATAAAACATATGTCTTATGACTGTGCACTTTTAAGCACATTATCAGTTCAGGCAAAGTGAAATAGAAGAGTTGCAACTTGTCTACAGAATGAGTGTCTCATTTGCATTTGAAAAGAACAGTTTGCTCCCTCATACATGGCATGACTTGAAAGAAGCTTCAACCAGCTAGTAAAGAAATTCTGAAAACGACTTTCTAAATTAATTTATTCGATTTGGAGTGCAACACACCAAAAATTATTTAAGGAACTTAATTGGAAAATGATTTAATATAATAAAGCAATTCCTGATTTTCCAAAGCATTTAACTTTTAAATTAAATCTGGCCACTATTTCAAGAATGATGAGTGAAATGTGTATTCAAGTCATTACCTTCCTTCTGAAGCTTTAAATCATTGATAGGTTTAATAACGTTTGTCCAGTTTCACTGCCAAACAGGTCTTCAAACACTTTGGTTCTTATGGCATTAATATCAGCCCAAGCTTTTCACGTGGCAACATTTCACTGTTACAATTTACAAAACTGACAATAGAGAAAATAACAGCAAACCACAGATGAAAAGGAGCAGTAGCCTCATGATTATCAGAGCACTAACAGAAAACTAATGAACACATAAATGCTTCTTTGCATTTGAACTCTTCCTGCTGAACCAAGTTCACTCCTGGCACAAACTTCCAAAATATAGCACACGTTTGCCAGATGCTGCAAAATAGTTACTTAAAACAACACTAACAGTCATACCTCTGGGATCTCTCTTGAAATATCCTGGGGCATCCACCACAAAGGGCCCGATTTATCCCTGGATTCTATAACTCCATTGAGTATATGTGAAATGCAGCCAGGATGAATTTGGTCCTTTCTGTTGTGATTGGTAGATGCGACCATGTGGGAAACCTTTCCTGAAAACTGAGAGGGCTTTACCCGGGCGTCGCAGCCTCCGCGCCTCAGCACAAGCACGCTCTATTTTGCTGTTTATCTCTGAATCGAGGCAGCTGCCCGGGATGAAAGGGACGGCTCGGAACGTCTCTCTGACACGTGAGACCGTCACGACAATAGCCGGGCGCGGGACCGGGCCGTCCGCCGGGCCGGGCCGGGCCGGGCTGGGCTGGGCCAGGGGCTGCTCCTCTGCGCTAGAGCCCTGCCGGCCACCGCGCCCCACCGCCGCCCTCCGCACCCGCGGCCGGCCCTGCGGAGCCTGCGCACGGCGGGGTTTGCGCTGCGAAAAGCCATCTGCTGCTGCAGCCCGCCACGGGCTGCCACGGCGGGCTTCTAAACAAGAGCCCGAGCGCGCAGGTTTGAACACATCGCTCTCTCCCGGCTTGCTCCCCTTGGCCGGGCTGTGCTCGGAGTAACTCGCATTTTCCGATCATTTCCTACGGCCAGCGATTTATTCACGTGCAAAGCCCATTCCGTAACAGCAGAGAAAGTGCAGCTCATACCATAAAGCACCAGCCGGCTCAGGCTACAGCGGCAGTAACAATGCAGGAACCCCAGCCCCCTTCCTCGGCAGCAAAAGTCACGCAAAGTGCTCCGGGATCGCAGGACCAAACTCCCAGAACCGGAGTCAGGATTTGGGCTAAGCGCATGTATCCTCTGCGGTTCCTCCTTCCCCAAGGCTCAGGGACCTAAAACTTAGCTCTCATCAGATACTGACCCTATTTGCAGAGGTTTAATCAAGTTACAGAGAAATTGGTAAGGCAGTTGCACAGCCGGGACAAAGTGGAGCCGATGTTTTGAACCTACTTGCAAACACTGTGCAGACTTATTATGCACATATAGAGATGTGTATGCGTGTGTGTGTGTGTGTGTGTGTGTGTGTGTGTGTGTGTGTGTGTGTGAATACACACACATATGTCACACACACACACAAACGTTCTTTTCAGCTCTTTGACACATGAACTGCGGGGCAGAGTTTCTGCCGGTTTGTGGCGGACGCGATCTTTCTCATGAATAAGCGCCCTGGTAATTCAAGTCCCCCGCACCAACATCCCCGTCCACGCCGTTTCTCCGAAAAGATGTTATGGAAAATGCCTCCCCCACCCCCCCCACCCACCCCCCCCCCCCCCCGCTCCAGCCGCCCGCCCCCAGACTACTCCGGGGGTTTAATTTGGGGTGCCTGAGGGGGAGCCGGTGTGTGTCCCGGCGGCTCCGCTCCGCGGCGGGCGGCACTGCGCTCCCCAAACCCCAAACCCCGGCAAGTGCCGCTGCCCTCCCTCCGCCTCGCCGGGGAACTTGGTGCGCGGCTCGCCAGAGCGCAGCGCCCGCTCATGCAACGCGCCGCGACAACAGCACACACCGACAGCACAGATAAAACACCTCGGACGACACAAAACACGAGTCACCTTGTTGCAATAGTAGGGGTCCAGGCAGGGGGAAGGTCCCAAACAAGGCGTATCAGGAGCGGCTGCAGGCTGAGGAGGTGGTGAATAAAATCTTACGTCCATTTCACTAAAACATCAAGCAAACTCCTTTCCTTTTCTTTTAGTCGTTAATGTAGGTGCAAAAAAGGGGGGTGTGAGTGTTTGTGTGTGCGTGTGTGTGTGAGAGAGAGAGAGGGAAGGGGGGGGGGACACACAAGACTAAGAAGAATAAAAAAAGAGATGCCTGACTTCAGTAGTCAAACACCTTCCCTGCCTCACATCCGTTTGTGGTTTGCAAAGAGAGAGAGAGGAGAGGAAAAAAAAAATCTCTTCCAAAAAAGCACCG
Source organism: Motacilla alba alba (assembly GCF_015832195.1). NCBI lineage: Eukaryota > Metazoa > Chordata > Aves > Passeriformes > Motacillidae > Motacilla > Motacilla alba. Next base: position 114,593,883 of record NC_052017.1, read on the forward strand.
GTCTGCAGATGTCTGCAAGAGAACCCACGAACCCTCCTTCTTCTACGGCAGGGCAGGTAACTTCGAGTACTTATTGTTTCCCCCACGCATCGGCACCGGGGCGCTCGCTCCGTGCGTGCCGCTCTTTATGGGAGTCTCGGAGTTGGTTCGCTTCTCCCTCCCTCCCTCTCGCTCGCTCCCTCTGTTCTTTTCCCGTTCTTTCTTTCTTTCCTTTTCTTTTTTTTTTTTTCTCTCTTTTTTTTATTAATATTGTTATTATTTATTTGCTTTGGTTTGGTGGAGTTATATTGTGGTCGCCCACCAAACCGAGGGCCTTGGGGGGGGCTGAGGGGGAGGTGGCGATAGCAGCCGGGGCCCCCGCGCACCCCCGGGGGGAGCGGGGCGCCCAGGCGCTGGAATGGCCGCCCCGAGCCGCTCGGCTCTCTCGCCTCGCCTCGGCTCGGCTCGGCCCGCCCGGCCCGGCCGGGCTGGGTTGGGCTGGCGGCGGCAGGGGACGCACCGCGCTCCGCCGCGGAGCCGCCGCTCCGAGTGAGCCTCACACAAAGGGGCCGGCGCGGCAAGAGCCATTAGCGGCCGCCGGGGCCCGGAGCCGCGGAAAGGGGGCGCTCCCGCGCCCGCCATCCCGCCGCCGTCCCCGCCCTCGCGCAGCGCCCTCCGCCCGGCCCCCGGCGCCGCCCGGCCCCCGCCCGTTACTATGGCATCCCCTCCGCGCCGCGGGGCCGGGCCGGGCCGCACAGGGAGGTGGCAGTGCCGGCAGGGAGCGGGGCTCGGGGCGCTGCCTGGGGTGGGTCGGGCTCGTAGTGCCGGTGTGGCCGCGGGCGGGTCTCTTGAGGTGCCTCTGTGAGAGCCCCGGACCCATTTCCGCGGGCCTTTGGCAAAGTTGGGCTCGGGCGACCCCTCTGCCCTGGCAGCCCTCTGAGGCTTATGGGGGTCGAGCTGTCAGCAGAGCCCGTCGTCTCCAGTCCCGGCAGAGTGGAAGCTATCGCCCCGAGTTTGTGGTGGCACACATACGCTGTGATCCATGAGCGTGTACCAGGAAGCAGGAAACAAGTTGAAAGTAAAGCGCGCCCGTGAAGTACCTCGTCATCTGGGGTCTACCCCATTAATCGTGATGCTCAGGCCTGGCCGCGCAGGGTGACACCAGGCACAGGATGAAGGAGGGACATTTGAGGAGATGGCCTAACTGTGAGGGGAGGAAGTAAGGACAAGCGAATGGGGCAGGGAAAATTAAGAAGAGCTCAATTAGGAGCAAACAAGGGTGCTGACCAAGGAAAGTTCGGAATCCAGTGGGATGCGGGAGAGGGATTGATGAGCATAACAAGGTTTAACAGGCAAAAACAATGAAAGAAAAGGTGACTTCAAGACACCATGAGCAATCCCACTGGGTTTCCTGCTGAGTCTTCAGTAGTCTTAATCAGGGAAGAAAGGATGGAAGAGAAAGAATACAGGAAGGACACTATGCTGAGCTTAGATAATGCCCAACAGAGGAATTGTGTTATGAAAAGAAAGGAATGCCTTTCCTTCTTTAAATAAAAACAAATTACTGAGTGCCACACAAACAAGCTGAGATGATGATGATTAACAGGAATGGTTGCATTTATCAATACTCATGAACATTTCCATCACAAACCAGTTAGAATCTAAGAAGATTTGTAATGCATGTTGTCGCACAAAACTATCTTCTCATCACTGAAAAAAATTCCACTGCAAGGATTTCAAGGCAACTCAGTATTGTGGGGGAGCAAACCACAACTTTCAGGTGGAAAAAATCACTGTTTGTGTGAGGATATATCTTTGTATACACAAAGACATAAACTGCATCTCAGATATTTTGATATTGTAGAGTCCTTCAAGATTGTGTTAAGTCATGACTTTCTTCCATGTCTAACAACCTGCTTTCATTAAATCTTAATTACCTGAAAAAATACGTAAGTAATGCAAATGAAACTCTAGAGAAAACAGGTTTGAAGCAATATTCCTATTTCAGGATTATTTGATCAAAAACATCTCTGAAGATACTTGGTTGTCAGTTCAACAGAATTTAAGCTTGATGGCAATAAATGTTTTTCTTAAACATGCAATTACAAAAGGATCTCAGTTGCTTTCTTTTTAATAATGTTTGAAACCCTTCTGGCCTTGGAGAAAAGCTTGAAAACATGACCTAGAAAAAGCTCCAGAAAGCAAAGGAAAATACATTAACATATTAAAAAAAAAAAAACACAAAAAACCCAAACCCTCATGATTTTTGGCATCTGACTCATTATTTTACATGTTTGGGATTGGAGATTTTGAAAGTTAAAAAAATCCTAAAAAAGAGTTTCCTTTGCAAGAGATGTACTTGACGCCTGACAGATATATCACTGCTGCAAATGGCTGATATGTGGACCATAATTTGACAAAGTGAATGGGAGACAGATTGCAAGCTCCGTATTGAAAAGCTGCTGTTGAGAAACTTGTTATTCATGGACAGTGGATTAGTTTTCAGCCTGTTGTGGAGAGAGGTGGTAGAGATACAGCAATTCGGGATGAGCTGTTCTAGGCAACCAGTGTGTGCAGGTGCATACAAGTGCATGCAGGTACAGAAATGCTAATGCAGAGCTGGAGATGTCAATACCAGAATGACTAGAGTGTCTGATAATAAAAAAGTAGAGAATTGGCTTTTTATTTGTGTGAAATATTACTGACTGCTGCCTGTGGAAGGGCTTCGGGTTCCTCAGAGTCTGTAGGAGTTTACAACTGTACCGTTTGCTTTGCGCAGCACTTCAAGTTATTTTCAGTACTTAATGATGCAGGCCCTGAGAGTTATAAAATTTTTTGCTGCTACTTACAGAGATGATTTAATCATCAAGATGGTAAAACACCTGAGATTTGTGGCTGTTATCTGTACAGTTGGTAAAAATTAAAGAGCTATATATATATATTAACCTCTTAAAACATTCTTTTGTTTTGTAGGGAACACATTCTCTAGGGTTTTCAGAATAATGCATTTGTAGAGACCAGAATTGAAATTGTTAATAATATTGTAGGTTTTGCCTTTTTGAGAAAGCAAGGGCCTTTGCAGGATAATTCAATGGTATATCAAACTTGGCCACTTTAGCTCATAGAAGTGCATTTTCCAGAAAAAGAAAAAAAAAAAAAGTTGAAACCGATTTAAAAGAATGAATCAATTTTTAGAAGCTCAAAAGGGAGGAACATTTGTTCAGAAGGGCACTGAGTTTTTAAAGCCATTCAACATTCAAGTGAATGTCTCCAAAATAGTCTTGAAAGAGGTTGCTATACCAGCATATGAGAAGAGTGTTATTGCCTTTCTCATATAAATAGGAATAAATGCCTTGAGGAACATGATCTTTATCTGCCAGTTTTAAAAAAGTTATTTTTTTAAATGCTGTCTGCTGGAGTTAGACTGTGCAGTGTAAATACTCTCCATGCAATGGAGAACTCGGATGGGTTCCTTGCCAAACAGCATTGTGGATGCAAGAGGTTTACACAGCAGACTGGGAACCTAAGAAGGTCTTTAGACAGACAAACAATAAATGGATCAGTAACTCTTCTGGGCTGAAAATAGCTGGAGGTAGAGACATGGGAGTAGGGAATGGCAGTATTTGCCCTCAGTTCGGGCTGTCACCTCTAGAGCCATCATTGGAAGCAGAGTACTGGTAGGGCACACCCTCCGTCTGAACCAGTCTGGCCATTGGCAGATTCACATTTGAGAATGCACAGACTTTGCAGAGGTCAGGTGAACAGAATTCAATGGAACAAGTAACTGTGTCTGATACGACAGGTTATTTTCTTGTATATCCTGCTGTCTGACCCAGCTGGTCTGTCTAGTGTGTTAGGGGGAGATCAGCAGATGTAACTAATGTTCTCAGCCAAAGAGAAATAAAGTATTTTAGTTTAAAAAAATCAGAAGTCCAACATCTTTTTGTTTAAATCTCACACGTATATACCCAGTTGTATTTGGGAGCACTAGATATCTGATAATCTATTACAAAGAGCAGACTTCCTGGTCTTCCTAGAAAGAAGGAAATGTGAGACTGTGATGATGGCTTAGTATTTATTAAACGTAGGCTAGGCACCACAAGAATCTCTTCATGAGGCTAACTCTTCTATAAAGAAGTTTTCTGCTGCATTTTTTTTTTTAAAGAGTTGGATTTGAAAATCATTTTGCTTCTTGCTTTGTGCACTGTATTTTGGTAGCCAGGAGGAACAGATAAGCTAAAAGGAAATCAGCAAGATTTTGCTAAGAAAATCCCTCCTGCTGAAATTTTTGATTTACTGACTAACTCACAGGACTGTTTACCTTTCATAACAAAGGTCAATGCTCATCCATTTCTAGATAGTAGTTAATTAAATAATAATAGGACAAAGGGTCTGTCGCTTTTGGATGTCCTGTTTTGTGTTCTTAAACTGGATATGACACTTGGATATGGGAAGATGCAAACGATAATATATTAAGATTGCAGAATATTTTAAACAATGTAATTAATCTGGTTGTTTCATCAGAATGAACTAAAATTCTTTAAGAAATTCATTCATTTTGAGTGTTGACATTCTGTGTGTACATTTATAAGTGAGCATAAATCAATGTGAAAAAAAAGAGATCTTCAATAAAGGTATAAAAACTTAATAGGTGTAATATATATTTCAGAGTATTTAAACAGTTTGTAAGGCTACCTGATAATGTGTCAAACAAAGTTTTATCAAATGTGTAATGAAAGAGCTAGCTATTTTATTATTTTAGCTATTGCTCCTGTCCTTTTTAATTTGTTTGTGGTGAAAGTGATGGGCCTTAAATTATCACACTTGTATGAAAATAAATTGTTCTCTATAAGGAAGTACAAATTACTTCTTAAAGATTAAGAAGTTAAAGAAAGTTAAAGAAAGCCCCTGACTTCCCTTTGCTACAAAGCAGAGAGAAAACCTGAGTATTGCCATATCTTCTTAGTCCAAAAAAATGATACACAGACAATTTAACACTGGAGGAGGAATTGACACATGGGTTGAAGCCGAACTGTGTTTTGCATCTCAGAAAAGATTCTTACAACTCATCTGCCATTGCCCACAGTAGGAATTAAGCACAAAATATCTCAGAGAATCAAGAACTTAAATTACCATGAAAGAAGTATAAAAATGTGTAACATTCACCTTGCATGTTTGCAGCTTTGATCCATTCCCATATGTCTCAAAGACACTGCCAGCTGGTTCAATTCAAGTTACCAAATTAAATGTGGCCTTACAGACATGGGGAAGATAGGCCAGTCTCAAAAGAAAACATTTTATTGGGCTTTAGATTATTTCTAATGGTCAGAGAACCAAAGAGAAACATGAAGTTCCTTTTATTCTCTTCCTGTATTTTCTGTCTTGTCAAGGTTTTTATACGAGCTACACTGTCCACATGATGTGAAGGAAGGAAGGCTCAAAAATACATCACAGTGTGATGTATGCTAGTTCTCAATTGCAAAATATACTCAACTGCTTAGGTTGCCAATTTTCCACTCTTCCACTAATCTTGTTAGATCAGTCATGAAACATCCAGAAGTATAAGGAATCAGGAATTTTTGGTTTCATGCTGTTTTTTTCTGAAGTGTACTGGAGGCCTGAGTTGGACTTCAGAAACTTAGATTTTTTTAAAGGAAAGTTATGTTTTCAACAATTTATTTGGCATTTTAAAAGCTATCTAAAGGCATTGTGGTTTCTCCTCCAAAAATTGAGGAATCATATAAGTTGTATAAATGTTATCTGGAGACTACAGCATATACAGATGTCTTGAGAACAAATCTGTATTCATAGTTAGTACCATTAAAAATACCCATCTGTATTTGCCGGTATTTTACAAATGTACATATTAATATGTCAGCTGAGTAGTCAGGAGAAAGAAAAGACTGAACAGAGGACTGGTCACAAGCAGAGGAAGCGTCTGTATCACGAGTTAATCCATAGCATTCAACAGGGAAGTCTCATCTGCAAGACATATGCCAAGCAGGTGATTAATCAGTTTTCGATTCAGAACAATGATGTCATCATTGTCCTATTTGATAAACCCCCAAACAGAGCTGAATTGCCCCTGCATGAGCTCCCCTGACATGAAGGGATCATTACAGGCTTACTTAAAACCTCTTCTTTTCTGTTTCAGATGTCTTTTGCTAGAGAAAATTTTCATTTTTGTTTATATTCACAAGATCTCTGTGAAGGGAGGGATGTTTCTTAAACCTCCAGGCAAGGTAGGTGTTTCAACAGGAGGCTCCCACCCCAAAGCAGTGGGGCAAAAAAGTAGTCTAAGTACATTCTTTTACCTGGGTTTAATTAGTAGTTTATTCAAACTCAGAATTTTAGATGTTAATAGAGAGAGGGGTCCAAACTCTATTCTCTCTGAATGCACATAAGTATAGTAAAGTTCACAGAGTGAAAAAAAATATTTTTAGGGCTAGAAGGTATTACAGTTTATCTATTATCTCATTTTAATTTTTTTAACTAGAGGAAGTAAAATGACTTGCTTGAGTTTATTTTCTTCCCTTTGAGATTTATGATTGCTGCCAGAAAAGCACCACACAATGGGCGCAGTTGGCATTTCAAGTGCAAAAGGTTGTGATTGAGGTATAGTAAAAATATGTTGGGAGTTTCCATTAGAGCTTCCTGTTGTAGCAAATAAATCCCATCCCATTCACACTTGATAGGCTGAAGCGCATATGCCATCCTCATGTCTTCTGCAGTCAGTTTTTAAGGGGCATGATAAACTGTTGGGACTGCTTACTTGAGAGCAAAATTTCCTTCCTTGCTGAGATTTTGGCATTTTTCTGGTGGATCTCTAGGAACTTCCGATCCCCTTCCTTATAACGGTTATGGGGTCTTTTACTCAATGGAGCTGTGACTCTTAAGTCTAATAAAAACTCTCTGTCTTCCTTTTCTGGGCCTTCTAGTTTGACAGTTTCATGTTATAACTCTGTTCCACAATAAAAATAAAAAAGCTCTGGGTGTTAAGGAAGTCCTTGGAAAACTGTAAGTGATAGAGTCAGCATTTACAGAACATATCACAACAGGTCTGACTGACCTTGGCAGCAATAGGAGATCACCATTTCTCATGGATGAGCTTTTCTTGAATGTCTGTCTTTTATGCTGTATAAGGCAAAAATACCTTTTCTGGGTCAAGGCTACTGCTTTCTGTTTCTCTCACTCTTTAACAGAGATTGTCTACTACTGTCAAGTATTATCTGTTTAAGGAATTTCTCTCAATCCCCTGTGTCTTGTTTTATGGTATCTTAAGATAAATCTACATCACTGGTATTATTTTATAGTCTTGTACTATTTTGTTGAGGATTATTTGTTTGAGGATTTTGAATGGTTTACTTTTATCACAGTCAGACCGCAAAGATTAATGTTTGTGGACATCCTCCAAATCATCTCCCTTTACTCTGGCTACCAGAGTGTAATCAGCACTGTTTTCTTGTTGGAATGGCCATTGTCCTTTTTTTTATCAGTTGGCAGAAGTACCACTTGAAGGGAATGAATCGTCTGTGTTAGCTGTTCATCTTTGAAAATGGACTCTTCAGTAGCATGTGTAAGTATAACAGAATTAAATATACATGTTTATCAGAATCTATGAAACATGTGGAGGGGAACTCCCAGGCTACTTTTGAAATTATCAAGTTTCTAAGAATTTGTTGAACACATATAGATTTATAGTAGCTGCGTGGAGACAGTTGCCTGACTGCATGATACACGGACAATAATTAAGTAAAAACAAAGAATAATTTGAAATAAAAGAGAATGAAAAGAACCTCAGACTCTTTTACAGGAAAAAAAACCCCACCATCCTCCTAAGATACCCTCCCCCTCCTCGCAGTGGAATTTCCCTGCTTTGAAGTTATCTTGAGAAGACACCATTTGCAATTTGCCCAAGAGGTCAGCAGGCCTAAACTACTGTACCACAGTGTAGGAGGTGGTTTCAAGGCTGACAGCCCCCTGGAAGGAGGATCTGAAAGCATCTTTCTTTCTTTTGAATAAAGTGTGACCTCCACTGGTCGTTGTTGTATTCAGGAAAAGGGGAAAAAGTCCATCATGGAAGAAGGCCCCAAGACATTTTGTGGTACAGAGTCTTGCAGTGTCAACTGCAAGGTTCCTACTTAGTTTGCTGGAGAAATATGTAATAGGTATTTACATATGTTTAAGTGGAGCTGCTTGGGGGGCAGGGAGAGAGCTGAAGCATGTGCTTGCACTTGCTAAGAGTCATGCATGTCCTACATCTGCCTGCCTGTCTCTCATGAGCATGATTTGTTAGGTATGTGTTGAAAAATAAAAGTAAGAATATCCGGTTGCCAAGACTAATACATGCATACTTTTGCTTCATTTTTCTCACATCTGTGTTTCTGTAATCATTTTTTTAAAAATGAAATTATAAAAAAACCAACAAACAAACAAACAATAAAACTTCCCAGACTGTCCAGGGCAGAATTCAACCCACAAAGAAAATGCGAACTGAAATAACCTTAAAATAGAAAGTACCTTTAAGGAGAAATGTCACATAAAGAAGAGGTTTAAGGAACCTGAGCACAAGTCATTTTTGCTACAATACATAGCCACACTGAAGAGAGTAAGGGGTAGGAAGACACAATATTTCTGAATTTCCATGTCTTTGTCGGTTTAAGTCAGACCCTTAACCTTACTTGAATATAGTATTTTTTTAGTTTAATATATTTCATGCAGAATGTATAAAGAAGATTTAATAACTGTCTCTTAGCTGTGGTTTATCTCTTCCTCAGAGAAAGCTAAAATGAGTTTCTAGTGAAATGGCTGAAAGAGCATGCACAGTAAGTCTTCTGTCAAATTGTTTCCAGTCTTGCTGATTTGTAAAAGATTTTTTAGAAAGATTCTGGCTTTCTATGTAAAATGTTAAAGTTTGATTCTGTGCCCAAAATTTATAAAGCAAACCACAAATAACCAGTGTAAGTCTAGCTTGCCATCTTCTGTTTTTTGAAACTCCTGAGATTACTTCGCTATCACGTGGAATTTGTGCTAGTATTTAACTCAAGTTTTACTCTCAAAAAGAAGATTATATTATAGTGTATTACATATTTCTGGCTGTAATAGCAATTAAATGTCTTGGAAGAAACTAATCCAATCCCCAGGCTTCTGTCTTTTTTGTTTTTCTCTTTCAGAAGTGTGTCACAGATAAAGGACTAACTTTGTGAACATACTCCTGTGGTAGAAAGGACAAAAATGAGCAATTCTTATGTAATTAGTCACCCGACACAAGTGTTCCAGGATAAGATCTTCTGAAGTATCATAGCAGAAATATAAATGGAATACTTAGAGTTGCTGTTGTCAGCTGTTAAAAATGGAAGCATTTCTGCAGCATTTCAGGTTCTCTGGATAGTTGTGCATCAAACTAAGGTATTCTTGTGGCATTGAATTTCACAAGGGTAGTTAATTGCTTTCCCCGTGCCCCAGAAGCAAAATACCCCACTGGCACAATTTAAGGCAACAAAATCAGGCTGGACCAGGTTTGTGTCCCTAGACTTTTGCCGTCTTAGGTGGTATAAACGCATTTCTTACATTTGAATGTGCTGCAGTGGTTATTCAAATTGTTAATAAATGCAGCTTCCTAACATTTCAGCTCAAACATTGGAGTGCAGTAAACTTGAGCTGACTGGGCACCAAAAGGCATAAGCCAGCAGTGTTAATACAATCGGTCTCATGGGATCACTGCTGCTGAAAACTGGGACTACAGCCCATGGGTATTATTGTGTGTCTTCCATCAGCTTCTCAAAATGCTCTCCATGCACACCCAAAAAGGCCAGACAATTTGTCCCTTAACCTACTGGAAATAAATTTGTTAAGGTACATATGTTTTCACACACAGTTTAAGGGATATACTCCCATAATTACTAGCACTGCTTGTCACTCAGGAGTTAGTGCAGGCACAGCATCCAGGTGTAGGGTGTTATTACTGGTTCTGCTTTGGAAACATACTCAAGTATGCCTCTCTGCCATCTGGCATTTCTGATTCAGGGGAATCTCTGTATTTTCTTGTCTTCCTTGAACACTAAAATCAAGGGTCAAGGTCTGCTTTTTTCTTTTGTACAGTTTGGTTCATTTGGGAGTTGTTCCTAACATAACAAAGCTGTGGTTTTGCAGTAGGCTTCAGCAAATTTAAATCTGTGCTGTTGCTGAAGATGGTGGTACAGTTCTCTTTTCCTTCCTACTCCAGCTGCATATTCTGCTGTCTCCCTAGCTAGAATGAGCCTACTTCTGGCTTCAAGGTCAGCTGTGTCAGGAACCATCTGAAAATTAGTGTGTGGCTCAGATCTCAGGTGGATCATTTTGTATTTTTGATCTGGCTGACTCTGAGGCAGCATGAGAACTGATGATGAAACGAGAGGAGTATTTACCTAGGTCTGAGGAGAGGGGGGGAAGGGAGGTGGTGAGTGGGCCTGCCTCTTGGCACACTCCATACTTAGGGTAGCTTAAGCCAATAATGAAACAGCACCTAAGAGTCTGCTTGCTAAACTCAGAGGTGAAATGTGCTTCTGGTATTAGGGAAGACCAAACACTGGAAAATTCCAATGCTTTTTTTTTTTTTTTTTTTTTTTTTTTTTTTTTTTTTTAGCTTTCTGTGTGGTGCAATTTCCAGAGAGCTTGAAGGAGAGCCATCATGCAGGAAAAATAAATAGTAGATATTGAGTGGAGCAATAGTAAGAGCTAGACACCTCACATAGACCCAGTTTTCCAATTTTTTCCATATAACTCCACTAGTTTTCTTTAAAATGTTCCTTGGTGGGGAGAGGTTGAAAGTACTCTGAAACACACCAAAAATTATCAAAAAGGGACGCACAATTCGTAAGCTTCAACTGGGAGGAAAACTTATTGAAATAAATTTTTTACTAACCTGTTTTTTTGGGTTTTTTTTAAGCAATCCAATCCTTCTTCCTGCAATTCTTACCTAGACAGGCCCATGAAACCTGTGGTACTGGAGAAGAAGTGACGCCTCGAAGTTACTCAGCATGTGAGTTTGGGAAGGGAGCAGCGGGACTGTGAGAGGAAAGGAGGGGGAGTGGGCAAAACATGGATGGATGGATCTGAAATTATGCTGCAGCTGAAATTGAAATAAAATTTCACCTTTAAATGGGGTAGCTGCTGCTTCTATGAAAGTCTTGGGGATAATTCATTTGCCACTTGATAAATTGGCAGGGTTTCTTTCCAGGTTCTCTTTTCTATTCTCCTTTATGCTTTGTATGTGTATACATGTGTGTGAGGTATGTGTATGTAATTTTCAAGAGATCTGGCCCTTCTTTCTCCTTGGCTAACTTCTGAAATAGAGCTGTCAGGATGATTCCAGCATTTGGAGCCATATTCTTCCTGACAGAATATAACTCTTTTTCACAGTTTTCCTTTTTTATGGCCTGAAGTCAATGGGAATATTCAATGCAACCTAAGGTCAGGTTCCTGAATTTTAACACAATATCCCATGAGAACTAGGAGAACGAAAATTCCTTTAAGACAGGGAAGAAAAAGTGGAACAGTAATGTCAGGACAAAACACTTGTTATGTGGCTTTAAAAAAACAGCTTGAAGAGATTTCAGATCTAGGGGGAGGTGAGGTTCATTTAATCTGTCCAGGAATTTAACAGCAGTCACTGAGTTATCAGTCACTTGTACAAAAGAGTTGAACTCTCATAGCAGCTGGCTGTGCTACCAAACTTGAAATTCAGTAGGCCAGCTGCAAGAAGATACATCAAGTTAAGTAATTTCAAAAATGTATTGAAATATAGCATATGCAGTCATATAAAACTGTGTGATGTGGCAGGATTTTAAGCAATGCCTTAGCAATATGGCTGTATGTATAGCTATAGGCTAGAGAGAAATATAACCACTCTTTTCTAGAACATAGAAAAGGGGTCAGTTATAAGCTGAACAGGTTTGACTGATTCATTTCTATCTGATCAATGATATTACTTGATAGCTTGGAAGGCAGAGGTTGTGAACATTCAGTCAACAAAAAAGTTTGTAATACTGAAAAGAAATGATGCTGATAATTTATTTTCTGCAAAGGATGAGGTTTCATGCCTGTGCCCACCTCCACAGAGTGGAAATTCACAGAGACCTAGTTTTTATCTAGGCAGAGTTTCTCATATATCAGTGGAAATTTTAGATCTCTCTAATATCAGTTGTACTTTGAAAAAAATCTAAATTTTCTTGTTTTACGTATTTCTGATGTCAAGTCTTACATTTTGCATTAGTGAAATAGGATGAGAATGAAGGTGCTGCTATTTACAAACTCTTTGAAGATGTAAGGTGCTGTATATATATATATAAATCATCACTTTCATATGAGTTTGGATGTGCTAAAAATGCAGTACATTTCATTGGTGATAAAGCATCATGATCAATGAAGTATCTGGATATTAAAGTTAGAATAGATTATTTTATTTTTACAATGCCCCTGTATATGTTCCATTAGGAAAGATAAAATATGCTTTATTAATGTAGTATTTCAAGCTCTTTTTGCTTCCCCAAATTTCAGCTGTCAAACTTTGTTGCCATCCTTGAGAACAACTAAAAAGTGAGGCATTTTTCTGTTCTGGAGGTGCTTGCCTTCCAGTAATAACCCTATCTTAACAATGGTTAAAAAAAAGGTTTTAAAATAAACATTGGCTAAAAAATTATATCTTATGATATCTTTCAATGTGTAATTGCAGAGATTAAGATAAATTCCACAGAGTAAAACATGCTGTAGGTAAGAGAGTTGTGGCCTGTGGCAAGATGAACTACAAAAAAATCCAGTTTTATAAATGATGAACAGTCCAATTACATTTAAGTTTTTTATGGAAAACCTATTCTACAGAATATTTAAAGTCTTGAATGTGCCTCTGTTGATTTTGTGCTCTCTCTTAATTTCTTTAGTCTTTCCATAACAATTATTTCTATTCTGTTTTCAGTCTGCTTCATGTTCCCTTGTCTTACCTCTCCATCCCTTTCCCCCTCCTCCACATCCTTTCTCTCTTTCTCATGTAATCTCAGAGCTGTTAGAAAAAATGCTGCTTTTTTTTCTTCGTAATGTTCTTCAGCTTTAGCAATTTTCCATGTCACTTCTTTCTTGTTATACTTTTTCCCATGCAATATTTCGGGAGAAAAATCATTCTATTTTAAGTTGATCCAAATACACCATCACAATGTTTTGGCCCGTGTCAGTTTTTTTTCAAATATAAAGTTTATTTGCAGTTTCCTGTGCTCTCCATTTGATTGCTATTAAAGGAGGAGGAGGGGGAAAATATACTTAATTTTTACCATCAGCAGAAGGTGTATCTTTGCAAATGTCACTGTTTCTCGTCCCTCGTCTGTTTTGTAGTAGCATGGAAGCTCTGCAGGATTGTTTACACAGCCTGGGTCTCACAATAACATAGCTTGTTTGTAGGATGACATTGGTCTGGAGCTAAAATGATCACAGTATGTTTTAGGGGATGATGCCCTCTGAATGAGTTCTAAGGAGGGAAATAAGTTGAATTATGTACTACAAAAAATTGTTAGGGCAGTGTAGTGTTGTGTGGGCAGCTGTAGAATGCAAGTGATTTTGAGTCCAGGATTTTTGAAATCGGAGAAGCTTTTATCAAAAGAGCACCTTCTACTAGTAGCTACTGTATTTTCAGAATAATGAAGACTAAAGGAAACAGGATGAATAATTTTACTACTGATTTCTGTTTATTGCTACAGAAAGCATCTCTTTGCATTTAATCCATGACTGTTCTGTCCTAGCTAATACTTTTTCTGAGTTTCTATAAAAAGGCTATATAAAAGTGGACAAAAATGATGACACCACTTATGATACAAGAAAGCTGGCAAATAACTACAGTGCCACAGCACTTAGGCACCATGGTGATAGGTGCCTTAGAGATACATGCAAGAGAGACAAACAGAATGAGTCAACGTATTGCCTGATTTGCATAAAATTTTTCATAAAATAACTTGCAGTGTTTGAGAAAGAAAATAAATATTTGGTGTTTGGGTTGCTATGGTGTTGTGGTAATGAAAAAAGCAAAACTATGAACAAACAGTCTATGCTACATTATGAGTTTACTAAGCAGACAGTCTTCTAAATAACAAAGTGAATATGAAAAAAGGCTTTAATTATGTAGAGGTTAGTTGTGATAACAGCTAGTGTAATGACAGCTTTTTCTGTCCTCTTCACTTAGGAAGATCTTAAACACTGATTTCAAGAAACTCTGAAGATGGTTGTGCAGCAAGTGCTGTGAATTTCTGTGTTTACTCCTTACTTTGATTTAATTCTTTGGACTTAGTGATAGAAACAGCAGGTTCTGTCAGCCTCTGATAGCATTTCCTGCTTTTCCTTTCAGTTGGGATGAACATTTACTCTGTTTTACTGTGCTTCTTTTTGATTCATAAGAATTTTAATAGGTTCTTCAATCCAAGGGGGATGAGTGCTCTCTTTTGCATGCTCTTGTACACTAACATCTGGTTTCAGCAGACCTCTTAAACACATGCCTAAGTGCATCCTTAACTATTTGGTTGGTCATATGCCTAAAGAAGTACAGTAGGCACATTAAAGAGCGGGATACTTTAAAGTGCTTTTTTTGAATAGAGACCTAAATGGGAATGAAAGGACAATTATGTACTTTTAATTGCGTGCATTAATTAGCCAAGTATATGTTTCATTTACTAACATTATCTTTTGTAGTTATATAACTTTAAAGATTACAGAAAACTACTTAATCCAAATTTTGTTCAATAGATGTGTTTTAATAAGTATACTTACCCTCAGTATAATTTAGCTACAAAGGTGTTGATAAACAATAAGTGGTTGCTTCCATTCAGCACACATATATTTCTAGTAAATGAGCTTGCAATACTGAGAAAAGGGTTTAGGGGGGATAAAGAAAAAAGAAAATTGAGAAATTCATGGTAAAGTTTTGGAAGGTGTATCAAGATTTAAGAATTTTGTGACTTTGCTACAGTGTAATCATTTTTCAATTTGTTGCTTCTGACTGAGCAGGCAATAACCTAGTTTTACTGTTAGGCATGAATGAATGAGGAAATTTAAGAATTAAGTACCCAAACCGAATAAATATGTAATTTTGTAGTTTATGAAACATTTGGCTCTGATAATGCAGCTCAAGAAAGTCATACTTTTTTCTAATGAGTGAATGGCTTGAAACGTGTTCTGTATCACAGTCTGAAAAAAGTAGTTACTTTATCTAATTTGCAATCCATTTGCTAGGGGCAAGGGTAAGAAATTTAGGGGTGAGTTAACATATCCAGCCCTCTAATGAAACTGCATGGTAGTCTTGTAAACTTCCATAAGATGGGAGGGGAAAATCCTGAGCAGAAATGATAGCAAAATTAGACATCAGTATTACACTAGAGTTACTCACATTTGAGCTCAATAGAATAGTCACCTGAAATATATGTTTTTTAACTCTGCCTAACTTTTTCTGAAAACTCAAGAGTGGTGTATTTTACCAATATTTTTCCTTGCAGATAACTTTAAATAAAAGGAAACTTTATTCCCCAAATGCATTCTTGTGTAAGCATTTGGAATGCAGTAAGTGTGTTTTCATTATAACTGAACAATTTCATCTGTGAGCAACTATACAGCAAAAAGCAAAAAAATGCATCTTTGGAGGTAAATTAAATTGTAGTACCCAAAGAATTTGGATCTGCCTTTTATAATTTAGACACGATAAAACTAAAAGAAAAATAAAGGTTCAAATTAGATTCTCCCCTGCTTTCAAATGCCTTCATAAAAAATGAAATTGAAATGGAGTATAGGGAATGACAGAACTTAAAAATATTTTTCTCTGCATTTTCAACATGTACTCATCAATGTGTACTCTGTTAAGATTCTGTCTACAACTCAAAAAGCCTTTCTAAATGAAATTCAGCAAAAACAATGGTCTGTCTAAGCAGAATTGATCTTATCCAGGACAGTCGTTCAGATAGTGTATGGCAGTGTATTTGTGTACATCTATGTCTATGGAGACAATTTAGAGAAGAGGTAGGGAAAAGACAATCCTGATAACATTATTTGTAAAGTATCTTTCCCTTGAATGATGTTTCGCCATCTAAAAGACTAATTAGATTGCATGATTGCATGACTCTCCAGAGTTTTGCATCTCAGCAATAAAATCCCTACAGGGTCATTTATCATGTCAAAGGGTAAGTGGTATTTTTGGGGTATTCATCTGGACAGACAAAAAACAAACATTGCAGCTTGGAAATTTGTAGGTACGTAGACATGACCTGTGAATGAGTGATCTGCAAGATTACAAACTGGATGTTCTTAAAATCTTTAAATGGAAACATGGGAAGGCATTTCTGTGCATAAATGCTAGATGTCTCTTTTAAAGTTCAAGACACTTTTAGTTACAGCCAGCCCTCAAACACTTCTGGATGCTTCCAAATGCAGTATCACAATGGCAGTCAAAAGAATATGGACTGAGTCCCCAAAATTATAAGGAAGTGGATTTTGCACCTTTTTTTTTTTTTAATGGTTTGGTTCTATTAGTACTAACCAGTCTGTGTGGAAGGCAGGTCAACATGTCACTGTTAGTGTCGTTAGTTATGTTCAGCAGTCTTCTTGGCTGAAGTCTGATAGATGTATCTTTGGAGGAACATACTTTTTCTAAATGGCATGATTTTTTTCAGTGAGGACTTTGGTCTTGAGTCTGCAAAAATCAACACTTTTGATTGACTTTAAAGATACAAACAGTGCAGTCCTTTGGGAAACACCCTTAATTTCCAAAAGCATGTCAGGCTGGACTCTGCAGACAGACTTTTATGCTTAGTACTGTGAAGGCTTATCTTGCCTAATTTCAAAATACCCCAGATCAGCTGCAGGATAAGGCCAGGAGCATTTTTATCCTGAGTTATCAATGTCTGCAGTACAGAGACATGTCTTTTTTGGATAGTGCCAGGAGAAGTGCAAATGCATTAACGATGCAATAACCATGCAGAGCAGTATAGTCTTTTACATTCAAACTCTACTGGAATTCTCAAAGTAAGTATTCTTTTCCCCAACTAACCTATATCACTTAACTGGTAGCTGTTAGTGGTCTATCAATTATATGTGTGGAAATTTCGCCCTCCAGCATTCCCACTTCAGAAAGTTTCCCAACTAATGGTTTCCTGATTTTGCCGGGATAAGGGACTGCTAAGGGCTTAGTAACTATGTCCTTCTCTTACAGAAAGGGAGATTTAGTTACCTTTTGGGTATCAGGCTTTTAATTTTGAAAAGTTTATTTTTTTATTTTTTTAATCAAGTGATAGATCCTGGGTCTCTCCTGCTGCAGGCTGTAATCCATGTCACTCACCTTGCTATCATCTTTCTCCATCTCTCCGAATGAAATTTTTTGGCAGGACAAGAGCTGGAAAATACTTCTGCACCTGGCTGTCTTTGGGAGGAAAGACTGTGTGAAGTGTGAGGTGTGAGGAAAGACTCCTACCCCTTTGGATTATGAAAACAGTGCTTATAATAAGACTGCATGTTGTGACTCTTTGGGGGTGAGACCAAACACCACATTCTGGGTTCCGACACAGTGGATGGAGGTCTGTTCTCCTATGCATGCTAAATGCAACATAACTGTGTAGATTAAAGGCTTTTAATAGTCCCTTCCCTTTGATATTTTCAGTTTCTCCCGAGTGCACTGACTTTCCTAGGTAATTTCTGTCATGTACCATAACTAGGTCTCCCCAGGACTTGTTAAGAAATTTTGCTAGCTAAGCTGGATGCCAGGAATTCTATTAAATTGTAAATTGTCCTGTCCCCTCTCCTTCCCTCTTCCTCATACCCCAACCCCCCCCCCAACTAAAAAAAAATGAATGCTTTTATATTCTAAAATTTGTTATTATACAGTGCATTACTGGAGTAGGGAAAGACTGAAATTGCTACTTATGCTCATTCTTCATCATGTGGGTGGATTTTGGTAATGCAAAATCATTCAAAAGTACTGTTACCAAGACTTGGCAATAGAGAATCCTGCGGGCAGAGAAACATCTTAATCCCTTTCTTCTTCAGAATTTAAAAGCTTTCCTTATATTCAGTTGGGATTCCGCCTTGGGTTTTCTTCCTGGGTTTGTGTTTAATTTGTCATAAAGTACAGATCACAAGATAGGAGCTGGGAGGTGGAGCAAAAAACATTGGTCAGAGTGATAGGGAAAAGATCTTCCATTTTTTGAAAATGCATCCAAAAGAAATTATTTTTAGTCTGTAAGCTCTGATGCATCTCACCGAATTTCAGGTTCCCCTGGTAAGGGACAAAAAGGGGGTCACCCTGAATTTTTCCAATTGGATATGGAAAGTGGTGGCCAACTCCAAATTGCTCACCCCACCTCAAGTTTTCTTGGTCCTTCAGCACTGATTGTAAGGGAGAAAAATTAGCTTGCCACTTAGGAAATAAGTATTTTAATAAGGTTAAAACTCTGGCCTTGAAGATCATATTTCCTAAGATATTTTAATGCGAAGGAATGGAAAGAAAAAAGGCGGATTGGGATTTTCAGAAGATGTTTAACTTCCATTGATTTCAATGGAATATGAGTGCTTTGGACCTTAATGAGGTTCCTGAGTACTTTGAGAAACTATGTCTGCAAACCTTTCACCAAAATAAAATAAAATTAAATATATTAAAAGTTACATAATACAAGAAAATCAAAATTTGATGTTTTAGACAGTCCAGTAGCTTTCAAAATATTAAACTTTTGCCCACTCATTTCCCAATAATTGGATATTCAGTTTGTTTAGGATGGTCTGGATGCACCTTAAGATTCTATGAAGAAAAAGATTTTTTTATAAAAATAAACAAATTAAGTCAAGATTTGTTGGTAGTGGGAAAAATTAAAAATGTAACTTAATTTTTGTCCACCTGCTTATATCTCTTTTTCAGACATGAGAGTTTAGCAATGGATTTTGCTTTAATAAAGTGTGCCTGCTGTGATGTTGCTTCTGTTTCTAAGTGGGATCTCTCATTCCTCGTGATATGAAGCTCCACAATTCCATTTTATTGGGCAAGCAAGGCAATCCTTCGTTAGCTCAGAGCTCCACTGACTTCAAGAGGGTGTAATGCCAAGGTTTAAAGTCTTCCATGTAGAACCTTGCATGAAAAATTTAGCTGGGTTGAGCCTGAACTTGGCTGTGTTTGTATTTCTTGTAGCTGAAATATGTTATCCTGTGATAACAGCATCAGTAATCTTTTAGTAGGGTATTACAGAAAGTGAACAGCACTATGTTTATGATAAACAGGAAATTGTATACTCTTTGAGTTATTAATTAGCATAGAAGGATATGTACATAAAAAACTTTTGAACTAAAATGGAGAGCATGTTCTGATATAGTACATTTTTGCTGGTTATGTCACTAACACTTCTATTATTATGCAAATAAGCAAATATTTGTAGAAATCCTGTATTTATGATTTAGCATTATTAGATAATTTCAGAAGGAATAGCTGGCACCTCCTTTCTTATAAAAACACTTGTGTAGTCACTGGAATGATAAATATTTTTAAGGATTTTGAATCTAATAAATAACATAATTAATAAATAAAATAAATATAAATAACAAGTAAAATAATAATATAATATCTTTTTAAGGATCATATGTATATTTATTGTTACCCTAGTTTTTCCCCTATGTCATTTTTAACAGCAATATGGAGTGATTTCAATATCTGTTTCAGCAGATTATTTCAACAATAACACAAATCTGTTGCAAAAGTTACTACTTGAAAAAGTTCTTGTACCTTATAAAGTGCTACTTATGAATGCAATAAGTGACATAAATATGCCACTAAATCTGACTTGATCTAAACCTCTCTAAATCTAGGTGAAATACCCGTCTGTAAAATACATCAGAAATAAAGTCCAGGTGCATCATGAAGGTGAAGTTAAGTAAGTTCTGTAGTGAGGTCTTTGATAAAAATTTATTTTGCTGATTATAAGAGGTGAAAATTAAATACATGCTAGCTCCTGCAATGAATGAAATAATTTAATTCCAAATACAATAACTGTAAATTTTGCATACCTAATTAATGTCTTCTTTCTATATTCAGGCATGATCATTAATTTTTTAACTAGCTTACTACTGATTTAATTAATTCCAGAAGTATCATTACTGATATGTTATTTGGCTAAAGCAGGCATCCGTCTACCCCTTAAAATATTTTTGATACATTTACTAAAACCAGTAACTTTATATATTTCTTCCTATTACCGTGATAAAAGTGTTGATAAATTTAAGTAGCGTGTGTTTGCTAAGCATTTTTTGGTTTTCTTTTTTTCAGAATAAAAGAAAAAATCTCTATTGAATGTGCAATGGAAGCAAATGTTTTTCCAGTTCAGCAGTTTCTGCTGAATTGTAAACAATTGGGTTGTTTCAAAAGGAGAGTAGCATGGTCTGTAACTCCGACAGCTAGTAGTAGTTTAGTTTACTGCTTCTACCACCTGCCTTCTGACTTAATATTGGAAGCAAGAAGCATGCAATTAAGTATGAGGAAATGAAAATAAATGACACTGTTCATTGCACATTACAAAGTGCCTGGCAGAGAGAATGCAGCTTGCCTGGACCTGATGACCCCAGGGGAAAACATGTCTCGTGCCTGGGAAAGCGCCAGCGAATCAGACACTGACCCTGGCTTTATCCACTATCAAATGCATTGGTTTCCTTCTTAGCAATTTGAAACTTTTTTTTTTTTTTTTTAAATTATAATTGAGTTCTGAAAAGCAGGGAGATATAAAATGAAACATACACGAAGTGTGTGGTAGAAGCTAAAGAACACCAAATGTGCAGGAGTATTTTCTTTATCATTTCTTGAGGAAAGTTATTTGCATTACATCCTGAATTGGACTAATTTGGACTGGTTACTATATTCTAAGGCTTCTAGAGGTGAAGATGTTTTTAAAGATTACTTCCATCTATGCAGCAATATTGGATTCAATGCAATATTACTGGGTATATAACTCAAAACCTCCCCTCATTCCAGAATCTGAATGCTTAAAACCTGTTTCATTTTAAAATGCCTGTTCTGTGAACACTATACCCTTTTCCTATATATCTGGCTTATACAGTGGTTAGAACACAAAGTAATAATTGTATTTAAGTCATTTGTCTGAAATTGTCTATGCATTTTTACAGAGGTAAGTAAATGCTATCCTGATATTACAGAATAGGCAGAAACTGCACCATAGAGAAATCTGATGTCTTGCTCAGAACACGTAACACATCAAAGAGTAGTTGAAAGTGAGATAACCAGTTGTACAAGAAAATGAAGGTTTTCACATAAATCATGTTATTTTGCTACAGAAGTCAAATTAGTCTTTTTTTTTAGATGAATGTAGGTGCCTTACAAATGAATTAACACATTACAGATTACTGTAATGCCTTAATTCAGCATTACTATCTGATTTAGATGGCCATGTATAAAGAGTGGGGAAACTTTCATAATGAAAGCAGAAGCAAGTAGAGATTTTCCTGTATTCATGATCTGGTACAAAACTAGAACTCAGATTAGATATGCCACAATTTTTAAACTTTTCAGTGAAGCTAAATAGCCAGAGAATCTCATAGAACAGACAATTTCAGGTAGAAATGCTGCCAAGACTTGGTGGTTTTTAGTGATTTCATCTTGAAGAAAGGAGCATCTTGGTAGGTTGATAGGTATTGTTTTGAGTATAGTTTTTTCACCCCATAACCCAAAGTAAAACTCAAGGGTGCAAACTCAGAAGGAATTGAAACTTTTTAGGGAGTCACAGACCCTCCATTCCAAAACCACCAACTTTCACATTTCGGGCTGTATGCAAGTACACTGATCTTTTTCTTTGTGTGCACACTCTGTAGAAGGATTTTTTCATATTTCAACCAAATTTTAGGTAAGTTCCTCACATTCTATGAAAGGTAGCCTTCTTCACTGCACTTCTTCACAGGACTGTATTTGGATGTCAGTCATTGAGTTTCTGCTAGTTAAAAATCATGTCTTTCAGAGATGCTTTCTATCCATAGTCCTGCACAACATGAAATATGGTTGACAGCTATATTACCACACTGCAGATTGCAAAGCAATTCACTTTCACACTTCTAAGTGCCTCTCCTTTCAAGACTTATGGACGTATGCCAAATTACTTGCATTGTGGTATATGGCCTTCTATATGTACTTTATAGAATGGGTGTCTGGTTTCCATTAAAATCAATGAAGTAGAGACCAAAAGAGCTTTTCTGAAGTGTTTACTAGATGTCAGACAAGGTTAATAATAAAATAGTTCATGTATAATATGTATCTTCAATATATTTCAGTGTTTATCTTTAAGAAGATATTTTCTGAATTTAGGATGGAAATTCCTCAGCTAAATTTAAATGTTGAGCAGCGTTAAGTTCAGCTGTCACTGTTTGCTCCCCATTAGTGTCTCTGTAAAAAATGATTTCATATCCTATTTAGAGAAGTGCTTCCAAATGTAATGGACCAGTAGCCATTTAAGGACTCTAAGGTCTTGTGCTAACAAAATCATCATGGTTATCTCAAATGAAATGGGAAAGACACAAGATGCCCTCCAATGCCATTTCTTCTAGATAAATTGGTGTCTATGCCATGTCATAAAGCCTTGTTTGTAGTCACTATTTCATTACAGCAATTCTTTTTCTGACAAGTTAAAGTGGATGATCAGCAGTGATAGTATAATAATATGATTAATTTATTATTAATTATTAAAATACTAGTGTGATTTTTTTCAGGCATATTACTATGGTAGATGAGGCAAAATTGTGGGGTTTAAAAATAAAGCCCTGTGACAAACATTATAGTGACAAACTGAATTTTGGGGGAGAGGAGAAAAGAGAGAGATGCTCTAAAGTTATCTGAATGAAATATGGACTCAAGTGAATTTAGTCAGTGTGATGAAAATTGACTTATATTTGGTGGAAAGACATAAAAATGAGTGTATGATGGTGGAGGGTACATTTCACCTTTCTGTTTTTTTTTTTCAATTATAATATAAAGTTTCCCTTAGGACTACAGTACCTAGAAGAAAGCAGCAATACAGTTTTAAAATTGTCTTGAGATTTAGAGGGGGAAAAAAAGAAATACATGGAAGTCATTATCACTGGCTTTTGTCAGTAATCCTAAATGCCTGAGGTTTTTGTTCTTGTTGAAGGATGTGTTTTACCACAATGGGGTAGGTAAAGTTGAGCTAGTGACTTGTTTTTCCAAATAACATTTTATTTTTGTAGTCCAGAGTTCCACTAAGTTGTGTTCTCCAAAGAATAAACAAATTATATGCAGTGTTTTTCACTTGAACTTTACCATATGTGAAAATTGTTGGTCTGTACCTCAAAGATGTTCTGTAAAATCATCTACTGTGGTTAGGAAACGTCAGCATGTCCATTTATCAAAATAGCTTGAAAGAAAATATAGTGAACAGGGACCTAAATGTACTGGAGCAGTTGCACTAGGTAATGCTCCATAAGTAAATTTGAAAGTGAAGCAAACTGGTGCCGTTTAAAAAAATACTGGTCTAGTTAGTAAGACAGAAAGTTTGCTGGCTAATTTCAAAATACAGAAAAGAAATTTCTGGATATTAAATTTAGTTTTTAAGAATTCCTGTACTGGAACACACTTCCCCTTTATCTCTGAAAATAACCCATGGAGGGTAGTAGTAGATTCCAGCAAACAGCGTGAGTACAGCATGGTCTTTCATTTGATATGCCCGCATAAGCTTGGCATTTGCTTCTCGTATCCCTAACCTTCATGAGCCTGATCTAATCTCTTGCAACATCTATCAAGTGTGTCACAGTAAGAAAGTTTGTCCACTGAAGTGGTGGAATGGAAAAACGGAATCTCACAAGTGAGAAATATTTATGCTTCCTTCACCAAGCTGTAAAGAGTCCACCACAGTTACATAAGCCTTTCCTGCAGGGTTTCAGCAGCTCTAAACATCCTCAACTAAGGTGACAAAAATCAACAAAAGTACCCAAAAAGAAGCTGTAAACAGCATGAAAACAAATGAAGGCAGAAAAATTAAACTTACAAAAAAACTTGCAGCCATGCTTTATGTTAAAATAACTTTAAAAAAAATTAGAGGTGTTCTTAGTTCTTTGTCCAGGCTTTCTCTTGCATTTCAACCAGATGCTGGAGATGAGGAAAATGTGGACAAATAAGATTCCTGAAGTGGTTTAGAATGAGTGGTTCAGAATGAGCATTAATGCAAGATGCATTTTGGAGTCTATAGGAAGTTTCTTGGTAATAGTAGTGAACAGAGAAAAATGCATTTCCACTCAGAACTACTGATGCTAAAGTTGAATTCTGCACAGATTGCTGGAGAAACAACCTTTCTAGAAAATAGAGGAAAATTATGGCACAACAGTGACTGCCACCTGCTGCAGTCCTGAGATAAAATGTGGGTGCCAGGATATTATTTCCCAGCTGTGATTAGCTCATTGGTGGTTTCTGTAAATGTGCTCCAAGAGAACTGCTCTGGAGACAGCTAACTAGATTTTCAGCTCCTGACAAAAAAAAGACATTATGAGTGTGAGGAAAACATCAAATTCTCACTTTAAGTCCCTGGTCTCCTGTGCAAGGACCTGCTGCCAAAATATTTTCAACTACCTCTTAATTTGTCTATTTTTGTCCTTTACTGTTAGCCCGAAAGACCACAGCAAGTCCAGAACTATGGTATAATAAAATCCAGTGTTTCTTAAAAAATGTTGAAAGCAAGCTTATATACTTATCCAACAGAAACATTGGAGACAGCTTTCTACATTTTTGGTTTAGCTTGAAAGCATAGACCAAAATCATGGCTGCTGGTCCAGAGCTGCAAAATATAGCAAAGCCAGCATTCAAACATGGCTGGTAGAAGCTGAGGATGCTCATATTTCTTCACAGTGCACACGTAAGTGTGGTCTAGTATGATGTCAAGTCTACCACAGAACATACCTTGCCTTTTTGGCCCCAGAATTTTATGGAAAATTAAGAATTTGCTATTGGCAAATGCGTATAAAACAATATTGAAAAAATAATGGGACGTGGTGATTTTTTTCAGTGGAAAGGAAAAATGTCTTCAGAAGACAAAAAAATGTGATCTATTAGCATAATAATATCATCAAAGATCAAGTGTTACAGTATTTTAACACTTTTTTTAACACATATTTCTACATTGCTGTTCCATAAGCATACAACAATAGCAGGTTAATATATCAAATGTATACATAAAGTCTTCCCACTGTGCGTAACTGTTCCATATATTACTGTTATATCGTCTGAGATTAAGTAAACCCAGAATGTAATGTACTGTACATAAATATAGCACTACTGAATCATAATAAAAATTTTAAAGTACCTTTTTACCATGAGAACTGTGTCAGACTCTCAGTGAAAATGTTGGTTAGCTGAAATGAGAAGGCTTTTTTCTTTTACCAGAAACATACCAATTTCAGCAAAACTTGAGTTTCAGGAAGGATTTTCTGGTTAAGCCTGAATAAAACCTAACATAGACAACCAGCCAATGGATGTCTGTGAACCAAGAGGGAACAAAGGTCAGTTTGTTCTTCTGTCTTTTTTTACATAAGAGACTTGAACCTGGATTTTCCACTCAAGTGAATGCCCTCCCTCTTGCTGGTAGTTTCAGTTTCCCCCACCAAATGTGTTCCCATCATTTTAAACATGTAACTGACCATTTGAAAGGTGGAGCATCAGACCGGTTCTAGCATAGCAACAGGGGAACTCAAGGAGAGGAAATGATGTTCATGTTCTCAGAAAACTTTTGCATATTTCCAAAATCAGAGTTCTGATAAAATTGAAAGTAACAAGGGTTTGAAAGTTAAAAAAAAAAAGGAAACTTGAAAGATATTCATGCATTCTTGAAGTAGCAGTATTTCAATAGGTAAACACTGCAACAGTAAGCAACCTCGTTTTTTATGGTAAAGGAAGTAGCAGTGCATACCAGAATGTTGCCCATGTTTGTAATCTGTGGAGACAGTGACAACGTCTTGTTATGGCTGAGTACGAATTCAGTATTTTCTAGACTTCTGGAAAAGCACACTCCACTGTGTCAGCTCTGGCAGGTCCACCCATGCAGCAGGCAGCTGAATGTCAAAGCCAATTGCTAATTCACCAAAGTGACAATGAAGAGTTCAGGGCTGCATGGGCTGAAGACAACATGAAAGAGAAAAAAAATGAAGCCACTATATTTACTTCTATGGCCTTGGATGAGTTTGCCATATTACCTTCTTACCCTGCATTCATTTCACTATCAGGCAATCTCCTGAAACATAATTTCTTTGCTTGTCCCCTTGATAGAACATTTTACTTTATTTAAAATGTTTGACTCTATTTGCAAAGGCAGGATAAAAAAGCATTTTATTTTTGCTATGAAATGAGAGAGTGAAGCAAGTTCCTGCAAGCAGGCTGCTTTGTTGAGTCAAATTTATACTCTCATTTTGAGTGTAGAGCTTATAACATTCTTCACTTCACAGGAAAAGATACGCTTTACGCTAATGCATAGTAATCTCTGTACAATCCCAACTCACTTTCTCTGCTTTCATCCACACCTTAGTGGGAAATTTCTCTGAGAAATTAACATGGGAATCAGCTTTTAATTGCATTTTCAAATATATTTATTGGTTAAGTTTTTTATTGTAGTGTTATGACAAAGTGATTTTACTAATTAATACTAATAGGTCTGTGATAACAGATAAAAGCCAGACACTGGAAAGTGCTGCATGTGGACCGTTTACTTTCCTGGAACATATTGGACATGAAATAGGTTAAATTGCTGTTATTTTCAAAACACATTATAAATTGGAAAAATTGTCACTGAAAAAAATAAGGCATTCACCAAATATTAACTGTTAAGAGTGAAGTTAAGAGTTATAGATGGTCTCACATTGTTTTTATTTTATGTGATCAGTATTATAGAGTGGTTGTATATAATAGATAATGCCAGCTATTTCAGTATGGGTGTCTTGCAAAAGCTAAATAAATAAAAAGTGACTTAGCTTTTATTTACCTTGCAGCAGGTGAACAAATAAGGTGACAGTGAAATAAATTATTTTTTCCTGCCAGCTAAGCATGTCGTCAATCCTTCTTACTAAAGTAATGAAGCAAGGAAACAATATTTTGTTTTCTTTTCACTGTAGTGGCGGAGTTTTACATCAAAAAGGAAGATAACACTTCAAATTTGAGGATAGCTGTAGCATGGTATTACTGTCTGCCTTCTAAGTCAAGTCCTGCTTTCTGTTTTAAAAAAATCTGAAATGGCTCTAGACTATCCTGTCATGAATATTGCCTCCTAGAAATTACTTGCATAACATGTAAAGAACATATACGAACAATTTATTTGGTCTCTGTTTCACTCTGTTGTGGAAGTTTTATTTATGTACTGCACAGGATTTCTTCAAGGAAATGCTTGTGTTTTCTGTCCATAATCAGATGCTCAGAATTTCTTGTAAAAGTGGGACTGTCAAGTGCAAAAGGAAAAAAAAAATTCTCATTTATTTCCTTCTAATTCTTTGTTTCACTTGGGAGCCCAGGCTTCAGTTTAAATTTCAGGGATGCCATTCAGAGCAAAGTATTTGTAGAATTTTAAAAATGGCCTTTTATAAAGGCAGCAGTGAAAATGGTGATCTGTTGTTTACTTTCTGTGGCAAAATTGCAGGGTGGCTTTTCTCCATGGGCCCTTTGATATTAGACTATTAAATCCACTTTCACTGCCAGTCCTGGACTTCTGAAAACTTCTAGACTACATACATATGACAGCTTTGAGAAGCAGTGGGAGGAACGTGAAAGACGGTGCAAAACTGAATTCTGTGGAAACTGGGCAAATTGCCAGTAAATTCAATGAAGCTTTTCATTAAATTCAGCGTGTTTTACATTAAAGCTGAATTTGGCCCACTGTCTACAGCTATTAAAGTTATAGAGATTTTAAAAGTTACATGAAATTTAATGTACTTGAAAAAATTCAGTATAATGTTGAATCTATTTTAAACCAACTTGAAAATACTTTAAAATTATCCTGTTAAGGATTCATATAGTGTGTGGCTTCTCTCTTTATTTTCTGTCTGGATGGATCAAATTAAACACATGGTGATTGGTTCCCAGAGTTTTCTGTATACACTTGGCAGCATCAAATGAAAATATGCATACATCTGTTTATAAGAAAATTCTTCTGTTGTTGTGAGATTTTTTTTAATGACCATCATAGAGTGATAGATGATTAAGATTGTTCTCTTTTCTCCTTTAAATTTGTCTTAGATTGATGTTATAATATTGGCCAGCTTCATTTCATCAGTAAATGTCCAGAAGGTAAGGACTTTAAGAGCTCTACAAAGAAAGACATACTTTTATGTCCTAAAGAATGTGGAAAAATGGCATTCTTTTCCTTCCCATCCTAAGGAGGTATGAATAGAGAAGTTAGAATAGGACAGATCAAATAAGTCAGTGAGACCTGCTTGCAGGATTGTGGCCCTATTTAGGATCCATGCTTCTAGTTTTGCAACTTCTGTCTAAGCAATAGAAGATGTTTGCAGACAGGGAGTGTTATTAGTGATTTTTTTTGATAAAAGGTCTTTGGGAATAGTCTGGACAGCAAATCACATGGTGATATGTAAGGAGATAAAGGGAAGAGATCAAAGTTAAAATTTCCCGTTTACATGCAAACAGTGAGTTTTGCAGTGTACACTTTGCTTGGCTGAGAAAGTTATGTTCATTAGGTCCTAATTGTCCAGCCAAACCCAGAGGGGAATGCAGTTGAATGCAGGTACATTCAAGGAAATTATGTGAAAAGAAATGTGCTTTCATAGTGAACACTTCACAGCTACAAAGCCTTAGGTCATGCATTTGAGTTCTACGCTATACAGTTTCCAGATCAGAAGGCAAAATTCTTGACCAAAGACTGTGTGCTGACACTTTTGAAATAAGCAAATGCCATCCATTTCTTCCCTTGTGTCTGGATGCCATTCGCATCTGGGAATGTTCTGCCCAAGAGGGTACTACAGGTCCCTTCGTTCATAAGACAAAGTTATAGTCACTGATATTAGATCACTAATATGTGAATTATCCTGTAAATTCATTCAGGGACACCAGTTTTGAACATTGCCAAGTTAATTTATATTGACAACACATCTGTAAGATGAAGAACATTAGCAGTATTTCATAACCAGACAGGTAGCGAGTTATCCCAAAACACAAGAAAAGTTGGCAGTTACTTAGGGTGGAAGTCAGCACATGGTGTTCAAAGCACTGCTTAGGGGAGTTCAGCTGGTTTACCTCCTATCTCACTGGTTCACTGGTTTTTTTGTGTGCAACAGGGTGGTTAGTCCTGCATGAGGCATGAGATGGCTGTTTTTCCAGCAGCATTCACAATCTTCGACCCAAAAAACTGCAAAAGCAACAATGTTTTCTGTAAGCCTGCTCCCTTTCCTTGTCATAAGTTTTTCTCTCCATGTTTTGGTCAAACTCCATTTTCTTTTTAAAATATAATTTTAAAATATATCCAGTTACTTAATTTTCCCGTCATGAAATTCCACTCTGTTCATTTCAAGAGCACCTTTTCATTGCTGGCCTTGGTGACAGTAAAGTGACTTTTGTCCTATATTGGTTATGCTGCATCAAAGTCTAATTCAGGCTTAAAACTGCCCTCTAGCAATTACTTACTATTTGAATTTATCCCTGGTTATTTAACTAATAATTCAATAACCTCAAAAACTCAAGAAGAGACAGGCAATAATGTGCAATTCTTGATGGTTTTTATTTTTATGTTCCGCTGTCACCACAAAGAGTATCCCTTAATTATGTATTTGAATTATTGATGCTTCTTGGTTGTAGAGAAGCCTATAATCTGAGTGTCTTTTATTTGAATTTCTACCATTTTATTCTGCCAAATCTATATAGAAAAATATGGCATTTACTGTAGTTTATTGTATGATATCAGTAAACTCGCCCAAACAAATGAAGTAAGACTGCATCTTTCAGTAACAGAAAACATAGTGGAAAGAAGAAAAAGAAATTGCACAATGACAAGAAGAACTGTGAGCCAATAGGAATATAAAACATGTTCACCTTCTTGTTATCTCACAGCATTCAGATGATCATAACAGTTTAGAAAGCATACCGCCCACACCACAGGATCTTGCTCCTCTTTAATTTTCTCTAATTTGTGTAGTGAATAACCAAATACTCATAATGCAATTAGAAGATAATCAGGCTTGTAATTATGTTAATTGCTGGAGACTTACATCAATCCTCCAGCAAAGTGATAGGATTTCAGGGGAACTATTAACATGGGAAGAGAGAGGAAGCACACATGAGAGAGAAAGAGATTGGGGGAGTGGGTAAATTGATGAACAGCTTAGGCTTGTATCATTGAGCAACAATGAGAATACAATGGTGCAACAAATGAAAAGGGCCTCAAGGGGAGAAGCTCAGAAAATGAGGTTTTAGGTACCAGCAACTCAACCTCTTTTGTCTGTTTTCTTCCCATAAATAATCATGTTGTGCATCTATATTTATTGTAATAAGCCCAATTCAGAGAAATCGGATCCATAGCTGAACAGAGAACAAAGGGGAACTGTTCAGCTATGCAGCAGTTTGCCATGTCTCCCACACCACTGAAAGAGCCACTGTATTACCTTCTGTCCTCGACTCCTGGGGGTATTCTTTTCTCATGGTGATGTCCGATATTACATTTAAAGCCATAATACTGCAACTGCAATGGGCTGTCTCAGAAATGTCATGGATCAGTCATAATCTCTGAAGAACATACAATACATAGTGGACTGACAGAATTTATAAAGTAATCCACAGTGGAGATGGTTTTTTATGTTTTTATTTACCTTTTTGTCAGTAGCTCATCGAGGTTGTAATGATTGCTTAAGTCTTTTGATAGACTTAAGTTTTAAGTCTGAGTTTTGTCACATGTAGTCTGATATAAGTTGTAGATGATGACTGTACTCTGTTAGGGTGGCTATTTCTCTGTTTACAGAACAGTTTTCTGCATTTACACTACCTGTCAGAAATTGACTAGCTGGCTTAAAATAAAAATAGATTTTTAAAAAGAGTATAGTTATTATTACTAAGTTACTTTTTGTAGTTTAAAAGTTAGTTTCCACATGGAAAATTAAACTAGTAAGGATCAAGAAAGTAAGACTACCCTTAGACTACCATAATCTTTTTGCCTACAACAGTCATGATAAAGATAATGAGTAAAATCAGTTGTTTTCTCTTTTGATCTCTATGTTTATATATGCAATTAAACTAAATGGCATTTTGCAACATTTTATTTACTCTAGGAATATCCCTAGATGTAAAAATACATTAGGTTTTGCAACCCCATGGAAAAGCACATTTTGTCATATGTATTTTTGTGGGCATTAGGCTATTATTTATGAACTATGAATAATGATCTAAAGAGCTGAAGGGCTAAGAGAAGATATTTAAACATATTGAAGTGCCCTGTTTTGAAATATTTCTTATAAATGACTTGTTCTGTAAATTTGATTCAGGTTCAACTATCAAGTGTCATCGGTCATTCCTACCATATCATGTCTTTAAATTCCAATTAAGTTTGATTTCTCAGTTCTAAAAAGCCTAGGAAGTGTCAAAAGAAACTCTCTTTCAAGGGCTTCATCTACTAGAGATTTCTCCCTCATTGTTTCTTCAAACAGATGAGTGCTGCATACCTTGACTCCAGCCATGACAACACAATTCCCATGAAGCAGCCCTTAAAAATCACTCTGGAGCTCACACAGCAGGAGACTGAAGAACATAAACCCAATGTAAGCCCAAGCTTCCTTACACATAATTCCTCAGCTCTGTGGGGCTGCATGCCCCTCTTTGGCCCACCCTGGTGTACCCTTGTTGCAGGAGTGTGGCAAATATGGGGGCACTGAATCAATCCAGGTCTATTCTGGGCCTCTGCAAGTGTCTGAAGGAACTGTGTCTGTCTGGCAAAAAGATTGAGCATGTAATATGCTCAGAGGACACCTCCAAATCTAAACAATCCAGGTGAAAAACCAAAAAAGGGAACAGCACCTTCTTCTTTCCGTGCCCTTCCCACATAGCTGTACTCAGCACCCAGTGCAGTGGGGAGGGGATGTGCTATTCAGCAGTCTTCCTCGTCAAGGACAGAGCAATGCTCAGTTTACTTTATACAGACTGACACATTTAGGCCGTCATGGAGCTGTAAAATTTCATTTTACCTCAATGATGCTTCCAATGTTCTGAAAGTGAAGCTTTGAATGCCAGTTTCACTCAGAAAGTGACTTCCCAGAAAATTTAAGTAGAACAGAACAAAACATAACCCTATATTTTTGCTTTTGCTTCTTTTTACTTCTTACATGAAAGGTATTGACTGACATCTCTCTCCCTTGTTGGTAAGCTTTTACTGTGTGTAGTGTACCTAATAATAATCTTCACATAAATGCAGTTGTGAAGATATCCCAACCTTATTGTTACTGAATTTTTATAGATATTGTAATGAGCAATAAAGTATAATTTATTTTAATTAAGTACTCTTGTAGATGTGCATGGAGTTTTAAAACACATTCACACCATACTTAAGTATGATCTAATTTTACTATCTTTTGTTGAGCTGTGCTCTGGATTCCCAGCTATTCTTAGGAGAAGAAGGAACAGAAAGGACGATGCAAGAAGATAAACTGTTAAGCAAGGAAAAGACAAGTTTTAAAAGTGTATTCCAAGTTGAAATTTGAAAGAAAGGAAGTTTTGCTCAGTTATGACTTACTTTCATGCTTCTTTTCGAATCTTCCTTGGATCATACCTGTCAGCCACAAGCTCTTTAAAATTGGGCTGATCTGTGCTTGGGGTTTGGGTTTTCATGTGCAGGTGGGATAAAGGTTTTACTCATAAATCCCAGTGGTAGTATCAAGTGAAAAGGTCACTTCAGAGCCTCTTGGCACTTTCTGTTGGTAGCACAATAACAATATTTCATGACATTGTCCAGGATATGGAGCCCAAGCAATAGAGAAGGCATTATTATCTACAACATCCCTGTGCTGGTTCAATACCCTATTTCTTTTCACTACAAAATGTCTGTTTTCCTGGCTGTCAAATCTCAGGGTTTTCCTACAGGTTAGATTCTAGATTTCAGAGATTCTTGCTGACTCCCTACCACTGTTTCTATAGCTGTCTTTTTCCAGTTGTTCATTCACAAAGTGAATATAATTCACTTTATAATTGAAAAGACCTTGTAAACTGGTGCCTGACCTGCCCAAGGTTCTCCAGCTTATGTAACATTTCGAGGAGCATCTCAAGCCTGAAATGACTAAAATATTACCAGTGGAACACAGTGAGGCTCATTGTCCTGATACCCAGTGCCCCCGAATGCAGCAGGTCCCAGAGTCTTTTCAATTAATTACATCTACCATACTTGTAAAGGTGGTATCTGAGAAGTTGTACAGGGATGAAATACAGGTGCACGAAATGAAAGCAAGTATCAATGTCTACCTTTGTCAAGATGTCAGGGAGGAAATTTTCTTTCTTCTGTGGAAGAAATGACTGTACCTTTGGTAGGACATTCTGTCCTAGCCTATAATGTAAAGCAATAGCAATCCACACAGAAAGAAATGAAAGAGTCACAAAAAAATTCTGTGAATTGAATGAAGTTCCCACCACAGATCTATGTACCAGTATCAGCAGCAGAAAAAGAAGAAGAAAAGGATTGTCCTCCCCTCTGTTCCTCCTGGGACTCCAGCTGGAGTGCTGCAATCACATCTGGAATTGCCCAACATTAAAAGGACATGAATCTGCTAGACAAAGTCCAGAGGAGGCCACAAAGGGATGGAGCACCTCTCCTATGAAGACTAGATGAGAGGACTTGGGTTGTTTAGCCTAGAAAAGACAAGTCTCTAGGGAGAACTTAGAGCACTTTCCAGTACCTAAAGGGGCTACAGGAAAGATGCAGAGGGATTTTTTACAAGGACATGTAATGACAGGACAAGGGACAATAGCTTTAAAGTGACAGAGGGCAAGTTTAGATTAAATATTAAGAAGAAATGCTTTGAAGTTTTCAAGGCCAGATTGGAAGGGGCTTTGAGCAACCTGGTCTAGTGAAAAGTCTCAGTGTCCATGACAGGGGGGTTGGAGCTAAATCATCCATCCAAACCAGTCTATGATTCCATGATGTCATTGAAAACCTGTACATTTACAGAGCTTCTTCTGCAAAAAGAGCTTCTTCTGCAAATAATTTCAAACACATAGTCTAATGGTAAAACAGCAAAGCATCATTTTGCCCCATTGTAACATCACATGTCTCCATGCCCATGACTGGATTCATTAAAGGAAATGTACATAATTAAAGGAAATGTATATAATTCTTATTTTCTGCCTTGAACATACCCTGAGTAATGGTGGGGGGGGGGGGGAGCCTCAAGGTTTGAACCAGAAATAGGATGGTTGCTTTCTTTTTCTTTTTCTTTTCCTTTTTCTTTTTCTTTTTCTTTTTCTTTTTCTTTTTCTTTTTCTTTTTCTTTTTCTTTTTCTTTTTCTTTTTCTTTTGAGAATGTGACCTAAATTCAGCATTCAGGCATTCAAAGTTAAATCACATCAACAATTGTCTTCCGGCTTTTGTTATCTCAATATTGACAGTTTCCTTGTCAGTACAGAATTTTTCAGCTGCTGCCTTGTAGTGATTTGGAAGAGCTTGCTTTCAGATATCAGCAGTCCCTAGCTTGTGAGAAGGTGGACATATCCTTGAATACTCGTGTGCCAGTATGACAGTGGGTCAGAGGCAGCTGTTCACACAACTTCATTAAAATTGTCTCACAGCAGTTTTGGAAGCATTTCTTATTACTGTTTATTAGTCAAAATGATGTTATGATTGTTATATATATATGTTATGACGCTTTTAATTGTCCTGCCACAAGCTTCTCGTAGCATATGATTAGAGAAAATGCAGAGATTGCAATATAGTCAGATTTCTCAGCATTTTCCACATATTTATCTGCTGCCACACACTTTTGCTCCGTGATGGATCCATGCTGTGGCATTCTTATACAAGTGTCCAATGGCAGTGGCATACATGCACCCCCAGGGACAAGCCCTTTATGCTGTATCCTCAATACATGTGAGTAAATACAGCACACTTCCTCTGTAAGAGAAGATGATGAGGTGCACACATGGATGCACATCTACCATGTGTGGGACCAGCTGTGCCAGCTGCTGTAATTACTGCCAGTGTAGGATCAATACAGTACAACACAATTCTCTTTTGGTGAGAGCAGTATCTGAGAGAAGTAAGTTTGGAGTTTATATTATTGCTTTTGTAGAAAGGACATCAGCTTCTTCTAGAACAGAGTGTGAAAAATGATGCTCTATTCATCCTGCTAAAGATGTTAGTTACCAGTGCAGGTTGGTCATTGTACAGGAGGAAAGTACATAGATACAAATCAAGCTGGTCTACAGTGTCGATGTCCATTTTTGTGTTTATAAAACTAAACTACTTATCACTGAGTGCCTTGGTCGAGGTAAGCTTTGCAATGAAGAAAGGGTTATTTTTTCTAAATATATCTTCCTATTCCAGGATTTATATGAAAATCCCAGTAATGCCAAGCTATGGTAGAGCTACTAGTCAGTCAGGAAAAATGCAATTAATTTTTTGGGGGAGTGGGAAGTAGACAACACAACACAAAGCCTTTCCCAAAACTCTGGCCATACTCAGGAAGGTGAAATGTATGAGGAGAGTTTGGGATGAGAGATATGGGTGTAAGTTCTTTTCTTTTTTCTGAGGGAGTATTGTGCATAGAGGAAAAAAAAAAAAGAAAAACAATAACAACAAAAAAACCCCAGACATTTCAAGGAAGAAGGTGGAAGAAATCCAAGGACCGACAGAAAGGGGTGATCTTCAAAAAGAGATAAACAGAGTGTATTTGGGTAAAACACTAGATATATCTGAAGTGTAGGTACTTGGTTTTGGTTTTGTTTGCAACGAAATATTGCAAACATTCGTTGGGTA
This sequence comes from Motacilla alba alba, assembly GCF_015832195.1. Lineage (NCBI taxonomy): Eukaryota > Metazoa > Chordata > Aves > Passeriformes > Motacillidae > Motacilla > Motacilla alba. The sequence continues at coordinate 114,629,834 of NC_052017.1, forward strand.
GACAAATAATTATATGAAAGAGCTGCCTGACTTCCTCAGCAATTCTCCAATATGCAAGACACTGATTTTAGCTAAGTGCTTATTAAAAATTAACATTATTTTCCATTGGCTTGTGAGAACATTTACTGAATTTAGTAAGACTTTGCTTTTACTTTGTACTTAATATATCTTCAGATATTCTAACTCATATTATTTGCATTCCATAAAAAGATGCTTGTAAAATTCATTTTAGAGCCATATTTTGAAACAAAGAGTTTAGAGAAAAATAAATTGAAAGTTCTTTTTGTGCTTTTCTGCAGAATGCTGTCTTGGCACACAGCAGAATAGCTTGCTTACTTATTTGGATTTACAGCCTAGAATGAAAATTATAGAAAATCTATGTAGAATAGAAAGCAGAAAAGAATTAACTTCAACAAAACTGGAATGAAACTCCTGTAGATTTTGCCAGGTCTATTGTCTCAGCTGCCAGGTTTCTTCATCTTTTGCCAGGTTCTCTCTCTAGATGCTAGTTAATTTTTCCATACATCAAATGCTTCACACCTGATTAGATTGGCTTTTACACTGCTAGAAGGACAGGACATTCCTAACCTGCTATGACTAGAAGCCAGACTGTCTTTTGAAACATTGGCTCTGCTCTGGAGGCTCTCTTAGGGACACCTTGTGGAGGGTAATCAATTTCCATCAGGACAGGAGTTCAGCCTCTCTCTTGTGACCGTCATAATATAATTAAAAATTATCCTCAAGAAATTTTACTGTGTATTTCCACCAGCTGTGCCTGACTCCTTTCGTTCTGCTCTTTTGACAGCAGTAGTTCTGCCCATCTCGGATGGTCTCCAGTGAGCTCCTGCATTCAAAAACGCATTGTCTTTTGTTTTAAGTGGCCTACCAAAGCCTTCCTCTCAGTGTCCTAGTTTCTTTTTCATGCGCTCACACATTTATTAGATTGGCTTCATCATGAATCATTAATTACCAAGCATTTTTTGTTGCTTTTTTTCCTAGGAGTTGTTTGTAACATGAAGAGGTTTCTTTTTCACTCTTCTCACAATGAAATAAAGTCCAAAAGTTGTGTGACAGATTTGTGCTTGAAGAGAAGCCACTGAGTCAGTGGTGACTTCCTTTTACTCGGCTGCTTTTTGCTTCCAGTCCTTGCTTTAGGGAGGGATATGGTGGAGTTTATTTATCCTTGCCCCTCCCTTGGAAAATTGTCCTGCAGGAATTCAAATCTTATGCTATTTCCTGGGCCATCAGGAAGGCAGTAGAGGTGAAAAAATGGTCTACTATCTCTCTTCAGTCCAAATGGAAGGCTTTTCAACCAAAATTGAGGGGTTTATTGGGAAATTTCTGGGGAAGATCTGAGAATCCAGTTAGACTGCAGAGGGAATGTGCTGCTAAACCAGCAGTAAAAGCGTCATTGGGATATAGTGTACATTTTAAGCAGATGAAGTAAGAAATATTAGCATGTGCAGAATTTGATATGAGAGAGATTGCACCACTGCCACCATGCCATGAAGTTGCATAAGCGAGTCCTTCCAGGAAAATAAGGTGTGGGGCATGCTATGAGTCTCACTTTATATACCAGGCTTAGTTCAGAATTTCTGAGAGATGCCTACTCTGCAAGATTTCAGACTCACTCAGGCAGTCACTAGCATTTCCTTTTGATTAGATGAGGCATCTGGGGCAATTAGGTGAATCCCATCCCTTGACACCAAACCATCCTTATCTATCCAGGAAGAAACTTGAGTACCCCACAAGCTCAGCAGCCTCTTCTGCAGGCAGTTCTGGCTTGCCAGTGTGAGGACCAGCTCCCACTCCCGGACTTATGACTGTCATCAGCCTGCTGTGAAACAGTCTTCAAAAATCTCCTCAAGCCCTTCCCTGCTTTGCTCAGGAACTGCATTTTAACTGTGTTTAACTACATTTTAACTCAGTACCCAGACCATGGTACTCACCAGAGCTGTGCTGTGGCCATGTCTCTGCCTGGCCACAGACCTCTGAACCCAGGATCTACTGCCAATGACTTCCTGGCTCCACTTTGGACCTGTCTCATCCCTGTGGATTTGTCCAGCGATCTCCTTATAATGCCTGACACTGCTCCACTCTTCGCATTGGGAACACCTATATGTTCCCCACTATACTCACTTTCTTTTCCTTTCAGTTTACCATAAAGATTTGATTTTATTGTAGAAAATACATGAGGTTCAGTGTGGAATTTAACATACTTCTTCTTCCTTTCAATGCGTTACTTTCTTTTTTAAATTCATATGGGCATGGAATTCTTACAAGGTGATGGGCATTAAGAAAGAAATGCAGTTACATGGTTAGAAATGAAACTTATGGACTGAAAGTCTGAGATGTTCAGTTGTTCATTGGTGAGATGTTCAATACTTCTAAAGCACTGATATGGTTATTACATTAATGTAAACAATGTAAAAATTTATCTTTTTTGTGTATCTCTATCCTTTTACTATGACTCCATGATTGCATAGTGTGATGTAAGCCCTTTTTCAAGAAAGACCTCAAGCATGTCTTCAGGTTCGTTCTATTCAGGAAATCACTTCAACATAAGTTTCAAGGATATCCTTTAATACCTCTTCTGCTTTGTTTGCTTTTCTAGGCCTACTTTGAAAAGTTTGAGTAGACTGACTCTGAAAAAGAGGGTCACTGCTAAGAACTTACATTGCTGGTAGATTATTAAGGTCATCCAAAATGCGTGCATAGTATTGAAATAAACACAACATTCATTCTGTAATATATATGGAGTTTTGTTTTTGTTTTTTTTTTCATACAGGTTGACACTTTGAAAGCATTCAGGTGTTTCAAAATAGTTCATTCAATTTTGTTTTCTTGCTGCAAAAGTCAAGAGCCTGTCAGTTGCTCTTTCCTGGAACACCAAGCACTCACAACTCCCTTCTGAGTCAAGCATCAGTGAAGGGTAAATGGATATTAGGAGAAAAACTAGTTATATAGTCCAGAATTTTTCAAGAAGCAGCTTTCAACTGTTGAAAATATGTTCTTGAGGCTTACTTTACTTTTGAAAGTAATGAATTTTCCGTCACATTAAAGGTCTGGTGTAAAGTGTTGGGTATAATGTACTCTTCTGCAAAACTTTTAGACAGAAATCCAAGAAGGTTTATATATACATACATATATATATATATATATATATATATATATATATATATAAATATTTCACTAGCAAATTATATGTATAAGCTTCAACAGGAGCTGCATCTAATATTCCAATATAAATCAATTTTCTTCTTGGAACCATTTAGTACCTGCAAAATGCATAAAAGAAATTGCTTATACTCTGTATTCCTAAACCATATACTGTGTATATGGTTTGAAATGGATGACAGAGAAAAATCTTAATCTAATGTTCCTGATCTACTGCATGTGTTTAATTTTAAGTGGGACTTGGCAGTTACAAGTGATTCCTGTGTGTATCTCAATGTGTTTTTTGTTCATCAATGCACACAGTCACACATAATTCACCATGCTCAGGGGAGCCAGACCCTTGCTAAAATGAGATTTAAAAGAGAAATAGTTACACTCTAACCTCCAGTTTTCTTTTTACCAGCAAGCACTTTTAACACTCCTTCACCACTCTGAAAAGGATGACAAATTCAGAAAGTCTCTCTTGGGGGGTGGTTGCTCTGTTGTCAGTCCCTCCGGCGCTGGAGATGGCTGCTACAAGCCACGAGGTGCAAGCTCTCGGTGTTTCCAGGTCCCAGTCCAGAGCAGGTTCAAGTAGTTCCAAAAAGGGGAGGAAAAAAAAGGGAAAAAAAAAGAAAAAAAGGAAAAAAAAGGAAAAAAAAAACAGTCCAGGGGGAAAAAAAAATGGACTGCTTAGCTAAACTAGCTAATGAGCAGAAGCAGAAGCAAAAGCAAGAGCGAAGCAGGAGCAAGCAGAAGCCAGAGCAAGAGCAAAGCAAAAAGCCCAGCAAAAAGCAAAAGCCACACTATGTACTCCCTGTCTCTGTGTCCCGCCAGCCGTGGGGGAGCGGGCAGATAACAAAACCCAAAACAAAACATTCACTCTTCAGAGCCAGTCTTGAAGGCACAGAACATAATATCCAGCATAAACAGAACACACAAATGGGGATACAAGCATCATAACGTCACCCTAGGACAGTACACTATTCTGCCCTAGTAGCTGTGATTGCTTTTTGTGAAGGGCATGTGGCCCAGTCCAAGTGCATTTTCCAGACTTGGACTGTGTATTATGCACATGATGCAGACCTCCCTGTGTAGAGGTGTCTGTGCAGACACAGGACAGGGCACAGGGCAGCCTGAGGCTGGTATTAGTTCCCTCTCCTCTCTTGACTTTTGAGATGTTTTAAATACATCACATGACTCTAGTACATTTGTGAGCTTTGGCAAGTGACTGGTAGGGTGAGGAGGACTGATGAACATTGCCATAGATCAGTCCTGACAAAAAATCAAATTTTGGAAGCCTTCCAACTCTAGTACTTCTCCTGTGTCTAATATTTTACGCAAATACTTAAATGGGCTTTAGGAAAGAGAATTTGGCTCCCTTTGTGTTCAGTGTGGGATACAAGCACAGTTGCAGAGAGCCAAACCCACCATGGTTCTGACCATGGCCTTTAAGCCCTTCCTAGTCCAAATACCTCCAGCTGTTTTGTCAGACCTGCTCCAGGGAAATGCTTTTACTGTGTCTGCCAACCTGTAGGACATTACACATTCAGCAGTGCACAGAAAGCTCTGTAATTTTGATGTGAAGAAAAACAGTAAATCTGGCTGTAGACTAAATAGAAACAAGAAGAGAAGCAACGGGCAGTCAGACTTAAAATGCAGTTGTCCTAGGTACGCAGAAAATTGCTTTATGAGCCCAGCACATACAGCCAATTTTCTACTGTGCATTGAGAGAAAAAGCTTGCAAATATGGAATTTCTGGCAATGGAAACTTGTCTAATGTAGCAGGTCAGATACATGTGAGAAGTTTTTATCTGCATAATGGTGTATGGTGGCAGATTACTTTTCTTAACCTTGTAATTTTATTGCAACATTAATGAAGTATAGCTTTTAAGGGTGAAAGGTATAATCTATTATCACTTGAGGAGGGAAGGACAGACCAAATCTAACCCATGGGGATGTTTTTCTAGATTATATGGTATAATATGCTCTTGTTTCTGTTCCAGGAAGGTACTGTAAATACTGCCAAATTTCTTTGTTTACTTATATGGAAGTAGCACTGACCAATCAATACAAGTAGCAAAGGAGAGGGGCAGCTCTGACCAACTGTGGCAAGTTTAGACCACTTGTGATACCAAATTGGGTAGTTAAGACAAAGGTGAATTATCAGTGATATAGGAAATTATATTTTATACCTCTTTGTAAGCATTTCCTTCTGAGTGAATTTTTACAAAGTTCACATCAATTTCTATCAATAAATATAGTTTTTGTCAAATGGTGTCCTAAACACTCACCTTGATATGAACTTGTCCAAAGTAAAAGTGTAGCCCTGTGATCTATATGCCTCTTAGGACTAATGATATTTATTTTCTGCTAAGAATGATCATCTTAAATATAGTGTGTTTTCATGGTCCAGTGACACATTTCAGAACTATTTGGCACCTGCCTGACCCTCAGCCTACCCCTAGACTTATGATGCATTATACTTGCTCTGTTTTAGATGCCTTTCAGCATTACTAAACTCAGCCTTCTTCCTAGTCCACAAGAGACCTAGAAAACCTATAAAAACCAAGGACTTCAACTTTTTTGGGCATCCTAATCAATTTCTACTTTGTTCTCAGCAATCCTCCCTGCTGCAGGTATTATAGGAATATAATTTCCTCAGTCCTCATCAGAAATATATGTAGCTCTATTAAAAGAGTCAAACTGTAAAGTCAGTTTTTCTATCCAAATTGCCAAAACCCCTCACTTAACTACTTAACAGACCAAAGCCACATCTATCAAAGTTCTCATCAATAAACCTTTGCCAAGTGATTCTTGCCTGCATTCAAGCTTTTAGTCCTTTAAAAATCTAATGGCAGATCCAGATCTTCCATTTCTTGTCTTCTCAAAACTAACCATGGCCTCAGTCTCAGACCATCCATCCACAAGTCATGCAAAATCTGATGTCTGATATTCTGAACATGAAACCCGACTGATGGGGGGCTGTTGCTCATGACCAGTGGTCAAAAGAGAGTTATGTATGGATCAGTGTCTACAGTTGTGCTAGATTCACCTTTCAGGAAAACATGAGAATTATTTCCTTGCATTTAGGAGGCAAGAAACTAGGATGAGAGCTGGAGCCAGGTAGCTGTTAGAGCTAGAATTTAGTTAAGGCCCATTTTTGTCACTGTGATTCAACCAATGACTGTAATCTCTGCTCTGTCAAACCCGTGTCATTGCATCTTAGTCCCATGAGCAAGCCATTTGTGCCAAAGAACTTACAAAGGGATATTTCCCATCTGGAGCAGCACTTACTCGAGAAATGAAGATTTCTTAGGATTTGTCCACACACCACATTGTATTTGGCACTCTCTTCACCACAGACTGAGCTGGATTTTTTAATACTCATTGATCCAAAGGAGACATAGAGTTGAAGAAGTGCTTTGCTCTGCTGGCAGTTAGACCTGTGGCTTTGAGGATTACAATTTCAATCTAACTCTTGAATCCCAGCTCTCCCTAAGCTTGGCTTAACTGTAGCTGTTTGATACATGTCCATGAAGACATGTCCATGACTGTTTAAGCATTTGGCCCTATTGAAGAAAGAATGAACATTCAACCTTTTGTATCTAGAATAATGATGCTTTATTGTGGTCCTACACTGGATTATGTGAGTGCACACTCTCAGATCAGGATTAGTCCTGGAATCCCTCTATGACAGCCTGAATAGGCCTGCTCATTTTGAGCAAATCATTTAGCATTTCTGCTCCTTAAATTGTTTGGGTGAGGACAGATGGCTGTGACAGACCTTGTATATTCTCCTCTTCACAGCTTCTCCAATAGTCCGTAAACCCTATCTCCAGCACCCTAGAATTTCAGTTCTTGGCTTTGTATCACCAAAAATTGCTACTGTGCCAAATTTGAGAAGCAAAGTAGGTTTTGAAATATGGAAAAGTATCCAGCAGGGACCAAGGTAAAGCTATCATATTCATTGAACAGATTATAAACCATATTTAAAACTATTTATCCATGGGTTAAAATCGGGTTCATTAACAAAAGATTTAAATGTTCCCTATTCCTTTGTCTTGGTACAGCAGAAAAAATTCTGAAAATGTGATAGCTCTGTGCTGTACTGAACAGAATCAAATCTTTCATGCAAGTCAAACTTCAGTTCTCTACTAATAAAATCCTACATGCCCCTTTATGGCACATGTTTTTTCTGTAGTGGAAACGACACAAATCCTTAATACAGCATCAGTGCTGCCATTGGGCTTTGTATTCTTATAAATGTTCCCATGGGAAATCTGAAGTTTGGCACCAGTAGACTGTATTTTTAAAATATCACAGATGGGGTGGAACCCAGCATCATGTTGCTTATTACTCTGGTGATCTATCTAAATGGTATTCTTTGCTGCTGAAATCTAATAAAAAATAACATTTTTGAACTATTAGAGATTGGATTAAAGCTCCTAATTGTCTCTTTCATAACCAAGGAAGGTCCATATTAATAATTCTTTCCAGAGCCATTGAAAAGAAGACATCTGTTTCAGCATACATTGTGAAACTCAAATCTGTCCAGTGCAGTTTTATTCATTTGTTACTTTCCATGAACAAATGTGACTGCACATTTATTTAAATCTTTAGAAATGTGGATGAACAAACAGAAGACAAAGTAAAGTTAAACCTGAATTGGAGACATGCTGTTATGGAAGAAACATTTCCACTCGCAGTAGGTGGTTTCTGCCCTTGCAATAACCCATTGCAATAATTCTGATATAGTCAAACTGTGCCTCTCTTATTCACTGCCTCAAATGGATGGACAGTTCCAAAAAGATTGCAAATATCCCACTTGTTTAGTAAAAGGTCATAGGGAAAATAGAAGAAATGCCAGGTGCAGAGACTGACCTATTCTGAATATAATCACACCTTTCTTTAAAAATACATATACATTAAAAAGAGTAGATATCTTACTGCATACTCTCTGATTTTCTAATGCAGCTGCCATGTGTAAAACTTTCAGAACTGAAGAAGGTGTGGCATAAAGTTTTATTATTCTGCCACTGATTCTATTTAAATTATTAAAACTGTGCAGAAGTATAAGGGAACTTTATTTTCAGTGTACTCAGGCAGCAGTTTTCTGGATTTGAGCCATTGCTAAGATGAAATGAGGGTGACAGTCACAAAAGTGCTGCCCTCTGCTTGCTATAGCTCCTACAGAATGAGCATTTTCAATATCCCCAAGCACAGATTTTGCATCATTTTGTCTTTATGACTGAAAAAACTAAGTTAATTCTGACCCATAACCCCCAGAAAAAAAACAATCAAAGGAAATGACTGACTGGAGGAGAGGACATGGATCCATACAAGCAAAGGAGAAGATGACAAAGTTAGAAAAAATAGGTGTGATAATGTTCCAAAGAGACAAATCTGGAATGTATGCTCATCTTGGCTTCACAGACAATGGTAGGAGAGTAGAGGCTCTGCTCATGTTTTCTTAGGGACCATATATTGTCTAAGCTGAGAGTACAGAAAAATTACTCTCCTGTTGATTTCTTGATGTCTGTGTCCCTGAGGGGCAAATTTGGGAGCAAAATAAACCTTAATTTAAGTGTAAAGTTGTATGTCTTATTGCTGTAACAGCAGAACTGAAGTCCAAAAAGCTAGAGTTTTTTTCTATAAATGATCTGTTTATATTAGGAGGAAAGAACAGCAGCCTCGGTGGTGTAAGGAAGAGCTTACAAGAGCTTGTACTAGGTAGACTGTATATTGGTAATGATCCTTATTTTCACTTAATAAGGTTTACAAAGAGACCCATTCTTGGAACATCAAATCTCCAGAAAAGTGCATGTTCATAGCACAGCAAAAAATTATGATAATACTGTTTTAATTAGGTAGCAATTATCAGCAGCCACTGCCATGGAACTAATCAGTATTTTGTACCAAAAGCCTGGCACTCATAGTTGGTGTCTCCGAAACTATAATAATCCTTTACAATTTTACACGGTGTCTTCCACCCCCAGATAGCTTTTGCATTTTGTAAGTACACAACATGGGACCTGTTAGGCTGTCTGGAGGAGGCACTTAGCAGGCAGCTGACCTGAAAGACCCCGCATGGAGTGCAGAGAAAAAAAAGCCAGTGTTGCCTCTTGGGGTTCCCTAGTATATCTACAGTGTTACCAGAAGGTTCAGGAAGTTGCATCTGTCAAGTGTGAAATTCTTAAGCTCAGAAAATGCCCACTTGGAGAATTAGGAAACACCTGGACATTTTCATCCGCCAGAATGCTCTCATCTCTTCATCATATGCAATAAATGTAGCTTATATATGCATTTTTTTCAGAAGTGTTTTATTGCCCATTTGTTTAAATCCCCATTTTATGTTTATAACCTTTCAAAGGTGTGAAAGCAATACTTGTTCTATATTAACAGTATGTTTATTTATTACCAATGGTATGTTTTTTGGCCTTTTAATGCCAATGCTCTGCTCTCGAATGTTACAAAGTTGCATACCCTCTATCCTGTGTTTTCAAAAATCGCAATGACAATGAGGGGTTAAATGCAGCTTAAAAATTATTCAATAACGTGTTTCTCTGATGTTTTAATTTGCAGCCTTGACCATCATCAGGAGAGTAAATAAATTTATTACAGCTGTGGATGAGTATTCAGCGCTGAGACCTGAGTTTTGTATTCACAAGGATGTGTTGAAAGTTAAACAAACTCATCAGAGTCACCTTAACTACATGAACATTTCTGCATTTTGCAGTTACACAGCTTGGTCCAAAAACAACACCATGAGGTTATACAATAAGACACTGAAAGAGCCAAGGGATACAAAAACACTGTCAGAATCACTACAGTGCAGTTACAGAGCACTTTATAAAGTAATATGAGTAATTGCATGTAACAATTGCCAATATCCACAAGTGCTAACCATATCTGTAGTGCAGTAGGTGAGGAATGCTGTGGCAGACTTTTAAATGGTGATCGTCCTCTGCAATTCCAACCTTGACATTTCCCTGCAGAAGTTTCTCCTGCATCTGATCTGCACTACTGAAAGTGTTTTATTAATGACAAATTTTGTAAAATTGAAGTATTTTGAATCCTCATTGTTCCAGCTAATGTTCTGTTAATTTTTTTTCTGATTTAAAAATACCTCAACAGACTTCTTCTAGCTGACAGACCCCTAGGTACTGTGGAGATGGGGTAGGGAGCTTGGTTTTGTTTTGTTTAAGAAACAAACCCAAGACAGTGCTGGAATCAGGTAGTGGTGGATTTTCCATTAGTATTTATAAGCAAAATGTTTTAGAATAACCTCAGTATCTAGAGTTTCAACAGAGGTCTACTGTCATTTCCTCAAAGGAGTTTCTCAGAGTCAAAAGCTATAAATTGCAGAGAAAAACAAAGAGGATGCTTTTACTCAGTTGATTAACTGCAGCTTCTATGAAACAAGAAAAAATACAGCAAGCAAGTTTTTGATGCAACAGAAAGAGTCTTAAAATACTTGCTGTACCCTTCCTCTAACTTGAAAAATGGCTCGTTCTTTCTCTAAATCTCATGTTTATTCCCAGAGGAGTATAGAAAATCATAATAAGAATAATTAAGCCTTTTTGCTAACTAGAAATAAAACCCTTCACTGAAACTATCAGATAGTCAAAAGGATAAGCAGTTCCAAACAGAACAGAACAGGTTGTGTGCTTAAACCCAAAGATGAAAGAGTTGGTGTGTGGCAAACCAAACTGTGAAATCCAGCTTTTAGTGCCATAGTGACACCTGAATTGTAATAGCAATCACTTTGGTCAGTGATTTCCAGAGTGGAGGAGTACTGGACAAGAATTAACTTATCAGCTTCAGAACAAGCTAATATCTGAGGACTGGTGGTGCAGATGGAAAATTCAAATTCATGTATCAGTTATTAAGCTAAGAAGTCAAGCATTCCATTGCAGAATTTCCCAACTAAATTTTTGGTAACTGGTGCCTTTCATCACTAATTCTTCATTTTGCATAAAAGCACATTTTCCAGTTAGATTCATTAAGAACAACCACCACCACCACCACAAACAAAACAAAACAAACAAAAGCACCACCTCAAACTGCAGCCAGCTATATTTTGGAGTAAAGGGGCAGACTTTGTTATGCACACACACGGGGAAAAAAGAAAACATGTCTAAACATGTTACTGCTTGAAAAATGGTCATGTCAATTGAGGACACTGGGAAAAAAAATTTCCTTGCACATTGAAGTGTTAAAGCCAAAAGATTAGCTAGATGTTGTTCATAGTCCTTTTTTTTCTTCCAGGGATAATAGATAGAACAATAAATAGTACAAATGAGAATAGAACTTTTTGCTGTTTGACATAAAATACACAATGGAAAACTAATATAGTTACAATAATAAATCTTTTAAATGTAGAGAATTCCCTCACTCCAGTGTTGTATTATGAATTCAGTAGCATAACACTTTATGTGACAGTTGGTAGCAAAACTTGAACTCAGATTATTAATAACCTTTCCACAGCCTATCATTAATGTCAGTGGGTGCGGTTTAGGAGTTTTATTTTGGCAAGTGTAATATGTTAACATATTAACTGACTGCTCGTATAGTCAGAGCAGGGATATTAACCAGGGAAGGCATTTCATGCCACTTCTGAAGGCACTAAAAATAAACTGCTACTTACCAACTCAGACAACTTGGTAAATGTCTGAAGTGCTACATCAGCACTTAGTCTAGAATTTAAGACATTTCTTTCAGTAAGCATTTACCAAGAAGAGGACAGTTCGGCTACAGGACATTTGCAGCAGACAAATCATGTCAGTGATATCTTGTCAAGTTTAACATCATATGAAGGCAACCGGTGTCAGTATGTGCTGCTGAAAGAAGAGGAGGCTGAGATTTGCTCTGTGGAGCTGCTGCCTGTTGACCCAGACCAAGGGGCACAGATTCAGATATTTGCATCTTGTGTTAGGCAATGGGGACTGCTTTTGATGATTGTGTCACATGTAATACCTTTGCTGCTGATACAGTTGGTACTCTGTAAGAGGCCACTGCATGGGCTTGGAATGGCATATGAATGAAACTTCCTGCATGAAAAACTGGAGCTCTTCAAAATTTGCTCTGAATTAAGAAGTGAGCATAAAAGTAGACTGGTAGAGGTCAATTACAATTTCCCATTGCCATTCTTTCTTCTGGAAAGAATCTTTGCCCTTTCTGGTGTACAGATAGCACCGGGTAGTCATTATCCAATGTTGTCCAATACTCTCCTCATTCATAAAAGACATTACCAAGAGAGTGTGTATGCTCATTCTTTTGGTATTGATAAATCTGGAGTTAGAGAGAATGTAAAAAACTGTGCATGCAAGTTACCTTGAAGAGATTGTGTTCCTTCTCCTCCTACTAGGCTGCGGATGCACACGTAGACCATTGTTGACATATGCTTACTGAAACAAGTTTTTAAACAACAGAGGGTCTCTTAAAACCACTGTGTTTTACTGCTAAAGGCTGGTCAACTATTTTTATACTAGGTGGAACAATTCTTTCATCTCCTAAGAGCCGCCATAAATGTCTCATGTTACAAAGATTATTATTTCTACTAGTCTCACTGGATACATAGAAAGTTGATCACTGTCTTCTTTATATTTATTAAAAGAAATATCAATTTTCAGGCTAAACAGTCATTTTTCTTTCAACTTTTCTTTATGATATACTTTCTACTTCTTTTGTAATTCTTGGTTGCTGGATTCATATTTTATTAATTTTCTTTTCTAATGGGTGATGAGATTGCTGAATTATCCTTGGTCTGCCCTCGCAGTTTAATTTGTTGAGTTCAATTTTTATTACTTTCTGTCTCGTAGTCTTTTCATCTGGGTTATCTTTTCTCTTGTGTGTTTATTAATGCATTGTTTAGACAGTTTTAGAGCTTTACTTATACCAAACTAATTTAGATCTATTACTTTCCACCAACAAAAAGAGCAATTTTTCTCTCACAGAGGAAAATTACACAGGCTTGATATGGTACTTCCTCAAAATCTGTGTTTCTTGTCAACTTATCCTTTCAACACTTAGTTTTGGATGGATATTGTGTAAGAATAATGACAGCAAAAATGGTCGTCGTATGTGTTCTAATGACTGTAGACACTAGTTTATCTCACGTGCAGCACCCTAAAACTGCTTCCATTCTGTTTGCAAGATGAGTACTTTATTTAACTGAGCACACTTTCTCCCATGTGGAATCATTCTACATCTCTAATTGTTGTTTTGGTTTCTTTTTATAATTCTAGTATTCTAAGTATAAAACTTCAGTGCCTTTACTTAACCTTAACTTTTTCTGATTTTAGTCTACTATTTTCCTTTTCTGTCCTGACACTTTTGCTTTTGTTGAAGTTTTGTTTGGTATCTTTTCATATTTAACCTCTTGTTTGGGCAAAATGGCACTGGATATTACAGTCTGCCCTTCTTCATAGGGTTAATTGTCTATTAACAAATGGACCTGATTTGCCTGCGTTTTTCTTTGACTTCTAAAGGACTTCAAAATCTCATTGGAGATGCAAAAGTGTGTGAAAGGAGATCTAGGAGAAATCATATTTGATGATTCAGTTCTGTTTAATATTTTGCCTGAATTCAGAGAGATGGGATAGCTATAAAAAATAGTGTAATCAGTTTGTACTGCAGAAGGTTTGCTTAAGATATATCTTGCCACTGATGACAACTTTCACCTTTCCTCTCTACAATCTATTACTGGACCTTGAACATGTAATTCATTTGATAGGACTCTTGTTTTCCCAAAACCACTGTAAAGACAGCACAAAAATAAGAACTGATATTAAAGATTTTTTATATAGTTGATATGATCATACTGCACTGTTAATGTTAGTAGGCTAATTTGATGAAGTAATAATAAAATACATAATGTCTTGCAATAAATGATGTATATTGTGGCAAATTATTTTCATAGTGACATTCAACTAAATGACAAGTAATTTTCCCAATTTTCACACCACACCAAATGCTTTTCTCTATGCCTAGGTCTGATTTCAAAATGTACTTCAGTTTTGAAGTTTCTTTTGAAACATAAAACTTCAAATTCTCAAATGCTTGTTGAAATGGACTATTTTCTTAAATTGTAAATGGACTATTTTCTTACACTGTTTCCCCATTTTAAAGTGAATTAAAACATATTGAAATTAAGTTTTTTGTCTCAAATAACAATTTATTTTTTTTTGTGAGAAACAAAGTGACAGACTGAGATTTGATTACAATTGCAAACACTTCCCATATTTGTAGTTCAGAATTTCTTTTCATCTGGAACATATGAGGATTACTTTCAGTGGTACAAGTTAACCAAGGCAAATAAGGACAATGAGATAGTTGAAAGTCAAAAAATAAATATGAAGTTAAGGGCAATAAATAAATTCCTCTTATGTTAATGCCACTGGACATTTAATGAAGATGTTCTGATAACATGGAAATTTCATAAACTTCTTTTTTTAATGTCCTCAGAGATATCTGACTACCATCATGTGATGAAGTTTCTGAGTCTTAGATGCAAAAACCCTGCCCTTCCTTCCTCCTGATAGCTGGTGAGAAAACTGCCAGAAACCCCTGATTTTTTTTCTATCTCAAGGCCATACCTCTGCAATACCCTAAGACAATATTAGGACTCCTCAAGTTTTGAGTTAGTGGGACATGAAAGATGTTTTTTCTTGATGTTGTTTCTGGAGTATAAGACATAAGGATACAAAATTACATTGTAGGCATCTCAAAAATAATGTAGACCTGTAGGACATATATCCCTCATGTCATGCTGTCTCAATGCCAGGCAGGTTGCAATGTGCATCAAGGGCTCTCCCCTTGTAGGCCCTATAGAAATCCTGAAGTCATTATTAAAATCTTTTTGTTTGACACAGAAAAGCTGCAGGGTACAAAGCATAAGAAGCTAAATGGAAAGAGACAGGTAGGCTGTGTGGTCTTTTTTGTCTTTCATCCCTCTGAATAATATATCCAGCAGTAGATGTGTAGACATGCCAAATGAAATAATAATATGGTTGTTTTGGAATTAGGAAAAGCTCCAGTTCTAAAGACTGAAAACTGACAGAAAGACAAGAAACAGCAGAGGTTGTATTATTCGTGCGTATAATGTTCACTTAAAAGCACAAAGAGTTAATCTTATCATCCTACACATGGCTGCATTTATAAAAGATAAAAATCACAAACAAGTAATGCACAGTTACTTGTTACATATTCTTCCCATTACAGTTGACAGGTTCATTAATCATGGAGTGTATTTTACTATTAGAAGCTGTAAAGAAGATCAAATCTTCTGTAATTTTTCTTCTTCTTTTCTATTTGATAAGTGTGTTGTTTCAATGTGCAGATAAAATATAATGTCAGTCACAAACTGTCCCAAGGGAATTGCAACTCTCCAGTTAGAAAATTCTTCCTTATTTGCAATGTAAAATTCCGAGGAAAATGCATCATTTCCTTTTCAACCTGACCATCAGACTGGGTAAAATGCATATGCCTGGGTATTCACAAAAGAAGCAATCCAGAATGTAGTGCCTGTGGATATGAGCAATGTTTGACTAATAGAAATATTGCTTACTGCATGTTGAAAGCATTAACTATGAATACCCCTATTCATAACATCACATTGATTCATAATTAAAGCCCTGTGAAAATTATAGAGAAAGTTGACATGTTTCACAAGCTGTTCATGGTAAATGTAGCAAATTTTACAGTTTGTTGTGACTTGCCAATAAAGAAATCTCAAAAAGAAAGATTAAAAAATTATTCTACAATACTGAATCTTAGCAAGTGTGACTAAAACAAATGATGACCTATGTAGAAGACTTAGACCCATTTTTTAAAAGAAAATTATGAAAGCTTCTATTTTAGAATAAGCAGTCTAACATGTCTAATGAAAACATTTTGGTTGATGTGCAGCAGTAAATTCTCACCTATGTAAGAAGCCGGAAAGCCTCAAGAAATAAAAATAACTCAACCTTCTCAACCAATGAAAGTGAAACCAAGGACTGCAAAGCTGTATGAAACTGTGAAGGTACATACTGAATTCTTACTCTTATTTCCTTTTTAAGGAGGATCAATAGTAATTTGTGTGACATTGTAATGTATACATGGTGTGTGTCATGTTAAGATTTCCACAAGAGATATCCCACTAAATATTAAGAAAGAAATGTTTTGAGCTAGAGTATAGTAGATGATATCCTGAAGTGGGTGGGCATCAAGACACTTTTCCACAAAACTTTTCAAAAGAATCAGGGAATGTTTGAAGACCACTGTTTTAAATGTCTCCATGAAGGGAGAAAACATGCCATATGGTGTGGAATATCCCTTTGTTCAGCTGGGGTCAGCTGTCCCAGCTGTGCCCTCTCCCAACTCCTTGTGCACCCCCAGTCTCCTCACCAGCATGGCAGCACAAAAAGTAGAAAAGATTTTGGCTCTGGGTAAGCCCTGCTCAGCAAAAACGAAAACATCTCTGAATTATCAACACTGTTTTCAAATCAAATCCAAAACACAGCCCCACACCAGACACTATGAACAAAATTAGCTCCATCACAGCCAAAACCAGCACAGGGAGACCTAAGCTTGCTAAGGTAATTTATTAGGTGAGTGAATGATTTGAAGTAGTTAAGGAGGAATGTAGGGCTGCTGTACATAAGAAAATGAGATGAAATGACTGCCAGTCACTTGTACTTTAAGGTGAGATATGCAAAAGGGCTGTAAAGCCGTCTCCTAGAGCAGTTGTGAAACTGGAGGAAGCTCATTAAAATTAGGAAATCAAGATTATTAACTATCATTAAGTGTAACATTGCTGATATCCCTTAACTTTTTCTGTTGGATTTTCAATTTTTTAAAAAATGTATCCCTTAACTAAATTGACATGTCAAAGTCTAAATTGGGAGTGCTTGAAATAAAAGACATAATTGGGTAAGACATGAAAACACTTGGATAATTGTTAATTGTTAATATACTAGTTGAAGAGGTAAGGCCAAATCCTGTGTTTTTTAAGGGGACATATTTATATGTAAAGCTATTATCTTACACTGACAGTGACAGTCTTTTTGAATTTAAACTGAAGTCTTACCAGTGTGTATAAGAATGTATTTAATTTGCACTCAATACAAATGAGTATGTGCCATGTGTTCATAAAAAATCAAATCAGCAGGCTTCTCAGCTGGTGACATAGGAATTTAGCTGTTGGAAGCTTTATCTGTGGAAGGCAAACCAGCCAATGATATTTGAATTAGAGAAGGTGGGAAAATGCAGCCGAGCTGAAAAAGTGGTAAAAAATTACTTCAGCAGATGTGAGCAAAGCATCATCTACAAATGTTAGGCAGAGAAGTGAAAAGTGTCCAGAGGGGACATTTCATGAAAGTGATGTTACTTTTTTCTTTTTCTTTTTTTGTGTAGCAGTAATGATACCATTGATTTCAAACAAAAAGCAAGCTGTGACAAACATTGTGAGAGATATTCATGTAAGAGGTAGATGCAAGCAGTTGAATCTACAGTTGGAAAGAAAACTTAAGTACAAAAGATGGTGAATGATTTTCTGTGAGAAGAATAAATCGCAGAAAAGTTTACAGATTTAACAGGGCTTTTTGCACTGCTGGAGTTTTACTTCATGTTCTGCACAATCCTACTATGAAAATCTATTGAAAGCTTCTTGGGAAAAACATACCATATGCTGGTGCCATACCTGGTTTAGATCAACAGAGGAAAAAAACTACTTACCAAACCTTCTTGAAAGTCATATGAGACTGTTGCTGCACTGTTTCCATGCAAAGACTGCTTGACCTTTTGGGAAAAAACTCCACCAGTCTATTTCTCTCAGGATATTTCTCATGTACAATCAAGTGAAAAATAAGTTAAACTTGGAATGCTACTTCTTGTTTTACATACTTTATTTTCGTGGTTATGCATACAGAAAAAAATGCAAGTATATTTTCTAGGTTTGTTCCCTGAATCATTTTGAGGAACATCTGTTGATAGATGTGACATAAAGGAGCTGAAAGATCTCTCTGAGGGATTGTCATGGTTTTTGTGTATGGCAAGCTGATGCACAAGTGCTGATACCTTTGTGTAATCAACACCTTTCATAGCAGCACCATCTTAGTCCTATGGGAAAAATGAATTACAGCTTTGGCAATGGACTAAAGCTTTTAAAATATCTTTTAGTCTGTTTTGCTTTGACAGAAAATATCAGTTGGGGGGAGGGGGTAAATATTACATCCTTACAGGAGACCTCTCCTGAAATTTGAGACTTTTTTTGCATTGGCTGAATGTTTTGTTATTCCAGTGTTAACTTACTGAGGTAGGATGCTTTGAACAAAGCCAAGCTAAATACGCTTTGTATCAATTAGGTTTTGGAATATGATTCCCGTTTTAAAGACAAGTTATTCATATGCATTAAGTTCAGCGCAATTTATGATGAGATACCCCAAACCAAATTGTTTTCCAATGCTATTATTGCTTGAAGAAACCTACTTGTGCCTACTAGGAGTGCAATAATTTTTTACTTACAAGTATGTTTTTAAGAATGACATAGCAAAGAATCAAGAAAGGCAAACCCAGGAAATTTTCATTTCAGACCAAAGCACCTGTTGGAAGGGACCCACAAGGATCATCCAGACAACTCCTGGCCCTGCACATTGCCATCCCCAAGAGTCACACCATGTGCCTGAGAGCATTGTCCAAACACTCCTTGAATTCTGTGAGTCTTGGGGCTGCGACTACTTCTCTGGGGAGCCTGTTCCAGTGCCCAAACACCCTCTGGGTGAAGAACCCTTTCCTGAGATCTAGCCTAAACCTCCTCTGACACAATTTCAGGCCATTCCCTAGGGTCATGTCACTGGTCACCACAGATCATTGTCTGCTCCCCCTCTTCTCCTTACAAGGAAATTGTAGACTGTGGTGAGAACTCCCCTCAGTCTCCTCTTTTCCAGGCTGAACAGACCAGGTCTTCCTCATATGGCTTCCCCTCAAGGCCCTTCACCATCCTCATTGCCTTCCTTTGGACACCCCTTTTGAGAAAATGAAATGAAACAAATCTGCTGAGTAGTTCTGTTTTTCTTGCTTATGACCACCTTCTAGGAAAAATAATATTACTGTCTTTGTGAGATTCAGAGGAGTCTAAGAAAAGTGTTAAGCTGTAGCTTATTTCTCAATATATGAAATAAACTATATACTGAATGTATACCTATGTATTTATGTAGGTAGGTATCCTGGAGACATGTTTAGCAAATCCTGAATACTTCCTGCAAATATAAGGAACTCTCATTTCCTTTAATAAACTTAGAAACATTTGAAAGCACTACTGTGCCATGAAATATTTTGACATAATTAAACACAATAAGTTAAATACAATAATAAGCACTCCTTGTATCTACAGATTTCACTGCTCTGTTGTACTTCCTCTGGTATTCTGCTGGCTTCTTGGAGTCTAGGGTACCGCCTCAGGGCGAAATACTTATTGTGAAGAATACACATTGCAAGTTATGCCAGTAAGAAATTATTATATACTGCAGAAATATATATATATAGCCAGAAAAAAAGCCCTGGTGGTGACAGGCTTTTGAGTGTCTTCAGGGAGTCTACTTGTGCATGAACAATTCTGCTTGTACTTCTCTTCTCTGAGCTATTTAGTGTTTCTTCCACCATGTGGTCTAAAAAGATATCTTATGAAACCTGATTTACCCCTGCTGAGTTCTGCAGTCTCCTCAGGGTTGTCTAGGTTGTGTTGCTCCAGTGACTCATTAGTTATGAAACAGATAATAGGGCAACTAGACTATTACACTCAATATATGTTTTGGGCATTTTTCTGTCCAATTAGGTTATCTTGCCAATAATTACCCTTGCAACTCTATAGCCACCATGGTTGCCCATGTTTTTCTTATAAAGGAAATCAAGTTTCCACCTAATATCTTTATATTTCCACTTCATATCTGATCACCCTGATAACTCTTAATCAAGTGCAACTGCTTCTTAAACAATCCCACTCAAATATTTCACTTCAATGGGAAGAGGAGACCCCTTGTAAATACCACCAGGTACCAAAGTACCATCTAATATCTACCCCCAAGGAACATAAAGTATCATTTCACTTATGAAATGTTACCTTTCAGGTAAGAGGCACTCAATTTATTTACTTCAAATGCCATAAGTATCACTTACATCATTAGTTTAAGAAAAAGAACTTTTATGGTGGGATATTTTCTTGGTAATCTCTGCCTCCCTCTCTTACCGGAAGGGACTGAAATAATTTCCTGCCAATATTGATGACAGTAAATTAATGGATGAAGAATCTGTTTGTCCTAAAACCAAGAGATTATCCAGAAACCCCTGAAGTTGATTGTGCTTAGTGAGAGAGGAGGGAAGTACCTCTTAACAGTGCTTTTACAGTAGCTTCCTTAAGTTGTCAGAGTACAGCAGTCTTTTTCATTGTTGGGTTTTGTTTTTTTTTTACTCCTTTAGGATAGGATATGTAGCATAGGATATTTTCCTCTCGGGAGTTAAGAAATGTTATTAAAATGTTTTTTTCTTTTTCTTGAAGTGGATATAATCTCCAAAATCCCTTTTGCTAACTCTGTCTTTTATTGATACTACTAATTTTTAAGAAATTTGGAAAATTACAGTAAATTTAAATGGAAAGTATCCTACTAAATGATGTTCTGCTCTGACATATGCATGTCCATTTAGAATGAAAGTCTATTGGAGAAATCACTTTTGGGGGCAAGCAACTAAATTTTAAGGAAAAATTATCAGACTGGATTTAATTTCTGAGTATATGACTGACTGATCCTCATCTTTTTTTGTATTAGTCCTTTGTTCCTAAACACTGTTAATATTATCCAATTCTTATACTCTTATAAGCTGATTCTCAAGAGCAGTTTGTTGTTCAATAATCCTGTGAGACAAAATAGGAGAAAAAGCCAAGAATGTAGATTAACCACCAAAAGACAAAGCTTGTGCTTGTGTATTGAAATAATTTACTTCTAGTGAACGGATGGTGTACAAGTAATTTGCATTTTTTTTCCCCAAAACTTTGTCTGGAAATTTTCCTTAGACACTCTTACACATCTGTAGTGGAATTGCAGTTATAAATTCAGTATTACATTATTTAGAGCATTTACAATTTTATTGGTACAACTCCTGCTTTAAAAATAAATTCCTTTTTGATCCATAGTGATTCTTCTCAAATCAGAATTACACCATCAGCAAACTTTTTTAGGTAGCATTCTTTTAGCTGAATACACAGGCACTTTATTCTGGCATCCCAATAACTGATGGGAAAATTTCCAATCTCTATCATTAATGAAGAAGGCACTTTTATGGAGAAAAATAATACTAGAGAGAAAACAAAAGGA
Source organism: Motacilla alba alba (assembly GCF_015832195.1). Taxonomy (NCBI): domain Eukaryota; kingdom Metazoa; phylum Chordata; class Aves; order Passeriformes; family Motacillidae; genus Motacilla; species Motacilla alba. The sequence goes on from NC_052017.1 coordinate 114,651,343, forward strand.
GACAATTTTGTTGTGCTTCTCCACTTTACTGCTGTAGGGCCCTTGCCTTCAGGGGCCTCTTTTCTTCTGACTGACTTATGTGAGACTCAGCATGGAAGCACAGTAGCCACCAACAAGTTAGGAGAATGCTTTTATTAATCAGGCATCAGTCTTGGAGTTTGCAAAGCCACTTGAAGCTACTGTACCTGCCTGATAATAATTTGGTCTTAACAGCTCACAAAAAAAAAAAACCCTGTGTCTGATGAGAATGTGCAACAGACCACCTGCTTCAATTATCCTGGAACAGACTGTATGGAAATGATCCTGAATTAGAAACATTTGGACCTATTTCCTTGTCTAAAAATTCCCCTTGGAATTAGACAACACAAAGCAGCTAGCACTTTCAGGTTACCTGTTACCTTGCACAGTCAGCTGTTGTCTCCTTTTTTGTCACACAGTGAATTTTATTCTTTTTTAAGGCCTGGTTGTAATGTAATTTTCAGAGTTACCTGTGTGACTTGACAAATTTAACATTATTATAACATACACGCAGAATATTTTTTAGAATAGAGATGTAATTCTGGGTCAATGTATTCAGCATGACATGTTCTCATCCTATTTTAAATTGCACAGTTGAAATTGTCCTAAGTCAACAGATTGAATTGCCCAAATCCTATTTCTCTTATTTGAAGTAAAATAGCTCAGAAATTTTTACCCAGTGATACATAAGGTTCCTATAACTGCTGAGAGGGTATTCTGAAATGATTGCGAGTTGAAAATGTGTTGCAGTATAATATTTATGACGTTGAACTTGCTTAGACTATCAGAAAAAAGATCAAGAAGTGATTTGATTATTGTGTGCAAGTATCTACATGAGGAAGAATAACTGATGCTAAAGGCTCTTCAATCTGGGACAGAAAAGACCCAGCATAATAAAAGCCAATTGGTAGTTCTTAAATATATGCAAATTCAGAGGGAAAAAAAACCCATTTCACTCTATTTTAACAGGAAAAATAGCTAAATATTGGATCAAACTATCAAGGAATGTTTTAAGTACTTCCACTTCTGAGGCCTTGATAAATCAAAACTAGGTGTCTCTGAGAGGAATGTTTTCACAAATGCAAGATTCTGAGTTCACATTAAGTATGGTGTAAGTATGAAATTTGATTGCTCATGTTACATGTGAGGTCAAGCTACTGGTACAATTGACTGTCTGGCCTTAAACTCTGTGTATCCATGAATAATTTAACGATACATCTTTGCTTTTTGTAAATTCACCAACAATTTGTGTTATCATGATTTCCTCTCAAAAATGCTTGTTGATTTGTTATATCTACAACTATTTTCCCATTATTCTTTTTTCTACTAATATGAGAAAATATTTATTTGTGTTGCCTGCTTGAATTTGTATGCAGACAAAAATTTAGGTCTATTAAGACAAATAATGTCTTTAAAATATTACTGATAAAATTACTTCAGGCCATGTATTCCTTCGTTTACAGTGCTCTTGTTTACTGCAACTTTCTCAAGGCTGCATCTTATTACTGTTATTCAATCAAACCTGGTAAATATTGCACTAACTTATCTGATCTAGACATTATTCAGTTCCATTTCATTTCTGTTGCTTGTTTCTTGGGGTTTTTTTTGTCAGTTCTTTGTTTATCATGTCACCGTAATGGATATACAAAAAGCCTTTTCCTTGGCTCCTCAGTGCTGCTCCCTGTGGTAGTTTACCAGTATAACTATGTTACCTGTGGGGTAGCTGTCCCTTGCTTTGTACTTTGTACAATTAATTATGCTACACCAAGTACATGCAGGCAGCACTCTCTTTATAATACCCAATATCCCTGATTTTATATATAAATAAATAATGTTTTATACCTTTGACTAGACCTTAGGCATTGGATTTCCAAAGATGGACTATTTGAATATCAAATTTAAGTTAAATTCTCTGTTTTGCTTTCAAACCTTAAAACAAACTTGTCAAAATTTGAGTCTTACTAACAACAGACTATTAAAGTCCCTTGCTCTTGCTAAAACACCATCTCTAAAATCCATCTGCAAAACACGCTGTTACAGAATAATACAAGAGAGAGATTAACTAACTTTTACAAATGTCATATTGTCACTTTCACATTAGTCACATTGCAAAAGGCACTACTGGGAATGTATGGATACCATTGATGAAAATCAGTATAAGAGACATGCACTGTCCAGACTCAAAGATGAAAGTTTACCATGCAGATTGAGGGTCTATCTTAAAAGAATCCAAAAGCACACAAGCTTCACAGCTTAAATGAGCATTGCATTCTTTTAAATTATGAATATTTTCCTTTGTTGTTAAAGTATTGTTTATTATATACTGTATTTTAGTAAAGAATTTTATTTTAATAAAGTATTTATTATATATTGTATACTCTACTGCATAGTAGCACTGAAAAGTAGCACTTAGTCTTCTCCAGAGCAATACTTACTCAGTAATGGTAACTGACAATGTGAATTGTCAGTTTGGTTCCTTTCTGTTTTGTACAACTACTTTTATCTTTAGGGTAAGCAAAGAAAAATATGTATTGAAAGGCTTGTATTATACATTTTTCTTTTAGAAAACAGTCATCTTTTATAGACCAGATTTGATGAAACCTCAAATCCTGAGAGAACAGATATAACTGTGATTGTTTTGTTTTAAGGATAGGGCATGAATTCTCTTTGAGAGAGCCGGCCAGGCAGTTCTTGACTACAGAATCCAAGAAGGGTGGAGTGATTACCATCTAAAAATGGCAAGTCTAGAATGAGTCGTTTGTATTAGTTTTCTTTTTGGTTACAGCTGCTGTCATGAGAACAGAATCATGTTGTGGCAGTTGATATTCTCCTTGCAGATGCTGTCACAAGAGAAAAACATGAACATATGAATAGCTACCCATGCCCATGAAGACATCTGAATGCCAGTCTTCTTTAACCTTTATAGACTTAGCATTGTGACTGACGAGGCATTCCAGTAGGCATTCCTTCTCCTTCCCCAAAGTTGTTGGGCCTGAACAGAGGAATCAAAGAATGACAGATAATCAAATGGCAAAGCACAGTAAAGGGCAAAGGTAGTGAAATTTATTCCAGTCTTTTGCTGCAAGTATGGGACTTTTCACATTTACAGCCTACAGAGGCAAAGGTTGCAGAGCTAGAAACATACCAGGACATGAAGATATTGGATCAATTATGATTCTAATGATAATAGTGAAAATTATCTTGAGCCCCAGGCACCTCTTTAAAGTGTCTGCCTTTAATAGAGTAAGTTCAGCTATGTTTTCTTCATGGTATATTTCAGTGTAGAACCTGTCCAGCAAAGCTGTTGAAACATTATTTCTAGATATTCATAATTTGTTTTCTCTTTGTTATATCACCAGCTTCCTGAATGTCTTGTTCTCTGTGCTCTCACATATTTATGCCTTTATGAAATTTTTGAAGATCTTTTCCACACATCCTTGATGCTGGTCCAGAGTTAACAGTTTTGCACTCATTTCCTCCCAAGTTACCTGTTTTGCTCAAATCTTGCTTGTTGAATTCATTTCAAGGTGATTGGGAGGCTTGGCCATTGCCTTGGTTGGGTTTTTTTAGGCTTTATAATCCATGACTTTACATACTTAATTTCAAAATTCTAGAATATACTCCAAATATAAAGCTGTGCAGGAGTAACAACCCCCAGTTGTGTAGTTCATTATTGCAGTATGAATTGTAAGGATTTGTAGCATTGCAGAATATCATACTAGAAATCATGAGGAATTACAAGAAGTTACCTGAGCACTGCTACTTCCAAATATATTTTTTACTCGTAAGAAGTGCACAGTTCAGGCTCTTGGGAAGCTCCAGCTAGATCAGATATCATAGATCACTCTGTCAAACAGAATGTCTTAGAAATTATAAAATGTATTCATATATGACATTTTATTTACACATTACAGAAGTATAGAAACAATTATTTACTTTACCTCTTGCCCCTTTAAAGAGATGGAAGTGTCTGGAGGTTCTTTTAGACAGGAATAACTTAAGAATTTTCCTTTTCTTTTTCAGTCCTAGTGGAGGGTGGTAGTCAAGGAAAGCCTCATTGCATGAGTTCTCAGGGAAGAAAACCTGAGAACTCTTGGAAAATAAAAGTAAGTTTCTGGTAAAAAAAGCCAGAAACACTCTTTAAAGACAATAAAATTATATTTTTTAGCAATTCAGCCACTTATCACTAAGCTCTGATGCTGTAAATACTTATGACTGCTCATTATTGCAAGCATGTAAGTAAAGTTGAGTTCAGATTCTAAGAGGACAAAGTTATACATGTGATGTATATACTAAGTGACCTTTAAAGGTTCCTTCCATCCCCAACAACTCTATGATTCTACATGAATAAGCATTTCAAGCACAAAAAGTGTCATTTCAAAAATATATGAAAGATCAAACATTTTTTGTCTGGAATAAATAACAAAACTTTTCCAAACAGTGCTAAGACAATAATATAAAAGCAAATCTTAAATTGAAAGCCTTCAAAGCCCGCAGTATGATGGTATGCACACATGATGCAGTATTTCTACAATTTTTATAAGGTTAGTTGATTAGTATATCTATCAAATATTGTCCAGTTAGATGAGCAGCTGGTTAGGTAATTTTCTCCCACATACTGCCCCACTGGAATTGCTCTAGGGGCTTCTTTGTCCCATTTCTTTTTGCGTCTTCTCAGATTCTGGCTGGAAAACAAAACACCCCTGAAGTAGGTTCTCTTCTTGAAAACAAAATTAAGCAACATTTCAGGAATGTATTAGAAGGTTAGTACATAGCTCTAAAATGTAGGGAAAAAACGGTAGGAAAAGTACTAGAAGCTACAGCCATGTATTAGCTGTCTACAAGGCTACAAACATATATATATATATATATATATATATATATATATATATATATATATATATATATATATAATATATATATATATATATAAAAACCTAAAAATCTTTGTTCATCCTGTTCTTTATAATTGTATTTATTCTTCAATTGAGAGGTTTTTTTTGCTACATAAATCTCTAGAAATGGGAAAGATTGACATTTTATAAAATACTGCAAATATGCAAAGTTTCCTAAGAAAGAGAACAGTAGCACAGGTTAGGTTCAGGCAACACTGCAAAATAGACAGGAGCACCACAACATGACTGGGAAAAAGTCTGCAATAAATACGATGTACCAAATCAAAACACCCATCCAAAAAGTAAAAGACTGAACAAATTGTACTTGGAGGACATTTTTTCTTCAGTAAAGAGGTTATCTGTTTGTTTTCCCTGTCTAATTTAATGTAAGGATATCATGAATGACCTTTCTTTCTTTCCTTTTTTGCTCCCCTGAAATGCTTTCTCTGAAATATAATATCAAAACATCTGGTTTACACTATAGCCTTTTTTATGTTTACTTTCTGCTCTAGGGAGATCTTTGTTATGTAATACAATCTTAATGTAGTAACCAATTCTTTTCATGTTAGCCCAACAACATAATACCATTCGTGACATTCAATAGATTTACCTTGGTAGTGATGGGAGTCAGATAAAGCAATAAAAACTCTAAATGCAATTGTAAATTTATTGTTTTACATATCGCCCATTTATTTTTGCAATTACATTGAAGTAACTAAGTGTAATCTTCTCTCATAAAAAGTCTTCTCAGCTGGTCTACATGTCAATGTAGAGATTTAGAATACCATTCTCTTTCTGCATGCTTTTGGAAAAGCTAAACATTAGCTAAATATTTTTCAATTCTTGAAATGTGATTTTCTGGGAGGATATCAAAATAAATATGCAGAGGAGTTAAATTCTCATATTTAAAGGTGCTATCTTTTGTTCTTTTGTGATTTTGAACTTCTCCCCTCAATACTGTTCAGTCTAAATCCCTGGAACCAAACTTTTATTGCTTTTAGCTTAAAAAAATTCTCTTATATTTGAGATTGTGACTTTTTCTTTAAAGACACTCAATTGCCTCAGCTTAACAAATCTGCAAAAAGTGACTCAGAGGCAGAGAGGAATACAATGGCTGACACCTTAAAACTGTTTTGGGAGCTCACCCTTGACACTGGGTTTTCTGTCCACAAGGCTGAGTATTATCAGTCTCAATGAGTGCCAGGAACTTATGTTAGATCTTAGTTTTCCTCTTATGAACATACAGCAGTAAGTACATATTGAAAACAAAGCAAGAAGAACAAGAACCTTACCAAACCAGAATATCACACCAAATGCCTTTCTTTGTCATGGCAAGGGAACAACAGGGAGAGTGACACTCACAGGCAGTACTGCCCTGGAATGCAATTCCTGCAAAGTGATAAAGCACTGTAATCACAGAATATTCTGAGTTGGATGGTGACACTCACAAGGATCATTGAATCCAACTCTGAAGTGAATGGCCCATACAGGGATTGAAGCCATAACTTCGGTGCTATTACCACCATGCTCTGACCAGCTGAGCTTATCTCAGCGCTATAATATTAAAACACACATGGAAAAAAGTGATTTCACTGAGTTTTTCATTGTAGCCATCATTTGGTCAACCACTACCTTAGGTGGTACAACTGAAACAAGCTGATAGACTTCACTGAGCATTGTTCTTATTCCAAGAGAGACATTAATTTCCTGAAAAATATTCCAGTATCTTCTGCTTTTAGCAGCCAAATGTGACAAACATTTTGTAATAACAGATTTTGCACAAAATCTATCATGTTTTTACAAACCACATAGATAATTTATGCATTATATAGCATAGTAGCATGTCACAAACATACCCTGCATGGTCTTCAGGAGGATTATAAGCATTGATAAATATTTATCTGCTACTACTTACTTTGAAGAAAACATCATAGGAAATTTCTTGCACAAACTTCTTTTCTTTCTTTGGCCTAACAAAACAAAATGCAAGCGGTGCATCTTGTATGTTATTAATATTTTTGGTCCTTCCTTCCTTCCTTCCTTCCTTCCTTCCTTCCTTCCTTCCTTCCTTCCTTCCTTCCTTCCTTCCTTCCTTTTCTTGATTTTTAAAACTGTAACCCAATTATCATGTTTTCTACTTATGGTACCAAAAAAGTAGCAAAACAAAAAGTGTCTCTTCAATGAAAATTTGTTTCTCTACCAACTTCTGCTATGAAGCCTGTAAAATTTTTTAAACCCATAAGCTGTTCCCATTTTTTTAAGAAAATGTTAAAGTGACATTTAATCAGTAATCAGTATGTTATGAAGATTTTGATATTTCAATCTTTTCTTACTCAACCAGAGCAGAATACATTTTTAGGACATTAGGACTGCTGGAGTGGAGTGCTGGTGTTGTCATGTGGCCTGTTAGGGTGACCCAATGACCTCACCTACAGCCTTACAAGCCTTGAAAATTCTCTGCCTTTGAGTTCCAAGGAGTTCTAGTAAGTCTGAGGGTCAAGCTCTATATTCTTTCCTAACAACAGATAGGAAAATGACCATATTTAGTTCTGCTTATTTGGGGATTGAGAAGGTAACAGCAAGATACAACTAACTTGTAGATGGTGTCAAGAAAGAAGGTGGAGAAGAAATTTCACTAGTATTTTGAAAGTAGGAGTATCTTGAATAAGATATTTGGAACAGAAAAAATAAGATTATTTGTAAGTTCCCTCTTGTGGAATAAAAATATTTTTTAAATTCAATCAGGAATCAAGAGACTGCATATTTGCCATGTTGAATTATTTTATTTCAGTAGTGTCAAAGAATTATAATGAAGTGAGAAAACTTAAATTATCTAGTTCAGCAGTCTCACATTGACATTTTTCCCTTCCAGTACTTTGATTTCAATGAAAGTACATTTTCATAGAAAAGGTACAGTTCCTCTCACCTTACTTTGTTCTAAAATAGCCCAGATTCGTACCCTTCCAGGTCATGCTGCGTAGTCTTTTTTTCCCTTGGGTGTTTGAAAATGAGTTGGAACTGAAAGGATAAGAAGTTATTGGAAAGAGAAGGAATTTGATGTATTAAATTGCCTGTGTTATCAGCAGTGGTGGTTATATTGAAATTGCATTTCTATAATTAGGCTTTATTTGTGATACATTTTAACTGAAATGTAATGTGCACAGTCATAGGAATTATGAATCCTTTCCAGTATAAATGTATAAGTATTTCCAAATGTATAACTATAATGTCTAAACTAACAGATAACACTTTTTGGTTGGAGTTACATACCACCTTCTGGATCTCTGTTGCACCATCTCAAAAAAACAGGGGTCAGGTGCTGAATTTCTGCAGCTTTATGCAACCCTGAAGCTGTGGATAGGTGGCCTAACACTTGGGCTGGCAGAAATGCAATTATTTTACCATGGTCCACAATTCCCTATGATTTTCTCTAACTCATTAAGCCAGCTTGTCGTTAGTTGTCAGGAAAGGCCTGGGGTACTTTGTAGCAGCAACAACGCCAGCCCAGATGCAAAACCAGAGCTTGCTCTCCCCAGTAGTAGCATGTGTTTCAAAGGTACGGGCCACATGGAGAGTATTCTTCACTAGGAAATTGTTTGATGGACCCAAGTGTGGTGAAATGAAAGCAGAAAAGCCAGGCCTGTGGTGGCAGCATGTTAAGAGTTGTTGTTGTACCTGTGGAGTGCCAGCTGCTGCTGAGCCAGAGCACTTCTCTGCCTTCTGATCTCATGGCCTGTGGCTCACAAACCACACAGAAGCCTCATGATCTTTACCTGGAAAGGCAGAAGTGTGAAACAGTCTATGTTTCTGTCAAAATATGCTCTGTTAAACATATTGACCGGGCTTGAAAAAAATAATCAAAGCTGTGAGTAATACCTATTAGGTGGTACCAGAATTTGAAGCTTTGCTAGAGCTTTCCAACAGCCAAGAGCATCATTACTAATAAATCACTGGAAGCACTTAAAGAGAAAATCAAAAAGATGAAAGCTCATTACAGAAAATGAAAAGTCATTTTCTACTGTTTCTGCAGCAGAACCTTGTTATCTATTTACATACTTTTCTAATATTAATATCACTGTGGTAAGATAAATCACTCTCCACACTTTTACATTTTTAATTACATTTTACTGCACTTGTTCTTTTGTTTACAGTTAGCCAATAAAATATTTATTTTATCTTATATATCGGATGAGGTTTTTGTATTTTAATCAGATTTTCCACATAATCTTCCCCCCCACATTTCTTTACTGTCTTTTTTATGACCCTAAACACCACAGGATGTTTTTTTGTAGAAAATCTCATTATTTTTTAATGCATGGCTATTTATTAATGTATTGTGTATATAACACACTATGCATTTCTTTGCATTGATGAATACATTTACATTCACTTGAGAATAAGAATTCCCTTAAGGGCCAATCTCACCATTTTCTGAGTGTGCTGCCAAAATATTGTGCGTCTGATGTTTTTCTGGTTTTTTTGTGGTTTTATTGTAGTTTTTTTTAAGAGACACAAAGGGGTCTGTTCTGATTTGCTGAGAAGATCTTTCTACCAGTAGACAACGATCATTATTCATTTTCTGAATGTTGACCTGCGTGTGCTGTGGCAAAGATTACCAAAAAAGGCGGTCATATCTCAGCTGTGTTCTAATAAAAAAGCTCTGACCTGTTCTTTCTTACTGTGAAAGGGGTAAACTGCTCCCACATCACTCTGATGCCAACAGTGTTGTTTTGCAGTGGCAAGTAAGCATAGTTTTTTGCTAATAGCTAACAAAATATTAAAGAAAATATTTGTCTGAAGGCACACCTTAATAGCAAAAGGCCTTAAAAAAATCCTACCAAAACCAACATGAAATCATATGAATTCATCATGTGGGAACCAAGTGGAAGACATCCGTTTGCTGGAATACAAAGAATTCAGTCATTTTCTGCATTTAAGATAACGTGCATTGGGTACAGTTGCTGGTGGGATTTTTTTGTACCTCAGTGACTTTAATCATATTTGGGAAAATTAATCTTGATTTTTTATTTTCATATTTGGACTTAGTTTTTTTTATTGAATTTCATTCTTCATCTTTGCTAAAAAAAATGATCTAACTACAATTTTTACAGCACTTATTTGTGCCAAAATATTATTTTAAAATAATATTTAAAATTTATTTTACAGTATTATTTACCAAACTCTGCAGACAATTCCTACTTCTTTTAATTTTCAGAAAGTGGTTTGGTGTGAATAGTTAATAGCTGAAATATATTAAGTCAGCTCCCTTAACAGTTAGCTGCAGGAATTTTTCACCCCAAGAGAGTCAAGCACAGACAGACCTGCATCTCATGGAACCTTTTGAACAGTACCTAATGAATCATCAGGTTTTCAACACTCACTGCAAAGTCTACAGAAATTCATACTTAAAGCTGGTGAGCAATAGCAGGTGCCAAAAGAAAGATAGTAGTTCTGGAGATTTTGTGTCTCTATGACTCAAAATGGTCTTTTATGTTTGGGGTATAAGTCTACAGTGTAAATGAAGAATAACATTTTCTCCACACTACATGTAGAACTCCCTTATGCATAAGGGAGTGGTGGGATAATTTAGCACAGTCTGTTCTGTTGTTTTGAGGTAGCTGTGAAGGGTAAGGAAAATGGTTCCCGTACTGCTGTTTAAAAACCAAACCAATGTGCGTGTGTAAATATTTTCTTTAATCATGTAATGCACTCAGATGACTCCAAACTAGATTTATCCAAGACATTATTATGTCCTGAATCTCTGTAACTGCTCTGCATGGAGCCTTTATGGTCTATTGGGTAAATAATACACATTTTTTAAATGATGCAAATACTTACATACTTGAGAAATCCTAATGTTTCCAATGGAGTAGTTATGTTGTGTAAATAACATGCAAACTTAAAATTGTCCTATTACAAATTTATGCATAGTGTATCATATGTTTTACAGTCCTGTAAAATGTAAGGCCATTAGTAACTTACCTAAACAATAACATTTTCTCAATTCCCCTTCGATATTCTTCATTCCCACTGCCAGTCCATTAGCTCTTTTTTGAGTTGTTTCCTTCGTTCATAATGTTATCTCATTGTCATTTGAGGTCTATTATCCTCTCTTGAATCTTTACTGCTCTAAATAAAGGTCATCAAATTCTTCCAGCTCTGGCAGCATTTTCTGTCATTGAAATCAAACAGGTTTGGTGAAGATGTGGGTCAAGTGAAGCCAAAATCCTTTATATGAAAGTATAGACTGTAATCCAACAAAAGAGGGATGGTAGCATCCCACCAGTCCAAAGTGAGTTTGTAAGATTGATTTAGCTCCCCCCTTACAGGTCTTTCTCTCTTTAAAGCTGTAACAGGAGAACAAGATGGTACAATATATGGGCATCACAGATCCATGAGTCTGCTCCCTTTTTTTTTCTTTCCCTTTTTTAAAATAAAAATAATGTGGGGGTTTTACAATTTGTTAATATGGTGGAGCTTTCCATTTATTATCAGGATGTCTCCTTTTAAGCCAGTATTTACTGCAGCTAATAACTCATTTATTAGAGCTTCTGTGAGCTAGATATTTTATCAGGATGATTAAATAACAAATAAGAAATTACACACCAGTAACACCCACCTTTTAAAGATTTGTAGAGATAATTGTTGGGTAAATAAACATTAACAACGACCACATCAATGTCTCCAAAGCATTTGGGGAAAGTTTATCTGAGATAAAAATACATTGTGACATAAACTATCTTCTTAGGAAGATTGCTTAGACTGTGATCTGAAAATTATTTTTATATTCAGGGCACTAAGCAGCAACAGACAGAAGAAAGAGACTAGGGAAGATGAACACATACATGAGTTTTCAAAATGAATGATCTGGAACCAACATTCTTCTTCCTGTCAACAGCACAGTTACTTCAGGAAATACAACTCACACATGTGTTTCTGTAATTAAATTTCTAATTTTTGCAGATTATTTTTTAATTATATGCTTATTCTGATTTCACAATTATTCTGCATGAACATTTCCTATTGAGTTCAATCAGAGTGTGTATGATGGGTCAATAAGAATATAGGGATTATTAGTCACTATTACACATACACATGGACACATTTGCCCATGCAAATAATTGGATATATCCAAATAACTAGTGAGGTTGAAAATTATTGCCATTTGCTTAGTCTGAATGTCATGACATTAGTGTGCATTGTTCCAAACTATATGTGAATTCTGCCAAATGAGTAGCAAAACCTTGCTCCAAGACAAATTGAAAGGCACAAGCAGGTAACTATAAAGTACGCTACAGAACAAAATAGCATGCAGAGAAAGAGAACTTTGCATACTTTAACCAAAAACCTGGTACATATATTCATACACATAATATTAATGAAGTAAGAGTTCTTCCAGAAAACTCTCATGATCATGGATGCAAGTTGAACAGAATAAAAACATTTCCTTAAAGATGTAACATCATCCCTTCTCCAAGGCAGCCTCACAAAGTTATAACAGCATTCTAACCATTATGGCCATGGTTACAGCACAGTCTTTAAACTGGAAGATGGATTGGATGTAACGAAGTAGACATAGCAAAAATATTGACATTTCATAAGCTGGCTGATCTAAAGTTATGCCTCTTGATGTGTATAGAGCCCAGTAAGACTTGACCGTTAGCATAAAAATTCACAGTCTAAGCAAAGCTGATTTAGAAAGACATAGTAACTGCAATTTATTACTTGAGATTCCATAATCCAGAGGTCCTCACTGGATTTGAATAGGATTCCATCTTGGCAACTCACTAGTGCCACATGGAAACTTATGGACCCAGAATATCTTCATAGGTGAAAGACAAAATAGTTTAAGGCATGGTTGCTTTCATCTACACAGAATGCCGAATTGAAGATTAAATAAATTACTCTGTAGATGAGCCCATTTTTCTACATTGTTGACAAAAGGAATCTGAAATGTCTGGAGTTATCCATGTCTATAGTTATGCCTTCATTTGGTCAGATAAATCCAGTCCTAAGTATTTTTTCTCATGATCCAGATGACTTATTTAGCCATTATTATTTCATCTAATTTACCCAGTCTTAACCATTTTTTCCTTTTAAAGAGTAGCTTACTCTGATTCATCAGTGGTAAAACAGTAACAGCCAGGGCAGAAGGAGTTGCCATGTTATTCTTGAAGACTTGAACCTACAAATTCTTTAGTGTAGGACAGTAGCAAAACAGTATTTAAGGAAATGAACAGACTTCCTTCTGTTGTTTTCAGTGATAATAAATTATTTAGGAATTTAATCTCAAATTTTTCAAGATTTCTTTCCATCTCCCACTGGAACCATTTAGAACCTGATCCTAAACTCTTCTAAAGTTTATGTTTCTAACGAGTTCAACACAAAGAGCGCTTTGGTTTTGCATACATAATTTCCTTTAAAAATTCAGAGGAATAAAAATGAATATTCCTACATAATGGTGAAAAGAAAAATGGGGATCAGATGACAAACTATGTAGCAACTTTAATTCAGCAAGTACACTTTGATAACTCTGGTCTTTCAACTGATAATTATAAAAGGTTATGGAGTATTCTTTAAGTATCTTAATCCAAATTGTAGATGGATAATTAGAGAAAAATTATTTATTTATATCAGATCTCATCTCTAAAGTCCAAATGTCAACCTTCAATTTTGATATGTGAAGGCAATGTTTATAAACCTAGTTTTTCATATATAAAACATGAGAAAATGTCTAAATTCCTTCCACAGACCAAGAAAAAAGTAAGTTTGCCTGCTTGTCCAGCTAGTAAAAGGATAGTAATTTCTGTCTTAAAAAGGGAGGATTTCATCTTAGCTGCACAAGCTGTAACAAAATACTGGATTATACCAAACTCAAGTAAAATACTAAGCATTACTAAATAAGCAGCAAATGTGTATGACCCACTGTACAAGGTGCACAGTGAAGGTACTGTGAAGTGCTTTGCATACAAAACGAAAAAGAAAGAGGCTTTCAGTTTTCAGGCAAGTGCCCATGTGCTCATGATTCACCATTTTAGGTGGCATTATCCTGCTAAAGATGTACCATGGGATATGTCACATGACTGAAAAATAGTGCCTCTTCCACCACACCATCCATATTTCATAAAACTTGCTATGATGTTACAAATCAACCGATTATCTCAAGGGCAGTTTTTCCCCAGACCCCAACCAAACTGAGGTCTGTCTAACACACTATTTGACACACACAGTATAATTACTTTTTGTGTCCATAATTATGTGTAAGGACTCACAATTATATTGCCACTTGAGCATAGTGACAAACTCTTGTGATCTACTGCATTTTGGCTGTATTGCATTGCTCTGTGTATTACTTCACGTTCTGAAATAGGGAATCTATCCCTACTCAAAGTTAAAAGGGAGAACTGAAAAGTGCTTTGTTATCAATGATATATGCTAAAACAACAGGTGGAGAGATATGAGGAAATTTTATTCTCATTAACTTTATGGTGCAGATGATTTTCTTGACAAAATCTTTTCATTTGATGCAAAATTTAAAATGTATAACCCTGTGAAACTTGTGAAGATTTTTCAGGAATAAAAATACCCACCACCAAACACTGAAGGGTATTTTATGTTACGTATATTTGGTCTTGTTTGTGCAGTTCTAGAAAAACAATAAAAAAAATCCCTTTCTAAAAATTCTTTGACCCTGCTTTTTGCCAACTGAATGCTCATGGTTGATTGGAAAATCAATGAAGTGCTGTGAGAATTGTACCTCACTGTTGCAGAAAAGCCACACAAAAATCCAACTTTTCACATGAGTTGAAGATTGCCTTTGGTTCATTTACTCTCTTAAGACACATTAAAATCAAATCTATCACCCCATTTGGCCATCTGTCAATTCTCACTACACAGTAAATGAGTAGACTTTGTTCCTTGATCACCAGAAATGGAGGATGTTTTGTTGTTGTAATAAATGGTCGTAGGCCTTGGAGACAGAAATAAATCAATGCAATTTATGAAGTTGGGGTGAAAATGTTAGATCCAGTTTTCTAAACTACAGAGAATTATGTATGGATGAATTGCAATAAATAAAGCACAGCTTTAGCAGCTTACAAAAATAAATAATAAAGATGAAAGAAATTAATGTGTAGTCCTTTATTTTGAAACCTTTTAAAGTGTAAAATAAATACAAGAATAAGTTGCACATCAAAGGTGCATCTATATACACATTTCATTTTATCTGGTCAGGCAATAAATAAGAGAGTTCATTTTCTTCTTATCTTAACATAAACTTAGTTTTCAAATTGCAAAATACACTGGTAACTAAAAGAAAGTCTCGTCCCTCTTGCTCAATAATTGTTAACATGCACAATAATTATATCCTAGGACAAAGTGTAAGTTTCACTGTAAATTTAACTTTTGAGGAGTAGTTTCTGTTGAACTGAAGTGCTTCTGGAATTGATGAGCTTTTGGTGTTAGAGGCTGATGCTCCAAGAGTCCAGGTGCTGCATTCACTAAAAGCTTGGTTTCAAGCTCCAATCAGCACAGTATCTTTTGGCATACCGTCATTTGCACTCTATTCTTTGTTGTCAGCAGTCTTGTAAAACTGAACTATCTTGTAAGTAATTAGCTCCAAAACAAAATGTATGAAAATACAGAGACTAAACATCTGGAGACAGCCATTAACAAAGCCATCAATTCCATATCCCAGCAGACTACATTAGTACAACAAAGTTATTTTCAGGAGACTAAACCATCAGTTCTCAAATGATGGTCTGTAACAACAAATGGTCTTCAGTGGTTTGCAGAAGAATACCACCTTTGTGTTGTTCAGAATTAAAAGTATGATGGCAAAAATGTATAGTTCAGAGATTGAGAATCACTGAAACAAACTATCAAAGTCACAGGTCCAAAACAAACTGCTTCAATGGCAGATGCAGAGCTTTTTTCTTTAATATGTGAATTTGCAGAAAAAAAGAAGTATAATTGTTTAATAATACATGTAAATATTTTGATGTATTTTTTTTTTATCTTTTAATATAAACAGAAATTCAGGAATTGGATGGAGCACTCAGTTTTTATTCTGTAACAGTACAGACTTTTGAATGTTGCTAAATATACAGATACTGATGAGTCCAGTGACTTCTTATTCTAAAATTTAATTATATTGCTTATATATACTTATCTTGTAAAATTATATCTGTGAAAGTTCTGACTCAAGATGCTTTCTGCAGAAGTTGCAGCAGTTGAAGTGTAATATAGAAGCTTATCACTTTCAGCTTTGTAGATAATTAACGATATAGCTCCTATCTAGTTGAGATAATCAGTGTTCAGCAGAGGCAGCTTTTCAAAGTATTTAAATCTTCTTGGAAAGATTTTGCACATGATACCAAGTTCCAGGTGGTCAGATTGTGGCTGGCCTGCCACCCATATGCAAGCTAGCAAGTTAAAAGCAAGCTGTGACTTGAGCGTAAGTCTTTACTACACAGTTAATCCAAATTGAATGGGATTTTCAGTCCAGCCCCATTTTACGTACACAGAGGAATGGCTATAGGTACTTAGTGTAGTTTTAAGCATGGTTTTATTTTCACATAGCTGAACTACATTCTAATCATGATTGTGACAATCCTCACAGTAAAAAAATTACTTAGGTGTCAGTAGTCTCCCAAAAATTGTGTTGTGTTTTTCATGGTAGGGGAGCAGCTTTGCAGAGTGAATTTATTATTAGGAATTCTTGAGCATCTCTGGCTAAGGAGCTGAGAAACATGTCCCCAGACACATGAGAAAATGTAAAAAAGACTGTACAACAATGTAGATTGAACTCCTTTGGAGACAATGTTCCTTAGAAAAGCTGCTGATTACTTGAGCTAGGCAGGTGGTCTGTAACTAGCTTTCAATGTGAGATTTAAAAATGAAAGGCAGCACTAGCCCTTGGTAAAAACCATTTTGAAAATCTTTATACCACCCTACTGTTCAGTACATCCACATGTGATAGAAAAGGGTCCTTGTACTGAAGAAGCAGAAATGTGACATCAAAACTAAAGGGCAACAGCTCAGAGCTTGTTTGGGAATTATGAACTTTATACTGTTTGCCAGCCTGCTATTGTATCACTTAAACTGTTTCTTTTATTCTTTTGAGATATCATATTAAAAAAAAAATAGTTTGACAAACATTCTTCAAGAAGTAGCTTTTGTTCAGAGTGCTCAGAGCCTTTTATTGACAATTCAGTCAAAAGGAAGACTGATAAAAGAAATAATAAAGTTCTGGCTTTATTTTATCAAACTATCAGCTCTTTTTCTTCTCTCACTTGAGCTCTCACTCTCACAGATTTTTAACATGGTCAGTCTTCCTATTAGTCTAGTGCAGATGTGGCTACTTTTTTCTATTGCTGCTCTGTCAGCCAGAGTAGGACAGGGCAGAAGCTATGACCTTATCACTGAACCTGCTTTTACTTTCTAGCCAAGCACGGTAAAACCTTCATTCTCTAATTTTTTGGTGCACCAAGGATAGCTAGGAATGGTAACAATTCATTGTGCTACAGATGACTCCCCTCCATTTTATTATAAAACTGGCATTTTTGTTTGTAATGAAGCTTCATTACAACACCAGAATGTAATGTAAACAAGAGTCTCTGATTGCTCCCAGCATTTCCCTTAGGCTTTTATTTTGTTCCTGATTTCTCTTTCTGTTGGTTCTGCTTTCGACATAGAGTCTGAAAATCCATATTGTGACAATACTCCCTGGGAGAAGGCAATGAGTTGCTCATGAGAACTTACTTTTAATGGTGTTAATGTCATGAGAGAGCCAAGCATTACATTTATCAATGCCATCCCCTGATGGTAGTCCAGGAAAACAAGGAAAGAAGCAGAAAATCAAAGCAGCCAGTAAAAGCAACACGGAAAGACACAGAGGAATCCTTTCTACTGAAAACTCTTGTTTAGCTGAAAATTGCAGGATGTTTTTCAAGGCAGCATTAAAAAAAATTTACACTGAAAGCTTAGCAAGAGTGAGCATTATGTGCAGTAAGAAACTCAACTGTGAAGCCAAAACACCCAGTTTTGTATTTCATGGTAGGAAACTCCGCTTGCGTCAGTACTTGTATTAACTTATTCCTATGGTTGCAGACCCACAGATGTGAAGAAGTACAATCCATTGTGAAGAGCTAGCATGGGTACAAATGGATTAAAGCTATCAGAAGAACTAAATAGCTAAAGGCTTGCAACAGCATTAAATAGCACTTTTGTGAAAGCAGCATGCCATTGTGCTCATGAGCACGTGGACTTTTAAAATGGGACTTTACGGACAAACTGATTGTCTTGGAAGAATAAAAATATTCAGTGCAAAGTGAGGTGATGAAGTGCAAGCAGAACAGCAAAGCTTTGATGGTTAATGCCAACACCATCAAACATTAAGAGATAACAGTCATTCATATATGCTTATATGCCCTGACATTCTCAGAGGTTTCCAATGACTCTCATTCATACAGAAGGACTACTGGAAGCCACACAGAGCCTTTATAAATCCTTAGGCCTATTTTAAATTCTTATTCTAACCCATGACAGTGACAATTGCAGGAGACTGTAAAGAAGCCATGCCGTAGTTTTTCCTTTTGTCAGAGTACCTGGAGACTGTTCTTTGTCTGTGCTGTGAACAGACCAGTGTAAACACACACAGGCCCATTGCTGCTATTATAAAAGCAGGAGTCAGAATAAACATTACAGTACCTCTGCTACAATTCTGCTTGCTCAGATTACCTTGGCAATGTTTTCAAAATACAGTTTTTTGCTTTCTTTTTGCATACTGAGGAGGAAAAGTGATGTTAAGGGACCATTTTTACATCACTAACATATTCCACAGGAAATGTGTGGATCCCAGCTGAATACTAAAACACCATTAGATTTACTTTTTCTCTTCTATGTGTTATGGATATGCTATTTCAGACTTATGTTTCTGCGCCACTTCCTCGGTTGGTGTCAAAATCTCCACAAATTAGGTATGGCAATGCATGCATTCAACACAGAAAATCCTCAGTTATGTATTGGTTTCAATATCACAGTGATAGATTTCTCACTTGAAATCTGTTTGTAAAAGGATTGCTTTAACTTTGGCAGAAAATTTCCTTTAGGTGACTGGCTAAGGCTAATCATCAAGTTATTAACTGGATGAGACAGCTTTACAGGGATTATTTGTAATAATCATTGGTGTTTTTCAACCTAAGTTATTATATGATCGTAATTGTGTCACAGAACAATATGGCATAGAGCTGAGACATTGGTGTGCATTTTCCCATAATCCTCTGATAAAAAAAGTTATGTTGGCAGGATACTTCTTCCACAAACCACAGATGGGCTTCATCCAGAACACAGGCATTGAAATCTGCCCTAAATGCTGAGTTGTTCTTCCCAGGGGAATCTGGCAAATTGCTACTATATCAGTATGAACCAATTTTTTTAAAAGAAACTTAGAAATATTGAAAACCAACAATATTAAGTATTAGCTATGATTGTGGTAATGGAACTAACTAAGATTGTTTAATTTGAAAGTCACCAAGGCATGATGTGTTAAACCAACATAGTGAAAACCAGAACTGTCTGTAATAAGTTCTCACTTTAAAATCAAAGCCAAATGATGGAGATGGAAAGTAAAAAAGTAATTGTAGTGGCTACTGAAAAGATGTTTGTGTTTCAATATTATGTCATTACATATAATAAATTGTTGAGCACTATGAGAGAATGGTACAGAAACAGTTGTCATAAAATTGTTATTTTCCACTTGACACAACCGCTTGGTTACATATTGGGCATTTAATCCAACATGGCTTTCCAGAAGAAACACTTTTTCCTCATTTAGCCAAAAGTTTGGGTTAGCTGCCTGGAGTACCAGGTGGCTGAAGTGATAAACAAAAAGAACTGAAATGTTCACAGTACTTATTTCTGGGTTTATGAAGTCATTCTATATCTTTATGCCTTAGTTTTCCTCCATGTGTAATGGAGTAATATAATCACATCTGCCCTTTTCCAAGCATATTAAACCAATTCATATATTTTTGAGCACTGGTGCCCAGCCTTTCACAGACTAAAATCCTCTGAGAATTTCCTTTCAAGCAGCAAATACAAAATATGCTCTTCTTACTGGCCAAATGGCTAAGCAGCGTGGTGATTTGATTCTTTGCAGCTATTAGTACTGATACAGGAAGAGGAGAATGGAGTTTTTGAAAAAGTGTCATTGAGCTCCAGGCCTTGCAAATCTGTGCTGAGCATCAGAATTGAGCACCAAGCATGGAACTCAACACAACTAGAAATCATATAATCATAGAATATCTCGAGTTGGAAGGCACCCATAAATCATGTCGCAGGCATGATATGAACATAACACAGGCTGTGTCTAATTGTCTACACAACAACTTTTAACTGAATATGTGAGCTGCAGTAGTTTCTCTCATTCACTGTGTGATTTGAGAATATATAGTGTTTTAGTGTTTGTACTTGTGTGAAGGTTGATGTTACTTTTCATTCTTACCAGATCTGGACTGACACATTTATATATATATATATGTATGTATGCAATTAGGTATTTTGCATTTAAAAAAGCCTTTTTACTGGAAATTAATAATGGACAAAATCTGGCATTTTGAGTATCCAATTTTAGAAATTTTATTAATTTTTCCAGGTTTCTGGTCACTAAAATCAGGTGAGGAAAAAGCTTCTTCTAACTACTGCAACATAAATTTTAACTAACTATAGGATTGATAGGTGACAGGGTCTTTGACAGGTCTGTTGGAAGGAAGCGCCTTGAATTCCGAAGGAAATATTCCTTAATTTTTTTCATCCACTTTCCTGTAACTTTTATTGGATTATGAGTGTGTCTTCCTGACTTACTTTTATTATTACATCTGACATTCAACATTTTTGTAGGACTACAGGGAAGATCTTTGCCTGGAATTTCCTACATGGCTCAATTACAAGCACATTTAAATGGCAGGGGACACGAACTCACCCTTGGTAAGTAGCCTTATTTGAAAAAGATTATCGGCAGCCAAAATCCCAACAATTAAATAAACAAAAGTATTGTACTTCTGAGCTGGTTACCACAATGTTACTGTGTATGTAGGAACTGTATGTGTCATATTTAAAAACTGCTACAGGGGTGGACAAGCTGACATGGTTTTATTTCTCAAAATTAAAATAAACACAGGACTCTGGTGTCAATTTTTAATTTTTTTTTCATCTTCTTATATTATTATTTTGAGTGTATTGGTAACCCTAAAAAAATTAAAATGTGCTGAAAAATCATTTGCAGGGCTGTCAGCATAAAAATAATTATTGTTTTTGGAATGTGGAAATATTTTCAGTTGATTCAGAGGTAATGCAGCTGCCAGGGTGCTACACAGCAGCTGTGTGACAAAAACTGCCTTCCCCTTTGTTGCGCTGTGGCCTGGGCTCTACCTATAATAAGGGCACCATCAGTACAAGCTGATGGGAGACAGCAGTAACCCTTGAGGGACAGAGTCTTCCCGCAGGAGACAGGTGGGTAAGATACAAGTCACAATTTCCCTGTAAGAAAACACTTCCAGTTTGTTTCACTTTGGGCAAAATACATCTTTTATTGTGGCAAACATTTTTATTGTGGAAATTCCAATTTCCACAGAACACTTTGAGAGAGGATTTCCATCCAGCTTCACCAGGATGAAAGTTTTCACCTGGTGAACCAGTATGTGTGAGGACAACAGTCTGTGTGAGTGGGAACCACTGTAATAACCTGACCATTCATAGAATCACAAAATCATTAAGATGGAAAAGATTTCCAAGATCATTAATTCCAACTGTTAACCCAGCACCACCATGTTAACCACTGCACCATCTCCCCAAGGGCCACATCCACACACCTTTTGGCCACTTCCAGGGGTGGCAATTCCACGGAGGGACACCCAAGCTGCAAATGGGGCCCCAACAAGGCAGTGATGGTGTGTCAGCCAGCTGGTGACTACAGACATAAGTGACAGATATGCAGTGACAGACAGACATAAGAATCTTTATTTTCAAGGTGAGATAAGATTATTAAAAAAGGGAGAGCTAGTTGTTCTCTAAACAGGTCTGGAAAAATCCCACTTTAGGAGCAGCAGAAAGGGATAGTAGAGTTCCTACTGGTGACACCATGGGGCCATTACATTTTTTGAGGTTGGCAGTGCTAAGGAAGTGGCAGCCTTCTTCCCTCTCACACGTTAGTGAGGCTGAAGTAGCAGCTTTCATTCCTCCCTCTGTAACTTGGCAAGCTGGCATTACAGCTGATGAAAAATGAACCAGGTCCTGGGGATGAGATGAGAATTGTCAGTGCTGCACACTTGTTAGTGTTTGTGCTTTGCTGCTTGGATACTTTTATTGATGAAGTGAAGTACTGCATACTATTAAATTATCATTTCATGCTACTTATGATAATAGGCAGAAGAGCATGGCAGATTATTATTACTTTCATTTGTAACTGATTAATGTGTATTGTTGATAGCATGCATTCCTTCCTTAAGGAGGGTGGAGAGGTGTGAGATTTCAATTTGAAAGATTTTGTTATGCTCCTTTATAGAGTCAGATTCTGTAAAAAGAAAAAAGGAGGAAAGCAGAGAATAGAGGACAGAGTGAAAAGACAGGGATAGCTGTGTTAAACAAGCTGAGATGATGTTGTAATAATAACTGTTCTATGTCTCTGTGCATATGGTGCTGAGCAGAATGCATTGATTTCCCTTAACAGTTATGTCTTTATGTGTGCAGTCCCCCTACAGTTAATAATCTATTGTACCTGCTCTTCAAGACACCTTGCTATTGAATGAATTACTAAATAGCACAATGTGTAGCCATTTAATGAGGCTGAGTAATTCTATTATCTCTTCATACTATTTATTCACCAGCTGCATATTTTCCACCTCCACCACAGATAAAGTTAACAAAATTAATTCTGCCATCAGTTTGATAATCCTGTCATCTGTGTGTGTGTGTGTGACATGCATGTGCTGGAGATCCACCATCCTGTGGTTTGTCTGTGTCCTACTGTACTTGAGGTAATCAGAAGACAAAATAATTACTATAGGAGTACTATACATAACAGCCACAGAATGTCATTTTACTTGCCATAATACTGATTTTCACAAAGAGTGAAAGGAGTTTCTCTCCTTTTGAACACATGCCAAAGGAGAAGTTAGGGCCTGTAGTACACAAAGTGAAAGCTGTTGTATCATGGTAGAAAGTGAGAAGCACCAAAGACAGACCAAGTGAATTGCACAGGTGCTGCAGCCATGCCATAGGTCCACACTGAATGAACCTGCTGATTGTTGAAACTAGTGTGTTACACTAAATGAAGCATATAAATCCTCTTTGAACCCTTCCAGTGTCATTGTTCCCCACCAGCCATTGACACTCAAATTCCAAAACTGAATTTATGGGGTTTTTTTGCATTGTGTTGAGTAACTAGGGCAGACATATTCAACTGTCACATGAACAGCATAAACACACACATCACTACACAAACAGTGCCTCAATGTTATCCTCATATATGGACTGAACACACATGATAAAAGAGGAAAGCTGAAGGTCTGTTGAGGATGGAAATGAGAATGGCAGTCTGATAGTCTCTCTAGATTTGGCATGGAGATCTCTGCTATACCAAGGTGTTGCTCAAGGGAATTGAATTTAGTAAACCCACAGCAGGATAAAAAATTAAGATAAAGTATAAATTATTGTTGATATTTTTACGGTGTTACACTGAACTGGCCCTTTGCCATCAGGTCTTCACAGTGGGCACAAAGGATACTGTGAATGGAAAGAAAAGTAGGAAATTATACATAATTTGTGAAAGAGACAGAGAAAAATTTGATGCAAAACCCTGTTGTTTGCTCTGCTAAAATTCAGACTTCTGCTACTGATTTGCCATCCTAGCCATAGCTTTAATACAATTTAAGTTGCTCATCACACAGATATGGTACTGTCCCTTGTCTCCTTCCTCATGTGGATTCAGTTTGGGTGCAAACAAATTGCTGTGTGTAGTCTTAAGATTTACTTAGGGTTTTGCTCAATAGGATGCAACACTGGCATCCTTTGACCTCTGCCACACATTTATGAGCACAGATTGTCCTCCTAAATTCTGTTATAAAATGAGGAACTCAGCTGCTTCAGGCCCACAGAACAGTGCTGATGGACCAGAGTTTAAAACCTATTCCACCCTGCCGCCACACCCCTGCCAAAAAAAAAAGTACACAAACCTACAAGCATCACTCATGACATCAAGATTATTGTCAGTCCCATAGAGATACACTCTGTTGCTCAGTGATAAATAAAAATCAGGGGCACTGAAGCTTTAAAAGTATCATTGAAAAGTATTCTTCCGCTTTAGCTAACTGAAAAGTTACACTGAGGCAGAAAAACAAAAAACCTGCAAATCCAACCTGAGTTCCTTTTTTCTTCTCCACTTCTCAGTCTGTCTTTTGATCTTACAGTTTTAATTTTTCTTGACCAGTCTTTAAATTTAAATTAGATATTCAGCTCAAAAATCATCTGTCTCTATCTCTCCTCTTGCTGTCCCTAAGAGACATGTTCTCCTTTCCGGTATGTGAGAAGCCAAGAGTTGGATTCATTCATAACTCAAAGAGCAGGTCAGTGCTGCCCGTGGAGGAGCTGCCAAGCTTGGCTGCAGCA
Source organism: Motacilla alba alba (assembly GCF_015832195.1). NCBI lineage: Eukaryota > Metazoa > Chordata > Aves > Passeriformes > Motacillidae > Motacilla > Motacilla alba. The sequence goes on from NC_052017.1 coordinate 114,675,921, forward strand.
GAAGGGAAGGAATGGATGGAAACCATCCTTAGAAATGTGCGTTTCTACCAGGGAGCACCTTTCTAACAGCAAAACAATTGCACCAAAGCACTAGGTTCAGCTGGGTGTCAGACCCCAGACCATGGTGGCACGTGGTGCTGTAGACCAAAAGAGATTTCTGTTATAGTGCTATAGATGAATGACAGATCTGTATACTAGAGGGGAAAATGTGAGGACTTGCTCTGTCTTATAAAACCTTAATTAATTAGTACATGTTAATCTAATCCTCCTGATAAAAGAATTGTCAGTTCCCCACAGAAATATTTGGAGAATTTGGTCTTACTTCTCATATGACCATCCCACATTCACACTCAGGTAGAAACCCTCATGATATAATGGCCTTCTGTTTTCTCTGACCTAGCATAAGGGAGGTACAGGCATGGGAAGACATGTGCTCCATGACACCATTTTGGTTGAATTTAATAGGATTCATATATTGTCCTATGAGAAATTTTGGAAGTCAAGAAGTAGATGCTGTTGTTTCCCTCTCCCTACACCCATAGTAATTATTTTATCAAGTCTGCTCATTTGTGACAAGCCTCTAGCTATCCATAAACCATTGCAGCTAAATCCTAATTCAGCTTATTCATGCTCCTTTTACACTACATGTTTTAATGTTTTGGAAATTAAAGTAGGAAATTATATTGTAAAGGCAAGAAATGGAGCATACCAAACCTAATACTGCCCAACAGTTTAATATTATTTATGCAAGTGGCTAACCTCAGTTCCTGTTAGAGGTTTCACCGTTTTGGTTCTCTCACGTAAAACAGCACCACCAGAAAAACAATCTTGGCACCCTGTGAAACAGGGGGCCAAATGTTTCAGTACCACAAATAATGTGAAAGTACACTGAGAAAAAAAAATTCACTTGATCAAATTATGGACATATAGACATAAGCAATCTTAAATTGTTCATTGTGACATCTGTCCAGTTACAACATTTTCAAGGAAATGAGCCCAAATTTACTGAGTTATCTAAATATTAGGCATAATTTTAGGTGCATTTTTAATCATTGTGGTCTTGCTGAGTTGTGAATGAATTTGAATTGAGGAACAAATTAAAGTTAATTTTAAAAACTTGTTTTTTTTTCTTCTCTCAAATGCTACTCATCCAACCATAACTGTCCTTAGAAAGATAAAGCAGCCATTGTAAAGTACTGAAAAAGACTCTTTACTAGTCCTTAACTAGAAAGATGATGGTGTAAAGAAGTTAAAAAGGAACAGCTTCTGGACTGAGTCAGAGATCAGGAGGACTCTGTGAAATAGTGTTTCTCACCATGGTAACTTTGAGAAAATTGCACTAAAAGAAGAGCACATGGTTTTCCTTTAAGCTAAAGAGACAATTATCATGTCTCTCTTGTTTAAATTAAGTGAAAATCTGAGATATGCGCAGCATAAATGAGGAAAGCATATGGCCCTTGCTTGGTAATTTAAAGGGTAATTTGGTTAAGAAATTGAGAGTAGTTCAGACCAGAGTACTATTATGTAATATCAATGCAAAGCAGAAGCCTCCCCAGATAATCAGGTCCTATTTTTCTGACACATTTTTCTACTTCATGATTCATTTCCCTTATTTCTCACACTTCTTATTTGTGGTTTTAAAATATGTTCAACTTTTTTAACATAGGAAACAGTGCTTTATTTAAAAAAAAGAGTTGTTAGAGTTAGCCTACACAAATGAAAGATAGGGAGGATTTTTCTCTTCATTTTCAATCAAGCAAGGAAGAAACAGTCATCCTATTCTGAAAAATATTTTGAGTTTTATTATTTTTAATATACCTACAAGAGAAAAAGCTTTTACAACATAGAATATTTTTCCTGTGAAAAGCTAGAGTTGGAACCCCTCATCATCAGACAATAAGAGTGCACTGGGATATATTTAAAAATCTTTTCCAAAATGGGCAGAGCAAGGACTTTTTGATAGTAAATTAAAATTTGTGCAGGTTAATTCTGCTTTGAGCCAGCCTTCTCTAAGTGTTTAATGAGAAATATATACTTGACTTCCCACTAAAAATTTAGTCAAAATTGGTAAGAATCTTTGTGTTTCCCCATGAGCAATTGTTTAACAACACTTTAACCTCAGAGATAACCATAGTCCACCCATGAAGATATTACCTTCTTGCTTGGGTCGGTATAATTTGTATTTTATTTTTCATTATATGCTTACAACCAGTGTAAGCAAAAGGAAATTCGTGTCTACTGGTATTGTAGACATAAGGATATGCATCTGATTCCACAAAATTTCTAATTACTTCCCTAATTGCAAGATCCCAAGTGTTTCCAAGGGAATCGAGTATACAAATGTTGAATTAAGTCAGGAACCTTGTATCACCTAAAAGTTCTTTGTACTCTGCTAGATAATCCATGATTTAGTAAATTATATGTGTGCCTATAAATATTTCTTTTTGTGCAAATGTACTTAATTTAAGAACATATATTAGTGACTTACTGAATGTAGGCCCAAAATTTGCAGGTTTATGCAGGAACTATTGACTTCTGACAATAAGAAGCAACCTTAAGAGAAAGCCAGAGCTTTATGGAAGCTGAATTTATGCTTCACTTATGTGACTAGGCCCTCCTGGAGAAATCAGTAATTTTACTTCAGTGATATGCTGCCATTAAGTCAGAATCAGCCCAAAAAGATTTTTGAAAGCCATGTATGTATAAGCACATGAACATGCAGAGAAGCAAATACCTGCAGTAGGAACCCCACGAGATATTCCCTTAAGGGGAATATTTCCTGTCCAGAAATAGGAAGAATATTTTTCATATGCAGATATAATGCAAATTCCCTTTCATTTTTTAAAGAAAAACAAAAAAAAAGTCAATTTTATTACTTGAGAAAGAAAACCATCCAGAGTTTTTTCACTGCAAAAATTGTAAGCTAGTTAAGAGTTAAAAGGCATGGATCGTAACCTTTGAAACTTTCCCCAAAGCTGTGCAACTACTGATGGGGTGACATGAAAAGCCATTTCCCTTATAATGAGATACCAAGCAGATCTGTCTTCTTTTAAAACCTGGCATTTAAAAATACATTTACCTCTATTATGTACTGGCCTAACCTGCACAGGCTATTTCTTGTGACATATTACCAGAGCAGATGTTTTAGACAACCTGCTGGCCTAACTGCAAAGAATGAACAATGTTTTTTCTTTTTTGTTTTTTAATTTTGACAAACTCTTGCAAAAGTTTATTTTCCAGTATTTTAACACAGGTTTATCCAAGGATTTCTTATGTAAATTGCCTATTATTTTTCCCCTACTGTGCAACTGAGTAGTGTAATATGAAGAAATGGGAAAAAATGGACACCCTGATGACTTTTTTTCACAGGACATCTGCTCACCTTACCCAGATCTTTTGCAGCCAATTTGTCTAAGACCATATGGATGAGATCAAATTGAAGAGAACTGGGGGGAGGGGAGAATGCAGAGGAAAAACAGGGGCTAGAAAGGAATAAAGGAAAATATAAGAAAGAGATGAGTTTGATAAAATAATATTTTAAAGAAACGACACCCCCCCACACACATTCCCCCACTGAGAAAAACATCTCTGACAGAAAATAGGAAAGAAGACAGTTATGATTTTATGATTTTTAGTTACTGCGTATCAGCTCTAGGTTAAAACTTCATGTTATTATTGAATAACAAGATACTTTGTTCAGAGCAGCTATTGCAGTCTTTCTACTGTCATGACCTTTCCTATAGCTTAACAACAGGATCTCAAACTGAATCTGTTTAATATTTCATTAAATTGTTTAAAATATAAATACAGAGCATTATGCTACAGAATATATTTGTACTTTTTACCAAGAGACAGTATATTTCTGTATTCATGAAGAAATGACCTTCAGGATTTGGAAGAAGGTCTTCTCTGTTTCATAGCTCCCTATTCCATTTTATTAGTTTTTTTTCAGGCTGTACAGAAATATGAAATTCATCTCATCATCTCTAACAAATGTATGATCAATCAGGGAGATGCAAAATCATCTAATGTTTATATTAGGTTCCTGGCACAAGCAATCACCCCTAATGACTTAGTAATGCCACAGTAAGCTGTGCATATGCTCAAGTATTTACATTTGTGTTTCTGATATTTATCTTTACGTGGTTATGGACCCAATCCTTGGGATAGTTATGCAGGTTCCTAAACTGAAACAACTTTGAATTCTGTGGCCAGCTTGCAAACTTAAAGTTAAGTGTGTGCTTCACTGTTTATAGAACAGTAGCATGCCTTTGTTTAAGATGCATAATAGATAGAGCAGCTGTGTAAAAGAAAAAGAATCAAGCAATATTATGACAGAAGATGAAGGGGTTACCAGGCAAGAATAATGAAAAAAATCAATGCAGAGGTTTCAGATTCCCATTGAAATCAGGTTTCAGTTCTTGGTAGGACATGAAAAATTATTTTAACATTATTTTGCAGATAATTAAGGAGTGCAAAGATGTGTTACATCAGTTTGCTTTTTTTTTTTTTTTTTTTTTTTGTTAAAACTGATCAAACAGTTAACTACACTCCGATGCTGCACATTCCTGTGTTCAGCTGCAATAATGTCTTTGTGTGCCTAATGCCTGAAATACCACTCTTGGGTTTTGAAGGAAGTAGAGTTCTCAAAGGAGAAACTACCTAGCAAAGCATTCAGCTTTATTATGTAAGCACACTCTTGCCACTAGCAGTTTTCACCTATTACATCAGTTGGGCTACTGGAAAATGTTGAAAGACTGGCCAAAAGAACTACCCAGTATGCTGTATAATTAAATTAATCCCCTGGAAGATTTCTCATAAGCAAGTGTGATGGTGTCCTGGCCTACTAAGCAAGATGGGTAAGGAGCACTGTTTTCAATTGCATAATTTGCTTATCTCGTATTTTGATTCATGCTACTTAATCAAGAAAAGCAGAAGAATGGACAAAGTGATTTTTCAGGCTTCTAAATTTTGTACTTATTTCAACTGTTTCCCAGCCATTTTCACCAGTTTGTGTTTTCATTTATTAAAACCATCAGAAACTGATAGCTGAGGGAAGTATCTCCAATGCATGTCTGCTTCTTTGCAAAAGTGACTGAAGACATGACTCTGTTGACAAAGAAAAACTCCTTTTCCAGGTTTTGTACTCAGGCTTCTTTTGGCCAATACCTTCTTTTTGTTGGAAGTTCAGTGGTATAACACCATCTATATCGGGGCTGGACAAACTTGCACAGACTTCAGCAGCAGCACCAGCTTAAGCTCTTTCTGTCCACATTTGTCCTCCTTTCTCTCATCGTCTGTTCCTGCACTGCCCCCTCTCTAAGGGGACCATGGCTGGGAGGCCACATAGCGAGATGATCGCATGATGAAAAAGGTGAAAATAACCTGTTAATTTTAACAGACACCAGTTCTCTGGTCTGGTTCACTGTGGAAACTTGAGATGGGGGTCTGTGTCTTCTCCTAAGTACGAGCAATAGGACAAAAGGAAAAGGGTTCAAGTTGGGGACACTTAGATTGCATAGTAGTAAAAATTTCTTCCCCAAAAGGATTTTTAATCATTGTAACAGGCTTCACAGGGAAAGTGTTGAGTCACTGTCCCCAGAAGTATTTAAAGGACACTTAAATGTGGCAATTAGGCACATGTTTTAGTGGTGGACCTGGCAGCATTTGGTTAATGCTTGAACTGTTATCATCTTACAGGTCTTTTCCAACCCAAGTAATTCTATGATTCAATGAACAGAGGAGGCATCTGGGAGGAGAAAAAAACAGCTGAAAGTGGGGAGAGAACCAGGATCCACTGAGCAGGTGTTGATGCTAATAGAAATGACCCTTGAAAAAGGCTTTCTTCTCTCCCTGTCTCTCCACCCTAGTTCTCATAGGCAAAACAGTACTCGGGCAAAAAAACCTTCACAGGGCATTTGCCTTTGTTCTTTAGTAAAAACATCTGCTTAACTGCCTTTTAGAGCTATCTGGAAAGGGCTGTGAAGAAATCTTCTAAATTAATCTTATATGAGAATGCTTCAAGAGAATCAAATAACAATTAGAAATATGTTAGAGCTGTCTTTGAGTTTCTGATTAGCTTAATATCATTCTGTAAAGTAGATGTAGACCAGAAAAGAAAAAAAAGAGAACAGTTTCTTACCTAAGCTCCATAAATGTTCATGATATATATTGCAAACATAGTTTTAGATTACTGTATAATCAATACATTTGAAAGAGAATGATACAAGAAATTGTGTTTTTTCTAATAGCAAATAGGTTTCCTTAGCCAAATACAGTATGTCATATAGACCGTACATGATCAAATAGGAAATATGATCCAAAAAGTGGGATGCCTGGTAGAAAAACAATCAGACATGAGAATAACACAAGGAACCAGTCTATCTGTAGGGAAAATAGGCTAAACAGTGTTTTGGGCAACAGTGACAGCTGAGGGAATTTTTACAGCTCTGTTCAGATTGGAAAAGTGTTATTTATCCCATGATAAATTCACAGAGAGTGTACAAATAAAATGTACTAAACCTTATGGCAGCTTTAACTCCTTTTCATAAATGCACACTAACCATTAAAGGAGAATTTAGGGAACAAAATAGCACATTGGATAATTAGGTGGGGGTCTTTTTCCCATCTTCCACAAGGAGTAATTTCTGAGAGTTGCAAACTTCATTATTGCTTGCTGTATTCACATTCCTAAAAGAGGATGGTAGTGAATGCAAAATACTTATATAGTACAAATAGATTGATAGAAAATCACCTACAGACATTCTGTGCAAAATAAATACACTGGTGGACTGGTGTGTTCAATAGGTCTTTTGAACACAGAATTAATTTCACTGCATAACTGGGTATGATGGTACAAAATAGAAACTCATTTTGTCAGCCCAAATACTTATTTAATAGTCCCAAAATAGCCTAATGAGAAGTTTTTGAGTCAAATATTTCTTTCTTTCGATCTTCAGCACTAAATAATTATACATTTTAGAAATACCAAAGGAAGATAGTAGTAAAAACTTGCTGATGTGAATGGGAGCTCCCCTATTTGTTTGAAAGAACACAAGACAAATGGATACTTAACATTTTCAAAGTGCAAAATGCAGCTCTCAAACACCTTCACTCTTTTGTGGACAGCACGCTTTTGAAGAACATCACCTTCTTTCATCTTACAGATGCCAGTTTTGTCTCCTCCACCCCCTCGACCCCACCTGCCATCTTCAATTTTTTGGACTTGTTTAGACCAATATATTCTGAAATGTGTTTAAAGCTGTCAAAACCAAAATGCCCTAGTTCACTCCATGGCTCACTAGTCATGCTTTTTATACTGTTAAGGTGAATCCACGGATGCAACTCCTGAAAGAGGTTGGAATAGTTCAAAATATCATTATTGGAAAGGCATTTCTGTCAAGAATTCACTTCATCGACCAAAATGTGGACAGAGTTTGATAGATCTGAATAAAATTACTTTGGAAAGTATCTGCCCATTCTGTGCTGGAAGGAACTGCAACTCGAAAAGATGTTAGGGAAAAACACGTCTGCCAACAAAATAGCTGCTGCTGTTGGACACCAAGAAAGCATAAAGCAGAATGACAAGAGCTGTTGATGAAATCCAATTGACTGAAATATTCTGAAATTCAGTATAAATTGTATGTAAATTAAAGACATAATTTGACTGTACAGGGAAGAGAGGAGGTCAAGCACTACTTTCTGAGTATTTGTGAGGGTTTAGATCAGTGTTTTTCCATAATGGTAACTTTTTGCCCTCTCATACCGTTTTAGGAAATAATTCAAACTACAAAATGGCTCTGAAACTGGCATCCAGATTTCATGGCTAGAAATATATAGCCAGCTAACATCTATCAGGTCCTTCCAAGCTTTTTGTCTCTGTTAGTATTGGAATGTTTTTCATTAAATGATTTTTCATAACAGTAGGAATTATTACTGTGTTTATTAGCTGGAAGATAGGTAGGTAGATAGTAATGCTATTAGGTAAGCATATAAGTGTTTGTGTCATCTCTTGGTTCCTCTTCTCTACAGCCAGAAACTAATTATTAATATGGCACAGGGAAAAGCTGCTGAATGTTTAAATCTACCCTATCTGATATGGAGAGACTTTAAAATTGGACTGTTGAAACTCCAACTGAGTAGCAGTAAGCTGCCTTAACTGTACAGTGGTACAACCAGGTAAAAATCAGAAGGCTTAAGCTCTTGTAGTCTTTTCTACACCTGTACCTAAGTATGTATTAGGCTTCCTCAGCTGTTTTGGGTCTTTTTTTTTAGCTTTGAGTTGATTTTTTTGCTTGGTGTTTGCTTGTATTCCTTTTTTTCTGGTTTTTTAGGTGGGTTTTTTTTGTTGGTTTTTTTTTTTTGGTGAATTTTTGTGTGTTTTTTGTTGTTTTTGTTGTGGTTGGTTGGTTGGTTGGTTGGTTGGTTGGTTGGTTGGTTGGTTGGTTGGTTTTTTGGACTTTTTTGGGAGTGGTGTTGGTGGTGGGAGAAATGTCTGGCCTCTGTAGAATTTGTTGAAACAGAAATGGCATGATAAAATTTCCTCTTGTTTTCTGTAGTCAGGAGAGCTGCCAAAATGAGCTGACACAAATACAGCACTGTCTTCTCCCTACATATGTCTTGGGTCATGAGGCATAGCAGCATTTGAGCTTCAGAATGGTGCTTGAAGAGCATGCTTCATGGGGACATGAGCATGTAAGTAGGATGACTCAATTTTAGTGCACATGCATGCGTATCTTTCCTCCCTTGCGAGCAGTTTTTCATTAAAGGAAATGATTAGGTTTTTATTATTTATGCATTGTTTTCCATTGCTTAGGGAGATTTTTCTGTAATCTGCCTCACACTCTGAAGGATTGTAAAATAACTTTCTGTCCATTAAGTAATTGGCTTAATGCAAGAAATAGAGAATGAAAGAAATCATGTGTGCAGGAGGCTCTCTGTTGACTTCTACTCTTTAAATTCAGACAACAATCTCTTCTGGCCTCATTGTTGTTTAAAAGCTTTTGGAGATTTTTGGCTGGAAAACAAAAGAAAAGCAGGAGCAGTAAAAAAAAAGAGCCACGCAGTATGTTTTAAGCTAATGGAGCACCCCAGGGAGCTTGTTCTAGAGAGACTCTCCATAAAGGCAGCAGCAGGGATGGGGAGATTCTCTGTCCATCTCCCCATATCCATGATAGGTGGCTTGATGATAAGCTAAAGAAGGATGCTTCTGACCAATTATGTAATATTAATTCTACATATGACCGTAAGGACTCAGATTTTGTCTAAAGTAAATGGCTGAGCATAGAATTTTTTTTTCAAAATTCATAGCAGACACAATCTTACCACTTAATTTGTGTTCAGTGGCACTCAACTCCTGCAAACCAGCGGAATTTTGTGTTAAGTGAGATAATAGTTGAAAGATTGCAAAATAGGAAACCAGCTCTTACTGAAAGAGGCATTTCTGCCATCACCCTATCCTAATGTATCTCCCTTACTGTCCAAAGTGTAACTGAAGGCTGAGAAAATCCTACACAGGGGAGGTGTTATGCCACAGACAGCTCATGCCTTTGTGCAACTGTCTAGTTTCCACATTACTCGGCATCTGCCTAGTCATGACATGAGTTCAACTCCTCAACAATCACTTGCAGGAACACATATTCAGTGTTTTCAATCAAGTCATTACGTCCAAATTGTATTAGAACCATTGATGCAATAAAATTTCTTGCAGAATTTTACCACAGTATGTTCAATCTGGATGCTATATTTGAAGGCTATTCTATATAATAGTTATTAAAATGCCTGTACTACAGATGAAAAGACATGAAAATATTGGCTCATGAACACTGGGATAGACCTCTTGAGTGTGCAAAATACAGAGTGCAATGTGTTGGTTTTTTAGGTGTTCTAAAATAAAACAGGAAAACAGGATGTATTGACAATAAAAGTCATTTTGGAATCTTCCAATGGAATATTTTTATCTGCAAATGCAGATTTAATGGGGTTGAGGAACATGCCGTTTCAATGATAATTTCATCAAATAGATGCTCTCATTTAGATTTAAAATGAATGTAATGTTAAGAAACAGCAACAAAGATAGTAATTTAGTCTTAGGAGCCTGCTTTCCATAAAATGTCATTAGAAATGGACTTTTAAAAAGGGTAAGTCAGAGCAACAACTCAACACGTGTGCTTTGAAGACCTCAGCATCTTTTTCCCATGTACACAATAGTCAATAAACTAGAGAACAAGGCAAAGATGGAATCATAGTCAGAAGCCTCCAGTCATCCTGTCTTATGGGCTTGGTTCCATTCTGTTAGCTAGTTAGCTATTCAAATTATTACTGGATTAAATTGGTAGACAACCATTTCCAGAACAGTTCAAAAGGTTATGGTTAAGTCAGTTATTTGTGAAATGAAAGGCTAAAGATCAAGACTTTAGTTTCAACAAGGAAAAACCAACTTACTGTGAATCAGTAATTTTGGCTGGTTGTTTGAGCCTTTCACCTCCTGAAATGACTTCTGAAACCCTTTTTTTTTTTTTTCTGCTCAAGAGGAAAATATTGAAATCTGTAGAAAATCCTTTTTTGTTCCCTTTCTCACTTCTCTTCCCTACCCTTAGTTTTCACTAAGAAACAGCACCTTAACACCTCTATGTAGGGATAGAGCAGATTTATGAAAGTTTTGGGTTTTTTTTAGCTTGATAACTGCAAGTACAATGCATGTCTGTGTATTTATGTGTGTGCGTGTATCTGTAGAGCTGAAGCACGTAGGAACTGAAAAGATTATTTTAATGAACAGTTTCTCACATTTACCATTCCTCACAAAACAACCACACAATGCAATACTATGGAAAGAGAGAGTGGACTGAATAAAGCTTCCATTGTGTTCAATAACAAAAAGTTTAGAGTAAGAATAGTTGCAGTAGAAAGTCATGTCAAAGACTACAAGAGACACAATAGGTAAAATAGTGAATTGTGCTGATAAGAAAAGCTGAAATATTATTTTTCTTGTAGTAAGCAGGAAGAGAGACTGAGACCAAAATCTTGCATGTATTAAGACTCTGGAATAGATATTTCCAGCTTTTGGAGACTAATTCTACCATGTACAAGTCTAATTAAATTCTGAAATCCATAAAATACTAGAAAGTTAAAACCGGTAGCAAATTTTGCTCCAGCAAAAGAGCCTGGAAAGTCTTCCAGAAGGGATTTGTGTGCTTTACAATAATAATAATAATAACAAAAAAAAAAAAAAAAAAAAAAAAAAAAAAAAAAAAAAAAGTTACGCAGTGTAACATGTAAATCTTTGATCTCTGGATACAATGAGTGCAAGACACTGCCAGTGGACCATCTAGTCAATACTATGAAACTGCACAATTGTGGTCACAGTGTCTGACTGGCTGTGGGCACTACAAAATTATCTGTGAAATACAGAGACGCTCTCTAAAAGATCTTTCCAGACAAAAATTATTTCGATCCCTTAGATGAAAATTGGTTAATGTGCTGAAAGCTAGCATCTTGTTCAAATTAATATTTTTTTAACGTAGTAACTGTGGATGTTTTCATTATTCAGATAAAATGTCATCTCTTTTTCAAAAGCTCTTAAACTCCTGAGTGCACAGATATTTCATGACAGCCAGTTCCACAGGTTAATTGCAAACGGTGCAAAAGTGTATTACTTTTCTAGTCCATCAGAACTTTTTTTTCTTGTATTGTTAGAGGATGAAAAGAAGCTTCTTATTTACTTTCTGAACAACATTTGTTGTTTTAGCTGAATCAAATATATTTCCTCTGATTTGTTTGTTTGGGTAGTTTTTTTCTGGTTGTTGTTTTTGTTGTTGTTTTTGTTGTTGTTGTGGTGGTGGTTTTTAATTAAGCAGATCAAATATCTTGATTTCTTCAGTTACTTAGAAATTGCATGTAGTCCGTAACCATTTTCATCACCTGCCTTTGAACTATTTATTTCTTCTAGCAACATAACACAATGACCAAGATTCTGATACCATCAAACCAACATAAGTTCTTGATACTTCATTTTTAAGGCCAGATTTTTGCCAGTGGTACCAATAAGGAGACACCATTGATGGTAAAACATCTTCTAGTACTTACTTTTGTCTCATCTCTTATGAACCCATCAGTGAGTACAAATAAGGTAAGGAATTCCTTCCACTAAACATTATTTTGCATTTCTCAGAGTTTGCGTGAGTTAATACTCACTGCCACAATGTTAGTATATTTTTCTGAAGTTTTATGTGTTTATCTGGGCACTGTGATCCCAGCTTTTTTTTTTTCTTTCTCTTTTCACTCAGAAATGTATTTAAAATCTTCCAAATATATTATTTATGCCAACTTTTGTGGTACATCCTTTAGCCAAAGCAAAATTTGCCTAATTAACTAATGGTTGTTTTCATTAAAAACCTAAGTCATGCTTAGAAGTCTACACTTTAACAAGCAGGCATTTTTAAAATAATAATTTAATAATACAATAATCTGTATAGTCAACTTTAAGTGAAAATTCATGATGTTTATTTGCAAATACTGCATGGGTTTGTGCTCAGAAAACCATACAAGTATGTGGGATTTAATTCTTTTTGGATAAATGTACTAGCTTCATCTGTGGTAGAGATAATTTTCTTTATTTTAGCTCCTACCATGAGGAGAAGCTTTGCCAGATTGCTGTTGCTCAGAATGGATGTTCATCTACCAGTAGTGAGCAATAGATTTTTGTGCCCCTTGTTTCTTTCTGTTTTGTTTTGTCTTTTTTGAGTATTAAAACACCTTAACACAACCCATGGGTTTTCTCACTTTTGCCCTTCCTATTCTCCAACATCCCACTGCAGAGGGAGAGAGATAAAAGCTGTGTGGTGTTTGGCTGCCTACAGGGTTAATCCACAGCAGAAAGCATTTCAGAAAACCCTATGATCATCAGACTTGTAAACAATAAGTTACAGGTATAAAATGTGGGTGCACTGCCTGTCACTTGTCATGCAGGGTAGCTTCTTGTTTATGGGATTTTTAGAACCTTCAAGGCATTAAGCAATCTTCAGAATAACCTGATCAAATAAATGCTGGTTTTGTTTTACAGAAGTAAAGGAGAAGACATGTTACAGCCAAGATTTTCAAGGGTGAGCCAAAGCATCAATTATTACTATATCTGAGTGTTTATTCTCTCTGAAATCTACTTTCTCTAAAGGATGGAGCTTAAGATCTGTCCTCAAAGCCTAAGCCATCCAATATTCACTAATAACTGGAAATTTGGGGCAATTGGCTGGCAGACCTGTCACAGGAGTTCTGATCTCCTTGTCCTTGGCTGCGTGATACTGCATGTTATCACAGCGATGTGGCTGCCATTTTATCAAAATATTTCCCAATTTCAAGTGGCTCTTCAGAGAGCTCCTGACTCACTCAGAAAGCAGTGAGTGTTACCCGGCCAGCTCACAACACTTCCTTCATCTTCACACCCACACCTCCTCCCACCCTTTTTTTCCCTTCTCTTTTTGTGTCTTTCCTTCTCTTAGTCTTACTGAATCAAGATGAACAGGTCATCAAAGCACATGCAACAACAGCTGCATGTGATCTATTTAGAAAAGTGTTTAAAAAGCAGGGTCATCCCATGGGTTCTTTCTGTCTGTTTATAATGTATATAGGGGCAAAATGTAAGAGTATTTTGAATAGCATAAGGTATAATTTCATATGAAAGCTAATAGCCAAAACTGAACTGAGCGTACTGTGCTTATTTTTTTCACAAGACAACCAGTTTGCTCAACACCACCAAGCTGCCAATTGCACTTTAAAGATTAAACTGTATAAGACAATCAGATATTTCAGAAAATATCCTCTGAAATCAATAAATGGTTCCTGAAAAGCAAAGGCAGCATATTGCCCTCAGGGTAAATCTTCACCTGATGACAATGGTCCCATTATCACTGGGTGCAGCTCTGCTCAAGAGTGATGGGGTAGCTCCTATGTCAATGAAATGAATTCCACATATTTTCATAACTTTCAGGAAGGTATTTCACATATAACTGAGCCCTCTCCTAGAATTGTAGACAACACATACTGTATTGCAAACGTAACATAGCCTTCACATTCCAGCAGAAAATGTAGTAATGAAGTTTTCAGGAAAAAACTTAATTTATTTTGTGTACTATAATGTATTCTGAGAACAAGAGATTTCCTGAGTAATTCATTATATAAGGAGCAGTCACCCAGAACAATTTGCAGACAATTGGTTATGGATTTCTGGTAGCTGAATTGCAATCTCAAAATTTTAAAAGTGCCTATAACACTAAAGTTATAGATTAGTCTGATCATATAAATTACTTGCATAGTATTTTAACAACATAAACCAAATTCTCAAATGGTTGCAAAGAGCTTACATTATTAAATTTTAAAGAATTGTATGGATTTAATGAAAAAGGAGAAGCTAGAAAAAAAATTTGAGTTACTGCATTTAATTTAAAGCAAAATCACAGGTAGGTTATGCATCTGAAACTTCTATTAGTTGAATATGTTGAATAATAGTACCATAAAGCCTATGCAACTGCAATGCAAACAATAAAATATGAGCAATAGTTTAGTGTTCACTGTTCTGTAGTTAAAATTATTGTTAGCCAAATACACACACGGTGGAAGGAGAGGAGTTCACTCTTCCAAAAATGCCTTTTGCTTGTTCTCTAAAGCTGCTCATACTTCATAATGTCAAAGTTTATATATATTGCACAGTTAGAACAGAGGATTGAGGGCAAAATGGCCCCAGCTCAGCTTTGCGATTGGTATACTTCTCCAAATCAAGTAAAGGTTTCTACAACCTGTAAGTGACAATGATTTTTGGTGGCAAATATACTAGACAGAGGGGTGGAAAAAATTTTTAAAAGGGCAACTTGAATTCTAGGGTCATTTGTTAAGTTTTGAACTTGTTTTTGTAACTCAGCAAGAAACACTTAAATACTGTGAAAGGCAAGAGGGCTTATGTTGCACTCTTGCCACTACAGTTTAAATATCTGAATTTGAACATATTTCAGGACTACAAAAGAAGGCAGATGGCTTAACGTGTGGCTTGATATGTACATCTTGATCATTCAGGAGCTGGACTTGTAGGATCATCTAGACTGAGAATTTGACTGGACTGTATCAAAACACTTCTACTGCCTGCATACCCATCTTCCCTATACAGACAATCAGAGCTCAGGGAAAGGGTGATGTATGGGACTCCACCACAAAATGGAGAGGGATTTGAGCTGAAGCTCAAATATGTAGAGACCCAAAAGACGGTAAGCAGTTCTGGGTCCTTCAGCTAACGTGTGTGCATTATGTATTTAAATGTGGCAAGTAAAAAAAGAACGGATTTCAGTTATTGGACCATCCTCTTCAGTAGGTGATGAAGAAATAGGATGGTCATATTCCCATGTTGTCCCATATAAAATATATGTGAAGAAACCAGTCCTCTTCTGTGGGTTGTATGTCTCTCTTATGACCATGGCAATTTTATTTAGGGAGTTCCAACTAGACCTTAGGCTGATGAAAAAAATCTGGAGAAAAAAGTATGTCTTCAGAAAATGACTCATCTGATCCTTGACAGTCATACAACAGAGACATACCATGTGCAGTGATGGAGAACAATACAAAATCAGATATGCTGATGTTCTTACAATTTCCTTGAAGAGGGTTAAGATAATTATCTGTGAAGCCAAGAAGTGACTGTGAGGTTGAGTCATCGGTGCCAGCTCCTGAATAGAAAGTGTGCCAAGACAGAATTCACCAGAATTATGTTATGCCATATTTACTTGAAAGCAGATCAGACAGGCTTATTGCCTTTGAGGGTGATGATGAATCTACTGTATCTAGAAAAGGTATGCTCCTGAGGACCATTCTCAGAACTATTGAAGTAGAAATGGAAAGACAAGAGTTAAAACAGACTTGATTATTTTTTGAATAATTCTTATCATAAGGCTGAAAAACAGAATAATATGATTAAGACAACTAATTTGGTATATAAGTTTTTTAGGGAAACTACAGTGTGTTCGAGCAAGATGGTAAACAGCGCCTACTATTCCTAAACAACTGTCATTCTCTGAATCTTTGTGAAGCAGATTCAGCCGAAAATGGTACCAAAGCTGTTGCTTGTGCTGGCATAGTGAAGACTGTTTACAGTTTGCTTTGTAGCATTCCAAAAAGCCAAGACACCCTGCAGCGTCACACTGGAAATTCCCTGCAAGGGCTCTCTGGTGCAGGATAGACAGATTGTGTTAATGGTGACTGATCCTTCACAGCTTGTTTACCAGGCATCAACACAAATTTAGAAAAGCATTTAGAAAAATCTAAAATTAAAAATGACTAGGACATGGAAGGAAGTAAATGAAGCTATAACACAATACTCTTGTGTGTACATCACACTGGTAGCCATTAACTGAAGGAACTGAATGATTCAAGAAATACTCATGATGCAGAAGTGGAAAGTCTGCAAAACTTGATATTTGAACTGGAAATCATATGCAACAGTCCTGTGGGGGTATTCTGTGCAACGATCAACCAAAAAAAAAGAGGAAATAAGTTTCAGATTAACATTATAGCTAACAGAGGAATCACAGTTTATTTCATTCACACATTAATTACACAGTATATTAATTAATACACAGTTTATTTCAGTCCTTCTTAGACTGTCAGCCAACTTTTCAGCTGTTTGTGGAAACATTTTGGGGTTTTCAGACTATATATTTATGGCCTGTATAGAAATTTTACTTCTCCAGAACAATTTCTATATGTTTGAGCTGAGTCAGGAAATTTTTTGCCTTAAGACAAACAAAGTAAATTTTGGAGTGTACTATCATGTCTTTTCACATAGTTAGACCGTGTGGGATTTTAAAAAATAATTTATACAGATATCAGTTATTTTTTCATACATTGACAGCCACAGCTGCATCTCCTTACTGCCACTGAGCAAATTCATCATCAAAAGCTCTTACACTTCCAAGTTAGTTCAGGACAGAATGCATTATACTAATAAAACATTTTTCCTCAAGAGTGACATGAGACTGAAGTAAAAGATCAAATAGAGGGCCTGAACATTTCCCTTTCTCAGGCAGCCATGGAGACCAAAAAAGTGATGGTGATAGTAGAGCACAAAGGCAGATGGGATCATTTGGGTTTTATCATGCTAAATATGCTATTATTAGTTGAACTTAGGGTGTGCAATGTTGAAACTTTGAGACAAATTACAAACATAGATGGGCCCAAACATGACCCTGTCCTCAAAAATCTACTAAAGATTGTCATAAAGAAAAGAGACGAAGTTGGTTCACACAGGAAATAAATAATTTTTGGTGGTTTTTGTTAGTGGGGAGCCAGAATGTAGAGAAGGCAGAGAAGGGAAGTTTTTTGTGCATATACAATGGTGAAAATTCATGAGGACGGCTCTGCCATGCCAGAAAAGCTAAAGAGCTTGGAAATATAACCAAGACATTTGTCTACTCTTTTTTTTTTTTTTTTAGTTCCTTAAATTAGGATTCTAAGTACTTTTTGATTCCTTCTTTGTTACACTATTTCTTTTTACCTCCCATCATGCGTTTTTCAATAATTTTACTTTTTAACTGGCTTATTTCAATACTTTGGTCTCTGGACTAGGTTCAAGTCTTCTGGACATTTCATTTGACCTGAACCTACTTCCATCTGTGGAATACTTGAACTTGTCTTGGCCAACCTGCGTGCACACAGTGTAAAACCTGTGCATCTCTGTGGGCATCCCAGATCTGGGGCTGGGAGGTATCAGGCATGCTCTTCCTCTTGCAATGCTTGCAAATTGTTGTTTCCATGGCTCACATCCCTCATGTATCATTTAAAAAACCCAATTGGCTGATTTGCTTGTAATATTCAGCAGCAGTGGCCTAACTTCCTTCTTGATTCTGTCTGTAGGTTTCGGTGTTTGCCTGGTTATTTTTCCCATTTCTACTTTTTTTTTTTTTTCTTTCCTCAAAACTTCAAATAAATGCAATCTCCATGCTTTTTGATTGAGAAATACATGACTTATATGTCTTTTCATCCAACAAGATGTTACTGCTATGATGACCAATAGCACCCACAAGCCCACTTGCATTGTATTTGGGACAGAAAAAAACTTTTATTTGTCTTTTTTATAAGTAGATGCATCTTTGACACATGAGTTCATTCTAATTATAGCTTCCTAGTCTTTGTGATATTTTCATTACTCCTAGTTTCTTTGTAATAAGGATATATCAGAAAAAAACATACTTGTCCTCCAGGAAACATATTTCTGATTGACTGAGCTACAACAGTAAGGTCTTTCATTTGGTGAGCATTTTGATCTGCACACTTCCCATTCCACTTGAGTAGAGATAGCCTTGAAGGTAAACAAAGATTCCCCTAGTAGATGGTGGCAGATGCAATTTCCAACTGGCTTTCAAAGACACTTTACACTCTGGATCCTATTTAAACATCAACCAGTGAATCTTCTGTGGCAAAATCTGGGGTTCAGTCTTTTCCTCTACTAGTAAAGATACTCATAATAAGTAAGGTAAAGACCGCTGTCCTTTAGCTTGGTCTACTGCCTCATTCAAAGGCTTCCCTCAATTATCTCAGCCATGACCCGGCTTCCTGCTCGGAAGTCAGAAAACCACATCCTCACTGCAGGCTCTACTAGTTCTGCACCGAAATATTGTGTAACACAGAATAGATTACAGTAAGGACTCATAGTCCTGTTTGTTATTAGATCACTCCATACAGTCATAAGACATTGTTGCTTACTTATTTGACATCTTCTATGAATTCTGGTTAATATTCTTCATGACAGGTATCAGGCCCTTATGTGCTATTCTTAATCTGCAGCCAAAAGTACTGTTTCATCACCAAAGCTGTGAGTGGGGAAAAGACATTGCTTTTCACTGCTGTCAAGGCTTTCTCTGGTGATTGAGAGCCTGGGACAGTGCTGGAGATGGCAACAGAGCCACACATTGAAAAAAAGGCAAAGAGAGTTGAATAGCTCCTTAGTCAGACAGCATCTATTCTGTGAGAAATATCACAGGTGATCTTGTAATTAAATACTATGTCATAGACACAAGGGAACTAATTGAAAGTTTTGTAGTTTTGTCAGCTAACTTAGAGCTCTTACTTACCTTAGTTTGAAAAACTATTTTTTTAATATAGTTGTGTGTAATACATCTTCAGTGAGTGGCACATGCAATTAATTTAATAAATCATCATTAATTCTTTAAAATGGATATTTTAAAATATCCATTCTTTAAAATGGATATACTGAAGAAAATAAAATATTTAGTTTAGACTTGGAAAAATTTACTGGCCTAGTTTTAAAAGCCACTAAAGGCTTGTATTTCTCTGTTAATGGGAAAGATGAACAGTCAATGCCCATCAGCTTTTCTTGTTTTCTATTAAAAAGGCTATGTTTACATGGATAAGAAACACCATAGTTATTGGATGCTTCTAACTGACTAGCCTAGAGCACTAGAGGAAATTACTCTGCCTGGAGATGAGTTAAAGTTTGCTTTGAAGCCTAATCTAAATTTCACAACTGAATCGTCCATGGAATTGGTTAAACAAAATCTCAGCCCAAAAACCTATTTATTTAGCTAAAGTTATTGTGAGGCACAGAGAAATACAACTTGTGGTCTTCTCCACTTCTATTTGTCCAGATACAAAAGGGCCTTGTATTGCGTGGAAAACCCCACTTGAAGTCTTACCAAATAGTTAATTAAACTATATAAACTTCATAACTTACATATTTTATATATATTTTACTGCGCAGTGGTTTCAATTGTCAATTAAATTAAAGGATATTAAAAAATTCAATAATATATTCAAATCTCAGATAACTGAGATTTGTGCAGACTACCCAAATCTGCAGCTTCCAATCTTTGTAAGTTTGGCTGAAGACTAGTTAGGTTTATTATTCACAGCACATGTATCTTTATGAGTCCTCAGTCATCAAAAATGCAATGATGGCAGAAGCCTGGAACCCAACCCGTTAATGATGGTGAATATTCTTTCAGAGATGAGGTGCTATTAATATGAGAACTATCATGGGTTACAACTTGATTATAAGAAATGCCTCAGGTCCTTTTGTGCTTAGGTATAGTGATTTCCAGAAGAAATTATTTAGATTACAACATCTAATTGTAATGTATTTGATTTTGTGAATCTGAGAATCTTTTTTTGCAGTGCATGAAGGGTGCTGTGTTTTAGAGAATACAGCTCAACATTTCACATCAAGGTTAACACCTTTTTTACCTTAAACACCGACCTAAAATGGTCTCTCAGGGTTTGCTTAGCAATGATGACAGAAAGCCAGTAGTTAGGCTGGTGATTTTCTGCTTGAGGCAGTGCAAGCACTCGTCAGTGAAATGTTCTAAGGGGACCTTTTCACAACCTGACTCCACTGGTTCACAGGCTCTCACAGGCACAAGGCCAACTCCACACCATTTGATCATGAGCGCACAGTTCATGTGACTGGGGAAGAAATTCAAAGAGCTCTTTCAGTGAACATTTGGGTCAGAACTTTTATTATATAAATAGGCACCTGCTGCACAGAGCTGTGGCAGTGAGCATGTAGGCATATGCTGCTATTCCAGCATATCTTCTAGGGGAATCTCTGATCTGGCCCCATACCTGGCTGCTTCTAGCATGTGTCTTCATGGAAGACGCTGGCACTGTTTTAAATTTTACATGCTTCTTTCTTCCTTCCTTCTAAACAAGTTTAGTCAACGTTTTCTTCCTAGAGCTGGAACATCTAATACAAATTATAAAGACAAAGATCCTTCAAACCCCTTGGTGAAAATTATGGCAGCATTCCAGGTAATTATTTAAAAACCAGAAATATAATGAAAAACTTCAGACATTTCTATTCACACTTGAGTAATTTCTTGTGCTGTGGATATGATCTTGCTACATTGCAGCTTGTGTTGGTGTTTACCGCCTACCCTATCAGGGCGTATTTTAATTCTCCATAATTCGTGGACAATTGACCAGACAGGTCATAATGTGACCTTGATTATTTAACGAATAGTACTGAGAAATACTTCAACTTCTATATTATTGACTCAATCAAAAATTTTGACTCTTTATAATCACAATGGTCAGTAGAATCAACATTGCTAGTGGGAAAATAAATGACCATTTATATCCAAAAATGTCTGCAGAATATTTTAAAGTATTTTACCATACATATAAAGTAACCATTATTCTAAAATAATTAACTTGGTCCTGAACCATTGAACAACAATCAGAGATGGAAAACAGGCAAACCAAAGGGTCATTTGGCAAATTAATCTTTCCTGCTTCTCTTCAGGATTTAACTCCCTGAAATCCAGTCCATGTGAAGAATCTAGCAGAAAAATCAGTTTGTCCATGCCCCATCACTAAGAGAGATCTGCCTCAGGGACATTTTTCATCTTGGGTATGTTTCTCTATTGTGTCCTCATCATGTCCAGGTGATGGCATGAGCAGACTTTAATTCAGAATTAGCTTTGCAAGATGCAGACATGGCCACATATTGTACTTTGCAATGCTGTACATCTTTTGGCTCGTCACATCCATGGGAAAGAGTAACATTCAATACAAACATATCT
The DNA here is from genome assembly GCF_015832195.1 of Motacilla alba alba. NCBI lineage: Eukaryota > Metazoa > Chordata > Aves > Passeriformes > Motacillidae > Motacilla > Motacilla alba. The sequence continues at coordinate 114,697,490 of NC_052017.1, forward strand.
CTGGATTTGAAGATAGAGTTCACAACTTAATCATTGCCTGCTCATCCTTTGATCATTTTAGGGGCTGGTTTTTGGGTTTTTTTGGGATAGCTTCCGTTTAATGAAATGAAAAAGGGGAGTCATGGGTTCATATTTTTCAGTTCATATTTTTCAGTTCATATTTTTCAGTTTTTTCATAAAAAACTTCCTGGAGTTTTTTATGACACAAACTCCCAAAGCCTCAGTTTGCTGTATCCACCCCCTTACTAAGTAAACAAGTGTCTCCCACTCCCAGTCCTATCTGCCCTCTACTCAGCAGGCAGATAGGACTAAAGACATATTCTTTCTAATATTGAATCAGGTTAGCAGGAAAAAGTTATAATATAATAATAAAATATAATATAATAATAAAAAACCTATTCGTTAGCAAAGAGGTAGCAAAAACTACCTACCACAGATACACCAGAAGCAACCAAAGTTCTAAGAAGGAAATCTATTTTATTAATTGCCATCAGGCTAAATCAATTTCATTACGTCTCAGTAAGACCTTCAAATGTAGCAATAGGAAAGAGATGTACAGAAATAACAATATATATATATTATCTAAGAAAATAATAAATTCAGGAGAAATCAACATATCATACGTGCTCAGCTAACCATTTTCTCCTCCAGAACAATCACCAATAAGTACAGAAAAACATCACATGATGAAATACATTAGTAAAATTTATAACTGGCTTCTTCAGTAAAGTGCAGCTTGACCTTGCACTAACCTTGAAATTTTGTGAGCAGGAGCAAACAGTCATTAAACTATGAACAGCTTGCATAATATTTAAGTAGCAAATTTTCCCATGAAAATTAATTGAAGTATGAGAATTATGAACACAATCACATATTTTGAGTTTTGTCAAAGGTAAATTAGATGCTGTTTTTCTGACTATTCACACAGGAGGCAGCAGGAAAAGAACAATGACCTCCCTAACTTACATTTTCCTAAAGCTTTTTAAAAGAGAGACCATCTTAGTAGGTCAGTTTTCCAGGAATGTGAGCACCTGTGTGTACCAGTATCAAGTTCCTAGTGTGGATTTATTTTTGCACCTTGGTATTTTTGTACACGTATGCTGATCTAGACCTGTTGTGCATGCTGCCTTCACAACAGCATGCTAAGATACTGAAATGCTGACTAGCCATGAGCCCTAGATGATGTTCATGCAGCTCATTGGCACTAGATAGCAGCACCTTTGGAAAGAGAGTCTGATGATTCTGAGGTTCTTGACAGACTAGCTAGTAAATACTAAATCACTGTGTGATTTTTAGTAATCTCATATAAACCAAATAATATTACATCAATATAAAACTGCAGTGATACACTAGCTAATTAAGCCCTTTGAACAATTAAAACATAGTTATAGATCTTCTAATTCAAAGAGATCATACCTGGCAGATCAATGTAAGTGTTAAATTAGTTATTAGCCTCTTCAGAGATTGCACACAAGGTCAATGAATTGTGATGGTGGAACATTTTAATGAGCTGAACACTTGACCTATGGGAAGAGAGCTGACAATTCACTTGGGTGGAGAAGCTCTGCATGTCTGAAAAGCATCATATTTTCTCTCTAGACCTTGATTTCTCCATCAATAAAATGCACACAATAATTCTGCAACACAAAAAAAAACCCACTGAAGTTAAGTAATAGCACATGTAGAAGGTTTTTAATGTTGTTATAGCACATAAAAATGTGTTATTAGGGTTACATTTTGTTCTCACATTATTATACCAAGAATTTATTTTACAACTATTCTCACCTTGCAATATACTATGGTTTAAAGAAATACTAGAAAACCAAAAGAATTGTGTTACTGCTGAAGTGAATCTGGCACACTTCCAAAGGTCAATGAGGATTTTTTTCAGGTTTCCTGAAAACTTCCTGGAGTTTTTTATGACCTCAAATCGTACTTTCCTTTCCTACCTGTTTGGCACTAAACATGACAGTATTGTTTATCATCTATTTAGCATCGACAGTGAATGATAAATCTCTGTGACAATATATATGTTCTTTTATTCATACAAAAAAGCAAATCTAACTCTGAAAAAAGAAACAGAATTTTTTGCCAGCCCGGACAGAATCATCAGTGGGAATGTTCCACTAATATTTCAGCCTGAATTGGAGTTACCTTCTCCAGTTCATTGGTTCTAGCATATCTGTCATCTATCTTGTAAAACTTATAAGAAAAAATCTAATTGCATTTTCAACTTCATTATTGGACCCCGACTTTAAGTTATAGAGGTGGAACCATTCCTCACTACACACATTGTATGTAACATCTGTTAGAAGATGACATCAAGCATGCCTTCTGTATCATGGATTAGGCTTGATCAGCTCTTTGATTTTCTTATTTCAAACCCTAGAGCTATTATATTAACAAAATCTAGCTTTTGTGCTTTTCTGTCACTGTCTGATTTTTCCTAAATTTTCTATAATATGGTTTGTTGAGAGAAAAGCTTAGCTAACCATTCATACTTGAATTGAGAATTCAGCATGATTGCCCTGTGAGTGTGTGCCTGGAGGGAAGCAAAAATAGGGTTGCAACATGGAAAGATGAAGTGATTGAATTCAGTGCCTGAGGCCACAAACCTCATTTTCATGACTGTTAATATGTAGAACTAACTGAAAGTGAACTTGTGAGCTAGTGCATGCTTTTATTCTTGTTCCATAAAAACTAACATTATGTGTTCTACCTGGGAGATTTATTTTCACTCTTGCAAAAAAGAATGTCACTGATCTAAGCCTACAGTCTGGAACATGATCAAATGGTCTACTGCTACAAGAAGCTACTGAACCAATAGTTTGAAATATTATCAAATGTACTTCTCAATGCCATGGATATCCATTAAAGGCACATTGTTCAAACCCTTGAAATACTATTTGGGATCTCAGCACTAATGGCACAATGGCTGAAGATGTTCACAGAACTGAAGAGTAATTGTACACGGTCTCATCATGAACATAGCTCAAAATTGTGTTCTGCCTTGATACCATCACAGTAACTCCTGTTATGGATGAACCTCTGTAAATATTAGTTGAGAGATAAGTATAGTCAGGGCATTCAAGCAGCATTGAGTAGTACAGAGTTATCATTTATAGACATTGCTTGTGTGGTATTTCTAATAAGTAATGTAAACTCCAAGCTCCTGCTAGTGATACTTATCACATACAGAAAACTTCACCACATGTTGTTTGATGATGCATCAGTGCTTTGTTAAAAAATTAAATCTACCTCTGATTTTCAAAATAGCTTGGCAACATCACAACAGTGATGTCTGGCCATTTTGCCAGACTTCAGTATGCTACCAGTGACTGCTGGGATCAAGTTTCTTTAATGTGTCTGTTTGACAATGGGCTCTTAACAACCCAGTGGGAAGTCTTCAATGAGACAGTCTCCTAGACTTTCCTAGATCAATAGGTGTCATCTTCTCAAGCCCTGACTATAAAACATGATAGATGGCATGAGCAATAATAGATCAAGCAGGCCTGGGCCATGGCAGCATGTCAAGTGACTTGAACAAGGGATACAGCTAAGACTAAATGTGTGCTCAACAATACTCAGAAGCTTTCTTGTTTTGTCACTTTCTAAGAATTGTTGGAAAGAAAAAAGCCTGTATCTACTTGTCCAAATGAGCTGAGAACTAGTAGAGCACAACTTAGCTATTTTGATTTGGTTTTGGAAATGTCAAGGACTGTTGGTTTCAGGGAGATCAGTTTGTCATGTCTAGAGGCACAGGAGAGCTATGATTCATTTAGAATAGGAAACATTGGCTAGTTTTGAAATATCTCTTAAGCATCACCTCATTACCACAGAACTCTGCCAATGGAAAAGATGGTTTTGCCTTGTTTGGTTTTGGCCTTCTGGGTTGCTGCAGTGATAGGGTAGTCCAGAAGTTAACAAAAGTTAATTTCTCTGCGTCCAGGGAGGTTGTGGGCTCACCATTTCTGGAAGCGTTCAAGAGGTATCTAGATGTTGCACTTGGGGTTATAGTTAAGGGGTGCTAATGTTGACACTGGTTGGAGTAAATGATCGTGAAGGTCTCTTCCAAACTTGCTGATTCTTTGGTTAGTACCTACAAAAGAAGAAAATTTGAATGATAATCTAGGGTCAGTTCCATAATGATACCTGTTTGTGCCAATGTATTCCAACCCTGATTCTACAATACTATTTTAAACTTTTCCATCTGTTGTGGAACTGTTGGATTTACAAACTAGTGGAGAGGTGGTAATTTTATGTCAGCGAGTAATATGAGTCTATGTTGGTGCACACAGCAGATCATAGGTAGGAAGCACCACCGGAAGAACAGAGTTGTTCTGCAGCAATGCACTTTCACTTTACTCAGATGGAAAGCAGAAGAAATTTTGTACTTTAAAAAAAAAAAACTTCAAAAACAACTTATCATACTATTGGTTCTGTTTGCTTCTATCTGAAAACAAATACATAGTTTATCAAAACTAGGATCTTACCTTGTTGCTCTAAGTGTAAATTCTCTCATATGATCGTGGCGGCTGTTTTACCATCCCTATGGAGAAGTCTCATCTAGTTTAGCAGCTGATTTTTATCTCAACAGGAAGTATGGATTAATAAGTGAATTATGGAATGGAATGATTGACACAGGAAGCAATATGGTATTAGAAAGTGGTATTTGAAAGTATTATTAAAGAATGCAATGAGCAAGTGTGAGCATGATGATTAATAGTATAATGTAGCAGAGGAGAAAAAAATTGTTAGCGTAGAATGAAGGGAAAACCTTGACCAGATTGTCAGCCTGTGTACATTGCTTAAACCCAAAGGAAATTAGGGAAGCTCTGACAGTTTATGGCAGCCAGGAATCTGGCCCCAGGAGAAACAGACTGAAATTGGGAAAAAATTAAACTTTAGCTAAATATATGAATAAGAATCCTGACAGCACAATCCCTTTAACTGAGACACAATCTCCAATGGGAAATGCTGAATATTTGGAATTAGATTAGGCAAAGCATTGAAAAAATGTACTGTGGGGACAAATTTGTACTGGAGGGGAGATGAATTAGACAGCCAATAGGTCATTTTCACACATTCTATTAATTACTTAAAACTGACTGTATAAAGAAAAGAAAGAGCTTGGTAGTGTTTTTGCTAGTGTAGTTGTCCACTGGCCCTGAGAAAGTGTTCAGTGAGTGTCATACCCGGATGGAAACATTCCATTGCTTAGGAGATGGCATTTATCATCTTCAGCTGGATGTAATATTTATTATGAATAGCTTTTTTTCCCCCTGCATATAATGGGAAATAATGAGAATTCAAAGCCATTAAATGGAGATGTTTCTGTGGGTGTCAATGGGATTTGAAAGTTGGCCCTGAAATAGATATTTTTTTGTTTCCCTATGATGATGTTGTTGTGCTGGAGTCATGGCATAAGAAACAGAAGGCATGCTCATCTTAAGTTGTAACTGAGAATGTCCCTTCTTTAAATTAAAAAGGGTAGTCTAGGCTGTAAATGAGAAAAATATAACATCAGGCTCCAAAAGCCACTTTCATTTTCATATAAATATGTAACCATCATTTGTTTAACTCACACCAAGCTATCAAATTTTGTGGTGGGCTATAAACTTGTTGAGTCATTAGCCTGGCTGCTTAATGGAGGAAAACTAAATTTCTGTTCCTGCATAATGACACTTATTCACTGTAGACATTTGCATCACTTGGAAACGATAAAACCTCATCCTTCATAATGAAGTTCTGAGCTGACAAAGAGGAAAATATAGTGTTGTGGGACAACTATGAATATAAAACAAGCTTAATAAAGAAGTAGTGACAAATTATATTATGCAAAATGCAATGCAATAAAAAAATGTTACTGACTCATTGGAAATGTCATAAATAATCTAAATAGTTTTTAACTGTCAAAGCCTTGAAAAATATATTCCTTAAAAAAAATGAGGTACAGAATAGATGCCAGTTTAATTGCCACCATATTTTGACAAGCATGGAGAACCTTGTATCCAGTTTATTTGCTGAATTTAGCTCACTTGCCTATGATGAAATTATGAGGGGTGCAATACTGCTCTGCTTTTTCAACTAAGTGATGCCCCATCAAAAACAAACTACTTCAGCCATTTCTAAATATTGATGTTTTCCAATTCAGATCAACATTTACAGTTTGCATTACAATCTCAGGAAAACTGATCCTTATAAAGCAAAGAGAATTTCTAATGTGGATGTTCATTAAATTCATGTACTGCCTTCTTAAATCAACATTCTTTTTGAACAAGTAAATACACTGTCAGCTGTATCTGTGTGGGTCAGCAAGTGCATGAAATTCCACTAGGACATCTTCTTGTAATATAAAAATCATTGTCCAGTTTGTGTGCCCAAATTACTGATTTTTCACTCTTCCAAAAATTTAATTTTACAGAAAGGAAAAGGACACTAGCATTTCAAGAATTGCTGGAGGCTCAAATAATGACTTAGGTTCTATTTCTGCTGAAGTTTCATTGATTCCAATAGTCCCAGTGACTTGAATAGAAGCGGCTTTGAGGCTTGCATAACCAGAAGCATTTCTATTCATGAAAACAGTTGCAAAATTAACTGCTAGTATGATCAGATCCTCACTTCAATGGAGATTTCCCTGCTGACAGAAGCACTTGTTTAATTATATGCTGCTCATACTTTTAAATGTAAAATGTTCAAGATTCTTGATACCAGCTATTATGTATTCTGGAGTATGAGGCTGGTAGGGACAAATGATAGATTTAATGTACTGCTAAGAGATATGCTGAAAATCCTATTGCCTTGAAAATAAAAAATTTGACATGTTTAGTTAATTATTTTGATGTATTTCATTTTTATATGAATGACAGACATCAAATTTGGAAATCCTACTTTGTCTTTTAAAAGTGAGACATCTTCTCCTGGGGAAAATGTATTTTGAATTTGCCCTCTGTTTTTCAGAGAAAATATACTCATGCCTTCACACAAACACAGAGGAATTTCATCCTAGATCAAGTACACATAAAAATTTGAGCTATTTTCAAAGTATTTTCAAAGGAACATGGGGATTTTTACCCTTTGGTTTTTATTATAGTGCTTCATTTCAGAAACACAAAACTCAAAGTGAGCAAGTTTTCACATGCTTGTGAGGCTAGTGGGACTTTTACCCTTTCACATTTGGAACTGGATATAAAATATTTTCCATTATGCAAGAGGATTTGGAGTCACTCCGACGGCTGTGCTCTCTTTGGTCATGACCAATAAGTGATGTGTCCAATAACTCATTTGAATTTCCAGCTCTCCTGGGCAAGGCACCAGTCATTGTGATTATCTCTAAGGCTCGTAAATCTTCTCTTATTTTGGAAGTGCTTCATTTAGCACATTTAAGGCACAAAATAAGCATTTACAAAACAAAAATTAAGTGATTTTTAGAGCCTGAAATGTGACTGCAGAGATTCTATCAAAGAAGAGGATCCAAATTGGCCACAGTTTGGCTGCTGGCAAATGAGGAAAACTTTCCTGCCCTGCTGTTTTTGTCTCTTAATAATATGGATGTGAACCTAGTGTTAGATTTTTCTAAGTCATTTTATAACACTAACTTTCACTTCTATCTAGGGACTCTCCATCCGTCCAATGCCAAAAAAGCAAACAACTCCAATCTGATAAGAACTATGCTAGAGAACAGAAGGATTAATTACATTTTTCTCAGATCATATTCCTTGGACCTTTTGTGGAGGCCATAATCAGCTCAGTCTGCAGATGCACTCCATGGCCAAATAGGATACATGGCAGTATTTAGATGGCTGTAAAATCATCTTTCATAGCTGTTGCCTGGTCAAAGATCTATCATAAAACTTGAAATGAGAAAAAAATACTTGAAGATACTTCCCAAAATGCCAAATGAAGGGGAAGGAGATTAGCTGTGCCAAGCTATCCTGTAATTTACTAGACATGCAGGACAAGACCTGCTTGGTCTAAGTCAAAAGCTTGAGACTGGTTGCCTACAAGCACAAAAGACTTCTGTCATTGTTTGCAGGTCTCAGTTTTTACTCTTGTTTTTTGATGTTGTATAATTAATTCACTGGTGGAAAAAGCAACAGATTGTGAGAGTGTCAAGCCATTTAGTTAAGAGTGCTCAGACATTGCAGGTTAGAGCTGATTCAGCAGATAGTTCCAGTACAGGTTCCTCACTGACCCTCAGAAGCTTTTCCTTACTCAATTCTGATTCTGTTCCCACAAAGAGATTTTAATCTGCTGAATGGATATTTTTTGGCAGAAATAAATTAAATTTTTTAGATGCTAGAAGTGGCAGTTACAAAAACATAGTTAAGACGAGGTCTGGTTTACTGTTGCTTAGCTCACTCTGCTCTTGCCTGTGCTACAGTGGTCTCCCAGTCTGGCCTATTTCAGGGCTTCAGGGCAGTGAACCACAGTTGTTGACACTGATGCCAATCTTCTTGTGCCAGAAATTTCAGTATGTTTTTACTATTTTTATTTCCTAATTTTTGTGCATCATAGAGGTTATTGATTAGAAACTGAAATATTTGGGGTTCTCCTCTTTGCTGGGAATATTTTGTGCTCATGGGTTCTGTGGGACCTGTCTCAAATTTCCTTCTCAGCCCTGAAGTTGCATTGGATCCCTTTACAATGGCAACAAGAGTAAAAATATTAGTGTGACTGCCAGACTTTCTCAATATTCAGCAAGAAATTAATTTTTGGAAACCAGTCATCTGAAGAGGTCTTATTTTTGCCTGCATTAACCTTTATGTCATATTAATATTACAGCATTATGTTATATAATATGTTTCTGTTTCAGTCATCTGGAAAGGCCTATGGTGATGTTTCTCTATCCCAGAGTGACAGAAGTACAAACTGTACCAACTGTACTGGCAAGAAGGTGTCATTTTTGTGTTTTTAGGAACACTCTGGACTTAAGCCTTTACATCTGCTGATCATCCTCATCTCCCATTTCATTTTGTAATTTACTGTCTCTTTACAGAATGTTTAATCTATATAAAGACACAGATTTTATGCCAGCATTTGACATGTCAGTCGTTTTTGTATGCCTCTGCTTTTCTCTCAGTCTAAAATCTACTTGATTTGGCTTTTCTCTGTACAAGTGAATATTTTTTCACAAATAGAAAAATTAGCCCACTAAAAAGACTAATTTCTGAATAAATCCTGCTGTGAGAAGGAAGTTATATTCATTTGAGCATTACTTGGTGATAGCCATCAGTTTGGTTGTAAGAGCACTCAGCGTACAACACCAATTCAAGGTTGTTTTTCTTGGAATAAGCCCTGAAGTAGATCTCACTGGGTTCTATACATTGCTTCTACCCTTCAGTTATGATTAGAAAGACAGTAGTAATTTACTCTGCTGTGACTGCTGTTCAAGCACACAGATTATCTTCACTTCCCTCTGGATCAATGCACATAATGGCTCTTCTCTCTGTGCTTCTGGACTGCAGCTCTGTTGCCCACATGTCATACTAAAAGAGTAAACCCATAACATGTCTGTGGCTCCATTTCATCCAGCCAAAGGAAGGTACCTAGAAAAAACCCAAAGGAATTCTCTAGGTTAAGCTTGTAATTCCATGTCCTCAAAATAATGAATTTGTAGGAGAAAATAAATAATGAGGAAACCTCTCTGCACGTACACACTGTAGTACTTCTCCCTGGCCTGATAAGTAGCCTTTGCTTAGCTCAAGCACCCTTAAGTCTGTTGTTGAGTGAGAGAAGACAGCAGCACCTCCTTCACTTAGGGCTTGCCTTTTCAGGAGCTGTGGATAATACATTTGGGCTGTTCCCATGAGACTGGCATAGCTTGAGCCTACCCTCCACTGGCACTAGACTGATGAACGTCACAGGATTAAGTATGTAAAATGTAAATATGAACTACACAAGTGAGGCTTCAATGAGCAACACACACACACTCCTTTAGGAAAAGCTTGTATAAACAATGCCTTCATAGGCTTATGGAACCAGATGATGCGCAAAAAGAAGCAAAAAACTTGACTTTTAGTTAGTTTAAAGGAAAAACAAGGAAAAAAAGCAGAAATTATATTTTCTTCCTTTTTCCTCAGACTATATGCCAGTGGATACTTTCATCCCTCTCTGTCTTAAAGCAATCTGGCATAGTATGTTCTGGTATTATTGCTAATTTTTATACACTGTATAGGTGATGTTTTACTATTTCTGTTCATGTTCATAACTTCAGACATAACCTGTGAAATGCAAGGTTAGTCAGCATATTACAATTCAGGTGCTACAGTATTTGCAAAAGAATATGCAATCAAAGAACATCAACAAAACATAATTGACATCACCCACTGCATCTCATTGAGTCGAGAATTATCCTCTGATTGATGCACAGTAATATGCAATCACTTGTAATTGATTGAAATTCACTCAGTATAGAATGACATGTTGAGTAATTGCTACTGAGAAATAATGACTGGTTAAAGCAAAGAGGACGGGCTTCAGCCAGGCCATATAGTCTAGATTTGTCTCCTTCAAAAATTTATGAACATCTTAGTTTGCAGCTTACTGTTTCTGTGTACTGGACTTCAGAAATTGTGTACTAGCCTTGCTTTCAGAATTCATTACACAGAAGTTTATTATATCTTGAGGTTAATAAATGAAAAAGCTAGATGAGATGCTCTAAATGCCTTGAATCTTGAACAGATATGCACAGAGAGCATAAAATATTAATGCCTGTCCTTAGAAAAACCTTTTGTATGTGTGTGTGTGTGTGTGTGTGTGTGTGTGTGTGTTCAAAATGAATAAGGCAGGATTTTCTAACAGGTAGAGTATAATTAATACAATAATTTTTATTCTTGGTTTTAGGAGAAAAATATTAATTCACTGAAATCAATGAGTTTGCTCTTTCTTAATGTAATGTTTTGAATCACCTGAGGTTTCATAGAAAGTTTAGGAGAGCTAGATACTGTAGCTAAGCAATACAGGGCCAAACCATTTGTTAGTGTCTCTGGAGAATTAATTTTCTCTTCATTTCACTTATAACAGACAAATCTCAAATCTCAACAGGTTTCAGACAACATATGGCAAATTACTGCGCCAAAAGATAGAAATTTAATTTGTTTTTACTTCATTTTGCATAATATGACATATATACAATCATATTTACTTCTTTTATTTTTTACCATAATCACTTTGTAGCAAATATTAATTTAAGATACCCTTACTATATGTGTACATGAGGCAATTTTACCACAAAATCTCACATAATTTTACTGCAGTTTTCTAATGCATATTTAGCCCACACGACATAAATCAATCCAATACTCTCTTACACAGAGTCCTAATATATTCAGCACCCTATAATAACCTAAATAGGCATAAAAATTTTCACAAGAGAGAGATTTCCTTTTTGCAGTTAAAAAAAAAAAAAAAGCTTTTAGAAACAACACCTGACCAAACGGTAAAAATCCCACAATTTTTGTACTAAAAAACACTGCATGCACTCTTTTTCAACTGCCTCACCTTCTATGTTTTGAGATTAAACCTTACGAAGAGAGCTGTTTGTCCAAAATACAGAATTTCCTGACCAGAAACCCCCAACAAATCCACAAATAGCTTGCCTTTTTGTCATGTTCCCCATTGCAAGGCCAACATTCTCCTTTTTTGTGTAGCAGCAATGAACACTTGGAATCTAAAAATCTCTCAAGTTTCTATGAAAATGTCAGCAGAAAAATTACACTCTTCTGAAGTTGGAGACAATACAGGGGCTGTGATCAAGAGATAATACTGAGAACGAGGTCAGGCTGTGTTGCAGTTGCATTCTGAATAGGTTTGGCCCATGTGAACCACTTTAAATTCTTGCCTGAAACAGACGGCTTGAATGGAGCAGAAGAGGAATGCAAAGCTGAATGCCCAGACAACACAATTCACTTCTTTGACTATCTTCTTTTTCCCTCAGTTCTGCCTCAAAAAGCAAAATTCTAAGGTTTCTAGGAAAGGGACTCATTTCTTACATGTAGGACAAGAGTGGCTGGTGCACCAAGGAACAAAGAGGAGGTGAAGGGGACACACAGAAGTCACCTCTGGAAGGTGGTTTTGAGGAGGATCTTTAGTCCTTTGAAGGCTAGTGTAAGAAAATAGCTTGCCAATATTTCCTGCTCTTAACTAAGTTATGGACTATCCAGCAGTACTGAGATGCAATTTATTGCAGTGTAACAATTTTTTACCCTCTTTGTACGAAGAAAAATTCTTCAAAGAGCTGAAAGACATTTTCACTGATATTTTTTTCTGTATTTCTTAGAGTATATGGGTCCTGTGGTTTATCCTTACCAGTGATTCGATCACCTGCATGTGCTTAAACTTTTCTGTTTCCTAACAACACATTCAGATATTTTTGGCTACTACTGTAATTTTGAGTCAACTCACTCATGCAAATTTTTTATCCATAGTTTCAGGCTTTTGTTTTTAAACTGAAGGGTTAATGCTACTTGCTTTGAAAACTTGTGGAATAAGGATAAAGTAGTGGAGCCTTATATTATGGAATGATATATAACGTCATGTGGAAAACTGGAATCATGGTGATACCAGGCCTCAGTAATTTGCGAAAACAACAACAACAACTACCATTTGTACTAGCATGTAAGTACATAAATTTATTTTCAAGCTGATAGTGTACTTTAAACAACACCATGGACAATAAAATAGTTGTTGCTACTTTATGAAGCAGATAAAAAGGTACAGTAAAATTTGTCTTTGTGAAGAGCTCCTTGTGTTCCTGACTGCTGGGATGTAGGGCAATGTTTTATGTGCTGTCCCGAAGGGGGATGCACTAATTGAACCAAATGACTGTGACAGCTGAGGGGAGTTCAAAAGTTTTATAACTGGAGAGAAACAAGAGTTTTTAAGGAGCTGAGATTTTCAGTTATCTGTGAATCGACTCTTTAAGATTTTAACATGAATTGTTCATTGGCACCCTTATAATCAGATATTTTCTCGTGTTATGAGTAGCATTATTGGATCTCTAACATCCTATTCTTGTAGAGCAGGCCCTGGCCCTTACCTTGTTTCTCATGAATGCCAGATCCATGCAGCACAGGCTCTGAATGCATTGTGCTTGCAATTCTATATACTACATCTGCAAATATCTCTGAGATATAAATCTCTGAAAATGCTAGGACAAGGCATGTATTGGGTTTTATTTGTTAACCGTAAGTATTAAGTGGTGCTAATTTCAGATTACAGGACGATTTCTGTGGAAGCATCAGAGCCAAAAGAGCATCATATAAAACAAATTCACTGGTGATATTTATCAATATTTTCTAAATTGATTTTATAAAAAAGCTATGACTTATTTTCAAATTGTATATGACTATATATTGTATATTTTATAAGTGTAATTAAATATTTATTTATATTTCCCACTTGGTTGCTGCCTTCTTTGTACACTTGGACATTGGAGCATATAAAAAATTCTCTCCGTTGATTTGATTTAGAAGCTTCTTACATGGCTTCAAAAAGAGAATGGATGAATTTAGGGTTATTAGACATATGTTATAGGTAACATTGAGCTTTGAAAGCCCTAAGTTTAAGAATGAAGTGTGTTAATGAATTATATCTGTCTACACCAATCTCATTCTCCTTCCTAAACTGGAACAGCATGTGGGACTAAATGTACTTGTGACCTGATCTAGTCTGACCCATCCCATTTGTATTTAGATCATCTTCTGATCTCCAACAACTCACTAATTTTATAGACCACAGAAACACTGTTCATTTTACTTTTCGTACTACACCAAAATTTTGAGATGTAAAGCAAGAAAAAGCTGTAGAGGAATGAGTCATGAAATATGAGGGCAGCATGGTCATAGAAGAATTTGTGTACATAAAAATATTTGTAAGTAAAGAAGTATTTTTTCCTAAAAATCTATGAAATTGGCAATGCAAAGAGAAGAAATGAGAAGGAAGGAGAAAGAATCATAATAAATTAGTAGTAGTAAATGCAAAGCTTGACCTTCGTTTCCTTCATTCTCTACAAATCATTGAGAAATCTTCAGGTTTTCTAAATTCTAAATAAATTTATAGTTCAGGTATGTAGGAAAAGATTATGTAATGTGGAATAATTGCACCTTGTTACCACCCTATACATCACCTTTTTAGGATCAAGATAGCGCAATGCAGAAGGTATCTGAACAATATATAAAGTATGCTAACATTAGCAAAATGGTATTAATTCAATGCACTATACCAAAAAGAAACCCCCAAATCTGAATTTAGTCAGCAGATGTTGTTACTTCCTGTGATGTTATTTCTCCCTTTGCACATTATCACCAGCATTTTGAAGGACTGTCCAAACATGCAATTCCCATAGATCCAGACTACCCTACAAGTCTCCCTCCCACCCTTCAGGTTCTCCCACACTGAAGAGCTAATTCCAGTTGCAACAGAAATAATTTTATTGTGAGAGCTCAAGATGACTGTGGAGGTTGGAGGCAAGGAAACTGAGCCTTTTCTACAAATAAATGGAGGACCCACATATAGCAATTGTAGGTGCCTTGTGATGGTTTAGGACCTTTCATTACTAGACCTGCTTACTGAATCAGCCTTCGTGGGATGGAGCCTGCCCTGAAAACATTGTCCTCAGATACATGATCTCTACTGCTCCTGCCCAGCTTCAGTCAACTGGATTAATTTCAGATGGGTTACAAATACAGTAGCAGTAGACAAAATTTGCCTTGGCTGCAATTGCTGAGGTCACAGCTTCTGTACCGCTTTTCAGGAAGGAGGCCAGAGGATGAGAGAACAGAGAGTGGCAACTGCTACTTGGGCTTAGGTACAGAAAAAGTCAAAGAGACTGATACAAGGCTGCATTCTCAGCAAGGCCGCTGGTGACATATGAAAACAATCTAAATTAGAAGGGAATAAACCAGTTTAAAATATGTCCATTTTTGGAGGAATGACACACACAGACACCTGAGATCATATGGAAACTAGAGACAAGGAGACACTGGCACATGTACAAGGCAAACAGGAGGTCATGGGCATGCCAGCAGGAGGGGAGATGGTTCTGCTCCTGCGCTTGTCTAAACTGGGCAGAGGGAGGGGCTGGTTTATTGTGGGCATGTAGGATATGTTGTAGGATAAAAATTGCCACTTGTCTGCTCTGCCTATCCTGCTAAGTAAACACATTCTCAATAATATCCCTGGGTGATGTGGGTGCACTCTTGAAGCCATCTCACCCCCCGAATTTCCTGGTGGTTCTGCCAAATGAATTGAATCACTGCCTGCTTATTGGAAATGTGGAATACTGTTTGATGCTTCTCTCAGCTTCTTCTGTTTGGGCTCTGTGTGTGCTGGTTTTTTTGTTTGGTTGGTTGATTGTTTTGCCCTGGTTTGGTTTGTTTTTTCATTACTTTAGCAGTTTACTACCTATGCATTAACTCTATTTGCTTCCACATGTTCTTCCTGATGTGCAGTTGGCCTTGCCAAGACATATGTATATGTTTGGTACTATGGAGAATGCATCCTAGTTTTAGATTAAAACTTTATATCAAGCAGCATTTTTATATCAACAAGCTAGTTCCATATTTTGGATTTTTTATATTTAATTTAAAAAAAAAAAGATTTTACATCTGCAACTCTCAGGAAAGAAATACAGTTTATGCTATAGAAGGATGAGTGATGAGGAAATCTTTTTTTGTTAGTTGGTGAGATGGTACTTCCTGAAGCATTAAAACTGGATACAGCTTTCAAGCTTCAAGTTGGAAAAAGAAGAGAGACAGAAATAACAGAAATGGGGGAGGGAAGAACCTCTGAGCTGCAAATGTGATTCCTTGCTTCTCAACAAAAAAAAAATCTAGAATTGTTTTTTCTTTATTTTTATGTTCCTAAAGCATGAATAATGATATAACAATTTCATGTGGACAGACTAAACAGTAATCATTATGGACTAGGTTAAAGGAAAGTACCATATTAAAGAAAAAAAAAATCTCATTTTATATTACCAGAGAAGTTTCATCACCTAGAGACAGTTTACACACTTAAACATTTCTAAATGTAATGCTCATTTCTAATCTTAAACTCAATTACTAGATTTTCTTCTCACTCAGATCAAGGATGAAAACAGACTTTCTTCAAAGTGTGTTTGAAGTTCCCAGAAAAGTTGACTCTGCTGACTTTTTCTGTTCAGATTTTCATAGTAATTATCATAAGATATCTGAAGTTTTTTCTAGTTGTAACTTCTCTATTTTCTGACAAAACCAGATGTTTAGCATTTCAATTATTTTCCCTCATCTTGGTTAGCTGTTATTATTTTTAATTCATTGTTCCTCAACTTTCTAAAGATTTTAAGTTCAAAGTAAAAAGTTTTTCCCCAGGAATGTGCAAAATATCTAATCTTTCATTTATCAGATATAATAGAAGAAAAGATCTTAGAAAATAACTCCAATTATGAGCTGCTTGGAGGTGCAGTCTCTGAAATACATGTACAATAAGCTTGTGTATCGTTTGAGAGGTAGTCAAGATTTATAAGCCTGCAAGTCTAGTGCAATTTAGTTTAGTGAAACATTGTGCCAAAAATGAAGTAGAAAAAATCTACCCGTTTCTCAAGTTTGTAACATGAATGCTCACCAGGAAGGACAGCACTTTGCAGTCCAGTTGCACTACTTCATATGCAAAATTATTTAGCTCCAGAAAAGTATTTTTCTTAGCTGGCATTTCTGATGTTCCAGTGGACAATCATATATTTTAAAAGATTTTTCTGAAGACAAAAGCAAGAGTGCAGCTATGAAATATTAGTTACTCTAGAATTTTGCCAATTATATCACTGGTTTTAGTCCATGTTTTGTGGTCTTTTCCACAGTTCTAAAGCAAAGGGAGTGCTGGGAAAATATCTAACCTTCAAACTACATGATAACAAAACACCTTTATTCTCATCACTGTATTGGCCATTAAATATATCAATATCCTCTGACAAAAGGCCACATATGGCTGTTCATTCCACAAGTGAATTAAATAATCCCAAGGGAGCAGAGGGAGCTGACCTGCACAAAGCTTCAAGGCTTACCTAGCTGCCATGTTTCCTGGTTCAGAGTTTGCCTGACATATGATGTGTAACATCGTAATCAAAAGGCAAATTCCGCTCTCTCAGGAAAGGGAAATTATAATGGAGACATATGACAGCAGGGTTTAACAGTGTCATCCACTACAATGTATTGACAGGTATTGCTCTAAGTTATTCCTTGGAGAGGGAGCTTTCTTCCAAGAACCATACACTTGTGAACATGTAGATGAAGAAGAGGCGGTGCAACCAGGGGCAAGGCAAGAGACTTTGCTGTGGTTCTCCCTGTCTCACTAAAACATGTGCAGTAAAGTTGTAAGGGAGGCGTAATTTAACAAAGTTTGCATGTTTACAGGAAATGGATTATACCTGATGAAGTATGCTTAGAGCATCTTAGTGGCACACTTCTCTATAGATTAACTCAGCACTGCCCACTGTTAATGCCCCATGAGCAAGCAATAAATCTGTTGGAATGCTCAGCTAAAACAATATAAAAAAGCTATTTTCTGAGTTTACACTGTGTAGGAAGCAAGAGTAGCTGTACCAAATTCTTCTCTTGTGTTTCTCATAGTTTCTTGCCATACCTCCAACTTTCTAAATAACAAAAAGTTAGGTTTTGCTTAATAGTGTTTCTCAGTATACAACCTCATTTACACGTGTGCCACTGGTGCAGCACAGTTCAGTCCAGATCAGTCAAACAAAATGGAAAATATCCTCCACCAAATATGCTGCTGTCTGGAAGGTGGCACACAGGGGCTGGGTCTTTGCCACTCTGCATTATCATAACACTAACAGATGCTCTGTTGAAACTGGGATGATTTACAGCAGACCTGCAGCAGCCTGGGGTAAGCAGCAAACAAAGAACAGCTCCAGATTGCCTTTACTTTGATGTAACTACTTATATCCTACTTTTCCAATGCAGGAAGTTCAAGGCAAGCTCCTTGTACACCCATGAAGGTCCACTGACAAATTCATTAATGTCAACTTGATATCAAGGATAGTCTGGAGCCTCTACTAGCCAGTGCTATTCTGCCAATGGGTGTAATTATATGTAAGGAACATTGAACTTTACTGCATGTGCTTATCCGTATTTTTTCTCTGTTTCTGGCAATTTTGTGTAGCATAAATTATTTTATCCACATGTTCACTACAACGTAATTCTGCAAGGCATGGATTATATGCACATGCACATGATGTGCATGTTTGTTGCACATCATTGAGTTTAGTAAAGCCCTCCCTTGGTCCCTCTGTAGGTTTCTTAGACAACAATAATAATTGTCATCGATCGCTATAAAGAGTGTTTGAAAGTCATCATTCTAACATAAGCAGTATGGAGAAAAAAAAAAAAAGGCAACCGAAACCAAAACCCAAACAACAACAACAACAGCAAACCACAAACAACACCATCACTCCTCCCCCGCACAAAAACCCAAACAAAAGGGAAAAAAAGAAACCCAAACACACACAAAAAACCTCCAAACAAACAAAAAAAAAATGCCCAACAAGTGTGCAACAAGGAAGCTTTAAGATGACCTTGAAATACCCTACTCCAAAGTTCATGCTCTATCCCTTCAATCCAAGGTCTTCCACTGGGAAGAGTGAGTAGCATCTAATCAGAAAGCTAACATCACTGCAAGTTCAAAGTGAACATCAGCCTCACATGTCCTGTCTGTGGTGCTTTATTTAATACTTTATTTAACCTCTAGCAAAACACTGTTTTTGGCTGAAAATCTTGAAAATAGTACTAGGCATAGAGGCCATTTCTTTCCCATTTTGTGTGAAGGTAGCAATAAGACAGGGATAAGGATATTTTCATAAAAGGCTAGTTTTAGAGGCCCTTGAAAGGAGTTTGATACATGAAATAGGTACATGGCATACAGTTATCAGAGTTACAGACTAATCTCTGGCTCCCCTGTGGGCATTATAATTTGGTTTTATTTTGGGCACCATCAAAGAACTATGTAAATTCTGAGCTTCACATTATAAACACAAAAGTAGCCATAATTCTTCATTTATTACAACTCCTAAAATTTGTTTATAGGGACAGAATGGAAAGTTTATTAAAAATGTCCTTTTGATGCAATGCCTGGCATGTTGGAAATGCTATTAGTAATAATGAATAATGATCAGTGAAAGTATTGCTCAAGAGTAATGGAAACATAGTCCATGCAATAATATTTATACTTAGCATTATACTGACTGTCACTTGTATAGAAACGGCTGTGGTTAAGAGTTACTTTCAGAATGAACTTTATTCCTTTCTCAAGACAGATAAAATGTAGATATGACATGAGCTTAAAAGTCCCCATTGGATAACTGACTTAAGCAAACCTTCAGATGTTCACATACAGGATATTTTTTTATTAAATCTGCTGCTCTGGAACATTTGAGAGAAAGTTACTTAAGCTCCCTGTGGGAGAAGGAAGCTGGGAGTTTTTTCTTGCTCCCAGGTGTGCATATATGCATGGGATTGTGGACCTTGACAGTATTTTGATTTCATGTTGAAATGAAATTTAGGAGTACAGCATAGCTCCCTTCTCCCTGTCCACATACCAAATCATACTCCAAGCCCTGAAGCTGTGGTCTATTACTTTTCCTACTTCACTTTTGATCACAATGGCACTCTCTGTTTCCACATTGTTCTCTAGTAGTAAATTCCAACTTGCCTGCGAAAGGAAGCTCTTTTATGAACTGATTTAAATAGATGTTCTGATGGTTTAATCATCTTCTCTTGTTCTCATGTTGCAGGCCTGCAAAATAAGTTCCAAGTTCATCTTAACCCCTGCTTTCAGGATTTTGTAAACCTCTTACCCATCCCTCTTGTCTTCAAACTGAAGAGCCCTGGCCTTTTGAGCAAGGGGAGCTGCTCTTCATCCTTGGTCATTTTATCTGACACCTTCTCTACCTTCTTAAAGTCATCTTCCTTCCCAAGATGCAAGAGCAAGAACCTGAAGTGCACATTGAACTCAAGATATGAGTTCATCAGATTTTTATGCAGTAGTAAAATTATGTTCTTTCTTCTCAAGATTCTTCTGGATGATGCAAAACATCTTGTCTCCTCTGGCTACTCCTGCCCATTTAGCCAATGATTTCAGCCAGTGCATGTCCTGAATGACTATAAGATCTCCTTCCCGTTTGCCGTTCTACTACAATGTGCTAGAAAGGGTTTGGAGTATTTTTCCTAAGTATTTTTATCTGTATTGAAGCTCATCTCTCATGTTTTATCTCACCCAGTCTTATGAAGTCCTGGAATTTATTGCCATTGCCACAGCACCTTACTTCCCAGAAGAATTTAAACTCATCTGGAATCTTGTCACATTCACATCCCCTTTCTTTTAGGTCCCTTGGGGAAAATTAAGAAATATCCATATGGATCTATGATACATCAGGTAGATATGACTTTCCTACACAGAAGCTACACTAATTCTTGCTCAGGTAACCATATCTGGCACCATATCAGTGCTCCTGTTTTTCAATATAGACTGAAAAGTCCTTGATCCCATTCTTTGGCATATACTCCACCACCTTTCCTAGTACAGATAGCACTGCAATTTGTAGTTTTCAGGTTACCCTTCTGGGCCCTCATTCTATAAGGAACTCATGGTGGTAATTCATCTGCTACCCATCTCAGGGGCTCTTTGTAGCCCCATGGCCACATGCCTGGGTGGTAATTCTGCAGTTTCACATGAAGGTCAGCCTTGGATGATGCTGCCCGGACTGGGTGACCTACTGACTTCCAGCTAATCCATTTGGTCTTGTACTTGTGTTATAATTATTTCAAATCTATCTATCTTCTCTCACTGCTCTGCAGCAAAGACCATTTCCCACAAAGTGTTGCCTTCTACAAGGAATTCACTGAGCTTTTCTGCTGTGGCCTTTGTCAGATGAGTGCTGCTTTTACACACTTGTCATCAGTATTCCCACCAGTTCCACTCTGAAGTATTTAAGGAACTTTTGTTATCAGTTTGAAAATCCTTTATAAGGTATACTTGAAATTATTTTTAGAGCTCTCAATTTCCTGCTTGTGTTTAACCTATAATTTTCTTAGGGGTTTCTCCTTGTTTTGGCAATCCCTCATTTTCTTAAACACTTTTCCCTGTGATTGCCTTTGAAGCTTTCCCACTGATCCTGTGGCAGCTTTTTCTGTGGTGCATTTTTTTCTCTTTAAATGGTGGTTGTGTATTTCACCCTTCTCTCAATACACTATTTCTTACATACTCCAGGCTGTTTAAAGTGTCTTATTCTTTGGAATGTCCCCTTTTGGATTTTGGGGTTCTACTCTTTCTTTTTGGTTGTTTCTTTTGTTGTTTGTTTGTTACTGATCTTGTCTTATTTTTTTCATCTTTTTTTAAATATAACATTTTTTCTTGACATCTCAGAGCCACATAGTGTATTGAGAATACTTCTACACATAGTGTTAAAGCTACTTGTATTATGGTTCCTATTATAGAAAGGCTATCCCACTAGCAGTTTTTGAGGTGTTGTGTGCACTACTACTATTACTACCAAATTCAGAACCGGATCTTTTCCATGATCCTAAGACTCAATTTTCTGAGTAGTAGTAGCCACTCACTACATTAAAAAATATTATCTCTGCGTTATCTCTATATTATTCAGTTATCTCTGCATTTTCTCCTAATGAGGCATTGATCCAATCAATTTGAGTAATTGTTTTTCGATAATTAATACCTGATCTGATACATGTTCCAGTACTTAAGATATTCCATGTAGGCCATAGTGCCAATTGTTATTCAACTCAACACGAAAAGGGTGACATCCACACTTCCAGACAGGTAGAAATGTAAGTGCTTTTCTGTGCTGAGGCCAAGGACAGCCCATTACATCCCTAAAGATTTTAATCAAAGAAAAATTATTCCTTTCTTTAAACACATCAGTCTGGGATTTTCTGTAGTTGATATATGTTCTGGTTGTAGACCAGGTTTTGGGGTATTATTAATTATGCATTTTCTGTGACGGATAAAGTCTTGCACATTGTTTGAAATTGCCAAACTATGTTGACATTTTTTTTACTTCCTTAGCATATAGAAACAATTCATTATTTATAGCTCTGAGATGGCATGCTTTCAAAATACTTCCAAGACAGAATTCTCCATTTCTTTTGTGTTACAGTAAACCTTTTGTCATAAGGGTTGTAAAGAGGATTTATTCCATTTCACCATTTAAACTCAAATTCTCACTTTGCCCTTTGTATTTCCTAATTACACAAGGAGGATGGCTTTTTATCAAAGTGTTTTATTTCAGAATAAAGTTCTTTGCGTGGCATCAATGGGTAAGTTATATTTTTCCTGATGTCAGGCAGCAATAAATTAGCTTCCCATTTGGTCTCATTCTTGTCAACATGAGATTTATTTAGCCAACATGTCGAAAATCAGCACAAAAATAAGTCTCTGTGGGCTTGAGTAATTTATTATCAAACACAAGATTGAGCTGTTAGTGATACTTAACTTCCTGAAGCTGTTATTTACCTGTTCAGGATATAGAGGAGGCCACTAGAGAAGATGGAGAGGAGGCAATTCTAGAATCTGTAGTGCTGAATGCAACCACTTCTACCCTTATTTCCTCGCATCTTCTGGGTGCTATTACTAGATTTACTTTTACCCTGAGTGAGAATAGTGGAGGATTTGGATTTAGGTGAACTACCTGAAAAGAGTGGTGTCTCTCAGGGCTCTGTTCTGGGACTGGTGTTCTTCAATATCTTTACTGATGACATAGGCAATGAGAGCAAGTGCACCCTCAGCAAGTTTGCAGATGATGCTGAGCAGTGCAGCTGACAAAACAGAGGGGCAGGATGCCATCCAGGGAGACCTGGACAAACTTAACGTGTGGGCCCATGATAACCTCATGAAGCTGGATAAGTCCAAGTGCAAGATGCTGCACCTAGGTCCAGGCAATCCCAAGCAAGAATACTGTCATGGGTAACTGAAAGGTTATTGTATTCCACATTTACCTCTGCCCCAAAAATTGTTACTGTCTCTTTAAGACCCAGCGCCATGGCCAGAAATGGCATTTCAGGCTGTACATGGGATTAGTCACTGTTATTTTTTGCCTGGTGCTCTTTCACTTGTTGGAAAACTTATTTTTTTCAGTCATATCCGTACATATCCTTCATTTCTCTTTATTGGTGGAAAAGGATTGGTTGAAACTAAGGGGATGTAGATAATTTTAAAGTGTCTACCTCTTTAAATTGTCCTAAACCAAGACAAGTACATTTTGGGAGAAGTACTCAGAATCACAGAATCACAGGTTAAGCTGAGTTGGAAAGGACTACAAGATCATCAAGTCTGACTCCTGGCCCTGCACAGGACACTCCAAGAGTCACATCATGTGCCTGAGAGCATTGTCCAAATGCTTCTTGAGCTCTCTCAGGCTTGGTGCTGTGACCACTTCCCTGGGTGCTGTGACCACTTCCCTGTTCCAGTGCTCAGCCACCCTCTGGGTGAAGAACCTTTTTCTTAAACCAGCCTGAACCTCCTCTTACACAACTTCAGGCCATTCCCTCAGGTCCTGTCCCTGGGCATCTTGAAGAAGAGTGGCGTGCCAGGCTGCACCAAAAGAAGTGTGACCAGCAGGTCAAGGGAGGTGATTCTGCTCCTCTACTCTGCCCTCATGTGACACCCCCTGGAATACTGCATCCAGGTCTGGGGTCCTCAGCACAGGAAAGACTAGACCTGTCTGTTAGAGTAATCCAGAGGAGAGCCATGTAGATGTTCAGAGGTATGGAGAACCTAACCTGTGAAGAAAGACTGAGAGAGCTGGGCTGCTCAGCCTGGGAAAAAGGTAGCTCTGGAGACATCTCATTGAGGCCTTCCAATAACTTGTGTGCTTATAAAAAATGGAGATATTTATTACAGTGATAGTGATAGGAAAGGGGGAATGACTTTAAATGACAAGAGGAGAGATTTACATTAGATGTTAGGAATATTTTCTTTACACAGAGGGTGGTGAGGCACTGGAACAAGTTGCCCAGTGAAGCTGTGAATGCCCCATCCCTGGAAGTGCTCAAGGCCGGGTTGAATGGGTCTTTGAGCAATCTGGTCTAGTGGAAAGAGTCTCTGCCCATGGCAGGGGTTTGAAATGAGATGAATTTTAAGGTCCCTTGCAATCTAAACCATTCTATGATTCTACAATTCCATTATATTCTACACATATCTAAGATGGGTTTGATAAGATGGTTGTGAAATCAGAGGATATCTCTCTCACATGATTTGAAGAAGCTTGTCTATCTGCATCTTTTTTACTTCCTGCGGTGTAACATCTCTGTGTCTTTCTGATTGTCCATGTGGTGGCAGCCTCAAAGTATATTTCATCTCCTCTTGGCAGGAGAACTTTAATTAATTCTTTAATAGGTATTTGATTCCTTATCAGTTTAGGAATGAGCAAAATAACCCACCGTGGAAAGAAGTGATTCTTTGTTAAACCAAGAGAATACTTTGTTATGTGTGACTTGACCACAGTTGCTCAGTAATCTAGATGATGTCCGCTCCCTTGCTGCACAGCTGTGTGATGTGGCACCACATGCTTCCTCGTGCTTACTTCTCCTCCTTCCTAACCAGGGCAGCCTCATACAAAGACTCTGCACAGCCATTTGCAGACCTGAGACATTGTAATATTTTGAGAAGTAGGAGTTGGCACAGTCCAAGGGATGTGAAGGGGTATGCTAATGATTAAATGCTTCAGAAACCTGTGGCTAAAACAGAGGCCACTTTGCTGTGACTGAACAGTCTTCATCATCCTTTAGCTATGGATATTGGCCTTGTTTAGTGGTACATGGAAGAAGAAAATCCCATTTTGCTTGCGAGGCACAAGAATTCCTCATTAAACTCTAACAGGTGGGATCCAGTTGTTTTGTCCTTCACATCCTTTATGCATCCTTGTTCCTTGAGTCATATTCCTAGTGTGACAAGAGATTATGCTGTGGTGGTTGGAGTAGTTAAAGCTTCCAGTCCTTCAATGAAGATGTGAAAGGGAAACAGCTGCAATGGCATTTTCTCAACCATCGTGCTGAGTTCATGTCTTTGGAACTCAATTTTCTGCTCAATTGTCTGAGTCCTACAGTGCTGTGAGAGTCCTCTGGCTTTGTAGGCCTAACACATAGACATAACATAGCTTGAATTGGAGCATGGGATGGGTGAGAGAGAATAAGTGGATTCTTCAATTTGAGATTTTCTATGTAAGTGTTTTCTAGAAAATGATGCAAGATAGGTATTTTAAGTACAGGTGTGGTTCCTACAATAGTAAATGTATGCCATTTATAAAGGAAATAACAAAATAATTTAAAAAAATTTAGGAGGTGAAACATTTCTGTATATTTCTCTCTGTGTCTGAAAGACTGTTTTCACTTCATTCAGGCAGATGTAAATAAATCTTTTGTCTGTTCACTCAGCTGTATTTGACCACTAAGAGTTTTAAGTGATTTTCTGGACAACTCAAAATGTTCTAGTGCAGATTGGAAGCTGAGAAAAACCAATCACACATCCTAATGTAAGTGGAAAAATAACCATAGAAACAAAGCAAACAAATATAAAACCCTATGAATAGTATTACTACACAGGGAAGAATCTTGATGAAGTGTGAAGTATGATACAGGGCAGCTTGCTTGGGGTTTTACTGGTATGAGTGGTATGCCTCTTAGTTTATTAGCCAGGAGTAAAAATAAAAAACCTCTGAGGTGAACTACAGGGAATTCAAGTCACACTTTAAATACAGCCACTGAAATAGGAATTTAATTTAAAAGTTTTAAAAGCGATCAGGTTTTAGAAAAAACAGATTGTTTCTAGAATGCCTCTATTGAAATTCATCAGCTACTTAATTAGATACCTAGACATACAGTAAATATTCACTGAAACCCAGTGTACATGTAATTTGACAAACAATATTTTGTATAACTAAATATATCACCATATGTTTAATTACTTGGTAAGTCCAGATTACTACATGTGATAAGAAAAGATGTTCGAGAACATTATTAGGGAAAGTCAGAGAAAATTAAAACTTTTGCAATAACATACTTTTACATGCTGATAAACGTGTACATATGACCAAAATTTACAGAAGTGTTCAATGATTTTGTGTGTCTCAGCTTTTGAAAGACCCTAAAAATGGACCCCATTTCACAGGATATATATTTAGTCTATTCAAAATCTCTTGCAGAAGTCTCAGAATGGGCATCTTGAAATGTGTATGGCCATCATAGCGTGCCATTTGTTTTTAATCCTGGTAATAATCTATGTATTTTGCAGAACACTCAGTTCATGGTCAAGCCAGAAGTAAAAGAAATAAACAATAGAATACTTTAAGAAAGACAAGTACAGAAAGTAAACGATACAGTTTTCCTGAAGTGAATCTGGTACTTGAAAAGTGACAGAAAAATGCCCTAAAACCCCGCATTATCAGTAAAAAAACAAATTTGGGATATATATAACTATTTCACACTTTCCTCTCTTTTGAAGACTCAGCCTTGATCATTAATATCTTCAGCTCTGCATATTTAATCATCTTCTGGTTTTCTTGTGCAATTGTAGCAAAGGTATCACATTTAAAGTAGGAACTGACCCACTGGGAACTAGACCAGAAACTTGTCAAAATTAAAGTGACAAAAAGATATGACCATTGCCTGGGATAAATACTTTTAAAGTATTTTTACTTTAAGCTGCTGATGGAAAAAAAAAATCCTAATTATGAAAATCTTCAGTTCTTTCTGGTTTGGATTTTATCAGTTTATAATAAAACAGAAAGAAGTTCCTGCTATCTGTTCTGTCAGTGTCAATATTAGGTATAGGAGCACAATAAGCATGCTTTAATGGAAGGCTACTAAAATGGTAAATTCCAATCCAGACATGCATCACTATGAAATTTGATCTTAACTTTCTCATTGTCCTAGCCTGTCTTTATTAAGGAATTTAGGAGCTATTCCCCTGCCCCCTCTTCTAGTCAGCTGTACATATGGCATACAGTGCTTGTCTGCCTGGGCAAGAAGAATAAGCATATTCTTCCAACTCTTTCTGCTCAACAAAACTTGACCAAAAAAATTACTGATTTACTCTGCTTCTGAGAAATGTGACCCATTTATAATGCCCTCTCAAGGGCTAGGTGCCCACCAAACTCAACCCTCTACACTGGTAGGCTTGACTGTGAATTGCACTGGAGGTAGGTGCCAAAGTACTTAATAAGCTTGTCTCCCATTGCTTTAGGCCACATGCAACTAGTAAAACATTCAAATTTTTAGTCCTTTCTTTCTGTGTCTTAACTTTTTGCCAGCATTGAAGAGAGATGAGCAAAAGATCACTGTAGAGGAACAGATCCTTAAGAACAGCTGCAATTTAGAAGTGTCATGTAGTCCACAGAAACCTACGCTGCTCAAAAGAATTCACAGATATTATGGAAAACACAGCATCTGTCTTATTGCTCTTTGGGGAAAAAGAAGCTCCTACAAATATTACAGCAATATTTAGAGAAATAAAACGGACCTGGACAGTCATTCTTCACAGCATGGGAGAGACTTAAATGAAAGGGAGATGCAATGGATGCTAAATTGGATAAATTAACCAAACGTGTGCATGCAACAGGGGAAGGAATAAGCAACATTGAAGAAAGGGAAGATGAAACAAAGAGATCTATGAACTGAGACAGAGTGTTGATTTTTAATGTTGAACAAAGCAGGAAAATTAGAAAACAGAAGCCATTGTACTCTTGCTGAAATTGAAAGTATAGAATTGGACATTTGTGATGCTTTTTGTTCAAATCTTGTTCAATTACCTTTTTGAGCATAATAAAAAAGCTTCATCACATAGTCTAAAGGACCAAATCTGAGCTCTTCTGAGACCTGTCAATAGTGTTGAGATTCCAAGAAAAAGACTATATTAGTCAAATCAGGTAATACTTACATGGGGCAAGAATCTCCGGCAATCAAGACAAGCAATTGCTCTGTATCTGAATCTGAGTATCAATATCCAATAAACGCAGAAAGAATAAAACTCTTTCAGAAGTTCATTGTTAGAAAGAAGACTAGAGCATGCAGAGAGGTATTAAACTATTCAAACACCAAAGAAGCTCTTCCAATTCTCAAAATTTTTGAAATTCTGCAGAATATTAATCTCTTTCAGATTGTCAAATCAATTTGATGCCTTCCAAATAAACACTGAAATTTAAGACAATGTTTAAGAAAAAATTTGTATATTCAGTGTATATCTCAATGTATATTGAGATAGGTGATTACATTTTCTCTTTTTTAGGAGTTGTGTTTCTGATGAAAGTATATTTTTAAGGCAAGCATAGCTGGTTGACATAATTATACATAGCCTCCTCATTCGTTTTGTTTATTTGTTGTTTTGATTTGGTTTTGATTTTGTTTAGTTTTGTTTGTTTGTTTGTTTTTCTTGCTGTGAATAGCATATTGACTTTGAGAAAATACTTCACTGCTCACAGGATTGAGGGCTGAGTTGGGGGAGAGGCAGGATTTAAGGTAATTTTTGAGAAAGAATTTTTTGGAAAAAAAGATTTTCTTAGACAGTTCTCTTTATAAAGACATTGCTTGAAGAAAAGTTACTTTCTAGACACCTGGCATTATCATTCTGAAATGATAGTACTACTTTCTTGTGTCATGTTGCTGTTATACTTGGTTTAATGACTTTCATGTAACTAAAAGAAAGCAAGGTATATGAAATAAATACTGGTCCTGCAGTTCTGATTCGTCCTCTGGTGGGAATCTTCTCTGTAAGATCCCAGCACTGACAACTACTCAGGTGATGGGAGAGTCAAATAAAGACTTTGAAATGAAGATAAGTCATTTACTGAGGAAGTATTTGCTGTCTCACAGAGCATGGCTTGAAGACAAATCATCCACACAGGTGTGGAGCAGTAAAGGACCACATTTCAGATCCCCTTATGTGCTCAGTACAACCTACCTGAATACAGTCTCCTCAGTGCCTACATCAGTGAACCCTTGGGTCTGCTGCAACATAGCTCTGTTTGGTTCTCTCCGGTCTTGACTTCAGGATTGTTGCCTTGCTTATTATTATCTCTTCTTGTCCAAAGCCCATTCTTAGAATTTCCTCTTTCCCCATGTCTCATCAATTGGTATTTTCAAGTTTCTAATGGCTATGCATTTGATAAGATAGTCAGCCTCTACTAGCAATTGTTAGACTCCTTCATGGTCTTGGGTTTTTTTTGTTTTGTTTTGGTTTTTTTTGTTTGTTTGTTTGTTTGTTTTTGTCTTTTTTGGTCTTCAATTTCTGTGTCTGGCTGCAGACCATCTAAAATCCTCAAATACTCAATGGACAAAAACCACTCTTTAATGTTCACCTGTTTGCCATACTATTGATGCAAAGGAGTCATCACAATTTTGTACTTTCCCCATTTGTCTTCTCCTCTACTTCTTATGCTGCAAAACCAAACCTAGTCAATGACTTAATGTGTAGGAATCTGGATTGAGCCTAATCAACTCTATCAAAAGATAAACCACTTTTACCTTTCCTTAGCCTACCTCCTCATATGGCACTAAACTGTTAGAATACTTTACTATACTAGGAGATGACATTCAAGGAAAAATAGATTTCCAATACTACACTGTGCACTGCAGTCATGACCAGACCTCCCAGGTTTCAGCTGCCCGGAAGGGTAAACTGAACTATGTTGTTTTGGGACTTTTGTATTTGAAAGGTGGATTTGCCACTGCTTTCCTGTGCACTTCATCAGAGTTTCCTAGCCCACTACTTCTCATATCATGCCGGGGAGGATCGCATTGCAGCTGGCTTCAGGGGAACATCCTTGGCCTAGTGAAAACACTTTCCCTTCTTCTCATTTTTGATGTGAAAATGAGAAAAAACTGCCAAAAAAACAGTAATGACATGTAATTTATAAAGCTAGTGTTTTATTTAAACAACAAAAACAAGCAAACTACAGCAAAAATGACTCACTAAATAGGGAAGCCCCAGAAAAACTGAGACAGACTGAAGATGTTTGGAAACAAATCAAGCTCCTAACCATTATGTCCTTAAACTTTTTTCCATATTGCATTGAAAATCGGTATTTTTCAGTTCAAGTAGAACTCCAGTTTGTCTCACTGCAGATCATCATTTTGACCTTTCAGGAGAGTCTCATACCTGGAACTCCTGTGACCTGATTTGGGACTGCTTCTCTTTTTAGACTGGACACTTTTTTTGAGTATCCCATTTTCTCTCTGCCAGTACCAACGCTCCAGAAAGTTTTCCAGAACCCATCAAGCTCATTTGGGCTACTGTGGAAGTAATCTTTTTCTTCATCCTGCTTTTCAGGAGAAAATGCTTGAGGAAGTGCATTGACTCAGACGAGGTAACAGAACACTTTCCCAGTCCTCTGCCCAACATTTTTACACAATAAAAATCAGACAGCGTCTGATACAACGTAAAATGATTGAATTAAATTGAAATAATTTCCTGGCACTGTCTGAAATTTCTATGTTGAGAGTCTGTATCACTAAAAGTCACACTTTTTTCTTCAGCTTCTTTCCTCCTTCCTGGAAAGCTTTCCTACACACGCATGCATGTTTTTTCCTTTTCCGTCTTGAGTAGCTGCTGCATTGTGATTGCTGTTCTGATTCTCACTCATTCACTCATCCCATGTTTTTTGTCTGGTTTTTAGGGCTATCTGTACTGTCACTTGTTATCAGTGTGCCTCCATTCCTTTTCTGTCTTTCATTGATGTCATCCTGTTCTTCACTCTGTCATGGTGATCTTCACTTTCTCAGTGAGCTGAGCTCTCCCTGCTGTTTGAAAACCTTCCACTAGAGTTGTGATTCTTCTGCCCATCCAAAACCTGAGAATCATCTGCCCTCTGTATGACCCTCCCTTTTGACCTGCCTTTTTGAAATCCCAGGAGCTGCATGTGGATGCCAGAAATCTAAACTTCTACAATGCAAATATTTGCTTGAAGATCTATGTTACACTCATACCCATGAAAGAAGTTGACAGATGAGACCCGCTATGAACAGCTCTATGCATTGCTACGTAATATGAAAAACATTTAATTTAAAAATTAGTCTAAATTTAAGTCACACTGTTGACTTTAAACTTGCATACCTCAAATTCCCATCTGTAAGCTGCTTGTTGCATAATGAACTCTTTCTGAACTCTTCTGGTTTTGTGCAGACAAGTGGATTCTTATTTGAGAGATATTTTGATGATGCAGGAAGGTTTCCTACAGTAATACTCCCAAGAGAAAAAAACAATTATTTCTTATTGCTTGGTTTATTCAGTATATACATAGATTTGGGCCATAGGTAAAAAGAGAAAAACAAACAAATAAACAAATATTGAATACTTATAAATGAGCACTGTCCAGCCTATGTAGAGAAGGGGGCAAGAATCTTGTGGAAAGCTCAGATAGATAGTGGCGAAGGAACTAAATATGTTATTTCCAACATGTTAATATGCCAATATGTTATGTTAATAATGACAACTAATACACCAGGAACTGAACGGAGGCTGTCCAGGCCACTGTGACTGTGGCATTACCTAATGTGAAGAGGAATGACTTAACACTTTACCAAAGTTCTTTTAACACAGGTTTTGTGTAAAGTATCAGAAATACATAAGTGGCATGAAGAGGGCTGGTTTTCCTCATGTGGAGTTGGTCTGTTAATAATCCATGATGACACTAAAAAAACTCATCCTATGGCCAACTATAAAAATAATGTTGAAGTAACATCTCATAATATTACAACTGAAGTTAATGCCTTTCGAAGAACTCAATTCAAGGCGTATTATCATTTTGACAGTGACTGGTTTTGGCTTTCCTGTTCTACCTTTCATCAGTTTATGAGAACTAATCCTATTTGTACAACAAATTGTACATATTATGGCATTGTGGTTGTTATTATGTGCAGTAATTACTGACATATATAAACTTATAAACAGCAGATACTGCATTTTGTTGAGACCTAAAATACATGATCCACATATTCATCCTTACTAAACTCCATAAAATTTAAGAAAGAACAAACTATTTTTACTAACTGCTTGTTTAGAAATAGTCATTAAACTATTTATGGGCCTTAGAATACTCTATTATTTCTCACCATTACCTTCCACATTTTGAAATTAATTATTTTGTAATACTCAAATAACTTTTTAAGAGTTTGTATAGAAAAGGGAAGCATTTAACTCCTCTGGGAGCCATTCTCAGTCTCCACAGAGCTGGATGACATCTCCTGTCCCAATTTTAATCTGTATTAATAGGAATTATCTCCAAATCCTTCTGTTGGGTTGGCACATACGCTCTGAAACAGCTCAATAAACTGGATCAGAAAAATCTATATCAAGATCTAAAACTACATGAGATATTCTACTAGATTATACTTGACTGGAAAACAGCTAAATTTCATGGTTCATTTGCAGCCATTACTGATGAAATTATTTGAATGGGAATACTTATACAACTAAATTAAGCTGGGTTTGGTCCATTATGATAGCAGTTCATGTTGAGAAATTAAGTTATTTTCATATTTAGAGTCAACAGTGAATGTTTTGAATCAAATTATTTGGGCACATTGTTACTAAATATATATATTTAGTAGGAGGAAGGGTTATAAAAGATTAATTGATAGACATTCTAATAATGTTAGTAAAATATCAAAATAAGCTTCACAAATTGAGACAATTACTTCAGAATTAGTGAACCATTCCTCCTCTTTGCAAAAAAAAAAAAGAAATGTAGTATCAATATGCTCGCCAGCTAATCTATGTATTGCCAATGTGCCAGTAAATGTCAGTGAATGTAAGACTCAAGTAAAACTTAGGCAATGTGGAAAGTTCTAAAGGTAAATCCACAGAGAGACAGAGAGGAAAAGAAATAGTTATAATGAAGAGTTTGTTCTTCACTGAGTTATATAAAAGCTGTATAAATTTTTGACAAGAAGTCATTTGAATTAAAAAGACTTAGGTGAGAGCAAAAATATAGAGCTAAGTAGTTACTGTCATATACAGAAAATGGAATTCAAGAACAAAATTTTATTAGTATGCATATATCACAAATGGAGTTCTGGAGTGTAAATTGGCATAGCTCAGCTAGAAAGTCAGAACATTTTGGTGCATTAAAAATTTTATTCCTGAAGGTGATTTTTGTCCATATAGTTATTGAAATTATGCCCAGACAGACCTAGCCATATAATTATCTAGAACTTTAGCAGCAGGTAACCACAGTAAAGCATTGTAAAGGCTTTTGTAATTATATTCTCCTTGATACCCAGAATGAGATAACAAAGAAAACAAAACCACCTCTGAGTCGAAAGGTGAAAATTAATGAAATCCACTTTGTCAAAGTGTGAAAATTTGCCTTATGAGAAACACAGAAGTTATAATGTTGTTTATTGAACATCCTTGTTGTTCAGTCAGAATACTGTGAGTTTATAAAGGCAAATGTAAGCATAAAATTTACTGCTCACATCTACACTGAATAGCCACCCTGCCTTCCCTAACCTCCTGGGTGCATTCTCAGCTGATGTGAATCTGGATAGCTCTTTGTTGACTCCAAGTCCTCCTCATTAGAGCCTTCATTATCCTCATCAGTAATTTCCAGAATAATAGGCAGTGCTATGGGCATCCATTTTACAAGCACTTGAAGTGAAATTTATATTAGTGTAAACACCCAGCACACACTTTTTTACAGTGTTCAGAGTCTTTCTAGGCCCTTGGAAGCAAAAGGGATGAGACAAAACAGTAAAGTCCACAGAAAAAAGTTAAACTTTTTTTGTAAGTGGATGTTGAAAGCCACAAAGAAGGTAAGCCAAGAACAAAATGTAAGGATCAGCTGTGTGGGTTGTGTATATTGGTTGGAAGGATTCTGCTTCCCAAAGCCCTCAAAGCTTTATACAATGGTTTTATGCAGATGGGGCAGATTTCACCCAAGGGGAGAAGCCAGTGCAATGCATGGCTTTCCAAAGAGTATGCATCAGCTTTGCAAGCTAAATATCGCTTATCAATTATTAATATTCAGGAAAAGGTGACTAAAGTCTATCTGTGATGCTATAGTGAAATTAGATGAGAACTCAAAAAGCACTTAGGATAAATAATAGATGATTAACATGTCATATAAATCAGTATATCATGTTATTTTAATTTGTTTGCTTTTTCTTCTTTTTCTTTCCTTTTTCTTAGCTTATATTCTTACTCATTTCATGATACTGGCAAATTTCATTCTCTTATGTATTAGGGGTAACTCTTGTTTTATTTATGGGCTAAGGTAGAGTATAGAAGTGAATAAGAAAATTGCCAAGTGTTATAATGATGCATCATTCTACTGCTGACATTTAAAAACTGAAGAGCTGTATGTTAGACCTGCCTTTTCCTTATGGGTACCTGACACTGGTCAATTAATAAAAATGTATGCAATAAATCTATTCACCTAATTAAAAACCTACAAATAAAGATTGAAGTACCATATAATAAACTTTTAAGAACAGGATAGAGAAAAATCAAAACAATAGCTATTAATGACATTCAGCAACTCAGGAGAGGTTTATGGCTCTTCCTTGAAGATGCATGTATATTTTTTATGATTTAACACCATATACAGGTAAAGTTTTTATTTCATAGATCTGTCATTCTCTCTTACAAATTTTCTCTCTTACCTACTCATTCATCCATAGCTGGAGGTCAATTTTTCTCTTTTGTATGATGAAACCCATGTTTGACAATCCTGAAGGAGGAATGTACACATATCTAACCATGTGAGTGCCTTCCCAGCAAGAAGCAGAGCCCTGGCAACAGGGCAGTACAGAGCAGCTCAGGGTCTGTCAATGGCTTCCAAATATCCATGTTGTTTGCTATTACAGGTGTGCAGACCTAGACTCTAACAGTTCAAACTCCCTGCTGACATACAGTTGTGACACTCTGTGACACTAGGATTTAAGATTTATTTCTGCTATGGTACTTGATTCTAAGTGGCTGTGGGTAACGTGTAGGCAGAGGTTCTGATGCCTGCACTATTCCTCTCCCAGCCTTAATAAGCAGCTCATGGGAGCTAAAGTCCAGCTCATGAACTTAGCCATGGAAGAAAACTAAAGCATTCAACATGTGAATTACCTTCCTCATGAGTCTCTATGATTGTATTTTGGAGCTATATTTTTTTTCTCAGCTAACATTTCCTAAGATAAAATGTGCAGATAATAAAATGCAAACATTTCAGTGTTAATTTTATATATATATATATATATATATATATATATATATATATATATATATATATATATATTTAATTTGGAGGGGGAAATCAGTTGTGTAACAGAAATACTCCATGAAATTGAAATAAAAATGCAGTCTGCACCTATCCTCAGTGATGTCATAAACCACAATTTCTGAGTTTTGCAAACTTTTTTTTTCTTTCACGACTCTGTCTTCTAGACATCTGTTCCCAAGGGGAGGATGTTTGATTTTCTCATGATGCTGTACTGTATTTTTATTTGTTTGTTTCTTGTTGGCAGGATGTAAACAGGAGTTTCTTAGATGAACTAGACCAAGGTTCAGACATCACACAGTAACTGATTTTGCACATCTTTTCCTTGTCTGTGCACTCTATTAAATGTTCGGGCTGCATTAGTGCCCAAGATTTTCAGTGTATGTGAAAGAAATCTATCCTGATGCAACTTAAATCTCAGTCATGATGGACATATACATGTTGCTTGAGAGAATGAATTTCATTTATATATTAAGTGTGTTTATGCATCAATATAAAATTTTTGTAGGCATGTCTACTAAATTTTAAAAGTTTAAAACATACCTTAGTTAATGAGGCATATAAAATCTGCAGGGCCTTTTAACCTAAAAAAATGTTGCAAAAATATGAATTTGACATGAATGAGATGATTTATATGTAAAGAACTTGAATTAATATAAAGCCCAGGTCCGGCTTTTTAGCATCGTGCAGCTGAGAAAAGGAAAATTATACAGATGTGCTCTAGCTTCTTTCAGTGACTCAGAAACCAGGGTAGGATTCAGAATTTGCCTTTACAGCTCTCCATTACTTGCAATTAAATGCTCCTAACTTGGGAGCTGCGCAGATCGTAGCCCAGAGCATGACTCCTGACTTGATATTCATCTTCATAAGACTAATGCAAAACCCTAATCTAAAACGTTGTTGGTATGTGAGGTTCCTGTTTCAAAAGGGCAAAATTGAAATAGTAGCACCTACCTGATCATCAATTGACACATTGATGGACAAAGCCAGGCAATGATTACAAACCTCCTGTATCCCATGGTACAAACAATATCAAAATTCATTTTATTTCTCTTGGATGTCTTTACACAAAACTGTCACTTCTGTTTCAACGACAGCTTTACAATAGAATACTGTTTTTGCATATTTCCCAGGCACAGCTACATATTGCTTCTCTGATTGGTTTAACTTAAATAAAGTTAATTAAATGTGAAAATGAATGATGTGTCCAGGGATGACTTTCATTTTGAGCACATAACTGCAGGTCTTTATGGCTTGTTTGCAGCCTTGTATGAGGGCCACCACATTTGTTGTGTCTTGCTCTTCATGACTTTTGATATTCACTTGCAGTATGAAGGATTTCTCTTAACTTCAGATAGTCAGGTTTAAAATCCTTGTAAAGACTCCTCACAGTAAAAACCACTATTTTCAGTATTTTGTATACTATCCTGATAGGTTTTTATATTTTCAACTCACCCCAGCTCCAGATTCATGTGCAGAGACATTTTTTTCTTTAAAGTAATTAGAAAATTCATTGATAAAATCTGTGTGTATTTTAACAATTTATTTTCAAAATTGTTCATTTTCTTTTTCCTCTTGAAGATTACTACCACGTGGGTTATGATCTTGCATAGATGGTAGATCTAATTGTCATTTACAACAAGGCCTCTTTCATCTCTTTTCTAAAGAGACTTTAAATGGATGCAGGCATTAATAATTCATGATTTTAGGCCTCTTTACCAGAATGGAATAAAAACTGCCTTGGAATTTTGGAAGAGAATGTTACCTTAAGTTATATGGTTATTTCTTATTCAGATGTATTTAAAATGCTTAAAATGGATTTATTATTAACTTCTTAAATAGGAAGAAGGAATAAGTATGATTTAATGAATGAATTATTATAATTGATATTATTTCAAAGTAGAGAAACCCCACAAGGTTGTAAATCTCCATTATCAAGAAGTTAGACCTTCACCTTCTCAAATTACTGCTACATTGACCTAACTTAGAAACATTTTTGCAAGTCAGCATGAACTTTCAACACAAAAGGAATAATATTTATCATTGTTACCACTATATACTTTTAAAACACCTCATGAGCTCAGAGTAATACTAATTAATTCTTACATTGCCTGAAGGGAGAATGATAACTGTGATTTTCATCTTTAAAATGAGGAACCTGATTGTATTTTCATTTATGTTAGCATAAATCATAAAGCCTTCTACTCAAGTAGATGGAATTGCACTGCTGGGAAATCAACAAGAAATTGGTATCAGATATAGGGGAAAATGTTATAAAGGGACTAAGTGCTTTCCTAAAAGAATGACTCAGCTTCAAAGCTATCCAGAAATGTTAGTGATTCCCGCTTTTTAGTCTAATACTTTGACCATTAGAAAGCACTGTCTGTCAGTTAAAATAATTAGGTCTTTGAGATTAGTAACATGACAGTTAATTGTCATGATAATTGTGATTATTGTTTTGCAATATTTTCATGAGTTTGGTAGTTCAGCAGATGCTTTTACTTATATATTTCTAAGAAAGCATAAAGCATTCCTAAGAATGCTTATGAGCATTATCTGTATCAAGGATTATGGGTGGTGGTTATTTCACAGTGTATTTAAACTACAGGGTAAATTATTTATGAGTGGTATTCAAAGAAAAGTTTGGGTTGGAAGGAACCTTTAAAGGCTGTGTAGTCCAACCTCCCACAATGAACAGGGACATTTTTAAGTTGCTCAGAGCCTCTTCCAACCTGACCGTGAATGTTTCCAGGGATGGGGCATCCACCACCTCTCTGGACAACTTGTCCCAGTCTCAATCTACCCTTGTTAGTTTAAAAACATTATCCCTAATCCTTTTTCTATAATAATTTAAAAAAAACCCCAAACCTACTCAAAGAAAAGAGTGTTGGATGGATTGATACTTCTGTTTAATCTCTTAAGCCTCAGCTGAAGGTAGCTGCTAAATGATTACTGTCAAACTAAGAGGACTCAAAGCAGCATATTTTCCAAAGACTGTTGATGGTACTGAAGACTGATGTTTTTTGGGTACTGAAATACTCTTCTGTAGCTTTGATATTCACTTTTAAAAAAATAATTGTTTTCAAATAAAGTAACTAACACAATGATGATGGGTTATAAGTAAAATCAAGTTGAACTAGAAGGGGGAGTGGATCCATCAAAAGCATTATACACAGACACAATCTCATCTGTCCAAACCTCAGTGGAGATTTATACAGGTATCTTTGGAGGGCAAATACACACACAAAAAATCTATACACCCCGTATTAAAATCTGCAAAGTCAAGTTCACTGCTGTTTTGAGTTTCTGATTCATTCTACAACCAATTGATGATGTGATCTTGAATAAAACACACCCTTAAACTGAGCACATGAAACCATATTTTGGCTGCTGAAAATTATGAATTCAGACTTTTGAAAGTGTTGAATATTTAAAGGATGTTCATTTCAAGAATGATCCAGCACCGTGATAAAAGTATACACTTCAAATACATGCTTGTGGCTCCTGATTCCTTCTGTCTGGAGGGGAGAAGCAACAGATCAATTTTTTGAATCATGGAGTTTCATGTAGTTCATAAGGATGCAACTTTGATGCAAGTTTGGGAAGAACACACAAAAGGGGGAAAATATCTGTGAAAGACCTTCATTAAAGCCTGAGTAGTATGTACATAGGATGTTAAAGGAGAATGAGTAAATAAATTTATTTATTAATAAATTTAGTAATTATTTTCTATTTATTAAATCTTTGAGGCTGTTGAAAGTTCAACATGATAAAACACTGCTTGTACTTTTACTGTGACTTGCCTATCTCCTAATGTCATTTGTAGCAGAGGCACAATGACTTTTAGATATGATTACTTTTTGTTTATAGCAGGAACTTCACATAAGCAACATCAGACACCTAGTGAGAGGAAAAGGAGAGGGGAGTAAAAGCTTTGGCCTATTACCACGGATCACATGGCACAGCATTCTCAAGTCCCTCCTTTGTGTTTGCACTGAAGGACAATTTTAATGATGTACGCTTTATTAAGTATTCATTAATAAATTTAGAAGTATATTAAATGGCTAGATTATTTCACTGATAAAAGACAAATCAGTGCAAGCATTTATTTTTTCTTTACATTAAGCTTCTCAAGACCAGCACATGTACCACGTTAGATGAGACCAATATTCATTCCCTTCAGTATTATGTTTCCAATAAATGTCAGTATCAGCTGTCTCCTTAGAAATGTCCAGAAATTATGCAGCAGTCAGTATTTAGGTTCAGAGAAGCTCCCACTGCCAACACATAGGCTGTGTATCTCTGTAGTATGACTGGCTTTATCCTCAGCAATTTTCAGTTTGTTTTCATTTGAAAAAGGTTAATGCAAAATCAGAAGATTCATGTATGCTTATGGTTTGGGAAATTTGATACTGTAGTCAAGTTAATATGTAGATTATATATGAAATCTCTAGTTTTGCTTTGTTGGGTTGAACACGGAGAAATGGCTTCCGCAGGAGTTCTTCATATGAAGCTCTCAGCACAGAGGTAGGAAGGGAGCCCCTGGGCCCTGCCCTGCTTTCCAGCCGCCTACCAGAGGTTGTATGCCATAGTTTGAGGCATGAAGTTCATATGAACAAAGTGGTCTACTGTGCTGTTGAGTGGGATTTTTCCAAAAAAAACCCATGTGATTTGCTTGGATTACTGCTATGGTCATTAATCTTAGTGCACAAAGAAAGGGGGCAATTTAAAGACAGTCATTTAGAACAAAACTAAGGCATTGTTACTGTGGTTTCCACATGGGAAAATCTCATTCTAACATATCATTATGGTTTCTAAGAGGATTAGAAATATTCATCTTCTGAATAAACATTTTTTCCCTGTTGCACTTTGCAGTAAATATATCCCTTGTAGTGGTGCTTTGGCTACTCCTAAATTTGCCAAGTTAACTGTAAGCCTCACGTAGCTGCCTCTTCATCTGTGTCTTTTTGTCAACAGCTCTGGCAAATTCTCCAGCCAATGCAACCAGGCCTATCTCCATGAAAGTCAGTGGACACCAGCTGAGAATTTGGCTCTTGGCAGCTTTGGCTGCAAGTGCAAATTTATCGACCCAGTGGAGATAATGAATTCAGACACTGATTTCAGTGGAATTTTTTTCTGAATTCTTTATCAGCAAGGTTAAGAACACACCAGGAATTTCACTTGGCTTTCACCTTTAAGGAAAACATTTTGGAAGACTCAGGAGAGCTGTACAGTTTTGCTGCTGTAGCTATCTGCAGAATTAAGCTATAGTATAACAACTAAATAATATGCATGTGTTTGAACAAGCAGGGCTTTAGCTGGGTCCTTTGGCTTCACTAAAAATCTAAACATGGTCTTCAGACACTTGAACTGAAAAAAAGTGAAATTTTTATTATTGTTAGAAATATCTCATGGAGAATATAATGGAAACCTGGACAATATATTTTATGATGATGTCTCTTGCATCATCATAAAATATCTCTTGTCTCTCTACCCGTAAGACAGATGAGATATCTGTGTACAATAAGACAAATTGTTAATGAACTGGTGCTGCATTCAAGCCTGAGTATGTGACAGCTATTTACAGTGTCTGTCTGTGCTACCAAATCAAATATTTTCTTCCTTAAGGAGGCCAGCTGGCTGCCTCTATAATGTTCAAAGGCCTGTCTATTCAGAGGTTTACTTCCGCACTACAAATCTCTTGCTATCCAGAGCAGGGTACATGCAAGCTGCCCTGAACACTCTAACTCACAGGCTGTGCCTGGGAAGATTGACTGGGGGACTTCTCAGTTGACCAGGGCCAAGACAGTGCTGTGGCTTTCACATTTTCTGGAAAAATCCCTTCACCCAGGATTTTTCTCCTGGGAAGCTGAGAAGCCTCAGAGGAAAAGGAAAACAATAATTATCTCATTTGCTTCTACTGTGTTTTGCTCCTTTGGAATGTGTTGGAGATTGTTTACCAACAGGTCGTTGTTTCATTGATTTCTGCTGTGGGTTGTTTTCACTCATTGGCGAACTGGGGCCAAGCTGTGTCGGGACTCTGAAAACAGTCACGAGTTTTCATTACTATCTTTTTAGCCTTCTGTAAGTATCATTTCTGTATTCTTTATTATAATTTAGTTTAGTATTCTTTAACATAATATAGTATAAAATAATAAATTAGCCTTCTGAGAACATGGAATCAGATTCATTCCTTCCTTCCCTCATCTGGGCACCCCACAAATACAATACAGAGCCAGGACTCTAAAAATGCAGCAATATTTACTGCACTTTGATGGTCAGGAACTACTTCAATTGCTGGTATATTCAGAGCCTAAAGATCCAAGCCCTCCAGAGATGAAGTTTGGGGAAGGCATGTATGGTCATCACCACTGAAGCCAGTGCAAGACCCTTTTCAAACATCTGTGGTTCTGAGCTTTTCTGTCGGTGACCATGTTTAAGTGCTCAAAAATCATATTCTTTGCTTAAATGCTATAAAAGCTTGAGTTGTCCATATGACTTGATTTTTTTTCCTTAATCCTTTACTCCACAACATTCATTCCTAGTCTTTTTTAATAGGGTAAAATCACATACTTTTTATTTCTGTGTTGTTCTCATGAATGGACCTAATTACCAGAGTAAACAGGGTGTTACCGGAGTAAACAGAGTGTGAAAATCTTCCAGTTTTTTGGTAGATTTCACAATCCTATGGCACATTCGTTATCTTTGTGTTCGTTAACAGGACTTAAAACAGGTTTGCATGTGATTTTTAGAAAGGCTAGTTAAAAAAAGGGCAATTATTTTACGCCCTTTAAAAAAAAATCTACAAAATTTTCACCTTTAAAATTACCACTTCATGTGTTCAGCTCTCTCCAGACACTTTAAAGTCAAATGTCCTCATTAGCCAGTTTATCAGTGTATGGCTATTGGAAGACAGCTTTTGAAAAGGTGGTGTTATTCCCAGACCTTGACTTGATAGAGGATGAAAAGTACTGGCTCTGGTTCTAAAGAAACAAAATAGCTTCTGGGCTGGATCTTTGTAAGCATCTGAAAATTATACTGGATACTTTTAAAGAAGGATCTCTGAAAGCCTTTCATTTTTAACCTTTTCTGTTTTTCTGGGGGGTTTTTTGGTAGGTTTTTTTTTTTTCTGGTTGTTATTTGTTTATTTGCTTGTTTGGCTTTTGTTGGTTTTTTTAAAGCTACACATGCAGGTTCTTTCAGGAGCAGGGACATTCAATCCTACAGAGGCTTGTGAGTTTTTTTCCCGTTATTTACTCAGCTTCAGTATTTTTCCAAGTACCAAGGTACTTTCAGTTTTTTAAAAATGAGAAAAAAACTGATGTTGTCAGCATCAATAAATCAACAACCAGGAAGAGTCACTTCCTATCAGGGTTTCAGAAGTGCTTCGTGATTTTCCGATCTCCTGTCTGTACTAATCATCTCTGATGTTTCACATATGCATGGTATATGATGCCAGGTTTTAAAACATAGCTGAGGAAGGAAGGAGGAAAGGGGGAAAGGAAAAAAGGCAAGAAGAAAGGAAGGAGGAAAAGAAAGGAAGGCAAGCAGGAAGGATGAATTATCTGCTTATAACTATATAACATCCTATTATATGTGGTGAAGGACAGGATCCCTCAGAAGTCAATTATAGCCAGACTCAGCCTAGTAGCTGAGAGATAGACATATAAATAAAAAAAAAAAGAGAAACCCTCCTTATTTGCTGCATATATGCATGTGTATTTTCAAAAATGTATAAAATTGTCACACAGTAGTCACTATTCCAATATTTTTACTTGTATTCAGATCAATATGTAAATGAAAAATGAACGAACCTAATATATCCTTCTGGCTTAAAGCTGTGGATGCTAGAAAGCTGCCACAAATACTGCTGCCATCTGCAATGCAGTTGCTGAAAAGTGCTGTCATTTCAATAGGAGGAGAAATTGATATCATGCCAAGTATTCTTAAATGTTCATAAAATCACTTGACATTAATTTTCTTTTCACTAGTTAATTTAACATATAGATATTATTAATGGTACTGATGGTTGGTTAGTTGGCTGGTTGATATTTTTGTTTACAATCTTAAATGTTTTTCTAAACAGGTTACCAGTTTGGTGTGTATGTGTTAATTTTGAGTGTGGTTGGGATATGGCAATGTAGCAACAATATTCATTTTATCTTTCCCTTTCATTGCAGTCAGCATTGCTTTAATGAAGTATTCACAGTCTAGTTGCTCTTTTTTTT
Source organism: Motacilla alba alba (assembly GCF_015832195.1). NCBI lineage: Eukaryota > Metazoa > Chordata > Aves > Passeriformes > Motacillidae > Motacilla > Motacilla alba. Next base: position 114,740,981 of record NC_052017.1, read on the forward strand.
CCAACTTACTTTGGTTTTATTTCAGAAAATTTATGGATAATGTGTTACTTGTGAAGTTTGTTTTTCTTGATGCTTGAATAGGAAGACAACATATTGCCAGCTTTTTAAAGGTGAGTTCCAACTCTGGAGCTTTTAGAGAAAGCTTGAGAATGGAGAGCAAAAGACTTGAAAACATGGAAGACAAAACCCACTATTCTCTTCATGAGTAGTTAAATTTCATTACTTCATGTGGGAAAAGGGGTCTGTTACCGTTTCTCAGGTGCTGGAAGTTGCTAATGATGCCCTTGTTCCACAACTTCATCAGTTTATGCTGTTATTAAACCGGTCATCGATACCCATAAAATTTCTTTGGGGATATATGCTGATTTTTATAATCTTCAGTAGGAGTCCAGAAACACACACAGGACTTTCTGAGGATGTGGCTTCTATTAGAAACTCACCAAGCTTCCCTTTGCTTTGTCCATACACAGTCACTCAGCTAAACCACAGAAGAGTTACGAGCACCAAGAAGTGACCAGATGGAAAACCATTCTGAAGCCAGAGAATGGTGTTGAAGGGAGGAATAGCCAGTGTTCCTTCCTGTGTACACTTGGACAGAGCTGAAGCACATGTCCCAGGGCCTGGGAAATGCTTCTGAGAGTGACTCTTGGAAAGCTTTTCTGAATCATCAGCTTGTTTGCACTGCATCACCTCCTGGAGGATGTCAGGTGGTTATTGTCCAGACTCAAGCCCATGTAGTAAAAGCCATCTTGCTTTCTGCACAGTCTTAACAAGTGTACATCATGTTTATAGAGTATTAGTGTCACCATTGACCTTAGGATACTTTCTGAGGAATTTACGCCTTGATGCCATGAACTGCTCTGTAAAAAATATACACAAAGCTGTCTTCAGGTATGGTAAATTGGTTCAGCAGGGCCAAGTCAGCTCCACTTCCAGCAGTGCTTAAGTAGTAATTTTAAAACTGTTCAGACTGTTTAGCAAACTATAATTCATATTGTTCAGATGCCATGGTACTAAAAGAGAAGTAGAGAGAAAGCAAGATAAAGAGAGAGACGTGTTTCCATTAATATATACACCAGTGCCCCAAAAGGTTTCTTTCATAGGGGTGTCGCCTGGAGTGCCAAACACCAGGAGCTAATCCACTCAGCTCACACCAAAATAAAACTGACAGGAGAAAAAATCGAGGCAATATGTGAAGATGTAGAAATAACTTCTATTAGCATTTTTAATGGTGTCCCGTGACTGCCAAAGAGGTAATATAGAAAAGTGGTTTTAATGTAATGCAGAAGGTTGTAAGTGTTGAAAAAAAATCTGTTGGGATTTTGCCACTGGCTTCCATGGGAGAGGGATCAAGGCCTCACAGAGCTACTTTGTTGGCTTTTAACTTTTAACAGGCGAGACAAATTTATTATTCACATGCATTACAACACCAATTTTGAAACATGAAGGAACAGCATAAGAGAGGAAGTATTTGGTTTCTGTGGGACAGAGTGAGAAGTGTTATACAGATAATTGTAGAAATTAGCTGAGTACACTACACACTTTCAGCATATGACATGACTGAAACATATAGCTGTTCTAGAATGTCATAATTTTTCACTTCTTAAAAGAAGTGTTGAACCTGATGAGGAACAGCTTGCTTTGGGTCCCACTGATTTAATTTGTACATACTGTAATTTACTAGGCTGCAGTAAAAGCAGTCATTTTGTGAGGCTATCATAAGCTCATTAGAAGCGTACTGAGAAAGCTTAATGGCTTACAACCCACAGCTTCATGCATCCATTTTACAGAGATCCCTTCCCAACAGAGCCTGACGCATGATGTTCTATGCTGCTGGCAGTACAGTAGTTTTCACACACACTCCAGAAAATTAGAGGTATTTGTGAATAACAAGATTAAAGACAGAGCCAACATTTCAGAAGCACTTGGAGTGCTGCTGGGACAGGGAAAATCTTGTGCATTGTTAACCATGGTGAGGCTGGTTAGCTGTTAAGTACTGTATAGTGTAACTAATCAAAAGCCCTAACATCTCAGACAATGGAACAGAAATAATTACTCTCCCAGAGCTACTATTGTTTCATGTTCAGCCTTCTCTGGACTAATAAAGGGTTTAATTTAAATTGTGTTAAGAAAATACCAGTATTAAAAAGAACTACAGCATTCAGTTGCTCTGAACACAGCATCAGGTAAACTACATAATGGATTTAGACATAATGGCCCAATGGAGAGTGAAGTACAAACAAACTCCTTTTCCATCTCCTTCTCCATTTGCTCTCTTTATTAACCTCCAATGCTTTAGGATGCAAAATAATAAGGGCACTTTGCCAAAAGAGAAGGAAGAAAAAAGAATTTCAAATAAGGAAACAGGAGAGAGAAAATGAAATGCATAGACTGTTCTGCATCCAATTAACTGAGCTTAGATACGGGTAGGTTTTTAGCATCAAGTGGATGGATGCAATGAGCTAGTGCCTCAGCTGGTAATATAGAAATCAGGACATCTCTGTTCATATGAGTGGGGCTGCTCTGATTTGACACCATCTAACATTAAGATTCATATTTAGAAACTTTTGTCTGTCATTCTCTTCCTGTGAGGAAGAGCATGCTACTCCTGTAGGTTGCACTCGTGGCTGGTGCCCAAGAAAGTACTTTAAACACATGCATGCTCTCACAGTTGTCAGTAGACCTCATCTTCCAGTGTAGACTGGAGTGTGTTACTGGACTTGACCTACAGTTCTTACTGCTCAGCAGGTTTGAACATGTGGCTGCATCCATTACAGATTGTAGCTGTGTGAGCTCTCTCTATTGAGAATAAATTAATAAATTGCCAGTTCTCTCACTTTGTCTTGTTCAAGTACTTTAGAAAAGCAAAAATATCATTACTGGAGTACAATGTTCATATTGCAATAAAACCCTCTTTATTTTTTTCCAGAAATATGTTTTCTTCAGTCTTTTTACAATATTTTCTAACCATGCTGATGTTTCTTAATTGCATAACAGAGGGTTAAATGGCAGGTTAATTCTTCTGAGCAGCTGACTGAAAATTCAAGAGTGTTGGGCAAAGAGCAAGGACCTGGGGAACAAAGGCTGACCCATGGCAGTAACAGAGAGAGTTGAATGAATTGAATAAACCAGTATTTGCATGCTGGAGAGCTGCAATCAAAATGCATGCGGGCATATTGATGCCAGTTTCAAGTTTGCTTGGATGTGAGTTTATAGGTTTATCTTCATTAGAGCTGAGCTGGTAGGTGATCAACACCCACAAAATCTGTCACCCTTCCTTTATCATAACTTGGAAGATGTCTCTGCATTTCTGATCTCATTCTACAAAGACTGCCTCCAAAATACAGTGCTTCTGGGAACTGCTAGACTAGAAAATGCTGACTGCTTGCACTACAGTTAGTTTTGTTATAACCATTACTTTTCAGATGAGGTTAATATTATTCAGTTGCAAATGGAAAAAAAAATTTGGTACAGCATTTTTATTGTAGCTCTAAATGTATGCTCTGGTTATAGTAAAAAAAAATCACATTCAGCATAAACCCCCTCTTATTAATTTATTCCTTTTCCACTGCATTCAAAATGTCTTTGTGTTATTAAGTTCAAACTATTTCTGATTTGAATTCAAAGACTGGTCTAACCTTTGAGGTCAGCAGAAGTAATGTATAATTTCCTAATCAGAACCTGTTGCATGCTTCTATATGTAATGTGAATGTCTTTTTCACAAAAAAAAAAAACAGAAAATGGCTGAGGTTTTCTGAGGTTGATATCTTTGTTTTTGAGCCAGACACTTCTTTATCAGTTTGCCCAAGGAATAACTACCTTAAACATTTTTTTTTTCTGAAATATACCAGGGTTTAAGCTTCATTTAGGGCTTCATAGAGAAGCTTGTTTAGCAGGGGCCTTTGATCTGGGGAGTTCCAGAGACAACATGGGATAAACAAAAGATCTGGTCCTAAAATCTGAGATTGTTAAAACTGATTTACTTCTCTGTTGGTTGCTCTATTTCACTTCTCTCTGGGACACTCAATTAAATAAAAAACTATGTTTATGTCTGTGTGCCTTGGGGTTATTTTTAAAAAATAAATACGAGAAATCCCATTAAACTCAATTTAAGAATTTACGTGCAGATTTTTCAAAAGTGAAATAAAGGGCATTTTAACTTTATGTGTTTCTTCTTTTTAGGATGTATTTGACCATTCTTTGACCCAAAACAATCCTTGACTGGTCTTTATGCATGTAGTTATTTGGCACACCGTGCATGGCATATTCGAACAACTATTTCACACCAAAACATGAATTACAGACACATAAAATTTTTGTGAACTGGGCTGTAAAATTTCTGATGCAGTTGTCTCTATCTAACTTGACAGCTGGTATCTGATCCAAAAATAGTGTCTTTTTCCTCAAATGCTAGTCATCCTGTTACTTTGCACTGCATAGATATGAACACATATATGGATAAGAAATAATCTGGAAAAAAATCTTCTAGAACAATGGTAATTATGTGCCACTTTGGCGTGGGCACACCCTGAGTCCACGATGGTCTCCTGGAAAATGTGTTTCCAGTGCTGTGTGTGCTTAGCAAACCTGTAGATCAGAAACAAACATCCTGACCCAAACCTTGCAACATTTATTCTTTAAAAGGAAAGTCTTCTTTGAATTATATTCCTAAATAAAAGCCTGAGAATTGAACCTCAACTTCACTTGTGTAAGATGCTCTGCAGCACTCCAGAGAGGATGAGTTGGAGTAAAAATTCTGAGGAACAAAAGTTCTTGACAGACAATGTCAGAGCTGGGAGCTGTGGTGTGTAGTGTCTGCATTCTCTGCCTAGATAACAGACCTGATGTGGTTTTCATTTGCATTCCTGTGCCAGCCCAAGTTTTTTCTGGGTCTGTGCCTGGGTATAGAGGCTCAATTTTTGCAGAATCATAAAATATGCTGTGTTAGAAGGCAAGCTCCTGGCCCTGGACAGGACAGTCCAAGAGTCACACCAGGTGTCTGAGAGCATTGCTCAAAATGTTCTTGAACTCTATAAGGTTTGGTGCTGCGACCACTTCCCTGAGAAGTCTGTTCCAGTGCCCCAACACCCTCTGAGTGAAGAGTCTTTTCCTGATATGCAGCCTAAATCTCGCCTGACTCAGCTTTATGCCATTTTCTCCAGTTCTGTCACTGGTCACAAGAGTGAAGACATCAGGACCTTCCTCTCTGCTTCCCCTCATGAAGATGTTGAAGACCACAACCCCTTAGTCTCCTCTTTTCTACGCTGAACAAATCTCAGCCATTCTTCATAAGATTTGCCTTTCAGGTGCTTCACCATTCTCGTGGCCCTCCTTTGGACACTCTCTAACAGCTCAATGTCTTTTTAATATTGTGGTGCCCAAAAATACTCACAGAACTCAAGGTGAATGCACAGCAGAGTGGGACAATCCCCTCCCTTGCCTGGCTTGAGATGCTGCACCTGATTCCCCTCAGGACACACTTGGCCCTCCTGATTGCCAGGGCACTGCTGACTCATATTTAACTTGCCATCAACCAGGACGCTTATTTTTTTTACAGTGGCAGTCACAACACCTGTCAATTACAGCAGATCTAGAAGGGGGACTGCATGGTAGTTTGTAACATCTACCTGGAGAGATGTCTTCCCTGAGCAGTGTTTTCTTGTAAGAGATCACAGCTACTCCATCTTTTTGAATCACAGTGGTAGGACAGAGAGCCGATGACAGGCTGAATTAGCCCGGTGCTGACCAGCAGTTTGTATAGACTGGGAGCTTGTCAGAGAGGCCACTGGTCCAGTGTAGGATGCTGGCTGTGGTTGCACTAAGGTGACAAGTAATGGGTGATTTTCTTAGATATCTCTCTTACAGTTGGCTGCAGTGAGATGGAGACCAGCCTCAAAGGGAATTTGATTTGGATCATCATAATTAGTAATGCTGTTGTGCTGTCAGGGTACCCTTCATGTAAATCATGGGAAGCAAACCGATTATTACATTTTTCAATTTCTTTCCAGCAGTTTTTCTTCATAATTACACAAAAGATGACTGCTGAATACAAGGGAATGGGCGACATTATTTCTGGTGTGTTTTGGATTACAAAATGTCTGTTTGAATTATGCTGAAGGAATGTATGTGTTTGTTGCTGTAAACAGTTGATTAAATAATGTTCTTGGGGATAAGAAGAGTATGGGATTTTATAGATGAAGGAAACAGTTGTAAGAAAAGCATCTACAGTAAAGGGTGGGAGTGGAGCAGAAGAGTAAAAATAGCTTTCTGGGTCATAAGTATTCTTCATTATCACCTATGCAGTGTACCCCACATCCTTCTTTTCTCCTTCTCTCTCTTTCCTAGAAAAATAATGCAGTGTACCCCATGTCCTTCTTTTTTTCCTTCTCTCTCTTTCCTAGAAAAATAACTTATTTCAGGTTTGTTTTTTTTTTTTTTTTCCAATTTAAGGATTGAGGGATTAGGGCCATGCAGCCCTATATTTGCTCATTCCCTTGTTTTCCTACCAGCACGCCTCCCTGTGAGGCAAATCCCCCCTAACAAACCCTTCTGTGAAGCTTTGTCAATGACTGCCAGCCTAAGAAAGGAGATGACGAAAATCTCCACTCCAATAATATGTGCAAACAAGCAAACAAAGCCACTCAAGGCTGTTTTGAGATTGAACTCTCGGAGCTACTTTATGTAAAATTTTTTATTTAGTGTATTTGGAAATGAATGTCCCAGTTCTTCAGGGTATGAACCATATTTTCTTTGTGCTGTTTCTAAAGTAAGCTGTATAAAATATATTCCCTTTTTGCAGAAGTTGGAAAATAATGTGATAACTACCTGTATCCATCTACATCTATCTCTCTGCCTGAAAGCCCAATAAATGTAACTGTTATCATACCTACCTCCTTGTTACAAATAAACTCTGACACTGAAAAATATTGCTGCCTCCTCTCACAGAGCATCCTCAGCCTGTCTGTCTTCTAATCTGCAGATTTCTAGGACAAGGAATTTTCTGATCCTGTGAAAATTCATGAAGGCAAATGTTCTTCCAAGCTCATTAGAGATTGAAAAAAAAGAATAATATTCAATATTTCTGGGGAATCACAACAAAAGAAACCCCTCCCTATTGATTCATATGAGTGAAAATGTTTTCCTGGTTATTTAAAAAAAAAATTTGGATTTATATATTGTTTTCTTTCTCCTATGGGTTTTCTAAAGTGACAGTTTAAGCTTGCGATTTAACAAGAAAAAAATCTTTATAAATAATTCAGATGGGATATTTTGACAATTTCAAACATTCCCTGTTCTTTTTACCAAGCAGAAAATTGGCTACTGACAACTCTTTCTCAGGAGATACTACTTTCAAGAAAACAACACTTCTCATGTTGCAACAATGCTGAAGGATTCTGCTCTGTCATTCAGGTCCTCCTAGCCTTAAGGCCACATATTCTCCCAGAGAAATATATAATTTATATCTCCCTTCTGCTTTCTATGGAGCAATCTAAGGGGAAGGTGACCCACTTAGTGGATTAGGGAAAAACTGTGGATGTACACCTGGACTTTAGTAAACCTTTGACACTGTCTCTTGCAGCATTCTTCTGGACAGACCGGCTGCCCATGAGTTGGACAGGGTGCACTGTTCACTAGATGAAAAACTGACTGGATGTCCATGCCTAGGGAGTGGTGGTGAATAGAGTCAGATCGAGCTGGCAGTCTGTCACAAATGGTGTCCCCCAGGGCTCAGTACTGGGGCCTGTTTAACATTTTTATTGATGATTTAGAAAAGGGGACCGAGGGCACCCTCAGAGAGGTCGCGAACACACCAAGTTGGGTGGGAGTGTTGACCTGCTGGAGGGCAGGAAGGCTCTGCAGAGGGATCTGGACAGGCTGGATGAATGGGCCAAGGCAAACTGCATGAGATCCAGCAAGGCAGCAAGTGCCAGGCTGTGAACTTGGGCCACAACAACCCCAAGCAGAACTACAGGCTGGGGGAAGGCAGTGTTTAGGAAGTGTTTGTTCTTTTGTTTGGTTCTGTCGTCTGCTGGCCAAATTAGGTCGAACAGCTCCTCTAATGGCTTGTACGCGCCCATCTGCTGATACCCTCAAACAGATTTCATCAAACTTTGCATTTTGTCAGACACAGTGGCTCAGGAAAGATACTACAACTCTTTATCAGTCTCCTTGCATGCTTGTTTATTTGCTCAGAACAGCCAAGAGCTAGGTCCACAGAGAAGTGCCCAGAAAGGACCAGAACCACCTGACCTGTTCAGGTGTTTCATATCCCCATTCAGACATAATGCAAAGAGAAATCAGCTTGAAAGGACCTATTTCTAGTCTAGCTCTCAGGCCATTATATTCTGTCTCTGGATTGTTCTAGAAAAAGTACCTTTACAAGCATTTCAAAAATTTCCATTAAAAAAATAAATAAATCTCAGAATTTTCTCAGAATTGCTGAATTTTCAGGTGTGTTTCAGGCATGATTGTGGTTCTTAGAACTTCCAAAAGGATGTACTTAAAGCAAAACCTGAGTCAACTGCTTAAAATCTAGGCAAGGTGCTAAGCCAGTAGGATGTATTTTCTCTGCTATCTGTGTACTCATCTGTTTGCAGTCTCCTCTTACTGTCTCCATGAGACAATTAGTTGAACAGAACATTGATAATTAAATTGCTCATTGAATCTGTCCTGGATTTTAATTAGTTTTTGAAGTTTAGCATTAAAATCCTATTTTTAAGAAAGCTAGACACAGGGAAACACTGTGAAATATCCAGCGATTTATTTTAGCATAAATAGGCATGTATGCTATCATTACCAGCTTTTCAGAAATTTCCAACTGAATTAAAATAATGAATAGTTGTTTAATATGCTTGCTTTGATTAAGTGTCTGGTTTATGAGGTTTCACACAGAAGCAGACTTTATAACAGTTAACAGCAAATGCTGATGGAGCCCTTGTTCATTAATGCAGTAAGCAGACCCTCAGGTTTCTTGTGTACCTAGTGACTTCTAGGAAAATCATTAAAAAGTCATAAGATCTTTTAAAACATACCATATACTGTATGAATCAGAACATAGTTCTTCTGGCCTAAGATGTATTTTTCTTATCTTGAAAAATTGTGTTGCTGTAACAAGTTGCTCTTTATTCGTTCATCTATATTAAAGGACTACCTAAATTATGGGTACTGCTTTAATAGACCTACCCAATAAAATACAGTCCTTGCCACAAAGTCTGCAATTTCAATAAACCACATACAAGGGAAAGGAAAATTACAGTAAAAAATGGCATTGTCATTTTTTTTTGTCAAGGAACTGAGACATAGCCATCACTTGAGAAAAGTATTTACATTCAGGCTTGAAATAGTGCCTACTTGAATAATTCTTGAGATTTTTAATTTGTCTGCATAGGGTAATAGACCTGCAAACAACAAGATTGTGCTGGACTTTGAATTCTGAGAGTTATAAACATTTCTCAGTTAATGCAGCATTAAAACATAGCATTGCTTATGACTGAATCTCTTTATGCAGCTCTCGCACTGGCACTGAGCAACTTTCTAGAAATTGACTTTGCAAATGTAATGTTCTTTTAATAAGCTTCTCATATGTAATCTAATACCAAAATAAAATTTAAAAAAAATCTTTAATGCTGGCAATGCAGTCTTTATAATTGGTTAACTTGTCCTTCATTCACTTAACAAGGCATTTACTTGTTTATATTAAAAAGCTGCGCCAGGGCAGAAGACAGAAATCTGAACCCCAAGCAAAATGAAGAACTTTCCCCCACTGGCCTCACAGAGACCAGGCTTCCCACAACAAAATTTGAGATTCAAGAAAGACGTGAAAGTATTGAAATCAGATATATGTCTGAGATATTTCTTTGAAAAATCTAGTCTCTGCTAAATAAAACAAACAAACAAACAAGAAAAAAAAAAGGAGAGGAAAGAGCAGAGAAGTCTTATATTAAAAAAAAAATTATTCCCTAGAAGATTCATAAAAGAAGAAACTTTGATTGTTAACGTGTTTTCAAACTCATTTAGAGATGCAAATAGATGGAATTTTTTGCTTCAAACTTTTCTAGATGTGCATACCCCTACCTGTTGGATGTTATTTAGTGCTGTTTGAAAAACAGTTCTGGTTTTGTCAGACTGGATCTTACTGAGTTCAGTACTCCTTCTCCCAGGGTTTCAGAACTTTCTTGCAGTAAATGGATTAACTGATAATATTTATAAAAAATCTGCAAAGTTGAATTTCAGACATTATTTGTTTGTATAGGACTTTATGATCACAGTTTTGCAAAAAAAAAAAAAAAAAGAAAAACCAATGAAATAAAATAAAAACAAAATAACAAAAAAAGGGACAATATTAAGTGGTTTTTATCTCATTCTCTCTTGGTGGTGAGTGACTTAGAAAAGATGAGTCACTAGTAATAGTGACTTGGAAAGGCAGTGAAAATTCCTCCTTGAACCTATGGAGAGAATTGGGCTAATGGGGACTCTGTTTTTTATCACTCTGAGTGATAAAATAAAATAAAATAGAATAAAATAAAATAAAATAAAATACCACATAAAATGAAGTTTTTCTTTCTTGTTGCTTACTTTTGAATATGCTGGTTTATAACTTCTAGTGTCTTACGTTGGCAAACTAGAGTATAAGGCCACGTAGAGATATAGGCCATTGGGGCATAGGATAGTAACATTTTACATGAAAACCTGAATGCTGTGAAATATTCTTATGGAAGATGCAATATTTAGACTACATGAACTTTAAATGTGTCTTCCAACCCAAAGTATTCTATGATTCTATGGTTTTTTTGAGGTAAAGCTTCTCCATGTTTCCCCTCACTTGGTATCTGATAAACAGCTTTCGTCTTCCTTGTCTAAATGGGAAAGTGTCTTTCAAACTCTGAGTTATGCTTTTCTACAATAACTTTTCACCTCCCACTGGTTATTTTTATTTTATTGTGAAAGAAAAAAATGTTTCTAAGTATCATTTTTCTTTGAAGGAGAGTTTATCTCCAGCATTTAGATTGGCAAAAGCATTTAAAGAATCATATATTTTTTGTCAAGCTCAATTTTCATTTCTTTAAAGTGTATTCTTCTTGTGTCCCTGTTTTTCCTCATATTTTAATACATAAATAACATCCCATTGTAATTCTTTTTATCCAATTCTTCTGTTTACCTCCTGCTGCATGTAGAAATCTTAGGAAAAGCCTATAGAGTGGAATATGGTTTTATCTCTGTACCATATTTAGTGCAATAAACAGTGGGAGTTGGGAAGAGATCAGCAACAAATAGAAGATTTAAAAGAGAGGCAGAGTTAAACATGTCACTTAAATAAAACTTTTGCTCTCCAGTGCTTTAATGAAGAGGCTCTTAAAGTGCATTATTTTAATTTATTGTGAGCAAATGACTTTAAAGCTGAAGTCAGATAGTTCTGCTTTTGAGCAAATAGCATAGAAGTGTTTACAAAACCATTAGTAGTTTTGAAGACAGCTTATCCTTCTCCAGGTTAAATAATTTAAGATTATTGTGGTTCCCCAAGTCCTAAGAACAGTTTAAAAAAGAGCTTACGCTTCTTCAAAGTGCACATGACAAAGGAAGAGGTTGTGGGAAGAGAAAGAATCCATGACCATGATAAGGAGAGGCTTGGGTAAGGAGATTACATGCAAAATATTTGAATGTGGTAGTTTTTGCAATATTTGTTGCTAATCGAAGCCCTTGTGATGAACATCCCCCTTTTAGCCTTACCCTTTTATTTTGCAATGATTTGCTCCCTAGGCAGCCCTGGTATTTTAGCTTCTCTGTGTCTACAGGGTGTGTAGAACTTTAAGTTACAAAAAAATCTGGAAGCAAATGTGCATCAAAGGGTTTCCTCAGTAACAGTGCTTATCCTGACTGCAGACAGCTGGCAAAAAAAAAAAAAAACAAACAAAACCAACCAGAAGCAATCAGCCCAACCCAACCCAACCTCCTACATAAAGAAAGATGTAGACCTTTAAAACGATGGCTAAATTCTGAGGTGACCTGGGTGTCACTTCCTGTGTATATCTACCTCAATCCATTTTTGTAGTAGAAGCCTAAAGGTAGGAAAATACTAAGTTCTGTGTGTACAATTCAAGGGGATGAGAACAGACTTTTGAGTGTCTCAGAAGTAGAAGAAATGTTCAGAATCATTTCAGAAATGTTTTGTCTTCTAGACATAGCCAGGGACTGACAATTGTCACATGTAATGCATCATGTAATTCAGAGGTTGCGTGACCAACTGATTACTACCACAGTTTTTCTGTAGTGTGTTCTATGTTGCAAATTTTGCTATCAGAAAGATTCACAACCATTTTCTTTTCTTTCTTCTCACCTGCTATTTCTTTTGTCCTTTTCCGCAGTGTAACTGCTTGGAAGCTTTCTACAGAAACTGTAGAAGAAGTATTGAGGTGCTCACTCTTCCCCACAGAAATATCCAGCATGAGAATAGAAGATGTCACAGACGTCACAGATTGCTGGGTTAGAGCAAAGGATATATGATCACTGAAAATTCCTTCCTAGGTGCCCTTGGCATACTTGCATCCATGGTCTACTGACACACAGCACAAATAATCTCCAAATATATGTATAGCAGCAACAGAAAAAACAGCCCCTGAAATAAATTCAAATATGACTCATGCAGTGCTACTAAAAGGCTGATTGCCCTGTCCTGTATGATGTCCATTTTTTCTTTATTTGTTGTTTTACATCATTTCAAAAGAAAGTAATTTAGATTTTGCAATGTGTCCGTTGTCCTAGGTAACCTTTGGTAATGAAAAACACATCAAATCATAACAAAGCTTTCATGCTACATAAAAGAGTTTAGAGATATATCATTTGCAAAACTAGTAATGGAAAATTTAAAACCTTCATATAAAAATACACAGCAAGCAGTTTCATTTATTTGGGGTCTTTTAAAAGAACAGTTCAGCTAAATCTGTTTGAATTCAGAGGTTTTAACTTTTTTTTTGAAAAAAAAAAGTGCATATTGCATAACTGATAGATCTGATCAAGTATTCAAGGGTTTAGGATCACAAAAGGGAACAGACTGCATTTCATCCCAATGCAAAAGACTTTCTGTGGGCTGTGCATTAAATGCATTTCCATTTTTTTTTCTGATAGAAAGACAAAGAGAAAAAAAAAATCCAGAAACCTTAACAAGTAAAGACAAAGTGCCTGGAAAATACGCTGGCAACTAGCAGTAGTATGCATGATTTTATAGAGGATACCAGACAGAAAACATAGAAAGTTTCTATAAGCTGGAAAAAGAAATTTGAGCTGGGATCCCTGGAAATTAAATACCACAGCCATTTAAATCCAAAGTAGAGTGAGAGGCAGACTAAGCTGCAATAGTTTTCTTGAGCTCTTTCTTACTGTTGCACAGCTTAATATCCTCCAGAATGTTATTCAGGATATATCCACATGAGAGCAAGGGAAATAATAGTCAATTGGAAAAGTGGCAAGATAAAATGCATAAGACAGAAAATTGCTCTAAAATGTTCCTCAGAAAATGATTTTTAATATCAAAAGACATCTTCAATCTATATTTTAATTCGTTTTTCTTCTATATCTTGGGCAATTGGGATGAGGGTTTTAAGACTTGCACATCTGTTTTAAAAATCATCCAAATATTGTTTGGAGGAGAATTCTCTCAGGTGCAGAGGGTCATCACAAAGTCTTTCTATCATTCATGCCAATATACACCCTTCATGTGTTTTAAGTGGTGCAGGAAAAGACAGGCAGGAAGAAAAATTTCTTTCAGGAAAATGATAGCAAAGCATCCACTAAGGCTTTGAAACATGGCAACATATTGGTTCCTTCTTTCTGAATGTATTTGACTTGTACATTTTTCCAAATAAATTATTATAGATTACATCAGTGATGCTTTGCTCAACAATGCTGAGCTCAATGCAACAGAGAACTTCTCCAATAACTTTTTAGGATTTCTATTCACACTCAGTTGCAATTTTTTTTCCTTCAATGTTCGTAATGAGATAGCACACAAAGGCAACAATTAATTAATCTTTGAATTAAGGGACAATAAGTGGTTCCATATATCAACATTTTCTGGGACGAGAGGCATCAGGTATTATTAAAAGAAGGGACAGTGGTTAGGTGGGAACTCTAATTACAGATGAAATTCTGTCTAAAAAAGAAATTCCATTATAAGCTCTTTAACAACACTATCTTACTCGATTACTGCGACTCAGGTTTTATCACATACCCACCATAAGCAGATGGGTCCTGCATTTAGATAGAGCAAGGTGTTGGCACACGGCCAGAAGATTAAAATGCCTCAAGGTGTATCAGTTGTCAGCATGGTGACCAAGTCCGAAGGATCACTTACTGCCCTGGACAAACAGCATCTCTCCTTCACAGTGTCATGTAGGTGGTTAGATGTTGTTCTGCAAAACATCATCAGCATTTCTGACGGGCTCTCACAGGCAAGGATGGAGGCTGACACAGTGGGAGCAACTCAGAGCAGCCTGCAGACTTTGTCATTTGTTGTCACCATTTTGATGTGGACACACTTTTTTTCCCGTGCTTTGTGTCATTCTTTTAGGAATCTTCATTTCCTCTCTTTGAAGAAGGGTACTGCTTCTTGAGACTCAGCGCTTTCGATTCCTTCCCTTTTCAAGGGAGTGATAATCCCATATTTAATAATGCAATTCCATTCAAAAGCAGCAATGGCTCAGACACCCAGCAATAGGAATTGTTTCATCTCTACTCCAAAACTGACAATCAGCACCAAAACTTGGGGGGCAGAGGGGCAGAGGATTATCCCTTTCTCTGGCATGCAGGTCATTCTTGAGAAATCGCTTCCAGATTCTTTTGTAGGTGATCAATCCAATTTATTATCTGTGCACTCAAGAACTCTTAAACCTCACAGAATGTCTCTGAGTTTTTAATTAGGTGCAAAAAATAAGATGTCAAAGCTGTAATTTCTGTTTAAATTTCTTTCTGTTTATTCATGTTAGTGCAATTCATACATTGGAAAATCAGGAAAAGGTTCTCTCATCATTTAAAATCTCCTAGGACATGTCTTACAAGAGGCTGTCTATAGAATGAAAGGCAATATGTGCTGAATTTTCTGCCATGTCAGAAAGCAGAGGCAGACTCTTAAAGGCCATAATTAATGTTCTTTACAATTAGTGGAAATTTTATGTGTATTCCAAACAGAAGATCTGAGAATCTCCAGCATAATCCCAATTCATAAGAAATATAACTTTAAAAATGAGACATGTCTCAAGCATATGGCTTTCCAGATGAATTTTTTTTTCTTTCATTCTGTCTTTGCTTCCTTCAAACTGCAAAATTGGCGGATGGGTGATAGCTAGCATTTGCACCTAGCCCTTGACACAAATAAGACTCGAGAATGTAGTTAAGCTTGAAAAGTAAGACTGTTCTGAGATCTGAAAAGTGACCAAAAAAACCAATAAATACAAAGTAATGTTAAATGGAATGCGCTGAGTTGAACAAAGTCTAGCAAGGCACAACAGGATTGATGATCACTGGAAGTTATTTATAATTTTTGTTAAGTTGTTAGTAGTCAGGTCTATTAGTGAAATTCAAAGAATGGAAGAAGTTTAAACACCTCAGAGGCCAAGGAGAAATATATGAGAAGCATGGTGTTCTGTAACTGTATAAACAAAAAAAGGGAAAAATTAAATTTGGCATGATGTATAACAACATTTGGCAGATGTAATGCAAGAATGTAATGCAAGTTCATTTGATGAAGGAGACAAACCTGGCAAGTAATAGTGGTGCAAGAAACACAAGAGATTAACTGTGGACAGCAAAGTATTCATCAGTTTGCAATGTGTAACAGCTGCCAGAAAAAGGGCAGTGCAATTTTAGGCTGCATGCACAAAGACATCGTATGGTAGAGGAGGCAAGTAACAGTATCTCTGCAGCTTCTATGTCATTCCAGTCAGACTACTGCGTAGTGATGGGATTTTTTGGCTGCACATTATCAAGAGAAGATATTAATCTGGAAAGAGCTGTAAAGAGCAGCACCAGAAAAGTTAAGTTGGCTGGAGGGATGGACATCTTTGGCTAGAGAAGCTTATTTAAAGAGATGCCACCAGCCTGAAAACCTCTTAGTTTCAAAAAAAAAGAATTAAAGTAGCTTAAAGTATTCTCACTCTTTCTCTTTATTCACTCTACCAATTAGATTTTGTTTATGTTTAATTCATTTTGGGGTATATTTTGGGTAGAATTTATATTTAGTAATAATAAGTACATAAGTAACAGGACATTCAGCAAAATGATTCTCTTAAGACAAGGCTGTCTTCTAGAGAATATAGTTTAATTAAATCATAAATAAAAAGAAAATTGAATTACAAATATTTTATCATCAATAAAATACTTAAGCCCAAATTATTTAAATGCAAGGAAGCATAATTAAGGGTAATAATATGAAATTGAGAGAAGGGAATTATATTTGAATACCAAGACCCCATTCTCACTACAAAATCTTTTGATATAAAAAAAATGCTCCAGTCTCAGAATCTGATGAAACTGAACTAAAGAAATTATATGAAATGTGCTGTTAGGATTGGTCCTGTAGTCTCAACAAAGTTAGTATGTCTTAAAATATCTCTGAGTTTGTCTACGATTTTGAATCTTGGATATTGCGTATAATTTGTCAGCTTTTACAGTGGGTCTTCTTGGAGACCAGACTTCCTTCTCATCCTCTCATCCACACTTGCATGTTGTTACACATTTAACATCTGCAGCAAAAGTTTCCAAGCAATATAGCAAATGTAAACATATGTTATCCATTGAAAATAATGATGTGTATGCATTTGAATTAATATCTGGCTTGGGATAGATCATTATCTATTATTTTTTTCCCCCAAGCAGGAGTTAAATTTTGAAAACCCTATAGTTTATCAAAAGTATAACCACCAAAAGAATAAGTGGTCAGCAGAACTTAATGGCGTTCTATTAACAAATTATTTGGCTTTTTTCAGTACTTTTACTTTTTAAATTTTCTTTCAAAAGAGATAACCAAGATTGAAGAGTGACTGATCGGTGTGCCAAACACTAAAGAAAAACTTTAGAAGCTGGGAAAAGTTCTCTAAACAGGAAATATATCCATTTTCATTGGGCAAATACAATTTGCACATTTACCCCTACATATTATGGGATGAGCAGAGTCAGGTACAAATGATGAAGGAGCTGAACTGTTTAACACAAGAGTTTTGGGGGGCAACACTGCTGAAAATTATGCCATCGGTCACTGGTGTCTTATTATGATTATTATGGCAACAGTCTCCCATGTTGGTCCCCAAATCCACAATAACACCTCAAAGCAGTTCATAATAATTCATGTCCTTTCTGTATATTCCTGTCCCATTACCCACCTGTTCAACCACAACATTTCAAGAGTTCCTGCCTTCCTCTCTCTGGTTTTTATTCTGTACTAAAGATCTGACTGCTGAGCAAATGAATAAGGCAGCTGGCCAAACTGGATGGTAGGAAAAGCTACAGTCCTAGCAATTATTTTAGTTATGGATATAAATCTGGGTTAACTTTAATGAAGAACAATAATTTTTGTAGACATTATTCAGATTTTGAACGTGTTTATTTCTCAGAATATGTACATAATTGTTTTTTTAAGATGGATAGTGACTGTTGCTAAGCTTTGGGAGCAAAAGACAGGGAAAAATAAAAATAGATATTTAACTAATTTTTTTTGCAAACAGTTCTAAAAACTCTCTTTAAAAATTACATGCTCCTTAAGAGTCAATGTTTCAGATTTAAAAAGGCAGTCTTCAAAACTATAAAAAGAGGGTTTTTTTTTTTCCAGAGGTAAATCTCAATGCTTCCTCTACTAATCAATGCCTTCTGATATCTCTATAGCATAGGAGGTAACAGAGTGAGATGTTATTTATCCTCTGTCTTTCTATATACAATTCAAACATATTGCATAAAACAGCACATGCACACGGTATTTTGTGTGTATGTATACTTATACACACCTACAAAAAATGTGCACACGTTATCTTACTTTTTTGCATTATTGCCTATTATATAGGTTCAGTAAATAAAGTATTATTCAATCTACATAGACCACTTCTTCAATGCCAAGTAAATAAGTGTTCCTAAATTATTTAAATCATTAATATCATTTTTCTAGCTAACTATCTACTGGTATTATGAAGCATTTCCTGTGAGCTGCTTGGTTTGCACTGCTCAGGTAAAATGAGTTAGCAACATGGTGTCAAGAATAAACTTTAAAAGGACTCTCTAAAAGTAATGCTTGGAAGGTATTCATTTGACCTTCAGTGACAGGGCTTATGCCTTGCAAATTGATTAATACAGATACAATATCAAATCATTTTTCATACAATTTTTTAATGTTTGTTAAATGCTGGAGCAGTATGTAAACAGAGTATTTGGCATTTTTATTAGGCTGCGGAACTCAGTCATTTCCTTTGCAACAACATCTCATAAACTATTTTGACAGTCTAATAAACTATAAAAAGCTGTGGTAAAAACTGGCTCTGAATGTTATAACCGTACAAAATGGAAAGAGCAAGAGAAAACATCTATCACTGAGATTATTATCACTGTTGCCATGGCAACCTGGTTGCAATGGCAATATCTCCATGGTTCTGCTGTTTGTTATCATCTTTCTTGATTTTACATCATTGAAATTGTAGTAATTACACTCTGCCTGATGAAAAATGCATGCTGTCATGGCAACTAAGTCAAATATTCTTAATCATTTCACCTCTTCAATCTAAAATGTAATTGTTTGTCAGTAAAATAGGTTATACAGAAGGCTTCTATGGACTTATGATTGCCTTAAGTGTTTTGCAAAAATTGTACTTTTAGGCTCAAAACCTGAAGCTAAACTAATAGTCTACAATGGTAAACAATGACTCATTAGAGAAGGTAATCCATTCTTATTAATTGTAGAGTAACTGTTCTAATGCAATAAAGTAAAGAAGTATAAAAATATTACTTGAAATCAAATGTACCAGAGAACATTGACAATATTGCTAGAATCTTGAAGTAAATTGTATGTGATTCAGATTCTGTATTCATTTCATTTGAGCTCGCTTGCCCCTTGCATCTCGTGAGGATCCACCTAAAACTTAAAATACTTTTATTTTGTAATACATGTTGACTGCTCCCTTAGCTCCACTCTACAAATACTTTTTCCAGTAAATTCAAGTCTGGAGATTTAAAACATTGAAGAAAATCTAAGGGAAAATAGTAATAAACACATCAAAATTTTGAGCATTATATTTACATTCACATCTCTTGCTTTCCCCTCTGGTTATGTACTGTGCCTCTTTTCAAACTATCTGTAAACCAGATTTTCAAAGGAACCTCTGTCTAACTGGATAATTGAGCTAGCCATGTTGGTTCTGCAATGCACTACAAACATTTTCTGAAATACCAGTTGCAGAAACCAGTGGTTGAATTCATAAGTTTTGATTTCCAGATTATGCCCTCATCTCACAGAAAGCCTTTTGCTTGTCTATCCTTTACGCTGCAGTTAATTGTTACATCACTAAACTATGGTGATTTATGCAGGGTCAAACTTGCAGAGGAGTTTGGGTTTTTTTTAATTGGACCTGTTTGCCTGTTCTTGAGTACATCTGATAAATTTGTTCTCGTCACTTTGCAATGAGCTGCACTCTACTGGTATTTACTCATCACCTGGTTTTCTGGACCAACTCTGCTTTGTGTTTTTTTCAAGTCTTTTACCACTGCTCATGCACGAACAGATGGTTCTAGTTAAGTTGAGGCACAGCGTCAAAGTTGCTGCTTCAAGCACAATTGCTTGTCCTATTGATATTTTGTATACATTGAGATTTTTTGCCATCTGGGGAACATGGAAGAACACTTCCTCAACACTCTGAATCAATTAGGGATTTGTTTTGTTTTCTTTTGTGCTGGGAATAATAGTGTGCACCCAGGCGCACAGCCCTGAATTATTTCTTCTTCAGTAAATTCTTCATTTAAATACCTCACAAATATTAATGAACTCTTCAGAAAACACTTCTGCAAGAGAAGGAATCATTGCTAGTACATAACCAAGACACAGAAAAATAAGGAGTCTTATTCACAAGAGGCTATGAGATACCCTGCAATCTAACCCAGTTTCATTAATATCTTACCTAAAAGATCATTCTTGTTTGAAGGCCAAACCATGAACTGTTCACCCAAACAATATCCTCATTGGAATTACTGGGACCTTCTCTCTTAGACGAATCCTCTTGTAACTCCATGGTTACTCTGTTATGCAGGGAATTAAGGGAATTTTAGGGAAACTGTGATAAAATTACATGCCTATTGGGAATGTGCTGAACCACTGGCAGTTGTTCCCCAGCAGGGAGTGAGATTTCTCCCACAAAGTTACTCAAAGCTTGGTAGAAAATTTGTCCGTTTGTGAGAAACATACTGCTGCTTTTAATTTAGCTGCTCCTTTCTCCAGAAGAAATTAAAAGCTACGTATGTCCAATTTCCCCAAGAGGGAATCATGCTGTCAAGACCCATTACCATAGGGAAAAGAAACCAAATTTAAAAAACAATTGAAAACTAGCCACTAAACAAAAGAGAAATTTGTCCACTATACAAATAACTGTAGCCATTTGAAACTGTCCACCAAATGCAAATATCAAGCTTTAAAGAACAAAGGCCACAGGCACCTCAGTCAGTGAAACAAAAAAGTGGGTCAGATCCCAAAGAGCTAAAATATCACTCAGCATTCACCTTGTTATCAAATTTCTGCCACTATTGAACTTACTGTCTTATATCTGGGTCTTTTTCTCTTTACTGTTCTAAGACTTCCATCCCAGACTTGGATAAGATCCTGTTGATTATCCCATATTAATTTCTACATCAACTTTCTCAGTGGAACCTCTTCAAATTTATTGCCACTAGTAAGGTCCATTAAGTTTCAGATGCTGCTCTTTTATTCTTAGGAACCCTAGAGCCTTCCTGTTTCTTACTGTCATCTGAGGTTTTCAAATGCTTCTACACAGACATCTTTCCATCGACTTTAATTTTGCATCAGGCCACAAAATCCTGTCTTTGTTTTAAATTTTCTTTGACTAGATGTTCACTCAGGGTGCTGTTGCCTGAGCCTTAACACCAAGAGCTCTGCCTGGCGTCCTGTGATGCTTTTCAGCTTCCTAGCTCAGTCGCTGTGCCAGTGGCAGCACCCGCGTGAATCTGCCACATCTTTCATTAGTGGCCCAGCTTCCCCACCCACACCACAGCCTGGCTGTGGTCTCCTCCTCTGCACACCACCTGGGGCGGGTCTGCAAGACCAGGATCTGCTTGCCTGTGACTTGAGATCAGTTTTGGCCTCAATGACTGGAAATCCTGGCATAAGAAAGGCAAATGTGATAATCTAAGTTATGAATTAACAGTAGGCTGAAAAAAACAAAATAGCTGATGAGAGGGCCATTTCTTAAGCCTTGTTCAGCTTTATCTCAACAACTGATGGAGTGGGAAATCTAACTTCCATGCTAAATAATGCAGCAATTTCCAGGTGAACATGCAATTACCAATAGTAGAAATTTAGTCAGAATGAATAAGTTAATCAGTTAATTAACATTTCATGTCTGCTTTCTTTTGCTGCTCCTACTCTTATGTATCATTTACCCTAAACAACTTGTCATGACTGCTTACACAAAAGAAGATGTGGTCTTTGGGCAGAAGAACTTAACAGTCACAGTTTAGGCTTGACCTGGGCTGGATGCAGGACCAAGAGAGAAGGGTTAATACCTGTCCTGCCTCTGTGCCATAGGCCCTATATTACTAAGAGATAATGGATTTTTGTTTGCTGACAAGGGAGAGGTTTGTACTATGACAACAAAAAGGTCAGCCTTTCCCATCGAGTGCAACAAAACAGTGTTTGTGGAATTTCATGTGGTTAAGAATTTCCTCATGGTTTTTGAGATTAGAAAATATCTGTGAAGTTTACTGTGCACAATACAAACAAGAATGTAATATTGATAGCATAGACAAGCTACAGAGTTTCACATAAGGTCATTTGGTAGGTGACTTTGCTAGATATCTGCTGGGATTACTCTTATAAGTACTAGGAATACATTCTGTGCTCTAAATAGCATCTTCGGTTAAACAATGAAACTTTTCACTTGTTTTCCTGAACACAAGAGGCAAGGAGTTAGGTTTTTCTTCCAGAGTGAAAATTGCTGTTATAAAGCAGTTGCACCCTGGCTCCTCATTTTCTATTTCACCTTTTAGTGAATGTATGTGCCATTTGCAAAGAAAAAAAAAATTTAAAAATAAAAACAAATCAGAAGATACTTTCATAATATGAAAACATTTATCAGAATATGCATTGTAATATCCTGAGTTATTTTTGATCAACAGGGCAATGTAACTGCTCAACCTAAGATAAGTAAATATGAGCTGAATGAGGGCATAGAGCATGAAGCAAAAGTAGAAAAGAAGAAACCAAATATGTTTCTATATTTCTGGTATTTATGAAACCAGACAGATTCAGTAAGGCAATCTCCTGCAATGTATTGATAGATGAATTTTTGCTGCCCCTACTTTCCTCCTGCAATTTTGGTCAATGTTATTTCTGCTGTTGCTTTCATTCTTACTGACTTTTTGCTGTTTTATTTGTATTTATGCTCAGACAATATAAAACATGGAAGCGGTTAGATACTTTGCCACAGAATGTCTTTGCGGCTACTAAGGAGTTGCACAGGCTGCTGACAACAATTGTTTGTTAAGAATAAACATTATGCTACAAAAAGGTCATATTGGAATTGGAAAATTTCCAGATTATAGACATTTTGTTTAAGAAGAGATTTAAACAAAAAACAAAAAACTCTTTGTCATGATAGAGAACAGCAATAAATACTTCCTTAAATCCTTAAGGCAGAAATAGTATTAATGTGTAGAAGTATAGAAAAGAATTTACATGTCACTTTTATCTCAGTAGGTCTCACATTTCATAGTGAGACCTGAGATATGAATTTCTATTCCTTCTTTCAAAACTTTCCATAGTAGCCTTAAGGCTGGGTCTAATAATTCTTTTAATAAAAGTGTGCTCTGTAATGTGAATCCAGAACATAAACTTAGTGAAAGGTGCCTGGAGATATCCATCAATTCTTACTTCAGACAATGTAATATTATCTTATTTAAAGATCTTCAAAATCAGCCCAGTGGGTTGGGACAACAATGTTTTGCTAAAGTGATGACAAATTTGCTGCATTGGGAAAGGTTCTGGAAAAGAAGATCCAGTCCATCATGTGGATTTTGCAGTTAAAGGTATCAGCAGATTCTGCTGAGTGACTACATTTGTAGTATGCTCACAAGTAAAAGTTGACATATATACTTTAATTGCAAAATAAAGCACGGGTCATACCAGCTCAGAGCAAATTCCTTCAAATCAAGAAAATCCAATACAAGTTGTACTAATCCCACCTAAAAATATCTGTTGAAAATCTCAAGAGGAAAGGCTCAAAATATGAATGTGTTTCTGTTTTTTTGTTAAGCAGCAATACTAGAATTCTCATAGGGTTTTTGTTTTTTTTTGTGGAGCAGAACCTTGCTTGAAGAAGGCTACACAGAGATTTCAGACTATTATAACACTGTCCGTTTAAATGCTTGAATTGGTTGGATGTGCTGACTCTGTCTTCTGTTTGGAATTTTAGAAGCCAGCTGAAGCAACATGACTAATTAACAATAATGTTGGACCTTCAATAATTTGATTTATTAGGTAGGTCCTATGAGGTGGGTTCAAAGATAAGTTGCAGTCTCTTGTGCTTTCTAAAGAGCTGCTTCTCATAAAAATAATATTTTATTTGAAAAATTAAGGGCCAAGATAATAATAAAAAACAAGTCCCTGAACTAAGTCCTAAATCTGAAATTTAGAGTTGTTTCTGTAGCAGTGGGTATAAGTCACCTTCACTGACCAGCTGATGGTCCTGGGTTCCAAGGGTGTGTGTTACACATCTTGACCCGCTGTCTCCTTCCCAAGGATACTTCATTTGGACAGACACAAATCCCTTCACTTTCAGAATTACCTCTGTGTCCTTGCATAGACTGGTTTCAGTTCACCTACTTCTCAAGGCTAAGAAATTTGTAAAACAAAAGTAAAAGAAAAGTGTAATTTTTTTTCCTAAACAGAGCAATTTAGTGAGTCCTTCAGTATGTTCAGTGTTTCAAGACAAGGTGTTTGTCTTTCCCTTTGCATCTTTTGAGATCTGTGAGATCACCTGTAATTAACCAGAATTTAGCAATGGACTTAGCATACTATAAGCAATATATGGGCAGGTAGCACACTTTACAATAACAGGTAGCATACCCTCTTCAAGATTTAAGCTTCTCAAAGGTAATAATAAGAGCACTGGCAGCAGATAGTTTCAAATTACTTTCCCTTTCTAATTGGCAATTAGATCTAATTAACTTTTAGTTATTATTCAATGATTTCCTTTAACAAATGGAACCCTGATGAGATCACATCTGTTAAGACCACTTGGTTTGTGTCTCCACTTTCTGTGCATTTCTGTAATTTTAAATTAATTCAGCTACAGTCTAAAAGAAGATCATGTATCAGCCGGAATGAAAGTATGCATTTATCTAAAGTTACCATGAGTCCAGGAAGCAGTAATTTGAAAAATAACGTTGGTATGTAATCCTCAGGGCTTGGAGAGGAAAACTTGTAGAGATCAAACTGGAAGTTTCAATGTATTTGGGGTTTCTTTGATATTAGCAGGATTCTCTTTGTGAAATAATTTAAAATATTTCTTTTATTCTTAGACCCAATGGATAGAAATTTAAAGGGTCATGTCCTCAATTACTAACTTCAGAGGAAGAAAAAAGACGACTAGATAAGTACTCATTCAAAATAAGCTGAGAATTCTGTCTCGGTGTATATATGGTAAATATATTTTGCTGATTTTGGATCTTAGAAATTAATGTTAAGATTTGAGTCTCCAGCATAAGTAAGTGAAGATAGCAGATTATATTAATAAGACATGAACAAGCAAATAAGTATGCTCAAGTCTTTCAGGAACTCAGATGCAGAATTTTATCCTTACATGGACAGTCCAGCTAACAAAAATAGAGCTGTTTGCACGAGCACAGAACATTTGCCGCAGTAAAGGTTTGCAGGACAGTCATTAGGCACATTTTGTTCCCTCAGCTTCCCAGGCACTGATTTTATACAATATCTATTTTTGTTTATTGCTTTTTTTATTTTCTCACATTGCACTAATATGTGTCATGACTGGATTTTTTTATTTTTTTTTTGCTACTTACCCCCTGTTTTTCCTTCTGTTTCTGTCCCACTCTGAGTTTGTTCTGTGGAATTTCTCAGTAAAACAGCCTGCAAGTATATCCTTGGAGACTGTCTCTATTTTAATCCTACTGATTAGGAAGACTTTTCTAACTCTATTTTTCATCCGTTAAGTATTTAATAATTAGACGGGTATTGCTCATCTTGTATGAATTAAGGTACATATTGACCAGAAGAATGATACGTTTCTATTTGAGGAAAATTCATACCATAAAGGCCACAAAATCAAAGTTTGGTTGTGGCTGGTTGTTTGGGTTTTTTTATTTGAACATCAGGGTCTATTTCCTTCACAAAAAAACCAAGAATTTTAAACTTTGCTTGAAGAACCAAAGCAAAACAAAAATGTCTGTGCACAACAATTTATTGTTAAAATGTGGTTCTAAACTTCAAGTGTGTAACAAGCAAAATTTACAGTTGTACAAATCTACACAAAGAAGCTGGATGGAAATAGCAGAAACCATCATTCTTTGTATAAACATCCTATATAAGAAATGACTTTTTTGGCTTAAATATAGGGTTGCTATGTATCAGACCTCTGCCACTTCATTTTTGCAATTCAAGATTTATTTTTTTTCCTGTCTTTTGAATTGAACTTTTGTTGTTTGAATACAAAAACTGGACTTTTTTTTTACAGTCAACAAAGAGTAGTACTTGCTTCCATCACATTACCTAATTTGGATCCCAAATTTGACTTTTCCCTTGGCTATGATAGGCCTGGTTCAATGCTTATGTGCCGTGGCTCATGCTGTTGTGAGTACATTGACATTGTGGAATTATTTCCAACTTTTATCTATGATAGTGAAATGGGAATGATGGCTGCTCAGGCTGCTGCTAAACTCTTCTGTAATTTAATCTCATTAATTTTCAGAAGTAAGACTTGGTTAGGTGGAATCCTTCCAAAAACCATCCCACAAAGTCTTTGGAAAAGAGTAGCTATATGATATTACTTTGGATACATTTTTATCGAAAGAAAAACCAAACTCCCAAACCTAAACCAAAACTTGAATTCCTGTTTCCATATTTAAGAGCACTCTACAGGTTCAGTATTTCATTATTTGAAGCAAGGTTCTAGCATCATAGGGAAAGGTAGAGTATGATATGAAAATAGAGTTGTTAATTAGCCCTAATGCTTTGCCTAGAACAGGCTTTTGTTAATTATATATGCCTAGGTTAAATATTAATCATTAGCATTTATAAAGAGCTTTGCATTTTTAAGTACTCAGCAAACATAAACTAATTACATGTCACAATATCCTGTCTAATTAGATGACTGTGTAATTTCCCCACAAGATCCATTATTTTTCACTTCCTGTCACTGAACTATTTTGTAGTATGGCTTTACATTGCCAAATGGTTTCTTTCCACTCCAGGAATGATTGAACTATGAGAAAAAAAAATTAAAAACCTTGGAAGCTGCTAAGGAAATTTCATTTTCTCATTGGAAAATTCTAAGCTTATTGTTTACTTATAGGGAAAAAGCTGTCTTGCTGAAGTTCCTGAATTGAAAAAGATTTTAAAAGGTGATTTCTTTGTACAATGGAAAAATGCTACATATGGTGTTTTCAATAAAAAAGATTTTGGAAAGTCTTTTCACTCCAAAAGTTTGGTTTCTTTATACTAAATAAAAAGGAAATACACCTTACATGCCAAACTTTGCAGGAATCTTTTGAAATCTTTTGTGCTTTGGCCCAATCTGCTTTCTGCTGCTGAGAAACATTTCTGACTTTTGGTATGTGTAGCTTGAACAGATCTTCTGAGCATCCTTGTAGATAAAATACATGTTGCCTTGGCTTTTAACATTGCTAAAACACAGAATGTGTCTATTTGTCTGTTTTTTCATGTTTTGCATTCTCAACATTTCTGAAGGCATCATTTCTGAGATCAGCTGGAAAGTGAAAAATGAAATTTATACCTTGTAAATTCATGTGATATCACTAAATCAAGAATATCTTATAGGTAGAATACTTTACATAGTATCTATCTGAGCTCAACTTTTTTGGGAATGGTAATTTCTGCTACATTTGCTCTCCCTTCGATTTGTCACATGAATGCTGAGATATGTACTGGGAAAACTTCTGACATCAATTGAATGACAAATTGCTTTGAAAATACATCAATACACCTAGAGTGACTTAAATATAAATTTCAAAAAATTTGTTCTTCTCTTTTCTGTAGGATGAGACCTGCCTCTTAAGAGATACCTGTCTCTGATGCATCCTGCCACCAAACTGCACCTTGGTATTTACCATGTAATCTTGGAGGAGCTTCTCTGCTTCTCTTTCTTGACTCACATGTCAGATCCAGGGTGTGTTAGTATATTGCTAATGCTACTAGACTTGCTTTTACTATTTCTTATTGAACAGGAAACAACTTGAGTTAGGACCTTTCTTCTTCCTACAGAGCAGCATCTCAGATATTGGGCCATTAAAAGCCCTTTATGGACCATGGGCAGAATGAACAGCCGTTTTCTCCTAATGCTTGGCAAGGTTATGAAGTTGTCCGTTTTTGTTGTTGCTCACAGTTGTCAGTTTGCCCAAGCAGATCCCTGGCACCAGAAGGTGACATGGCATTTTTCACTGAGGCAATAACAAATAAATATATCTATACAAGAATTTTTCTTCTTGGGAAAAATCAGTACTGGTTACAAATTCCTCATCTGTGATTTTTTAGAAAGAGCTATGGGAATGAAGTTCTCAAATCCCACTAAAAGTCAAACATATAAAACTCTTAGGCACTTAATTGTTAGGACTGACTGCTCCTAGACTTGACAGCCTAACAACTGTTTTTCAAATTACAAACTGTAAAAGTGAAGCATTGCTGAAAATTAGTGCACTTATTTAGGAATTCAGAGAAGGTCTGAACTGCAGTGGCAGCTCTAACTCTAAAACACTTAACTATTTTAATCATAATACTAAAAAGGCTCATCTTAAATTTACATTTTTGGTAATATTGGCAATGCAGGTAAGTCACCTTTGCCACTCTTTCTGAAAAAAAAAAAAAAAAAGAATTATTTCAATCCTTGTTGGTATTGTGGTGAACATCAGGTATGTAATGAAAATAAAAGGGAAAGATTCATCTGTGCTCCTCATACCACTAGCAAATGAAGAGTCATGATTATCTTAACTTTGTGCTAAAGGAAAAAAGTAAAGAAATGTGTTCCAATGCAAAATTTTATGTTCTAGGGAGGCCTTTCCGGAGCACTTATGCAAACCTATCTGTTGTCTCTCTGTCTGATCTAGATTTATTAAAGTCATTGAGGAAGCTGTATGTCTTTTGAGGAGGAATGATAGCTCTTGAGATGTTCAGGCCCTGCATCTATTCTCAACCAGCTCCTATTCATGACATGGAGGCATTCACCCTGCCTCTAATTCATAAATGATAGATTCCTGAGGTTGTGGTGAGACACAGCTGCTGAGCAAACACAGATATTAACATTCCCACAGCTTTAGAAATATGGTATTATAGCTTATGGAATTTAATAGAGTGCCATGCATTCAATTCCTGTGTCACTGATGTTATTATATATGTGTTAGAAATCCCATCTGAGAAGTATAGATTACGTCAGTGGCTTTTGTTCATCACTAACTCTTTAGAAACCATATGGAGTGGGATTTTTCAAAGGACTGGTACAAAAGTACAAAAGTACCATGGACCTTACTCTGCTCGAGTTCAAACCAGAGAGTTTTATCATTAACTTCAGTGGAAGATGAAGTATGTCAGTGCCAGTTTCTGTAGAAGATCCAATCCTTTAAGCTTATTGAAAGAACTATAACAGAGGAACTCATTCTAGATCCAAGTCAATGGAATGCTGGGTATGAAAAAAATTCATGGCTGGCTCTTGTGTAAAGAACAGGACTTCATCAACTGGACTTCACAGAAGTCCTTTGGTTTCAGCCATGCATTCATAGATGCTGACATAGGCTTCTTAATTCAGTTTCCAGAAACACAAGTGCTGTCTCCTTGATGGTCTTACTACAGGATTCAGTTCTGAAGGATGGGGTAGGCTCTGAGAAAGCTGGTCTAGTAAAAGGTATCCCTTTCCTTGACCTTTATTGTCCCTCCCAAGTCAAACCATCTTATGATTCTATGATTCTGTGATTCTGTGGTGGTATGTTGTAAGAATGAGCTCAGCGCCATTGATTTTGAGTTCTGATGCCCATGCTTCAAGATACCCCACACTGTGCTTGTAAGTAATATTAAAAATGTCAAAAGCAACCAGAAGTGCTCAATGGGTACCTTAAAGCTGAGATTCTCCTCAAGCATAACACAAGTCAGGGCAGGCAAGTGAACTCTTTCAAACTTCCATGGACTACACAGCATTTATAATAACAAAGAATTAAATGTGAATCTACAGGACATCAACTGCTTTTGTATCTCAGAAAAACCTTTGGGAGATTGTAAGCTTTTTGGAAGTAATTCAAATTCACATATAGCCCTGATATCAGAGTGCATTTTGAGTGCAAAGTAGGTCTACACCATTTTACTGGCCTCTCAGCTATTCCAAAGTAGCTTTCTGGGTGATAACAAATTACATAAAACTGATTAAATAGTTACATCCCATTTCTAAATGTGCTGAAGAAATCTAGAAAAAGAAATCAATTTAGATAAGAATCAAGCACTATCATTTCAGTTTGATAGCATTTCACGTCACGTGTAGAGCTGAACGACTACAGAAGTGAAGGGCAATAATGAACTGATACTCTGCTTCAGCTGAGATTAAATCTTAAACAAACATCTGTATGTAGGTGGAGATTTATAGAGGATTCTAAGGAGAAAAACCTTGATTTTAATTAATACAAATATACTTTACAAATCTTCTGCTTAACTCCAGACCATACACCTCAGGTAGAGTATATCAGTATTTAAGTGCATCAGTATTTCTTTCTTTTTTATTTCACTTCTCTTCCACAACCTCTTGTGATATATATATTCATGGCATTTTGTTTTTATCCTAATATGTCAATGATGTATTTCCTTTATTTCCCTGTATTCTACTCCTCCTCAGTGGTTAGCTTTTGGAGGGGTTTTTTATGCTTTCCTGTGACAGTGAACCAAGAAAGCCTAGAGACCTGGTGACAAAATCCTTATATGATACTTAAAGATCTGAAACATAAACATCTAAAATTAAACAGTATACTGTCTTCTTTTCTCTTCAATAACCATATTTAACTTCAGTTCTCAGGTTATGTGGGGCTCCAGTAAACATTTTCTGCACAACAGAATATTTTGGGGCAAATCTTGTCTGTCGTCTGGCATCTTGCCCAGCTAACAGCAACAAAGGGTAGGGGCATGCTCTTCCAGGTTTCTAAGTCCACGATATTCCTTCTGGATGGATACAGCATGTATTTTTCTTGGGACGTAATGCTGGACTTAGTCTGAGCTGGGTCTGGGGGAAGATGTGTGTGTGGGGTGTGGCCTACCAGCCATCACATTTAGCCCCTATCTCAGTCTTGGACCATGCCTAGCCAAATGAAGTACCACAAGAAAATCTAAAAGTAATTACAACTCCATGCAGTCTCTCTGTGACAGAGATGATGGTGAAGGTTTTATATGACCCTAAAATATAAATCAATGTTATGCTACTAGATTTACCTTGACAACAGAAAGCGAGTAGTGTCATTATTCCAGCACTGAATATTTTTTTTTATTTCCATAAATTATAAATATTACTTTTTTTCTCTCCACCTTCAGCCTTAAGAATGTGGTTTCACATTTCATTTAATGTTAAATGGTTCATTACATAGAGTAGCAACTTAGTTCTCTTATTATGGTGTTATCTTTCACTTTGTCAAAATATGTCTACTTGATAAGAAATCTGACAGAAGTTGCTTATGATGGGATCACTAACAGCCATCAGTTTCTCTCTAGCAAATGAAACTGTAACCATGGAAACGGCCTTTTTTTGCCAGAATGAAAATGAGACAGCACTCTGCTGCAGCCATTAGTAGAATACACAAATGTCCCTCAAGGCAAACATCTAAAGCAAATGGACTGCAAAGTAAGGAGCACTAATTTCTATTTATTTAGGATTTGTAAACCTAGCAGAGCAAGATATTAACAAAGGAACAAACAAAAGGAGGTTAAAAAAAAAAGATGTTTGTATTTTTCTTTCCATTTACAAAACTCCTTATTTTAAATAAAAATGCTTTGCTCTGGTCTTATAAGTATAAGCTTAAATACTGCTATAACAGTGCATTTAAATAAGTGGCTTGACTGTGCCTATTATTTGCAGAAAATTATACAAAAAATACACTAGAAGAATGGCTGGGGTTTTTGAGCTTTTGGAAATCCATATTTAAATGCAAAGGTATTAAAGATACTGAGTGTGAGAAGACCTTTCTTTCCACGCTTTTTAATTTCCAAACAACCATGTTCATACTGATAAGATACACCAGGGCTGATAATAAGTCTATTCTAAACACTATCAGCAGTCAGCCACAGGCTGTCAAAGACCTTTCAAGTGTCAGACTCTTCTTACTATCCTCTTTATTCAGTACTACGCCCCTCTTGCTACAAACTGCTTATTGAATGCAGAGATTCTTTTGACAGACTCAGATTAGGTGAGGGGTCTTAAACGGTCTACGATGTACATCAGTAAGATATATCTTAACTTGTTTGCCTTCTCCTTTCACATCAAAAATCATAGTTAGACTGGGAACAGCAATGTCTACCTCCTGCTCTATTTCCAGCTCACTGAATAAAGCAAAGATACAATTTTCCACTAGGATAATTAGTTTGTTAACCAAAACTGTTTAGATATTTAATTCATAGCTAGCAATAGATTGGAATCATCATGCCAATTACTTACAGATACCTTGGGGTGCTTCAAATACCTGTATGCCTGTAAATATGACAAAGTGACGTGCTGTGACCGCCACTTTCAGAGAGCTGTTTCCTATAGTGTGATTAGAAATACCCACCATTGTACTGATATGTTTCACATGGGTCAGGGTCAAGGCATACTTATGGAAGTTGTTGCTTACTGCCTGTTTGTTGTTCGTAGATGTAAAAATAAATAAGAACAGGCAATGACAGGATAGAAAAACTAACCTGCATTAGTTTTGACTCTAAAAGAAGTGTTTGAGGTTTTACAAACTTGCGGTCCACGACCTTTATGGTTTTTCGAGTGTTAATCATATTGGAAATGAACCAACTTGGGTAATTAAAATGGCATGACTAAGAGCACTGCCTCACTGGAAAGTTACTTATCTATCTTATCTGCAAAATGCCACTAAAATATTCATTTTTGAAATCAAACGTATATGGTAAAATAAGCATAAAAAAGGAGAGGTGTCTTGGTTTTTGGTTTTGCTTGATATTGTCTTTTAATTGTCCTAAACATATGTTCAGCCATATGTGTGAGTACATATGTATACTCACATAGATGCACACATAAAATAAAAATAGTTTATTAACATTGCAGGTAAGTCTGCAAAATGCTTTTTCAGTCTTAATTAGCTATCTTCCAGAGTAGATGCATGCCTAAAAAAGCAAGCAAACAAGCAAATCCTCATATATTGAAAAACTAGTGGGGTGGTAGGAATACACAAATAGCTTTATTTTCTTTATTCTGCTATAAAAACATAGGCCTTTACTGGTATTCTAAGGTAAAGAACACATATTCAAACAAAGTTCTAGTTAAGTGCAGTGCTTGCATATACTAGGAGATATAACAGCTAATTAAAATTGGCAAAATTTCCAAGTAAATAGGGCTGTTATTGGCTGCTGGAAGCTGACAGCTGGAGTTGCAATTCTCTTTAGTCCAGACATCAGAAAACACTTTAGCTGGATAATACTAACCTAGTCTGAAACTCCATTTGAAGCAAAACAAAAAAAGATTAGTTAGCAGCTGAAATGTCTAGTATGAAGATACATTTGATGTGAGAGGACAGAGGACAGACAATGCATATCACCACATTCTCACTATTTTTATTACATTTCAAATTCATTCACCTTTACCATCACCTAACACAATATCTCTGTAGTTTAGGTTACAGACCTTTAGTGGTTGCCTATGACTTGTTTTTTTCTCAAAAAGATGGTGAATTATATGTACATAAAATTAAACAAATATATGCAAATATTATTATGATTAAAGTAAAAGTAACAGGGATATTCTATTGCTCAAATATTTTGCTGTCCTGTATTATTGCCATGCATTCAGTGGAGCTTATGTACTGGATAATTTGCTTCTCCCCTCTCAAATGAGTAATTATATTGTCCCATAATCCTGAATTGATCCAATCTTCTCAAGGCAACTAAACTGAGAGAATACCTCTCCTAGGCTTCTTCAGTATTCAATGAGATGAGGGAAGCTCATGTAGAGAAAGAATCAGCCGCCTAAAATCTAAATGATGTCTTGGAGGTTCTTGTTTTTCCCTTTGACTATACAGGGACCTGTCAGCTGAGTTCAGGTAGTGCCTAAAACAGAATGGAGAAGTTTCTGCAGAAGCAGGAGAAGTTGCCTCATATCCAGAAAAGAGCAGATCAAATATTTTAAGTCAGTCTGAAAATGCACAGGCTTGCAGCACATTTTGTCACAGCAGCAGCATCACCATTGATATTGCTGCTACACCACTCCTTCTGTCAGAATAAAGGCAAGAGAAAGAGGAAAATGAGAAGGAAAAATCAGGTCACCTAGCAGGAAGAAGAGAAATAGCAATGTTCCTGTTAGCTGTACTATGACATTTTTGCTTCCTGATCTGACTCTGAAGTAATGCTGACTGTGCCAGGAGAGACTGGTAGGGCCGTAGCTGCAGCAGCACTCACAGTCCAAACCCATCTCTGGGATCCATAAGCTCCAGCAGGCACCTGCCATGCAGCAACCCAGCAACAACCACGCACTGCAGGACAGGTCAGAAAGAGCTGCTGGCACAACAAATTCATCTGTACCTGTCTTTATTAATATAGGGTTCTTTTTTTCCTCAAGTAAAATAGACAAGTTGAAATACATCTTAGGAAAGCTTATAGATTGATTTTTTTCTCCAACAGATCATTCCACTCTGAACTGCATCCGACGATACTCCCAATCACCATGGGTACAGTGCACTGCTACATATGGTTATATTGAAAAAGAAACTTTATATGTAGATATTGGCCTCTGGTAAGTTCAGTTATTTCAGTCCTGAAGAGATGATTGTGTCTAGATGACAAAAAAGAAATGCACTTTCACGGTTACAGAGACAAGTTAATTTAAAACAGATAATTCTGCCTCACAGAGAAGTGATAAGAAAAGTTCCAGGTACCATGTGCTCTTCGCATTCATAAATTACTAGTTTGCATTTTACTATTTTTCTTGGTCCTGATGCTGACCTCAGTGACCTAGTTGTTTACTATTTGATTCTTATAATTTATTGTGAAATAATTCTACTTCATAAAGTATAAAAACTTTTAAAAAGAAAGAATGTGAATATGTGTCCGTGTTTCAAAGAACAGGTGAGAACATGATATTTGCCACTTTTAAAAAGTATTTTTTAAAGATCTGTTTACCCCGTGTCATTTATCCATTTCCTTTGGAGTATGTACACACTATATGACTCTAGTGTCTCAAGCTTCTTAGACAAGCCACACCTCATAGAAAATCACCTTTCTCAACTGCTCTAGAGAGAGACTAAATGTTTAACTTCCTAAAGACTCCCATTAGTTCAATGCCTAAAGCTAGGCAGTCTGAAAAGTAAACCTTGACAGAGTCAGATTGTTCCTACTTTTTGTCCCTTTCAAACAGCCCATTTTTCCCAGAATCAAGAACCAGGTTAAGAGCAAAGATTTTGGTACATATATGTATGCAACTTCCTTGGTTTCAAATCTGATTTCAGTTTTTGTGTTGGCAGATCTTATCCTGGCTAAGTACATAAGACAAATATCTGCATCATCTCAACCATGAAGGTCATAAATTGCCACCAAAATGACTCATGTTCATTCATTTGCATACCATGGCTACTTCAATGAGTGTTAGAGTATTCTGCTGACAGATTTTGTCTTTTTCAGTATGTTTAGACATCTAATGGCACTTCAGGAGCTCTTCTAGCTGTTGTAGCTTGGAGTATGCTGTGAATCATGAAAGTCTTACATGTTTTCCAGAAATGATGAAAGCCCACCCCCCCCACCCCCCACCGCTTATCAAATAAAGCAAAATTGATAAGTAAGCTGGACCTGCATAGAAAACACAAAAAGGAAGATTGATCACTAAATCTGGCAACTCCTAACTGCTCTATCACATGTATTTGATAATATGTTCCTTGACACAAAATAAAAAATATTTTCAAAACATTAGGATAGAAACACATTGTTTCAATTGCTATGAGTATAATTTAATGTAATTTTAAATACTTTTATATAACAAATTAAAGAAGTAATCATGTGAAAAATCTAATTATAGGGGGAATATAAGTCTGAAGATCTCCCACTCTACAATATCTCAGGTCTGTACAGTTTGATACCTAACATATTTTTTAGTCCACAGTCAGCATGTCTGTAGGGATCTGATCAGGATAATCCTTGGTTTGCTTCAAATAAACCTCTGTTCTCATGTACTGAGCTGTGCAATAGCTTTTTCCAAGAAACACTGCCTGGAAGGAGCACAGTAACAGGGGTCAAGTCCAATCATGAACTTTATGAATTGTTTAGTTGCACATTAAAGGACAGCATCAAGTTCAGTTATAAGCTTTGAAGTGATCTTATTTCTAGCCTGTGCAGGTGGATGTTTCCCTGTACATTTGATTCACTTGGTCAAGATTTAACCCATTGTCTCTTGCAGCTCTCCCTTACACCAAAGTCTCTGCCTTATGCTTTTATTACTTTATAGGTGCTTTACAAAAAAAAAACCAAAAAAAAAAGTGGGTAAAAATCTGGAGGTTGTTTAAGATGCAGGGATATTGGTACACACAAGGCTGCTTCTTAGCTTTTTGACTGCAGCCCCAAGCTCAGGAGGAAGGCTCTTCTCCTCAGGGCTCTCCTAAAGCAGAGAATCCTCTAAGTTCATATGATGACATACAGGGTGCTTCAGGCTCCAAGATAACAAAAGGAAGACTCTTGCTTTCTTTGATGTTGATTCTTTCAACACCTTGAAGAATTATAACAGAGTTACCAATATTAGGGACTTGCAGTTATAGGTAACTGAAATGTGTGGGTCTGCTTTGCCAGTTTCTTCAAGTATGTACTCTAACAGTAAGAGCAAAGAATTAAATCTTTCAGTGCCTACTTCCACATTTTCAGTGCCACTACCTATCTACCCCAGAGATACTAAATTCACCCTTGAAGAAACTCTAAAGCCAAGGTCCATCTGAATCCTCACGGAAGTTTCAGTATGCTTGCTCCCTGAGCAAATTCAGCTTCACTTCCATAGCACCCTTAGGTCCAAAACTGACCACTTGTGGTGGATGTGGAACCAAACAAACAGGATAACAGTCAAGACCTCATTAACAGAAATGAGTAGGTCAAAATCCAGTTTTTCTATATTTAAAATTCATGTTCTTATTCATTCTTCAACTTTATCTGGGAATGTTGTGCCGAGAAGTTTTCATGATAGCAAAGAGAGAAGAGCATGACCTGTGCAATTCAAACTGGTAGGTGCTAGTCATGTTGGGATAGCATTGTAATCCCACAGTGTCTTACTGTACTAATCATACTCAGTACATCCATATAGACCATATCCATGTTTTTATTTTCCTCTCATGTAGTTAGTAATTTTCTCTTTTTTTTTTTTTTCCTGCTGTTAAACTTCTGGCAAGAGGAGTGATGTCAGTAGCATGAGATCTATCAGGACTAGTCTGCTGCTTCCATCTTCTGCTACTGCTGATGTCTCATTCCTCCTCAGATAAGACATATTTTCTGGGCCAAATCTTCATTAACATTTACAGACCAGTAACACCAATGCTGGAAACTTAGACATGTCTCTCATGTGCATCTAATGGAGCTGGAAGAGTATTGAGGCTTACAGGAGTGTTGGAGGAGAGCTGTGTGACTAACTGAATTTTTTGATCAGTTGGATAAAGAATAATCAATTGGGAAAATAGTTTGAACATTTTTAATATTCCCAAAGTAAAGAGATCTGAGACTTTACTTTCAGATTGACCAAAATATTAAATATTCAGGGGAACATCTAAAAAGGTGCTAAATTTTTCTAAATGAAAAGTTGTTTTGAAATGAAAAAAATCAAAACATTTCACTTGAAAATGTCAGAGTGAAGTGTTTTGACTTCTTAAAATGTTTTTGCTGAAAAATGATAAATTATACATGAATTTTTGAATTGTTTCATCATCTCAAATATGCTTTTTAGTTAAAAGAAAGTTACAGCTCCCTTCATAGTGTTAGAGGGTTTTTTTAACATCATGTATCTGGACTAAGAACTCAAGTGGTTTTTTCCCAGTTTTTGGATTTTAATTTGTTTGAAATGTAATGTATTTAATGATCATAAATCTCAAAGACTTGAACCATATGGCTGTGGTAAGAGTATATCTGACTTCACTGAAAAGAAGTACTTACAGTCACAGACACTTTAACACACGCGAACACACCCAAAGAGAGGTGCAATTTCTGCTCTAAGTTACAACAGCTTAGAACTGAATAATTATTCGAAATTAGATTGAGTTATTTCAGAATCCAAACTATAAGGCATTTAGATCATTGTGCTTATTGGAAGTTGTAGTTATTGAGAAAGCTGTGATAAATCATGGCATGAGCTATTGAGTGCTCAACAGCATCTGAATAATTACTGCAGCGATGGTTGCAATGCTCTCTGTACTGTATTACATGATATAGTTTCTAGGATAGAAATTAAATACTTTCATAATGTTATGTCTCTTTTCAAAGAGTTGTTTGGACTGCTAGGGAAATGAGGTAGCATTCAATTTTAGGTTTTAAGTTAAAATACAATTGAGATCAGTGATTATTAAAAATCATTACTCAGATTGAGCCTGTTATTTCCTCCTGTATTTCTTAATTTATCTGATTTGTATTTGAGTAAAATCAAATCCTGAGAGGAATAATTTCTGATTAGATCATAGCTGTTATTTAGTATCTGTGGGGGACTTAATGTAATTGCTGCTAATTCTTGAAATTTGGCCAAGTGGTAGTTAACATCCTACAGATGAGTCAGAACAAAATACCTTCTATTGTCTCTGTACAAAATGTAAATACAAAGACTTATAAAATGTTATATCCTCTTTTGTTTATAAAAAGTATTTAGTTTTTTAATCCACTTTATTTAATGCATCTTTTTCCATTATTGCCTATCAATGGTATTTATTTGAATTGTTACCAAAATTGGTTTAGATAAAATATTATGAAGGGTTACTGACTGATGTAGGTTTAAATTATAAGGAAATCTTTCCATTCTTTAAAAGCATTAGAAAGAGAAAATAGAAGCCATAATACATTATTTATTTACATCCAATGTGAATTATACCTCTTCAGTGAATTTTCTGTCTCTTTGGATCTGATATAAAGACATTTTTTATTTCAAGTATAATTGCTGAAGACACAACTGTTTAATAGTAGGAAATGAACTTTTTACCTTGTGAAGTCTATGGGATATGATCTCTGCTCTGGTAAATGGCTACAAGTTAGTGCGGCTCCTCCTCAATGTTCTTTCATTTGTTTACATCAGCAGAAAATTTGGGGCTCACAAATAAATACACTATAGGATCCAGCTGAAATGAATGATCAAAAGGCATATAACACTGAAATGAAATTTCAACAAGTTTTTTGTTTTTCTGTTCTGAAATGGAAGAATGATTCAAAAGAAGTACCACATCAAACATTGTGATGTGTTTGCATTAGCTGACATTTCCCTGGCTATTTCAAATCGCTCTTAAACAACTGAAAAGAGCCTTCCAGTAACTCGCGTGTATCAGATGTGCTGGGAAGACAAAAGCTTCCAGGCTGTAATCTGGACAGTACTGAAATCTCTACACTTTCCCTTGAGTGTGAGTGTTATGAATAGTGGCTAACTGCAACTTGCAGACTTCAGAAAAAAGGTTTCATTTGCTAGGGACTTAGTGTGGGAGTATTGTTCACGCAAAGGTGCAAAAAAACCCCGAGACAATTTAACAATAGCTTAACAGGTTCCCTTTGTTTAAACTATTCCCAGGAAGTGCAAACAGTCTGGATTTCTACCCACAGCTTCAGAAGGACTGGAAGACATTTCTGGAAAAAGACATATGCCAACAGAGTTTAAAGCAAAGATGATAATGAGTTGAGGTTTAATTTGGCTTTCTTTTAGCCCTCATGTCTCTTTCAGATCTCAGCATTACTTTCAGATTACTTGAACATCATAGTAGAGCTATGTAGGTGGAACATTAAAAAAAAAAAAGTAAAAGCTTTCTAATAGACAATGGCAATATTTAGGCTTTTAAAAACACTACAGTTTGCCTCTCTTCAAGGTATATCAATTTGCTTATGTCCTGTATTGAAAGTATTTCTGTTTGACTTGATTACATTTACATTTACCTTTCTCTCAATATTTGGATTTTTTTTCCAGTAAATATTTTACTAACATGAAGATATTTCTGAATTATTCTGTGTTTCTATCAACAGAAATGCTAAATATAGTCTGCGGCAGTGGCTGCCTTCATTAATATGATTTCAAAACAAACATGATGATCAGTGCATACTTTATTTCTGCTAGGAGACATCACATTTCTAATTAAACTCAAATCACAACTGAATGAAAATACATGGAATTCAGAATTATTATTTATTTGTACTCTTAATCATTATTACTTTTTTTTTTTACCAGGTAGAAGAAAAAAAAATCATAGGACAGAAGATGACATTTGAAAAAAACATATTTTCTCTATGAGCTGTCTTTGTTGTCACAAGCGCTATTCTGCCAATAAGATCTTTAGGAGAATTCTGTTTGTATCACAACATGTACTATTCATCAGGAATTAGTAAATTCATCAAGGAAAAAAACCAAAAGATTTATTGCTATAGATGTCTGCAGTACTTCTCAGAAAAAGTCTTGCTATTTTAGTCTATGGAAAACTTCTTTGTACTTAAAATGAATAAAGAGAAAGAAAGAATTTTTTTTTTTTTCAAAGAGCACTAAGGAAGATGATGGATTAAAGCAGATGCAGACTGTTTGCGGTTATATAAGACTATTAGGTACCCTGCTTGTTCTGGCTTTTGTAATTTGTCCATGTCCTACTTTATATAACTCAATCCATTGTGAGCAAAAACATGAAATAGCAGAATAGTTCATATTTCATTTTGTCAGCAAATTAGAAGAAAAAAATATAAAAACAAACACAATAGACATCATATTTGCTGAGTATAGAAGTGAGTATTTTTTTCATTTCAAAGGAGTCTGAAAAGAACAGAAGGTTAAGAAGATTTCTTTTTACAATGAGCAGATGTGCTTGTTACTGTTGATGGACAAGCTTATCCATTTACATCAATTAATATCAACAGCAAGCACATCAATATGGAAGCTTGTCCTGACGCCTTGATTTTTTCCCATCTGACAGGTAATAGTAGGGCTGGGAAAATGTCACAACAATTTAGTCATGCTTCACTGGCTTTAACTAGTTCAGTGACAATGGGAATGCATCATGCTAAGATTCCTTATGATTCATAATGGTACTGCATTAGTCGGCTATTGCAGAGGATTTAAACTAGTCTTTGTCAATTAAGGGTTTAAGGTCAAATCCTCTTTATGGTTTTTTCATTCGTGCATTAAGTAAAAGCAAGTTAAAATATTTATGAATGGCACTGAAATGTGGAAACTTTCTTTAGGAACCTGTCTTTTCATATTGAGTCATAACCGAAACCAACAATGTTTGACAAAGAAATGCTATTTCATCACATGGCATGGCTTATCCCTCCCTTCTCTACAGGCCTGAGCTATAATCTACTCTGTTTTGGCAGGAAAACTTCTCTTGTTAGGAAAGACCATAAACATAATAAACACTTTAGGCACTGAGATGATGCCTCAGCACACTTGACAA
Organism: Motacilla alba alba; assembly: GCF_015832195.1. NCBI lineage: Eukaryota > Metazoa > Chordata > Aves > Passeriformes > Motacillidae > Motacilla > Motacilla alba. The sequence goes on from NC_052017.1 coordinate 114,782,237, forward strand.
CGACCAAGACACGACCTTAATATTGCTAAATAATTTTTTTTTAATTTTTTCAATCCTCATCAAGCCAAGAAATGTTCAAAAACCAGAATAGAACACTGAAATGGGTCAGTAAAAGGGATGCAGGGTAAGCTCTCTGCTGCCCAGCAGGAAAACCATAACAAGGCCTGATGAGCCTGGATAAGATGAGCTGTCCCTGTGGCTGCAGTGGGTGTCCAGCCCACCATCTGCAGGCTGCCAATTCTGGCTTCCTGGGTTCAGGGAGCAGGGACAAGGAAGAGTTGCTGGCTTCACCGTGGAGCCTCACCTACTGGTCAGCCCTTTCAGCACAGGGGATCTCTGCAACTTCCCTTTATTTCACAAATTGAAAACTGCTGAATATCCATATGTTTTCTTCTTGAGGAATAAGAGGTAATGGGGCATCTTTTCCTTATTTGTTTAGATGCTGCCTCACTGTTTTCTGTGGGTTGCACCAGGGTAGCTGAAAGCACGTCATGTCCCATATAAGCATATTTTATTGTTATGCAACTTTTCAGTGCTTTGGGCTAGAAATAGCAGCATGAATCCTTTTACATAGAGGCACATACGTGCACTTGCATGATTTCTCCACTCAAATATTTTTGACAGAAATATCCATGTTTTCAGACGGTTTCTTTTTTGCTTATTCCTTGCAAAGGGAGCTATACTTGAAGTAAGAGGGGATTCAATGTTCAGCTATAAGTCATTGACTTAACCCTTCTGTCATGAGAAAAGTAAATCAACTTGCTTCCAATATAGTTAAATGTTTAGTTATATGTGAAACTAGATCTTTGGAAAGGATGGGAAATTACATTTTCTATAATCAATCAATCATCTGTGAAGAGAAGTTTATTTAAAGTGACTCTTTTCTGATTACTTCTGGAAGAGATAAATAGAAAATTATTCATAAATATATCAATATATTGATAAGGTGGCAGCTGAGAGGTTGTGCTGTTCAATGTAGATAATTTTATGAATGCCTGTGGAGCAAGACAATGCTATCTAAATAAGCTTATACTGATGCCATATGTATATTGAATCAACAGCCTGGTTAGAAATTCAATAGCAGTAATTAAAATTTTCTAGTCATCCTATGACAACTATACATAAAATATCAGCATGAAAAATACATGAATACTGAGGATGTTTTTACTAATTTGTAAATTTACACAATTGGTTATAAAAACAGATAATAGAGCTACATATCCAGAGAACATTTTTTACTTACATTTAATACATACTTACCATGTATTAACTCTTAAGTTGCACAAAGGTGCATGGTGTCTGTCCCATGGTGTCTGTCCCCATGGCTCTGTCCCACCCCTGAAGCCATATTTTGTAGACATGAATCATATTCTTCATCACAGAACCATGAAGAAATAGATTTGTGCCCATTGCCAAGGTGAAGGGCTTATAGCAGAATATTTTTTTGAGGAAACATAAGAGAGACGTTCAGTCCATAGGGAAAGGTATTTCTTGAGCCAGTATGATAGTCTGGGAGAAACTAATGTGAAGGATGTTCCAGAAATTATCTCCCAAAATCATGAAGGTGGTGGGTTTTGTGTGTCCAAATCCAGGGCTTAGTATGGCTCTGAGGGGAATAAAGAAGGCTTTGAAACCTCTTAAACATCATTAGTTTCTCCTTTTCTTCCTCATTCTGAGAAACACCTTTTTCTAGAATCCTAAATCTATTTGGCCAAGAGAAGAAGAGGTAAGTCATTAAAATATTGAGCCTGAATGTTTTTAACCAGATCACCTAGTGCTCTATTCTTTGGTCACAAATTTTGTCAAATTCCTCATGTGAAAAAGCTTGGGTTTTTTTCCAAAGATTAAAATGGAAATTTTAAGAGAAATAAAAATTTGTATTAAGAAACTTTAATTTGTCTGAAAGTTCACTTTTCAATACACAGACCTCTGCTACACCATTGAGAGAAGCGCTCAGAAAAGTTAAGATATGAATCCTATCTCAAACTAGTTAAAAGATTACGTATTGAACTTACTGGAAATCTCTTTGTCAAAATCAGGAATAATTTTTCTTTTTCTCATGTTAGTTGTTTGTGGTTTTTTTAAATTAGGCTATTTGGTGGTTTTGATGTTAAGAAACTTAGTTCGTTACATTTCAAAAAATCCTCTTGTAACACACTATATATATGAAGAGTATATTTCACAAAGACAGCAAAATGAAAAAATAAGTATTAAAATGAAGAGTTAGTATAAGATTCTTCAGATGCTTTAAAAAGTTCTCTCCTGTTACTATGAAATTTTTGGGGCAGTTTTTGAGAACTAGACAGGAGCCAGTGACAGTGAGCAAAATTGGTGAATATAGATCTGTGCTAATTCCTGATTTTTAAGGTGATCACCCTGCAAAGGCTCCTTTAAGCATGGTGCTTGGTACCTAGAGAGAAGTTGAAAGAGGTGTAGTAGAGACCTCTTAGGTTTCCAAATCATCCAAGGAAAAAAAAAAAAAAAGAGAAATAAAATGCACTGAGACCACAGGATTCAGGCACATGTATTGCCCAAGAAATTTTTAAGAACAGGCCACCCAAAAAGGCACAGACAAACAAAGGACAGGTTTTGTTCATTTCGTTCACTGTAAGAATTTATTTCTGTTCAAAACTTCAATTCTGTTACCTTGCTTTGCTTCACTCTGAGATATTGAGGAGATATTGGAGGATGCATATTTGGTCTAGAAAGGGTAGCCCTATGATTTGTAGTCAGCACTGATACTCCTACAGAAACTAGGCTGTTTTTCCCTTAGATGAACTGATCTCACCAACATCATTGGCCAATTATCAGCACAAGCCTAGATGGCAAGTAGCTATTGCTATGCAGCACCAGTGTGTGTGGCCAGTAAGACCCCTGCTTTGGCAGCACAGGTCTCCTGGAAGCAACTTTCTTCCATTTCCCTAAGAAAGAAAATCAAGGGTTTTGCTGTTCTTGAGGTGCTGCAGAAACATCTTGAAATGATCATGTGATCTGTTCTACAAGCCAAAAGAGGTGTTTCTTCAAGGCCTTTTTTAAACTGAGATATGCTGCTGCTTGCTCAAACCCTCCCACATACAGATGAGGACATAATATAGGGCTATGTCTCATTATGCAACCTACCTCCCACACACATGTTCTAAAAGAAAGCACTGAACAGCTGCATAGCACTCCTTGGGGCATGAATAGAGTCTTTAATACCAACTCTGAAATGAGAGTGATTAGTGCTGTTGTTGGCACACACAGCACCTGAGCATTCATAGCTCAGTTCAATGCAGCTGATGGAGCATCCTGATTTTTTGAGGGGAAAGAGCTGCCAGATTTCCTCATAGGATACTCCATAGTGGCTTATGGTCCAGGCATTACTGAACCTCGTGCATGGAAGTCTGATTCATGCTAACTATGGGATCAGTGCCACCCCCCTCATTAATTAGCAGCTTATTGTGATTGTTTTGCAAGAATAAAATACATGGGGCCATGCTACAAGTTAGAATAACTAGGATGCTACTGGGCTGCCACTGCCAGTACCAGAGTGGTGTGTGAGAGCTCTGCCTGACCCCCTCAACAGGCACAGCCCTGCAAATAGCAGTCATGAGAGGTCTGCATCACACACTGAAGAGAAGCATGCTGTTGTGGATGGATATGCTCTCTGACAGCTCAGAAAGAAAAAAGAGAAAGAGATTTAGTTGTAAGCAAGGATGGTGTACTGGTAAATTAGTCCTATTTATATTCCTTGGCAAACTGAGCACTTTACCCACCCTGTCAGGATGGCTGCCTAACCCCAAAAATCTCAGCTGAAGGAGGAGGACTGTAGAGGCTAGTAACAGGCAGCATGAAAAATTAATACTCACAGCTCATAGCTCATTGCAACAGGATTATTTATTTATTTAGATTCCTGCAAATGTTTAGATTCTCCATATGGCCTAAATGCCATTGATGTAATCTGAAAATACCTCCTGATAGAGCAATTTAAGAAGCATCTCTTCACATACTGATCCTCCCTCCCTGCTCGATCAATGCTCTGCTTTTACAGTAGCCATTGTATACCCCCATTTTCAAACAGAGTGAAAAAAGATGAGCCTTGCAATATGCCCTGCAGGTCAAATTCAGGTTATATTAAGTCAGAGAAGGGGAGGAATCTATTTCAATGCTAGTGAGGAGTGGATCTATTTATAAGGCCTTTTTAAACCCTTGCTTCATTTCACGGCATGTATGACAGCTGATTTTCTCCAGCCCAAATGACTACGGCTGCTGGAGTATCATCTTCACAGGGAAATTAGTCTATAGCTTTCTTATTCCTAGAAACAGAATAAATAAAACAAATGAACAAGGCAAAAGCGAAAGAGAACTGAAGATAACATCAGCAGATTTTCCTCCAGTCAGCAGAATGCTTTATGTTTTTATTTCTGTTGCTATTACAAAAGTTGTGACATTCTTTCAAGGTGTCTTTAGCATTGGGATTTTGTTCGGTATTCAAGCAAATAAAGACATTTGTGTTCTGCCCTAGTGGTAGGAAACAGTATTTGTGGGAACCGGGCTGCACATTTCAAAAAACTTATACAAGTGTGGGTTCTCACATTTCTTAAGTACCAAAAGTCCAACCTTTGCTATCTTAAGATCTAGCTTTTGCAAATACTTAAGCACATGATAAACAGTGATTTCACTAGTAAAGACACACCTCTTAGGGTTTTTCAGGATTAACCATCTTTGTACAAAAATTATTTTCATATGCATTTCAAAATACATTATTATTTTATACTTGCTTTCCCTACCAAATATCTATTAGTTTTAGTGAAAAAAATATGATATACAGACCAATCTCCACTTTTTATGTTGCACTAAACAAAAGGGCCATTTAACAGTGCCCGAAGACTTGTTTCTTGCATAGGCTATGAAATATCTTCAGTTTGAGTAGTAACAGAGGATCAACTCTTTGCCTTGTTAAAGAAAGAAGCTTTTGGAACCTGCCTAATATATTGCTTTGTGGTTAAAATCATTAGATAAATTAGTTTCTAGAGAAGATATTATAACATAAAGCTTTTAAATCATCGTCTCAGGTAATATCGCAGGAGCTCTGACGGCTATCCTGCATTGTTCAAGAAACAGCTATCCTTGTATTAGAGAAGAACATTGAAATTATGAAGGTAATTTCCAGTCAAGAAGTACCTGGTAGAGAAGGAGAAGAGGCGGTTGGCTTTGATTTATTTTTCATATCGCAAATATGTACACATTTATCTGAATTACATAGAGTTGATGCCTGTCTTAAATTTGGTGAAACAGCCCCTGGAAATCCCTGTATCTGTCTACCAATTATGGAGGTAGACAAGAGTTTTCAATAGCTACAATTAGGAGAGCAACTGCTATATTTTAAAATATTTAAAATTTCAATATAATATCTCATGAATTACTAGAGGTAATTACAAGTTTAAAAAAGTAGAGATACTGACAATGTGTAGAATACATACACTTGACTCCTTGTTTTATAGTTACAAAGAAATATAAAAATGCATAAGAGTAAATAAACCGTGTAGGGTTACAAATGGGCTTTTTTAATATCAGGAAGGTGAGATTTTTCTTATTTAGTTTGGCAAATAGCTGGACAGTGTGTTACGACAACACTGTTTGCTCTCAGTTCTGAAGGAGTACTTTCAAATCGTTCCAGCACTTTCAAGAAGCCACTTATCACCACACTGAAGAATAACTGAAAGACTGGTCTTTACTTAGAACTCTTTGTTGAAGACTTTCTTATACTTAACTTTTGTAATCCTTGACGCTGCCACTGGAGATGTTTGTTGAATGGCTTGTGCAAATCCCTTCACATCCGCCTGCCCCATGTCCATGCCTTGAGTGTAACAGCGGTTACTATTTCCTTAAAAGTTTTGATCTTTATGTCAGAAAGGTAGCACACCATGAGTAAACTGTAAAAAGAATGTTGCAGGAGTATTTTTGTTAGCACCATTGTGATTCTTTCTCGCATTAGACTTCTAAATCCCCACACTAACATTGTCTAAAGAGGATGAGTGTGGCATTTCAATTCTAAAAAAACATTTTAAATAGATGAAAAAATTCCATTTGTCAGCCAGAGTTTGAAAGATTTCAAAGCTAGAACATCTTTCTTTGAGTAGGCTGTTGAGGTGGATTACAACCTCACAGAGTTACTTTCCCCTCACATGCACAGATCAGTGTGTGAATAGGCACGGGTATTACTGAATAACTGGAATGTGATTTGGTAGATGTTTACAACAGATCCGATTTTTATAGCAATTGCGAGAAGCGAAGGGAGCACTATTGCACTATTCATGCTGATATCAAGTTTCACTGACTACCCTGTATTGTACTACAGGTACAGTAGTTTTCACTTCCAGAAACTGGGAATAATTCCAGAGGAATGCATCTGGATAACATTTCCCTGTTACCCTCCCCAGAAAAGAATTAGTCACCAAGGGCCCTATTCATAAAAACTAATTCAGGCCCTTTTCACATGAATATCATGTCTTTATGTGGAAAAAGTGTGGTGCGTGCTTTTATTTCTAGATAAAAAATCCTTTTCTGTGATTAATGGAGTTATTTGCCCCTGTCTGTAAATGGACTCCTCCCTGATTTGTTAAAGAGGAGATTGAAGCCCATAGCAGAACTGGGAGTGGGATGAAGAAGAAACTCCTGGCTTTTAAAGGTATAAATTAATGGTGTTTGAAAATGGTTACAGTATAAATTATTTGGCTGCTTAAGCAACAGAGTGCTAGAAAATGTAGAGGGAAAAGTGGTCAGTCCTTCCTGAACACAGAGATTTTTATGAAGTGGCATAACATTTTTCTTAAGGTTTACAGTTTCCTATTAACTTCTCAGTGTTGAGGAAGCCAAACCTTTCACTTTGTTTTGCGTTTCGCAAAATCCTGCTTCCAGCAGCAATGAGTTAATCATAATCGTGTGATAGCTTTAATCAGCCCACAAGGTTGATAAATTGGATTGATTGGCATCACATCGTTAGCATGTGAATTTTGGTGGAATTTTAATAGCCACCAGGGGTGCACAAGATTTATGGCAGAGTCAGCTTATGATTTTCTTTTGGTTGAATGCTCATTTTAATGTCCTGTAACATACACTAGACCTTGCCTACTGTTCAATTTGTGCTGTGACGAAGGGTTTCAGCATACTGTAAGTTCAGATCATTGCATTTCATGTGCGATACGGTATATAACTAAAATATTATGTTTTACTTCAATCACTCCAGGGAAAAGTATAGTTTTATTGAAGACATTTAATGCAGTTACAACTACAGCTGCAGAACACTTGAATGAGTCTCACACAGCAGTGAATATTTCTGGGTTTTGACGGATACAATCCCTGTCTTGGCTTTACCAAGAAAATATTTAGAGAAATTTGGGTAGGAGTCCCTTGGATGTTTATGACACTCACAATGTCAGTGAAATACGATGTATTACATGCATTAAAGTTATGAGAAATGCAATGGAAAGGACAAAAAAACCCAAGTTTGAGTTAGTGGTTCAGACTGTGTGAGTGTACAGATTGAATGCTCTGAGTGAAGATGACAAGGAGGGTAAAAAAGACTATTAGGGCTAACTTGATCCATATGATAAACCCTGATGCCAGTATATAGAAATAATGTGATAATGTCACCCACGTGAAACATGGAGAAACAAAATGTTTCCTGTCATAAGACCTAAGCCTTCAACTTGTTATGCAGTGATGTGTACCCCTTGCCTATAAATTAGATGTGTCTGTCAAATTATGATCACTCTCCAGATTTTACATAAAGCATAACAAAATTTTCAACTGTAAAATTTCCATTCATTTAAGGACAACATAGCAAAATGGCACCAATATCTTCTCCATTGTCCTATTTACTGTGGAGCCAACATTTCTTGTTACAAAATATACAAAAATACCAAATATCACTTCAGACTTTTCTTCATGCTGAGTTTTCTTGTTTGGGGTTTTTTTAATGGAGAGGGGGTGTTTGGTTTTGGGAATATTTTTGGTTGTTGTTGGGTTTTTGTTATTGTTGTTGCTGGTTTTTGGCAAAGTTTTACAATATTATACACTCAGATTATTTTTTATACAGTTAGGACATTGAATGCAGGGAAAAAATAATTTAGAAACAAAGGACCCTGAGAACTAAAATTCCTGAGTCATCCAATCCACTACAAAGATCAGCACTGCCACAGGGCAAAAGCCACAGAACTAAGAAAATTAGAGGCTGTATTGGGTTCTCAGTGCTTTGCTTTTTTTTTCTTCGTCTGATAAACTAAGCAATTGACTGCACTTGCAATTGACTATTAGCAGTCTTTTCAGGTGTTAGAACTAAGTGCTCCTTATTTTGGCATCCATTGGTCCATTGACCATTAAGCAACATAATTTAGAAGTACAGTCAGTTATCACTGTTTTGCTGAAAGAATGGCCCTCTGAACTTACATTTCTGATTGCACAGAGGCTCCATACTGGAGGGCATGTTTAGTGATCATTTTGTAATGGTATAAAAACATTAGAAACATGGAAATAAATGGAGCATTCTTGGGCAAATTAGATTAGCTTGAGCTCTTTCCACATGCAATTGGAGATGATCTAATTGGCCTGTGGCATTAAGTAAGTTATACTGAGTGTTTGAATATAATGCATGTATGCTTACAATAATAAATGCATTAGAAACATTTTTATTGTTGGTATCTCTCTTAACATACTTCCTGTTAGCATGAACTGCACAGTACTTGCCATAGCAAAATGAAATACTGCTTCATACCAGCATAAACTATTTTCCTCTGCCTGCAATTTCACCTCTTCTTGAGACCTCTTCCTAATCAAAGAACTGATCTTTCAAAGCAGAACATTCTTGAGGAGCAGCAGCTACACAGTACTGCATTGCTATTGAGGAGTTTCTGTGGTACATTTTAAAAACCTATAATCATTAAACATTTGCTACCATTGATAATGGATAGATAGATAGATAGATAGATAGATTGATAGGCGGGAAGATAGATGGGCAGATAGATTGTTAGCTTCTTTCTACGATGGCCAGCTTCACACACAGATCATCTTAATTTAGGTCCTGTTCATACTTGGATATGTCAGTGAATAAGCAAAGAGCATCCTTCCACAGCAAACAGACAAGGTAGTTTTTACTATAACATGTCTGGTTTTGTATGGATCTGTTTATAACAAGAAGTTCAAAGTCAGGCAGTCTTACTCTACTAGCTTTGTATATTGCAGAGAGCCTTAGGATAGCCACCACACATGAATTCATGACCCCACAGACTCCTCTGGAGTTTACCCAGTGAGGCCAGAATTTCCCTCTGCAGTTTACAGTGGTTGAAATACAATTTGTGATGACATCAATTAGATCCTCTGAAGACTAAAGAAACACTGGGGTTTGCTTTCAGAGTAGAAAATAATAACTTCTAATAGGCCAGTTTTGTTATTACCCTGGAAAACCGTTCTACCACTTTTCATTATGTTCTTCTGATGCTCATGAACCCAAAAAACTCTAAAAAGATAGATGGAGGGATGACAAGCAAGCAGGCTACAGGCAACATTAGACACAGAATATGTTTACTCTGTAATTCTTCCCTTTTAGCCAATAAATTTAATTTTGTGTTGAAATGAAGTAAAATACTTGACAGTATCATGTCGAGTATATACTGTTACAATAGTATTTTTGAGCAGGAGAAACTAACATCCAGGAAAAAAACAAGAGCTTCTCATATTAACCTTCTCCAACTGTTCTCTATATCCCTAAATCTCATTCAGCTACATTTTCTGCTTCGTATAAGTAATCAGCTGCAACTGAGTGACTCCAACCAAGTTACAACAGGGATGAATTTGGCTGTTAGTTACAAAGAGCTTTCTCTGACAGTGACTTCAGCCCTCAGAACAGTTTTCTAGGCATTGGGAAGTCTCAGGTTCATTATTACAATTTGGCCTGCAATAAAGAGAAAATAAATCAAAAAACCCAGTTCTACACCACCGTAGATGTCCTGGTCTTGACATAGTAGTTTTAACTTCCTAATCAAAGAACTGATCTTTCAAAGCAGAACATTCTTGAGGAGCAGCAGCTACACAGTACTGCATAGGAACATAACTGCTAAATGATGTCTCCTGTAAAAAAAAAAATTCTGAAAATTTGTGGTAATCACATGCATAAACAGATATAACAACAACACAACAACAAAAATCCCCTTAAAAAAAAAAAAAAGGCTGCATTTCTCACCTCCAAAACCCCTAGGAAAATATTAATGCAGAATTTATTCCTTTATCTAATTCTGTTTACTTCTCCATTACTGGTTCTACTTTTTACTTCAGTTAAAGACTTATTAGTAATAAAGATCACTGCATTTGTCATCACAAATATAAGAGGCTTTCTGCATGTCTGACCTGAAGGGAATTGCTAACTCATTGTAAGGAATTATACACACAGCACCAGCTCCCAGAGACAGTACACTTTTTGCATTTCCCCTCTGCTGTACTTTGTGCGTATGTGCAACATAATTTGAGTGGGAGATGAAACTTCCTCTGAAGTGGTATCTAACTGCCAAAATACACAGAAACTTTCAAAAAGGAATACCTCCCAAAACAGCTAATACAGCCCTGGCAGACCAGAAATTTGTTTAATATAATTAGACTTCTCTTCATCTCCTTTCTTTGTTTGTATCCCTTTTGACCCAAAGGTAGTCGTTGGGGCCTGGGAGGGAAGTAAGAGGTTTGAAATTTGCTTTCTCCTCAGGTTAGGACTTGCATTTCTGTGCACAGTGCCATCTGTTTATTCAGGTTCAAGCCTCTGCAGACAGCAGGGATGAAGCAAGGGAAGCCAATTTATTTCTTCCTTCTTCCAAGGCTTTTCTTGAATGGGTCTTTGCCCAGAAATTCTTCCAGTCCTAGCTGTTCCTCAGGTTTCTGTTTCATGTCTGTGAGGCTTCCTGTTGACTGCTCTACACTCTTCTGCAGTGTATCTGCTCTGCTCTTTTACATCCAACCCACACACCCACCACCACCTTCTCTGCAGTAAAAAGGGAAATTTCCCTTCAAACAGAGGTCAGTTTACACGAGGCTTGTTCGGATTGATGAATTCTTGATTTTTGTACCACTCAGAAAATTTACTCATCTGTTATATTCTATTTATTATGGAGAAAACATATTATTGTGTGTACTAGCTTTAAAAGGTTTCATCAAGCCTGAATGCCACTATATTAGGCCAAATCACAGCTCTCCACATTTTGCCACTGAACTAGAAAAGGATTTGTTTTTTTCCTGTGTGGGTTTGACCCCCATCTCCTATCCAAGTTCATATCCATAGATTTTGCAGGAATACAGGTAAGGTTCTTCACAAAATGATATCCCTTATGGCTGTTACTAGTAATCTTACTTATCTGAGAGGAGTTTTCTTAAGAGAAAGCAAGAGACAGGTACATGTGCTTAGACCTAGAACTTGTTTCTAGCACAATCTCTCAGTTTGCTCTATCTTCATAGTGTCTATCTCTGCTCCTGCTCCTGAGTGTTTCAGGCTTTTTGGGAGCATGATCCTTATCTCTGTGCAGTACAGTTCAGATTGCTCCAGAACAGTAAAAAAAAGGTTTAATCCCAAACCTTAGCTTTGTTGTGGATAGTTTCTCCTTTGCCAGTGTCCTACATTCTCATTTATATTCTCATACAAACAAGAATCAGATCCTAATTTTCTAATGGGATTTGACGTTGAAAGAACACTTCACATCAAAGATCTAAATTGGCTGCTTTTGAATTCAATTCTGAATTAAATGGAAAGCGGCTTCGTCTCTCAGTATAAATCTCTAATGGTATCTGGCCTTGCTGACATTTACAGGACTGCTGCTCTATATTTTCACTGATACAAGAACTCTCTCTGGGGAAAACACCATCAAACTGTAGCTCTTCTGGCAGCTTTCTTCAGTCAAATTTCTTTGCATCCACTTCCCTTCTCATTATTTTGAAGTGGAAATCCCACGGCTGTAAACTCGAAAACACATTATATCAAGTCAAATCATGACTGTAGTTACTGGATTTTTCTAGCTCTGGTGTCTCTGTGTCTAATTTAAACTTCATGTCTCACTTTCTGTTTGATCCAAAATTTTCTCACCAGAAAGAAAGGCAGAAAACTAGTTAGCTATCCCTACTTTATTTTCATTTCAAAAATGAATTGATTCTGGGGGAAAAAAAAAAAAAAGAAAGAACAGTATGCCCATTTTCCTTTTTTTTCAGTTTAACATGAGAGTGTAGTGCAATGCCCAGCTCTATACATCTGATTTGATGTATAGAGGGCTCCAGATGGTGATTCAAAGCACTCACACGAAGAGCCTATATTGACTGCATGTGAATGCTGCTCAGGTATGAAACAGACACCCAGGGATAGGGGGACTGCACACCAAAATATGTCACTAGCCCATCTATCCAACTTTCAATTTCCAGTAGTAACCATACCAGATCCTTCAGCTGATTCTTATCTAAATACAGGAAATCCAGAGGTAAATTGTTGGGAAAAACTATGTAGCAATGAGAATTTCCTAATTAATCCTCAATGAATATTGAGGGTTTGAATAGCTTTATCTTCTAAATCTTACCTTTAGGTGCCGAGTACTAAAGTTGTTACATGCTCAGCCTTATGTGGCTTTAGCAAGCTTTTCTAAAAAATATGCAATATGTTCAAAGGGCCCATTGTACATTCTCTGTAAAGGATTTAATTTTATTAATGTACAACTCGCTGCATTCCAGATTCTGTGTACAACTTGTTCAGGCTCCTTTCAGGACCATCAGTCTCTGTCAGTCTGTAAAGGCTGAAACTCTTATCTTTGTGAAAGCTGGAGTGCAGGTAAGTACAGGGCTGTTTCATAATCAGGTCACAAAGTACCTGCGCTTTGTTTGTGGGTTTGTTTTTATTATTTTTGAAGGATTTTGCTCTTTTCAAAAGAAATTATTCTAGTGCTGTCAAGGCAGAACCATGTTCTCAATTTTATTACCCTTACAAGTATTAGAGAATTTGAGGATTCAGCAATATTTTCTTTTCTTCCAGCTTTCACTGTTGTTCATGCTATGGATGTTGTTTATGAATGAAGAACAGTTATAAAAGGAGGCTGATAAAGACTAATCTAAAATCATTATCAGCAACTAATCCCGGGGTTTGGGAGTACAATAAATGAATAGAGTATTCTGCACTTGAATGCTGTTCATCGTATATAAGCTTTCACCGAAGTGCCAAAACTTCTCCCCTGAATATTAGTCAGTCTTAAGATGTACCAAAATCTAAAATAACTTATTCAACAGACACGTTACTCGTTCTGATTTGTTTAAAGCAAGTTTGCATGAAATGTAAAATGTGACTTCTGTTGAGCTATACTTATCCTCCCCTGCATGAGATTTTAAAGGTTGCTTTAGGATTAAAAATTAATTCAAGGTCTCTGGGCTAAATTCTGATCTCACATTTCACCAATGTCAAGCATTACCTGGCAAAGAATGAAGTGTCTCTGGGTTATATCAGTATAAGTAGGTGTGCAAATTTGGGGCCCAAGTTACTATGACAATAATTTCTTTTTACTCTGCAAATGTTCACGGAGTTTTCAGTGGTTTTGGCACATATTTTCAACAGTTGTTTCAAAGTAAAATGTAATAATTTCACTGAGAAAACCACAGATTTTGAGGCAAATACAAAAGTTAACATCTCTACTCAAAGATTTCCATTCAGAAATATCTTCGTTTTAACAGAACAGCAAGCTTCTATCCACAACAACAAAAAAAAATATTTTGCCACTGCCAAACAGTGAGTGACTGCACAGCTCCCACTAAAGTGCTACAGCAGTTAGTTGCATAGGCAAAGACTATTGAAATCCTCTGAAATCTTTAGGCTTAAAGCTACTAATTTTTATTGACAATTCTACTTCCATCAGTCTTTCTAACAATGAACTGAAAATATTTTTCCATATTCTTGATTTTTCCCGTACTGTTTATTTTGTCATCGTGTCAGTTTTACATAAAAGCAACACAATTATAACAAAGATTAAAACAAAAATACATTTTTCCTTGATTCATGAAATTTCATAATAAAACAAGGTTTTTACAATTAAATATTTTTGGGACTTTCATGTTATGTTTTTTTAGTGTGTTCATTAGTAGGAGCAGTGAGTGAATTTATTCACTTTGACTCAGTTTACTACAATGCCTGCATTTTACTTGTGGCAAAATCAAATGGTTTCGCTTTCCTTTTTTGATGGACTATATGTATTTTCACACAACACTCACTAAAAAAATAGCATTTATATTTACTCAGATGAACAAATTTAATTTATTTAGCCTACATCATCAATCAAAAGGTTTGTGACACATTTCCAAGACTTCCTTGATAAAACATTCTCTGTAAACCTCAAGTATTACAATTAACAAGCAGTTATTTTCCAATGTGTAAATAAAAATCATAATGAGACTGCATCCTGAAACATGGAAAAATGGGTAGTGAGGCACTGGAACAGGTTGCCCTGAGAAATTGTGGATGCCTCATCCCTGAAAATGTTCACAGCCCAGGCTGCATGGGACTTTGAGCAACCTGGTCTACTAAAAGGTGTCCCTGTCCACAACAGGGGGATTGGAATTGGATGGTCTTTAACGTCCCTTCTGGCTCAAGTAATTCTGTGACTCTGTAATTCTGAGATTAAATGAAAAAAAGAGCAGATTAAATGATTTAGAGTTAAAGCCCTAGATCCAGGTGTCTCTGGCTTTGGTATACCAGAGAGATCAGTCACAGTTTTTAACAGATCTCTTCTTAATTTTGAACAAAACCTGGAGTGGAATTTAGGCTCTTGGGGTTGTACGGGGGATTTTTTTGGGGAGTTATTTTTTTTATATTCACAAAACTGGGTTAGGGATATAATAGAAAATAAAATGTCTTTAGTGATGGGCATTTTTAATCTAAGTAAATAATACTCAGAGAAAAAAAGACAATGATATGACAGAGTAGAAATCAGATATTTTGTAGGGTAATATACAGGACAATGACATATAGCTATTGTTCTTTACCGCCTTATTTTTAACAGCTCTTTGTGGAAAGGCCTGGAGTTGCAGGTCACAGGGAAAAACCTTGTGTTTTAAAGAAAGCTTAAAATTGCAGATCTGAGTGCTTTATCATAGATCGACTCATATAACAAATCCTATAGTATTTCTACTATCATTTAGTGATGGGATTAAACATGATGGCCTGGATGGTCCTTTGTCTCAAGGAGACCATAAATCATAAGTCTTTCAAACTTGGAACAGGAACGATCCCTCCCCACAACCTCTGATTTTCACAGACATTTCATAGTCTCTGGCCCTCTGCTAGAGACAAGTAGATAGACCTTTGATCTTATGCTCTATGAGCCTGTGCAGTCTTTTATTATCATTCTATGAAAGTTTAGCTTCAAATAGAGCCTGTTCTCACTGTGTTCTGATTCTTTGTGTATCTTTCTTACTTTTCCTTACATTCCCTCATGTGTAGCCAGCATTAGCAAAGAATACCACCTCGCATGGATTTTATCTAATACTGCTTCCTATGGGGGCTGGATGTGCATGGGGAATGGCATTTGATAATCTCTGACTCCATTGTAAATTAAATTTAAATTAAAAGCAGCTGTTTCTTTTAAAGTGAAAGACACATCTGCATTAAATATAATACAACTTCATCTGCCTTGGGCTGCCAACACTTCAGTGAGTGTCAAATAGAAGATTCATATGGTTTTGGTCCTGTCACTGAGTGTCATCCATTTTGCTAATCCTTTTGATTTCTTTTCAGGAAGGTGGGAAGGAATTAATTTAAGTAGCCTTTAAATAGTTAAGTAATGATTTTCCTTTCTCCCCCTTGCAAAGTAGGCAGCTTGATGAATTCGAGTAGTCTAGTACTAAGGTTATCAATGTATGAGTAGTGTTTGCCTTTGATGGTGGGGACTCATGAACACTGGATTAACCAAAAACAGCAGAGGCAGTTGGGAACCAGGCAGCCCCAAACTCACAGCCACTCCTGGGAAAGACCTTTTCTGGAGGTTGGCATGTGGATGTTGCAGCTGTGAAAGCTCAGCAGATGAGTGGCTACAGGTGTTGGCTTCGTTTTTACTCCACATATATTTGTTTGAAAATGGGCATTGGTGCCAAAGACAAAGAAAGATTGAGCCAAGCTGTTAAAAAGAAAAAATTTGCTTGTGACACAATACAATCTGTGTTGCTTGTATGACAGCTATATGGTGTTCTGGAGAATTATGTTTATGAATAATAATAGGGGTTCTGGCAGTGTTGGTGGCAGCACTCAATGGAGAGTGAAACAAAGGGCATTTTGTTTCACGGTCATATCTTCTGTAGTCAGGCATTTTGGAATCCTATAATCACAGTGTTTCCCTTCCTAGTTTCAATTAGCTTCTTCCAGTCTTGTACACCTTTTTCCACTGGTTTAAGCAAGATTATCTAGCAGAGTTTTAAATTAAATGTCCTTAAAATTACTCATTCAGTTGTGATTGATTAGGTTGCCAAAACTGGCTCCATCTTCTGACAGGTGAGGAGAAGAAAAGAAGAAAAGAATGAAAACAAAAAGGAAAAAAGATGGAAAGGAAAGCTGTCTAGAAGGACTTTTTGTACAAATGTTTTATCTGAGGTGGAAACGAGGATAACCTCCTATCTTTACACTGTTCTGATAAACTGGCCAAAGCCAAAAATTCTGTAGGTTGAAAGAAAGAGCATTCCTTTAGAACAAAAAAAAGGCGACTTTTTCCAAATCAAATGTCTCTTATTATTATTGACTCCAGAAATGGACCTTGAAAACTTTTACTTCCTGAACAACTTCTTGTGACAAGGAAAAAAAAATTTTCTTCTTTGTCCCTTTCCCTACCATTTACTTCTCTACTTTTTTGTATCCTGGTGGAAGGAGAAAAAGAGAGGCATGGTGCAAATATCTGACTGGCACAGAAGGAATAGATTGGAGGAGATGGTATTCTGGAGATGAGAGGCATCCCCTTCCCAGCCTGCTGACCTCCAACATGGTGGTCATGCAGCAGTGCTGGGACCCTGACATCCATCAGATGCTCGGCTGGTGATGCCCCTTTCCTGGGATCCTGAAAAGTAAAACCGTATTGAAAGACAAAATATTATCCTCTCTGGTACAATTTTAAACTATTTCTCGTTCTTTCTGGACCACTTCCGTACTTGTTCACTTTACATTTTAAAACCAGATCTTGGAAAAAGTCCCAAAATAGCTCATCAAAATCACATGTCACATGCAAGAGACTGATTTATGGAGAATGCTGTCTTCAGAGAATTTGGTGGAAGTTGCATTCCTTTGCAGACTTTTTCTTTAAGGAAATAGACAATACAAACTACGAAAAATGGAGTATCTATTTTTCTATTCACAAACACAGATCTTTCCTTAAAAATAAAAGTCCTGGAGTACAAAGAGGATAATTCTGCCCAAAAATAGCCCCACATCTGTCTGTAAATATCTAGATATGTAATATACATATTATACATAATACGTGTATATGCAATTTGCTATTTCTTCTCAGGCAGGACAATATTTTACTTGCGTGTTTAATAGGCCTGTTTAAGTAATATTGAACAAATTAATTAGAGGATTTATGGGATTTGCCACACTAATGTGGACTATACCTGATTTTATCTTTGAGAAGGTACAGTGTCTTACACTTCTCAACAGTAAAGTAAAAGAAACCAAAAATGCAGAGTAATCTACCTATCGGCACTGATTTTCCTCCTAACGTAGCAATATATCTAGACCTTGAAGCACATATATTAGTGTCACTTGCAGATTTGAAATCTTGACAGTTCAGGAGATACTCACTATCAGGAACAGAACCTTTATTTCAAATGGCAACATTCTTACTGAGGACCAGTTGGAGCTACTCAGTTAGGTTTTGGGTACAGTTAGGTCTTGTTTATTCTCTACCCCATCCTGGTAAAGTAGTGATCCTTCAAAGGTATTTTTGATGGAGGGGGTTGTCTGTACACATACAGAACTTTTTTGCTATTTGTTTGGAAAGCAAATAAAACTAACTTGTAAGATTTCTCTATAAAGGCTTATATTTTTGACCTCCAGTTTGACCTTTACTTCAGGCCTTTACATTTTCTTGTATGATTTCTCCTGATTACTAATAACTTGTCAGGTGATCATGTCCCAGATCAGCTTGGTAATCCCTCCTTATTTCTCCCACTGCTTGAATAGAAACTCTAATAATTCAGCACCTTGTCCTTATGAAATGCCAAGCTGTCTTTGAATGTATATTCTCAGACTACTTAGACAACAGTACTCATTAACCAACTGGCAAAATTTTCCTTGGTGAAACTGAGAAGCAGCTTTATAGGCTTGACATGATTAATTCTTCTTTTTTACATAAACTAGGTTAATTTCTGCTTAGCTCAATGCCAGGTGTGGAGCCAGCGATCTCTCCTCTTTGTGGTTCCATGGCCACCTGTGAAGGAAGCAGGATTACCCTCCAATCTCTGTTGAAGGAACCCTGGCTGACATCCCTGTCCCTGCCCTATTCAAGATGGTGGGATGGAGTCCCTGCCAGTGAGGCCACTGCTTCAAACAGACTTGTCATGGCACTTGGATGCAGTTGCCTGGCTCCTTGTCCTGGCCAGCCCTCACCAGCCACTAAACAACCTGTTCCTGCTTGTTTCTCTTCTAATACTTTTTCCCTGGATAACTTGGACCCAACCAGATTACGATCCTGTCCCACTTTTTTTCTTTACAATGTGTCATATTATGAAGCATTTTTCTGTGCTTTGATTAGAGTTAATTAGTATACCAAACCACATTCCTGCTACTCAGAGTTTAAGTAATATGTGAGAAATAAGTTCTGAGAAAAGTAAGACACTTTCTGACAGGTGTTTTAAATTTTACATAGGTCAAGAAACTTCTCATTGCTCTGGGGTTTTGCTTTTTTTTAATCCTTTTGTAAAGTCAGTTCTCTATTGTGTCAGCTATGCTCCAAAAGCAGCAGACTATAAGCCAACGTATCTATTACCATGGAGCTCTGTCAGAAACTGTGATCAAGCCACAGGGGCTCCCTGGGAGGAGAGCAGAGCTGCTGTACTGACCCACAGCACAGTGCTCATGCTTCATGCAGATGTGCCTCGGGCAGGCTGGAGCCCCATCCCTTGGGAGACTGGCACACGAGACTGCTCTGTAGTTCCATCTGTCCTACCTGTGTGAAACTGCTGAATCACCAAAGAAACATCAGTGGGATTTGTAGGAATAAATTTTATCTTATAACATAATGGGGACACCATCAATGGACCCATTTCTGTTTTGATCAATAGCAAAGCTGTCTCACATTGTACGGATGCTTTTTGAGATATTTCTCTTTGTCATCCTCTCAGATGACAGGATATGCATGCCATTTTTAGACTATATACATAAAGCATATTAGTTAGCATATGACAGGCAAAACTAAAATGTTAAGAACTGTGAAAACTTGGGATAAACTTGAATATGTATGACCAGTAAAATGTGGAAAATTGCGAGGTAAGATAATAGAAGTACTTATTTCCTTTTTCCAAATTCTTAAGAAAATAAATGAAGAAGGTGAAGAAAGGGATTGAATCACTAGCCTCTTGACCAGAAAACCATCAAAAGCTTTTGTAGTTGTTGGTCGGCAGATTATTCCCAGAACTTTGTATTATTAAGCCACATATTGAACAACCATGTTTCCCAGCATTAAACTCTGAGGACTTCTATGGTAGCTGCTTCTAAGAAAAGGCAGGAAGGTTAATTGTGGTCTAATATTACAGTCTAACAGGCCAGTTGTCCAGTCAAGAATTCATGCCTCTGCATAGCTTGGCTTGGCAATGTCTTTAACTTTGTAGGTTAAAAACAGCCTTATTCTGTTCATTGTGCCTTACATTGAACCTCTCCTACTGATATGGATAACCAGGAACATCTACAGAATAGTGTCTTTAATTATTTAGAGATTTTATGGGGCTTTAAATATAACATGTTGCTGCAAATAGTTATTCTTGGCTTGTCAGTGAAAACAAATATCTCTATGTGTCTCTTGACTCCTTTCGGCATTCCCCTCCCACAATACTGGATAAAAATGTTCTCTCAGCCACTGCTTACAAGAGTCAAGACATAGCCAGATTTTCATGCAGAGAACACAGTCAGCTGTTTGGATGCAGAACTAGATGTTTTGGTCCAAAAGAGAAATGTGCTCTAGAGTACAATGATGTATTGGACCATTTTGCATGTATATTCTTGGGAAATCAATTGTGTCACTGTAATGTGGCCATATGTCACATAAAGTCATACATGTTACGAATTCTAACAGTGTTCAGATCCAGAATCTCTACTAGCAATGGAGTAGAGCATTATCACACAGAGCTTTGTTACAAAAGTAAACTGCAGACCTGATAGTGGATTCCTCATTTCAGGATGTACTGACTATATTTGTTTCATGGAAGAGATTAATGGAATGTTTAAACAGAGATTTTGCAGCCTTCATCTTTGTTGGTAGATGCTTTTGTCTTTCTGTCTTAACTTGAAGCATCATGTGTCTTTCAATGGAGCTACTTGACAGTTGACATTTTCTGCTTTTACTTCTACTCCAGCTGCTAATTGCATATTTACAATCCTTCAATCAAGAGGAAAAGAGAAACAGATTTGAAAAAATTTCAGTCTGTCAAGCAAACCATACATGTAATGAAACATCCACTCATTAAATATGGAGAACTTTTATGGCTTTAATAATAAGTGTTATAAAGGGCACAAAGGTATTATTAATTCTGAAGGAATGCAGGGCTGGAAAAACAATAAGTCATTTTGACAGTTGCTATGAAGACTATTACTAAATGTTATGTTTATTTGAATAGGTTCAATTTATAAAACAAGACCCATAAAAAAATCTACAGCCTAATCAATTGACATGCCCTGTTACAATCAACAGCTAATGGAGTAAGGTTCTGATATATTGATTAAAGACTGAATTGTGATCCTGGATTTTATAAAATTAAGATAATTGGTAATGTGTGCTGCTTCTGTACATTAAATTAAACATTGTGGCAATTAATTGAATTGCCATAATAAAAATTTAACACTGTAAATGTTTTTTCCTGAATTAAGGAAGTGATTTTTTTCTGAATGTGTGGTTATCTTTCTAAAAGGAATCCACAAATGTGTGTTTATTATGTAAATATAGCAAGATACAGGAGCTTTTGTTCCTGTGTTGTAATCACCGATTAATTCCTCCATATATCTCTCATGAAAATTAAATTTGGGGGACATAATAAATTCTCCTTTGTTTCTGAGTGTGCTGGTTGCAATCCCGAACATAATCAAGCAAGCTGACAGTATGTATGATTATATATGATACCACTCTGCAGGAGACAGTTCCAATATTGTATCTCCACTCCTCCATTCATTATTGGCAAACATGTGCCTGGAACTCACTGCAATGTTACAACTGGCATTTTGAAATACTGTGATTTCTTTTTCTTCTAGCCAGGACTTGTATTCCCCATAGGATTTATGTACTGCATTGTATTATTCAGTATATGTTCATGACTTCCACTACTGTTAGGAAAAGCTATGCGTATACATTCAGAGTAGAATATATCTCATAGTGGATTTCAGAAAATATAACACATGGTTACTTTAAAACATGAGGTTAACAAAATAAGAACAGAAAGACAAGGAAGAGGAAAACAAGCAATTTAATTTTAAAAACCATTCACCCAGTATGTTTGATTCTGTACCCACTCTTTTCATAGTAAATGATTAGTTACTTTTAAAAATTCAATGCAAGCTGGCATAAAGCTGGTAGCAAATCAAACTTGGGCCTACCCTGTTTAAAAACCTGAAATATGTTATTCATTTCAAAGGAGCAATTGCCCTGAAACCTGAAAACTGATAGACACCTTCAAAACACTCACTAGGTCAGAAAATACTCTTTAGTCTTTAGAAGACCTTAACTGAGTGTGGCAATAATAGCACCACAACAGACTGTGGCAGAGCTATGAAGGCTAACTGGTGCTTAGGCCACTATCATGGGGCTTACAAGCTCAGATTGCAGTTGTGCCAAAATGCTATCAGCAAGCCACTTTCCCTCTCAGAGGCTCTGTCTCCACAAACTGAAAGTGAGGATACTGATAATGTTAACAGCTTAGATATCTACAGTCAAAGAGCAGAAGGATTTACATCAATACAGTTTATCAGTTCCATCAGTCGGATAAGGATGTAACCAGTGTAGCTGAGCCAGCTTGCAGAGAAGCACAAGTTTCTAGTAAGGCCAAATATCTCTGTAGATCACAAGGCATTCACAATCACCTCTTCTACTGTTTCTGTCTATTCAAAAGATGTTTTTTTTTTTCTTTTTGAGGGGTAGAATAAAATCTGATTTACTAGAGGCACCTGCTCCCTCACCCTCATTAAGCAGAAGAGGGGTTAAGAGACTATGTTTACCTGATCCTATGTAGGCAGCTGCAAGCCACCTTTGGCTCTGCATGGAGCAGATGTGGTCTGGGCACTTCCAAAGGCAAATCTGAGAAACAGTGACTAATGCTTCTGTCAAATGGGTCAAAGAAACATTTGTCAGGGCCATCTCAGGTCTAGCTAACATCGAGTCTGGGCAGAAGACCATGTGGACACCCTCGGAGCAGAGAGTGCTGGTCTCCTCCAAGACCAGGACGTGCCACCGTAACCAGCCTATGCTGGTCTGCTCGGGCAAGAAAGCACTGGGCTTGGTCTGGGAGGTCTCTTGAACCAAAATCTCAAATCTGGAAAGCTTTTGGCTTTCCAGATGCTTCCAGTAGATTGATGAATAGAGATGATGAAAAATAAAGGAAATAAAAGGCTACAAAATTAAATCTAAAACAAGTCTCTAACTTTGTACCCACTGCCTGTCAGAAAAGGTCGTCTCTTTTACAAGGCAGGAGATGCAAAACAAGAGCATCTGTAACTATTTGTAAATAGTGTCAAATTTATAGAGTTGATTTGACATGAGGAAAAAATATCCCTGGAAGAGACTTGCAAAACATTCAAAGTAGTTTATTTTGACATTTTAAAAACTTTTAAAATGTTATTCTGCTTAAAAATTTATCTAAATTTGCATTTTGCAAGTAAACGAAGGACATCAAAGTGAAATAAAGCATTTCATTTGGGTTCAAACAAAATGTTTATTTGGATCCAAAATATTGTCTTCATTTCAGCCAGAGAGCTGAAAAATATGCAGATATTTTTATAGTTTTTACTGTAACATCATTTTTTAATTTTATGTTTCCCTATTTCTCATATTTTCTATAAAGAATACTGGTGATTTTTCCTCTAATGAAATGTAGCGCATTTGATTTTTTTCATAAGCTACCACCCTCTTGTTAAAATGTTGACTTGAGTGATTTGCTGTTATCAGAATTGTTAATATTGTTATTACTTGAGGTCCTTCCAATGCAAAAATCTCATTTGCTTTTCACTATTCTCCTTTCTCCTCTGTTTTCTAAAATTTGATATTTCTTTAAATAACAGTTGCTTCCCTTCAATTATATTTTTACTTTTATATTTAAGGTGGAAATGACTGAAAGTTAGCAACAGCTATGAAACTTTTCGCTAGCTCAGTTTGGGGGAAAATTTTTTAAATGTTCATTGAATCACTTCAAAATTTAGAA
The DNA here is from genome assembly GCF_015832195.1 of Motacilla alba alba. Lineage (NCBI taxonomy): Eukaryota > Metazoa > Chordata > Aves > Passeriformes > Motacillidae > Motacilla > Motacilla alba. Next base: position 114,805,871 of record NC_052017.1, read on the forward strand.
AACTATTAAAAGCTGTGGGTAACAACCAAAAAAGAAAAAGCCTGAAGTTCATAAAAACTTTTTGAGATTTTTTCCTTCTTTTAGCCCTAGTTGTCTTTTTTCTGCTATATCCTTTTTCTAAAACTTTTTTCCCCTTCTTTTTTTCTTGTAGATCTGAATCAGAAAGGTCTATCTGCAATTTAGATTTATTGGAATAGAAGTAAAAAAAGAATAAGAGCAACTTTTCACTGTCAGATTTGTACAAAGAAGTCAGCACAAGTGAAAGCCAAGTTCTTTCCCATTTATCTCTTACTCTTCTTTATCTCTACTCACTTTCTCTATTTCAATCCTTTCCATCCCTCTTCCTTGCCTTTCTTTATACTTTTTTCCTCCCCTCTATCCCTACTTTTAGTTTTTTACCAGTCCTTCACACATCCCTACCTATTATCCAGGGACCTATTCAGCCACAGAAGTCTTGAATGTTAAGCGTGAGAAAGTGAAAGAAACTGTTGCAACGAGCATGATGATAGATGATTTCAGTAGGATTTTTGGGGGTTTTTTACTGAAATGCTTTAATATTTTCAGCCAAAAGTGTTCCTATCCTTTCAATATGTTAAAAAATAACCCCTGAAGGGTTGGTGTTGGTAGTATATATTACTATTGTTACAGAAGCCAGCCAGAGGGAGGAAATGACCTTTAAAATGAGAAGAAAATTCTCATTCCTTCCTGACTCTTCTCTGCTTTCCGTTTGCTCTGCATTTTCTCATTTTCTTATTTTTACATCCTTCTCTTCTCTCCTGCCAGTTCCTCCACACTTTTCATTTTCATTTTTTGGTGGTTGATGAATATAAGGCTTATAAGGCACTTGAAATCCACCTTATTAACCTAATTTGAATGCAGAGCACAAGGCCAAAGGTGAGATAGGCTGTATGTATCTAAACTCCACAAAGCCATGGGAGAAACTGAAACAAGAGAAAGAGTGTGGGGAATGTAGCAGCACATTTACCCTCTGGACTGCAGTTTCACACAGGTGTAGTTCTTAAGCACCATCCATCACCACATCCATGCACTGATCTCAGCATTTCTGGGTGCTGCTGTGTGACACCACTTTATCTTCAAAGTCACACTAAAGGATTTCCTTGGTGTTGTAATGGCTGACATGAAGAGGAGGGTGCTGTGGGTTATCGCTGCCTTCTAGAAGCTCTTTTTGTCCCCTTTGCTGGAGGCAAAACCAGAATCACTGCATGGCTGCTCCTTTAGGACAAAACTGGTCTGGATGTGACTGGAGCAGACAGAAGGGTGCTCTGCTCTGCCTTGTCTGTATTTGAGCTAGAGAGGAGCATCACCCAAGGGTTTCTGAAGGAGTCTAACTAGACCAGGACAGGAAGCACATAATTTCAATTCCCATGTCAAGTTCATACTTTGGAAAGAGCCATATGCACATATAAATGTCCTGTGCACTGCAGCAGCAAAAAATGTAGACAGGAGATTTAGTATAACAGTATCTATGTTGCAAACCAAATCAAGAAGTGCTGAAGAATCTCTTATAAATACACTTCTTTGGGAACAGATTCTGCAGAATGGATTCTTTGAAGAAAGATTCAGACATATGCTCACTCCTCTGCTAAGTGCCCCGAGAAACAAAGCTTCAGATGTCAGCAGGAAGTTAATATATAGAGTTGGGAAACCTTAGTGGAAGGTTGTGGAACAAATTCCTTAAGGAGTTTGACCTTCTATGAGCTTGTATAATGTTACAGGAGGAAAATGAAAACAAGAAAATCAAGATAAAAACATCAAAATAACTAATATCTGTCCAAAAGAAAAGAGAAAAATCAAAATTCTGGATTCATTTAATGTTTTTATTCGAAATAGGTTTCAAGAAAGGAAACCTATCTCTAGATCTTCTCACATAAACATGACAAAAGAAGAGTGAGAGGAGATTATTTTGCTTTCTTTTAGATTTCATATTTGAATAATCCAGTGGAGTAGCTGATTGTCATTCACAGTTTCTGGTCTAAAACTGTTTTACTCATTGCAAAAATTGCTGCATGGTTATATTGCGGTGACCATGGCCAAGAAACTAAGAACAAAACTCATTTCATTTGAAATGTTTGTTTTCTGGGCTTCATTATTAGTTTTAAGCGTTGGTACTTCCCTGCCCATGTGAATTTGGGGACTTCACTTCTCATAGCTGTTGCTCAAACTGATCTACTGAATTGACAAAATCCTATCCTCACATTCTTACTTGAAACCACCCTCCTTAAAATTGAACCCTGGATTTTTGGGATGTGACTCTTTCATGGGCCCAGTTTTGCACCTCATGCAGGCTGACACAACACAGAAATGGGCTCAGCCCAGATTTAGCCTGGAATGACCACAGATGTCTGGGGAATATTGCCTTCCTAGCAGTTTTATATAGTTAGATGCAGATGCTCTCCGTCCTTTTTGAACCCCTCGCAGTCATATCAGAGTCAGATTTGGATTTTGTTTGTTTGTTTTCAAAAATTTACCAAGTCAGACTGTTCTTTTCCTTGAAATGTATTTGTCCTGTACATGAAAGAAAAAGGGGAGAGGAGGAGCTGGCTGGCATATTCTGAACTACTATATATTGCAGAACAGGCTTCCAGTTGTCAGCGTCTGCACCCTGTAGAAGTATGGTTTCAATTTTACTTTTGAAATCTGAGTCGAGCAATGTTGCCAACACATATTTTTCCCTGTCAAAACATTTCACTTATTCCTGAGTCTGTAGACAGCTTTTAGGTTACATCTTTTCCCCAATCTTATTGAAACAGGATCTTCATTTCTTTTGAAATCATTTTTCATTAGTGTGGGAGCAAAAAGTAGATACTAGAGCTGATAAGTGGCAGCACCTGGCTTAAAGATGTTCCATCAGCTCTTGGTTTCTGTGCGATCACTTCTGATAATTGGAGGATGAAAACCAAAGCAGCAGTCACACTCAGATAGTGATAGGTGAAGACATTATCTTTCTTCTTTCTCTATGCCCTTAGTGCTTGCTGCCTGTGGTCCCTCTTGTTCTATGGAGCTGATAGAAAATGCAAAATGCAGAGTTAAGTTTCACATGTTACTTCAGCAAAAGATTTTTTTGACTAATTTGGTCGTGAGGACTGACTGTCCAGTTAGGCTTAAATTAGCTGAAAAAGCATATGCTTTTTGGGTTTTGTGAACAACTTATAAACTTATTCACATTTGTAGCTGTCTTAATTATTTTCAAACATATGCACACATTTCAGTCTAGAGGGTTTGTGCAAACAATTGTTGCAGCTGTTTGCTGTTCACTAGCTATTGTTCATGGCATACAGCAAAGTCATATGAACTACATTGTGTGATTCCTGCTTCGTACCTGGATGCCTGGCAAGACAATGAATAATAATTATACAGTAACAGACAATGTCATTTCACCCCTCCTCCACCACCCCAAACCCCCCAAAAAATTCCCAATTCAGATTATAAATTCTTTGTATTCAAACTAGTATATGCTCTGGAAACAACATGTCTGAGAATTTATAAACTCTAGAGGCAAATAACAATTCCCTTAACAACTATGAAACAGGATTCCTTACATTAAAGCACAAAGATATTCAGAATCAATCACTGTTTGTATTGTTTTCCAGCTGTATTTATTGTTTCATTCATGTTTCTGGATTAAAACCATCCCTATTTCCAACACAAAACTCCCCAACAATCTGAGTTTAATCACTTGCCTGACATCAGACTGCAAAGAAAGAGCAGATCTAAGCAGTATAGAGGGAAGATGACACAGTCTTGAAAGCTTCAGCTTTTATTTCTATCCCAGATTCCTAACAAGATGAGGATCAACAGCTGTACTGTTTGCAAGTCTGTGCATCAGCAACAGATTAGCCAATAGAAAGCCAAGCCAATAGAAAATATGGGCAGCAAGAGAGCCCCAGAGTTCCTGTAAAATTCTCTTTTCCAAGGCATGATCAGCTCTTCCTTAAATAATTCTTATTCAGCTGAGTTTAGCTCTGTCTTAAAGACTTTCTGAAATGCCAATTTTCCCAAGCAATCTATTGCAGTGCTGCATTTTTCTAGTATTGAAAATATTTCACACTACCTTTGCTGAAACTTCCTTGATGCAATTTCAGTCTACTGCTTTCTGTCCTGCCCAAATAAGACCTGATATAATTTTTTTCTATTCTTCCTTTTTATTTACCCTTTTGACATTGGACATCATGTCCACCCTTAGGGCCTCCTTTTTTATTCAGATAGCATCACCTGCTCAGTCTTTCCTTGGTGGCTGTGTTATAAAGATTGATCCTTCATCTTCCTCTTTGGATTTTCTACAAACATTCCATAATCATCTTAAGGTGGAGAAAATATTTCAAACTGTCTTACAGGAAGTATTTCTATTTATTCAATCTAAAGTGTTGTTTGGTTTTCTTTATAACAAAGCACTACTTAGGCATTGCGATCAATTATTATTTATAGCTCTTCTTTTGCTACCTAGTTAGCTGTTCTTCAGCTTGTCTTTGGGTAGCTGATGACTCTTTAGTAAATGTAGCATTTTGCACCTGTCCCTGCTGAATTTTGAGTCAGCTCACCATACTAACTTTTGAACCTGTTGCTCAGTCTCAGCTGAACAGACTTCAGTTGGCAGAGCTCAACTGACACTCAGTAATTTCTAACTCTGTTTCTGAAAACAATCAGCTCGAGGGGGAGAACATCCCCATGGAGAGGAAGGTTATGATGTGAACTTGATGCTACTTGGATGCCAGCAACCCAGTACAACATGACTCTGAGGGAAATGCAGCTTCATAGAAATATTTGTTTCAAAATTGAAGAGCTGTAAGGTTACTCATGTACTTACAGTCTTATGTCAGATAACTACTCTGGGGTGTTTTTCCTGTCATACATCCATCAGCTGCTAGAGAACTTACCACAAGGCTTCATGATCCTGGGGTTATGCTGACTGTAATTCTTGGGTCATTCCTTGGGTGATACAGGCTCCTGGAATTTAACTGAGAGATCCAGTACAGGAGACACTTAGTTAGAGAAAACGGTTTTCTAAAATGGCTGATATCATTAAAGGGGGGTTTTGAGAGCACAGTCTCACAGGCTACATCTTTATTAATGTTAGCAAAGAGTTAAATCCTCAATTGCATTCATTTTGTGAACAAACCTTTCATGGTATTGTAGCATCATGAAAGCTCATGAAGTATTGAACTTCTGAATTAAAAAAAATACAGAATATCACTTTGCTGAAACCACAACAGAAAGCATTTTTACTCCACAATATTTTGGTCTATGATACAAAAATTGGTACCTACAGATATGAGAAAAGAAATAGGCAATTTCTTTAAGTATAACATTCCTGTAATGTTGACGAAATGAAACTGCACATATTAAAAACAGTGTACAGACAGGAAGAGGAACAGAAGAGATATAAAGTGAATTGGAAAAATAAAGATCTCTTTGTACATGACCACTATTCGCATTAGTTATTAAATCTCAGCAGAACTACACACAAAAACAAAGACTGTAATTCAAAAGTTATAGTCAAATACCATTATATTCTGTGGTTACGGTTGGCTGAAGAATACATAATCCATACGATTGTCTTTTCATTATTTCTACTGAGTTTAAGAAAATTTCATATAAAAGAATATTACTGAGAAAAAGACTGTAAAAAATATTTCCCCCTGTTGGAAAGATATTGCATTTTGTTTTGGGGAATGTTGGGGCTTTTTACTGAAAAACAAAAAAACAAAACACTGAAAACAGAAGATATCATATTGATGGGTTGCTTGTTAGGGGATGCTGAAGTGCTGATAAAAAGAGAGATATCTGTGAGGAATTACAGACCATTCAAAATTATTTTGTCCTGGAATAAAGATTGATGATGAATTTATGGCTATTTCTTAGTCTTGATTGCCTAAGTGGAAACATACAAGCTGATTGCAGTGAAAGAAAACTGAAGGAAAAATTGACTGACATATGATAGGATGTTGAAATGTATGACTTGGGGATTTTAGATCTCTTTCTTCTATTTGAAATAAGAAGTTTAATCCCATGAGAATGTATAGAAAACAGAAGTGAGGTGGCTGAGAATTTTCTATTCCACATTTTCATGGACAGAAAGATTTTTTTTTTTTTACCAAACTGGGCTTTTTAAAGAGTTTACCCACACTTAAAATGCAACTTCATTTGTCTGAAAACAGAAATTCTTAACTTTCATAGCACAAAAATGAATGACCTAATTTTTCTTTTCTTTTTTTTTTTTTAATGAAGAATCAAAAGAGTAAGCCAAGGTTCATTAGTTGCCATCCTGTTTTTATCTGTGGTAGTCATGTGAGATGAGTAGTCTTAGAGTGCTAACTCTTAAGAAGATATCCTAGATGATTTTATAATAAACAAATGGCACAATAGGACATAAGAGTATGAACAAGAAAACAGAAAAAGGGGGGAAAAAAACAGCAAAACATTACTTTTTAAATTAAAAAAACCAAAGTAATTGAATTTAAAAATAAACTTGCCTTAAGTGATAAAAATACGAAAAAAAAATGAAAGTTTTGAACAATGTCAGCAATACCATGACTAAATATAAATGACAAAACATTACCTCATTGGTTTGTTCCAGCTGTGTCAAAATTCATTTTTTGCATTTGCTTTTCTATTCTCTTCAGTGTCCATAATAAATATCCTCATAAGAATCCAGCTGCTGACACAATTTTATATTTGACCAGCTGACTATCATGCATACCCCAATTTTAGGATTAAAGAGGGAAAATTAGTCTTTAGAAGGCTATTTTTCTTACCTTTAAATCCAAAGATGGTCACCCAGCTTAGTTGGTGAGACTATGTTAACGATGTCACAGTATGGCCCTGTATGGGTCATTCACTCAGGAGCTGGACTTAATGATCCTTGTGGGTCCCTTCCAGTGCTTTGTATTCTGTGTCATTCTTTGTATCTCACCTCCTTATGTTCCCATTATCCTGCCTTTTTTAATTCTGTGAACGTCAGGTGAAGAAATGGATAAGAGATCTGTAAATAATGCAGTGCAATATGAAGTGTATAGAGGTTCTGATTGCACAGCATGGTTGGGAAGGTCCATGTGCTTTCCTGAGAGTGCTTCTCTGCTACCTTTGGCTTGCAAATGAGTTCTGGATTGGACATGCCAGAGGAGATACATGCCTAGCTACACCACATTTACTCCTGATGCTTACAAAAAGCCACTTTAACATGTCTCACAGTACAGCTTCTCTGGATTACCTATGTGCTTGTATTTGAAATGTCTCATCCATGAGCAATGCATGGACATCCCAGCAGGTATAGGCAAGTTTAAATGAATGAAAAGGCTATATCACCACAGCAGGTAAAATTCTGCATTAGAAGTGAGTTATTGGCATGTAAGCAATACCAAACACTCACCATTTGCTAGGGACAGTTGGGGCCATATACAACAAAATCCTGCCTTGATGCTGCCCCTTCTCTTACCTGTATTACTAAGTGCTCATCATAACTACATCCTTCTTCCTGTTGGAGCCCTGTTGGATGCTGAGAATTTTAAACTTTCTGTGCTTAAAGGCACAGACCCACAAGAGAAAGCTGCATTTGACTTGAGGTTGTGAAGAAAGCTTCCAAAATTGATTGATAGTGCTGGGATTATGGGTGTGTAGTTGGTTAGAAGTGTGTAATATCACAAGGTGGAAAACGTAGAGTTTGGGATTTTAGAATATAGAAATAAATATGAATCAAGATGGAGGTTTTAGGGTGGAGACAGGTTGTTCTTCTTTACCTTTTTCTTCCTTCTTCTTCACAGGTTTGGGTGAGGTTTTGTAAGTGGACAGGAAGTCCACATTGAAGGCTTCCAGGGATCAGTTGTTGGGTTACAGGGAAAATAATCTAGGTGTCCTTTCTTAATTGGATAGTTTAGTCTTAAAAGACCTTGTAACAAGAGATAGTTAGCCATTTTGTGCCTTTCTAATGAAAAGCTGCCAAACTCATAGTTGTGAGACTGTTTTACTGATGAGAAATAATAAACACTCAGTCCAAACATGAACTACCATCTCAAGTGCCTTCAATCCAGACCCAGAGAAACAGATACTTCCTTATAATGGGAATGTTTTAGATGTAGTGAGGAATGGTCACTTTTCAAACTGAGAGCAATCCCAAGCTTTCTGTGTCCATATATTGTCTAATTTTTGAATAAGTAAATCCATCACAAAGCTGAGTGGCTCTTCTGCTTGATATGGTATTTGTGTACATGTACAAGGTATTTTCAAGTGTTATCTCTCTTCACCTTAAACATCATAAACATGAAAGTCTATAAAGTAATATGATTTGTTTCTCTAGAGACAAAAAAAGAGTACTTTAAGAAAATTTAAGGATTTATAGTAAATGTTTATGCCAAATAGCCTTTCAAGTTCTAAACACTTTCCAATCAATGCAGGGGTTCTTGGTAAACAAGATGTTTCTAACTAGGCCTCCGAGGCAGCATCCAAACCATAATCCCTTTTTCTTCCATCCATGACCAAACAGAAGTTGAGACAATATCCACTCTGCCCTCCTCTTCTAAACACAATCATCTCTTTCTAATTCTTTTATCTTTGTCCTAAAAAGCCTCTCATGATGAATGCTCACTAATTGTAATTAATTCCAATGCATCATTACCTTTGGCAATGCCTAATTTGAATAGGTTTTGATGCATTGACCTATTTAACATGGTGTTATGATTTAGCCCCAGATTGAAAAGCATATTGGTTTTTCCATAAGTAGATTTTTGTCTTGGCTCCTCTTTTTCTTTCTTTTTTTCTTTCTTTTTCTTTCTTTTTCTTTCTTTTTCTTTCTTTTTCTTTCTTTTTCTTCCTTTTATTATTTCTCCTTTTTAATTTCTTTAATTGTTGGGTGTTTTGGTTGGTTTTTTTTTAATGTTTAGTACCTGACAATCACATTGTGACTAATCTTGACTAACTATGTGTGTATATAGCCCTCTGGTGTGCTGTAGATTTAAGAAGAAGAGCTGGACAAATCCCAACATAGTCAAAACACTTTCTCTTGCCCTTGGGCTGGGGATAGGCCAGGACAATGACTTTCACTGAAGACCAGAAATATAAAATGTATCACATCTTTTGAACTGACATGTAGAATTTCCCAAAATGGAAACCACATGTCTCTAAAAATTTAAACACAGAGGTGGCTGCACTAGCATTATACTCACATCTGGAAGTAGCCATCTCTCACAGAGGCAGCTTTGTAAATCTTTTTGGGGGGCATCATCCTAAAATTCATTTTGCATGGGCTAAAATACAACAAGATACACTGAAAAACATGCAGCTAATGTAGAAACATAATATAAAGAATAGACAGGGACAAGAATAAAAGGACAGACATCAAATGGGAGAGAAGGGAAAGCAACTGGTGTCATTTCAGAAAAAATCATGAGTGTAACTTTTGTTTTTCTTTCTCTCCATGATTGCATTTGACAGAACGGTATAATTGTTATTGAACTGTTTGTTCAGTTTGCAAGTGTATGCTGAGTGTGACCAAATTAAATAATAACCTCTTATTCAAAAGAACAGTTTCCTGTGTGTACTCAAAACCACATCGTCTTTGTTGGCTGAAATAAGTTTTCAGTACATTTTGGCATAAAAGAACAGTTGGACACTGAGCAGAACTATCTGCCTTGTGCATCATCTTCAGGATTGCAAACTGCACCCAGACTTCACCCACTTTATTGCTGGTGGCAGTGAGGGGAGAAGCACTGTGACTTGACTTCTATCAAGTGGATCTGTATAAATTTAGGAGAAGTACTGCTTTTAGGCATCTAGTATGGAGGATTTGTTCCTGTGGCCACCAGAATGAGAAATTCTTCAACTTTCAGGTTGAACTGGAGGTAGGATTTCCTGATCTTCATCAGAGGTTTCTCTGGGCCTCTGATTTAGAGAACAGGTCTTAGGTATGTGAGCACAAGGGGGAAAAAACATGTTATGTATTTCTCTTTGAGTCTTGGTTGCTTTGCTAAAGAGATGCCTGGTGTGGAGGTCTCAGCAGGAAGCAAATGCCATGTGGGTTTGAGCTCTGTAAAAGAGAGATGGGTATATCAAATTCTGCAATATGGAATAGAACCATATTTTTATAAGGAGTGTTGACAACATTGAAAAGCTAAGCAGCAGGCCAGGAAAAGATTACCCATGCCCTTAACTGTCCCTCAGAAACGTGTGCCTCTCATTACACAATTAGGAAGCTCCACTACTGTGTAAATTTCAGTCCTAGTGCAAGAATTCAAGGGAAGCAAGTTCCAGTAGTGTCACACAGGTCTTCAAAGAGTTGAAGGTAGGTAGCTCTTCTAAGTAGAAAAAGGGCTTTAGCTTTTCTGCCTTCTCAGCTGTTGGAGACAGATTCCTGCCAAAAGGGCCAGCAGTTGGGAATGGCAAAAAAAAAAAGAAGTTATGTGCTCCTTTGAAACAGGTGCACTATGCCTGCAGCAAAGAGAAAGACACATGAGAACATGCATTTGCACAAGGAGGCATTAGAATAAAAAAGGCTTGAGCTGCAGAGACTGAAATATCTTTGCAAGATGGCAGGCAGCCAGAAAGCTGAAGAGTGGGGGGATGACTGCTTTTTCTTATTTTTCACATTTTTGATTGAAGACACTTGATTCTGATTTCAGCTACGTGGTTACATATTGATGCTTAAAATGTGAAATCAGCTGTTATTCAGAAGCTGATTTAACAAGCTAGGCAGGAATATCTGCCAGCGTAGCTAAGTTCGGAAATCAGGCATAGGTTTTCTGCCAAAAGAATTGGGAACCAAGAAACCATAACAAAACACAGCCACAGCAGCCAGTATATGTTGCTACAGATCAGACCTGTATTAAAAATATTTTCTCAGTATAACAGGAATATTTAGGTGTTTCTTAAAAGATTTTATTGAGTTTAAGGTAACACAGTTTGCATTTTACTATACAAAATGCTGCAGTGTCTTTCAGTGTATGCCTCTATTTCTATCCTTATGTGCAACTGAGTTCTTTATGCCTGCAGAATTCTAAAGTAATATGAAGATAGCTGTATATACCAAATATCTGTCAAAGGATTTAGCCTTTGTTATAACAGCCATGAGTTTGCAGGATGTACATGTAACCATCTGTACCTTTCCCTGAAGTGCTTATCTGTGTGATCCTTCAAAAAATTAAACCTATTCTTTGAGTCACACAGATACATATTTTTTCACTCACATGTAATTGGTGTTTAGAAAATAAAAGCTGTTATTCTCAGTTCCCATCTCTCAAACAATTTAACATTTTCTAAGAAAATATATACTTTATAAGTGAATCCAAGATCCCTCTAACTAAATATGTTCCATTTTCCTCACATCTTGAGAATTTTATTCTGCTTCTTCATTGACAAGCATAATGGAAAAAGTGGCACAGCAAGAGCTCTGCTTATTATTTGCCTTGATAGGCATAACTGGAAGGAGATGTTCTAAGCTCCAAGTATCTCAGGTAGCCATTTTAAAATATAATGTTTACAGTGGCTCCCTGAGCTAGAGAAAAGCCTTACAATTCTAAACTACTGTCTGATAACATCCTGTCCACTCGTTCTAGTTTATTTTGCTGAGGCTTTATATGGTGATAGAAAACAAATGTCACACAGTTGTAATTTTTAGGCTCAAAATTTTATGTCTGTTCACATTGCCTATAGTATCAAATTCTTCAAATTTTCTGACAATGCATATGAAGGTTTCTAACACAGAATCAAATCTTTTTGTCATCTTTTTGTCATAATCTCATTGCTGTAATGTCATCACCTTTGGCAATCGTGTCTGACAATTCATGAAAATGCAGATTGCCATCAATTCTACAAGGAAGGAGCCTTCAGATGCCAATGCATCCTTAGGGCAAAGAGTCAAACTACAAAGTTTATTGCTCTTCAAGTGGTCACATCCCTTTGGCATTTTTTCCCAGTCTTTCTCCTCCCTGAATCTTACACCAAAGAAAAGAAAGAAGTCACAGCCAGATGAACATTACTATACAGATATTTTTAGAAACTTTGATTCTGGATTTAGATGAGGTGGGTAACAAATTGAACTGTCAATTTCCATATCTTTTCTCTCAAATGATATATTTTGTTCGGATTTAAATTCTGTTTCTATTTGTTTTTCTATTCTGACTGTTATTGTTGAGGAACTCAAAATTAGGAAATATTAAATAAGTTTAAATGATTTTTTAATAGATGGTGGGAAAAAAAACAACCAAAATAAATAAAGCAAAACTAGAGCGGGCAGTGTCAAGAGTTGAAAAAATCGGGATATTTAAATTCAGTTGCCGTATATAAGAGTCATATGTGCATATTATGCAATTGTTAGGTTCTGTTAGGAAATAGCATGGTCTGCAGAACCTATCTAAACACTAAGAAAAATAGTTGTTTGACAAGGTCTACCCTGACCAGACATGAATTATGCCAAGGAAGATAAGAATGTGAAATCTATAATGTACACAGGAACTACAGTATAGAAGTCCATCTTAACCCATATGAATTTCCCAATAGCTTTTTTTCTGAGGCTGAAATAAATCAACCAGAATTAAGAAAGATTCAGTTCTATTTGTATTATTCTATATTCACATGGGAAATATCTTCTACTCCACTGAAAAGTCAGTCTTAAAAAAAAAAAGGAACAACAATCGATTTTTGTGTCTTGAAGACACATAAATTCTAGTGACTGATTATCACGGTGTGTAAGCACCAAAAAGCATAAGATCCGTTAGGACATCAGCATAACAAACATTTCTGAGACAGAACATAGAAAGTCACTGAGGATCAGAGGTAGAAGTTACCGACAGGTATCTGGTAAAAAACAAGATAATCTTGTCATCTGACATCTAATTGACTACATTCTGCTGTATTAATTAAGTCTTCATTGTTGAGGGTTATTCTTGGAGGGTACATTGTGTTTAGAGCAGCTCTTGCAATGTTTGTCAAATGCAATAGTGACTCTATGACTGACTCAAGTCTGTTGTTCACTGGCACCATGGAGATTCCTAGGAGCAAAGTTAAATAGGGTTAAGCTGCAAAAGAGGGCAGGGGAGAACAAAAAGGGATGAGAAGAAAAATTCGATACTAGAAGTATCAGACACAGATGAAAATCTAGAATAGTTTTATTAATTAATTCATTATTAAGATCAAAAATTTCAGGCTTTCTTTTCTGATATCACAGTTTCGCACTGTAAGGTAATAAGAGTTTCAGAAGAAAAACAATTAAGCAAATACTACAAAATTGCTTTTGAGATTAAGGAAAAAAATTACTATTAACCATCATACTGTTGTGTATAAACATACTATTTGTGCATGACCAGAGGACTACATGGACTCCAAGGTCATTAGCAAAAATTTAGTAATGTGCTGAGTTCTGAGTTACAGAGCTTATGCCTCAAAACCAAACTTAAACTTACAAACTGTACTTCTGTATCATAAAAAGGTACATAGCACACTAGGAACACAGCCTCGCACAATCAGGACCCGGATCACAGAGCCTCAGGAAGATCAGAGCTGATCCCATCTGCTTCATCATTCCTCAAATTGTTGAAGTCCCATCCTAATGCATGCAGTAAACTTTTTCATCCCTCTTAATTCTTTTATTCCTATGAAGTTCATTCCAATCACAAATATTTGTTGTTGCAACCATAGTGATAACAGATAATTACTGGGGACAGCACACTCAAAGCATTTTCAACAACTCTTTTTTAAAATTTGACTATATTAATGTCTCTCTGTGGCAATGCTGCAATAAAGATACAATGTTGATATAATTCTTACATCAGTTTTCAGTTATGACATTAAAAACTGTTCTGTTTAAGACTATTCCAGAAGCTATGAAGAGAGATCATTCTTTTATCTCAGCATTTTCCTGAGAAAATACAACTTCTCTGTATTTTCTTCAGAACTTCACATGTGCTTAAACTCTTCAGGGAAGACATCTACAGCCTTTAACACACTCTAAAAGTAGAATAAATTTCCAATGTTTGGTTTTACATGACTGAAATAAGTAAGGAACTTTTCTTGAGGGCACATTGATATAGGCATAAAGGAGAATTTGTACTACTTTCAGAGAAAATCCATTTCTTTCACATGACATAAAAAAAGAAAAGAAAAGCAAATGAAGTGAGTAGAGAGAAAATAAAAAAGCATGAAGAAGGAAATAATTGTATCTATTGTATTGTGTCTATTTATTTTCCAAATAAAATTGAGCAGAACACATTGTTATGGACCCAATGAGATTTTTGGGTGAGATATATAATCTAGAAATATTAAATAATTCTTACTTCTATTTTTGTATATTAGGCACTCATATATTCTGTAGCTTGAGTGTTTATGTGTGTATATGTACATGCACATATATTTGTATATGTATAGCACAGACACTTCTCAAGCTGTTAAAAACAGAACATATCCACCAGGAAGTGGAGCAGATCCAGCAAACAGCTTTCCTAGTTTTGCAGTGTGCCATTAGTATATGACAAGGAATGAAATAGAATTGCAATTAGATCTATGCAAGTAATGGAGAACAGATCTTAAATCTAGTAATCAAATTAATCAAGTAAGTTATCCAAGGAATTACTTCAGCAAAGTGTATTCTTAGTATGAAAAAGTGAGATTGAAATTGTCAGCAAAGAGGGATAGAGAGCTTTCTTGAAAGGCATGGCAGGGTTAGTGGTCCCTTAATTGGGCCCTTGGTAGGAAATCAGAGCAGAGAGATTGTTTTCATTGGATGCGTGAGAAATTGTGGAGATGTAAAATCAGTGGAGCATTAGAAGTTTAAATTTTTGTAAGTATAGGAAGGCTGTGAGCTGGCTAAAGGAAAACACAGTAGGAAATACCAAACTGGAAGTTTTAGCAGGAAAGGATTAAGATTGAACCTGACTTTTCTCTTTTGACTCCTCACTACTTAATGCACTAGAGTTTCTTTGCAACTCACTTTACCAAGTGAGTTTCTGCTTTTCCTGCTCATATATACAATTGGATTCTTTAATATTTTTGAGTGAATAGACCAAGTAAAAGCATCACATTAGAATATATTTACTCTGCTGTGAGTATCTGAAAATACAAAAGCCGCAGATTTAAAAAAGACAAGAACACAGCACAGCATACCTTAAAGAGGAACAACAACTCAACAGTATTAAGTGTATCACCCTCTCCAGATTTCCCATGGCATTTAAAATTAATAGGAATTGTTTAAAAGTGGAGAAAAATTAGGAGTGTAAAGCAAGAAGAGGAAAAAACAACCCACTTGATATATCTCAGTCTGGAGCCATGACATTTTTGACTAGGAAATGCAAACAATAGTTATAATGTAAAAAGACAATCCCACAGCCTACCCAAGCCCCCAAACTCACAGCAAATTCCTATCATGATACAGGAAGAAAAATTATATTTCCAATAAATTTTATTTGATTCATTGAAAAGACAACCTTGCTTGTGTTTTGGGTCCTTTTTTTTTATTTTATTTAGATTAAGAGGAAAAAAAATCTGGTAGGCAGAATTTTTTTCTTTTAGATGTCTAAACTGACTATATTCTGATATGGTGGTAATAAAAGATATTATCATCTGGTTTATGACCTACATATAAGATATTAAGTGATCCAAGTCTATGTCTTCTTGGACATATCACAAAAGCAGCTGCCCTGTACAGAATTCTCACCCTGAAAAAAAATTGCTTTAGTAGATCCCATGGAAGTCAGTGGGATGATGAAATCTTTCCAATAAACTTTCCTGTATGGATCAGTGCAGAAGGGACACAATGCTGACGGGGTCTCAGATTTTCCCTTAATCTTTCTTCAGCCATTTAGCTAGTAAATTTTTAAGAGGAGGAAAATCAAAGCCTGGGTGCAACCACAGAAAAAGATTATTCATTCTGGCACTGTGAATGAATATTCGGATAACAAGACACATATTTCAGTTCTACTCCCACGATATTAACTCCCTGGTTTTTCTGAAACCTGACTACTGTCTCATGACAAATTCCCTGGAGAGCAAAGTTGCAACTATTTTTTTTTGTTGTTGTTGAATAAAATAAAAATGTTTTCTCAGATTTTTCCTAAGCAGTTGTTTTCTGAATTTGCCAAATATGTCAGCTACCTCCGTGATTCACATGCCAAGGCTGCTCAAAAACCACCATCAAGACATGACTAGAGCTCTGCAGCTCATAAGGGGTTAAACTTGCTATTCTGAGCTGAGCCAATTTCACTTTGTATGTTCTGCAGTGCAGTGAAAGTTAATTCATTCTAAAGCACAGAGCTTTCCAGCAACATTGTTAATATTATAATGTTCCTTTGCTGCACTGTCCTAGCTAGTTTATTAGATGAAAGAAAAATACAGATGTGCTGACAAGCAGAGTTATACCTACCCATACCAGAAAAAATTTTATTAAAATTACTTTAAATCATTTTTATGCAGAAGTGTAAGCTCCTTTAAAATTCCAAAGTACTTATTTTGATTTTTAGTAGTATAGCTGATTACATTTGATATGGGCCTGCTGTTTGTTTTCTTTTAATAAAAAGGCATGCTTTTCTGATTGTGTGAGGATAATTTTTCTCTTTTTAAGCTGTAGTAGAATTTCCTGAATTAAAAGGTAATTGGGTTAGATGGGTGGTACACTTACAGATATAGAAAAAATTAATATACCAAAATAGTAACACAAAGACAGACATTACGTCTGTTTCTAATAGGAAAGCAAAGCAATAGTCCTAGAGTGATTTCTGGGGAAAATACAAAACCTGGTAGATCCCACATGCAATAGCTACAGTGAAACAAACAAACAAAAAAATCATGATATTTATGTGCAGAATGGAGTGAAGGTTGACAGCACATTCAAAGTCTAATGCATTTATTGGGCAGTCTCTTTCCTATCTGAGCTCTAGCAGTCAGATAAAGGCAGAAACAGTTTATTACAATATACAAAGACCTCTAAGAAAGTCATCTCACTGGTTAAAGTTTAGCAGTAGACAAACTGGGAATAAAGGTACCAAAACAAGATTTAACACCTTTTCTTCCGTTTCACTCCACCAACTCTGAATTCTAGTGGCTTTTGCATTATTTAAAGCTTATTTTGTGCCTGTATATTGTTGGATGTTTAGATCCCCTTGACACATGTATGAGGCAGTTGATTTTGCTTTCATTTCCAGGCCTTGAGTTCTAAACACCTATAGAACAATGTCATTACTATGGCATCAACGCACCTGAAAATCCACACAAACAGCTGACACCCTTCCATCCCTGACGAACTACCCAGCTTATTTCCAAGTCAGTGACTGTCATCACCTCCAAAGGCTGAGCTCTTTGCAAAACCCGCTGCTGAGGGCAGTGCAGCACAGCTCCTGTGCTGTCCAGAAGCTGATTTGAAGTGAGAGCAGGAGCACAAACATCAGGGTTTGGAGAGGCGGGTCTCTCCTCAGCAGTCATTCCAGTTGAAGTCTGGCCCAAATTCAGTGCTGGCTCCACAGGCTGAGCTATGAATTGGCTGCAAGTGGTCCAAACTGGAAGAAACTTTGGTAGGTGAAAGGTAAGAGGGTGTTGTGTTCATGTCTGTTGTTTGTCTCCATTACCTTCTGACAGTTCTGCTGGGCATTAGTTTAAACTATGACTGTCCTTAGACCGTAGTTCTCTTTTTAGTACCTCAAAACCAGCTGAAGACCCATTCTTCAAGAGACACTTGTAAGACAGTGTTCGTACCTTTCTTTGTTTCAGATTTTGAGAGTTTAGCCAGATAATTTGATTTAATTGCTCAGGACACAATGAAACACTGGGCAATTTCACTCAAAAAAAAGTTCAAAGATTTTAAAAGCTTCTCATGTGCATAAATGACTCACATTTCTCTATTTCTGATTTGATTCTAAAAGGGAAAGAAATAGTAAAAATGTAAAACTGAAAAATGCAATACTAAAAATAAGGATGTTTTTAAAAGTAAAAAGGTGGTGAAAATCAGATATGTTATAGGATCAGCTTACAGTTGAAAGAGTTATCATTTCCCTGAAATAGAGACAAAATATAATTCTTTATCCTCAGACATTTCTAAGTGTATTCATGCAAACAAGCAAAAAAGCAAGTGCAGTGTTTAGAGGCAGAAGAGTAACATGTTTCATTACATGAGGAAAATAGGAGAAACTGAATGAACAGGATGAAAAGACAGAGGTGAAAAGACAGAGCAGATGACAACAGACACTCCCATAAGGAAGAAAGTATGAGATAAATGCCAAGTAATTAGGAAAAGAATGAGGAAACCCAGAAAGTGACACATTAGTGATCTGTTGAGGGGAAAGCAGAGAATGATGTCTGTCGTGGTTTGAGAGGAAGTGAGTTTTTGGGAGGTGGTGGTGGTCAAACCAATAGGTGCTCAGATGTGAATATTGGCACCTAGTTTGGCCATTGAGGATATGGATACACCTCTGAGAACACAGGGGTTAAAAGCAAGGAACTCCCAGGGGAACTCTCTCTTGGTTCCGGTGGATGGAGAGGTCAGACCTCCCCTGCCCAGCTGCAGGCTGGGCGGGGGAGGAGAAGCCACGAGGCTGGAGGGAGGTAGGCCGGAGCCTTGGGCAGAGATGGGAGGTGAAGGCCCCTGGCCCCGGCAGGACAAGAGTGAGTCCCCCACAGATTATGGAAGGGTGGAAGAACTCAGTGAGGCATCGGGCAGCCCCCTTTCTCAGGAGAGAGAGATAGAGAGAGAGAGCTGCCAGTGCTACCTTGAAATTTGATAGCACTGGCCTGGCCGAGAAGGAGAAGGGGGGGCGGCGAGAAGAGTGCCCGGTAGGGCCAGCGTGGGAGTTCTGAACGAGTAGAGACTGTGATTTTAACCCTTCTGTGGGATGATGGAAACCTTGCAAATGCTGATCCTCCGGGAGCTGAAGGAGAAGAGAGACAGGGATAAAATAAGAGGAAATACGCAAGTGTGATGAAAGTTGTGAAGGTGAAGAATGACTGAGAGAAGTTGAGAAGAATTCTAGGTGGGAGGAGATGATGGAGTGGCTTTTGGCTGGACTTTTCTTGTATGGCCATGGACAGAACCTTTTCTGTAATACAGAGACTGCATTTTAGGGGGAGGCGATAGCTTGGTGCCAAAGGAGTGATGTGAGCGGAGACGACAGGTGATGAGGTGATGGTGCTCTCGAGACCCCTTGGCCCCAGGGGGTGAAATATCGGGGGGGACTAGTGTCCCAAAAAGGTGAGAGACTGTCGTTTTCTCCTGGAACTGGGCAAAGCATCCTTGAAAAGGGAAACCCTAAAAGCAGCTCTGGTCCATGTGCAGTGGTGAGAGCACTGAACATGGAAGGAAGAAGTCACGAAGGTGGTTGCTGAGTGACGGGGAAACACAACTGGACTCGGCTGTGTTTCCAGGGGAAACCTGTGGTGCAAGGGAGACTCCTCTCTCCTTGATGAAATGAGAGGTGATTGTCGGAAGGGTGAAGATGGACTGAGTTGATTATTTGAAGGGTGATGGACTGGATAAAGATCTAAGGTTTTGTTTTATGCTGTGGGAAATTGAGTGGGGGGAGGAGAAATGTTTGAGAGGTTTCCATTTTGCTCTGTGTGTTCATTTTATTATAATTGTAAGATAATAAAGTTTTTTCTTGTTCACAAGTGGAGGCCTGCTTTGCTCTGTCTCTGATCGCATCTCACAGCAGACACCAGGGAAGATATGTTTTCATGGGGGCACTGGCATTGCGCCAGCGCCAAACCATGACAATGTCCTTCATGTGGGACATTTGAATATGAAGATACTGCATCTAAAATTTCCATAAATGAAAATATTTTCATCGTGTTCTGGAAATTCTCCTTTTTATTTTTTCCAAGCTATCTCAGAACTGACTTTCTTTTCTAGAACTTCTACAGGTTCTTAGAATTATCTAAGTTCACCTCAATCTCAAAATTGGACAGCTTGTAAAATTAGCTGCCTTGCATGTATCAGAGAGAATGATTCAAAGATGATATAAATTTGATCTGAAGATTTCTCAAATGAATAAACAAAGCTAGAAATAAAGTTGACTAACAAACCAGGCCCAGAGCATGAGGATTTAACCTTGGTGGACAACCGTGAATGGCTAATTAAAAAAATAATTACAAGGAGCAATCCCAGACATGGGAAGGCATGGGAAGGCACAGGAAGGCATGGGAAGACATGGGAGGGCTAGCAGACCAGCACTGGGTCTTTGGACAGCATTGTAAGTGTAAGTCTAGTGAAAACTAGAGGACCTTTAAAGTCCCTTCCAACTCAAGCCATTCTATGACTCTGTGATTCTATGTCCAAAAATGAGGATCTGACCATGTTTTCAAGCTCCTGGGCTCACCATCCTTCACCATCCCGATATATACAGTGTGGTATGACATATAGCTACTGCCTTTTGAGGCTAGAGCTTTCAGAAAGAGGAAACCAACACTGTATGGACCAGATGAACTTCAACCAAGCTCCCAGTAACTGCAAGTATTTGAAAGTCCACTTAGATGTTACTGCTTTTCTGTTTGTTCCAGTATGAGGTTGTTGGGGCAAGCTGACCCTGGCTGTGCTCCAGGTGCTCACCAAAGCTGCTTCATTACTCCCCTCCTCTGCTGGACAGAGGAGAGAAAATAAAATCAAAGACTAGATTCTTATCTTAGCGATAAGAACAGTGATAAATCAGTCACCAAGTACTGTCATAGGTCAAAACAGCCTCAACTTAGATAAATAAATTTAATTAATTGAACCCTTTCCATTTTCCAGAGCTCGGCTTCACTTGTGATTTCTCTACATGCTCCCTGCTGCAGCACAGGAGGAGGGGGAATGGAGATTTGGTCAGTCACAGGTTGTCTCTGCTGCTCTTTTCTCCTCATTCTCTGCCCCTGTCCCAGCACACAGTCCTTCCAACAGGAGAGAATCCTCCACAAAGCTCTCCATAACCATTCTTAAATACATTACCTCAGAGGCACTACTGCCATCACTGATGAGCTCAGCCTTGGGCTGGCAACAGGTCCATCTAGGATCTGGCTGGCATTGGCTCTGTCAGACATGGGAGAAGCTTGTGGCAGCTTTTCATAGAAACCACCCCTCTAGCCACCCTTGCTACCAAAACTTTTCCACAAAAACCCAATGCAGCTGTATGTGTTTCTATATGAGTATAATTTGTTGGCAAAAAACTCAACATGAGCTGGCAGCTTGCACTCATAGCACAGAAGGACAACCATATCCTGTGCTGCATGGAAAGGAACATCGCCAGGAGGCCAAGGCAGGTGATATTCTCCTTCTATTACACTCTGGTGAGACCTACCTTGAGTGCTGTATTGAGCTCTGGAGTCCTCAACACAAGAAAGGTTTGAACCTTATAGGTCATGTCCAGAGGAGGACGTTAATAAGAGAGTTAATAAGGGCGCTTTCATCACCTTTCCTCTGCAGACAGGCTGAGAAAATTGGGGCTGCTCAGCCCGGAGAAGAGAAGGTTGCTTGGAGACCTCGTAGCACCTTCCCATATCTCAAGGAGGCCTGCAGGGAAAGCCATAGAGAGACTTTTCTTCAGGAACTGTGGCGTTAAGCCAAGGGGGCATGGGTACAAACTGAAACAGAGTAGGTTTAGATTAGATGTTAGGAAGAAATTCTTCACTGTGAGGATGGTGAGGCTGAGGCACTGGAATAGGTTGCCCAGAGAAGTTGTGGGTGTATCAGTCCTTGCAGTGTTGAAGGCCAGGTTGGATGGGGCTTTAAGCCACACGGTCCAGTGAAAGGTATACTTGGTCATGGCAGGGTGATTGGAACTAGATGATCTTTAGGGTCTCTTCCAAGCCAAACCATTCTATGATACTGTGATTCTAATTTATAAATTTAATACATTTTGCTCTGTCACTATAGTGAAAATATTTATTTCATGCAGCAGTCAACATGTGATCTCCTATTATTTTTAAACCATAATTTTGCCTTTGCTCTTAGAACATGTTGTTTAGATGAAATCTAGGCTCACAGACATGCTGGATGAGAAATATTTTTTCCCAAATATTGTTGTTTTCATAGAGCTAAGTGCAAAATTGCACATTCAGAGACAAAAATGAGAGGGAGAGCCAGAGGACAGATATATATACTGTAAAGCTGTTAAAATACAATGGATACGTGGTTTCATATAAATTTGTAGGTGTCATGTTGGAATAAAAGGCTGTTTATGACTCAGGATAAATAATGAGAAAAATAATTAAAATAGTCAGGTGACAGCCTAGTGTACAGTTCCACTGAGGTTAATAGGAAACTAATCCTTAATTCCACACTTCATAAAATTACTGATATTGAAAAGGCGAGATTGGAATACAAAAATGTTATGGGTCCTGAGAAGATACCTCACAGTGAGACATTTAGTATCTGTTTTATTCACTTCAATAAAGAGAGAGTTCAAGGTTCTTGATCATAGACCCTAGTACTGTGTAGAAAATAGCAGATACTAGAAAGTAATTTAATCTAACAGAGAAAGGCATAACAGGAACAAAAGGGCTCAAAGCATAAGGCAAGCAAAATTCCAATTAAAAATAAAGAACAAATGCTCCTGAATGAACATTATAAATTGTTAGAACCAAACCTGAAAAGGAATTGGGTCTTTTCCATCTCTGCATGTCTTCAAAACAAATACCCAAAACTTGAACAAGAAAGGTATTTAAGCAAAACACAGAACTATTTGGCTTGATATGGAGGAAAGCTGAATGAAACTTAGTGGCCTATGATTTAGAAGAGGAAGTCAGACTAAACTATCTAATAGTCCCTTCTGACCTCACACACTATGAATCTATGAAGAAATCTCTGAAAGTGCTATGAATCACCACTTTGCAAAAATCCATTTTCTTCTTGCCTCTAAGACAAGGTAGATCCTTCAGTGCTTTGAGGGTAAATTTCTGCACTGGGCAAATCTGCCTTGGAAGCGATGGATGTGTTGATGCCTACTATACGTTAGGCTGTCTTCTTGCATTGATTTCACACTGGCTAGTTGTATCACATATCTGTGCTGGTAGTTGCCATGGTTCTGGCAACTTCTGGTTATAACACTAATTGTGACACTATTTTCACTTTTTATATGAAGATTTGGATTGCACATCTTCTTACTGCCCCTGTTCTGTAGGCCACTCTTTGGTCTCTACCCCTCTTTGAAAGTAGGTACCAAAACAGTTGTATAGGAGATGTCTAATTCTGACCTTATCAGAAGAATCTGCATTGATTTTACTGTCTGAAGAGAAATGCAGATGATAGCCAGATAGATGGAATCCATCCAAGCCAAACCCTTAGGATTCTGATAAGCAAAAAAGCAAACCTTAAAAAGTATAAAAAATGGGCAGGATAAAATGAAAGTGAATTCTGCCTTAATTCCAGACCTATGACATTATACATAGCAGTTTATAGGAAAAAAAAAAAAAAGAGCTCTCTGAGCAGAAGATTTCTAGGGAATCTAGTCAAAAGATAAAAATAGTGATAAGTTTCAAAGAGAGAACTCTATAAAGTCAAAAAATGAGCAAAGATGGGCAAGAAAGAGGCATTTCTGGAATAAAGAGTCTGCACTGTATTTTTACCAGGAGGGCATATTTTAATTTCCAACAGGAACATGGTTGTTTTCCACAGAGGAAAGACTGAAAGTCAGTACCATCTGAAATTTGCTCTATTCTCTCAGGATGAATCCTTTCTTGGAATATGAGGGGCAGGCAGCTGATTTGGAGAGATATTACTTATATACCTATGAGCTGGCTTTGCTGTATGGATTTTTTTTGGGCAGGTTCCTGTGTAAATTTTACAGCAGTGTATCACAGTTTGTTTAGCAAAAAAGTAATAAAGTTAAAACCATATCAGTAGGAAAAAAAAAACAAACTCTCTATATACCATGATTATGAATTTGTGTTTGAGATGTTAACACCTCTATATATCCTGAAGTAATTATTTTACTTTTTCTTATGACCAGTTCCAAACCCTCAGAGTTTTGGGTTTTTTTAATACCCCAAAATATCTTCCTTTGCTATTACAGAAGATTAGTTACAAAAAAGAGGGAGATATTAATCCAGTAAAGGTCATATCATTTTGATTACAGCCAGTAAAACAGACTGCTTATCTCTAGCATAAAGAAATGGTACATATCTGAAAAGTTTTAATCTCATTTCACCAAAAAAAAAAAAAAAGGAAAAAATGTAAAAAAAAAGCTTCCATTTCTTTACTATTAATCCCTACAAATCTGCACAGCTCATTTTAATGCCATGCTAACTAAATGGAATTACTTTGACAATGCCCATCCTTGAACCCCCCCACCTCAGGATTTTGTAAAGTTTTTGTTTCCCTCATCCTCCACTTTTATTACTTGAAATGCTTTTTTCTGAGCATTTGTCTACAGGCAACCTGAAATTTCATTTCCTTGTAAATTTCTGCATCCTATAGTTAGGTAATTGTGTTGTATTATTTATCAAGAGCTAACTGTCCGTTCACACTCTGCAGATGTAGACAAAGACATGTGTCCTGCCCTGAGGAGCTTGTAGGCTAATTTAAACACTCTTATACCATGAACAGTATACATGTTTAAGATAAAATCGGCAGGTCTGGTGTGGTGATTAATCTCAAACATGGCTTACAAAGTTAGCATTATTGATTTCAAGTGTACTACTTATATGACTAAATTGTGAAGTGCAAAAGTGTTTGCAAATTAGATTTTTTAAAAGCTGATTTTTAAATGTAGCATGCAATGACTGTATTATATTTGATAAATGAATGATTCCAGAATGCTTGGGAAAAGTATACTACAAAGAATGGAGCTAAAATATTCATCTCAAAAAGGTGATCTTGCTACAGTATCAAAAAAGGTGAAGAATCAGAAATTTGGATTTTTTTATGAAACTGGCATGTCCCCCTACTAGCTGTTTTTCATATATTGAAATGTTTGATTATTTCAATTGTCTTCAATTATAAGCATTAGTATGTAGCTAAGACACTTCTAGTGGAAAATTAACAATTAAATGTCTTTGACTTTGAGTTCAGAATATGAAAACTGGCAGGTATCCATTTTATCTTACAGTTTCAGTGAAGCAGAGGGGGGAGGGTGAGAAGGGTACAAGAATTTGTCTTTTTCACTCAGTGATAGAGAGTAATATCCCTTACAGGTGAGATGAAGAGGCACAGAAAATTAGGCAAGGAGGTTGTTGAATGCAGAGAGGGAAGGAGCCTTCCTCTTGTCCCTCAGACAGTAGTCTGATACGTGCAAGCCTTTTGCAGCAGTTCACAGGGCACCCGGCAACATTCCATTGTTTCCTGTGCCTCTCAGAGGAAAGGCAAAGAGGATTAGTGGCCCTTGGTCTTGCCAAGCACAGCTCATGTTGGAGAGAGCTGCTGATGGTTATGAACTGCGCCTGCTTCCTACCCCACCTCTCTTCAGCTTTCCATCATCTAATGCTCTTTCTAACTCACACACATCACAGTTACACTGCAACCCAGTGCAGCACCGGGTTCCAGAATCTAGTACTGAATGAGTTCTGTTCAACTCTGGAAAAAAATACAGCGACAGCTCTGCACAGGAAGGTTGGGCTGAACACCATCTTTTGGAGGGAGTGAGCACCTTTCTGCACAGCTGCAGTACCTTACACGTGTAGTGTGATTCAGAGCACCCTTTTGTTTCCCCAGTTATCCAGGCCATGTTATACTATGTTCCCATAGTACTACAGACATCTGGTCCGTGTTTCTAGCAACATGAAGGAATCTAGACTTCACCGCCTCAGTGTTCTTTGCTCACAGCTGGCTGTAGTGTTTTTGCAATGATATTTTTGTTCATTTTGAACAAGTTCCACCAAGTGTTTTGACTTTACTTTGGGAGAAAGTTGGTGAAGCCTGTTTTGGCCCTTGAAAAATTTCTGTGCATCTTTTATTTTTCTCCTGAGTTATTTTTTTTTTACTGCGCTTGCCCTGGAACTGCCCTTCATGTGTTTTAATACTTCAGTTATCTCCAAATAACAGGTCACAAACCTTCACTAACTGCATTTAGACAACTCATATATG
This sequence comes from Motacilla alba alba, assembly GCF_015832195.1. Classification (NCBI taxonomy): domain Eukaryota; kingdom Metazoa; phylum Chordata; class Aves; order Passeriformes; family Motacillidae; genus Motacilla; species Motacilla alba. The sequence continues at coordinate 114,831,840 of NC_052017.1, forward strand.
ACACATGGGGGGTTTTTTTCCCAGCATCTCCAGCAATGAAAAACTGTAGAGGTGGTGTCAAAGTTAAATACTCCATAGGAGCACTACTTGGTTCCTCAGAAGACTTCATGTTTAAAAAAAGACATGTTTCTTGGAGATAAAGATAGTGAAACTGTTCAATATGAGGGCCCAGGCTAATAGAAGTGTCCTTCTCAAAAATAAGGAAATCCAGGTAAAGTTCTATGGTTGGATAGTCCAGACCATAGCTGCTCTGTTGGTTTAAGGAAGCAAATTTCTTTTGGCTAGCTGAGGATCACTCAATTTTTTGTTATTTGTTTTCTCCCTCTTCAAAATTATCGGCTGCACCCAAATATCTCTACCACACCTGCTCTTCATCTTCATTTACTGGGTCTACTGTACCTTCATTTCTCAGATTTTGCCCGGAAATCCCAACAGATTATTTCTGCCTAACCAGCTTCCATTAGGGACAGCCCACTAAACAAGGCTGCTGCTGCCCAGCTTCATGTAGTTTCTTCTCAGGGCCACCGTTACAACCCAAGCTGCGGCTGAAAAAACAAGATGTTGACATTGCTGCTGGTACTAGCACCAGGAGAAAGAAAATTCTTTGAGTGTGCTGCTGCCGTCCTACTTTACTGCAATATTTCTAGTGTAGTAGGGTAAGGGCTAATTTTAGAATAAGAAAGTGAATAAAATGCATAATTTCTGACTTGTAAGCAGTACAAAAAGAAAATCAGCCCAGCACTGCAGGGGGGATACCTGTCTGCTGTGTAAAGAGAATCTCTGTAAGTGCTCTCACTTTCTATATTATTCTCACCAAACATGTTCTTTGCTCTGATACGGGACCTCAGCCAGACATATCTTCAAAGAAATTAATAAGCTTTTCCTCCTGAGGACAGACTCCCTTCAAGTATGATTTCAAGTGGGTACACTGAAGCAATTTTAAATTTTGTGTATTCATCTAAATAAAAAATAAATAAAAATAGTGCAGCATGAGAGAGCAGTGAAAATATTTCATCACTATATCAAAATAAAACTAAAAGGTAAAGGTACAAGGGTGAAATGAAACAAAGAGGAAAGAAGAGCAAATCACCTCATAATAAAACATTGAGGTGAGTAATTGAAATGAAAATACTGAAACAAGATAGGAAAAGTAAAACAAAAAGTCAAAACCTCTCTGGGGTCACAGAATCATAACAAGAGAGAAGTGAAAATGCTTCTATTTTTATTTATGCCAAAAAAAACTCTTAGTTTAAGGTTTGCCAAGTTTATCCTTTTTTTCTCATATAAATTTCCATAGGTTTTTGCAAACACAAATTTAAAAGGCTGCTTTAATACTAATTAGGAAAGACTGCATGATAAGACATGAGAATGCAAAAAGTAAAAGATGGGATGAAGGAACAAGAGGGGAGTCTTTGAAAGGAAACTGGAGGAAATGTGGACATGTCAAGGTATGTAGGTAACACAGTGCCAGACAAATAACATTTGGTTTGTACTGAAAGAAATGTTGCAGGCACCAGGTTCATAATGAAAGCAGCCTTAATTCTACAGTAAAAGCCCTTGTGTTGTTTGGTAACAGCAACCTGGAGAAAATGTGGGTGTCTGATGTGTTGAGCTGCTAGGCCATGATGCCTTAGTCAAGAGTAATTAAGGAAAGATTTTTCTGCATGAATAGCAGTATGCACAGGTGATTATAAAGCTGAAATACAGAAAACTATGTCACAGGCAAGACAGAATAGAGAAGCTTCCAGTATTCACAGATTTTAGCAACAGACATGGCAAAGAAAGTAAAAGTATTAGGAATGTTGTACAAACCCATGGCTTTGTTGTAGCATATTATGATGTCTGCAATCCATCACTTTAATACAGGCATTTGCTTTTCAGTCTGCAACTACAGAGCCACTAGTATTTGTTATATTCATTCAGCATCCTGAAGAAATAATCTCTTTTGTGTCTGATACAGCATTCGTTCTTTTCACTATTAAAGTACATGTGCATGGGTGAAAAGAGAAGAAGAGTCAAACATGACGCTGGTTTCACAGGAGGTGTGGTAGCTTTATATTTGTTCAAGGAGAGTTAGACAGATTGTATTGTACCCTTTTCACACAGATTAGCAAACAGGGTTTGTTTGTCTTCTTTCTTAGAAGATAACCATGTAAAGTAATTGTGTATCAAGTCTAACTGAGTTATACATTCTGAATTATGGCACAGTTTTGATTTGTTGATATATAATAAAATGCAAGTGGTGAAGCTAACATTTAAAGAACTTTTTCAATTCTTTCCAGAGCTCTACTTTTGTATGTCATAGATTTAGATATTATAATATAGATGCCAAACTTATATCTTTAAAATATACTTATGCAAATCCCACTGAATAGTGAAATGAGCACACAGAGATATGAAGTATAAGCACAAGGATGTGGCAGGGGATGGACGTAAAAATGTTGTAAGTACCACATCTGAAAACTGGCACAGCCATCTGCTGGTTTCAGACAGAGGGAAAAGCTTGCTTCATGTCTCTAACACAGAGCAGTGTATTCTTTCTGCACTATTCAAAAATAGCTTGTTAAACATGACTATGGTGAGTAGTAGCAAGGTTGTCGCCATGAATATCATGAATTTTTGCCTTCTTACCCCTCTTTTGTTTTGCTCCATACTACAAGAAAACCCCAAACAATGCTTCATGGGGGGTCTTCCAGAAATAAAAATTTCCTAACTATAATGTACGCTGGCACATTTGTTTGTCACAAAACCACATATCACTTGCAAAAAATCAGGGCTGACTGGAGAAAGGGTACATTGAAAGGAGAATGGAAGCCTGTGATGTTTGCTGGAAGGGCTGTTACCCCTCACAGGCCTTCACAATTCCCAACTCCAGTGTCAGCCAATGGAGAGCAGGGCATGGGCTGGTGGCAACACTGCTACTTGGTGTGGGAAAAACTTCTATGCTAAAGGCAATTGGAAAGTATAGCAGTAGGTCTGTCTGCCTTGGGCAGCCTAGACTTCTCCTTTGTTTCAATATCTCTCCCTGCTTTTCCTCCTGCTTGCTTATTTTTCAGTTATGACTAGACACAAGATGCAGAATTTTTTAGGCCGTTAAGACAAGGTTAATTTTTCAGCTGCCTAATTTTCTTTTTAATCTTTTAATTTCCTTTATGACTTCACCTTCCCTTCCTTCTGTGCTACAGCACTGCTGGACTTTAACAAAGCAATACTGAATCCACGTCTAGACAGTTACATTCAGATTATGAACACTCAGTCAAAAATTTTGCTAGAAATTCATAGGTTGGTTAACCCAAAAATTGAGATAATATTTAGTACCTCTAAAAGCTGATATTTGAACTCTGTTTCTACCCAATCTACTGCATAATAGAACAGGTTGAACTGGTACCTTTTTCTTTCTGCACCTATTCGCATTGCAATTGTTCTCTCAGAAAGTGATTTGTTTTGTGCTGCTTTCCATTCACATCACGACCCAATCAAACCACGGAATATAGGAAAGATCAAAGTAGTACAGCATACTCGCCTACAGTAATTCAAAGAATATATGAGGCATTAAAATTTTCATTCCTCATTCTCATAAGAAAGACTATAAAGGTAACAGAAAATGATGCAGAATATGAATTTGTTCTTGAGACAATGATTATATCAAGACTGGGAAACAGTATAAACCAACAGACCCTTTCTTGTTACTATCTTTATCACACTGAATGCAGACCTCGCTTGTGTCATTCACAGTTTTATTTCTTTTCCACAAGCTCCTGGTATATCTTTCTTAAACAGAAAGCACAGTAGAACAAAAAAAAATCTAACACACCTTGGCAGAGGGTAATAATTTCTCCTTTTGAAATGTCTGGTTTTACTTAGAAAAATTCTGCCTAGTACAAAATAGAAAAGAGGTGGACAGGAAGGATAAAAATCATAATGAAAATGGTTTAACACACAGTCCTGATCTGAATTACATCTACAGACCAGATCTTAAAATGCAAAAGTCTGGAATTGGAAATAAATGGAAACAGTCAATGAAAATTCAAGTTTTGTAATGCTTCACAGAGACATATTCTGCAAGATCTAAACAGGCATGTTTGAAGAGGTGTACAAATATGAAGGCAAACCTAAGAAAATATTTATAAAATTGTTTCATAATAGATTTTTAAAGTCGTTGATTCTCTGTCTCTTTTTCTCTCTCTCTCATTTTAATTTGAATGTGAAAAGCAGGTGTCTTTCAAGTTTCTGTCATTGCAGGGGACTCTGGTTTGCAAAGGAATTATACAGAACTGTGACAAAAGAACAGCAGACCACTGGATCATGGAATCATGATCATGGAATTATGGGCTATGATATTTCAGCTCTATGTCACCGGTACTTGAAGTGCAGCACTCTGTATTAACACTGGGCTTTAGAGATTGTTCTTGTAAAGCACAGACCAATTTGATCTTCATTAGACCAAATCAATTTAACATATGTTAATCCTTAACTACAAGGTTCTGTTTAGTCACAACTGGTGCTTTAAAATCATTCACAAACCTGCTCATATGAAACTCCATTGTGAGATCTGGTAGCTCTTGTTGTGGTCTATCTGTCCCCGAGAGTGCTCAGGTATTTCACACTTTTAATACCCTCTGGGCTCACTTTTATTTGGCTACTAAAACTCATCATCATTTCACTCTGACTTCAGAAGTGATACACCAAAAACAAACTCTCTTTCCTTGGACTCTAACTGTTAATACAGATCTATTTCAGGTACACGTGTGTTTGGGGCACTTAAAGTGCACTTCATATGATTCTTATTTTGTAAATATTACCTGGTAGCAGTCAAACAAGCATTTATGCCACTGTTTATCTAATGTGCTATTTATAGCCCCATGCTTATTTAGCAACCATAATTCCCCACTTCCTTGTGTTCACAAAATTTGCTAATTTAAAATGCCATCATTAACAGAAAATAAAGTTCATTGTGTACATTCTTCTTTGCAGGACAATACACTTGGCTTACTTTAAATAAGTCTGCAATCAGATGTCCTACAAAGACATAATATGCATTATTAAGTATGCCAAACTTTAAAACCTATCTTATCAGAAATCATGTTGGTAAATCTTTTTCCACCAACCAGAGAGAGAAAGCTAGATCCACCATACTCAAATGTCTCATGTGATTTGGCAGTATGCCATCCAAAATTTAGCTTATTAGACTTAACTGAGATGGCAGTTTCCAGTAACTGTGGAAGGACTGGGTGATCACCTTGAGAACCCATATATCCACCGAGTATTAAAAAATAAAGAAATATTGGCATCAGCAGAACACTTTACCTGTGCTTCTTTTCTGAATATCAAGCCAATAGAAAGCATACTGGTAGATATATTAACCCACCTCTCTTCATGGACTTTTACCTCTTAATCATCTTAAGATATAAAAACACTGAGGAATCTTGAGGATGATGTTGCAGGTATTGTCCACCTACTTTGGATCTAGTCTTACTGTTTAGGACATTTGCTTCTCTTACAACTGTTCAGGTGTACAAAATTGTTCAAAAGGACCATGTGATCATCACCTGAACTGATGCAGTACAGACATCTAATTTACTTTGACTTAACATGGGAATCCAGACAGAGTTGAGGTTTCTGTCAACCTTGTCCAGGCTGCAATAGAGATGTAGGAGAGAGATAGCATCCATCTCTTCAGACCAGGGACTCTGTGAGTAAAGCTGACCAAGAGCAAAATGCAGAGGACTTCAGCTGGTAACCAAGTACTGGTAGAGCTTCGTGACAAGTGTGTTTGCTGCTCTTGGGAAGGAAACAGAGAGTTGCAAGAAGCAACTCATTCCACTTGTAAGAGAGGTTTCATGGCAGATAGGGACTAATTAGCAAAAAAAAAAATCTTGTTCGTATCTAAAAACTAAGAGGTAATATGTATCTTATTACACACTTGTTAACAACATCAACAGAGCAGTTAATGTATTGGCATTTCATTCACACATCTTACTAAACCTAAATTAAATTCTTATTTGAGAGGCTTAATTTAAAGTATTTTCTCTAATGAAATACCATTTTTTCACTCCACATCGCATGTTTTAATTTGTGCTCTCAATGGTGTCTAAAAACCTAGGGATACAAAATGTGGTTGCACCTCATGCCTATCATCTTTGAGGTGCCATAAATATCCCTTAAACTTTTGCAGTTCTCACTCTAGAAATGCTAGTTCATAGCACATGACCCAAAGCCCCAAAATGAGTTTATTGTGATGAGCACAGTGGATAGCTCTAGTTAATCTGTCTAGAGACTCCCTCCTCCTCAGATAAGATCAATCCCTATTCTCATAATTTACAAATTGTTTCCAGATATCAGACATCATCAGCCTTGTTATTTTCATACTGCAGTAAACACAAAAGGACAAGGAGACATAAAAGGTAAAAGGCTTTTTGTGACATAAAAGGGAATGCAAGGTTGATGTATCCTTTGCTCATGGTATTTTTTGGCAAAAGATACAATAATGCAAGTTTCTTTCTGATTGATTAAAGTATTGAAGTGGATTCTTTGCTTCATAAATAATGCTCTATTACTTTTCTTCAAAGACAAGTAAACCTTGACAGACTGACCTTTTTCAGGGCAGAGAGTTGTTTCAGTGCCATAAATTATACTGTAAAACGAGTGGAAATGCTACTGAGAAGTGTGTGACAAAATAAGATTAAAGATTACTACACACAAAAGATTGTTGTTTTATTAATGGAGTCCTGTCAGTAGGATGAAAAATTCTCAGCTTTTTACTGGATGCTGAGATCATGTCAAACAAAAAATAATGAATGCATTTTCTAAAAGACAACCAAATGTCTCAAAATAACAATATCCTGATTAGTTACCCGCCCCCTACTTTTATGTATTCACTTAAAACCATTTCAGTGTTTTTCATATAGAGTTTAAGTGCTGCAGTTCAGCTTGTAGTTCTAAAGGGTCATAAAGCCTGTTGGCCTGTATACAGGCAGGTGTACGAACATCACAGGGAGACACTTTCCTAGAACAGAAGCTTAAGCATCTCCTTTGCCAGGATAGATTATACCAAGAGAAAGGGAACATAGTATTTTTAGACCCATTATTTTAACCAGTAAACACTCAGTTTGAGAAAGATATTCAGAATTTGAGAAAGAAAGGCAAAGATATCCATGGAAAAATCAACCTCGTTTAAATAAGTAGTATCATGCCTTGTTTCTGTATTATTTTATAACTTGACAAATGGTATTGTCATTCTAACATGTAAAACCTAGTTAAAATGAAAAGAAGAAACACAGAAACTCATATAAAATGGAAGAGTTTGATGTGTTTATTTATAGGAAGTCTGTGGATTTATTTTGGTCTATTTTTTTTCATATTTCAATCAATTTACCTGAAAGTTCTGGTCAATGACTTTTGCATCAGTGACATTTATTGAAATGACAGATGATATTGGGAAGTCAAGGAAAATGGAATACAGCATGAAGCCTAAGCAAACAGTATAGAAATCAAAGGTTTTCCTGATGTCTGAATCACTACGCTCACTCAAATAACAATTAAAAAGCTGTAATAATGCCATGAAACCTTCCCATGTTACACAAAGTCATTATGAATCACTACTCAGTACAGGGCATTATTGGCTGATTGGATAAGATGCCCATGTATTGGCTTTCATTATTGTTAGCAGCAAAGGCCTGGATCAGAATTACCCCTATTACTGGAAGTCGCACAACAATGACAGGATGTGTCAGAAGCTGTAAACACATCTCAAAAGACATGACAATTCTTGGATGCAAGAGCTAAAGGCTAAAATAATGATGGGTTTGCTCACAATTCACCATCTAATGTAAATGCTTTGTGGTACCTGGGGCCAGCCTTGGGCGCTGCAGCGCCCTGACCGAGCCACAGGAGCTGGCCCCTGTCCTCCAAGACCACTGATCTAACTCCTCACATTTCTCTTTCTTTCCTTTTTTTTTTTCTTCAAATTTCTTATTTAGCTTAACATACTGAGATCAAATGTCTTCTAAGAAATATTTATATAAAGCTTGCCATTGTATATGACCTTTCTTGAATCTTCTTTCTCTTTATTTCCCACAGTCCTTTTCCTTTCTGCTAATAGCATATCTGATCATACATTGTCCATCCTGATTCTTGATATTTCCTTTCAGATTTATTCTGGTGAAAAATAAAATGCATTCCTCTTTCTGAATTTCACCAGCTATCTCCACCTTCTGACCCTCCCTTTGTTCAGTGTCTTCCACACAAAAATCCCCTGAGTCCTGGCTCTCCTAAAGTCAGCTATCCTTCCATATTCTCCTTTGTAGATCTGCATGTCAGCAGACCTGGTATTTTCCAGTACTGCCAACTCCATAGCACATGATCTTAATTTTCTGAGCAGCATGCAAACAGGGGCTTCCAAACATCCCATTGCTGATCATGTCTGTTCACTCCCCTTCCTAGGAAACTCCTAGATAAATTAATAAAGAATTGCATCTGAGTTTGGGAACTCTACACGCCTTATTTGTACACACAAAAAAGATCTCTCTCCTTATTTTAAAATCACACTGATATCTTCCTGAAAATTCCTACACAGCTCTGTTGATTGGAGTACCTCTCAAATACTACAAAAATTATTACACACCTTTACTTGATTGGATACTTACTTTATATGCATAAATCCTAAGTACCTTGCCACAAAGTATCTCCATTCACAAGCATCCCACATAACATGATAATTCCCCACAGAGACCCAACCTCTCATTCACAGGTTACCTGCACCCCACAGAATGTATTCTCTACAGGAAAGGCTTTCCCACGTGTCAGGAGGCTGCCCAGAGGAAATACTACCCTTCACCCTCCTCCAGCTGAACAGTGTCCTTCCTCAGTGCCACGGCTTGCACAAATCCCAGCTGATTTGCTGGATAATTTGTATGAGGAAAGATATATGAATTCTAGACTCCAGATCTCTTGCCTGAGTACACTGAGCCACCGAGGGCTGGGCTTCATCTGGTGACTTCTGAAGGCAAAAGAATGAAGATGAGAGGCCACTGGGCTAGAAAGGGGATCTCATGTCCTAAAACAGGTCTACAGCATGGAGAAGCTTTAGATATAATAGACTTAACAGTGCAACTTTGAAGACCCTTTCAGGAAGGATACAAGCTCATAGAATTTCAGCTGTCTTTTAAATTGGATAAATAATGTGTGTTTATTTGAAACCAGATATTAATTTTCCAACATTTGGAATAACATGTTTAACAATGCTTTTTTTTTTCTATGTTAACCAGCTCTGGTTTGTTTTTCTAGGCCATATGGTTTATTTTCCCTTTTATCTTCTGTGTTCTGCAGCCACATGATTCATCTGTAGGGTGGAGTCACTTCTCTTTATCCCAAGTGTTTAGAAAAAGACAAAGACTACTAAAGTATTTACACACAAAGGAAGCTTAAGAAACTTGGTGGTTCATGAGCTTCACATTTGCTATTTCAGAGCTCCTGTCATTCCCTACAGTTACATATACTTCCAGCAGTTTTTTGGAAACCATGAGTTCTCACACAAGGGAAACTCCCTTTCTATGCCAATTAGCAGTAATCTGTTCATTCACATTAACTATGAGCTGTTTGGACATTCAATTATAACATGCAAACTCTCATAGTTTTGCACCATTTATGACTCAGGGATTTAGAGTACATCTTCCACAATAAACATTGTTAAATTCATAGGCACAGCAATGACTCAAAGTGAAGCTGGGAAAAGAACATTGCAGTAACTATATATGCAGAATGCAATTGAATGGGAAATATGAGATGCTACTTTGATAATGTCAAGCACTGGAAATTTATTCATTCTGGTTTTGTACACAACAGACTTCAACATCTTCCAGAAACATATATAAAATTAATTTTTTAATGCTGTTGAAGTCATAATCATTTTAATGGCATTTTAATGCAGAGACACATGCTGTCTTCCCCTAATGTTTCTCATGTTTTACAAAGAGTTGACATTTTTCTTCTAAGTTAATTGCAGGTATCTAATTAATGTACAGAAATCTTTTATGTGTGCACTTAATGGTCACTTGTACTCCCTAAATTGATAAATCCTTCACATGCTCCACTATGCTGTCGAGTACATTAAAAGCATAGAAACAAATGTCCTTTCATGCTGTGACTTTACTTAGTCGATGCTGACTTACTTCAATAGAAGTAATGACATAAATACAGGAGCTATTCTGCTCTCTGCAACTCATACAGAGAGTGCAAGACAATTTTCATACTCTCAAATTCTTACTCATATAAAAAAATCACAGTTGCACTCTTTACAAAACAGATTAAATAAAAATATTCACCCAAATTGATCTCTGCCAGAATGAAGAGAGAGCACAGCTGAATTTTCCCCACTGAATTTTAAAATCAGTGTGTTAAGATAATTCTAAGTTGCATAGCATTTTATGATTCCAAGAATTGCATTCTGACTTGGATTTGTTTTGAAACATTATGCCAGTCTTCAGAGCCAAAAGGTTTATAAATGGGATGAGAAAGCAGTAAAACGCAACTTCATTTTATTATTCTATCAGCTTAGCCTGACCTACAGCAACCATGCAAAGGGTTCCTATTAGACAGTTCTTCACTTGCTAAATAAATTGGACCAAAGATGATTTTCTTTACTGAGAAAATTTTCTCATGTTGACTAAAGAATTTCAGCTCTGTCTATAAATATTAATGTTCTTAGTAATAAATTACACACATGAATGGCACTTTATTACTTGAAACTAAACTATTAAAAGCCTTATTTAGATTGCACAGAAAAAAAAATAATGTAATTAAGGTCAGCTAAGCAAGGCCAACATACTAATACTACACATACTAAGTGTCTTGAGCAAAATCTGGGCTAAACTCCCATCTCTCCACTCATAACCGAGTGTTTTCCCACACCAAACTGCTTCAGCTATCAACACAGTATTCCTGCTGTGTCTTTTGCTCTTATAAAGCATTTATTTCTGCTCACTCACCTGGACCTTTCATTCCTGCTTCTGATTTACAGTTTGTGAAAGGACTGTGAGAGGAAGTGCTGAAATAAGTGTTCTGAAAAGGATTCTGGGATCCATATGAAATCCAGAGATATCCACGCTGCATGGCAGAGAACAATCCCTGAGAATCACTGTTCAGAAGAATGGAAGAGCTGGAGGACTGATGGAGAAAAATCTTAAAAAAAAAAAACCTGACAATATAAGTTCACTGCTGACTTTATTGTGAATGAGGAAAGCACTTTTAAACATCATTTCAATGCCTGTGTGGAAATGTGGCACCCTAAAATCCAGCAGCACAGACGGCTCTTTAAGGTCTCTCAACAAGTAATTAACAGAGAGAATATGTGTCTTATAAAAAAGAATTACTTTGCTGTAAGCAGACTTCCTTACTTTGCCTATTAAAGTATGTTTCAGCATAATAGTTACTAAGCATGTCACCATCTGAATGTACTATGCCTCTGTGTACTTTTCTAGTTTCATCTGAGGTAACAACACAGACAAAACATGATTTGCAATATCTTATTTCTTGACCAGAACTATAAAAACTGCTCATTCTGTTCCAAAACTAGGCCTAGGGGCATTTCTGAGCCTGCAAAACCTTCATTGCTTGTGATGGACAGAAAGGAAGAATACAAACTCACTCTCAGACACGCAGCTGAATTTGAAAGGCTAAAAAAGAGGCCTCAAAGAAGAAAATATATTTTCACTGATGACAATTTAGTTGAAAGTAGTGAAGAGCTAGAGTGCAAAGAGATGCCCAGCTGAGATAAAAAAAAAAAAAAAAAAAAAAAAAGATGCTAAAGTGTCTCATCTAGCAGGAACTCAGTCTTATTTATACATACTATCAAGTAGCTGTCTGCATCTTTGGGATCAAAACACCTTAAAACATTGTCCTTGAGACCATGACTGTGAAGCACATTCCTTCAAGCTGTCTTCATTTCCGATCCTTCAGGCCACAAAACCCCTTAAGGTGAACTGGACTTTCAAGCTGTGGCTAACGTAAGAGGGTTTAAAAAATATATCTTATGCTTTAGGTCACAACTGCTACTAATGACCAAATATTCTACAAATACTTATTTGGGTCTGTGATAGATTGGGAAAGTTAGGTGTCATAAGTCCCTAAAATAATGAATCCAATCCAGAAAATAGGATGTAATGCAAAGGTTAAACAATTCAGTATACTTTTGCACATGATAACAGCAAATTTCATAAGAAAATTTCCTCTGTATCCAGGAGTGTGTATATACCAGGTGAGAATAATTTACATTACATTTTTTAATAAAAACCACTCAAAAAACATTATTGGAATTTGAATAGCACTGGGGCTCACTTGTTCTTCAGTGGAAACACTGCATTTTTATTTGTTCCTAAATTTTCACTTTTAAAGTTTTTAGAATTGCCTGAAAATGCAATTAGATGATAAAAATGTTGGCAATGAAATATGATGACTCTGAATGTTTAAGATGATGACATATCTATCAATATTCAGAAACCAAAATATTCACTGAGCCTGACAGACTTAGGTCACAGACTCAAATTCCCTGCACTAGAAAAACTGTAAGAGAAAAAAAAATAGCATATTTTCTTCGTTGTTTCTGACAGTAGCTTCTGTTGAATAGGTGATTTCATCTTTTTCTTACTCTGTTTGTAATTCTAGGACAATTGCCAATGACACATTTTCACAACTATTCAAAGGCATCATTCAAGATTTGTTTACACAAAAATTGCCAGGGAAAATATTCACCTGAAATACAGTTCCCCTTTTTCTGTGGTCAGTTCTACCTATCAGAAGTGCTAGGACTTTTTTTTTTTCAGTAGCAATTAATAGGAAATTGCCACCATCCATCATTTTTTATACAACTGATATTCATATCCACTAGGGAAATATATGAAAGACAAATACTCGAATTGCTGAAGGTTGATCTCAAGGTCAGTCAAAATGATCCACAGGAAACATTTACAGGCAGCTGAAATTGCTTATAATTTGTCAGTAATCTTTTGGAGCAGTCTATTGTAGATAAGTTGTGTCTTGATAATTTGGAGTGGCCAACATGAGTTTTGATTCAAAGAGACAGGCTTTGAGTAGGTTAAATGAAAGAGAATGCATTTATGTAATCTTAAGCCTTCCAAGGCAGGGAGATCAGTGGTAGACATCTCCCAGTGGTGCTCCCTTACGCTGTGTGGGTTGATGCACTAGTTTGATTTAATACCAGATTATAGAGCCATAACCTTGTACTTCATTTTTGTTTACTGAACAAAGGAAAAAAAAAAAGCCAGTGATTTGAAAATATGTCATTTGTGTTTACAGAAGTCCTGTCAATAAAGCACATTTGAAACAAATATCTCAGAACAATATCAAAACTGCAAATTGGATGTTCAAGTGTTTTTAATATACATTTTGAAAATGTCTCTATTTCCCTCCTCAGAGATGATGACCCACAACTGCAGAAGTTTTATATGCAAGAAGTAAGACACTAGGTAAAACAGAACCATTGTATCACTATAGCATTGAAAATTCAGGAACATAAACTGCAGGAAGAAAAATAAATATGTAATTTTTGTTAGGCTCCAGAGAGAAGCGATTTATGGATCAAATCACCAAGGGAGTCAAAAGAACAGTCAGAGCAAGTATTAATGTAGTGGAGCAGTCATCCAGTGTTAAGATTAAGGGAAGAGAACTAGAGGGCATTTTCATTTTTTTAATGTTAACATTTGTCAGCTATAAAGAAGGATAATATCAGATACAGTCAAAAAGATTCTATGATTTTGGACACTACACCCTCAGCACTTGGAATTAACCTTTCAAAATTCAGTCCTTTGGGTTGTTTTTTTTTCCTCCCAAATGCTTTCTTTCACCTTTATCTAACTGTGCCTAAATATTAAAGTACTGGGCACTTCCAGGCAGTATAGATGGGAATATAGAGGCATTTATAAATTAACATCTTATTTCTAAAGTCAGGAGAAATCTTGAAAAATGCTAGAATTTATTCATATTCTTCTGCATAAGTGAGGCTGCGTATGCTGAAGAAATTAATCCCTGTGCAGCTTTCCTATAGATGCCTTTCAGTCTTCATCTGAGTGAATTCCATCTGAAGAAGATGAAAAGAATGTGATAAATTGCCCCATTTTTCAACACTTTAATTTTTTGTTCATCTTGCTTAAAATTCCAAATTATTTTCTTCATACCATTTTTAATGCAGCACAGCCTCCTAGGAAAATCCTATATAGTTAACTTCAGAGAAAAAACGTCTGCTCCTCTCACTGCCCTGGTAGGTGTTTTCTGCACCTCTGCTAACTCTTACTGCCTCTTCTGGGAAATGGAAAGTAAAAATTATATGCTGGATCTGGTGCCACCAGTGTCTTGTACAGCATCATTCACAGCTTTTTAATTCTACTGGAAATACCTCTATTACTGAATGTTACAATTGCATCTGTTCTATTTATTTCATTTGTTGGTTTACATTACACCATTTTGGCAACTGAGAAACATCATCTGGTAAAGTAATTTACCCAGTCCTTCCCTCAGGCATTTCCACATGAGGACTCCCAGTTCTCAGTACTTGAAGTGCAAAAACTACCACTTCCTATTAATGAGGTTTTTTCCCCGTTGCTATTATTTGAATACTGGGGATCTTCTGATGTTTTCCAGCACCTCTTACCTTTGCCAGCAGATTTCATCAGTCTTTGTGCCAAAATCATTAGTGAAATTTTATGTCACATTGCTCCCAACACGGGGCTGGTGGGGCTCCCACTGCTAATTTTCCTCTGACCAATGCTTGCCTCTCAACAGCAGACTCTTGTCATCCTTCCTAGCTAGCTCCTTACATATCTCGTGATCTTTCCACTCTGCCTGCTCCAATGTTACTTATAGTTTTCCATACCGTACCACATCAAATGCTTTATTGCATTGATACTGCTGAGATCTTTCTCTTGGAAAAATCTGCTGTCTCAAAAAGGGAAAGATGCCAATTTATTCTGACGCAATATATTTTCACTTAAATTTGTATTTCATTATAAACACATCTCTTCTCATTGCCATGGTATTAAACGAGTGTCTTCTGCAAAACTTTTTTCCACAGCTGGAATAAAACAAATGTTGAGCTGAGAAATATACGACAAGCCAGGTCATTTTCCCTTACTTTTAAGTACAGAATGTGTGTTTTCTATTCTCCAGTTATAGAAAGCATGATACACATGTAAGGATAAAGAATGCAATAAAAAATAATTATGGCATTTACTTTTATTTTGAAATTAAGTTTGTAAAGACTGAGTTGATCACTTTCTCACAAGTATAATGCAATTTCACCTCAGTATAAGCAGCAACATTTAGAGCTGCCCATGCACTTCAACGATAAAACAAGTACAAATTAAATGACGCATAGGCCTTCTCTCATTAATGGTATGACTAAATTTTTTTGTTACTGAAGTATTAGAAATTTGGCATGAAGATTAACAGATCTCTGACAAACCTGGTTACTCAAGGCATGGAACAGCTTTTATTTTTTCCTTGTATCCTAACCGATTAATTTTTTTAAAATTTTATTGTTATTTAGATACTAAATTGCTAAATTCATGTTTATGTTTGTTCTCCATTATAATTAAATATTTCTTGATCAATTGTTTTGAAGCATGATACTTTGTCTCAAAAAAACTCCCTTTCCCTCTAAGAGCTACAACAAAGCAATTCATTACTTACATACTACTTGTTAGTGTATAACACAGATGATGCCACAGCTCCATCAGATCCCTGCCTTTCTCTGCCTTTGGTTGCTCACTAAGCAACCTACAGCACATCTTGTGCTACCCCAAAGCCCCTTTCCCCTGTGTCTCTCAGTGAGTCCCACACTCTTAGGCTGTGACCCCCTGAGTCAGAAAGGTGTTCCAGAGACCCGCTCCCCTTGTCTCACTGCAATAGATGCCAAACCTGGCCCATGGGCTGACCACTCTCTTTGATAGCCCTGTTAAGGTTTGCCCCCCCAACAGACTCGAATTTTCACCTGAGCTTGTGCAGCAACGCTCATTTTTGTCCTTGAAGACATTGTGGTAGGAAGGAAAGAGTACTCTTTCAGGAGTTTCGGGAGTAAGAAAAAATTTCACCATGCTTCTTCATATTCAAAGCATGAGCTCTAGCCCTAAGTGATTTCTCTCTGAGCCTATAAAAGATCAATCCAAACTTAAAATTTCAGAGTAAACCAGAGAGCAGTCTAAAGATTTCCTCTGTTCTAGGCATGAAGGGCTCTGATAACCTTTCTGATACCCCATGGCCTTGTTTCAGGCCCCCTCTTCAGCAATCTTCCTTTGCCAGCTTACTCTGCATCTTCCTTTTTAGAAAGAAGTTATTTCTATTATGAAGATCAGAAAAGCAGATCTGACTACCTTAAAGAAAGGAGTGTTTCCCTCTGAATAGTCTGTCTGTGTCCTTCTGTAAGGGTGGTGAGGCATTGGAACTGGTTGCCATGGTAAATTGTGCATGTCCCATCCCTGGAAATGTTCAGGGCCATGTTGGATGGAGTTTGAGCACCCTGGTCTAGTGGGAGGTGTCCCTGTCGAAGCAAGGGGAGCTGGAAGTGGATGGTCTTTATAGTCCCTTCCAACCTCAAACATTCTGTGGTTCTATGGTCTCTGCAACTTCAAGAAGCCTTTTAGTAGTTGTTCAGTACCTAGCACAAAGCTATGAGCTCAATTTGCATATTAACTTCCAGAATTTCCATCTAACTTTTGTGCCTGCTCCCCGGATATATTTGGACTCAGCTACATGCATTTGGTCCCACACATGTTTTCAGAGACTGAGTCAAATTATTACTTTGGGCAGGACCAGGACGGAGTAAAAGACTGAATAATGGGTGAAGAGATCGAGAAAGAGGGAGACAGATTCAAAAGACTTTGAAAAACCTTAGGAAATCTTATAAGAAGATAAAAATATCAGCCATTTTTTTAACCTACTTTTACATTTTATTTCCATTCATTTTAACTAGAAATTCTCTATTTCTTGGCAGAACAATTGGACAAAAGTAGGGCTTGTGTAAGTCTCCAGTGGTGTTATAGTGAGTTATTGCACATCTGATTCTAACTTGGATAAAACTCAATGAAGTGCTAAATAAATCAATGGTTTCTACTTCTTCCTAGTAATATTGTCATGAAATCATTTTATAATTGTGATAAGACTTCAGCGGTGCCTGTCAGTGATCAAATAACAATTTCTCTGGGTAATGCAGCCAGTCATCAACGTTTAGTCTGATCCACAGCAATATAAAAAAAGGAGCAAGAATACCTTAACAAATCTCACCTTGTAAGGTTTTACCATCTGCATGGAATACATTTAAGGCATCATTTCTGAACTCAAAACAGGAGAACAAAGAAAAGAAAGCAGTGACTTGGCCTGGCAGTTCCCAGATGAGATTTCCAAGGTGATAGATGGTGTTGTTTTTGCATTCACCTTTGGCAAGCACATAGACTTAGATTGTGCATGACCATCTCTTTCCACCACTGCCACCATTGATAAATAGGCAAAACCACACAGAAAGTCCTGGGTAATTCTGACATCAGAAGGTACCATCTCAGTAGTGAGAGAAGAGGATAAAGGATGTCTCCTGAAGGTATTTCAGGTTTCACCTTGATTGTCATCTCTACTGTGAAGGCAATGAAACTGCAGGCACATGACGAAAGACATGAACATGAGATACTACAGTCAAAAGTCATAATTAATATCCAGACTGATCTTTAGCACTTCTCTAACAATTATCACCTGGAACTCCAAATAACTGAATAATTTTGGTAGATCAGACAGCTGCTAAAAATTCTTAGAAAAAAATTAAGAAAAGTTTTCAAATAAAGCAAAAACCATACAAGCCATCACATGAAAACCTCAGAACCATGTAAAGCTTGCAAAAAACCAAAAAGTCTAATAAAATAAAATTTAAGAATTCCTGTATTTTTCCCTTCATAAGAAGTTTCCAGTTAGGTGCTACTACTCTTCCTATATTCCTGTTGATCTGTCCCTAAAATTTGGATCTGATTATGACTTCAGTGTTAGTGTACTTGTGCAAACTTTCTCTTATTTTGCTAGATTTAGTTCTTTGTATGCAACCTCAAGCAAGTATCTCAGCAGCTCTATGAATCAGGATTTTGATATAAAATGAGATTAGGAATGATTTTCTATCTCTCAAGAGGCTTGCAAGGATAGTCACTCACATGTAAAAAAAGCTAAGTAGTACTAATATCAGTTGAGATGGTTAGAATGAAATACTGACATGAGAGAAAATTAAAGGTTCCATTCTGAACTTATAATCCCTTTTTTTTTGCTGAATATAGAGTATATTATTTGAATTAAAATAAATAACATCAGAAAGTTCAGAAACAGACTGCACCATGAATTAGGATTACAAGTGTTTAAGTGATATTTTTAGCTTTTCCCCTGTTAGCACAAAATACTTATGATTCCTAGTTAAACCACAACTCACATTTTTCTTCTGCTATCTCAAAAATAAAATTATTCTTAATGTTCACATTGCAATACAGACGGGGTTAAAAAGAATGGAATTAGGTAAAGAAATCTTTGGTTTGAGCAACAAAAATAAGAAGGCATACCCTGCCAATAAAAATGTCCTGGTGTTCTCTTTGGCTGTACAAATGACACATCTCTTCTGACTGACTGTTGTCAATTACTTTGCATAAATCAATCTTGACAAAACATGGTACATCTTATAATTTCATTTCTTAAGTGCTATCCATATTTTGAGTGTTAATTGTTTCTGCACTGGCTAGCATTTCTTCATGTATTTGAGTTAACACATTAATACTTCAAATCATGAAATGACAGGACTCAGTTTCTGTCTTTTATAATTGGTACACTGTTGTTTCCAAACAGTGCCTTTTATATAAAGCACTATTTCATACAAACTGACAACTTGATCACTGTGATGCTGAAATATTAACTTATATTTTGGCAGGATGACATTTCTTGTGACATACATGCATTGTATTTATTTTGATTTTATTCCTAATCCAAGAAAAGTGCAGTGCAGTTCTCTTACTAGAAGAAAAAATAATGTTTCATTAGAAGCATGCTTCCTAGAGATGTTATTTAAGAAATAATGTACTAAAATTGCTCATTACCTCCAAGCATAAACGTTTAGATTAGAAAGATAATTTTTTTAATAGCTAGAATTTCCTTTAAAATATTTTTACAAGAATTATTATTATAATTATCAACAATATTGTTTCCTTTAAGTAAAGCTCACTAGAAGTAAGGTGATCATTACTGATGCTATTTTCTTTCATGCAGTTGAATATGTTGCTGAGCAGGTACTTGTACCAAATATTCCTGTGCTGTTCATTCTGAAAATTACATCTGGAGATCTGATTGCTCTTGATGGTAGATACATTAACAACTACACAGCATAACTGTGACCATCACAATCTACCTTGCCAAAACCAATGCAGATCACCCCCTTTAGCCCTTCTGTTCAGTACTCTCTGAGTATTAAATGAGGACTGTAAAATAAGGCAAGAAATCCATAGATTTTACCTTTCCAAAGAAATTGCCCTTGTCTTAAATGAAGAATTTATTATAAAAGTTTGTTATAAAAGTTTCACATGGACCATACACACAGTTATGTAGGATAATGCTTTTATGTTGTCTTAAGGGTCTTAGTAACAGTCACAAAATTAGCCTGACCAAGATAAATGTGAATCTATAGTAATTTTGTAGGCTAACAGGCTACAATCCTGAGAGCACATAGCTTCCATTAGTGCCACTCAAACCAGGACTATATTGCAAATTGGGCTATTCAATAGAAAGATAAATAGACGGGTCTATACAAGAATAAGCAGTTTCTGCCCTTCTAGTTTACAATTTGGATAATAACACTCACAAGTAACCTTGAAGCTCTTTTTAACTGCCTAAGCTAACTGAAAACATAGAGCTGTGCTTCCCAGCCCTTAACAGCAAACCCTTACTGACTGTGGCTCAGTAAATGAGAAGAATCTCCACTTTCCTCTTATGCTTTGACCATTCATAGGCAGAGGACAGGTTTGCATTACTAAGATGAACCCTGAGTGTATCTCTTTTTTTTTTTTTTTTTTTTTTATGAATCTAGTGCAGCTCCACAAACATTACTTTCCCTTGGTTTTAAACAGAGAGGCAATTTACTGAGACACTGTTTAACTTACAAAATCTGTCCAAAACACACCGAATGAGTAGTTCCTCCAAACAGTGCCTGGCCTGTCTGTATCCGCTGAGACAGAAAACGAGGTCCCTCTTGTGCTGTGTCTTGCTTCCAGCCACCTACTGCTGCAAATTCCCTGAAAAGAGATCTGAACACTATAGTCCCACGGAGTGTTACACTCTCTAATAGCAGGTGCTGACAAAAGAGGTTCCACTTAAACACTGCAGTGGATTACACCACCCATCCCTTCATGAAAAACTGTTGGAAAATATGCCACAGACGCTAATAATTGTTCATTAAGCTGTCAGCTACTCCTCCTGTGTAGCTATCAATTTTGCCTCTCTAGAAGAATTGAGAATGGAAAAAAAGGAGGCAGTGTTAAAGGTAACAACAACAGGAAAAAGTGGAGCTGTATTATTGCTGAGCAAATATTTCACAACAAATTATTTACCTAACCCGCTTAACCTCCAATTCTGTTTGTGCAGTATTGGCAAGTAAAACAAAAGGCTTTTTCTCAATCAACTACATTTGTTGTTCAAAATTAACCAACCACATTTTGAGACTACATTTTGTTTAACTGTAGATCAAACACAGCAAGTCATTTGCAATTATTCTCTGTTTAATAACCTCTATTTTGTCAATGTTAGCTAGTCATCACTTATTAAATAAATCATGTGTCATTGTCTGCTTCCCTATTACTCACAACCAAATTTGGTTCAAATATTTGCATGTGGAAATTTCAGAATTGCTTTAATTGCATTTGTGTCAGTGTTTTCTCATTAGCATTCCATAGCATTCTATTACTGGTGGAAAATCAGTACAGAAGACGTTCAAGAATGGCTGGAGCAAAACCCATTTAAAATGTGAAGGAAAACTTGTGGGGCAAAAGTAGCAGTCTAGTTCCACCTTCTATATTAGCCTGGCTAAATTTCAAAAAAAAATTTAATAGCAAAACAGTCAAGAGGCACCTGTAATTTCATGCACAATATGTTTTACACACATAGCAGGGCATGTCAGTCCATACTACATTCATGAGACTTAATGAAGAAAGAGAAAATAATAAACTTAATTCATTCATGAAGCGATACCAAAGAAGTTAAGAAATCTGAGCATGATGGGAAAAATTTACTGAGAGAACGCTCTGCCTAAAAAACATGGTGCAAACAGACTCCTTTTATGCTACAAGAATCCAGCCTTAAAAAAATTTCCCGTCTTGGAGAGCAACATCTTGCACATTGTTCCAACCTGTGAAACCAGTATGCTAAAAGAACCAGGCTGCAGCCTGTAACCATGAATAAAGAGGGTGCCAAAACCAGAAGAAGGGAGAACCTGCCTTGCTATCTAATTTTGGTTGCTTTGGAAGAGGAAGATTCCTGATTTCACACACCATGTATACACTCAAAGTAATTGCCATCCTGCTAGGGGACTTGTCTACTGCATGGTGTACATTATTTATTAAGAATGATTTCTCTCTCTCTAGTAATTATTAAAACCCCACCATTTGCTACCAGAGGCTATACATTTGTCATATTTATATTTATTCATGCCTTACAAGGAAAGTGTAGTATCTTACATAGCATTTTAGTTTTTTATTGGCAATGGTCATAAAATTATTTACATTTCCAAAGTATATAAAATAAACTAAAGTAACTTTAGTTTTACACTAAAGTAAAATTAAAAAAAAACAACAAACAAACAAAACACAGTTAAAATACATCACAGACAAATTTCTGTGTAACAGCAAAAGCAAAATATGTTTAAGTCTGCCTTACAAGGGATGGAATTTTCCTAGAAATCAATCTGTTGGCATGAATATGACTACGTGAGGAGGAGCAACTTGTTTTGTTTTTTGCAGTATTGCACACAAATCTGAGCCATCCTACTTGAAAGGTTTGCAAAATTTATTACCTATAGATACTCAAAAGGTTGGCAATTCTTGAGGTGCTGAATCCAAGTATAACAAAAGACTTTTATGGAAAAATCATTCTGGGTGACAGAGAGTGACCTCATCTCATACACACTCTGCATTTTCCATTCTGTTGAGAACAGATCATCAAGCCAGACTAACTGAAATAATCAAAGTATTAGGAGAGCTGAATATCATACCAGTCCTGCTAATGCCTTCCACAGGTCAGCTCTAAACAAAGATGAGTCATGCAACCACAAGCATTTATTCTACAGTTCTGCCAAGCCACAGATGATTTTCTGGGGATGATCCTATGAAATATCCTTTTTTATTTCTTTAGTACTTCATTAGATTTGACACATTCTAGGTAATTGTTTTGCACAGAACTTAAATTAATCTTTCTGCAATATGAGAAGGAAATTCAAGGAAAAGAAATGCATATTGAAATGTGATGTAGTTCACCCAACAAAGCATCTGGAGCAGCTGAAATTTGCATATTCTGATGAAGAACAGGTATAACTGTTGCCTGTGGGCAATGGGGGCACTGTCAGTAATTCCTTTCACTGAAGTACTGCTTCCTATATTTGTGTCCCTCCTTCATCTCTCCTACACAGGATTTATGCAATGATTACTCAGCATTGCAATTCAGCCTGTCCCATGGTTAGTGGGAATATGCATACTGTGCAAGTGCTGGGAAGCTCAGATTTACAGATCCTGGTGACTGCTGGCCCTCAGCTGGAGTTGCTGTTGGTTCACCATTATTTACATGAAGCTTAGCAGCTTCTCCTGATGTTTCTCATAATGTATGTTTTAGCAGTTTCTCATCTGTTTCTCATAATGTGAAATAATGTGTCTGACTAAACCAATAAGGGAATGTGGAGGATGCTGAATACAAACTGCCAGCCCTGACTCTCCTCCCACACATCACCATCCTTTCATCCAGCTTCCTTTTGAGTGGGTGAAAAAAAATAATTATGAATATATTAAAAATCAATTAAGAAAATAAATTAAAACATTTGAATTAATGGTGTGTCCAGTGTTCTTCAGTAACATTGTATATGCCTGGTAACTGGTTATACATTTAGTTGGACTCACCAACCTATGAAATTGCTATGTTTAGTGACTTCCATCCGCTACGTCTTCCATTTACAATTTGTCTCATACACCAAAATCAAATGCCTGTGCTCTGTAGGAAGCACAGCTGGCATCAGGAGACTACTGCATGGCGACAGACGTTTTCTCAAACAGCTGCAATCACACAAGTTGTCTACCTGGTGTAAATCCTTTGGTTCATGTAGTTTCTCCCATGTCTGCCTGTCAAACACCAAGCTCGTCTACTTTCCCACATGAGTAAACCACTACATGGAAAGAAGAAGCTGAACACTGGATGACAACACCTTCCTTTTGATGCTATACTTTCTACTGAGTTGTGTTACAGTGGTCAAGGCTTGGAAATGGCACTTCTTTATTTTCCTAAAAATGTTATGGTGTGATAACAACTTTTACAACATTGTGCTTAAGCATTTTTATTTTGGTTGCTTGTGTTGCTTGTTCTTTCAACTTGTAAGGTGGCCAAATAGTATGTGATAGAGGGTTGTGCAATTTTACTCAGTCTTTAGAGACCTCTTCCCCTGGCTGACCAACAATAGGACATTTCCAATTCTCGCTCAGGGCTGAGAAACATTGCTTAAGTCCAAATACGACTGAACACAGGGAGTTTGAAAAAGCCTCACACATTGCAGCATTCACATTCTTCTAAAGATAGAAAACCCCTGAAAAAAAAAGAGGAAATAACAAATGACATAAATAATTTGGAATAGGATACAATAAATATTTGTAAGCTACAGAAAGGAAAAGAGCAAAGAAAGGGAATTAAACACCTAAGAGGAATAAATGACAACTCTAAATCTTTTCAAGACTGCCCATCACTAACTCAGGACAGATTCTTTTTCAAAGACCACAACTTCAAGCAATGCCAAAAACTTTAAGGCCAGGCAGTGGTAGTCACAGTATCAACTTTTAATTATTTTGTCTGTCAGAAGAGATGTTAGGGATATGGTTGTAAGTGTTCATATAAAGATTTGGTTGTAAGTATTCATACTAAGGACACATCTACCTTGGAGTAGTGTGATTTTAGTGCAGTGGAGTCTGCATGTCCCAGCTCTATTCCTCTGGTCCTTTGTAGATCTTGTATAGAAATCTTCACAGAGGTTTTAATGGTTGTGTGGTAGGGAAAAACCCTAACTCTCTAACCCAAACTTGTGCAAAAATGCCTGACTTGCTGTATAAAATGTGATTTGCCAAATTTAAAACCCAATGGGAACCAATGTCCCCTCTCTGAAGGAAGATGGTAACAGGCAAAGGCAAGGTGGTAACAAGCTAAGCATCTGCCAGCTGGAATATTGGTGACAGTCACCACTGTCATCATCATCACCACATTTTAAGTCCCTGAAGTCTGAAGAGTGATATGTAAAACCAAATTCTATTCTATTTCTGTGTCATTAGTATTACCATTAAGGACAGTTCTTAAATTACCTGCATTTTCTGCATGATTAAAAATTATTTCTAGCAGATAAAATGCAGGGTTTGAATCTGGCAATACAAAGATGAGTTTTGTCCATCAGAGCAATCAAATCTTATCTATAAAAATTGACAAACTTAGAAGTCCTGTGAACACAAACTTTAAAAACTAGATGAAAGTAACAGAAATGGTTGGGAAAAGTCAGTCTCTCTCTTCCTGCATTGGTTCATCCCTTGAGTTAACAGCCAAGTTGCCTTAATTTCTGGAGAACATATACACAGCTGGCAAAAATGTGTTCATATTTGAATCAGCCTTCAGAGACTCTTAGAAGAGTTTGTAGCTGTATTCCTGCAGAGGGGTCCTTACTTCCGTGTTTGTGGGGCAAAGCTGTAGCTCACGAAGATTGCTGGGTCTATGAGTCAGGAAAAGTACAGGGAAGAAAGTCGCTGCACTCATTCTTTGAAATATGCAAGCTGAAAATGACTTTGTCTTCCTAAATTACATACAGCCAACAACCAAATTCTTGTTGGGTAAGGTAAGGCACTGGGGTCTGTGTTAGGGTTTTTTCTGTTCTAAAGGGTTTGTTTTTTGGTACAATAGGATTGAAACTTTTCTTTTTTGGAAAGATAATAATGACTTCCTCACTTTACATAACATAGATTTTATGGCTAAGTAATCAAATGGTATTCATTTACAGTGGTAATAATATACTACAGGCCCACAAACTATTATAATGCTGTGGTAATATTGAAACAGACTTCTACCTTGGTAAATGAAACACTTTGACTTTTCAAAACAGAATTTCAGTTTTCAGAATTACTTTCTACAGAAACAATCCAAATTTTCACAGTCCATCAAAATTTGAATTGTTCAACCAAGTTCTGAAATTATTATCTGAAATTATGATTATGATCAAAACCAAGTTCTGAAATTATGATCTTCTGGTGGAAGGAAATTTGTTTGGGTTTTTTCTTCTGTGAAAGGGAAAATCCTTAATCACCACAAGCCACCAAGCAGCTGCTTAGTTTATCTTAGTTTGACAGCTCAAAAAAAACCCATCTGCAGTCCCACTTCTTTCTTACACCAAAGAGGGAGCTGTGAAAGCTCATCATGATGATAAATTTTCTGACCTGATTCTTATCCTGCCTCTGCCACTGACCCTCATATGGTAACTCAGCACTAAACCATACACTAAAACAGGCTGTAGTCCTACAGCAAGAAGTCTGTCAAGGACTGTAGTAAGTGACAATTTGGGGCATAATTTGTATTACAGATTTAGCTACCCTTGTAGTCAGATAGATCTTGTGTGTGCAATTATGTTTGCAGTCTTGCATAATATAGTTTTCCTTGTAATTGTCAGGTTATTAGCTCAGTGTTTTAATTTTGCTTTCTCCCAATTATTTGCATGCTTCTTAATTGGAAGTCATTAGCATATGTAAATACTCCATTTCCATGGTGTTTTGCAGTATGAGCTCATTGTGTTAAATTAATTTGCTAGCTAAATAGCCCTAAATGTTAAAAGAAGATAAATGTGTACATACAGTGTGTGAATATAAATCTAAATGTACAGGAAAATTGTACACAATATCTTTTGTGCATTGTTTAAAATGAGTTAAATGGAACCTGTCTACCTTCAATACTTTTTAAATATATTTACTTTGTTACATAATTGACTATTGGAATCCCATTCACACACACAAAGAATCATATCTGAATCACTTCCTTTTCAACAGAGCTAAATTACTTTCATACTGTAACATATATTACTGTTCAGCAGCTCAAGAAGATACTTAACAAGTCAACATTTACCAAAGGTTAACACAGATGCCTCCCATTCAGAACTGAGTGAAAAACTACTGTAAAAACATGAAATCTTGATTGAAATAGGACTTTCTAAAGGAAACCACAACAGAACAGTTTAGCTAACGCCCCTTAGAGCTGATAGATTAGTTTTATTTTCTTTTAATAGGATGTGTGATTCACTCTGACAATTCAAAGTAAGGAAAAAACAGCTATATTAGCCAGGGGTTTTTGATTAAACTTGTTCCTCATCATTAGCATTACATGCAGTAGACTTCCTGCTTACAGGGAACTTTACATTTACAGGCTGTTTCTTAGGGGTCCAGATAAGTTACGACTCAAAGTGCTCTGTCAGCGTGTCACCTTGGCATGTGACACCAGAATGCAGCTGACCTGCAGAATGGGCATGAAAATATAAATGGAAATGCTTGAGGAATTAATTGTTTGACTTTGCATAAGGAAATCCTGTAAGAGATGTAGTTTATGAGTCTTCTGATAATGCAGAGGATTAAGACTGGTACCCGAAAAGCATCACTCACAGATGTCTACATAGACAAACACTCCAGCAGCTCAATGGACATGTGGAAGCATCCTTACTAAACTTAAATAGTTTTCCATGAGAGAGAAGAGAAGAGAAGAGAAGAGAAGAGAAGAGAAGAGAAGAGAAGAGAAGAGAAGAGAAGAGAAGAGAAGAGAAGAGAAGAGAAGAAGAGATATTCACTCTGGTATTATTAATCCATTTAGCTTTATGAAAAAAAACTGCTTTTTGAGGAGACTTTTCTCTAATCTTACCCTCAGAAGTTGCTTAGCTGTATTGGTGATTTAGAAGTAGTCTCTCTGTAATTTGTATACTCTGATGAAACTCAACTGCTCTTGGCTGAGGTTTTCATCCATCAAAATTTGTTTAGGTAGAACGGAAACTGACCACATCATTTTTTATCCTGAAAAAAAGTGGTAGTATGATTACATTTACTGCTCATCCAGATTCCCACATGCTATTTGAGGGGGAAAAGACAAGCTATTGAATCCTGCCATCTCTAACATGCTGGGGAATGGTACCCACTGGTTTAATACATTAGGTTTATTTCCTGATATGCTTTCTGTAGGAAATACACCTATGCCATAACTGCTTAAAGAGCAATGGTATTTAAAGGTCTACCTCATAAAATTTCTCCATATATTTTGCATTAACCTTTAAAGATTTTCCCCTACCTACCTCAGTTACTCATCCTTTTTGCAGCCTAGTTGTTTGCCAGATCTAGATAGACAAAAGTTTTTCACAATTCTTCTAACAGAGTCGAAGAAAAATAAAGCAATTCAAAAAGTGAAAAAAGCACATTTTTTTATTATTTCCTAACAAAACTATCTGCATCAGGATGGTGCTGTCATGTGCTACAAAATTCAAAGCAATTGTTTTATAATAAATAGTGTAGAAAAATTGCCATATTGTGATATTTCAAGGCACAGAACCTCTAGCCGCTATTTGCCAACATTCCAGAAATAGGCATGGGGAAAGATTTTTTTCTATTTATTTATTTTTAGACAGACAAATAGCACATTGTTCTATTAATTCTTCAGAAATTGAATAAAGCATTTCCACTGATTTTTTTTTATTTGTTTCTTTTGCTATTTCATTAGACTCTGCTTATTTACTTATGTGTTTCCCTCTTGTACATTCAACTACCTTAATTTGATAAGGTTTTAAAGATTCTTCAAACCTTTTTATTCATGGCCTTCTTTCTTCTGTAGCACCCCTTTCTAACTAGTAATAGGACTCAACTACTAGTTCTGCAGTCCTCTGATGTCAAATTAATGTTTTATTTGTCTTTGCCAAATCCTGTCTCTAGTCATTCACTGGAGCCTCTTTGGCTGTCTCCCCAGGCTTTCAAACTGAATATCCCAACACTATCTAAAACAGACTGTATTAAAATGAAATTACTTCCCCTGCTTCACCAAAACTAAGCCTGCTCTTTCTCTTTTCTCCTATTTCAAATACATTTATGATCTTGCTGCTCATTCAACTTCCCAAATAATTTTTTCTTGATACTTTTTTCATGCTTAGTTTCAAGTCTCAGTTTTCTTCTCTCCAGTATCTCAAAAAATTCTGTTTTATCTTGTTGACTCTATATAGAGATGGAGTATTTTTCCAGAATTTGCATTAATCAAGATAAGAAACCACTGATCATTCTTTCTTTAGCCTGTAGTCTACATTCTGCCTGAGAAATGGGTTTTTTAGCTTTATTAAGGTAAGGAAAGGCTTCTTAAGGCATCCTTATCAACCAGACAAATTCTAACACTTTGCTGGATTTCTGGGCCTTTACATGTCCCCTTTACCTCACCAACATTTCTCCTCTTCACTTTGCCTTTGAAACCCACCACATCACTCCTTCACATTACCTTCTTGTCCTTTAATTTTCCCCATGTCCTAATAGCACCCCTTTCTGCAAAGACTGAGTGGCCACACTTCTCCCTTTCCATGCCTCTTTTAAAAGTGTTCCAAAGTAGGGCTATGGGAATTATCATTTATCTTAGCTTTCATGGTGAGCCTGACTTGCAATTTTTTGTTTGTATTGAACATTTTTGGAAAGAATCAAGATAATCAACATACTCCATGAGTTTAAAAACATTGAATATGTATCAGCAAAATTTTAAAATTAGAAGATAAATAGGAC
Source organism: Motacilla alba alba (assembly GCF_015832195.1). Taxonomy (NCBI): domain Eukaryota; kingdom Metazoa; phylum Chordata; class Aves; order Passeriformes; family Motacillidae; genus Motacilla; species Motacilla alba. The sequence goes on from NC_052017.1 coordinate 114,860,909, forward strand.
TCGCCATTATCATCTAGATAAGCCACAAAAAAGTAGCCACATTATGGCCTAGCCATTCCATAGAAATGAAAAAAATAATTTTAAGTTGTTATCAACATTGTCTCAAGTTTAAACAGTGCGCTTCAAAATCTGTAGAACTGTTTTCATTTCTAAGGGGAATTTTCCTTTTATTCCTCAATATAGTTGCATTTTTAAGATCATTTTTCTTGCATCTGCTATTCATCTTTCTTTTGATCATTATAAAAGTGTGACCTTGATCAAAATGTAGAGATTGGGCAATTGTTCCACAGGAATGTGTCATTTAAACAGTTAATATTATATTCATCTCTGTAAAAAATCCCAAATCTTTCATGCAAGTGAGGTTGCATAAGCCAAGAAATACATATCCCCACTACTTTCACTTTTATGATCTTGGAAACCATTAAACAGGGAAAAAAAAAAAAAGAGAACATTTGAAATGCAGCCAAGTAGTCAAGAAAAGAGGACTCTGTGTCTTTAAGCTGGGGAGAAAAATAAAACCCAATCATTCCAAATGTATTGCTTTAGTCATCTGGTTTCATTCTATTAATGACCTTTAACATCTGCAAAAATATTGTGAGAAGCTAATTTTGTTTGTACTGAGGTGGTGCAGAACAGTTTCTGGCTGTCAGTCTAGGATGTGCTATAAAATAAAATTGTCTTTCTGGGAGTCTGACAAAAACCTACTGTACAGATTCAGTTTATTTACAACAGCATGAAATGAAAAGAAAACAGAATTTTACAACACACCAACATTCAGAAAATTAATACTACTTACACATTTATATATATTTTAGTAATAAGTTTTCAAGATATCCGCTGAGATTAAGGGATCTATTTTGTGTTTTGTGGCATTCCACAAAAATTTTAACCAGAGCAAAATATTTCTCTGCAAATGCTCTTCTCTAGAATTGTAATAACCTATTACCCTGATTTTAAACAGAGCCCTCCTTAAAACCCAGAGTTAGCTCAGGCACAATAGGCCTTTAATTAAACAGAAAGCCTTGCAGAGAAAAAAAGGTCTGTCTCATGTCTTTGTATCACAGTCATAAAAAAAAGGTGCAGCGTGGTAGAAGGGAAGTAGTGTGAGACTGTTCTGGCAGACAGGGAGCATCCACCTCCTCTCCCTCCTTCTAAGTCCAGATAAGACCCAGGGAGGAGACAGAGGTTGAAGAAAAATCAAAAATATCTTTGTATCATTCTCTACCTTAAAAGGACAAATTGCAACAGGAATTGCAGCAGATGGAGTGCTGGAGATTTGTTGGTACCTACTCACTCCTTCACAAATACACACCCCACTGCCTTGTCCCACCAGTAAGGTTGGGGGCTCCCAGGCAGGCTCAGGGCCTGTCCCCATTCAGTCTGCTGAAAGAGAAATATAAATATTTAGTTGAGTGCAGAAAACTACATTTTTGCTGGCCTGGAAGTAAAACACAAACTCACACACACACCCCCCCCCCCCCCCGCCCAGGAAAACTCCTTTTATCCACTGAAAAAAAGAGTTAAAGCTAGTGACTTCAAGGTGGAAAGGGTGGTATCCCAGTAACAGTCTCTAGGTCTACCTTACATCAAGCAATTTATCTGAGATAATATGGTAAAACCACTATTTTTATTTGTTAAGGGAAGAATATTCATTAAGAAACACACGTGGGTGACTGCAACACTCTTTTTTTTCTTACTGTTTAAAAATTACCATAAAGTGGCAGTTTGGGGGCAATCACTTGCATGAGTGAGATGCATTGAGAGCCACCCTGCAGGGAAGGTTTTGGGGATTCTTGTGTATGAAAACCTGGACATGAGAAAACAGAGTGTGCTGACAGCCCAGAAAGCCAATTGCATCTTGGGCTGCACCAAAAGAAGTGTGGCCAGGATGTCAATGGGGTCATTCTGCCCCTCTACACTGTCCTTGTGAGATCCCACGTAGAGTGCTGCATCCAGCTCTGGGGTTCTCAGCACAGGAAAGACATGGATCTGTTGGAGCAGGTCCAGAGGAAGGCCACAAATATGATCAGAGGGCTGGAGCACGTCTCCTACAAAAACAGGCTGAGAGAGCTTGGGTTGGTCAGCATGGAGAAAAGATGGCTCTGGGAAGAGCCCATTGGACCTTCCAGTAGCTTAAGAGGGCTTATAAAAAGCAAGGGGAGGTACTTTCTCAATAGGGCAATAGTGAAAAGACACAGGGCAATGGTTTTAAACCCAAAGAGGGAAGGTTTAGAATCGATGTTAGGAAGAAATGCTTTAGTCAGAGACACTGTCCTGGAAGAGTTCAAGGCCAGGCTGGATGGGGCCCTGGGCAACCTTATCAGTGAGTGACATCCCTGGCTACATCAGGGGGATTCGACTTTAGGATGATCTTTAGGTTTTCTTCTGAGACAAACTATTCAATGACATCTTGATGCATTACTTTCTGTAGGGCTGACTACAGTCTGAGGACCTCTATGGACAATATATAATCCCCTTTGCCTTTAGACCAACCCGGTTCTACTCACATTTCCTTAAACTATCCAGAATTAAACAATAAATTTTCTTCTCAATTCACAGATTGAGCAGAATGCTAAATACCAATAAAGGCAAAGAGGCACAGTAAATTGCACAACTTTGTAAATAGCGATGGCATAGAATAATATAAAAACAAAACCAACACTATGCAAGGTCTCTGTTCTTCAGCTGAATATTATTCATCATCTGAATTTCACATGAAATATTAATTCAAGAACAAAATATGTTTGTTTTTCTCAGTGCATAATCTGGAGATTCATGCTTAAAACTGTGTTGATGCTTTCTTTACATATGACTTTGGTGAAACTTATACTGGAATCCTGTGTTGTCCACAAGTTTCGAGAAAGTTGAAAAGCTAAGTTAGGAAGCAGAAAATCACTGCAAAAATTTTGATGCCTAGAAAAATTGTCTCGTAGTCAATGTTTTAAAAGTCTGATTTTTAAAAAATACTAATAATGTTGTAGTGGCCTAATTATAGTATTTTTTGTGTTTTCTGGTGGAGGAAGCATTGAACATTAATTTCTTTATACAGAAATAAAGGATTAGCAAGAACTAATGGCTTTCCTGACAAAGAAATTATTATTGGTAATTTTTCCAAAATATGTTGCATATAGATCCTTGGAACAAGAGAAATTGTAAACTTACCATCTTTTATGTCATCTACTCATCATCACAGAATTCTAAATAGGCTATTTTTGAACTATTTCTTCTAAATAGCTTCACCAAAAACATCCATATATGGCTTATTTATTTATTACTGTATTCTGCAGCTTTATATGGCCTGTACATTATTATTTGAGGAGGAATTAATTATGGTGTCTTGTTTACTTTGCAAAAGACACCTTTCTATGCAGGACTAGTTGAGGTATCTTATTTTTCACCTTCCTAGATCAAAATGTCACTAGTCTTTGGCATAGCAAAATCCTTTGGCACAGTAACACTTTGAATAAATGGCAGATAAGGCCCATGTCTGCTAATTAGAGAAGCAGATGCTTTCAATATCTTTGTGTTAGCCTGGCATCATTTTTCTAGGATATTGAATGTAGCAGCTTCTCTAATTAGTACACTGAGTTGATTATGTAGATTACATGCATCCCATCTTGTTTAAAACAAGTTGTATGGACTCATATAATCAACAACTTCAGGAAAAACCATGCTGATCCAAAAGGATAGGTGGCTAGCACATACAACTCAACAAACTTTTGCTGTCTAAAGCAACAAAAGCACAAAACACTGTAGGACATAAAAATGAGAGGTTAAAATTTGGAACCTGGAGTTAAGCAAATCAAACATAAATGTTTCTGAGGTAGTTCTCAAAAGATAAACAAAAGAGACTAAAATTGGAAATATAGGGACCAAAATTATTTGTCAGAAATCAATCATAATTAATGGGAAAATAAAGACAAACTAGTCTATTTTATTCATTGCATTTCATTTTGCAAATAATGCCTAGGGAAGGGGCAAAGTAACCTAGGATGGTATGGATTTTTCTAGGTATAAGAGCAGTTAGCAAAAACCTATGCTAGTCTGATTACATTTTTAGAGGGTAAGACCAAAAAGTTAAACAGAAAACCAGAAGCTAATATTCTTTTTACAGCATTGGTTATTCTTTTCTATGCCTTTTGCATTTGTTATTCTCACACTGCCTTCAGGACTCTAACATCAATAAAGTAGACAAAGCCTGAATGCATTTCACTTTTCTATAAACCATCAGAGATTCTGTAAGTCAAATGATTTTTCCTTCAAATGTTCTCCGCTTTTGAAGGAAACAGGAATAAGGAATTATTAAAAGGCTTAATTACCATGTTACATTACAAATACCTTGTCTTTTGTTCCTTCTTTTGTATAATATTTAACATTGCTTAAAATACTTGTAGTGGTAATTTTATATCATGGAACTAAAGAGGTCAGTTCTTCTGTAATTAAAATTTGAATGTTATTTGATTATTTAGTGTTCATCTTGTAAATACTTTTGAAGCCTCTTTATTCCATCAAAATTGATACAACAAAACATTTTCAGAACTATACAGAAATTTTATCTACTTCTTCTATGTTTCAAACCTTGGTCTTTGCTCCTTCCACCTTGCTTTAGCACAGGACATAAATAGAACATAATCTGTTTATGAAACTCTTATAGCTGCCAAAATTACTTTATTTTCCCCAGAAATTATTTTCCAGTTGAAAAGCATGCTATTTTATAGTATTCTTGTCTAGTATTATTTCCTGAATAACTTTGTGTTATCTGAGCAATTAGTAAGAAACTGTTCTACACTTTCTGCCAGTCTGCCAAATATGTACTTGCTTTGCACATTCTCTCAGTGGTTATCTCTAGTAGCTTCCTTTTTGATGATTCCTTCACAGACTTCTTGACAGAGCTCCCAGGACTTCAAAAAACATATTAATGAGTCAGTGTGTAGGCTGAGGAAGACAGTACAACTACTCTTTCTTCATGTAACCTTGCTGGTGGCTTTGGCAGCTCAGATGCATCCAGTTTCAGACAATCATACTGAAACACTAAATGATGGGACAGAAAAGGCTACAAAAGATAACCCAGAGACAAAGGTCAGGGGGGTTGCCTTTTTAGTCATTTCCTTTACTTTGGAAGCAACACACCTACAGAAGCCTGGTTAATGCACAGCTGCTGGTTGCAAGACCTAACAAAAAGAAAAAGTGGTGATTACATGTATCTTTCATGCTTCTCTAAGAGTTAAATGACGATCATTCTTTAGCTAAATTATGCATTACCTGCTTCAGTAATACTAGTTTAAAAGCAAAGATAAACATATAAAAATATGCAGGAAGACATTCTAAATATAACAAAACAAAATATAAGATCAAATATCCCACCATCTGAATGCTAAAGGAAGAAAATATTTTTAAATATACAGAGTTAGTCTGTATCCTTGCTCAGAGCCATTAATGTAACTTTATGGACTTAACCAATCATTCATTTTATCTCTGGTATTTTGTATACTTGTGCTGAATAAGATCACAATCTTAATAAAGAGGCAGGCTGAATGATGAGGCAGAAATCCAAATTTCTCTTCCTTTGGGACCTGTCATCTCATCTTCACAGGCATGTCTCCAGAGAGGCAGCATGAAATGTATAAACACCTATTATCAATCAAAAATGACTGCCATATGGCCCATAATGTTCCTGTCCTTAACCCCATCACTTAGTACCATACAAGATTTGTCCCTGCTCAACCTGGCTGCTCTGTAGCCTGTAGGCAGAGATGTCTCATCCTTTGTATCAGTCATCTCTCTCCTTTGCTCCTGGGAAGAACCCTCAGCAGCAACAGTCTTGGAGCTGCTGGCTGCCAGCCTGGTGCAGGGTATAATTCTTGCACAGAGCTTTCCTCCCTCTTGGGTCTTGGCTGTGGAGAACATTCCCATATCTGAGAGTCCCCTGTCACCATGAACCATGTCCAAATGTACTGATCCACTGTGTGGGAGACATGGAAAATTCTCCAGAATATGCAAATGATCTTCTGCTCCAGATTTTGTTTCACCTCCATTGGGGGAAAAGAGCTCTCAGCAAAAATAGGGAATACTTCAAGGAACTAACAAGGAAATGTAGACCATTTCAAAAAAAAAAAAAACAAAACAGGAAGCTTACTAGCTTCTTCTGTGAAAAGGGAAGCATGAGGTTTTTCAGAGTTGAAAACAGAAAAACATGCACTAATGTTAAATAAATTCTCTTGTTATCTGTCAAGAATCTCCTTTCTAGAGACACCTTTTTATTGAAGTTGCAGCTTGGGTAAAACCTCAGCACCTGGTGATAATGGAGGGGGAAATATGGAGGGTGATAGGTCTGCTCCATCAGGGGGAATTTCCACCCTTCTCAGTCACTGGGAATGGGCCCCTGAAAGACACAGCACAGAATGGAGGGCACCTGTGAACCTGTCCAGTTAGGCTTTGCAGATGTCAACTGAAGCAGCTCTCCCACCCACTCATGACTTAACCAGCTGCCAGCTTTAGGAAGAGGAGAGAGTTTTCCCACAGATTCAGATGGAAATGATCTTAGGGTTTCTCTGCAGGAGGATCCCCCCAAGATCCTCGGGGAAGTATAGCTAAAGAAAACTGTCCTGGGGACACATAGCACACATTCCCTTCTGCCCTCTTCCTGTAACACAGCTATAGTTACAACTTCAGTTTTTCGGTTGTTTGTAAAGTTATAAAGTTGTTAGAAGATGATTAAAAATGGCTCGCAAATGTTCTGTGGATTATTGACTATGTATTCACCAATCATCCAATACCTCCCAAAGTTTCTCTAAAGCTAACTGATCAATCCTGGTTTCTTGAGGAAGTACAAAAGGGCAATCCATGTGGTATGGCCTTTTAGGAGCAAAAAAGTAACTCTAAGATGTCCAGATATGCAGTCCATATTTGTAGTAAAAATTTTGGGAATATTAATATTTTTAGGAGGAAAGCCTTTTCTTTCAGTCTGGTACATAAATTGACATTTTCAGGAAGATCCAGCAGGAGTTGGAGAGCTCATTCTTTTTCTTTCTGGGGAGTTACCCAATTATTCAGGCCAAACTAAAAGAACTTGTTATACCTACAGGCAAACCTCTCCAGAAACCTGACGTTTAGATTCATTTGCAAAGGGTTTTCCTTCAGCGCACCTTGTATGGAGTAGAGACATTCAAGATAAGTGGAAAAATGAAATGGACCAACTCCACAATGCCAATGACATTTTATACTAAAAACTAGGAGAGAAGTGAAAAAAAAACCTATTAAAATCTGATGCAAAACTCAAATTTTATGCTCTTTATCAATTGCCAAAGGGGAGAGGTGGGAAAAAGATGAAAATTTTCCTCAGTAGCCTGAGAACAACTGAGCCAGCCCTCACAACCTCTGTAACCCTGTGTAACCTTTCAGAGATGAGCTCTTTCTCCCAGTCCCACCTCCACCCTGTAGAGAATATCACTATAAATCCACTTAGCACAAGCCTCATACAGTTTCAGCCACAATTTTAAAGAAACAGATGAGGAGATCTCCCTTGGAGCTGTGTGGTCTCATGTGACTTGCTGTTACCTGCATAGGAATAGGGTACTGCAGGTCGTAGACCATGACACAGGAGGATAATTCTGCCCATCTAGCCCAAGAAATCCTTGCCATTGCTAAAATGTCCAAACAACTCATCGTCATCATTTAATTACTACTGCAAAGGAATAGAAATTTACAAGGGAAAATTTATTAAAAATGTTAAGATGCAGCAAGGATCCCCTTCACTAATAAACCATTGAAACAATTTTAAAATAATTCTCTGGGGCCTGTAGTTAGTCAGAGCATCTGTCATGGCAGCTGGAGTGGCACACAAAATGACTAAGGGGAAGCTGCTGAATAGTATTGGGAAAGGAAAAAACAAACAGGTTTTAACTACAGGGATCTGTGAAAAGCAGGACAGGATAGGCAGGAAGATTGTTCATGTTCTACTGATAAAGTACGCCATAAGAGGGATTTCTCTGTCGGTTCATTTAAAACTATATCTACTTTGCCTATCAGGGTGTTTCCTATAAAGCCAATCAAAAATATCTATAAATCAATGGAAGAGCTGTCACAGGCTTCATAAATAAGAGGTCCAACTCTGAGGGCTATAATGCAACCTATAGCAACACTTACATGATAAAAGACAGAAGACACTGGGTACACTGACGGTACTTAGTTCAAACAGAAAAGTAAAGTGTCAGCTAAGCAAGACTTTGATCACTGATCTCAAGGATCAAGCTCTTGTAAGGGTAGTGTTCTGTTTCCCAGGAAGTGAGCTCTCTTCTGTTTGAATGGAGCTTGCCATTGTGATTATCTTTTACAAAGCCTATTCCCAGTAGCCTACCAATATTTTTTTAAAGAAAGCTTCAACTTCTACTTTTCCCACACCAAATGAAAAATGAAAAAATCATTTATTGTAATTTTCAGTTTTTCACATGTGCTTGATTTCCAATGGGCAACTGAGCTTTCAACATTATAACGTTGATAATTTCTGACATTTTAATTATCTGTGTTATTAATTCTAATTGTAATGCTTCGATGATTAGTATCTATTATATACAAAGTCATGCTGCTTCATTAGGGACAGAAAAGGAAGAGACGTATTGGAAAAATCTAGTTGAGAGTTCAGTTTCTGAGGAACTTCATTCAATTCCCAGTAGCAAAACAGTGAAAGGAGGGATTTGAGGGATGTGTATTGGACATTTCCTCCTTCTGTGTGTTCTTCAAATTTAAAGATGCTTTTGCTGTCATCAGCATGATGAGCATACCTCTGAGTGACAGAAATGTAGTGGATTTTATAGCCAGAAATACTGGTACCCATGGACTTCCAACAATCTAAGTTTAGACTGGCTGGTAGTGAGATGCCTAAGCACCTTGATGCATTTAGTCCTTTATCATGGAGATGTTTTCTTGGAAGTGTCATACAGGCATATCCAAATAAACTCTGAGGTAGATTAGGAAAGAGAAGCAGAACAGTACTCTTAAAATGGTACTCCTCTTGTCTCCTCCAGGTATGAGTCAACACAGAGTACTGTTAGTGTGAAAACTAATAAACTGCTCAACATTATCCTAAATCAAAAGCAGATTCATCCTAGAAGATGTAATATTTGGGGCATATGGAAAAAGTACAAATGGTTCACAATTGATTCTCTGTGAACAAGAATCATTTATGTGCCACGGTAGGCAGATGCAACCCTGGGGAAGGATGTGGGAAATACCCTTCTGTATGTAGAAACTCTTCTGTATGAAGAAACATTTTTGTTTCCAAATGTCACTTGTTTATTTTGTGAGTGCAAAGTCAGACAAAAAGTCGGATATGTAAGTCACTGGGTAAAGCGCAATTAAGGTACTGAAAGAATGACAAGGGTGTTCAGGTGTCTTCAAAATTCAACTCCATGCTAGGAATACAGTACATGCAAATACATGGCCCTTGTTTATTAAAATCTTGTGCCCATAACATGGAATCTGCTTCCGTGTCCAGTAGAGCCCTTGGGATCTAGGCCAAGGTGGCCTCTAGCAGGACATGGGCTCAGACTGAGACAGATATATTTTCTTCACAGTAACTCCTCTCTTGAGCCATCTTGCTTTTCTCAAATGTTTATTATACCTTTGTCTGGTTTATGTTTTTCTACAGTATGTGTCAGAGTAAGGCCAACTGTGCTTTTCAAAAGCTGAAAGTAGTGGATTTCTCCCTTTATTTCAGGAATACTTTTCATTATCTTCAGTTTCATTTTCCAGTTTGCAACTAATATGATTTTTCAAACCACATGATTTTTCCAGTTAAGAACCAGATGAAAGTGAACATACTGTAAATTTTAGTTATTATACAGGTTTTTCCTATGTTCTCTAATCTTTCATATTCTGAAAATAGTCTGATAGTCTAGTGCTAAAGATATTAATAACTTGCACTTCTATTATGCTGCCTCAGAGGCAATCTGAAAATCAATATCAAATCAACACATACAACTTAATATTAGAAACAAAATACTTTTTTTCTGAGAGTTTGGAAATTCAACAACAAGAAAAAAATGGCAAGTTTGCTCCTAATTTAGATGTTGCCAATATGCAAAACATATTGATTAACTAGTTAATCTAATGTATGCACTTCAAAAATAAAAGTGAAAAATACATAGAAAAGAAGTGAGTAACTTGCTGTTGAAGATCTACATCAGGACAAAAAAGTCTTGGAATAAATACCAGTCAATCCAGCTTCTAGTTCAGTACTTTAAATTTGAAGACAATTCCCTCAGATGTGCAGCAAGCACAAACACATTGGGTATTTTTATGTACAGAGCTATAGTTTAACCTGGATTTGAGTTTCCACTAAATGTAATAGGCCAAGAGGTTTCACATCCAGCACTCCATTTGACCTATCTTTGATGGCAGCCAAAAGTGATGGCTGTAAAAGGACCTGTATGATAGAAATTCACAGTGCTATTTAAATCTCCCGTGGATGAATATCTTCTTCACAGCTATGACAGGTGGTGTCGGCAGTCTTTACAGATGCATCAAAGATTTAATGATATGGAAGTTACACCATTGTGGTGTTCTGATGCGCTGGCTAATGAGAAATCTCTGTTGGAGCTTGAAACTAAGTGAGTCTTTAACAGGCAAAGCAACAAACAGAGAGCTTGAAAGGCAGAATGAAAGAAACATGTCTGCTCTCCTTTTTCTGGTAATGAAAGCTCTGACTCACTAGCAAGACTGTGCCAATAAAGCACTGGATAGAGTGTCACCTCTGCTCAAACAGCCCTGAAAACTGGATCTCTTTACAGTTAATCTTTTCTCTAAGGTAGAGACATGATAAATTTTGAATACTCCTTGGATAGCTTGTACTCTGAAGCTCACTCCAGACATTTTCAAATGCCAGTTTGGATCATCAAAATGGAACAGCTTTGTTAGAAATTACCTAATGAAAATGCCATGAAAATGAAGGCTTCTTACATATACAAAAGTGGAAAGCCAAAATATTGGACTTTCCAAAATATTATTCATTTATAAAGAAATTTCTATTTGTCTATACAAGAATTTGAGGAGCAAATATGTAACTTAATATTTTTCCAAAATGCTTGATGTTTCTCTTTTTTCTTTAAAAATTAATTGCAGCATAGTATTAAGCTAGTAACAGCCTAAGTGCGCAATTGTGAATTTCTTTTTTGAATTTCTGTATGTTCGGTTTATAAGTATTCTGTTCTGGAATAAAACCAGAAAAAGATGTTATTGCAAATGCTACAGCAGTCTATTCCATGAGCACAAAAAGCTGAAATAAGACTTAAAATCTTTGGTCTCTGTTCATTTAATGAAGGAACTCTTAAATTTAGGAGGCATAGAGTTAGGTCTGAACTCAAGGAGCAATATTTCACACATTTCTCCTTATTTTTAGCATCTTCTTCTTTGTATCTATAAAATACTGCTTCTTATAGTTCTCTAACTAGTCTAGTGAAGATTAATAGCACATAGAATCATAGAATCATGGAATTGATAAGGCTGGAAAAGCTCCCTAAGACAGCAGTTCAACTGCCATATTCACCACTAAAACATGTCCCCACATACAAGTTTTCTGAACACATAACCTTTGTATGGAAATCTCTTATAAATATATTTGTATATATGTCTTTTAGAAATCTTATGTGTTGTAAGTACCAATGGATGCTAAAGAATTGGCTGCAGAACCTTTTAAGTTTATGTAGAATACTACTGATATAAGGCTGTATCCAACAAAGAATGCCTCAGCTCAAAATTATGATCTGGAAAAAAACCTGGGTAAGCTACCACCTGATATCAGGGGTGCCTCCTCTTTCTCTTGCATTTAAATTCCCCTTGAAACCAGCCTGTAAGATCTGCCTTACACTGAGTAGCTCTGCATCTAGAACACTCTTGTTTTAGAAACCAGAGATTTCTCTAAGTCTTCTGAAAATCTTCACTCAGGAAGTATTTTCAAATTAGGACAGATAAGCCCAAAATATGATTTCCTGATCAGTGCTGCTTTTGGTGCTTTCCATGGCACACAACCCACCTGAATTTCAGCCTTTAAGAATTGTTTAGCATGGATTACATCTGAATTCTCCACTTGGAGCTCACTCTAAGTCTACCCCACCACTCACACAGGGTAAAATTATACCCTTCTACCATGGCTCAATATTCCAACAGAAGTTTCAGCTATGAAAAGATACTTTTTTTTTTTTTTTTTTTTTTGTGCATAGGTGTGCACTAAAAGATACAAAAGAGTGCATTTTTTTCTGAGGTGGACACTTACAGGAAAATTCTGCTCACACTACAGCAAATTTGTGATTTAAGATGCTACAGATTCATCTTTGTCAAGAACAGGGATCCTTTGCAATTAGAGGTCTACAGCATTCAGACACTATGAATGATACTCCAGCTAAAAACTCTGTCATAATGTGTCAAAAGCCAAGTCACAGTGCTGCTGTAGCTAGAAAGGGGCCTCAAAGGGAAAAAACCCATTGTGTTATTGAGAATGGGATTTCTTGGAGCTTACTCTTGTGCAGTATTAACTCTCAAATGCTTGTTTTCCCTGATAGCTGCAATAATGAGGAAATTTTCTGATACGTAGGATTTTTAGGTCCTATTACTAGCTTATTGAAATGAACTGCTGATAACACAAAACTTTAAGTGTGAAACTAATACAGGGCGACCTAAAGCCAGGATGACTCCACTGGGTTGCCAAAATTCATATTCCATGCTTGTCATGTGTTTGCCATGGGCATGAAAAAGATAATAGCAATTTAATATCTAGAATTGTGGTACTGATCATAGAATGATAGAAAGGCCTGGGCTGAAAGGTACCTTAAGAATGGTAGAGTTCCAACCCACCTGCCATGGGTAGGGACACGTTTCACTAGACCAGGTTATGCAGAGTCCCACCCAACTTGGCCTTCAGCACTGCCAGGGATGGGTCATCCACAATTTCTCTGGAAAACCTGTGCCAGTGCCTCACCACCTTCACAGTAAAAAATCTCTTCCTAACATCTAATCCAAACCCACTCTCTTTCAGTTTCCATTCCAGCTTGTCTTGTAAACACACTTTAAACAGTCCCTCTTCATCTTTCTTGTAGGCTCTCTTCAGGTACTGGAAGGTCCCAATTAGGGGTCTGGAAAGTCTATCTGAGGCTTGTGTTAGAGTTATCCCTAGCAGGTTAATGTAAAATTAACTTTTTTTTTTCCTGTATGATCATAATTTTCTGATAATTTTGCTTGAATTTGACTTTGCTATTAGTTTTGATAATAACAAAAATGCAAATTTCCTCTCTCCTGCAAAATTTGTCTTATAGTTTTTTTCCCCACACATCCACCTCTGTCCTGACCCCAAGTTTCACCTTTGTCCAGGAAACAAATCTTTATGCTGGCTGGAGTTAGCAAAATGTTTTCAACACAATGACTCAACAGAAACTGCCTTATTCATACATATTTTATACTCTAGGTAGAAGGATAACACAAAAAAAAAAAAAAAACAGCTCAGCTTCTATAAAAACAGTTTGAGGACCTAATTTTCCTGTTTGATAGTCCAGTTTTATGCCAGTAGAATTCAGTAGCGTATGACAGGAGTGACACCCTGGTGATTCGGTCTCTGTGATTCAGATACACTCTGTTTGCAGATGCACTGCCTAGGAACTCTTCTATTTTCAAATCTTTTTATAATTCCTATGACTGTCAGATGCAACATTTGTAATATTTCCAGTAGCCTACACATGCACAAATAGAGAGAAAAAAGCTCCAATAGCACTGATGCTCTGCCTCAACCTTTTGAATATGTGATGTTTTGCTTAGTGGCTCTATTTTACACAGGGTCTTAAACTATATAAAAGAAGTAAGCATCCAGTAAAATCAGAGAAACTAGATCTTCAATTAATGGGATTTATCTGTAAGAAGCAAAGCAGATATTTTTTCCTCCTTTTGCAGCTGAAGGATAGTTTAAGCAGTTAGCAAAGAAAAAAATTAATAAACTATCTTTCATCCCAATCCTGATGGTAATGGGACAGAAGAGGGTAGATAACATGCTTAGTTTTGTAAGAAGAAGAAACAGTCCCCTTTTATAAAAGATATTAATTTCACTCTTCCATTTACAAATATTTCATAGTAGAAACACTTACCATTATGCTAGGATTAGGAGTATTATATGTATACTACGATAAAAAATTAATTAGTAAGGAAGGCCTCTCTGCCTGCAGGCAGGAACTGATAGGAATCAGTGGCTGGCTCCTACCTATACCTTTCAGCTGATACTGATATGGTAAGAGCTAGCCTAAATGTTAAATATTTGTCTCTTGGCTCTGTTTTACCTCATTAAACTTGCTTCTTTTTTTTTTTTCTTTTTTTTTTTTTTTTATGGAAGTCAATGCTTGCAGAAATGGGATTTATTTTTTGTTTGTTTTAATTTGAGGTATTTTTACTTTTTAAATGTCTGTCAGATGGAAGTGACTTACAGAGCAAAGTCTGGAGGACAGTGCGCTAGAGAAGACCTGGAAGCTAAAGGGAATGAGGTTTTGTTCTCTTTTGAAATGCATAACGAGTACTGAAATTCTGATATCTCATTCTTGTGAAAAATTGCAATAGTCACCAGATATGGTACCTATACGGTAGAGCAATCAAGTGAAGCCAAAAAGTGACAACCTTCTTCCCTGGAATGGATCAAGGATAACAACTAGAAATTATAACAAGTTTTTGATGCTAGTTGTAGAATTCCAGACATCACCTGGAAAGAAAACCTGACACAGAAAAGCAGGCAGGAGAACAGAAGGAAGGCAAGCATAGCCTAAGTCCTTGTAAAACTGAATTTGCTTATGGGGGCTTGCAGTCTATCCATCAGCCAAACACTCAGTTGTGTATCTGAATGAGGCAAAAATCTGAAGCCAAACATTTCACTGAAATGCCAAAACCAGCGTTTAACCTGAAATGTATACGCAGAGGTTTTTGTTTTTCTAGTTGTATTTCAGAGTTGCAGTTCAGCTGTTCTTAAGTTTAGTGGCTGTATTGCCACAGAGAAGTGGTTATAGGGTAATATTTTTGAGGCAATCTGAAGAATGGTACCTCTATGAGGTTTCAAATGTGAAATTTAAGACTCAGAGATTTTACCTGGCCTGAAAATGACAAGAAATTAAAAATACTTTCGTCAATCAGGATTAAATACCTATTGCATAATTATGAATGCTTGCCAAAAGATAAATTATCCTGTGTGAAACACAGAATTTGTTGAAGAGGTAAACCTTGCTATAGCATCAGAGTGAAAATATGTTTCAGACAGCATCTGGTCTTTGAATTGATTCAATCATGGGGGAAAAAAAAAACTGGCTTTGTAAAAGAAATTACTTATCTCATCTGGGATAGAAAAAACACTGCCACAATATTTAACATGATCTTGCATAAAAAGCTTTTAATTGAAACATGGTGAAATAATTGCCATTAAAGAGATGAGTTTATGTCACTATCTAAGCAATTCTGACATAACTTGAAAAAGCACAAGCATTTGGGAAACACAGGGTCAAAAAACCCTCTCTGCCTCAATTCTCACTACAGCCCATTGCTCCCCCTTACTGCTATTAGCCTTTCATAATGTAAAACATTTCATTTCCAACAGATAATACTTTCAGTCGAAAGGTAATTTTTGAAGTCTATTACTTGCATTCTTAGTGAAGAGCACAATGTAGCATTTTGTTCTAATATGCCATTGAAATTGTTTGAGTAGACACACCATGGAATCAAATACAAAATGTCAAAATGGTTTCCATTAACTATGCACATTTGCACTGCTTCAGTTAATGGGCATGTTTTTGTTCTTCTCCTTCATCTTTGCATCTATAAGACAAAATGATTCAGTTAATGTAACTGAAAAGTACATTGAAAAGGTAGAGCAAATTACAAAAGCATCAAACCACAATTCCACCCACGTACTTTATTTTATAATGAAGTTTAATAATGACTAAAATTGCCTTCAGATTTAAACATCAGTCATTTCTGCAATTGTGGTTAATGTGAAAAATCTCACCCACGGTAATGTTTTAGGAAAACATTGTAGAAATGTACATTATATTTTGTACTGAAATGTCATAATGAAATCTTAACTAGATATCACTGAAATATATAGTATGTTAAAAGTAATTTGCCACTATGGGCAGGACTGAAACAGGGACTGTGTTCCCATCAGCATGATAACAGGTAAGGAAAGTTCTTTTATATTATAAAAGCTCTATTGTGCTTCAGCACCATTATGGTGAGAGAGTCTTTGATACTATCTTTG
Organism: Motacilla alba alba; assembly: GCF_015832195.1. Classification (NCBI taxonomy): domain Eukaryota; kingdom Metazoa; phylum Chordata; class Aves; order Passeriformes; family Motacillidae; genus Motacilla; species Motacilla alba. The sequence goes on from NC_052017.1 coordinate 114,877,176, forward strand.
ATACTAGGTATCATCTAAAATACTGCTATAATACCTAAATTACTTGTTTTGTACTGATAGTGTCATAAAATAGTATTTTATGAGAGTGAGCATCAATGAGAATATTATTTCCTCAGAAGGACACAAAATGGATTAATCTTCATTTTGAAACAGAAATAAGATATTTTTGAGTGGTTGCCTTTCCTAGCTCTGCCTTGTGAGGCTGCAATATGTCACCAAATCCTTATATCCTGAGTGGGCCATGTGTAGGAACAGGATTCCCGGGAAGGTCACTGGGCTGCTTCCGGCACCAAGGCAAGGTTTTCAGCAGCACCAACTAACTTCACAATTACAGAGGTTCCTGCTACAAAGAGCAAAACAGGGGAGAATAAGTGTTCTCACACAGCTCTGTGCCTCGTTCAGATAGAGCTAAGCATTGTCCTTCCCCAGCTGAATGAATTTTTAGACGTTGAAATTTAATTTGGGTCAAAGTTGGATTAACTGCCATGGAAACTGTATTTAAGCCTCTCTTAAAAGAAAAAAAAAAAAAAAAAAAAAAAAAGGAGAGAGAGAAACCCTATGCTCTGAATATTCAGGTTCTCTTAGTGAGTGAATGAATGAGCTCTCCTGATAATTAAATTTAAAGCCAAGCCTGTACAGCACCACTGTAAGGAGCTGTGGACAAGGAGAGGCAGCCTGGGCTCCGGGCTGGGAGGGAGAGGCAGCTGTCCGTGTGTCCCTGCCCTGGCAGCTGCCCGTGCCTGTTCTCTCGCCCCTTCCTCACCCACTTACAAGTTAAATCCTTCACTAGTCGGGATTTGGGGTTTCCTCCTCGAGGTTAAATTTTCTGGCAATGGTCACCAGATGGCAGTATGATATCATCAACCCCTCTCCCCCACGGACCCCTCAAATCACGAGGACCAAAAAGGGGTTCAAATGGATACAATATCCTATATATCCTATATATAGGATACAACTCAGATACAATTAGTCTCACAGCTGAGCTAGAGAAGAGTCAGGTTTTTTCCAAGATTGAGAAAGTGCTGCTTCCACTAAATTTGATGGTGAGTGTGCTAAATATCAGAAAAAAACTAAATAATTCATTCTACCTTGATTTATTTACAGTATATATTACTTCTCTAGAACATAACTTTCTACAGAGCCCTAAGCACCTGAATTTTGGATGACCTAAGAAACCAAACACTCGATTATCTTGTCAGCTGTCTGCTCAGACTCTGTCCCAATGCTCTACAAGCCCAAGTTTCTTATAATGGACTTTTTCTTTTCCAGTAGGCTGTATGGTTAACTTCCTCAATAAATTAAAATGTACATAGTTCAGATGTGCTTAAACACTGTGTGAGTCACACACAGAGTCTGAGATGATGATGCAGTATCCTCTGGGGCCACGTTGTGACACAAAATATGCTCTTTTCCCTTTTTTTAGACATATGGACACAACCATTTTAGACACAACCTGCAGTTATTTTGTAAAGCCTCCATTTCTGCCTCAGTGTGGTTGCAAAATTCTGAAAAAAAAAAAAAAAAAAAAAAAAAACAACAGGGTTCTTTCTTTATATCAGATTTAAAGCCCTCTTTTTATTCAATTGAATGTCAGTTTTAATGGAAATGTCTGGGACTGCAAAAGCAAAGTAAAAAGACAAGCAGTCAGATGGCCTGCAATCCTCCTTATGTGATTCCTCCAACACCATCACTATGGAGATATAAGTAGATCATCTGCTGCCAGCAATATTGGACCATCAATACTGATGCTGATGCTTCTGTTCTGCAGGTCTGTGGTTTTTTTCAGGTCAGACAATGATCAAAAATTACAAGACCATCATTTCCAACACGTCATGTGTTGTATGCTCCCTTAAACCCCATGAACACAAGTTGCAAAGATGGGTAGGCATTACCTAAATTATCTGCAACACTTTGGTATGTGAATCCTGTCCTTTAAAATATTGTTTTTCCCTCTGCACAGAAGAATATGACACCATACTCTCTAATTATCTGGATTAATTCTCCAAGCTATGGCCTAGTTCTATTAAGTCACACCCACAAGGTTTTGTCTGTACACAGGCACAGAAAATAAGACACTGCTTGTTACTCAGTTCTCACTGTATCCTGGAAAAATTCCTTGACACTGCAATCTATGGGTCACAGCTATTGTACTCAGGTCACTGGTTTTGTATACTGCTATAATAACTAAAAATACTCTATTCAGGGCTCAGCACCACATGATGAAAACTGGCCTGGGCTGCTATCAGCTCATCCTGCTCCCCCAGGGAGCTTGTGTCAGTTAGAAAGGTGTTATTCCATAAAAGAAAAGGAAGTAATTTGTTTTTCTAAGAAGTTTAAAGGTCAAGAGGGAAAAATCAAATGCAAAACCTCTTATCACCATCCCCTTACTAGATGCAAACTAGTGCTAGCTATAGGTGAGAGAAGAAATAATAATGATTGAAAGTAGAACCCTTTGCAGGGAGAGGTACCTCAGGAGCCAGTTACTGAACTATGGCACAGACCAAGATTTAGGTATGCCATACACTCTACACCAAAAAAATCCCAAAACTAGGTCTCCTTTCCCAAAGATATGCTCTGAGCAATGATTAATCTATCAGATATTACTAGTAAGAGACTGATATTTGCCCATATCTAACTCAGTATCACAACATAGCTAATATCATCACATTAAAAATAGGGTAAAATTGATTGCCGTTAATGCCCCTGAGTCAATCCATTTATTATTTACTTTTTGAGCAGATCTATACGGAACAAGAACTTGTCTTTGCCCCGAGGAGCTTGGTATACGTTCAGCTGGAAAAGCAAGTAGTAGATATAGGCATTATTAAAACCTATTCCCTGCTACAACATGAAACAATTAAACAAAGTTGGATTCAAGCTAAAGGTACTGCTGACTTACTTTTTTAATGCAGTGATGCTTAGGAATGTTTGGGTTTGTTTGGGTTCTTTCTCTCTGGTGTACTTATTGGCCTTCTGGTCTTCAAAGCACAGTAAAAAAGACAAGAAAAAGAGAGACAAGTGTAGTAGGATTTCTCTCTTTGATCCTGAGCAACAGCTGAAATGTGACTACACATTTCCATCAGAATAGTCTGATTTGTGTTTTCAGTGGATGAATAACAGCTCTGGTAGATAGGGCTGGAGATGGGTGCCTTAAGAGGGACACAAGCAAAGAAAAGGCAATATTTTCATGCATAATCTCGGAAACCACTTTATTAGTGATCAGTATAAATAAAAATGCATGAAAGGGAGAAGAATAAAAATGTGTATTTACACCTAAATGTGAAGGTGGAGATGGAGAGAAGCAGAGAACTGGTAACACAGGGTCACAGCACTGCAGCAGAGAAAAAGAAGCCTACACCCTCTGCAATGAATGGGAGCAGTGGGAAGACATGGAGAGGAGCATGGCTTCATGATGGAGAGTGGATCAAGCATAAAAAAATTCCCCTCTTGCCTTTCACTAAATCTATTTGACTGTGTTAGGTTTTTGTGCCAATAGTTGTGCTATCAGAGAGTTTGTAGAACCTCTGTCCCCCCAAATGTTTAGAGAAGATCCACAGAGCACTTTTACAGTTTTGAAATACATTTGCCAACACATATTTTTGCAGTGGTTTGTAAACATAGCTCAGCATAAGGAGCAAGATTCCTTCTGTATCTAAGGGTAGTCCCTTGCAAAGGTGAATAGAAAGTTCTCATCTAACACACCACACATGCAGGCACAATCCTCATTTTGGAGCCCAGGCAGGCTTTACACTCCTGGGTGCTTCTTAGACTCCAAAGATTGGGCATGGAAATCAGTTAAAGTGCAGAAAGGGATCTATTTTAAACATATGTCAATCAATCCCATTTGCTGTTTGGAATCTGTACGTGGATTTTTCATGTTATTTCTTGGCTGTTAAAGTTGGTGCCAGAGTGAAGGCATTTGTTTTTCTAACACAATATTCTATACGCGTGAAAGAGAACTTCAAAAGTGGAACAAAGCTCCTGCTGTCAGAACAAAATCATAACTCTGCTGAGGACATAGAAGAGAATAACAAAGATACCATTGTTACCCCTCTATATCAAATGAAAATCAAATTTGAAGAGTTCAAAGTCTTCAAAACATCCCATTATTCTATTTTTTAAAGGAAATTAGATGACATCAGCAGAGGTAAGGGGTTTTGGGTTTTTTCTGAGTTTTCCCTTACTCATTCACAGCAAATTAAGCACATGCACACACATAATCAAAAAAACCCTAAAAACAGCAAAAAAACCCAAACCAAAAGAAAAAAAAAACCTACAGTGTGGAAAATGACTCCTCAGCTTACATGGTCAGGTGACATATTCAAAATCTACTGACATCAAACACACTAAGCAAATGTTTTTCTTCTGGGTTTGGGTGCTGGTGATTGTAAAAATGATATTTGAAATATTAGAATAATGAAAAATCTGACAGGATGTGTCATGTGCCAAATGAACATTAAAGGAAGATTAATAAGCCAGAAAATATGCTCCACTCTTTTCTAATGTGACCTAATTACATTGCCATAATAACGCATATGAAATTTGAAAGAACTGTAAATTTAGAGGATGCTGATACTTAAGATTTTTCTTTCTCTTTTTTTTTGCTTTTTCAGAACCCTTCTATACATCTATATTTTTCTCCACAATTTGCCTTGGATTCTCATGCCTCTGGAGCAATTCTCCTATCAGGCAAGTTTTCCTTATGATTGGCAAAAGAATTTCTTCTCTCAAGTTAGTTTAAAATGCCACTAATGATACATTAAAGATTCCTCACTAGTAAAAAATCTGACAGGAGATTTTAAGAGATGTCATTGTCATATGGCTTCAGCAGCATTCATACCCAGTCCTGGGCAGCTGTGGTAGGTGTTTTAAGAAGAGCATCTCCTAAGTGAACCTCTACGTCAACTTCTGAAGACTATTAAAAAAATATATACAGAACAGGAGAGCTGACTCAGGACCTACAAGCCTGCCTCGGTAAAGAGAAAATTTTATAAGTGCTATTTTTTATGTAAAGATGACTGTTGAAATAGTTGTTATGTCCCTTGCTCTGCTAATGTTGACCATCCAGTGCAGGAATCTGGTTGAACATAATCATAAAGTAGAGAAAAAGCCTTGGAGTAAGGGGGGAGAGATAAAAAACAAATTACACCTGTGTAGTGCAGTCAAAAATAATCACTAATGGACATCCTTCTTACAATACAGATTTTGTGAAATGGTGGCAATACTCCTATCATTTATGATTTCCTGAAGAATGGACAACTATTTATAAATGAATGGCTCTGTAATAACTCGGTGACACCTTCATAAATCTCACCAATGTAGAGCAGTGTGTGACACATCTGATGAGAAATGTGTTTACTCCTTTTGGATTAAAAATAGAAAAACACAATAGAACAAGTTCATTGGCAGGTTCAGGTGGCCACTTAGTGTATAATAGAATCAGGAAATGAAAGTGCCCTGTGGCACAGAGAAAAACACCACTAGCACGCTTTTTTAGAGGACATGAACAAGCACATTACTGTGGCTTGAGTTGTCTGGGTTTTTTTATTATTTTCAGCATTTACATACCAGCAAATGTAACTCTTTACCATCAGCTAAATATTTATTCACTTCTTCTGCTTGTTATTTCTTCATTAGCAAGGTTTTCCCTGCTGTGCTGTGGAATATGCAAGTAACTTTGCAAATGTCAGAAGCACTCAATTTGGATCAACTGCAGGAAGTGATAACAAGACTCATAATCAAGTGGAAATACAATAGTGGCACATTTCAAGCTGCAAAATAATAGATCGATTCAGAAGGTTCTTTCTCATGGGATAATACCTCCATTTCTTCTTATTTTGAGATTTGGTTTTTTATTCACTATCTCAATGGAACAACATATTTTTCTTTCAGCATCTTATTTGGAGGCAGCAATTTAAATTACATTGGATCACTAATTGTTGTTTTATAAAACAAATGTTGTGCTTCAATAAAGATAAACTTAAGCTAAGGTAGGGTTTAAAAGCTTTGGATTCAATCCTAACTTACACTTCTTACATGTCTGTGTTGTAGTGGTAAAGAGTTTTAACAGCACAGTGAAAAGTACTGCGCATCCTCTTTGACAAGATCACTGCTGAAATCCATTCTTGCAGCAAGGCAAGCTCACAAAACCAAAATAAACAGAGCTCTTATGAAAATCGAGCTTTTACATTTGAAAATGAACATTTTTTTTACCTCATAATATAATCTATAAAATTGTTGCAACTGCATAATTTAGCAAGAAATTCTAGACTATTTTTCTTTTGTCGGCCCAATTTCTGGATTTCTAGTCTGTGGCAACAATAAAATGTCATTAGATTAATTTCATTGATACTGCTTACTTTTCTCTCTACATCCTTTTACAGCGCAATGACATGTTAATATTAGAGTGTGTTTCCATTATTTTTGAAAGATATTACAGTAGAATATTGCCTCAAAGTTACAACTCAGAGGTCTTTCTCCATTTCCTGTTTGCTAATCAGTCTGTGGCTTCTTAGTCATTCTTTTATTTAAAACTGAAATAAATTAGGTGTATTCTATTGTTCTTTCTCAGTGGGAAAAAAAACCTTTGTATAAATTTTATTAAACATAATGGGTTATATCCATTAGGCCATTTTACAGAACTCTGCAGGTTTCTGCATGATTATTCATGTGATGAGAGGCTATGAGATTGGGCCTCTCTTTGGCTGACGTATATTTTTATGTTCTTTGACCAAAGAGATGCTTTAACATAATTCCCACTCAAAAACCTTCATTATGGGATAAATCAATGCCCTTGGCTTTAGGTGCCTGCTATATCCCACAGAGTTGAGTAGGTCCCCTGAGATGTGACAAAGGGACACATTTGGAATAGAATCCAGTGGGCAAAAGTTTGGCACAGCAAGGTCATGTTTACATTCAGAGCCACCCTTTAAGAGGAGTACATTCCTTTTTCCTAGTTTGATAGCTGACTTAGACACGTGAGTTGTGGGGAGAAAATCTTTATTTCAATATAGCACTAGAAATGAACCCTTAGCTGCAGTAAATTGGCATTGTTTTCTTGAAGTCAATGATGCCATGCTGATTTAAACAGATGAAGATTTGGCCTTAAAAACTTCCTCTGCACACATACATTTGCATATGGCTGAGCCTTCCAGTCTTCACTTCCTTTTCGAGTAAAGGATATTCATTGATGTCCTGTCATATGGGGTTATCAAGTTGAAGGAAAATGTTTTACTTGCCTGGAATTGGGCCATGTAGAGCAAAATATCTGCCTACAGACAACTCAACAGATAAGTCTTAGGCATCCAACTATATCTCAATATCTTCCCCTCTGCCATCGTGGAATGGGAACACTCCCAAACTAGACAGAGAGATGACCTGGACCTTTTAATGTGCTCCTGTCTCTATTGCCTGGTCCATGAGACCATTCTTTCACAGGCAGGATCCACATCCTAATCTACACCGTGCTTCCGTTGGCTCTTTCCTTGCCAGAGGTAGGCAAGGAAATCACTGAGACCAGTGATTTAATAGGATTTGAAAAGGATCATGCATTTATACTGGCAGTAAGTGTACTTTAAATTCAGTTAAACAGGATTTGTTTTAAGTTAGGAAGGGATATAAACCTTACTGCTTCTGTGATGAGCAAATTTGTAGCTGCTGGAGCTAGAAAAAGCTGTTTTCTTCTGAACAGAGATGCTGTGCCCCTGCCATGCAGGCAGCTCTGTGCCTTCCTGCTGGTGCTAGTACCTACTAAGAGCAATACCAAGAGCTCAGTGAAGTAACTTGGTTCAGATGTTGCCTCAAAGGATGGCTAACAGGCAAACAGTGCAGCACATCAGGTTTGGGCAGTACTCAGTGCGATTCAGAAGAGGCAAGAATACAGGGACTGAACTTCTGTGCACAGCCTGCATAGCTGAAACCCTTCACCATGCACAAATTTCAAGGAAAATTCCACATATCTGTTCCTGACTTGCAAGCAGCTCCTTCCGATTGCTTCCCTGACTCTACATACAGAGTATTATGTTAATATTAACCTGGATGTATGATCTTCAGCATGGATGGAGGATGAAAGGAAAATGCTCTGAAAATTTCTCTTCCAGATGTTTGTGATACAAAGTAGCTAGCTACCACATAAAAATGACTAGAGAAAGCAAAAACAGATTGCAGCTATTAATTTAGGTGGAAAAAATACATACAATACATTAAAAAATCATGTTCACTCCTCCATCAAGCCCATTAACAGCCTCCTACAAGGATAAACCACTTTCCTCTAGGATTGCCATCTGAAGGACAGAAGAATGCAGATTTTATTTTTTTATGCTTTCTGAGAAACTGAAGAAGTGTTGAGAATACAATTTCTTTCAGACCAACATCACATGAAAGAAGTAAAGGCAGTAACTGACCATTCATCTCATTGCATATTGGAACTGAAGAACTATTCAATTTTTCTGTCCTAATCTCTTATTTTTGAAATATAGAATCTTCTATGATGTCATAGAAGAATGACAATTTCTTGAGGAGAATGGTGAATTAAAATCAGATTTTGTAGTTCTACTCTGGGCTATTGTGACTGTTTCAGGACCTGTCTTTTTTTTTTTTTAATTACAAATAAAATTATTCAGATTCTACCTGTAGAAACAGAGTATGTGCTTCTGCTGCCCATGACACCAGAAATGGAAGCATGGTCTAGAAATATTAAAATTTCCTAGACAACAATATTCTCACCATTTTGGTATAATACAAAGTGAATTATTTTCAAGAAAAGTAGTCTGGTTGCACAGTGCTGCTTTTATCACTTCTTCTGTATGGTGTCATGGCATGGTCACACTCTGCTAAATATAGACCTTACATGAAGGGGAAAAGCAATCTTTCTGTTTTCACTGATCTGCAATAACCCATCCACCATTGAACTCTCTATTTCCTTTGAATGTGATGGCATTATTATGCATAAATCTAGCACTACTCTGGACAGGCTAAACCATAAAATGTGAATGTCCCTAAAATTGCCTTAGAATACATTTCTTTTCAATTCATATAAAAATGTTTCACTGAAAGTGTCAGGCGGATATATATATATCTATAGATATAGATATAATTTCTAACAATCAGTGCTGATATAAAGCTCATTATTTAAATTACACACAAATCACACATCTAAAGAAAGCAGACTTTCAATGCAAGCTCTCAGTAGCTAGGAAATGTCAAAATTACGATTATCATTGTATTTCTGTGTGCATATATTTTTTTATTGTCTTTTACTGTTGTCTTGAATTACAAAATAGCTCCTTACATACAACCTACCTCATTTAACATGCAAAATGGCCTTAAGAATAATTTAGACAATATTCTGGGTTTGGTTTTCCCCTTCATCTTGCAACATCTGGCCATAGTTGTTGCTAAAACATAGATTTAAAGACAGAAGAATAAATTTTTCTTTTCAGTGACACTCATTATAGCCACAACTGAGTGACACAGAAATATTAATTAATTATTTTCACCAGTCTTTTATGAGCTAAAGAGTGACATGAACACTATGCAATAGCGAGAGTGGTTAACACATATGTGAAAACAAATCTTTCCAGAGATTAGCAAGCAGAATTTGAGACACAGGAAAATCAGACCTCTCACAGCACTTAACACCATACAGCAGCTTACATAATCCTATTGACTTTAGCTGAAATTGCAAGTTCATAGTATTTTTCTTTATCAGAGTCCCTGGTACTATAGTAAAAATTTGTGATGAGCTGTAAAAACTCCAATCTGATGTGACTTCCTAATGTTTTATGGCTGTATGTCCTCTTGGCTGGGAGTTTCAATTCCACCAAACTGACTGGAGTTTAGTCCCTCTGTAAGAAGAGATCCCAAAGATGGAGCAGAGTATGGGAAACACGTCTCCAGCTAACACCCATAGGCTGGCTACAATTACAGTGCTGATGCTATGCAGTTCAAAGGCAGGAAGTTTGTGGATATCTGCCTGCAAGACAGCCTTGGCACACAAGCTAAGGTATGGTAGAAGAGGGTTCTGCAGGCTGTATTCAAGGGATTTTGACTTCATTTGATCTGCAATTTCCTTGAAGTTCCCTATGACAGTCACCAGACAACTGCAACTGGTGAAAATATATTCTGCCAGGGCCACCAGGAATGGGAGAGTGTTGCAGGAGATGAAAAGGGCAAAACAATAATAATAAATAGTAATAAATACTTATGTCAAAATATGTATTTGAAAAGGAATTTTCAATAAGAATTGCGCAGAGAACTTTAGTTTTCCAATTTTCTCATTTCTCACTGGTGAATGTAAGTGTAGGCAGAAGTGGTGGCATTGAAGGTGAGGCCAGACTCACTCTCCTTTGTGGAGTGAGTGAGCCAGCCTCCAGCAAGACCTGACTGACTTATTCTGGAGGTTACAGCTCATCATGTGTGGTGGCCAGCAGTGGATCTAGCCTGCCTGAATTTCTGAGGTCCTCTTCCAAACTTGTTTTAAAAACCATACATTTTGTGCATGAGAAGTACATTTTTTGTGTCTTTCAAAGTCCACTCTGGCAATTTCATTTGGTGGTATTACTTGCACTGTCAGTTTCTTGCTCTTAATCATCTCCATTCTACAAACAACACTTGTGCTGTAACTTATTTTTCCATATTATTTTTATTTTTATTTTTATTTTCTTTCTAGCTTTGTGAAAGACAATCCACTTCTCTGCTTATTTTTGTTGTCTTTGTCTGGATCCTTGGTAATTCTATTCTACGTTTTTCTTTTGCTCAGGAATTTCTAGAACCCCAGCATCCTTAAATTTAGAATAATGAAATCTTGAAATATTAATAGCTAAGTAATATACACTGGGACACAGTTATGTATTCTGTTATGCTCCTAATTATTTTCCCAATTATTCTTCAGATTCTAGTTATATTTATAGACGCTGCTGAATTCTAAGATGTTGTTTTGAAGACCAATTTGCAGCTACAAAATCTCTTTCTGGAATGGTAGTAATTACACTGATGGCCATCCTTTACTAATACTTGTAGGTTATTTCTTTTCCTAGGCTTTAAATTCCACTTCTTATCATATGATTTCATCAAACTGTTTATCATCTACTTGTAAGTTTGAGCTCCTTGACAACTCCTCACAATCAGCTTTAGATTATCCCAAATAATTCTAGATCATTTTCAGATATTTCTCTCCTTGTCACTCAGGCAATATCCATTTATGAATATGTCGAATGGCACATTTTTCACATGTAGAATTTATATGAGCTCCTTTCTTTCTGAAAACCAGCTACCCACTCCTACCATCTGTTTCATATACTTTCACCTGAACCATATGCTCAGTGGCTCCTCTGAAGATGACTGATGCATGAGTCATGACTTCTCCTTGCAAAGGCTATGTTGGCTTTTTCTGAGTATATCATGTTTTTCTCTTTTATTACTCAGTCTGTGAAATGGAATATTGCTATAGATTTGGTCTTACATTAAAATAATTTATTGGTTTGTAGTTGTCTGAGTTAATCTAGAAAATATTTTTAATTTTTGGTGAGTTTTGCCACTTTCCCTTCTTCAGGTAGCACAAGTCATTTAAATGACAGACTATTATTCACAGAAAATAGTTTAGTAGTTGTTTATTCCTGTTGCTTAAGAATTCCTGATGGAAGCAGTCCTGTGAGCTTATGTTCTGGTAAAGTGTGGTTCTGGAGTAGGAATCTCTCTGGCCTCTTCTGCAATAAATGTTGACACAAGGAATTAATTTTGAGGGTATTTTCCCCAACAGCCTCACCTTAGTGAATGTCCCTTTTATAATTTAACTCTTGGACCCATATATTTTACTGAAGACATTTTCTTCACAATTTAGGAGGAAAAATTGTTTTAATATTTTTACCCTATTAGCTTTTCTCATGTGTGTTTTTACATGTGACCTCTTGAGTGTTTTTAAAATAAGAAAACAGAAGAAATTCTTTCCTGTGACAACAAATAAAAGAGGTGGAGAAGAACTTGGGAGATTTTAGCAGAGAGCAGATAGCAGCAAAGTAGTACTTGCAGGTCAGCTGCAGAACCTTGAGCCTTGAGACAACAGTTTGCCATTACTTTGTCATTTTTACCAGCTGCAGAACAATAGTGAGACTCAGGACACTTGTGTTCACCCAGCCATGTGTGAATTGAGCAAAGCCTTTTTTTTTTTTTTTATCATTCCTTCCTTCTCTGACCTCTTCTCTGCCTTGACCTCGATCCTTATATCAGCTCATTTGAAAGGTTTTGGTTGGCTTTTTCCAAGAGTTGCAACCTGAAGTCAACATTAAATCTATAAAATATCAGCCCAAGCAAGCTGGCAAATTTACAAGTCAGTGAAAACAGACCTTTATAATTGAAAGCATGAAAGTGGCATAAGAGACAACATGACCTGTTCTGCCTAAAATAGCTACTGCTAAAGAAAATAATTTCCAGCTATGTGCTTTCAGGAGCATGAATAAGGGAGAACCATTGGGTGTCAATGGTACTATGGCTTCTAAACTGTAAAGGAAACAAAATAGAAATTATTTTGTACAAACAAAAACACGTGACAAAGTTCAAGATCCTCATACAGGTACTCCACAAGCATTTTTTGGAAAAGTTGTTATAAAAGGCTTATAAAAGTTACTTTCTGCTACTCTGTCTCCCTCTTGCAGAGCTTTACAGGAGCTTCACACTGGAAATCACTCCCCAACAACTTATTCATACAAATGCTATGCTGTGTGCTACAAACCCTTGCCATGCATATCTGGGAAAGGGCTGGTGCTTTCAGAGACCTAACTTCAGGGAGGTCTTCTGCAAAACCGTGAAGCTAATCTGAACCTCACACTTAGTTCAGGTTTCATTCTCTGACCTTGCATCACAGATCCTATGAATAAAACATTGTCCTTTCAGTGCAGTCTCAATAACTGGACATTTTCTGGGTCCGTGGATTCGTACAATGAGATATCTACTCCAATCTGTGTACATAATGCTCCAGTGCCTGCCAGGAATGGCTGCAATATTGATGCCTTTCAATGTAGATCACATCATTCACAGAGCAGAGTTCAATAAAATGATACTGTAGTTAACAAGTTTTATAACACAAAGTTAGTTTAAAACATGGAACTAATCAGGAGGAAGCCTGTTTATGCATGTCACAGTTACATTGAATTGTCAATAAATAAACAAAGATTTGCTTCACCTATTGTCATGTAGATCAAGTGAGTCATTAATCTAAACTAATGAAGCTTAAGATATTTGACAGGCAGTTTTTATGGAGCTCTTTCTTAATGATATGTTTGCTTTTCTTTATAACACCGAGAGACCATTATCTAGAAAGCAGCACATTATAGCCCAAAAGCCTGAATCCACTGCTTCTCTCTTCATGCCTGGCTCACATTGTGTAGCATTTACACTTAGATTTTCACAGAGCTCTCCTGGATGAATAGCATTACTCAGATATGAATAAAAAAATCCAGATAAGAAATGCAGCAGGAAAATAATGTGTCCATTGCTTGATCTTTAGTCAGTTATGTCATTAGATAGCTAGTGAGTTAAGGATTTTTTAACTGTCCTGGAAGACAAAAAACGAAGGCTAAATTCAAACAGTTTCACAATGCATGTTCTTTTGAAATTTGCTTTTGTTATGAGGCAGCACAGAATAGACCCATTAAGAACATTTCAGAGAAAGTAAGCTCATATACCTTCTTGTAAATTTCCAGAATTAAGGTTACTGGAATATCTTCATGGATTCACAAGTTTGATGTTACAGAACAGAAAAAATTAAAACAGTCTGGTTGTCATTTTCATCTGAAAATGGTAAGAAATAATGCAGGAAGGCCAACTATTAGCAAATAAGTTCCATTTCCTCTTGTACAAGCTGCTCACACATAAACATCTAGAGCCAGTTTAGATGCCACAGGGTATGAGACACACATCCAGGACAAGCAGCTGTGACCCTGCTCCAAAAACATACATGTACTTGCACAGTGTCTGGAAACCAGATTCCATCTCCTAGAGCATCTCGGATGGCACTGGATACTCCTGTTTTGGCTCCTGGATCAAGTACAGGATGCTTTCTGCATTCCTCTGCTTGAGTGAGGGTTCTTCCAGAGGTTGGAAAGGAACAAAATCTTCCTTAAAAGTTTTTATGCTTCTTTTTGTAACCTGTACCAGAAGTTACCACATTGCTAAAAAAGTACTGCTGTATTTCTACTTAAATTGTTTTAACTCCTAGTCATTCTATTTTGTGGAGTTTTGCCAGAGTAAACACCCTTTCTCTTCCCCTGAAAGTACTGAAATGCTTGAATGTTTAGTACTCACATGACTCTGGGAACACTTAATGTCATTTCATTCAAAAGAAAATCCTGTCTGGTTTTGGAGAAAATGTTCTTTTCACATAAAATTTGTTTGGATTGATGACATGAGTTCCATTGATCCAAGCTGAACTAAAGTGATGTGACCATTTGTGGAATACATATGTGTTAATAAATATATCCCATTTTTTCTGGTTAGGTCTTGTCTATTTTTAACCTTTAATTCAGTTTTGAGTGTTCATTTTAGAGCAAGAACTTGACACCTTCTGACTCACTGTTCCTGGTGATCTCTGATGTAACTATGCTCTGCTTCTAGTTGCTAACTTTGAAGAGTTCTGTGCTCAGATGACAAGAGAAAACTGAAGTCTGAAATTTTTGCTGAAAATTTATCAGAAAATTATAAAAATAAAAAATATATAAAAAATTAAAACTACCAAAACAAACAAACAAAAAAGTACAGTGTAAAACTGCCAAATGGAAACTTTCCAAGTCAGTGGAAACCAATAAACTGCCACACACAATCTGATAAGACCAAAAAGACTGAGACCTGAAATGGCCATTGTAACTCAGATCAAAACCAAAACTTCTGTGGGTGACAAAATTCTGCATTAATGATGGTGTTCAGGAGTTTGATGACTTTCTATCTGTGTAACTTCCCTGTTCTTCCTCTGCTGCATATTCTCTGTGTGTGGGCATCTGTACAAGAAGTTACCCAGCTGAGATTAACTCTTTACTTTGTGGACCTAATCAAGGCTACCAGAAAAAATTGATTTCTACAGTCAAGTGAATGGGGGATGTAAAGGCAGGAGAGAGGGTCAGCATCTGGTTAATACCTGGGGCAATTCTTTTCTATATCCAGGGAGGCGGGCCATGATCTTCTAAAATTACTCCAAATAGCATCAGACGTGGCATTAAAAGACATAGATTTTTAAAGAGGCATTCCACAGGCCAAGAAGACTTAGATGATCATGGACTCAATGTTTTGAGATGATCATAGGAGACTCTAGTTTTCTATAGAGGCCAGAAGGAAACAGCCTAAGTGAAACAAAACTAGAGAAAACTTAAGTGGAAAAAAAAATTAAATAAGATGTTTCACTCCTAGCTTTCAAATGAAGAATACCCAATGAGCTTATGTGGTTTTGGACCTTCCAGGAGAGCACAACTAAAAAGAAATCAGTTCAGAACCTGCCTCTTTAATGACTGTATAATTATATCTCTTGAACAATTGCTGGTGGTACCAAACTATTGCCCTAGTATCAGTGGCACTCTGATTTAAGACATCAATATGTGGCTTCTTAAGAGGCCAAAAGCTGGAAGGAAATACTTTGTATATTACCTGAAGTAAAGTTTCAAAGAGATCATCACAGATTTTTTTCCATCAGAACAATTTTCTGATGGATCATGCAGTTTTTGTAAATTAATATGTTTCATGGGGCTGTTTCAATTAGATTTTATGTCTTCCAACCCCATTGAGAATCGTTGCAGATTGCTTTGTCCAGATTAAAACATTTCACTGAACTAAGGAACCTAAAACATTTTATTTGAAAAACTTCCTGATGTTGGCCTGATTTCTTTATTACATTAAGAGTTTCTTGTGTCTGAGGACTGGCCTCTGCAGAACTACTTTTTTCCAAAAGCCAGTACAACAAAGCTGACAACGATGGGCAAAGGCCCAGTCACATAATGCCGAGTGCATCACGCAAAAATCTAGTACCTCTGCAAACTTGAGACTTTATGCTTGGCTTGAAATTTTGACCATGGATGACTTTGAAGGACTTAGGTCGCTGTCTGACAAAGTGTGAAGTATTCAGTTAACACCAAGTGCGGGTGAATCCCATTGTGTCCAGTTGCACATACATCACACAGGCGTGTCAGAATGGATGTGTGTGTTGGGGCGCTCAGGTTTTAGTACCATGAGTAACAACATTCTTTTAGCAACCCCTTTCATCCTGATGGTAGTCAGGCATAGAATATCAGATTTTCAGGCCTGAAGCAAGAACTCAAAAGAGGCTGGTCTATACACTGATAATATGTTATTAGAGGAATTAGATGATTTCCAAGAATCATTGTTCAGAACTAATTATTCATGAAATATCACTTCCCAGATGCTAAGCCTTGTACATTTACCATAGATAGGAAAACAACTATTATAAAAACTCCCTGCCCTTCAAATTATCCTCTAAAATATTTTTAAATTTCTCTTCCTGTTTTGGACCATAGAGAATTCTTTACACCGAGTCCTTAGCTCTTATGAAAAGAAACAAAATCTTATTTATCAAGTCTCTTTTGCTAAGTAAAGAATCTACTTCAGAACTGCTATAGGATTAATTCAAAGTAACGGAGATTTTCATTTAGTACAAGCCATCTGAACACACCATCCTAACTTAAAATGGTTCTGTGAATCTCTATAGACAATCTGGCTGAGGTTTGTTCTCATTTGTAAATACTTGCCGTTGATGTCATGCAAACTGTTGTCAAATTCCCTTATGTATAAAATATAAATATTGATCAATGTTCAGTATAAATGTTATCTAATAGATACTAAAGAAAACAAACTCTGGATAGAAGGTCTTGGGTTGTCCCAAACCTTCTATAACTTTACAATAAGAGGGTTTCTTTATTTTCTGTGATTAAAAAAGAATCTGCTCTGTTTACTACACAGCCATTTACATTCTGGCTTAGGATTTTCAAGAAGAATAAAAGTCTGTTTCCATTAGCACTAAAAGCATAGAGAGACTTTCACCCTAGAAATGTCAGGCACCATTACCTTCTGTAGAGTCTGAAAGCATTGCATCTGTTGTTGTCAGAAATGGGCAACATGTCTATCCAGAGAGGAGCAATGAAGCCTGTGGAAAGAATTTGTAGAAAGCCAGGCAACATTTTTATAGATGGCAAGTATCAGCAGTGGCAAGAAATATACCAAATTTTCCTTTCTTAATGAAGAAACACGTTATTAAAGAAGCTATTTGAGTTATTTGTTTTGCAGGAAGGAAGAGAAAGTGCTTTGTATGGTTGAGGCAATGTGATTTCCAAAGTTTGTAGGGCACTTCAGATACAATAGGTGAACACAATATCGGTGGTTCACAATAGGTGTATCGGTATATGTGGTACTGCACTTCAAAAAGCACTTCAAATAACCAGTGTTGACTTGAGATAATCCTTTTTGTTATTGCTGTATACTCCAAAAAGCAATTTTTTTCAGATATTATTATCTGAAGATATTAGGCTTAAGAAGCAGATGCTAAACTTGGATAGAGATATTAATGTATCTAAGACTTTGTAAGAGCAGTCCACATGCATTTTATCAATAGACAGATGCTGCACATGAACAAAGTTTTATAGATCCCACATCTTATAATAAGCCAACATGGACTCACCATGTAAAAAATTAAATGGTCCAGCAACATACACCCTTATATCTGTCCTGATATTTAAACAGTTTTTAAAACACAGTATGTATCAATATAATAACATTTTCACTCTCATTTTTTTGTGTTAAAAAATCCCAGATGTAAATGGGAGATTTTTTTATATTTTCACAGTTATTATTATTATTATTATTGTTATTATTATTACCACTATTAAATTATTTTATTCAGCAGACAAAAATGACAGTGATTTTAGATATAAAACAATATCTGTTCCAAGTACATCTGATGACAGGAATTGTCTTCATGGTCATGAGTCATATCAAAAGTGAATTTTTTTCAAAACTGTGAAATTTATTCTCTTTAACTGAATTACACATACTTCATTTTAAATATAGATTTTACTTGGAAAATTCCTGTAACACAACCCTGACTACCCACTCAATAGCTTTTATTAGTTTTGGGTTTAAAATAAACATAGTGAAATGAAGTTTAGAAATTAGTAAAATGGAAGGGTAATGCTGAAAGACAAGACTCCCCTGAGAGTTCAAATAAAGACTTCATCTACTCCTTTTTTTTGGTCATTAAAGAGAGTATGATATAACACACAAGACCACAGCACTAGTAATCCAGTGTGAAGGACTCCCTGGATTGTGCCAGGAACGTTCCTTGACAATCACATGAATTTGTAGCATCTCACTTTATAGCCTGTAGGGAAAAGACAATCTGAATAGAGAATCATTGAATTATATAGGTTGCAAAAGTCTTTCAAGATCATCAAGTGGACATACTCCAGCATCTCAGTGTCTTTCTAGAGGAGAGCAAAACTGAACACGGCTTCATCACCTCAATCCCTGCCCTGGTCCTGCTGGTCACGCTATTTCTCATACAGTCCAGGAAGCCAGTGGCCTTCTCAGTCCCCTGGGCACAAACTGGGTCACGTTCAACTGGCTGTTGACCAGCACCTCTAGGTCCTTTTCCACTGGGCAGCTTTCCAACCACTCTGCCTCAGCCTGTAGCACCCAGCCTTGCTGAACCTCACGCAGTTGGCCTTGGCCCATCTATCCAGCCTGTCCTGATCTCTCTGCAGAACCTTCCTGTGCTCCAGAAGATCAACACTCCCACCCCAGATGGTGTTGTCTTCACACTGACTGAGAGTACACTCAATGCCCTTGTCCAGATCACTAGTAAAGACATTAAACAGGACTGGCCCCAGCACTGAGCCCTGGGGAGCACCACTTGTGACCAGCTGGATTCAACTCCATTCACCACTACTCGCTGGGCCTGAGTTTTACCATCCAGACAGATTTTTACCCAGTGGAGGTAACACCCATCCAAGCCATGGACAGCCAGTTTCTCCTGGAAAATTCTGTGGGAGTCAGCGCAAAAGGCTTTGCAACAGTCCAGGTGGACAACACCCAGCCTTTTCCTTATCCACTTGATGGGTCACACTGTCATAGAAGGTTGGTCAAACAGGACTCGACTTTCCTAAACCATGGTTTTTGGGCCTGATCTCCTGGTTGCTCTGCACATGTTGTGGGATGGCCCTCAAGATAAGCTGTTCCATCCTTCCTGACCTTGTCAAGCACAAAGGTCAGGCTGACAGGCCTGTAGCTCCCCAGCTACTCCATCTGCACTTCTTGTAGATGGGTGGCACCTCCTGTCACCTGGGACCCCCCTGATTAACCAGGACTGCTGGCTTAGTGAGACACCAGCTCCCTCAGTACCCTTGGGTGAATCCCATCCATTCTGATACAGTCTTGTGGGTGTCTTAAGTGTTGTAGCAGGTCACTGACCATTTCCCCTTGGATTATGAGGGCTTTATCCTGCACCCCATACCTGTCTTTCAGCTCAGGGAGCTAGGCAACCAGAGAAAAACTGGTTTATTGCTGGTATTATTAAAGACTGAGGCAAAGAAACCATTAAGTATCTCAGCCTTCATCTTATCCTTTGCCATCATGTGCCCCCCCCACATCCAAAATAGAATGAAGATTCTCTTCAGCCCTCTGTTTGTTGTGGATGTATTTATAGAAACATTTTTTGTGTCTTTTACAGCACTACACAGATTAAATTCTAATTAGGCTTTGGACCTTCTAATGTACTCCCTGCATAGCTTTACAACCTGAGTTGCCTGCCCCTGCATCCAAATATCATAAACTCTCCTTTTTACTCTGAATTATAGGCAAATCTGTTCAGCCAGGATTTCTTCTCCCCTACCATCTTGTCTTTTGGCACACGGGGACAGTGAGCTTCTTCACTTTCAGGATTTCCTTCTTGGAAAATGTCCAGCCTTCCTAGACTTCTCTGTCCTTCATGACTGCCTCCCAAGAAACTCCCTTAATCAGTCTCTCAAACAGTCCAAACTCTGGAAGTCCAAGGTGACAATTCTGCTGACCCCTCTTCTTACTTCTCCAAGAAGCAGTAACTCTATAATTTCACAACCACTGTGCACCCGATGGCCTCCAATAATCACATCACCTTCTCTGTTCACAAAAAGCAGGTCCAGTGAGCACCTCTCCTGATTGGATGAGAGTCAGGAAGTTCTCTTCCATACACTCCAGAACTTCCCGGACTGTTTTCTGTCTTCAGTACTGCATTTTCAGCAGACATACAATAAGTTGAAGATGTAGAGACTCACTACCTACATAATAAAAATTGCATTTACTTCACAAGGCCTGGAGTTTACTCATTGTGTCTAAAACCACTAGTAAAAGCTATTCAGGGCCTTGGTTAAGCATTGCTAAAAATTATGGAACCTCTCAGTAGGGTCATTTAAGAAAAAAGCATGTCACAAATTCACAAGTGCATTCTGTGTTGAATGTATTATGGTAATTGAACTATCATCATAGTGTTGTCAGTATGCATCTGTGTCTAATTGAATTAAATTTCATTGAGATTTTAGCCATAAACAGTATGTGGAAAGTCTTTCTTGAAGGACTGGGGACTGGGGCATGGTTTCTGTAGCTTTTGGGGGTTTTTTTTTGGGGGGGGGGGTCCTTGTCGGGGGAGTGGGGTATGGTTTCTTTGTGGGGGGGTGGGGAGTGTGTTTTCTTGTTTGATTGTTTTGGTGTGAGCTATAACCTAGAACACCAGAAATGAGAAAACAAAATATTTAATAAAATTAGCCACATAGTTATAAATGTCAAGGAACTTCAGGGTTTAGCTGATTCTTAAATTGATTTTCCCATCACTAATACTAGCATTGATCCAAGTAGGAAAAATTTACTTACAATTTTCCATTGTAGATCATTGTAAAAGAGTTATGTAGTTTAGGCCTGAATATTGCATGCAATAATTCATAGCACAGCAATCCATATGCTACACATCTCTGTTAATCTGTCAAGTGAAAATGCTAAAGCGGGAACAGATGAGAACACTAGATTTATTGTGACAATGTATTTTGGATTCCTTCTTTGCTTTTCTCACCTAAAAACTTCTACATTCTAGATCCTATTCTTAGGTAAATACTTACTCATTACTTCCTGTTCTTTCCTGGTGAAAATTGGTCTGGTCTAACCAAGATTCTCAGCAGAGACTGCCCGAATTACCAGTTTAGGATTCATTATAGGACATCCTTTGAGTAATGCAATACCTAGTACAACCTCTAAAGAAACATAAATTAATTGAGTAGATGGTAAATATAAAGGTAAGTCTTCAGGGAAAAAGATCAGAAAGTATTGTAGGTATTGCTTTAAACTCTTTTTACAAATTTAAGCTACAGAAAGATGACATTCCACCAGAAGAATTTTCTGACTCACTCATACAGCCAAAATTACTTAACTTTTAAATCTGAGTAAAAGCATGAGTATTGGTGGATTCACATCAGTGGTTTATCTGGCAGAAGTCAGAAGGGCACACATGCATGTGGGTCTCTAGCCTGGGGACCTAACCCATTGTTTGTTGGCAGTCTATGTGCACTTGTCTTCATCTTTGCTGAGTTAATTGAATTTAGGACACAGTCTAGACCCACACACTCGCCCATGAGCTTGAAAACAGTCCTGGTGTTCCCAATTTGGGTACAGAACGTGTGAACGTCAAACCTCTAGCCATGATCACAAGTCAGACTGGTCAAAATTTCTATTTCATGGAGCTTATTTATGGTTTTAATATGAAGAGAAAAAAAATGTTCTTATAGAAAGGTAATCTTGCTAAAGGTGATATGAAACAAAAAGGCTACAAGTCTGTCCTTGCTGCGTTATCCAAGAAGTCTTCTCTAGAAGCCTATCAGAAACCTGTAGGATCCTAAACCTCTTCCTCTCATATGGCCAATATTTGGCTTACTCATTTTTGGTAAAAATGTAGTTTTTCTTATTATTTTCAGCTTAGCATCTGTTTAAGGAGACAGCAACATCCAAACCAAAGAGATAAATATGGTCTTTCAGTGCTTGTCTTTCTGAACTGCTTGTCACCATGCAGTGAAATTAACAAGGCACATGTTGACAATTTAGATTCCTCACTCAGCATTTCACTAAGCTGTTCACTTATCAGGTACTGATATGCCTGATTAAGACCCGTTGCAGTTCCTGTGATGACTTTTAGACATACCTTCATTTTTCCATCCATCAAGAGAGTGAAGTTGTAGTTCCACAATCACCATTTAGTTCCTTATCAGTCAGTCATGGCTGTGGGCTTTATTAATGCAAAATAATTCGCTCATCCTCTTGTCTCCAGACATCACTTTCCCCTCCAGTTTAATGGTGGGAAGCAATGAAGTAGCAGTACAGATATAGTGTGTGTCAGATAATCGTGGTAGCTACCAGGCAGTCAGATCATCAGACCTTTCACAGAAGGAAATAGAATTACTGATATGAGAAGGCTGATATCAGATGAAGATGCTTTGTCTAGGAGAATCAAAATGAGCTTTTAAGGTTAGGAAGAAAGCTGATGAAAGTACACACTAGAGAACATCTATAAGCTCGCTGAGGAATATAAATAAAAAGCAAACAAATAATGAAAGCAAATGTCAAGATTTATACACAAATTGTTAGCAGCTTTATGAAGCCTATCTATGTAGTGATATTGGAAAAATGCTGTAGATACATTCCACAGCCATTTTTCTTGACATTTTTTTCAACTAGATAAAGCTCTTTTTCTTACTCTTAGCATTAAAGGCATTCTTAAATATTGTCTGTTACTAGAAATATATATTCTTGGATAAAAAATAAGACAATGGAATATTAAATTCCATTTCAAATACTCAGGAATTAGAAAATTCTGAAATTAAGTCTACTAAGTAGTGGTTCTGGGTCCATTCATTACAATTAAATACATAAGCACATAATATTCAATTTTAAAACAGTGATTTTAATGTGCATGATGTACACAAATGCAGTTTTTAAAAATTCTTTTCTACTATTCATATTTTAAGATACCAAAAACTTTGGGTAGAGAAAATGTCCATATTTTTATGAATATTAAAACTTTGATATTTTCATGGATATTTTGGAATCCAGGTTTTCTAGTAATCGAGTCATAGCTTGCACTATTTTATTCATATCCCATTTTTACTTTTTTTACCCATTTACCCATTTTATTTACCCCATTTTTACCCTCGAGCAGTCCATTACTGAAAGATCTTACTCCTTACCAGTAAGATCATTCTGGAAAGGACTCATTCTGGAAAGGACTCATTCTGGAGTGGTTCTTGAAAGACAGCAGTGCATGGAATGGAACCATATTGGAGAAGCTGGTGGAAGACTGTATCCCATTGGTGATTAGACTCTATCCGTTGGAAGGACCTCCATATTGGATGGGAAGAGTATAAGAAGGAGCAGCAAAGAAGAAGAAGACTTTTGAAGTGATGGCAACCCTCATTCTCAATCCTCCAGTTCCACTCAGGGGGCAGAAACAGGAAGAAGAATTGTGTGTGCAATTGGGACTGGGAAGAAGGGGGGCACAGGTGAAAAGTGGGCTTAGTTTTGGTTTTATCCTGTTCTGTTATTACTTCTTAGTAAATCATATTATTTTGCAAAGTCAACTATGTTTTGCCCAAGACAGTAAATGGGGAGTGATCGCCCTCTCCTTGTCTCATTCTCTGGACTTTTTCTGCCCCTGCTGAGGAGGGAGACGTGATCAAGCAGCCTGGCTGGCATCTGGTGGCAACAAAACAAGGGATCAGTAGATTGCTGCTCAAAATGGAAGGGCAACAGGTTGTTACAAAAAGCAAAATAGGTCAATAGATCTAACTAAGTCTGATAATCCTCCATCTAATTTGGTGAGTTTCACTAATTGATTTCCTTTACCCTTTTTTTTTTCCCCCTTTGGTCATGATATAACACAGATTAAAAAAACATGTTTGTACACTTGAAATACTAGATCACCTAACAGGATAAGCCCCAGTGTAGCTTGGAGGAGTCAGCAGAAGAGATCTGCGTCAGCTCACAGGGTCTTGAGCCACAATATTAGAGAAATTATAACAGGCTGCATAAACTTCCCTTAGGAAAGGTTTAGGACAGCTGATCCCTTTGAAAAGGTGAAAAAAATATCTCTGGAGCTTATTTTCAGCTGTGTTTCCTAAGATTTTGGGAAATCTAGTGATAACACCCATTTCTATGAAACAATGGTTTCAGAAGGTTAGTGAAAGCCTAAATGTGAAGATATCATCACTGGTGAATGATATGACTACTGAAAATCTAATCTGCTGCCAGCCTGCAACTCCCCAGCTCTTCTAAGTGAACATTTTTATTTAATTTTAGCTACATTTTACTTTCAAAACTCAATTCACTCACAGTTAAGTAGCTCACATTCTAGGTTTGTAAATAGCTTGTCTGGTAAATGCGGGAGAGATGCTGGCAGCAAGCATCCACCTTCAATGTTTTGATTAGTTCTGCTTGGCTTGTATCATCAGTTGACTGAATGTGAGATTGTGCACATTAGATGGAGTAATGTCTTTATGGTGACTTGGCAATTATTTAACCACTACATTGTACCCCAAACTCCATCTTTCTCAGATAAATAAAATGAATCTGTCATTATCCATCCAGAGTAGGAAGGAATGATTACCACATACATATAATTTATTGAAAGACGTAATAACACACTTTTAATATGCTTCAGGTTGAACTTGCAAATGAACACCCTGCTGTGGAAAAAACTCATGCAGACATTTTGGTTTTCAGAAAGCACTGCTGTTCAAAAGTGCTCAGAGTCTGTTGGATCGTGTAGATATTCTGAGTCTCTAAATCAGGCTCCACATACTGATATCAGCAGAGGGAAGGAGAGATGAATTCTGTGTGCGTCCCTGCAAAGCGTGCAGAGCTATTCAGTTACTTGTAAAGTACTGGGATTTTTTTCAAGGGGTGGATAAAGTAGTTCCTCAAAATTGCTGGGCAGAGGGAGACAGACCATGTCTTCTTGTATGCCGCAGCAACATGACTCTTAGTATGCCTCTGTGCTGAAATGATGCCCACAAAAGAAATCGTGGGTAAAATATAATCTTTTTATGATATTTATGTGTTGACCTAGTTGAATTTTAAAGGTCCCTTTCAACCTAACCCATTTAATGATTCTATGATTTCAGAAGTGTATTCACACTTTTTCTGAATTCCTCTGCAGACAAACCCCCAGCTTGAGCCTGGGAGGTGTGCTGGTTCTAGGAAATCAAGAAAACAGGGATAATGACTCTGTGTCACTGAGCCACCTGACTTGTAGCTGAGCTGCACTGCCCACATCTGAGATATCTGATCACCAAATGAGAAGAGGAAGGAAGCCTCTCCAAAACCAGGTGATTAATTTGGTGTATGTTGTACTGACATCTCAAATTTGATGTGTAAGTACGGTAGTGAGTTTTGTCCTGTCGCTTTCTTGCTTTTCTTCATTTTTACTTGCATTCTCAGGCCATAATTAGTTGCAATAACTTGGGGTTCATAGACTACCAGTCCAAATGCAGAAACTATTTTCTGTGAGATATATCAAGTTTTCATTCCAAAGACTGAGGGATGAAAGGACTATTCATTCTCTACATCAGGTTAAACTTATCTGGTCCACCTTTCATCTGCCTACTGAGTTCATTAGGATTTCATAAAAACTGAAAAGGAGCTTATTTATTCAATTTGGTTAGAAATGGCCACAAAATGTTTAAACCTTTCTCTCCCTTCCTTTTGAGCCATTGTGACAAGACAGATGAGTACTAGAAAAACACATCAATATTTTAAATTATCTTTTAAAAGACTGGTCTTCAAAAAACATTTGGAGTCTCTACAGCAGCTATAGCTACTCAGTCACTGTATGTAGGTGGGCTTCCAGGCTTTGCACAGGCTTGTTGAAGACTTGCAGACATTACCTGGGCTTCACAATTCTCCTTGTGTGTGGAGAATTGCCTGGAGGATTGGCACTGTGTCTCATGCCTTTGAGAAATGCAAATGTTTCAGGGATGGGAGAAAGAAGAAAAAAAAAGCCAGGGTATATTGTTGCTTTAAAACTTTAAAATCTGGCAGGAATATAACAAAATATTTCCCTCTTTGTCAGTGTTCATTTTAATGCATTTTTTGGAGATGTGGCAGCAAATTAAAGTCAGAGAGATCAGTGCAGTTGGAAATATTTAATTTTCACAAAGTGGAAGTACTGGGCTCCCACGGAGTCCTAAAGCCTGAAGCTAATATATAGTCCCCCAACTTTCATTTAAGTCATTGGCAAAATTCCCATTGACTTCAAGTGAAGTAGCATTGGCCCAGTTTCAAAAAAGGGGTATTATTAGGTTTAACATTTTAAACCCACAAACATAAAGAGCAGTCTTAACATTATCGTGATTGAGAATTTCATTTTCAAATGCATTTGACAGTATAGTCAAACAAAGAAATGTAGCTTATCTTTTAAACTTTCAAATTGCTAGGTTGAGCAAAATGGGAACTGTTTTCAATTAAATAATGCATTGAAAAGTATCGGGACAGAATTGCCTTTGACAGACAAGAAATACTGTATTTATCTCATTGTAGTCCATTCATTGGTTTATGGCTCCAGAATCCTCAAGCAAATATCATAAATCCACATGACATCCTTGTGTGTTCTAGCAGATGTTGCATTTGAGTCTCAGAGTTAGCTGAAAGATGTGTTAAAACTCATGTAGCCAGGCAGCTTCCTGTCAGCCACCCATCTGAGAAGTCTCAGAAGCTCTAGTAACTACAGTGAGGTTTTGGATGAAGTTACACCCCAGAAATTGGGTCCAGATTTGTCCACTACAGAGGAGATCATGTGAAGTACAGCTGAAATCTCCCACAACAAGCTAATCAAAAATGCCTTTGAGATTTCTGAGATTACAGATGTTAAAAAAATTCAGTTCTAGGGGCATGTGTGCAAATACCAGAGCTAAGAGTGTTGCCAGGATCAAAGGCTGCTCTAACCAGCCTTATCTGGCACTGTTCACTGAGTGATGGAGTTTCTCAGGCATTATCCTACCTGTTGCATCTTGGGGGGTTGCCCACACTTCAGCTGCACAAGTGACACCTGATGCCACAGCTGATGGCAGACAGCGTGCTAAAAACAAAAGGGCAAAAGACTGCATGTGCCAGATGCTCCTGAGGACAGGGAATTGGATCCTATTTTGAGTGTAGGGACAGTTCAGCAGGAGAGAGGAGGGGGCTGCAAGAGTCTTGACCCCTGCTTGAAGGCTCCTCTAGAGGCTGTGCTTCTTTGAGGCTCAGGTGCAGACTCCAGAGGTGTGGGACGGCACAGCTGGATCCATGGTAGCAGCAATGACTTCATCACAAGGAATGGCTTGACTAGACCAAGCATACCTGGTCTCCGGCCTCTTCATAAAAAGGGATCTCAGAAGCAACTTCTCCCCCAGTCTGCCCTGTGAACTCTCTGGTGTCTGTTTGCCTAGTGTTTCTAGCTCTAATGACTGCCTTGGAGCACAGCTGGGTTCAGAGGATCCTGTATCCAGAGGATGCCTTCCTACCTACACCAGCATGCTGGAGATTGTGAGTGAATGGACATTGAGGAGTCAGTCAGTCAGGCTCTAACAAAAAATACACTAATATTTGAACTGTTCTCTTCCTCTGTGCCTTAGATGTTGATTGGGTTTTGTTTGTTCAGTTGTGTATAAGATTTCTATGGCGTGTTTGATTTTCTTTTGTGCTATTGAAATAAAGGAAACAGAAAATTCAAAGGCAGTCAAGAGTAGGAATGTTATATCCTAACTTCTTAGAACTAAGGGATTTCAAAGAAAGTACTGTGAGAAGCTTCAGATGATGGCTTGGGTACTGCCTGGGCCAACGTGTGAGCAGGGACTTGGGCTGCCAAGGGCTACAAATTCCCTGTTTGCTTTCACAGAGATGGGGGAGGAGTGATCAGGCACCTGATGTGTTACAGGTCTGCCAGGGCCTCTAGCAGTCATGGACTGAATACTGGCGATGAAAATACAAGGGTATGAAAAACTCCTCAGAATTTGATTGTTTGCCATTAGGAAGAAGTAAAAAGTACTTGTCTTATAATTGGACGATCAATAAACAAATTTACTGCAAAATTCAAGCTTCCCAGCACTTGCAAGTGGAGCTCAAATGAACAGGATTAAGTGACTAGTGATAGTAATAATAACTGAAAAAAGGTGTATGATTGGTCAAAAAATGAACCCTAGTACACTGACAGCTGAAAATGCATTATTGTATTTACAATATGGAAGATTAATCTGTTCATCCACTGCTCTCTAATGCAGCAATTGCAGATGTTGCAAACGCTGTAACTGAAGGGAAATTATTCTGCTAATTTTTATACTGAGAAGCCCTATTCAAATAAACAATAACTGCAATTTACCACATATCCAGAATAATTCTTCTCAGAAGTCTTCAACTGAGAGCAATGAACCTTTCCTTAATCCATCTGTTTTCATGTTTGTTTACCATAATACAGAGGGGTCATGTGCTGAGTAAACAGGTTGTTTTAGAAAGTTAATAACTCCTGAGTTATTTGTTGAGACTTGGTGCCTAAACGAACACAGAGACATACATGAGGTGGTTCCAGGATGGGACCATGACTACACAACTCAGTTTATCCACAAAAGATAAAACTCCTGTAACGAGTTATCTTTACATCACAGTATGATGGCAAATAGTTTTAATATCTCTTTTTCAAGGCTTGATTCTCTTCCACTAAATGGGGTCTTTTGTCACTGAACCAGACGCTGAATGGTCAGAGTCAGACCATTAATGAAGTCAAAACCAGTTCATGTAGGGTGAGTATTCCTGAATATTTCACAACATAATACACATTTAGAATGCGCATTTTGAAGTATATCTGTGGCTTTCTAGAAGTAGTCAGTGCCTGTAATAAGGGGAAAAATGGTATGGTGAGATCAGCTTGGTTTTTTTCAGTTTAAAGTGTATACTTTCTTGTTGACACAGAGTGTAACTACTAAGAAATCTTTTTAAATTGTCTTTGAGAAGATTACATTTAAAACACCAGTTTCAAATGTTGTCTAATTATCTACAGTTGATCCTCTTACCATTCCTTTTTATAGCAACCATTTTTCAAATGACTTTTGAGTCAGTGCCTCACTCCAGTAGCCATTGTCTCTTTGAGCACTCTGTTCTGTCTGGTGTCTAAATTGCTGACTACCCCAGATCTAGAAGATGAATTACTGCAATGAAAAACATTCAAACATCAAAATGGCTGCTGTCCTTGATAGAAACTCTGTTAAACACTGGAAGTGGCCTGGGCTAGGCATTCCCAGTATTAGCAATGCATTAAAGAAATCAGAAATGCTTTTACCATTTAATATGTTAAATACTACGGAGCTGGGATAATTGCCTCAGAAAATACAGTGTGTAACTTCCTTACCCCTCTCTCTGTTCTCTTTTTCAAGAACTGTTGTTTACACTGATACTTCCTGTGTTGATACAGAAGTTATGCTACCTCTGCTGGTAAATCTGGCTATTTTAATCTGTTTGTATGTTTATGTGTTGATACAGCAAAAAATGTGCTTGGTACATCCTCTGGTGGCAACACTTGGAAACATCAGTCGGGTGTGCAAAAAAGCTGACTCCAGTTTCTGCCTTTCTGTATTAGAGCTGCTTTTTCCCTGTTTAGGCAGAGGAAACATAGTGGGCAAGAGTGTTCAGGAGGAGCTGCTGAAGAGCAGTATACCTTCATCCTAGGCTGGGTTGCCCCAGGACGGGGTCACAGAGCTGTTTACCACAAGAGTTCAGAGGGCTCATGGCATGATCATCTTCTTTTTCACCCCTCCATGCCATCCTGCCACCTCAAGCTGTTGTCTTTATGGAGCAGAAGAAAAATTGTGGAAGAGGTTGATTGTGGAGTTTTTTTCCTGATGCCCAAAGAAACTGCCACAGCCCTTTTGAAGCACTGAGACTCAGACCAGGTGGTAAAATCCCGTGCCAAGGAGGAAGGTACAGGAGACTCTCTGTGTTTAATACAGGACTATTGAAGGAGTTTCCACCAGGATGGATCAGCCTGACTGAGTGGAAAAGGAGCGCCTGGCCTTTGAGAAGCAGCACCATGAGGTCCCCTCACCTCTCTCTCTGCTTCTTCATCCCAGACTGCTTAGGCAAAACTCCTCCTCACCACCAGAAGCCAGTGAGCTGTTTGATGTCACTTATGGATTAATAATGTACACAAGGAATGAAGAAAGAGCTACAAAACAGGTGTGAAATTATATTGATTTGAAATTGGTTATCACATGATCGTTTGAGGAGCATGATCGTTTGAGGATCGTTTGATCGCTCCTTTTTTGATCAGGAGGTTTTCTGTTTTATCCAAAGCATAGTTATATACTTTTCTTGCTTTTCACCCTTTTACCTTCAGGAGATGGGCAACATGCAAGATGTTTTACTGTTCTACTTTTCTCTTCGACAACAAAGGGGGATTAGTTACTGTTTAATCCGCTGCTTTAGTACCAAGACTTGTTGATGAAATTAAGTTGTGCAGATTTTATGATTCAGCAGTATTCACAGTGCCAATGTCAAATTTCTGTCTGCCAAGGTAAGCCCCGTGAGGGAGCCATACCGGTCAGGAAAAAGGGACATCAGCAACCACCAAGTGGGGTAATTCTGTCTCTATACTTCTGCTGGTGATACCAGCAGAATCAGTAACATCTGGTGGTCACCTGCATCACAATCCTCAGGTGGGAGTGTGGCTTCTCTGCACTGCAGAGATGACAGTCACAACAAAACTAAGAAAAGTTTCTGGTGCAGAAAATAGTGGAGATGGGGACCAGGCTTTTCCCAGAGGACAGGACTGTCCACAGATGCAACACACAGCTTTAAGGCAGGTAAAAGGCTGTTAGGCACAGAACAAATCTCTGTGTCATTGCCTGAGGGCACTTCTAGGGCTGTCCCTCCCCAGGGAGGTGTCTGATACAGGACAGTGTGTCCCAGAGCCCCTGGCTGCTCCTGGATGAGGTGGTGGGACAGGAGCACCTGCCAGGCCCAGCCCTGCCACCCCAGGGAGCTCCCAGGTCTCATGGTTCCCTACTGTACTGCCATACCCTGAGGAATCCATGAGGGATGGGGACAAGGCATGGGGACATAGTCACTGCAGCTGAGCGCAGTTAGCCTGGAGGAAAAGCTTTCCAAGGAGATGGGAAGGTCTCTAAAGCAAGTTATACCTACACCCATCAGCCACTCTTGCCTCAGTGCTGGGATAGGACAAGACATGGCAGCTCAACATCCCTGAGTTTTTACAGCAGCAACAGCTTTGTGCACAGCGAGGGGAGACCTCCTCTGGGAGCGTATGCTCCTGCTGA
Organism: Motacilla alba alba; assembly: GCF_015832195.1. NCBI lineage: Eukaryota > Metazoa > Chordata > Aves > Passeriformes > Motacillidae > Motacilla > Motacilla alba. The sequence continues at coordinate 114,908,531 of NC_052017.1, forward strand.
GCCTGCTTCAAGGTGCCTCATTGAACTTCACCCAAGTAGGGCACATAGCAGGGTGGATAAAACTTCATTTTGGCTGCTCCTTTTTATCTCTCCTTCAGTTAATCAGGAAGGACCAAGCAGTTTCATTAAGTCTTTCCAGCTCAAGACTTGAGCACCTGGATCCAGCAGTGAAACTTCAGACTTCTGCCAAGGCCACTGTGGTAGCCCTGCCTTTGTCTCCCAAAGAAAATGTGATCTCACTGAAGCTACCCTTTAGGCCCAGCCACACCATCAGTCCTTTTTTTAAGAGACTGACAACACAGTTAGGCAGAAGCAATTCTATTTTATAGTAACTTTCTGTGAATAATCAATATTTAGTGCCTGCAACTCTAAAACTGAATAATTTATTTGAGAATTTAAGTATTTGGAAAAATATCAAAGGCAGTTTTATGCTGGGCTGCATCAAAATCAGCATGGCCAGTGGGTCAAGTGGGGTAATTCTGTCTCTACACTCCATCTTGGTGAGACCCCCCACCTTGAGTACTGATTCCAGGTCTGAAGTCCCCAGCACACGAAGGACAATGACCTGTTGGAGCATGTCTAGAAGAGGCCAACAAAATGATCAAAGGGATGGAGCACCTTTCCTGAGTGGAAAGGCTGAGAGAGTTGGAATTATTTAGCCTGAAGACTTCAGGATGACCTAATTGCATCTTCCATTCCCTGAAGGAAGCCTATGAGAGAGATGGAGAGAGTCTATTTACAAGAGCACGTAGTGGTAGAACACGGCATAATGGCTTTAAACTGAGAGTAGATTGAGATTAGATTTTAGGCGGAAATTTTTCACTGAAGGGTGGTGAGGCACTGGAACAGGTTGCCCAGGGAAGTTGTAGATGTCCCATCCTTGTAAACGTTCAAAGCCAGGCTGGATGGGCCCCTGAACCACCTGGTCTAGTGAAAGGCATCGCTGCTCATGGCAGGGGAGTCCAAGCCATTCTATGATTCTATACTTATTCAAACTGCATTATTAAAAGGCTAAACTATTAGGTGCTCTGAGTACTAAGATATCTTACTACAGCCCTGGCTAGAGGGAAACTTGTGCAAGTATACAACAAACATGACAAACAGGCAATCAGTAACTTCCAGGCCATCTCCTACTGCTCAGAGATAACTTGGCTGAAGTGGTATGTAGGGTGTAGGTCCTTAACAGAGCTTTGAAGACATGAAATATTTGGATTACCCCGACTGATTGTCCAGTACCTAAAAAACATCAAAAAAAGATATTTTTTGCATTCTGGAGATCTGCGAGTCAGGAAAAGAGAACAGACATATTTGTCCTGTAGCTGGAGCTGAAGGACTAAGAGGAGTGAAAAAACACAGGAAACTTATTTCTGGGAGGTGATATTTGAACATGCACAAAGGTAGGTTGTTTACTAGATCAAAAACTTGACTTTGTCATTTTTGGAGAAAAGTGTAAACACTTTGGCCAAATCAAATCATTCTAATGTGAGATGCATTGAATCTTATGCAATGAAGAAGGTAGAAAGTGATAAACATTTTTCCTAAGAAGTCCATATGCTCTATGTCTTTAGTCCTCCCTATCATCTATTTATTAAATAGATATTATCTATTTATTAAAAACTTCTTAAAGTAAAAAGATCTTTGTCACTCTCAGTCCATACACAAAGAGATTCCTGTGTCCCTGTTGGAAGCAGTCTTGTTTGGATCTTCACTAAAGACCTGTCATCTAATTTCAGTGTCAGGAAAGATTCTGCATTTATTTCCATCAATTTGTGCATCTATGTTACTTCTTATTTTCTCACTCAACTCCCCCTCTAATTGTATACCTGATCTGCAGGTACACAAATGAACAGAAAAAACTCTCATCTCATAAAGTCCAGAGCTCAGTACTGGATTTCCCCTGGTGGAAATGGAGGAGGTTTTCCTTCGGGTGCTCTCTTTTGCCCATAGGGGCCAGTGGTGCTCTCTTAGACCACATCTCCATCCCGTGTCTGTCTGAGGCACAAGCCCTGGATGTGCCAAGCCTGTAAACCCCTCTCAAGCATGCTCTGACTCCAGCGGCCAAATGCTGATTTCAGCTGGTAAGCGGCAGGCAATGGAGTTAGCCAATGTGGCAACCACCAGTCACAGCTGTCTGTTATCCATGGCCGGTGACTTACTCCTCAGGGAGTCAAGCCAAGACCCAGGCTGAGGACGGCTGTTTCTAAGCTAAGAGGTTTGCCAAGGCTCTGTGGAAAAGTGTGACTCCATGTACAAATCTCAGACAGGTGCTTCCCAGATGATGTGTTGACTGTATTGTCCAAACAACATTGTATTACTGGATGCTTCACATATTTTCTGCCATGGGGCCTTGATATGACAGAATGACAGAAGGATATTGAACACATTGTGGATTAATGAAGGAAATTTTATTGGCTGGGTCACTCAAGGATCAGGTGAAATTACCCAAAGGACTCTTTCTGGTCTTAATAGCAGGAAGTTCATTACTTTGCTGACATTAGTGTAACTGAGGCTGTAAATAGACAAGATGGTAAACCTGTTTTAAAATGCCTATTACAAGATCAGAAACCCTGTGGCCATATGACACAAAGCACTAAAACAACTTCAGTCTGTCAGTTCAAATTTGTTCCAAATATTTTGAATTCTTAGTACAACTTCAATCTGTCTTGACAGATCAGTTTTTAGCTTATCCTGCCCACTCTAATTTTATGCCGAATACACATCATCTGTTTACCCATAGTTGGGATAAAGCCTGGCATATATCCATACACTGTACTCTGGCTAATTCATCAGAAATATGCCCGTGCCTCATTCAGATTAGATTTGTACCACAGGCTGATCCAGGAGCACACAGATCTTACACAGTGGAAGCACAGCCTGCGTGAGGCCTGTTGACAGAAATGATATGTGACAGAACGAATCTAGGAGAAAAGAAGTAAAAAGTAAAAAAGCTGGAGGAAAGCTGATGGGGAAAAAAAAAAAAAGAGACGTGACTTGAAAGGGAAATAAATAAATAAATAAATAAACATAGCACGTGAAACAAAATATTTGAAAACCATGCAAACACTGCAGGTAGTCCAAATATGGTTACACATAGCGCCAGGTGTAAAGCATTGAGAATACAGATGAAAGGCAACTCAAGATGAGGTAGAAGGTCAATGCAAGCTTCTCAACTTCATGAGGGAATTACTGAGTGAATTTCTGTGGCCTCTTTTATAAAGACCAAACCTAATAGAGTGAACCTTTCCAATTTAATGTTGGTTGATCATAAGTAATTACCAGTCCCTGTAGTGGTGCAGTCTGGGTTGCGCACACAGACTTGAGTGTATCTTTGCCACAGCTCTGAAAGCAAGGCTGTGCTGCTGGGTACAAACAAGAAGAATGTTACAACAAAATGGGAGGACTCTGTCTGGAGAAGAGGAAAAAAAATCCAATTAAAATCTAATGAAAGACAAGGAGATATAAAACCCCACATGATCTCATTAAATTACCAATTGAAAAGCCCTGGCGAGCAGATTTAGACTTGACTCTAATTCTTTCCTTGCTCTAGCCAAAGGTTTTCCTTTTACAGGTGCAACTTTGATTTGGGTGACAACAGACCTATCCCTGCATGTAGATATGCACTACAGCTAAAATGTCAGCTGGAATTTTTTGCTGGAAAGGACGCCATGTTTTGATTCTTTTCTCTCATTCTTCTGGCTACCAGGGAAAAGGAACAGGCATAAGGAAAGTGAGGGGAGGAGTGTCTCTTCACCTGGTCTCTTGTTGCTCAAAACTGAATATATTTTGGTTCTTCCTTCTTAGAAAAAGGTAAGAAAGAAGTATTATTCAAAAAATGTAATATCAATCTCATCTATGCCCAACTAAATTTCTTTCTATATGAAAATATTTCCAAAGTAATACCAGATTGCTCTTTTTGAACTGGCTAATTAGCAAGAGAAGGTTTGTATTCAAGATCTCCTATTAAGAGCTGGTAATGTAACCATATATTATCACTCTCCTCATTTACAGGACAACTGACAGATACTTTCTCAAAAAGCATTCCTTTTTCTTTTCTAGCTCTATTTGAGAAATAAAAACAATTATACAACAAAACAATTGTAGAATGCAGGTTGGTCTATACAGGAGCTAGAGGCTCAATGAAAAGAAAAATTTAGCTTATATAACAGAAGCCCTAAAAAACATTGCTAAAAGTGATTGGAATTTAAAATCTCAGTAACTTAGCATATTCTAACTTAATTAAAACTTCATTACAATTCAGAAAAGTTCTAAAAATGTCAAGAAGGGCACTTCCTTTTCTTGCACGTGGAACAGAGATGCATCTTCCAAGGGCTTCACTGAATCCTTACTTTTGAGACCCTAATGTTCAGCACACATTTGTCTCAAGACAAATGATCTTCACAAAATCATGGCAGGGGCTTTGTGAATTTTAAAAAATTACAGTGAAGAACTGCACAGTTTAGCATTTCCATAAACACCAACAAGATTCTGCTCTAATTCAAAAATAAGTAGCAATGACATTTTATAGATTCCTCCACTACTTAAAAAGAGAAAAATTTCCTCCTCAATCTGCCCCTAAGCTACACAAATTTGACACTCACTATTAAGGACAGTGGAAGAAAAATTCTGCAGTTTGTAAATGCAGGATAACTATTGTATCTTACTTTTTTTGCTTTTTTTAACCCAAATGAAAGCGGTGTGTAATGATCTTGTTAGCCTTTTAGTGATTAAAAACAAAGTTAATTGTGATGTAACACTAACCACAATTATGGTAATCAACTCTAAAATGAGAATGAATCCTTAATATTAGATTCAATTTTGATGATGAGAAACTGAATTTAGGAACTGTTAATTTATTAAACTAGTCAAGAGATGTAAACAAGCATGGAAAGTCTTGAACATCCTTTAAAACTTTTTGGGAAAGTATTAATACTGTAATATCAATTATCACATAAGAAATGTCTGTGGTCTGCAGCCACCCACTACAAAATGCATTTGAGAAAGAATTCACAACAGCAAGGAAAGGTGGCAGATCAGGAGAAGCAAGAGGAAGGTGTATTTTGGAGCAACAAATAAAAGCAAGCTGCTAAAGGTGTGAAGAGGCCTTTGGAGAGAGGAGGAAGTGTTCCAATTCAAGGGTTATAGGACCCAGTTAATCTGCCTCTGTAGTGGTGGTCACTTGAGACACTGCAGGTACTGCCTTCTGTAAACCAGTAATTTTTGCAAAACTTCACAGCCTTCACTTATTCCCATTTACTCAGATAGGAGGGACCTTTAAAGCTGGGTATCTAAACTCAAGCAGTATATACCTTCCAGGCAGTAGCAAAGGCCCTGAAAGCACAGGAATTTTTTCCTATCCTACTCTTGGCATTTCAGCACAGCGAGCACTTAGGAAGTGCTGCTGATCTCTGTGCCTTGGGGAAGCCCTGTGAGAGAAGTGTTTATGTCAAACAAGTCTGTAAACAACTGCCCATGCAGAGCACGCTTAGTCTGGGCTGTCCTACAGTTCGGGGGAGATGTGTCCTTGTTTTTACAGTGTTACTACAAAGCAAGCACTTGGGGGGATATCTGTGGGCTCACAGTGCTCCCAGTGCTCACCTTCTGCTTCCTAACAGCTCAGGTTCTGCTGAAATCAAACAGATGATGCTCTATTCTGCAAATGATAAGCAACAAAAACCGGTGGGACTTCTTGAAGAACTGGATTCAAACCAGCACTGGGACTTAAGGTGCTCCTAAAATCACTGGTGGCCCTGCTCTATTTAATTTCTGTTTTTTGTGAATTTTATCTGAATAGATGTGATCTTGACATTTGCCCTAATCCATTATTTACTTTCCAGTTTTAAAAGAAACCAGTCATTTTAATACACATAATTTTTCTTGCAGAGTATCTCTTTGCCCACAGATCCCTCCTTGGACAAGGGGCATAGGTCAGAAAGAAACAGATGCCAAATTATGATACAGAGAGAGACATCTGCACATACACATTTTCTTTGTTTGCTCTTTATTTGGGGAACAAACCCTGCCTGAAGCTATAGTATGCAGACATCTAGTGGCTGGATAATATAATGCAATTAACATATCTTTACAGGATACCTGTAAAAGTTCTGCACCATCGTATCATCATCTGAAGGCCTGATACCCTGGGTCCTGTTAAAAACAGATTCTTTGGCTCTGCAAGAACTTTTTTTTATTCATTACAGCCCTAATCACAGGCATTTTGAGATACTCTGGCCTCATGTGTTTCTAGGATTCCACTTTAAATTGTGTGGAACTGGGGTAGTCAAAATGCAAAATCAGAAAGATTCAAAATGCTGCAGCACATCCACTTAATCACAGCCTATAATTTCACACCGAGACTCATGCACTTGGTAATCATTAGCAGCTTTCCTGCCAAGAGCACACAGCTCTCAGACCCTTTTGTGTTTGTTTTTTATTTTTCTCTTGAGTAAACATCTCCTTATCTGTATGAACTACTACATGTTTCTAAGCCATGAACAAATCCTTCAGCGACCTTTGGTTTGCATTTTTTTTCTTTTTGCTTGGTCGCATGTATGATTACCCAGCTAAAGAGACCAAGACCTTGTCAACTTATGATCCAAGATAATGAAACTCACTTCATACAGACCTATAGTGCACCAACAAGAAAAACTCTGGTATCTTCACAACATGAGGCTTAACACACAATTTCTAGAACAGCTTTATACCTGCTATTTAAAATATTGCTGACATGGTGTATCATATTCCGCTGTTAAGTGTTCACTGACTTATCATAGCTTTCATCTGTTTCACGCTCACCACTGTCAGATGTTTACATGGGAGGCACTTCAGAAAGCACTGTTTGTAGTGTATATTTATACTAAAGCCTAAGGGAGGAAAAGAGTTTTATGTCTATGTAAGATCATGTTGTTTTTGTCTCCATCTCAGACACAAACATCACCTTTAATAATAAACCCTGGAGTTGCTTATGAGCTTGAAGCTCCGGCTTTCTCAAGTACTTTATAAAAGAATGGAGTTTGTGTTTTAACTTTATTTCTTTACCATCTTCCATCTCAGGAGATGAGGTGGGGGTAGGAAGGTAACCCAACACAGGGAATGTGGTGAACAGCCAGGATTTTGGATAAGGTTTGCTGTCCAAGGACAAGCAGCCAATTCCCTGTCACTGGTGGGAAAGGTGCAGGAGAGAAGCAGACTCAGGGAATAAGGCTGGCTGGATGTGGCTTCTGATCACTGATTTGGGAGTTGGCTGTGGGTTAGTCAGCTGGTGTTACACAACCCAGAATGGATCACTTCCAACAAGCAAGTTGAGATCAAAATAGAAAAGGAATATTTCCAACCACATCCCTGCTAGAGAAAAGGACACTTAAGGAAGTTTCTTTATGCTGTTTTTGCTTTGCTGTCTTTCTACTTTATTTTTCTTTGTTATTCAAGGCTTAAACAGCTCATTGTGTCCTTTATAGGGCAAGTTCTTTTCAAGTTTATCTAATATTTCCCTTCTTTTACCCCATTTTCAGTTGTTTCTCTGATGTTTGAGGAGGAGAGGGCCTCTTTGGATCAAGATGAGGTCAGGCTCTGGGGAAGGCCAAAAAGAAGCAAAAAGCTGTCACTGTCTCTGTAAACAGTATGAGAAGAACAGTGGTGAGAAGCATTTGAAGATACTGAATGAATCACAAAAAATTACCCAGCCCTTTAAAGCAAGCCTTGCATTAGAAGTAATTATCCCAGCAAATCAGGGAGAAGACTTAGGAGGTGATCTGACTATCAAGTCAATGCTGGGTTTTTAATTTGCAAAGAAGGTTGAGTTAAGGTATAAGAAGTTCTCCTGGACAAGGACTACATGCATTGCAGGTCCATATGGAGAGTCTCTCTCTGACATGGTTGATTGCTGTGTCTTTTTCTTATACCTGGCACCCTACAGATAATCTGTGATCAGAGAGGAATCCCCACATGATAGAGGGGAGAAGGCATATGCAAAGGGATTAAAAGATAAGTTCTTTAATGTATCTGAAGCATTCAAACAAGTACTATAAGAGAAAGACTCATATAGAGAAATTGAATAATATCTTCAGAGCAAGTCTTGAACAGCATTTGATATAAATGTACTGGGGCTGTAAAATGAATAATGGGGAAAAAGCAAAAAAATAGGACTTTAGCACAAATTCATTAAGCAAAGGAAGAAAACAATTCATACAAATATCAAAAGGGCTGGTGAACTGATGCTAGGCAATACTCTTCATACTGAAATATATTAACTTTCATTAGAAGTTGTACAGTTCAATTTGAATTGCCTTTGTTTTTAAAATAGCTTTTAATGTGTATCCTTCTAAAGAGATAAATACACACACATAGGTGTGCTTACAATGGCAGCTACAGTTTCATAAATAAATGTGCACATGAACACTTCCAAACATGTTCTGCATGGTCTAGCCTCCCGAGGCGTAGTGGGTGGTTCTCCAGCTAGCTGACATTTCAGCAGGCAGCACTGGTGTACAAAGGTAGAACACATCTCAAAGCAAACTCCATGGCTGATGATGCCACCATGAAACCCAGCCAAGAAAGAAAAAGCAGGCCAAAATCTGCATTGCTTCCACAGTTCTCAACCCCTAGAAAGTTTTCCCTTTCTTCTCTACAACCATCATTCCCCCTGAGACTCCTCCATTTCTACAAGAAAAGAAGCTTCCTTTCCTCCTCATTGGAGTGGATGTGACAACCATGAAAGGAATAGTTTGCCCAAGGCCATCACTGCACCAAGTGCTGTGCCCACCAGTCAAACTCAATGAAGGTGAATCTGTGCTTTTACAGCAGCTGCACCCCAGCAGGGTCTGCAAAATGCTGATTGGTGTAACTTCTTGTGAAGATGCATGTGCATGGATCTCCTCTCGTTTTTCCTTCTGCAGTCTCAGCAAAATTCAGCTGAAATTTCTCAGTAAAATTATTTTTTTCTTTATGTTGCCCAGCTGTTAAGCACTTTTATCTCCTCAGCAACAGTAGTCTTCAATTACCCTCTGAGAATCAGGAACACAGATGAGTAAACCTGTAGGATGCAAACCAGGATACTGGCCAGGGACCACTCTTATTTCCTCTTAGACTCATGTCATACCTCACATCTGTTCTATACACAGCCACTACCCCATGCTTGCCAGTGCAATGTCTGGGATCAAGCCTATCCTTTAACCCACACCAATTTATTCCTGTTTACTTCCCAGGTATATTTTGAGATCAGACCTAGAATTTACTGGTTTACCTACCTATGACTTAATTTTCACACAAAGAAAAGGTGGGAGGCAGGGCAAAAGGCAGCATTAGGGAGGCACAGTGCTTTCTAAGAAGCTCCTCTAATTTGAGTAAGTGGAAGCCCAGCATCACAGCCCAAACTGCAAAGCACATCACACCATGGTTAGAAGCCAAACTAAGAGTTTAAAGGCTCTAAATGTTTCTGAGACCTCCAGAAAACTACAGAGGAAACTGAAGAACACATCACCTGCAGATGGATGATCACTGACAGCAGGCATCTGCCCATATTCACCCTCCTTCTCTCAAGAGCCAGATTTCCTCCTATTCCCAATGCCTTCCTACAGTTTATCAGAAGCCTGTGGAGCTGGCTTTTGCCTGATGAAGCACAAAGTTGCTTTTAAGTATTTTGTCATTGTTTTTGTGACCAGCAAGTGTGCAACTGCTCAGCATCTCTTGGAAACTTATAATTCACATTTCTAATAAATCTCTAAAATTATGTGAAGCATTATGTCCATTAACATTTACCTTTAAAAATACTTCCAGAGAGCAAACTGATTCAAAATTTTAGTAGCTGTAGGCTTGAAGAGGAAACTATTAATTTATGGTCTTACACTACCCTCAGAACCCTCTTATCAGTTTTTATTATTTCTTAAAAATATTAATACAAAGGTAGGCATGTGGAACTGCAATTGGAGAGCAGCAGTGCCTTTCCACACTCAATAAAATCTGATGGGTGCCGTGTAGCTGAAATAATACACCGAGACCCCTTCTTGAACATTCCTCCATGTGGATTCCTACCAAAACCAGAAAGACTAATTTAACTTTACCCAACACGCAACGAATGTAGGTTGACCAATCTGTAATGGGTGTGTTTTGTGAATGAATTTGTTGTTATAATTAGATCCAGCTCTTAAGACACAAAACTGCTATAAGTATTTTTACCAGTAGGTTTTATTTTTCTTTCAAAGCCAAGCCTAGGGAAAAAAAGTTTGACAAGTGTTGAGACAAATTTACTAACTTCAATTCCTCAGTAGTAGTATTTATATGACTAGAATTTCACTGCACAAGGCAATGCTTGAAAGAACAGCAAACACAGGAAGGGAGCACAGGAAAGGGAAATAATGGACTTTTGGTGGAGACATTACATCATATGCTTTGCAAGGTATCTGTATTTCACAGCCACAAGAATATCAGCCAGCTCCAAGATAAGGAACATGTTTATTTAGAGAATAAATCTAGTTCAGATTTCATCATAATGTCAATATTTGCCATATTACTACTACAGTTCCTGTCAGTTAACACTCAGTAGTTAATAGTATGCTGTCTGCAAAGGGAGAAGAGAACGAGCTGTGCATTTAACCTGAGAACTGCCAGGTTAGGAACATGGGTCACCCCACTTTTGGAGGGTTCATTCCTTGCTGGGTGGAAGGAGACAAGAACAGACCTTCACCTGGCAGAAAACAGCTGACTTCCACCTCACAGATTTTTGTTTTATTTTCCCATGATTTTAGTACCAAATCTGACAACTAAGACAAACTATCAGCTCCCATCAAAAACTACAGACAGTCCAGCCAGGCCATTGCAGCAGAGACTTCTTCTGCCCTGTGGTATGATGCAGATCAGTGGGAAGCCAGGGTCTGGCAATCAGGTGTTGGGGTTGGGCTCTGGCTGCAGCTGCTTTGGGAGTAACTGCTGAAGGAAGAGGGGCAGCAGCCAGTGCAGTTGCTACACACACGTGTTGCAGACACTGCTGGTGGAAAGTGTGGTTTCGGTCAGCACTGAAATCTTGAATAGATAATGGGGTTATTCTTCATTAAACGTGGGCAGGAGATGCAGATAACCCTAAGAAATGTAAGTGTCTCTAAGCCCAAGGAACAACATGCTGATAGTTAATCTGCTAAGCCCAAACGAACAAATGACCTCATGGTGGGCTGCTTGTTTTACATTTTCTGTGTATTTATTGCAATGCACCAAGACTTGTCTCCAAAGGAAGCACGTGTTTCTGCAGAACACCCAGTTAACACATCAAGTGGTCAGCAGTATGGTCCCCCGCACCCAGCTCACATGCACTGTGTTGGTTTGCCCTGTTGTTTCTGCTGCCCCTAATATACACATAAATTACTCAGGGAGCTCGTAACTCGTTATTCAGCAGTAGCCCTCCCCATAACCCTTGACCAGGTGGATTAAGGGTGCCTTACGACTCTGCATTAGCCATTGCCTGGGAATGACTTTGTGAGTGGTGATTGATCTGCTCCAAGAGAGTGGCCTCCCCTTTGTGAGCCCTCAGTTTGCATCTTCATTGCACCCCAGACTGGAAGTTGCCATCTGTGCCTCTGAGGTTCTTCCACCGACACAGATTTCTGCAATGTCCCTCATGCTAGGACAGGGGACCTCACTAATAGCTATGGTGACCAAAGTTATTGCCTTGCACATTAGTGACTCTGTCCTTCAGATCTTTGTGTTTTCTCTGTGTTTCAGGAATTAGAAGCTATGAGGTTGCGTAGCTGTTTCAGACTACCCTTGCCTTATATTCCCTGTCAGACAACTCATGTGTGGCCCAGCATGGCAATCCCCATGTGTGCAGCGAGTTCAGGACATGCAGAGTAAGTCCCCAGACCGCCATCCTCAGCAATGTACCAAACAAATAGAACTGTCATAATTCACAGAAGAACAAAGACTGAAAATTTTCTGCCTCAACTGAACACTATATCGCAAAGTTCCATGGCTCGCCAAGTAGAAAATAATCCAGACAATTCTGTTTATTGTTATATTGGTTAATTTTACTCAGTTCCAAACTGTCCTTCTTCTCAGTAAGGTTCCTAGTAATGCAAATGTCATTCAGCTTTATTCAGATAAATCATGTCAAGTGCATATGTCTAGCAGAGAAGTGCTCCTTTCTGCCAAAAAATTAATTCTGAATTTGTATAATACTCTTCGTGAACAAACAATGTTTTTATTACCTTTGTAGAATGCATCTCCCCTCTACAGAAATTATGGTTACTGACAGCACAAGAGATGATATGGAATAAACGCAAATCTAACATTCAAAACAATAATGGGTATTTCTACATATTAGCATTCATACCAAGCTTAAAATCAGTACTATTTGGATCACAAATGACTATTGAATGCCATGCCAAAGTAGCTTTAAAAGCAACGATAACAACAATTAAAAAATAGTTAACAGTGTGAATTGGAAGATTTAATATGTTTTCTTCTTTTAATGTACAGCTCATTCCCAGAATTTCACTGGACCATGTGGACAGACCAACTGTCACAGCTGTCTATCAAGGCTGAATTAGATGAAGACAAACAATACAGGCTTTGTGGTTCAACTGAAGCAGCAGTCTCAAAAGTTTCCATTTCTCATCTGTGGGCACTGTGGGAGCATTGTCTTCCCCCTCTCTGAAAAGAGAATGGAACAATTATGTTACTGAAATTCCTCCGCAGTGGGTCTGAAAGACTGTTTATATCCAGCCAGGAAGACAGGGAAAACTAAAAGCTGGGATTTCATGACAGCAGGTGGGAGCAGTTTCAGGGTATACACTTCAGTGACATAATGGTACTGATTCTTCTCTTTTAGGGTAAAGCCAGTGCTGCAAGATTTACTAGCAATGGAGGATATGGCAGTAAAAATGCAAAGTTAAATGCAGTGGTAAAATTATGAATTTGAAACAAATTTTTAAAACTGGCTTTCTGAATCAGTCTGGTAATTAATTCTAACCTGGTGCACATGGTAGTAAACTAGAAAGAAAAATATACTGGTCACAGAGAACTTTTTACCATTTACTATTTTAGGGGCCTTACTAAGTGAAGTGCTGAGTACCAGCTCTCATGGGAGTCAGGTGGGCTCAAAGGATAGAAAGCAATCACTCAGTTTCTCCTAACAGCAGTAATATTCCTTAGCAGCATTAAGCAATAGTTGATTTCATGCAGACACATATTCATGTGCTTTGGCATAACCTTAAGAATCCAGGTGCTCAGGTTGCCCCAGCACTCTCAGTTCAGAAGCAGTGGGTATGAGAGTGTCTGACTGCTTCATTCTGTTGTAATAATCATTTCCTTTTTCTTTCCCTGAGGTCATTATAGTGTTAACAATAGCTCGGTGTGTACACACAAACAATCTGAAAGTGCTCATGTGCAAATGGTCACACACTGGGGCTACAACTGCTTGCAGGAAGAGTCAACTCATTCCAGGGAATTCCCACTCTGGTCCTGACAGGGGAAGGGAGTGTAGAGGTTGTCAGTAACCAGCAGTGCTGCCAAGAAGTCAGTGCCTACCCACAAGACAATCTGTGTTGTGATTTCCACACACTCCCTGGTTATCACTCAATACCCCCCCAAAGCCACATTATCTGGCAGCAGCAGCACCATGTGATGGTCCCTTTGAAGAGCTTTCTACCAGCTGCCTCCTAAGGCAGGCTGTCAGCAGTGTCAAGGTTTTACACTCCACATAACAGCACAGAGGATTCCCAGCTCTTCCTGGGGCTTGGTATAGAGGTGTAACATTAAAAAAAAAAAAAAGCCAAAACAACAACCAAGTAATGATAAGTTATTCTCCATCTCTGGAAAAAGTCTTGGCATGTTTTTCAATAGCCTACAGCCACAAGGGTGCAGGGACCAACCAACCCCCTCCTTGAATTGAACAGAAAGTTTCCATTTTTGTGGCCAGAGGTACTGGATCAGTGAATAAAACTGAACAATCCAAGTGAGAAAATTCAAAAGAAGCCAAAACATTTGTGGGTTTAAGGTTCCATTTAGGTAAACTAATGCTGTGACACAGTGACACTCCCTCAATCTCAATTAGTGCTTAAACTAATTAAGAAAATTGTTTTACACACTGCAGTGAGTAATACCTCTCTTCTTTCTTGGATAATCCCCAGTGTGATGTAAGGGTGATTGAGTATCTAATTACTCTTTAATTGAATGCACATTTTGTACATTTTTAGCTAGTTCAAGCTTAATGCTTTTAGTCCAAAAGTCAGTGAAATTAAGTTGAACTGGGATTTGGTACCTATTGTAATAATGAATTACTTTTTGAAGGGAGCCTAATTATGAGCCAGTCTGAAGATTTCAGCTGTGTTTGTTACAGAAATACTCAATGTCTTGTCTGACAAAAGACTAATTGTATATATTGGTAGGGTTATTATCCATGTTTACCCTTGTTTATTCTTGTTTAACAATAACTTTCCTAATTTCTGGTGAAGTCCTCTACAGATCAAATAATTATTCCCAAAGAAAATCTTCCAGGATCAGTGCCATAAAGTGTAAATACTGCAAAATCTGAGAGTTCATCACAATACTCATGGTTAGAAAAAAAATTATTAACAAGGTTAATCAAAGCTCAGAAATCAACCTCAGAATGTAAAAAAAATCATTATTTTTTCAAGAATATTTACATCTAATTCTTTCATATACAAAATTTTATGCACCTATATTCTTTACAGAGAAAATTTTCTTGTACTAAACTGGGACAAATGGAACACTATAAATTTTATCTTAGAAACAAGGACCAGAAGTAGGAGCAAAAATAAGGAGCAAAGCTAGTATATTTTTAAGAACCAAAGGTCCCAATGTTCCTATAGCAATAGAGAGAACATATTTAGAGGAGAAGATATGAGGAAACGTCAGTGAAAAGGATTATTTTTCAAAGTCTCCTAAAAGTGTTGGGAAAATGCAAATAAAGAGACTATGGAGAAATTAGATAGGATGTCCACAGTAATCTGTCTTTCCATCTGATAGGGAGGAAGTAAGATGTCCCACTGCAGCAGCTTTAGGTAAAGATCAATACACAAGATCAACACCTTTATTCTGCTGCTTAAAAGTAGCCAATCTCTTTCCTGGAGAGCTTTTCCACTTCTTTTGTCTTACCATACCCCATACCCCCATTGCCTCACACAATGCCCTACCTTTTTCTTTATAGAAGGATCTTGCCTTCTCCTCCTTAACATTACGATAAATCAAAAAGTTTAAGAGTTTTTAAAAAAAAGCAAAAGACGTAGGTGGCAAAAACAGTATAATACTGACAAAACATTACCTTTCTCCTACACCTTCCTAAAAACAGCACCTGAAAGTACAGCCAGGTGTGGATTCAGAGTGTCTCAGAAAAGAGAGCTGTGTACCTTATCAAACCCTATCACTCTTGAAATACTTTGCATTCCTTCCATGAAAAGGTTACAATTTATTGAATCAACATCAAGTTCTGTGGGCATTCAGCTACATCTAGCTAACTAAAATACACCTTTGTTTGTCTTGAGCTACAGGGATGCATAAATGTTTTTAAAGAAACTTTTGTTGTGTAGCACTGGTCCGTCATAAACTGGTCTTCTCCATAAAACATTGTTGAAAACAGTCAGTGCTGACATTCTGTTTCTTGAGTGGCAAGTATCAGTTGCAAAAACATTTTCAGTAATCCAAATAACTTGAAAATTTTCATTTGCTATTTATTTACAAAACACGTCTGTTTGCTTAGCAAGCGTTTGCATATTTTTCATTGCATTGTCTTTATCCAAATAATCAGAATTTAAAAGTTCCAATAAGAGTAAGGATCTGGGATGACCTGGATCTTCAGTTTCAATGGAGTAATAATGTTCTGCTTAAATCTGTGTGATTTCATCCAGGTAAAACAGAGCGCACTTCTGCAGGCTTTCTTCTCTGTGTTGTACAGACATATGCACCTGTGTGTCCTTCTAGTATCTTTGATAATTGAGAGTCTATTACATTATATTTTATAAGCTCCACTCTCTTTTATTAAAAATTAGTGTAGCTTTATCACTGATGATTTAAGCTTCGCGCTATTTTGACTGTCCACTAATTTGCAGCATTTTCCCCATAAGTGAAAGTACCATGGCAGAGTTTCAGGGCGTATTCAGACTCCAACTTGTGTCTTGTGATTGTTAATAAACATGTTGTGAGGGTCTTTTGTATGACAGGCACTCTGGGCTCCTGGCTACATTATCAGTTCCCAAGCAGCAGTGTACAACCCATACATGGTTTATGGTAAGCTGCTGGGAATTATACTCTCAAAACTCTTTTTATGTAAAGCTGATGATAACAGGGAATTATGAATCCAAAAGACTGTATGATGCTGGTAGAAACTCACAGGTCACAAAATTTAGGAGCACTTGTCAGCATGAAGTATCTTATTTGAAGCATTAGCAGGGATCTGATTCCTAGACTACCTTGTGACGTTTTTAGCTTTGAAAAGGAAGCACAGTAATCTTTCCTCCTTGCTTCTTTACATGCTAAGGGATTTTGAACATTTTCCATTCCTCCACAATTCATGTATTTCTAACAAGATCTCAGTAAAGAACTGAACAAGCACAATTCCAGTATCATACTAACTCTGAAAACTCAAAATGGTTTTCTTCCTTATTTAGGGATTGATCACATGCTATACTGATGCTCTAGCCTGGACACATAAATACTTACCACAACAAGGACATAAACACCTACCATAACCAACTCTTGGCTGCCTCTGGCTACCAAGTCTCTACATTCTGGTCCCCATGTCAGAGCTATGTCACATAAGCAACAAAAGAGTTTTTCTAGTCACTTATTTGAATCATCAGCAGTGGGGAAAAAAATTAATGCTCATATTATAGGGTTCACTTGCAATCTCAGTGCACAGCCTACCCCTTACAAGGAAGTACCACTACTTCGCCTCAAAACAGCCTCAAAAGGCACCCTCTTTCAGCTATTCCTGGAGCTTTTGGTTGCCTGAAGGCTACAAAAATTTTGTTTCCAGTAGGCCTCTGATTACGGTGTGTGGCTCACAAGCCAAAGGTGTTTGGTCCTCTGTCCTACCCTCATGTACTCAAGTGTAAGCACATTCTCAAGAACTCTGAAGTGGCAGCAGAGGGCTGGGTACTGGACATTACACATGAAATACAGAAGAACAAGAGTTAGTTTTGGTGATAACATGAAGTTCAGTTTCTTTAAAAGACTGAAACTTAACAATTAAAGTAATCACCTTTTAAGCACAAACTCTAAATTCATGGAGACAAACAATGACCAATAAAAAAATCACTCACTTAGAAGAAGTATAAATACTTATATTTCAACAAATCCAGGAAATTGGTGTTTGCATTTCTAAAGAACTAGTGTTGATAATCTTTGTGTCAGATTGATTTAGGTTTTTTCAAACAGGAAAATGATAAGAATTGTAGTAGCCTAATGATGTACAGCTGCTGACAGCTCATTCCAGCTCTGGACCTACACAACAGGAAAGGATAAAATCCCCAAGTAGAACTTCTGCAGAGCAACCTGTTTGTGAACGTCACGAATTGCAAATGCTACAAGTAAACTGAGAGTAAAGACACACGGATTGCTAATGTAAATGTCCATTAAAATATAAATTTCACTGAGATCTGTTTAAACACAGAAATACAGTCCCTAGCATTGCATCACCCTTCTCACTTCTCTAAGGCAAGGTGTAGCTCCTTGGATCACTCTGGATTTGAATGTTCTTTCATATTCTACAATCTATTATCATATAATTCACAATTCCATAAAGAGGAGAGTGCACCACCACCTGTTCAGTACTAGTCATTCCCACTGGCAACACCAGATCCCCTATTTATCATCCTGGGTAAAGGGCAACATAGTTTTGTAGCCACAAGAGCTGCTCAGCAGCTTCAAAAGCAAGGAATTTGCACTTTCCATTCACAAAACACACCAGATAGTCACCACATCACCCTCTCATTGCTGTGAAACTAATGTTGTGCCAGCTTCTCCTCGTCTGCTCAGATCTCTCAGTATCATGCAGAGATGTGCAGTATCAACCAGAAGTGCAGTCTCTGCTCCTCCCACCCTAAATTACACCTTCCTGTTCCTCAGGCCTAGCAAAACCTCGGTATTTTAATGATGTCATTTAATTGTTTTCTCTAATCTTGAATTTACAACTAGGAAAACAGTAATTATATTAAGCATGTTTTTAATCTGAAATTATTTCTGCTATCATAATTTACAGAACATTGGATAAACTTGCAGCTACTTTCAGTCTGAGACTACCACAGATGTATGTGTATGTATGAGTATGTATATGCACTTGTGAATATAAAAATTGATGCTTTCTCAGGAATTTCTGAATCAGACACAAAAGAAAAAATGTTCAGGAGAACTTGAGTAATGTATGTATGTACATGGAATAGGTATAAGACATCATCATACTTGCAGGATAATTTTTTGTGAATACAAAATAAGTTGTGTCTGAGATGGGGAGTTTTGAGACAACACACTGGAGATCAAATTCTTTATTTTATTAATTATTCTCAGAGCAAAGCAAATTAAAGTTTATCACTTTAAAAAGAAAATATTCTTTTAGAAAACTGGTTTTTTTTCGAACAAGCTCTTACAGTCTTCTATTAAAAGAGTCTGGTGGATTTCAATGACCTCTATAACAGACTTCCTCTTAGTAAACAGAAGCAGTGCCATTTACCTACTCTATGCATGGAATCATGTGTATACACCCTGGTGTATAAAGGGATGAAGACATGTTGGCATGTCATACTGACTTCACTATCATTACAAATTCAAGTCCATACTCAAGTGTTTGAAACCAGAAGTCTTACTCATTCACAGATAAAGCTGTTCCAATGATGTAAAAGAGGGGAAAGGCATGTCTATCAAATCAGCTACATGTAAAGCAACAAGAATTAAAGAGGGGGTGATAAATCTGTTAGAAACCAAAACTAATGCTGTCTTCAGGGGAGAACACAGTACTGGAAAAGGACTTATCCATTAGAAAAGGTGGCAAGCCTTCTGGAATAGTCACAATTCACATCTTGAGAAGTAGTGTGTCAAGCCTACAACTGTCAAATAAATACCCTTTAATGAAATGGAAGATGTAAGATTTTTGTTGTTTGATTTCTAAGAGCAGTAGCATTTGTTTTCCTCACTGTTAGCTGCATAACAATAACTACAAATCTTATTCCAAGATCATCTGAAATTATCAAGAAATAGCTCAATGCCCATAGCAAGGGTTCTGAGTTAAGAAGGAAGTAAAAATGAAACTAGCATTAACACTGGGGAAGGCATAATGTTATCCCTTCTCTTTTCCTTCAGAAAAGGACTTGGGAATCCTGGCAAACATGAAACTCAAGCTAAGTCAGTAATGCACCCAAGGCAACAAGGAAGTTCTGCAGCACTCTAGGCTGCACCAGGAAAAGCACTGCCAGCAGGTGGAGGGAAATGCTTCTACTGGTAGAACATCTGGAGCACTGGGTCCAGTCCTGGTTTCCCCAGTTCAGAAGAAACACATACATACTGGAGAGCAGCAACAGGCTACAAGCATGGTAAAGGATTGGAGCACCTGTAATTAAAGGATGGCTGAGAGAGCTGAAACTGCCCAGCCTCCAGAAAAGATGTTTCAACAGGGATTTTATCAATGTGCATAAACACTTTATGAGAACAAGTAGAGAAGATCACACCAGACTGCATCTTCAGCTGCATCCAGTGAAAGGAGGAGAGTCAATGGGTACAAACTGAAATACATAAAATTTCATTTAAAATTAAGAAAAACCTTTTTCCCTGCAGGAGTGCACAGGTACAATTTGCTTAAAGAGGTTAAAGACTCTTCATCCTTATGATATTCAAAACTCAGCTGGACACAGCTCTGAGCAACCCACTGTAGTTAACACTGCTTTGAGCAGAGGATCACACTAATAGATCTCCAGAGGCACCTTTCAATTACAATTACTCTGTTATTTTATTGTTCTTCACTCTCTAAATCTGAACTCAATTTTTAGCTTTCCATGTCTGAAAGCAAATCTGTACTGAGTTCTTCCTTCAAACTCCTTAACACCTGACTGGTTCTTTCACTATTGGATATGATTTAAAGATGTTAGAAATTTTTTAAACAGCCTTTTCAAAAGAAATTTATTTGAAAACTTTAGCAATTGCAGAAGAAGAAGAATGAAAAGGTCATTTAATGGGATGTAATTTGGATACATGTCAAAAACCCTACCAAAACAGAATTAAAAAACACATTAACCCCAAGCTATATGAGACAGATACGTTTTCAGCAGAAAAGAAGAAGAGCCAGAGGAGGCCAATTAGATAACAGCAAACTTATTCTAAAACCCACCAGGTTAAAGACAGCAGAGAAGCTACAAAGTTCTATCCATTTTGTCATCCTGAAGGCCCCCCTTTGGCCAGGGCCTGGCCAAACTTTGTCTTAGAAATGGAGAAGAATATTTTGAGATCTGGGCTTTTCCACAATGGAGGAACATTAAAAAAATTAGTTCTTTTCCTGGTATTACACACCATGATATTCCATGTTTGTGTCAACCCTGCTTCTTACTCAACAAATTGGAACAAATTACATCAAAGATCAACATATGCCATTTGATCACAAGCCACAAAAGGTTCGGTTTTGTCAAGGTTTAAATCAAGACTGAGGAGCAGATGTTCTGAAGCTTTGGGAGCATGGTGTGCATAGAGCCTGCATTCTGATTCAGTCAAAATTAATTAGACCTTTCAAACAACCTCTTTCTACTCCTGTGGATACACTTATAGAAACATTTGTCTCCTTCTTTCCCTGTAAAAGTAACAAGGTCATGGCAAACTAACATTCCTCAAGGTTCTTCAAGAGGCTGTGCCACATTGGCTTGGAATAAAAAAAAAATATTGAAAACTTTACTGACAGGAGTTCCAGCAGCCTTGGAAGAGGGGCATAGTGTAAGAAAAGAAGTCAACCAGTGTGTTTGTAATTGGAATATTAAAGACATAACAGAGCTTTAAAATAAAAGGTAATCTGCTCTTTGAAAAGAAGAACTGCTCCTCTTGAATCACTAGGAAGATGCTGCCCTGAAAACTATTATTTCCCCATCTACTACTGAGTCTTCATAGCAATATTCAGCTGATGCCAGCAGTCCCAGCCTAAGGGACTTCCCTCATTCCTGTGAAGGAAGGAATCTTTCTGAGGATTTCTGAGGTCTGTGTCCCTCAACACCTTCCTCCTGGAGAGGTGTGAGGAAATCACTACAATTTAAGTAGGATTGTTTCCTTCCCTTTTTATCCCTTTGCATAGAAGAAATGTGAACAAAACCATGTGATTTCTTTCTATACTTCATTTTTTTCAGCTCCCTAAACTCAATAGCAAAGATCTATAATGAAACCTTGATTGGTTCAGTGCTACTTGGACTGATGCACACAAAACTCAAATGACCTGACCAAGTGAATTTCTGATAAATAATGCAATCAGGTGTAGAGAAACAAGTGTCATTTCTTCTGTGAGTTACACTGTGCCAGGAGTCACAAGTCCTCAGTGAGTGTCCATAATTAGTATGGCCCTACAGTAAGGACTATTATTTTGCATTAAAAATTCCATCATTTGAGAATTAAAACTGCAGATTATTTTGTGAAGCAAAGCCAAGATAAATACTATTACATAGAAAAAAAATCTTTAAAAGTATTGACAAATGTAATAAAATTTCAAACATGAAAGCAAAAGGGAAATTTTTACATTTCAATTCCATCATTGTAAAGGAAACTCTTTCATGCTTAAAATTCAAACTCAGTGTGTCAAGTAATTTCACTGTTACAGACTTGAATTACCTGCACTGGCCTGAGGGCATTATTCACTTCCTGACAAAAATTGTACTTTAATATTGCTATGATTTTCCCAAGTAATTTTTATGCAGAAGCTGGAATGAATTTGAAACATCCATTTCAAGATTAAAGTGACAATATTTGGTTACCACAGAGAACCATGCAATTGCGAATTCGTCTTAGGGATATGCCCAAAATTAAATATGGGAATGAGAAAATAATATTAAAAAAGGCGATCAATGTTTCGGGTTTTTTGTTCAACTTCTGGGATGCAGATATTAAATAGGGTTATAAAATACAAATAAACCCTTACTTCAACAATGTTTAGATGCATACACTATATCAAATGCTTATGTTATATGGAAAGACCATGAAATTGTTGGTCATTGTCCTAGCCAATTTAATAATTTCTATCATATGCAGGAGGGAAGATAATCCTCTCACTTTGTTTTAATCAATCTTTTGGAAGCACTGAATTAACAATCTTTTTTATGGGTTATCTGCTGCCTGATCATTTGTTACTTCAGATGAAACTGGGGACTGAATCCAGATCATGCTCTGAATGAGCTTAACTCCATTACAGAGGCTGACATGAACTAGAGAGGGCAAGAATTTAAAGTACAAATAAATATCCTTACCCAAAACAGTCTATCAAAACCCTTTAAGCAGCATGCGTTCCAGATGAAACCCTCGATTAATCTGTTATTTTGTAGCTTTGAAGAAATGAGAAGATAGAAAATCTGAGGCTTTTAGCTATGTATTTCAATAGTAAATAGGGTCCTGCATTAAAGCAGGATCACTTCATTTCAAAATCAACCATAAAGCTGGTGCCTTGACGCAGTACTTTCAAGACAATAATTTGGCTTAGTATAATAGAATTGTTTAAGTTAGAAAAGACCTTTGAGATCACCATGTCCAGCTATTAACTCAGCATTGCCACGTCCACCACTAAACCACATCTTTAAAATCACATCTAACATCTTAAATGCCTTCAGGAATGGTGACTCAACCACTTCCCTGGACTTCATTGAATCTCATTGCCAGGTTTTTCATGATAGCAAAACATCCATTAACTTAAGTATAACGAGGATTAGGAGTAACTGTTGAGCATTGAGGGGATTTATTTTATATATAAAATAGATAGAGGCTGGGGGAACATAGCATGAGAAGTTTTAATAACTGAAGCAGGATTAATGCAGGTTCACATGTGTATTTCTCTTATGTAATCCTCAAATTCTTGCTCTAGGAGTCAATGAAGGTGGAAAAGAAGCAGCAACTACTTTAACGAATGAAATATGAAAAAATAGTAATTTTTTCACAGATAGAATTTAATTTGTCGCCTTTTGTACCTTCACTGGAGTTGCTCAAAATTCAGTCTTGTTGGGAAAGAACAGCATTGTTAAAAAAAAAAAAAAAAAAAAAGGCTTCATTTTAGAATTAAAGGCCTCCTTCCAGAACTACTACTACCCTACTTTTTTAACAGTGTGAAAAGATGCACCAATAGCTGGTCTTTCAGAAACATGGAAAGAAATCAACCAGCAAAACTCAGTAACTGGGGAGAAATATACCACATAACCAAGGCATACCTGTACTCTTCTTCACTGCAGCAGGAGAATTTAAAGCTACAAGAAGTAATTGTGATGTAAGTGGGCATTGTGATTCACTGCCTGGAGGGTGGTGAATGATTTTCTTGTTTTCCATTGCTTTGCTTGCATGCATGGCTTTTGCTTTACCTATTAAACTGATTCTTTGCCTCAAACCAGAAATTCTCTCACTTTTACCCTTCTGATTGTCTCCCCCATCCCACCACATGGAAGTGACTGAGCAGCTCGTAGGGCTTGGTTGCCAGCTGGTGGTAAATCATGACACAACCAAACTATTATACACAGGATGAAATAGAAATTAAAGTCTCAGAATTTCCAATTGTGACAATGTATCATAACATTAGCTAAAATTAAGTGCATTTTCTACTTTAGCTAAATTATTTCACATTTTTGATTTTTCCACTAAGTTTTTGCTTACCTGACTGAAGATTCATCATTGTTCTTCCTCCTCTGCTACTGAAATGCAGCCCTGATGACTCTATCACTAAGTGGCTGAGTTGGTCTGAAGTTATCTCCTAGGATTCCATCAGAGCCCTCTAAAAGTTCAGCACCTTTAACATGAGTCCTCAGTCTTCGAAATTCCTCTATCTGAAAGACAGAGAAACAGAAATTAAGAAGCTGAGACACATTCTTCACCATGGGACTAATGATCAAAACCAGCCCTGTCCAGCCAATTCTGCAGCTTTGAAAATTGGAGTGTTCAGGTGCCATATAGTAAGGTCAATATACATTAATAACATTTTAAAATAGTTATCAGCACTGTCAAAATATTTGAGATATAGAGAAAAACAAGAACTCTTAAGCACATGGTTTGGCAAACTTCTCCTTTGCCTTTTCCCTTCTTTTAAGATCTATAACCATCTTGGCCATTGCAGATTACATCCTATGAATCAGCCTGACTTTCATGTGTTTAGAGTAGCAATTCTGGTCTTCTTCAAAGAAGTTCATTTCAGGAATAACTTGCTTGACTATAAATTGTTTTGAAATTCTCCTAGTGATTTATTTACTTCCTGAAGCTGTTGTTATCTACTAAACCAGAAGAATACTGAACAGATTCTTAGCTTTAGAGGATGTCTGTTGACATTTTATATGAAAAGATACAGTTTTTGTGATCAAAACAAAATACTGCTTCAAAAGATCTGTAGGTGTAGATAGTCACAGAAAGTCAAGTACAGTAAAAACTAAATACAAAATATTTCAGTTGAGCCAAAACAAATATGTTTCTTTCTTACAGACTCTTCTTTACATTTTTTTAAACCTCATCTGGTGTACCGAATATGAGCAGCTTCCATCTCCATCCCTGGTACTAGCATCAAGTGCTGCATGATAAAACACTTTACCTATTCACCTGTGCTGTTTTTAGGAGTCTGATATTTTAAATAGTTACAACTACTAGAAAAAATATTTTTTCTTTGACATATTCACAAGCTGTCTTAGCTGGATTCAGCAAATGTACTTGATGGCTGACTCCCCTTTGTACTACAAAGCCTCAGCCTTTGTACTTGTACTGACCCTGTGACACTTCACTATGCAGCTCATCTCTAACTTGAAACTGAAGATATACAGAAAGTAAATGGAGCCTGGAGTACACAATCATTTTAACATCTAAGACAGTATAATTTGTCCATTAAAAACACCCTAGGAAATATTACAGGGAGAATGTAATCATTATTCCAGAATTAAATTAAATGGGGTACTAAACAGCAGGTAATGGCACTTTTATTCTTATCCTGCCAACAGAAGATACTTTCTTACTGCAACCTGGAACACAACTGCCCTCATTGTTGTTTTCCACTCTACAGCAGTACTGATACAGACTTATTTACTTGATTTAGAGGCTAGGTCTTCTCTGCTTAATTTTCCTCAAAAAAACAGTGTGCTTGGAAATCTACACTCAGCTTGTGGCAGCTGAGATATAAGGCAACAGCTTAGACTGCAAAAATGAAAAAAGCTCCTTGAAGGTTTTTAGAGGCAGAATCCTGTTATGGAAGATTTTTGTTGTTGTTGTTTATATAAAGGAAACTGAAAACAAACCCACTACCAGCTTGGAATTGAAAAAGTCTTCAGAACTCAAGGGCTGGTAAATGACTGAAGGAGCTTTGTAAAAGCACACTTTTTCACCATCTGAATCAACTCTGGAAAGTCTGAGATAATTGCAGTTTAGGAAGGAACACTTTACAAAAATGTGGCTTTTGTTTGATCTTGGGAGAATGAGATACTTCAGACAAAGACAGATGAAGGAGAGGGAAGAGCAGGCTTTTTGCAAAGCTGGCATTTGTGAGCTGTCTCCTAATGAAAATACAAATGCTCTTCCCAATTCCCACAGTGAAATCTTTCTCCAGGAGGTAACTCCTCACAAAGCAGCTTCCAGTTTCTTCAGTCAGGATAGCAGAACTGACCTGATCTCTGTGCCTGCTCTTTAGTCTTTATGGAGGTCAAGAATTGTAGCTCCACTCCAAGGGGGAATTTCTTCCGAGATCAACACCCTCCTTGTTTAGTTGTTCCAAGGTTCTCTACTTTATAATGGTCAGCCTATTGCGCCTATGTCAAAACAGCTATTTCATTGTTCAAAATAACAAAATGTGAAAACATTTTAAGAGTGTGACCATGAAACAAAGTGGCAATTTTATTCATTTTTTGCCCTTATGACCTGCAGTTTGTTAAGCCTATCAATATTGCTGTGTTAATTGCAGAAAATTAGCATATTGTCTCCAATATATGAACTAATTTGATCAGAGGAAAGAAATAAAACTTCTTCCATATTATATTATGTAATTAATTATTTACTTGCTATTGACACTCAGAACCTGATTATTTCATGGCCTGAAAAATGAAAACAGCCTTGAATTTTTCTCTCACTGGCTATAACCACAGATGCTACTAGTATTTATATAAAGCACTTGACATTTCATTGGTATCCCAAAGAAGAAATTTCTACAAGGTAATGACCAATGTAAAATTAATATACTTAAACCTATTAGAAATTCATTTGCATTGAAATCTATGATTTAATACTACAAGCTGGCTTAATAAAATTAAATACCTCTACCAGCCTTCCATGGAAGATTCAAAATGGTATATCCCACACTACATCCTCTTATTTTCCACAGACAAAAGCCCTTGCATTTCTAATCTCTCCTTAATCTCTCCTGGGCAACTTGCTCTAGATGAACCTGCTTTAGCAGGGCATTTGGAATAGATGTTCTCCAGAGGTCTCTTCCAACCCCAATCTGTGATTCTGTGATTAAATTAAATCTCTCATAGGCACTCATGCCCACATGCACTAAAGAGGCAAGATAGTTCATTACAGCCAAAATGCTAATTACAATTTAAAATTTTGGAATTTTAGCTATAGCAAAATATTCTAGGACCAACGAAATCTTAATCTGGGCATCATGGAGACCTCACAATACCTTTCAATTTAAGAATCTCAGAAAAATCTCCTCTCACCCCATATTTATTTTTCATTGACATTTACTTATTTTATTGACATATTTATTTTTCATTGATATCTGAAAGCAATATCTAATGAAATATAATTTTTTTATCCCACCTTGGCAAAAGCCTTTCAAGTTCTTCTTTCAAGTTCTGCACAACCTTAGCTTCAACGCTGCAATCATAAATATCACACAGGAATGTTTTTCTAATTGATGCTTATCTGTGACAAGTATAGTGGATCATCCTGGCATGAGTCTGCTGCCAATCCATCACCAGATTCCAGTGCCACCTCCCACCCATATACAGTGCCAATTTGCAGAGAAAAGCTCCTCCAGGACTTGCATGCCCTTCATCACTGCAATGTTTTTGGATTGGGTTTGCACCTATCACAGTAATGCAGCAACACAAACCGGCTAGCCCTCACCTAACAAAGGATTCATGGTTGTGAATCTCAGTCTTTGCCCCAGGCACTACGGGTCCCTCTTTTCCCCAGGCACAATATTCTTTTCAGGAGTCTTATCCCCTTCACACAACATTCCAACATCCTGCTTTCTTGCATTAAATTAGTACATAGTAATACTAATTAAGGTGTATTTGTCTTCTTAATTCCTCTTTTGTTCACCCTCTTGGTGTCTCCCACTACCTGTGGATGGTTTAAACTCAGCTCTCCTCTGCGCACTGACTGGATTAAAAAGGAATAGAGACTACAAAATCTGCAACTAGCAATATCATATTATGTCTCAGCTGTAATAGCAATATCATACTATGTCTCAGCTGTAATAGCTGGACTTTTCACATCTGATTAAGTCCCCTTATTTAACAATATCTGATCTGGACAATTAGCTGACAAGTTCCAAAATGCACTCTGTCTTTAAAAGTTATTCTGAAGCCAATAATGCTAACAGAATGCTGTTTACTCAGTAGTAAGTAATGCATTTACTCAGTAGTAAGCAGCCACAAGTCTTAGCTATTCATAAACCAATAACAGATTCATGATGGGATGCATTTAAGTTGCAGCTAGCAGACAAATAACTTACTGGGAGCTATTGCTTTTATCCTATGATTAGACCCAGAATTCAGTTTCCATAAGAAAAGCAATGCTGCCAATTTTAAATTGTTAAAGATGTTAAAATATTGTGCCGGCATCACTAGCAAAATTTTAAATTATTAAAGCTGAAATAATTGAAATCTGAATTTATTGCCTTTTATACTTTTTTCACATGCTTCGGCAATGAAAATTAATGCTTTCAGCTTCAGAGATTCAAGGTAGGTTCACTTAAATTAAATGCACATTTCTCCAGCTGGGATTCACAGACTGTGGGAGAATATTCATCAGGAGTTTTCTTTATTTTTACTGGGATTATTTTTCCACAGATTTGAAAAATTGTACATAGAAAGGCCCACAACTGTTAGTTTTAATTTAAGAAAAAAACTCCAAACATTTTAAAATACATAGGTGTGAAATCAAATTTAAATAGGAGGCTTCCATTTGACATTTATTATAAAACTGAATTTTAAAAGAGCTAGATAAATTAAGTATAGTTCAATGCAATCTAGCCAATCTGTACAACATTAACATTTTTCATTCTCCAGGACGTAGTGCCTCCCTGTGCTTTTTTTTCCCTTTAACATTAAAAAGCAGTGATATTTGAAAGCTTACGATTACAAAGAATTGAATTTCTTTTGCCCATTGAGTTCCTTTCTTCTTTTTTGTTGACTTAAATATAAGAATTATTTTAAATGCAGATGATAAATGATAACAAGGTTTTTCATCTCTGACCTTTGCGTTGCTTTCAGTGACTCAAAAGGTTTAACCTTTACTTGAAAAGCCATGTACTGATCTAATGGGATCTTTAAGGAGAACAGACATAACATTCTGATATATACATTTGCACGCTATAACCTTTAGCTCATAACCATATTCCAAGGTCAATTTAAGCACAGCTGTTACCTGCACTTGGGACACGGTCAAAGGATAGCGAAATAATATCCAGGTGACACCTTCACTGCAGGGTGGGATGGTCAGAGAGCCCTCATACACCCAGTAGTCACGCAGAAGAGGATCTGAAACCAAAAGAAAAGTGGAATTTTAATGACTATTAGGAAGTTAATGGTTTTTTTCAGTGACAGCTTATGACAGCTGTGGGCTCGCTCGCATGACACAGTTAGTAAGCAGAAGCTAAAGTGTGAATTTATAACCTGCCAAACACTGCCCACTACTTCCTCATATGAATGTATATGAGCTTGTGGTCATTATATTACAGTAAGTTACCCTGCAGATGAGCATTTTAGATGTGAAAATGCCACTCTGTAGATGTAAAAAATAACAAGTGCACAGCTCTTTAAATTAACACAGCAAATGAGCAATGTTATGGGAATAAAGGAATTCCTGTTAATGTCAAAAGCTAAAAAGAGACGTATTTTGAAGGCACAGGGTCTGTGGTGATTGAATTTTAACTGACTTCTACACTTAGGATATGTCTCAAGAATTAATTTTATTTCATTTTTTAGAAAAGAAAATCTATAAAAATTGAGCTGAAGAAAAACTTTTTACTTTGCTATTCTGGTGACATATTTTTTGAGATGCAATGGTGCTTCCTACCTTTGGAAAAGTGAGTTGAACTTCAGATGGGGGAAAACATCAAGGTTTACCTTATAATTACATAATATTTTAATTTTATATATTTATTAATAGGCTTATAAATAACTGTTAGGATAAACAGTTGTCACTGAAGAAAATGTACAATATTTTGTGCAAGCAGGGTTTTACCTCTACATAAAACACATTTGATTTCCATTGTTTTAATTCTAATTTCTCATAGATTACAATTCCACACTACACTTCATAAGTGAGACAACACAGGGCTTTCCTTTGCTGCTGTAGGCCATACAGCCTAAAAAGTACTAAAAAAAAGGAGAGAAAACTGCCTAAAAAAAAGGAGAGAAAACTGCCTGACTGTAAAAGAGGGTTTTTCAAAAACAAATCTAGAGAGAAACTGGAGACAAAGGGTGGATAATCTTGGCATGGAGAGCCAGGGGGAAGGTTGTGACTAGCTTGACAAGGATAGAATGGGATACTGGAAACAAATAAACCTGCTTGGTGGAACTAACATGTTACTGTCATTTCACTACTAGCTCAGAGGAATATCAGTAGAATTAAATCTTTCTAATGAAGCCTGTGACTGTCAGCAAATTGATTTTGGTTTTTTGTTGCTGTAATTTTCTTTCTCAGCTTGGAAATTATGTAGCAAATCCATTGACAGCAACTTGCGTTATAGAACACTCAAAAGTTAAGAACTGCAAGAATTAATTCAGCCCATCCTGTGCATGCATCGTGAGACAATGCTGTCACATGATCATGTGTGTCTTTTCTGGAGAACCTTTCATCATTTACTTGCAAAGACAGATGATTTTCTTTTGAAAAATATATAATATTATTTAGAATTCTCAGTACAATATGAGGCATTTGGAATTCTTTTTCTATGCTATTGAAATCCTGCTTGTTAGAATATTTTCTCATTTTTCATATTTCTAATACACCCATTTCTCCAGTGCCTGAGAGCTTAAATGAATTAATTTATCCTCCCATACCCTTGAGTGGTGAGGAAGGATAGATTATCCCCTCAAATTACAGCTGGGGAACTGAGGCAGAGAAGATGAGGTCAAATGCATCTATTCATTTAAGATGTTCAATATGACATGCTTAGAACCTGATTTCTCAGAGTATTTAACTTTCTATAGCACATAATACAGTCAGAGCACTGCTCCCATTGACTTCTCTTGGAGGTGTAAGCACTCAGCACTTCTGCAAATCAGACCCCATGATCTCAAGTCGGGCACCTGGAAAATGAGGAACACATAGTTAGAGACGACTTGTGAGCATTTTTGTTTATGTGATTTGGTCAGCATCAAACAGGAACTGTGAGGCAGGGGTCCTGTAAAAATAACTTATGGTCATGCAACCAGGTGATGTTTCATCATGAATATGCATGAGAGGCACAGGCTGCCTTAATTCCTGCAATTCCTAATTGCTGAGATTTGACCTTGCAACCTGGACAATAGTCTTTTTGATATAATTAATGTAATTTAATGTAGACCTAGGCTACTTTGAAAAATTAAAGGTCTTGCCACTATGACAGAGTTTAGCTCAAATGGATTCCTTGCTGAAACTTTTTAGAAATGTTTGTTTAAAAAGACCCATTTCTTACTGTTACTCTTTAACTTTTAGCTATGTAAGTTTGGATTTGCTTCCTTTTGTCACTTCTCCTTTTTTGCTATACAACTGTCATTGCCTAATGGCATCGTCTTTTGATTCTGCCAAAGAAACTACCTTGTTAAGTGGGTAGCCTTACACTTCCTAATTTATGCCCAAGTAGAGAAAGGAATACACACAGCTGTCTCTCTGGATGGGTTGGTAAATCCTCAACAAAGCTAGCCACGGTGTTGTCAGCAGTGCACAGACTGCAGAGTCACATCCCACTCACATAACAAAGGTGCAGATTTACAGCAAATTCCAGTGGGAATTCACCACTATCCCTGTTAGGATGTGCATAAACAAAATGCATTACCACCTTATGGGACACACTCAGGCTTGCAGTTTAGGCTAGGCTTTAGACTAAGATTGTCTCAGCCCCTGCAACCAGCTGCTAATCCACACACAAAAAGTAAAAAAAGTGCAAAAGTAAGCAAAGGCACCTACCTGGCAATAAAGAGTTGGGATTAAAACAGGGTATTGTTTTGGACTTTCCCTGAAAAAATGAATACAAGTCAATCTCATCTCTAGCTTCTAATTAAAATGCTGTTGAATGCCAAGGTAAAACATGTTCTGTGTTCTTTTACTATTAAGCCTTGAATTCCTGTGGAAAGCGACCTCACTAAGAGCACCCATTTAATCATCATTTCATTTCTCCTTGCAGCTACAAAAACACGGGGTTTTTTTTTCCTATTTTTTATTTCATTTTTAAGCTTATTCCAGCAATTTATTAACTTTCTGCCTTTAGCACCTGTACTTCTTTCAGGTCCCAGCCTTGAAATTCTCTATATGAAATTCAGGGGTTTCACACAAAAAGAGTTAAAACAAGGGCCAAAGTGAGCTTTACTTAACTGATGTGGATTACACTTAATAAAATAATGCTGGTCCCACATATTTAATACCAAAACATGTTATGTATGCCAAAGTGTGTTGATGCTGACCCTTTGAAAGGCACCATTATAACACAGTCACACAAGGGTGAGGCCTTTCATGACATTCCCCGGCTTGGCTGTTGACTCAGTAATGAAATTAGAGTTTCATACACTATTGTTTTCTCTGACACTTTCATAAGTAGTTTATAATATTAAATATCATGACTGAAGTTTACCATATAGTATTTGACTAAAAGATTTCAATTCCTTAATTATTCTTCTGCACTTCAACGTCTGCTGAAGTGAATGGTAATCTCTTCAGACCAATAAAAATATGTGTCATCAATATACATCTCCAAATTCTTTTAAAATCAAAGGAATGTATGATTATTTCTATGTTACAGATCATGAAGCAAAGAGGGGAAAGTAACTTGCCCAAGGTTATTTAAGTGAGTGTCAGCATTTTGGAGAGCACTCAAATCTCCTCAGTCCTGCTAGGATTACTACCTGTCCTTCAGGATCCCCAGACATAATCCACTTGACAAGTCGGCATTGTGTTTGCTGATTTCCCTGCAAGTTAATATGGGTGCTCACTTCATCTGTTCTTTTCCTCTACAAATTAAAACCAGGTAAGTTCTGAGACATGGCTGCTGGTGTTCACTAAGCCTGTTGCAGTGCTTGCACTCTCACTGACTCCATGAAAACCACTCAAAAAGTAGGACTTGCAAGCAGTTACTGGTATAGATCAAACTTTCCAGCCACCAGAAAAAGAAAGTATAAAAAAATACATATTAGCTGAATAATATTATCTGAATAAAATGGTGAGGTTTTTATGCTGGCCACCAAATGATGGCTTCTACATGTGGTTTTACCACAGACACACCTAAAATCTTTCTCTTGGCTCCATACAGACCCTTTGCTTACTGTCTGTCTCTTTGGTCATTAAAGGAAGGATTGCTTCAGACAATGCCTTACCTTGTACTGGATGTCCTGAAGAATTTCAGTTACAGCCTTTAGGCCCACATGCTCTTTTCCTATCTGAAATACAGCAAGCAAAGGTGAATTTCAGTATCTTGGTATTTCAGAAACTGTGAGGCAAAATACAGGTCAACCAGAACAGTAAGTACTATAGCTGTTTTTAGTTTAGCTACACAACCTTGTGTTAATCAAATACACTGATACAAGACAACTCCAAAAAATTAAATCATTATAAAACCACCAGCCAAAAGTAAACAGAGCTTAAATAACTTTAAAGCAGAGACAAATTCACAGAACAAGAGAAAGAGTCATAATTAATTCTGGGAGGTTTTTATTAACCCTGTTGTGCAGCACCTGTTCTATGTGGAGTCAAGATCATGCAGTATTGTGGCACATAGATGCCAAGGATACAGTTTGTCCTTACCAGTTTTTGCCAGAAAAGTACACAGAAAGGAACAGAGTGAACAAGCATAACAGAAAATTTTTGAATTTGTTCCCACAGTGTTGCAAATCTGGCTCAAGGTATCTCTGAAGCTCAGGGGAGTTTTTTTCCTGACTGCAGAGCACAGAACAGCAGATTCCCTCTCCCACAGCATCTCTGGGATCGTGCCAGTGAAAGCCAGGCTCCCGGCAGGCTGCAGCACTGCCTCTACTGAACGCCTGTGAGGCACAGAAGATGGAGCACTAAAGAAACACTCTGAGATAAGAGATTCTAATTTTATATGGACTCTGCACACTCTGCACACTAAACTCAGCCGCTTCTGACTCAAATCGCCCATTCCAGGATCCTAGTTTTACCTTCGGAACAAAATCAGAAGAGGAAGAATGGCCTTCCACTTGATTTCTTTGCCAACGTGTACAAATACAAGGTGAGGAAATAAACTGGCATGAGTGAGAATGGGAGAGCTAGACCCTGAAAAAATTGTTTGCTTTTTGTTTCTCTTGGAATAGAATGACACAGTAGCCACTGGAAGGAAACAACTGAATTTCAACAAAAGGTACTTTGTTACTTCTAGGAATTTAAGAGCATTTTCTTTTGTTTCAGAATGGAATTTCAATTTCAAACCTTTCAAAGTGCATAAAAGATATTGAAATCACTTCAAAGATGCTGCTTCTAAATTAATAATCCCCAAGGGCTGTCACTTAAATCAGTGAAAATATTTTCATTGACCTTAAAATAAGGTATTTTGAGAACCATGGTACAAAATTATTTTTCCATGCCTTTACCAAGAAAAAAAATGGTCACCAATTTTCCTCTCCCTGTTCCTTTAATAAACAGCTTAAATATTATTTTTCCTTGGTCAGTTGTAATTATGTCTTTCTTGGCTAATGAAAAAGCTTTTTTGGAATGCTTATGAACACTGATGTGGGTGACAGACCAGAAATGGAAAACGTATCATTGAAGTTTCAAATTTATTTAAGAACTTATATATAACTTTCTAACTGACTCAAAGGTTACCTCTGCTGAAATGAGAAGGTGACTTACATAAGCAATTATCACACAGCCCTCTAGGACACAAAGCTGAAGACTTTCTAACTTCCATTTTTAGCAGTTCTATCTGAGTGTTGAGGCGGTAACCAATGCACCTTTAAATTCAGAGGTAAAGCTCAAAGGCACTCATAAACTCGTTATGAAATACGACAAATTATTAATATCACTGCGCAAGAAAATCCATTTGATCTAAGGATGAACTCTAAACCTCTTCCTCCAAACCCATTTAAATAAAACAGTTTGCCGTTTCTCATGAGGAAGATGAGAATATGGTGTTTGAGGACTAAAAGTGAAAATCTTTATAGGGTGCAGACCTTGAAAAACCTTCAACAGCAACTAGATTATAGTGCTAACTTCCCAGATCTTATTTCACCTTGTCCCCAGGAAGCCTTAAGCCTTCTCATTGCAGGCTTTTCTGAGGGTCTCTGGTAAGTCTTGTTAACACTCTCAGTCTCTGAAGAAGTGATACGACTCCACCTCACATTTGTCCTGTGTGAAGAAACACACTTGTCCCTGTGTTCAGGAAAGCACAATTCTACCACCAGTTTTCAGCAGCGCAAATGGCTTTGTAGGCCTTATCTTTAATCTTTCCTCTTCACTTCTATTTCCTCAGCCCCTGAACAGCAGACCCAGCCAGGAATTAAGAGAAATACATCACAGAGATTGGGAAGCACTTGTCCCTCCTGACAGCCCTCATTCTGCTCTCAGAGGAATGAAGACTGGATGTCTACTTATAGCCAGAGTCCCAGAAAGGTGCCTGTGTATTGTTCTTTCTTTAATGAAGATACTTCCAATATCCCGTTTAAACAAGAATTGATTGCTTAGCACACATGTAGGAGACATAACTGAAAAATATCTTGCAAATAGAATACCGGCAGTCATACATTGTTTTCTTTCATGAAATCATTAAAAATGAAATAACAAGGAAAGGACCTCATTATCCTCAGACAAATGACAGTGCATCACAACAAGTGTAACACAGGAAACTTACCTGCACAAACAAAGCAATAATAGCTATGCCGTGCTTCTTCCCTACTGCCTCATCAATGCTGCTGTACAGTGTGGAGTTCCAGTGCATTAGATGAAGCTAAAACAAAGCAGTGCAAACAGAGCAATAGAGAAATATGTTTTGTAATTAAAAACACCAGCAATTAACATCAATTAACAAAGCCTCAGCATGTTGTGTGCGTGCATGCATGACTACACATATGTGCATGCTCATGGCTGTGCAGGCAGGGATAAGTGGATTTACTTATGATAGTACATTTTGTAAATATCAGTAACACCAAGAAAAAAAACAGATAAAGTTGCAGATAAAGTGATGTACATCCAGTTACCAAAAATCTACATCAAAGGTGGGAATAACTATAGTAATGATGATATAACAACTCTCTCAATCTGAATACTGAAATAATGTCAGCTAATGAAATCCACCAACACTGCCCCTCAGCCAGCCAGCTCTCTCCCAGGGTAGAAGAATTATTATGGACATAGGCTGTCCAAACACACGTTAGACTGACTGACTGTACTATCACAATGCCACTTGTCTCACACACTATCTCCCAAGACAAATCATTCAAATGCCAGTAGTAAGAGCAGAAGTGATTTCAGAAAAGGTTCAACAGAGAACAAGTCAAGCAGAGAAAACTGGCTTGAGGATCACCTTAGGGGTAAAGGTGAAAGAAAGAGATGGCAAAGAGCAAAGGAGCTAATGCAGGAATACATGGGAGGCAGTAGACACTGGATAGTAAACACTAAGTCTGTTGTGGTGAAGTGTCACAGCGTAATCTGGGAAGCAGTGCTTGAGAAAAGTGCTGGAAGACAGACTAGTAGGAAGTTGGAAAGGGAAGAAAGAAGGGAGGGAGGGAAGGAAGGAAGGCAGGCAGGCAGGCAGGAAGGAAGGAAACTACTGAAAGGTAATATGCATTTTGAACATAAGTTTTTGCAGAAATAAATGTAAATGCAATCTCTGTGCCCAGGTCTGATAACATTACAGAGCTTAAACATCCTAAGCACAGCTGCTTTGAAGTTTATCTGCCAACTCTTAGACTTAATTTCCATTGTAAAATCATGCCCAATGTTTTGTTCAGTCATGTGTCTAAGAAGTTAAAATGTCATTTTTATAGCTAACATTGTTTCCAACTTCAGCAAAATTAGTTTTTAAAACAGCATATCTTCCTATTTTATTTTTTATTTCTGTGCAGACACAGCCTCTGTGAAATGCTTATTGCCCCTTATACAACAGGAGCTCATTCAGGCATCTCAGCATTTCAGAATACCACTTCTTCAAGCAATCACTCTCCACTTATTTATTTCCAATATAAATTTTAGGCACTCCTCTTGATCACTGTTATTCCAAAAGTAAATACAGACTTCTAAATGAACATATTGTAAATTGAATTAAATTCTAGATTATCACACAAATAATTTTATTCGTTTTGATCAAAGGCATCTGCTGTGGCAAAAAAAAATTAAACATTTTTCTTAGCAAGTACAATAAATCATTTTTACATGAGAACACTAACATAAACAATATATTTGCCCACAGCTACAAAACTTCTAGACATACAAATGCTCCCTGTTAGAACTAAGCCCATGGATTTACTTGGTTTTGTGCATTTTATCACGAATAAAAATCTTTGTTACACATTTGATTTGCCTTTGGATTTTAAAGCCAAATAGAGGATCAAATAAAGTGATTTCAGTCCTCGAGGTCTTCTCTCCAGAAGAGCCTGGCGTTCCCACCTGCTCCCCACTAGAGGGGGATCACGGAGTCCCACAGTCCGAACCAAAATCCTGATGTTAAGAGGAAAATGTGAAAGAGAAATTGGTTGTGGTGACTGCAGTGGGGATGGCGGCGTCCTCAGTGCTACGAGGACTCTTGGCCGGACATGTCAAAGCAAGCTTGTCCCTTGGTGGCTGGAACTACAGCGCTGAGGATGATCCCCAGGTGTCCTGTGTCAACAGGCAGGTCTTGGCTAAAGCTGCTGTGGCATTCAGCATGTTACATTCCCTTGGAGGTGAAGTCTAATCTGACATCTGTCTGCCTTCTGACAAGAGCATGTTTTCTCTAAACAGATCCAAAAGGAAAATGCTGGACCCCAGAGAGAGGAAAATGAACAAGCACTTCAAATTGTTCAAGCAATGAACAAATGCTTGAACAGTTTATCCAGAAACAGATTGTCCTATCTTAAGCAGCAGGTTCATCAGGGCACAGATTTCCCTATGATAAGGCCACATTACCTAGAAAAATGACACCAAAACCTGTGCGCAATGCTATACAACGTTAAGAGCTCTAGAATCAGTCTGCAGCAATACATATATATGTGAAGGTAATGTTGACACCCCCAGACTAGGTTCAGGTTTAGTAATCAACATCATTAAAGGTACTGAAAAATAAGCAATCAGAACTTTCTGGTCTAAAAGTTTCTGTAACTTTGAGGGTCTGCTCAAGGATGTTTAAATTCCATAGTAGGGTCCTTGGAACAAGATCCATCATTTTGTACTGGATTGCTAACACCCAAAGTAGAATGAACTTCTGATCTGAGTTTGAAGATGGCCATAACAGTGTCAAAGATGGCCATAAGTACAGTGGATTAGTGATATATTTTTTACACAGCAGGTTGCAAACCTGCTGTCATAAACACTAAACAAAACAGGTAGAGAGCACTCCTAGCCCCATGACAGTAGATGACTGGGGAGTACAACAAAAAGTGGTCAGGCTCATACAGCATCCCTGATTGGTACTGCTAACAACAGCACACTGGATGCACTGCAGTGTATTTGTTACGTTCCCGTGTCCTGACTCAAGGTGATATTCAGAATTAGCTCTTCACAGAAAATGTTCTATCATTAGTGATTTACAAACTGAAATTAGAAAGGCAACCTAATGGAAAATAATAATTAATACGATGATATTTTCAAACAGCAGGCCAACGTGTCATTTAACTCTATAAGACCATGCATGCACACTCAAATAATTAAACACATTTGGTTATGCAATTAAATAAATGGAAGTCAAATTATTTCTTCTACAAAGCAAAAAAAAAAATGTAGCTCAAAGCAGGGTGGGTAAGTACATGAAAAAGTCATTCAGAAAGTGAGGTAGCAAGGAAGTAGTAAGTGCTTGTAGTAAAGCGTGTGGGGTTTTTTAATCATGTTTTATCCTGTGTATTTGTTGCTCTCTGGAGCTGCTCTGACTTTTGTGTGTTCTTTTTTATTTGTAATGTAACATCAGATATAAACATCAGATCACAGTTTTCAAAAAAAGATGGCAACAAGTCTACAAACATTACAAAATCTGAACTCTTGAGAGTACAGACCACAAAAAAACATGGCCTGTAACTCTTGTTAATATTTATGGGAATCAGATGTGCACAGAGGAAAGACCACAGTGCTTTCACAAATCTTGAAACTGTCACTATGATATAATGCCCATGCACACGGACAACATCATATCCATGCCTCTGTATCTCTCAACTAGGAATAATCACAGAGGCTAATAATGTTCTGTATTTTAGTAATCTTCATTTTTACATTTATTTGAGACAGCTGTTCGAAAAGTGCTCAGTCACAAGCGGTGCCAGCCCCTGATATGAACATAACCATGCGGAGCTTCTTAAACAATGAGTTACAGTGCACTGGCAGCTTCCCATCATGTGGTTTTCATTCAGAGTACAAAGCAGCCACATATGTCAGTGTGACAGGAAAGGCTCTGCTCACCTTGTCAGGTAATGTTTTGATACTTAGCAGTTATGATGGTTCTACACAGCCAAAATGAGTCAGCTAGGCTATTACTGATTATCGGTGACTGGCTTGACATGCCAGACAGTATATTTTCACAAAATAACCAGAAAGCTATCAGAAAATCCTTAGCTACTTTTCTCTTAAAAAAACCCATAATTTTGGGCCTTTTAACATTACAGCTGTAAATCAAAGAATTGAAGTAGCGGCTTCTTTAAAATCAGATGAACTGAAAACTCATGAAGGTAAATAATAATAAAGTGCTGATAAAGTTGATTTGCTCTAAAGTGAACAGCTGGAGAGACTCTCCTACACAGTGAAGATTAGGAAATCATTCCAGGTAGCAGAGCAAACCCCCTGGAAGGATTATTCTGTATGGAACAAATTCTGAGAAACTTCTCAATTTTCATCCAGACCTCATTTCACCAAAAGGCTACTGAACCCAATCCTTATTTAGGAAAAGTTGACGGACATTAGCAGGGGGTCAGTCTCAAAACAAGACTTTCTCTCAACTGAGTAAGGACCTGAGATTCTGACTTTAAATTCAATAAACATTCATCAAATTAAAACCCTACCCCTTAAATCCATTCCTTTCTCTACCACAGAAATACCTTCTATGTCAATATGAAAAGGCTTGATGGTAGATTTTTACAAAAAATTGGAGTCCTGGGATGACAGATTCTGGCAGGAATCAGAGTCAATGTATATGACCTATCACATTCATCAGTTCTGGAAACCAGTGTCTCAATAAAAAACACAGGTACAAAAATGTACATTTTTCCCCTGTCTGGGGCACTGACTGCTCTGTGGAATTCTGCAGGGTCTACAGCTCACTGAGAGCAAAAATGATCTTTTAAGCTCTGTTGATGACCTTACTTCATTCCCAGCTCACAGATAAAATATATAATGACAGGATAATTTATGTTGGAAGTCACCTCTTAAGTTCAACTCTTTCACAGCAGCACCAACTTCAAAGTTAGCAGCTAATTCAAAGTCAGATCAGGTTTTTCAGGTCCTTGTCCAACTAAGTTTTGCGTATCTCCAACGATAAAAGTCTCACAACCTCTCTAGATAACCTGTTCTGTGCTTGACCTCCCCATAATTTATTTCTCCTTCTACCTAATCAGAATATCTCCTGTTGCAACCTGTGTCCCTTTCCTCTTGTTCTTTTGCACTCCTCAGGATTCTCTGAGCCCAGGCATGAATTGCCTGTGACTGCCAAATCAGCATCTCATCACTGACTCCTGAATGATGCCTCTTTCTCAAACCTCCTCAGTCATCCACTTGTCTGAATGACCATGTTTCACCTAAGCTTACTTTCAACTAAGCTTGCCCAGCCCTTAAAATGTCAGGAAAGTTGCTAGTTCTCTGTCCCTTACTGTGACTTACTGGTGTGCATGTGTCATCCAAGTGTCAGACCAAAAACAACAAGGGCTGATTCCTTACAGGAAAATACATCCTGAAATAAATCACAGCTCATCATCTGTTATGAAGTATCCCATTAATGGTACGGGGAGAAAAACTCTGAACCAGCATTTCTGCACTCTTGTATGATCCTAATGTTGCAAATTTGTTATGAACCTGCACAGTCTGGAATATCCTGCCACCATAAAAAGCAGATCATATGTAATAACTCCTTTCTTTATGAATACTTACTGCTAAATGACTGAAACTCTAATTTGCTGCTCAGTGTGCTGTGTTTCCACTGGATAAGTCAGGCAGTTTGGAATAGAGCACCAAGCTCATGCCCCATAGGAGTCAAAAGGAAATGTGCCAACAGCAGAAATCCTCCCGAGCCCCTGGCACTAGAACCAAGCTCTACAGGGGCCTGATAAAACCACTGGCAGCCCAGGCAGCAAGAGGCAACAAGAAACACCTGCCCAGCCTGGGTGTAGGTCCTGCTTCAACTTAATTGGCAACCATAACCCATATTGCAAGAGCTTTTGACATAGGGAATTATTCTGTTTAACAGGCTCCTGATTGTGCTTTATGCACAGTAGAAGACCATAATTTTTAAATAATTCATCTTTAGATCGATTGGAACATCTGATGGGGACACAGTCATCAGTGGGCCTGCTTGAAACTGCAGCTGGCAGAATCAACCATTGCATTTTTTCCACTCTCTACACTCTTGATTGAGAAGCTAATTATTACAAAAGCTTCTTTCTTCAGTGCATGCTGCATCATGTGTAAATTAATCTTCTAGTAACCTTTGTTCCTTGCTCAGAACTAGGATATACAACTATTCCTTGTTAGCTGTGCCACCAGCTGTCACAAGCTCCAGAAAAGTCTGTTTAGTCTAATAATATTACAGTATAGAAGGCACTTCTCAACAAATGTCTCAAGGATGAGAGATTTGTCATCACTCTCATATCTTCCCAACTCTTATTTCAATGCATACAGGTTGTACATCAAAATAATAATAAGGGAATACTGCATCACGATGCCTTAATCAGAGGGGCACCTAAAACATGTGAGTCTGGAAATTTTGAGCAGACTAGGTTTTTGTGATATTTCTGTCACTGCTGAGAAAGAGTGTAGCTGAAACATTTTTTATTCCGTAAACATGGTCTCAGGGATAAATCCATATCTCTAAGGTAAATTAAAGCAGCTTTATAATTCCTCTGCTACAGATTGTAGAGATGTCAGAGGTTCTCCTGGACTCGCCCAAGTTTGCCAGGGATCAGCACATTCCAGTTTCATCCACAACACACCATAAAAGTGGAGTAGGGAACAATAAAATTGCAAACTCTGACGACCTAACTATGGCAAGCAGGAAGGCTTTTTCCTGGATTGAGAGGGATGAAATGAAGCTCGGGATTTCAGCGCAGGATTTCAGCTAGTAATAGTAGAAGGCAACACAGTCTAGTTGTACAATAATGATGTGT
This sequence comes from Motacilla alba alba, assembly GCF_015832195.1. Taxonomy (NCBI): domain Eukaryota; kingdom Metazoa; phylum Chordata; class Aves; order Passeriformes; family Motacillidae; genus Motacilla; species Motacilla alba. The sequence goes on from NC_052017.1 coordinate 114,950,578, forward strand.
AACTTCAACAGCACAAATGTTGCGTAAGCAACATCTCAGGAGGACAAAATGTGGAAAAATTGTGTCTTGCTATTTTACATGTGCACAAGAATTTATGAGTTGATACTTGACTTGGCACTGAATTGTTTCAGGAAGCAATTGACTAAGCTGTTGGCAGTGACCATAACATACAGTAATTAAGTTCCAAATCCTCACAAGGGGACCAAACCAAGGATATGACCAGGGCACACAGCTTCCAGAAAAGTGATTAAAAAACCAGAAAGTTAGTTATTAACAGCCTGAAGGAGAGGTTTAGGAAAATAAAGTTAATGGAATTGATATAGAGACTGTTTGAAAATATCTTGGGAGAAGTAAGAGTACGTGTACATACTTCATGCCACAAAACAAAGAAACAAATACCCATAAAGTCTTCATGGTTAAACATTATAGTTCAGTCAACGTAAACATGCTTCCTTTGAAAATGCAAATGCAAATAGAAGCAAATTACTAGATCATGAACTCTGGGCAAAATGAAGAAGAGGATGAGAATGTTGTTACGTTATAAATCAGCGCACTTGGTTTGTGCTTCCATACTTGAAGTTTTCAAGGCTTCTGTAGTGGATAGGTGCCAAAGTGCCACTAAATTTCAGTATCATTTAAATGCTCTTTAAAATTCCATACATGGATCATTGTAATGAAAAAATTACATAAAGGGAACCCTTTCCCTATCTTTGAAAGCACCACTAAGTTCACCACTAAGAGACATAACTGGAAGCAGTTCCAATGAACACAGACGACAACACTGTTAGCATTAAAAATCTCCAGATTAATATAATGTAGGAGAAGAGAAAGCACAGTTTCTGCTCGAATTCTGCTTGTTATAATTTGTTGAAAGTGTTAAAGATCGAGCAGATCTAGTCTGTGCATTAATTGTCAGGCTCCAAGTATGTTCAGAACAAGATGACATTCCCTGAACAAAGAAGTCTGTAATCTAAGATCAGAGAAATTAGGTGCACGTAAATCAAGATGGAGCAGAGCACAAGGTATCCTGGAGATACTGTTCAAACAACTTCACAATCACAGAGTGAGATACTACATGTTTCAGGTCAAAAGCTAAATTCACAGCTAAAACATGCTGAACATATGCTTGACTGGGACACCACAGTAGTCCAGAACCTTTGCTGACTGGTGCTCTCGTCTCCATTAACATCTTTGAAAGAAGAATAGCTTTAAAAAAAAGTTATTTTTTGTTGACTCATAAAAGCAAGGACTGCAAAGACACCTTTTAAAATCTATTCTCTTTCCAAACAAGCCAGCCTCGTGAAAGCAGAAGTAGTCTAAGCAATTGTGTGGCATACCTTCAGATGTGCCACAAAAAAGGTAACAAATCCTGGGACTATTGAATTAATTGCAGCATCCCAGGAAACATTATTGCAGTTTCTTTTGGCAAACTCACTAAAGGAGTATCTACATAACAGAATAATAAAAACATTGCAACATCTAATATTAAACAGGAATCTCTGTTCCCTTTGAAAAGTCTAATCACATGCAGCATCTTCATTTCATTTTACACAAAGAACTATTGGTTCATTTAAAAAATGAAATTAACAGCAGGAAGTACTGATGTACATGGAAAAACTCAAAACACGACAGCTACAAAGTGTAAGCTAAAAAGAAAAGCAATGGGAACTATAAAAATCCAACCAGCACTCTTCTTTCTGTTCTGGGAAAAGAAGCCAGAAGGTCTAAAAAAGTGGGGGGGGGGGGGGGGGGGAAGGAATCTTCATGGTTAATGCAACTGCAGCATTGATGTTTTTACCTATGTCCTTGTTTGCCCACAGAAGCCACTGACACATAACATTAGCTTGCCTGTTTCTTAGGAAAATCACTGGCAAAAACATCATAGGGTGCAGGGGAAACTGAAGACACAAAATTTGTCATCTGTATGCATTTTTTTTCCTTCACGTTTGAAATCACAAGCACAGCTTATGTGTACTGGCACTCACAAGAGATTAAAAGAAAACAGGAATTAACTTTTTTTTTTTAACTGTAATGTAAGTATACAGGCTAAGAAAAGGACTGAAAAAGGCATGAAAGGACTATCTCTATGCTGCCAATTTTCAATATCAACCTAATGGTAAGAAACTAAACAGCTACACAGTTATTACTGTCAGATTCATAGGTCAGACTCTTCACTGTGCCAAGTTTCTGCTCAGTGTGCAAAGCAAGGAGCACCACAGAGCAGCTTATTGTTCCTACTATGTTTGGCACCAGCAAGCATGCAGGCTAAACTGCCCTGGGTCTGCCTTTACCTGTGCTAACAGAAACAAATATACTTTCATGCCTTTCTTTTTTGCTTCCTTTGAAATATGAAAGCCAAGAAGGAAAAAGCAAGGGTTTTACTGCAAGATTCTCCAGCATACCTTCACTCTGGGTTCTTGCCAGTCTGAGAGGGTGCATGTGCATGTCTGCATGTGCTTCTATAGCTCCACAGTTAGATAGGGTGAAGCTTGGAAAAAAGACTGGACCTTGATGGATAGTTGATTATACTACAGACTAGCAATATCATCAAGAGGACAAAAAACACAAAGAGCTATAGGTTAAGCATTTAATTCTGGAAGTGTTATAAGCATTTAATAAAAGCATGTTCAGTTCCAAAGTGTTGACTGCAATCTATTGTCTTGGATTTAAAACCAGATTGTTTGTATGTGGAAGGTTTTAAATCACCAATTTAATTTTCAGTGGAAGATTATCTTATGAAGGCAGAATAGAAAACATTCCTTCCCTGTTGATTTGCCATGTTTTGTTAATAACTGATTTGCATCCCACAGTTCCCTGTGTTTCAAAGGTAATGGTCTGTCTTAAGATATGAGAATCTGCAGCTGCATATTATCTTCTTAAGTCATAATCTTGACTGTTATCCAGGGAGCAGTTGTTCTTCCATAATACACTCCTCTAGGAAACTCAGGCAGGTTTTTGTTTTCCTGTAATGTTGGCTAAGCTTCCTTTGAAATAATAAACTTTGTTATGCTTCTCCAACAGTTTTCTCTTGAATTTCAAGTTCACAGATTGCATAATAGCGTGCTATACTTTTCTCTTCCATAGCTCGGTGAACTCCACAAATTTTGCTGAACTTTAGCTGTTTCCCAATTCAGTTCATTATGTGGTTTAATGCGGGGACAGTAAAAAGTCAGGAATGACCACTATCTCATTGAAAACAGTGTGGCCTATGGACTAGGGCATCAGATAGCCCTGTGGTTAAATTACTGAACCAGGATTTACAACCCAAGTTGGGTACTCCAACACTACAGTGTCTGAAACCCTTACTAGAATTCAAGCATCTAGGAATCATGAGTCAGTTCTCCCCTACTTCTGCAAAAGACATCATGTGTGATCATGGCCAAACAATTTAATCCCTTTGAACCTGTTTCCTACCAGTTCCTTGACAATAGCAATAGAACTCATCTCCTTTACACTGATGCTTTAAGGATTATATTATTTGTGCTTGTGATGCACTCAGGCACAACAGCAAATACTTCTGGAAGCCTCCTAAGGTTTTCAGATCTTAGATGATCGACGTATTTCATCGTTTACTTCTTGAGGACCATGAATGCATCATTAGCACAACACAAAATTTGGGGCTAACATCAAAATGCTATTAGTTCTGGTTTTTAGAGTATTTACTTATGCATTGGGACCAGCCTTGGAACTGGTCCTGACTCAAGCATACAGCATGGAATACAACAAAATAAGGAATCTCCTTTCCCCTTCTTCAACAAGTGATAAGTTTTAGATAGTAAAACAGTTAGGCCTAGTGGTTAGGGCAAAGTGCCAAGAAAAACCAAATAGGAAAACCAAGGCAGCAGGAAACTGAAGCTAAATACATGCAGAGTGCCAGCAAGGATCATGGCAAAAATTAGAAAATTATGTACAACTGAAGCAAATCACAGCGAGGGCACACAGCCAAGAACAATGGCAAAGACTCGAGCAGCAATCTTGTTGAGCTCCAAACTAAGTTTAAATCCTCTTCAGAAGTCCCACCTGCTAAGAGACTACAGAATGTCTCCCCCCACAGCAGCTACATAAGTAGCCATTCTGTTAGAGCTGGGGAACAGAGTTTTCTACAAGGGTTATCTGACAGCAACCTCTATATCCATGAATCCAAGCACTGTCAGCAAGACAGTTGGGTAAGAAAGTCAAGTTAAGGAGAAGGAAAAGCTGTAAATCTGCTCAAGGAATGGAAAAGAATTCCATATTTTTAAAAAGTGTCAGAGGCTATACTGTTGCTACATCATACAGGGTATGCTAAGAGCACTTCTGTCCAAGGTTACATGCCTGCCTCCACAAGGATGCAGTGCCACCAAAAAGGCTGCAACTGAACATCTCACCTTAGCCCAGCAGAGCTGCAAGAAAATTTGATGCAGGCGAAACACAAAGACTGCCTGCAGCCTCTGGCAGAACTAAAGCAAGACTATGATAAGGTGGAAAAGTGAGCCCAGAGAAGGCTCCTCTCTTCAGTTGCTCCTCATTTTCTTCTCAGTCTCTTTTCCTTCACCCAACTTTTCTCCTCTTGCAATTTTTTTCCTGTTAGTTTGTCCTGCTCTGCTCAGTCATTTTTAGTTTGAACTATTTATTTCTTCAATGAATACTGAAATTCTCCATCCTGGTAGAAGTTACTAATCACAGATGATTGCAACCACCACCTAAAAAATTATTTAGGTGAATATGGGCCACAAAGCTTCTCCATGCAAAACTCAAATGACTCTTAAAAAACAGACAAAAAGATAAAGAGGCTTCAGTAAACACTATTAACACCACTCCTCTTTGACCTGGTGTCTGGCAGCTCATACATCTTCCACAATCCAAAAAATATATTGCAGATTTTGCACAGAAGGGTAGCATATTTGCTGCCTCTAAAGGTGTGTACCTTTTCCCACAGGGCTTAACTTAAATTTTTTTCAGGTGTTAGACAAGATAAAAGCACGTTTGTGCAAGTACATGAGCCCATTTTAGCACCTGCTTTCAGGAATTCACATTAGAAAGCACACGGGTACATTCCTGAAAAATTAAAACTGTATGTGAGTGAGCAAAACAAGGGCCAATCGAAGCCCATACTGGCAAATTACCCAAAAACCAAAGTATACTCCAGAGACTGTGTGTGCTTACTTAGGTCAAATTAACCCTCAACAACAATAAAAACATAACACTGAAAGAACTTAAAGCACTAGCAATCTCAGGAGTCATAAGCTGATCACGTGTGCTTTTGCAATGATGGTAATTTTTTCTTTATCTTGTTGCTGGTTTCATGTTTCCCTGTACATTGGGAGGAGACAAAGACCTCACAACTTTGTCCCACCACAAAAAAATCCAAAGAGAAGTCACATCAATTAGGGGATTGCAGAGCATACGATACATAGAAAAATGCAGGAAAATAGTTGAAACATTGGCACATTTGGGACTAGGATCCCATATAACACAATTCACTGATGGTCCTGGAATTGGTTCTAAGACCAATTTTGCCCACAGAGGGCCGTGTAAATCTAAGTATTACTGCTACGTTCCCAAATGGCTTCTACACAACATGTAAAAAATTGATTTTGTAGAAATCACTGAGATGTAGAAAACAAAACTGAAAACATCTGTTTAAATATTAGCACGATTTTCCTGTATTTTTTCCACAATTCTGTCCTCAAAAATTAGATACTGTCCAATGAAAATATCAACTTTAAACAATTATTAGTCTTATTCATAACCTGACAAGGATATTAGCTCTTACATGAAGGTCATCATTTCCTTATAAGGCACACTGTGTTTAATCACAGCTAAGAGTGTTCACCTGCAATGATTCCAAAATTTAGAAGATTGTCCAAGACTATTAGTAACAATTTAATATTCCACCAGAAAACTTGGACAATGTCTGAGCAGAGTTCCAGACCTCAGCATGATGCTACATAAACTCTTCTGGAATCTGTTCTTTTTACCTCCTGTTAAATTCATAGATATCCTTCATTCAAAGGTCTTGTGCTGCCATTATGAGTGGAATTAATTATTTTTTTCACAAGCAGGCAATCAATGAAACCAACTAAGGCAACAGGTTTTACTCTTTGGTTTATCTTTTAGAGTTTATTACTTGGATCACAGTCCTAATAAAGAAACTACTGTCATCGTGATTTGAATTCTGCTTGCCATTCACCCAGTCCTACCAGCTACCCAGTCCTTCTGCAGCTTGTCAGTCTCTGAATAAAGAGAGAGATACACACTGGCAAGCACACTGTTTCCCAGGCCTTCTATTACAATTAAAAATACTCTGTTTTATTTTTTAGTCCAGATAAGGTAATAGGAAAATGATTAAAAGAGACAGCAAGGTCAAATAGCCTTGGCAAAGAATATTACAAGCTGGCAGAAATTAAATTTCTGTGTTGGAAGCATGATACTTTCTCTCCAGAAATGCCAGAAAGGGTATGCACTGTGTGCAGATACCTGATTTCAGAGCTAGGCACAGAGAAAACCCCACACTGAAGACTGCAAAGGCTTTAGTAGGTAAGTGTAATGTTAACAGCCTCACCTGAAACCCTAAAGATTTAATTGTGTTTGATGAGTACTTCAGGCACCATTTCTTGTTATCAAAGGAAAACGTCATGGTTTAAATCAAATTGAGGGGAGGATATGTGTTTCGCACTGTTACCTTCATTGCTGCAGGAATTTCAGTTACTCTGAAAGAGTCTACAGAATTAATTAGTTTGCATTTTGTTATCCAACAGAAAGGAACAGTTTTGGTCCTTGCAGCAACTGTGTTTTCTTCTGTTCTACTCAAAAAAATGTAGGACGGACAATAATAGTTTTTAATCTTCCTGCACATCTTGGAAACATTTTTTAAATTATTTTCTGCCAACCCACTTCTGCTGAGAGCTTTCACATGGTTTGCAGCTAATGTAATCCTACATTTTAGAGGATGGATTACAGGGAATTATCCTCCTAGTTATACTGCAAGTGGTGAAAGGAACCTTTTTATCTTCCCTGATACAATTTTATTTTAGAGCAGGAGCCTGGAAACAACTGTGCCTTTATGGTCAGTTTGTGCCTTTGGTCACACCACCATTTGACTAACTAAGAAGAAGAGTCAACTTTAAGGCCCCCTTATATTTTTCCCTGTTTCACTTCATTTCAGAAGTAGTGAAAGCATTTTTTTCTATAAACCTGTATTGATGTTATCATGTGATTTCTTTTCTCCTGCTAAATTTCATTTCTTTTTTGATTGTAAGTTCATTCAGCCTGGCACTACAATATGCTGTGTTTATACAGCAATCATATACAATGGGAACTCATTTTTAGCTTCTCTCATTTCACTTTGTTAACAAAAATAAATAGCAGCAATTTGCAATTTCTGTCCTCTTCTATCTCCCTGTTATACATCAGAGGTAAGGGAAAGAGTCAGTTTCATTAGTTCTTCATTTGCTTTTCCTCTTTCTCCAACCCACACTCTTGGCATCAAGGAGAGGATAGCAAATAGTTCCTCTCTTTCCTACACCTGAATCAGCTTCAAGTAAATCACATGTGTAAATGCGGATTTCACTACTTTGTGGAAATTTGTACTTTGTAATTGTAAGGCACAGATATTTGGTAACCTGTTCCATTTGCTGGCAAGAAACAGTCCCTTAATGTTAAGACCCTTACTAAACATTTAGCATATGTCATGGCCAACACCATCTTGGGCCAAAAGGCAAAGTAGCATTCTTTTACATGAAGTAAAAGTAGCTGGTGAGAAAGATTTCTAGAGAAAGTTGCACAAATGTTTCCTTCTGATTCCTGCCCAAAGGGCAAGAGCAGTCTTCATGCTCTTTCTATCATGAAAAAAAAAAAAGGAGGAGTATTGTTACATGAAGTCCTCTGCTTTTCCTTGGTTTAAGAAAAGATGTTACTGTATTTACTTTTGACAAATATTTTTGTTTTGTCCCGCTTTCCTGACTTATTGCAAACACAGATTTTTCAGTGAAAATGAAAACACTGGCATATCACTGGCTACATTCTGGATTCTTCAGTCAGGGAAGGTGGAAAACACATCTTTGCTGAACCTCATGAAAGAATCAAAAAAACAAAGAACTCAGCCTCCAAGCCACATGAACAATTTTAGACAATAATGTATTAGCTCAAGAAGCTGTTCCAGAGGTTACACAAGCTTTGTAATCTACCCAACTTCACCATGAAACTATATATCCTAACCACAAGCAAAGGCCCCGGCTGTGTACTAAGAAGTAATGGATTTTTGCACTAAGAAACATGGGATATTACCCAACTAATACAGGATATTGCCTAACTTCTTTTATAGAAATTATGGTACCAAAGATGAAGAGACTAAGGAAGTAATTGAAGATCGGCCTTCCAAATTTTGAAAAATTGCACTCTTTTTCAAAATCTTTTACAAAGGTCATTACAAGGTAATCTGAAGCTGTTTCACAACTATTTTGTCCAGTGTAATAAAATAAAGCTGTATAGTCTTCAGCCCTAAAAAAAAACCAGACAGCTGCTCCAGTCAATAATTAGTCTCAGATAGTCATCTCAGATCTCATCAAGCTAAAAGCTGATTTTTGTAGAACTGCACAGTTCGGGTTTTAAAATAGAGTGTGTAATCTAGGCCGACCTGTTGTGTCATTAACGTACCCACTTAAACCAAGCACTTCCATTTTCATATTACCGCTTATCTCCTTGTTTTTCCTCTCACAAAGAGAAGAGAATCCCTATCATTTGCCATGGAAATAATTTCTAGTTCCTTAGGAAGATGACTTACTAGATTTGTTACATTTGAAAAAGACCCAAACTTATGCACTTGAGGCACAACATATTCCTAGGCACGCGCTGATGCACAAGCAACTGCCAGCTTATTTTGTGTGAAAGCATAAACTACAGCAGACTGCTTGGATATAGCCAAAATAGGCATCAATTGCTGTTTGTGCTTAGTAACCAATAAACTTAGTTCAGCTGATTAGAGCATGGTACTTGTAACATCAAGATTGTGGGATCAATCCCCATATGGGCCATTTACCTAAGAGCTGGACTGGATGATCCATGTGGGCCCCTTCCAAGACAGGATATTCTGTCAATCTGTGAAACCCACTAGAAATCAAGGCAAATACACATTCAGAATTTGATGATTTCCAACAACTGTATAAACCAGTGCCAATGTCAAAAGCTAAGAAAAGATTTCCCAGTCCGTTGATCAAAGCTATTGTTAAAAGAAAAAAAAAAAAGAAAAAAAAAAAGAGGAAAGGCTATGCCTGGAATAGCAAACAGCAAAAACTTCTATTCTGGAATCCCAGGTGTGCTACCTAAACATTACAGTGGCCACAAGTACTCATTTTAATATTGCTCAAGTATAATATTTGACTTGGACAATTTGAGAGGGAATTAATATAACAGCTCTTCATGCATATAGCAGAAGGAAATGCAGTTCATCTGTCAAAAAAAAAAAAACTGCTCTGCACTTTCTTGCAACTTGGGGCAGAAGATGATGAACAGGCCATCTTCCGCCATAAGAATTTATCTGTTTACAAAATGAAACATTCACACTGTACTTAAAGTGTATTATGGGTCAGGTTGTTTTCTGCTAGAGAAATTTTGCATCAGTAATTATTTCTTGGAAGTTAGAGTTTAGTTGAAAGCTGCTTCGATGCAGGAAATAGAACAACACTGGCTTGCTCGCCTCCAGGTGATGTTCTTCAACTGTGCCAGGATTCTGTTTGTGCAGCTGCTGTACTGCTTTTAAAGTAGGTGAAGAATGAAATCCCTTCATGACTTATTAAGTTTGTTGTTTTGTATCTCTGGGTCAAGCATATTTTTCTCCAGACTGATCTGGAGTAGATAATTCTAGGTTTTCTGCAGATTCTCAATAAACTGTTCCCACATACCACCAAGATGGTTTGCAAGTGATCTTTAATAAACAAAGAGACAGGAAACCCTGATAGTTCACAAGTACAGCTCTCAGCATATTTCTCTATCACCACATACTGGACCAGCCTTGAAGAAAAGCACTAAGCAGAGCTATTTTATAATGAATTGTCTACTTCCTGCCTCAGGGGAACACTGCAGTATCCTGGAGGTCTCATTGCCCATATAAATCATATTGTATATATTGTGCCAGGTAATTAGGATGCAGAAGTCATTGCCTTGTTTTCCCTTTGGTTGATGAGTCTTATCCATTCAAGCAATTCTGCATTTCCAAGACCTGCCTGGAATCAACCTGCAGAGGGGACCTACACATAGATGTGGTACTTAGGCACATGGTTCAGAGGAGGACTTTGGCAGTATTAGGTTTATGATTGGACTTGTTGATCATAAAGGCCTTCTCCAACATAAATATTCTATGATCTGATTCAATTCAGCCTGAAAACTCCAAATGATTAAGTTTATATATGGGAGGCTGTAATGGACCAGTGCAAATTAGCAAACAGCAGAGACCAAAATCTGACCCACAACTCTTAAAAGAAGTATTTGAACAACCCTAAGAAGTAGATGGATGATGTAAGTCCAAAAGATTTTTACACTTATTTCTGCAGTAGCTGCTTTAATATTCTTTAATATTTTTATATTCTTTTCCATAAGACAGTTCTATTCCAGTAGTCAGGCACTCATGAACACTACAATAATAAATTTCCTAGCACTGAGCACAATGAATAAAAGAAACAGTTCCAGACTCATGAGGGATTATGACAGATAAATAAGGCAAAAATAAATTAAAGAACTACAAAAAATCTTGAGTTTCTTTAAAACAAATAGTGCACAACAAATGAAATAAAAGATAAAAGATACAAAACTGAAGTCACCAAATATTAGGATTTTATATTTTAAAAGTAGTCTTTAGTCTAGTAGTATATTTTAAAAGTAGTCTTGCAGCCCAGGGGCTAAGGAATACTCCAAGCCATTCCTTGACAGCTGCAAGCAATGGGGCAGTGGGAAGTGAAAACAAACCGCTGCTGGAGGACAGGAGAAATGGGACCAAGTATTTTGTGTTGCCTATGACACGAATCCCATGAGGAGCTGAATATTTTAAGACTGCATTACCACTTTGCTTTTATTTCAAAATTGTGTACTTCTTTCAGATCTTGGAGAACATACAAGACTATCACATAATCTCCAATTTTCAAGTATGTAAAGCTGTTTCACAAACAAATTGCTCTACACTTACTCCAAATTGACCTAAATTGTTATTACTCACCATGGAAATATTTCCAGGGGCTAGTTCTCCCCATCTATAGCTATTAGTCAAGGTGACATAGGAAGTGTTGAAATGGCAAATCTTGTTAGAACACTAATAAGAAAGAAGTTAATAATTCTGCAAGTTAACTTTACGACCAATTAATCATACAGTGTGATGAGTGCTGGAGGCATTCTATTCCAGATGCATATCCTAATTTACCTGCACTAAAGCACACCCCAAAAAGACAGCTTTGTGGTTGAAATATAAAGCATGCAGAGCTAAAAAGAAGTTGCTTCTGGTCTACCAAGAACTCAGGCTATGAAATAAAATCTTTTGCATTTCACGGGTGTTATACAATGCAGAGCACTCTTACCTCCATGGGAAAGGCCTTAAAATTAACTGTGTGTTCAGAACCACGCTGGTTTTCTCTCCCCCAGTGAAATCGAACATCGTGCAGTTCAAACTCGTGTCCCCGAGGTAACGGCCCCCCTATTAACACTGGGAAAGAAGATTAGCGGTGTAGAACTTGCCTTTCAAAGCAGACAAGGCACTAAATATATTCTCCAAATACAACAAGGAGTCTGTGGCAATCTTCTATATTATTACCGGTACCAGAGAGGAGAAGAGTTAAGCTGACAGACTTGTCACCTTTCCTTCTGAAGAAGCTTGCAGGTACAGAACATAAATTGAGTCAGTTATGAAAAACAGTAAAACTGCTGTCATACTGATCTCTTTGTTTTATGATGCAGAACACCAAATAAAAGCCTTGTACCTTTACCAGTCAGAAGAGGGAATGTTCATTTGTCTTATCAAGACATTAACTGTGTGCTCTAAACAGATGGCAGGGGTTCTGAACTGAACTGGGAAGTAACCTCCAAATTGTCCAAGTGTTTAATTTCCACCGCCTATATTTACTATAGGTCACAGAAATGGATAGAAAACTTTTGATTGCAAATATTTTGTTAGGTAAAGGGGGGTTCACTCATATACCACCTGTCAGGCTTCTGAGATACTGAATGCCTCCACACCAAAATATAATCAAACCTACACACTGGAGCAAAACCAGAATACCTCAATTACTTAAAAAACAGCTTCTAGGCAGCCATGGGCTTTCCTTACTTCAGTTTTTAAACATCTGGAATTTTTTAAAAGCATCTGTTCACAATCACAACACATGCACAAAAAAACATATAGCTGCTCAGCACTTTTGCATTAATAGAGACTTCCACCAGAAGTATTAAAAGCAAGCAATTGTGAGGCCCAACCTGCTATGGACTTAATCAACGGAAACATTTTGCCCAGGGATTTCTGAATCTGCTTTAGATGAAATATTACACCACAAGCTGGAGGTAACTTCCCACTAAAATCATTGAATATTGGCTTCTAGGCAGGGCTAAGTTTTATTTAAGGGTATTCACAGTCTTCCCCAGAACCCATTAAATTCTAGCTTACATTTCATAGACTTGGAATTAATCTTTTACAGTTTCTGATAATTGATAAGGATTATTTAACTGCATGAAATATAGCCTTAGGGAATTAGTTCCATAATATATAGCTATTTTGATACACAAACTATACCGCCTGAACTTGGAGCACAAGAGGTGGTGTAATACTAAAATATCAGTTAGCAATTGAATGTTTTTATAATTGTACAAACACAAAACCAAAGGTATGAAACTGTAAAAAAAATAAAAGAAAACAGATCAATTATGTTTTTCCTAAGCTGGAGGAAAAAAAGTCAAATACTCCAGTTAATCCTCCTTTATTAATTCTGCACAACTTATCTAACAGCCATTAGAGTTTCTAAAATGAAATGTCCTAAATATAGTTATAGATTCAGATTTGCTCCTTAGCCTTGCTTTATCTACATTCTGTCTAAGGCTATATCCCCTAGAGGGAAAATCTACCAATCCAGTGAACACTTGAGGAAACAACCAATTGAAGTATTTAAGAAATCTGGATAAACAAAAAGAATAATGATACTCAATTAGTGCTTAATAAGGACAGTATAATAATCATCATCTCAATTAGGAAAATTGAGTATTTTCTCTGTTTTAAAACATTGCTCTGAAAAAAACTGTCACTAGAACAAATATTCTCTATTTGATGTATTTCTGGATCTCCAGGAGCTTCAAAGAGTTTATTTCCAAGGCTTCAGTTAGGAGACTGATCCCATGATAAAACTATTTCATAGCTGGTCGTGGTTCTTCCACCTAATGCACAACACATATTCAACTATCAAAATGAAAGCAGCTGTAAAAATGTTTGCAATTAAATAATGAGAAGGATTTGGGAACTCCATATGGACTGCATGTCTTAAATTAAAGGATAAAAACATTCACCAGTAATGACAAATTTATTTTTAATATGTATCCTAATCAGTTTCCTTTTTTCCATAGAGAACTTTTTCTTTGACTACTAGCACTACAGTAGATGAGGACCTCTTGCACATTAATTGGACAAAGTTTCAAAAGCATCCAGTGCTCAACAGTTCCCAACAACATAATCCAGCTAAACGGATTTGTCATCAGAGATCTCCTGTGAGGAAAAGAAACTGCAGGAGTTTCTGCAATCCCTGAAAAATGGCCAGAATACTAGGCCAGGTTCAATCACAGCTTATTAACTCTCTTCTCCTCTTGGTAGGTTTAATAAATGTTTTCTTCTCCCTCCCAAATTATTTCCAGTTCACAAAGGGAAAATGGTAAATTACGTTAACATTAAAATTAATAAAAAAGCTGAAACTAAACCAAGAGTTCCTAAATCATAATTCCATACTTCAGTCATAAACTTTTTCTCTATTTTACATTTTCTTATAATTCAAGACTCTTCTGTCTGGCATCACATTGCATTCAAGTATAAAAAAAGTCTTTGCTTTTTTCTAATTCTCTTAATGGTTTTGCAAAGGCATTTAGGTGTTCTGGTCCCATCTTATTAATCACTACTAAGTTAGAAACTGCCCTTGGGAAAGGCAGCATGGAAGGAGTTGCACTTTGGCATACGAATGATGAGGTCACTTGTGGTCATTCTCACTTCCTCCACAGGAGAATTCAAGAATTCCTGATCCTGCAGGGAGAACCTTATCCCTTGGGAAAAGAGCTCTGCTTCTGATGAAGGCAGTGAAACTGACTGGAAATACATTTCCCTTTTATTGCAAATCTGCAAAATTACATGGAAAGAAACATTCTGTGCTGCAAAAATACATGGAAATTATCATAGAAATGAAATTATAAATCAAAGCATCATTATTAAGATAACAAATCCTTCCTTTTTAAAAAACTGTGTAAAACTGAACTGACTCCCTCACTTAGCACAGCTGTAGTTCCCAATACTACTGAGTTCTCAGAAGGAAACAGAAGTTGGAATGTCTCATGGTTTGACAATGTCCAGCTGTTTAAATGCCCCCAAAGGGCTGTTATTAGCTAAGACTGGTTGGACTAACATGGAGGCTCTTCCAAACACATGGTAAGAACTAAGTGCTAGAAGGCAAAACGGAGTTTTTTTCCTTCCTACTTTCTTGCCTTCTTCATACAGAACAGTTTACCCAGATGAAAGGTCTGGATAAGATATTGCAACTTCACTTATGTTGGAATTGTTTCCTTTATTATTTTCTTCCAAATCAAATTTGATGAGTGACACCAAAAATGTCATCCTTTAAGAAATGAGGACTGCCTTCTACTTGGTCCTCATCAATATTGCGATCATGTATAAGTGGTGTATCTATCTTAAGCTGTCCAATTCTGTAGGTAGTATTCAGAACCCACTCAATGGGAAGAGCACTTTTAACTTACATGGTCTTTGAACCACGAACAAATCTTGCCAGCTGCACAGAACAGTTTGGCACTACACTGTCTTAGCAATAATCTGTACTGCTTCTGAGCTCAGACAGCTACTAAAGCCAGTAGACTGGATACCACCACCACAAGAGGAAATTATGGACCTGCTTTGAAGCAATCTCACTGACCATCCAGCCTGGCATCAAAATCTGCAACTCCCATTGCAACACTTGCTCCTCTTCCTACCAAAGTCAACAGGAACCCTCTCACCGGGCATAGTCCACGCTGAATGGGCACAACTGCTCTCAGCTGGGAAAGGCTGCTTTTCCCACACTCCAGGATATGAGTACAGGGACTCTTCAGGCAACTCAAGCTTTAGCCGGGAAAATCAAGGCCATGTTTCAGCATACCTGATTTTGACTTCAGGGCAATCTGAATCGAATGCCCGTCGTTGATCACTTCGCAGTCACGACACACCACGTAGTTCGGTGACAAACGCACTTCCAGGAGCGAGGGGTCATATTTAGCTTCTCTTGAGTTCAAGTTAATGGGCGACTGGTACTCCCCGTTAGCATCGGGGAAAATCAGCCCCCACTCCACTCCTGAGGCACAAGGGAAAAGCGGTTACGGGGGGACCGGGGCAGACAGACCCTGTCCCCGGCCAGGGCAGGGGCTGCTCGGCCGGACCCCGCGGCTCCGCGGCCGCCGCCCCGCGCTGCCCTCCCGCCGGCGGGGATGGACCTGCTGCGGGACGGCGCTTCCCGCTCCCGGCGGCTCGGGACGGCCGGGGAGCGAACCCCGCGGTGCCCCGCCACTGAAATTCCAACACCGCCTCCTCTTCCCCCGGCAGCGGACAAAGTTTCTCCCCGGCGGAGTCGCCGCCCGCTCCTCACCTTCCTCGTAGCCCCACTCCGGAGGCTCCTCCCGGCGCGGCAGGGGCTCGGCGCCCTCGATCAGGCTCCTGTCAGCCATGGGCGGGCGGCCGGGCGGGCTGTGCGGAGTGCGAGCGTGTGCGGGGCCAGCCGGGCTGGCGGCGCTCGGCTCCGCGCCGGGACCTCCCCCCGCCCTCCGCCCCCGCCCGCGGGTGGCGGCGAGCGCCGGGGCAGGGGCAGGGCCGGGGGCGGCCGCCGGGCAACAGCGGGAGCCGCTCGCTGTCCCAGCGGCGCGACGCGGCACGGGAGCGAGGGGAGAGGTGGCGGCGGGCGTTCCCGGCGGGACGGCGCTCCTGAGCCTCCTCCTGCGCCTTCCTCGCCGTCCTCCGCAGGCTGCTTCCCTAGCCCGGGTGGGTGCGTGTCTCCACAGCTCCCGCTGCCCCTCCAGCTGGGCACGGGCGCTCTGTGCACCCGGGGACACCCAGGGAGAGCGACTGGAACAAGGCGAAGGGCAAAGCCCGGCCGCTGGGGAGGAACAATCCAGGCGCCGGGACAGGTGGGGGACTACCTGACTGGAACGCAGTTCGGCATTGGGTGGATGGGTCACACCCACTGTGGGTCCTGGTGGGCATCAGGTCAGACATGAGCCAGCAGTGTGCCCTTGATGCAAAGGAGGTGAACGATACCTTGGGCTGCAATAGGCAAAGCAATTCCGACAAGTTGAGGGAGGTGATCCTGCCCCTCTGCTCAGCACGGCTAAGGACACACCTGGGGTGCTGGGTTGAGATCTGGGCTGCTCCAGTACAGAGAGACATGAACTTACTGGAGAGACTCCAACAAATGGTCATGACCATGGTTAAGGTGCTGGACCATCTCTCCTATGAGGAAAGGCTGAGAGAGCTAGGACTGTTCAGCTCAGAGAAGGGCAGGCTCAATGGGATCTCACGGATGTGTACCAATACCCAAAGGGAAAATGCAAAGAGGGTGAAGCCAGGCTCTTTCCAGTGGGGCCCAGTAACAAGACCAGTGGTGATGGGCACAAATTGAAACACGGGAGGTTTTTTTTGAACACCAGGAAACAATTTTTACTGTGACAATGACTAAGCCCGGACACCGGTTGCCCCAGGAAGTTGAGGAGTCTCCATCCACGAAGGTATTAATGTAGTCCTTGTTGTGGGCAGCCCTGCTTGAGCGGGTGATTTGGACAAGACGATGTCCAGAAGTTCCTTCCAGCATCAGTCGTTCTGTGACTCTGTGTTTACTCCTCACTACTGAGCACTGTGTCCCTTCTGTGGAGGAACGGAAACCCTCAGTGAGGATAAGGAAGCCACTGAATAAGGAAGGGAGCCCGCTTCTGCCCTTTTTGTCCTAAAGGAAGAAGTGTGGCATCAATTCCTACTGCAAATTATTCAAAAAATGGAAGGTTTGAGGAAATTCTCTCCCCAAGATGAAGATGCCTCAGTTCAAGGTTATGAAAGGACTCTTCATTCTCCTTTGAAAACAGCTGTGTATGGAACTAGAGAATATTCATTCTGTCAGGGGAAAAAAGGACAGAAGGGACCTCTGTTATAGAGATCTCTTCTAGGCAGTGGCCCAAAAACTTGCATCAGTGACAGGAAGGGAAACAGGAATGTAGTACTGACAGTCTGCAATCCCTGACAGCAATCAGAAAACGTAACAGAGGCAGTCAAATAGCATTGCTAAAATGGTAAGAAGTGCCCTTTGCTTACCATTCTCGTCCACTTAAAGACAGTGACCAGACCTCCCTGAATTCTGGTATCCCAAGATGATAACATCTTGATCCTATGCTGTTGATCCACAAGGTTTGATCTCAGTGTGGAGCTCATTGTGCTTCAGTGATCCCCAACTCAGCAGCAGTACCTGTGATTCCTGTGCAGCACTGACAGGGGAGCAGAAATTATCAGCAGTGTGAGCGTGAGATGAAAAAACAAGGACTGAGATGAAACTTCATTAATGAAGCAAGAGAGTACTGGTTCATGAGCTGCATGCAAGGTGAAAAGAAAATAGGGCAAAAGAAGTAGAGTTTACTGGGTTGGGTTTTTCCAAGAGCAGAGAAGAAACACAGGTTTCCTTCTGCAGTATCATACTACCCAAATTACAACATGATGCAGTTTATTGAGGAAAAAACCCAAACAGACGTGTTTTCATATATTGAGCACCTGATATCAGTACAAAGAGAAAACTTGGAAATTTTTAACATGCATTTTATTGCATACCCATCTCCCATAGCCAACTGGCTTTATTAAGTTGTTAAATTTTATAATCTACTCAATTCTAAAACACACACCAGCTGCTTCTATTAATGTAGATTCCTTTGAATCATTGTTCAACCACATGGGGCAAAAAACAACAAACATTACCCTAAATCATCATCTGTTCTGGTCCATCTGACTGGAAATTCATTTTCTTCTAAAAAAAAGGAGTCTTATATTTTGGAAATGAACCAAACAGTCCTAGGAGGCTGGGTACATTCCCTTAGTCTTTGAAATACAGTATTTCATTCATTCATGCTCTCTATTAAGCCCTTTCCTGCAGTAACCTTCCTGTGGGATGTCTGTTCTAGAATTTCATGCTTTTGAGGGGCAACTTTATCAGACCTGTGAGTTCCTGTCTTGCAATAAATACTTTTCATGGCTTTGCCTTCCTTTTAACCTCTCAATTTTTTCCATATCCCTCAGCAAGATTAGGCATAGCAGGTAAATCTTTACTGAATAATTGACATTTCTTTATTCCCATATGTCTGCTGAGTAGTTTTTGTGCAAATATCCTGTTTCTTCCTTAGTATCTGTCAGGCATAGATTAGAGAATCAACAGATTAGATTTCACTGAAGATCCCTGGGACTTCTTTAATGGTGAGGTATGTAAGTAACAAAGGAGTTTGCTTCTCCACAAGGAAGTGGAGCATGGGACTGAGCCCTCACATTAAACTCCAATGACAAATGTGGATATTGACCTTACAAAAGTGGAAAAAGATGGATGTGGATCCTCTGCACAAACCAACTCATTTGTTTATGGACTCAGCTTCAAATAAAAGGGCTGAAACAATCAGATGGAGATAGTGACATGAGGTAAGATTTGTCCAAGATCAGTGGGATTTAATCTCCTTTAATGATGTAAGCAAACGTGAAATTGTTTAAATTTGTGTAGAAGCTCCCAATAGTTGAATTTACAATGAAAATATGTTAAATATATAAATATAATACATATAAATGCACTCCTATTCTGTAAAAATGCATTGCCCATGATGTTTGCTACATTGGCCAAACTCACTGAAAAATCTATAGACAGGCATAGTTATGGCTCCCAAGCTCATATTAAATTGTTGAGCAAAAAGTAGGAGAAGCTCAGCCAACATGAGTTTCATAAGTGACATAACACCTCATCAGCAGAAGCAGGAGCAGGACATCTCTCTCCTGAATCCTGGCTCAGCCTTTGATTCTGTGGAACATGCTGACTTCTTGTTTAACTGGGATTAATGATCACACCCTTTGATAGTACCAGGAATAAAAAGCTCAGGCACAGATCCAGGGCTTAATAGTTCCTCTTTGAACTCACACAACAGTAGTTCAGAAGCAGTGTAGTCTCTGACATTCCTTTCGTCAAACAAGAAATGACATTTTGAAACATGGTTAGTATAATACTTAATCCTGGTGAGATCCCAAGCAACTATTCTTCTGTTTTCTATATCTAGATATACTTTTTTGTTCTGCATGATTTTTTTCTTTTTTTTCAGAAAATATATCTTCCCCAAACACCTTAAAAAGTATAGACTGGGAAAACTGGGCCTGAACCAATATTCTCCATCTGAATGCTGAAAAATTGGTATGTGACAATTCTTGTTAATGACTAGCAACATTTTTTTAAGAGGTTACATGTCCAGAACTTTACTTACTGCTTTCACCACTCTGAAAAGGGAGGGTCCAGTGCAGAGAACTGTACAGGTTACTAAGAAATCTATAGAAAAAAAGAAAAGCAGAATTACATACAAGTTATTTTAGACTGTACATGCCTACCGGCATGATTCTTTGCAGCCACAGAACTGACAGTTATTTCCTTGGTGCAAGGGATGAAAAATTCAGACTCTGAGATGATCATATTTCCTGTATTATCCACTTCCTTCTTTATTCAGTTGCTGCCAACATAGAGTAGGTGAGGGCATGAAGGATTTAACATTTTGATAGGGAGGGAATGGATCTATAGCATATTAGAACATTCCATTTGGGGTAATTTAGTCTATTTATGCTTCTGCAAGCCAGATCTCTGTTCTTGCCAAGGTTTCCTGAAAGAAAAGGCAATGTCCTACAGCAAGACAAGCAGCTGAAGGGACCTGGAGCATCTAATTTTTCCAGTGAATAGGGCTTCCTATTTTTCTTCCGGTGTTGACTATGAGGTTGACCAGCAAATATCTCCCACGTGGTCTTGTTTCTATCTTTATTTCATGCCAGGTTAGGCTCTCAAAGAAGTTTGATTCTTTTCCAAGTTTAGAAGTGTAAGCACAGAGTTTCTGCATTTGAACTTTATAGCACAAGCTTATATGTACCAATATTGAAAATCTCTCTGCACGTTTTAAAAAGAACTAGTTAATTAGAAGGAATAATATTCCAGTATTCCTGGAATTATAATATTTGCCTATTTTTATTTTCTTCATCTGTAGTAATGCATTACAGAACGGAAAATTTGGTTGGGTAGTTCAAACAGTCCAAGATTAAAAGGTAAAGGGAGACCATTTCCAATAAAGGGGCCATTTATAGCAAAAATAAACCATTCACAGTGAAAGACACTGTATCTTTGCAAGTCAGGTTTACATTGGCAAATGCCATCCCGCAAACATCGCAAAAATATGTCAGCTGAATCCCAATTTCCCCTTACATCTACACCAAGGGGTGGGTTCCATGGCCTTGAGTGTTTTTATGGTCTGTAAGTATCAATTTGTGCTTCCTGGTTTTGCCAGCTAACAGCGCAGCAGACTGGCCCTAAACACACTTCACATGTTTCACTTTACAACATGCATGGTTTGGGTGGGGAATTTAAAGATCAACATACTGATCTGCAAGTGTGTACAGACATCTTTCTACAGGACAGTTATAAACCTTTTACACGCACAAGTGATGGGAAAATGGGAATAAGCTACAAACGTATGGGTATAATTGGTGTGTATTCTCCAAGTGTTCAAACGTGTAAAACAGGACTATTATGGCTTTCCACGAGACTTTAGACATATAGCTTGAGGAGACTAAAACTACAGGGGAATAGTGTCAAGCTTTTTAAAGAAAGCACAAGTAATAGGAAGTCATTTTTAAGGACTGAAAAAACTACCATCAAAAGGGAACAGAAGAAATAATAATAAAGTACAAATAAAGTACAATGTATTTAAGGGCACACTAAAAACTTTAGAAAGTAATCTATGTAGTCTGCTGGAGCACTTCCTTTCCCTAAAAGGATCTAGCCCTGGGAAAAAAAATGTGTAAGGAATTACAAAAAAATGGTAGATACAATAGGAATAGGAATTGCTGATGAAGTAAAATAAGCACAAAAGTGAATTCCTGAAGACAACAGAAGACTAGAAGGGAAGTGAGATTTTTTTTTCTGCTACCGGGCTAAAAGGAAAAGGCAGTTAAAGGATTAAATAAGATGTCTCTGAAACACAAAATGCAAATGATAATCAAGGGCCCTGACATGGCAAAACTCCTATTTCTTTATTTCTTTAGGAAGCAAGCAAAACTAATGATACACCCAGATGCAAATTAAAGGAAGAAGATGGGAAGCTCAGGGGGGAAATCTGCAGTAAGGAGATGATAAATATGTATTTACCTAGCGGTAATAATTTCAGATCTTTAACATTATATGAGATTCTTGAAGGATTATGAATTTCATCTGATAGCTATTGAAAAGGAGTGGCTCTTTGTCAGTGGAACTGATAGATGTTAAATCCACCACTTACAAATTACATGTTTCAAAGGAAAGCACTGAATCAGGGAAAGATATAATACCTTCTACACTTTAAAATAAAAGGAGAGGACGAGTTAAATAATGGGCTTCATCATTTTTTCACTAGAAGAGCACAAGCAGGTGTTGGCTTACAGGTGTTGGCTTTTCAGCTGGGAAGCATGTGAGAAAAAGGAAGCACTGATCAGCATGAAGTGGCAAGGAGATAACATATTTGAGTCTGTAAAATGATGGTGAAAGGAGTGTCAGTTCATCATTCATTCTACTAAGTTTCACTTATCAATGTGCCAACATCCATAGCTGGCAAAGTGTTCATGTGCCCTGTTCTGGAAAAGCTATGAAATTGTACATTCAGAGCATAATCTTCTTCCTATATCACAAGTTATTAGATTTCATGCAATTGCTCATGTATTAAGTTAATTATTTGGCTATCAATAAATAATAACTTGTGTTTAGCCACAGCACATTTTTCAGAAATGCCTGACCTGAAGACATCAAAACATGAAGAACTCATTACTTTGAGAGCTCATTCCAGTGGTTAACCTCTTTCAGTATTAACTGATGAGTATTCAATTCTAATTTGAATTTTTCTGGCTTTAACTCTCAGCCACTAGTTCATGTTATGCCTGTTTGCCTTGACAGAAAAGCCTTTATTGCTTTGTGCTTTCTCTCTAATGTACTCACCTGTGTTAGTCTGTTCACCTCTGTGAGATTTAAATAAAAGGAGCTCATTAACACTTACTAGAGGGTTAACACCAAGATATCTTTGGTTTAGCTTTTTTCTGTACATTTTCCCATTTTCCACATTAAAAATACAGACACTGGAATTCTCCCGAGTAGCTCTTGTTTCACCTCTATGTACTCATTTATTTATTTTTATCTGCACATTTAGGATTCACATTAGTTCTTTTTTTGCTGTTGAATCAAATATAGGTTGTCTTGTTTGTTGTAGTTTAGTATAAAATTTAAATCCTCTGTGTGAGTCAGGGCATCCAGGAGCCAGACTACAGAATTTGGTCACAGACTGCATTATCGTTTTATGTTTTGTTGACCTAAAATGCCATCCATTTGAATGAGCCCTAGTCTTCCTTTTTAATCAGTATCTTGTACATTACTAAATCATTTGCCTCAACAAATCTGTAATCTCATTGTAGGTTTCTTTGACACGACACACTTCTAGTAAAACTGTTGTCACTAGCATTAGTCCTCTACATCAAATTTTTATAACTGTAGTCCCATATCTTTTGTAGTTTTCCAGCTACTTTTGTCAAACCAGGGAGTAATTACCTAAATTTTCTCATTTCTCTCTTTTTTCTTTAATATTCACATAATATTAACATTATTTATGTATTATAACATTTTCCTGTATTTGTTAAAAATTTACAGAACAGACTGAGGATCTATTCAGCCAGTTTATAAAACTCCAGGGTTTTGTGAGAACCTGGTAAATACCTGTCTAGGTACATACATTTAAATCAGATTTTATGTTATTGCACAATACCATTTAGTTATTAATAAAATGAAAAATTCTTTAACCACTCATGATGTAGGCAGGTCAGACTCCTCCCCAAAAATAAAACCCCTAAAATAGTATCTTTATCACCATCAAAAAAATGCAGTCTCAGCCAGTAATGACTCTGAGTTTCTTCTCTAATTAATGTAGTTAAAAAACTGTTACAAATCTGTGTGAAACCTGGTTATTGATTTTTCCTGAAGCGTGCATCAATATTTTTATAGCCTGAAATTTCTACTACATATCGATATTTGTTTAGTCTTTTTCTACTTACTTCTAATCATTTTTTTTCTATTCACCACTGAATCAGAACCAGATTCCAAGTATTATTGTTCTATTTTTGGCTACAGAGATGTGTCACATTTTATAGTCAGTAAAGGGCTCCCTATTTTCATTGACATTTTTCCTTTTAAGTCATGCTGCTTGAAATCTTAGTGACAGATAACAAACCATGTGATTTCAATGTATATACAACAAGAAACAAAAGATATGGAAAGCAGTTTGCAGTTTCAAAGTCCAGTGGCCAACTGCAGATAATAATTATGAAGGAACAAGTACTTAAAAGGAGAGCAGGCAGTAAATGACAGGCAGTGTGTCACTGCAATGCTGCTAGAGAGGCTCTTAGCTCACATCCTCAGTCTGGCAATTGAAAACTGATCAATTGGAACCTTGGAAGAGGAGATATTTCCATTCAGATTTATATTTTACCAATCATTAATCGTGAGTCATGTAGCTAACTAGGAAAAAGCAACTGATTTTGTCCTAATTTAAATGTTTTGTATAGAAACATTGAACACTGATTTCCTGAATTAGTATTTTTCCAAGGTTATAATATCATCAAAAATAATGCAGTACTTGGCTCAGATAAGATGTGTGGTAAAAAGAACCCCAGCCTCAAAAAATTGAGACCTTGCACAGACACAGAAATGTTCCTATTCAGAAATGAAAAGGAACTGGTAACTTTACAAGCCACTGAACAGCTTCAAACAGCTACCTTTAAAAATAAAAATACTTTCCCACACTGAATATGAAATATTTTCCAAAAATGCTCCAGATTTCTGTGCAGTAATTTAAAGCCATGCAGTGGCTCTAATATTTTATCAATGTCCTACAATGCATCTGTGCCCTTCAGTTTTGTATAAAAAGGGCAGGGGGGGAAAGCATCAGAGAAGACTTCTTCACTAAAAAGAAGAGTTTGATATGAGACTTTTTATTCTTGTGATTAGATTCTGTATTACAGTCTGCACCTTCCTGTTTAATAATCTGAAAACAGGCATTTTCTGGTTTATATTGAAACACGGGAGTCTTGAATGTCTCTTTAGCTGCTTCCTAATGTTTGTTCCACAGGAAGGGAGTTAGTTCGTAGCATAATGTGCTTTGTTTTATCTGCATCAGCAAAGCAGATAAGCTCAGCCTCTCTTCATCTGAAAAAGGAACAGAGCAGTAGCACCAGGAGACAGTGCAATACTTCAGGATACTGTGAAGATTTTGGGCAACAAGACAACTTTCAGGTAAGCAGAAAAGGTCCTCTGCTACTTACATTCCTGTGCTGCTTCCCAAACTGCTAATTTTGGCACTGAAAAACTTTGTCTTGGGTGTGTTAACACACATTTTAGTGCTGGGTATTCCCTTCATGCAGAAGATGGCTCTTCACCAGCTGTTGGCTGTGACACATGTGGACAGGCATCATATGGAAGGGACCAGCAGGGCTTTTTCCCGAAAACCTGATGCTGAGATTTGGCTACTTATGTACTTTGATTACACCACAGTTCTTTCCATAGAGACCTTATCACATGAAAGGGCAGGCTCCTCGTGAGTCCCGGCACGTTTCTTGCTTTGGCAGATCCCTCCTTAGAATTCAGGGAGGCAGAAGATACTTTTCAGGTCACAAGCATCATTTATGGCTTCTTGGGAGTTTTCCTGGACTGCCTACAGTAGCACTTAGTAGAAGGCCTGCCGCAGTAGGACTGATGGCACTAAATCAAAGCACTGACAAAGCTTCTAAAGTACAATTCTTCTGTGTGTTTCCTGTGAGCACTTTCTCTCCTACCCTCTTTTACCATCTCTGTTCAAGGCTGAACTTTTGGCACAGTCATTGACACACAGCTTTATTAAGTTGTGATTTCCTTAGTGAAAGTGTGGAAATACAGGATTAAAAGCTTGTTTATCACAGAACTTGTTTGCTAGCACAGGGCATCAAAGCAAGTTGTTCCATGGCAGTGCTTTTTCAGTGTCATGGGGAAAGTGAAATCCATGCCAGACAATGCAGTGCATCAAGCCCAGGAAGCTGCAGGCGTTTTTCTTGTAAACTTGTCCTTTCATAGTCAAAATCCCAGACACTGCAAAATCCCTGCGGTGTGGTGTTTCAAATGAGGTACAGCAAGAGTGGCAAAAAAAAAGTGGGCATGCTCTGCTAATGAGGGCAAATTGTGCCAGCTCTTTACAAAGAATAGCGTTGTTTCCACCCACATCAAACCTGAGAGATGTGGAAAGAGAGGAGGGAGAGGCTTTAGTGCTGTTTATTTTTTTCTGCTCACCTCAGTCTGGCATCTCGTAGAGACCATGGATCATATAGTGTCTAATCTTGCCCCCATTAAAAAAGAACAGTATTTTGTGTGGAAAGTTGGATTGCCTAAGGGGGAAAATGGCAGTAGTCAGATTCTCACCACACACCCAAACATAGCATACCCTCAGATATTGCTGCTGACTTTAACAGCAGTAATATGATTGGCATCAGTTTGTGGCCTTCATTAGGTTCAGGAGTCTGGCTGTTGTAAATTGTAATACTTTACAGCTACTATTCAGGGTATTTATATGCATTTTCAGACAGTGCTGCAGTGTAAGCAGAATATCCATTTGGGGGTTTCCAGTTTATAACAAATTTTGTAGTTTATATAGCATTCAACTACACCAGACATTTTTTCTAGTATTAGACATTTTTTTCTTAAGTACTTTCTGTGGTAACTTAATAAATCATCCCTCATATCCTCATGTTTAAATTATATTCCCATACACACTGTATCCATCAGAGTTGATGAGAGTGCAACAGTGCATGCTCTAACTTCCAAAGAGCTGACATCTCACACCCTCATTAGCCGGAACGTATCTAGAAGCTATAAATGCTTTCTAAAGATCCAAACAGCACAGCTCCCTGTGACTTATTCACTTCCTGCTTTCCTTCAAAAGCGGCTGAAAGAGGCACTCTGCACCTGCCTTCTCCTTGTGCTGACATCTGTTTTTAAATGAGAAAGGAGGCAATGAATGTTAAGCCAAAGGGGCTTACTTTATTTATGATTGCAAAGATTCTCGGCTTGAAGAATGAGTTCAATTCCAGTGCCTTTCACCTTCCTTGCTACACAGAGAGACAAAGAGAGCATTCATAGACATAACACATGTGACATGGGGCAGTCTAATGGCATTAGAACAGTTCAGTGAAACATTAATGAATTTACAGTGATGACAGCACAACAGTGCCAGGATCTAATCTGCTCCGTGCTAAGTGGTTTTCATAAGTAACCTCAAACACAAAAAAAACCAGTGAGGACTAAAATCTTTCCTTTTCTGACAAAATATAATCAACTTTTTTTTTTCTTTTTAAACCAGTAGCCATTCCCTTGGTATTTCTCCAGTCTCAGGTTCTTCTCACAAAGCTCAGATAAGACTGCAGTTTTCCCAAGCATCTGATGGTTCATATTTATTTTTCCCCTAATCTCCTGTGCTTCTTGCTGTTTGCCTCAACAGCTGCTTGGACTGAGATACAGAAAAAAAAAAAGTGTGATCTTGTCTATAGCACTACACCTTTAATCTAGCCTTATATTCACATCCTTTTCTTCACCATTATACCTCCTTGCTGTCCGATATCTGTGCTTACTAAGTATTTGAGGGAGGTGGATATGTAAGTTGTTAAGTCAGATGTCAGCAAGGTTCTTGAGATAACGAAAGATGTGAGTGCTGGCTGTTTACACAAGCTTTTATCCTGCCTCACTGGCATCAAAAAGGTTATTGCCATTGACTAAATTAGCATGGTGACAGAGACAATAACCTCTGCTAAAATGCCCATTTCCAGAATCCTGAAGAGGAAGGTGTTGGGCATGAGGAAATAAATGTGTGTGGGAGCTTCTCTTCCCAGTCTACCCAGAACAGAGGTCATACTTTAACAGCCACAAAATTATTCACAAGATTATTGATTTCATTGTAGATATCCCACTAAAAGGAGAACTATGAGTCTGTTCTTCAAGCAAAGCAAAGTAGTCCCAGATTTCTAAAATATCTGTGGTTTTAAATATATCCCATGACATTTCTCTGAAGAAATAGGTGTTCTTCCAAATGCTATAAAGATACATATTATAAATCACATTGTCCTTTCCAAGGAAAATGAGTAATGAAGAAGACAAGGAAGGAGACAAAGAGGGAAATAAGTATGTATGTTTTCAGGGATCTGCTGAAGTTGATTTCAGTTGCTTAGAGAAAGGGAGGCTGGGGTGAGGAAACATACACTGCAGTCTGCAGTGTTCATACAGAATGGGTAAATACAATGAAGCTTGCCTTCCTTTAGTGTAACATCAGTAGAACCAAGCAGTGTGGGGTGCAGTGTAGACCAGCTAATTGCATAGATACCCAAAGGTCTGGAGAGACTGGTGTAGCACAGCAAAGGACTTTGTGATCTGTACCCAAGACAGCAAGAGCAAAGGCAACTTTCGTAGCAGGCAGAGTTCACTAGTAGCGCAGGAAGGTGTGAGACTGCACTCCAGATGCACTGGAGCAGTTTTCTTACAGAAAATGTGACTCTAAGGACATTGCCATGAGAGAGGAACTACAGAAGCAGGGCAGAGCAGAAGTGCATCCACAGAGGTTTATTTACTCCCCTGTCTGCTTGTCAATTGATTTCAGTGGGGGTTCTCATGTCAGCAGGGATTCCTGGGAGAAGACAAATCTATCCTCTTTCTATCAGAAATGCTTTGAGAATCAAATTTACAAAAATGTATTATAGAGGATTGATTGCCTTCATTAGCCTAATTTCAGTAATATTATTAGATATAAATCACAAGACAATTTCTTATGGAATTACATTCTTATTAATATCACAACATCTTCATACCCTTCAGTTATCATATTCATCTTTCATATGTTGGAAATACCAATAAAATTAGCTAATAGCATGGCTGTATCTTTCACTCTCCTATATGTTCTGTTATCTTGTTTTTATCTTTCTTTTTTATTGAGTTGGTTTTGGGGGTTTTTTTTAGTTGTCAAATTGTATTGATAAGCACATAATGCCCTTCTGGTCCTTACAATGTCTCATACATTAAAAATGCATTGGAGGAGAGATCACCTACCTCAATTTGCTTTACAATGTCTTTTCTTCATAGTTACGGAAAATAAGACTCATGAATGCATTAATCCTAAACAGAGTAAGTGGTCTAGGCCAAAATTTACTAGCAAAAGGATGATATGGGAAAAAAAAGGAGTATAGATTTCTTCTTGTTCTTGGTGTTCAAAACAATTTATTGTTGATAATAGTCATAACAATAAGAGGAGC
The DNA here is from genome assembly GCF_015832195.1 of Motacilla alba alba. NCBI lineage: Eukaryota > Metazoa > Chordata > Aves > Passeriformes > Motacillidae > Motacilla > Motacilla alba. The sequence goes on from NC_052017.1 coordinate 114,979,412, forward strand.
TTGGAAAGAAAATAAAATAACTTTGTCTAATTCCAACCTGGTGAGAAAATTATTTTTCCTAAACAATGAAAAAGCTGCTTTCCAAAGTGGTTTTATCTCTATGGAATTGCTACAGAAGTCATGCTGTTACATACTCCTTCTCTTCAGTATGTAGAAGGCTGGGGGAGATATTTTTTCACACATATTCCCAGGCCTGCTCTATTCCCTTTGTGCTTTGAGAGATCAGCACAAAAGGTCTAAAAAGTAGGCTGGCAAAATCAGCTGCAGCTTCTCCTTGAGAGAAGGGCTCCCCAGGTGCCTCAATGCCAGCAGAGTCAGCTGTTCCCCACCAGCAGACTGACAAACCAAGGTCGTCATGCTGACCGTGATCCCTACCTGGGGATGGGAAAGCCCAGTCTCTATGGAATGCAGCTGGTGAGGAGCAGCAAAGCATCTCCATCTATCCCAGAATCAGGTGCCAAAAGGTCCCCGCTCTCTCCCCAGATGTCAGGATCCTACATGCACTTACACCCTGCAGGTTTATATGTGAATTCTTTCTAACAGAACGTATTAGCAGCAGAAGAGCATGATTGCATCCAGACTGTGACATGAGGCTTCCTACAGAGCCAACACTTTTTGGTCTATTATATAAGCAATAATTTCACAGAATGGCTGAGGCTGGAAAGCACCTCTAGAAACCAACTAGGCCAAACCCCCTGCTCAAAGCAGGGTCAACTTAAAGCAGATTTTCAAGGTCACGTCTCATTGGGTTTTGAATATCTCCAAGGATGGAGAATCCACCACCTCTCCAGGAAAGCTGTGCCAGTGTTTAACACTCTCACAGAAATTACTGGGTTTTTATATTTAAGTGGAATTTCCTGTGTTTCATTTGCTCCATTGACTCTTGTCCTGTCATTAGGCACCACTGAAAAGATCCTGACTCCATCCTTTTCAATCACTTTCTCCAGTTATTTATTCACACTGATGCTCCCCTTGAGCTTCCTTATCTCATGGCTCAATCACCCCAATTATCTCACTATCTCAGTGTAGCATTCACATTCTCTGAAAAAAATTCCTTTGCCCAGGGTTTTTCTCCTGGGAAGCTGAGAGGCCTCAGAGAAAGGAAAAAAATTCTTATCTCATTTGCTTCTCCTGTGTTGTGCTCATCTGGAATGTGTTTGGAGATTGTTTACCCAAAGGCAATTGCCTGATTGGACTCCAGTGTGAGTTGTTTTCACTAATTGGCCAATTAGGGCCAAGCTGTGTTCGGACTCTGGAAAGGGTCACGAATTTTCATTATTATCTTTCTAGCATTCAGTAAGTATCTTTTCTGTATTCTTCAGTATAGTATAGTATTGTATTCTTTAGTATAATATAGTATAATAAAGTAATAAATTACCCTTCTGAGAACATGGAGTCAGATGCATCATTCCTGCCTTCGTCGGGGCAACCCTGCAAATACAATATATCAGCCTTTCCTGTTAGGGGAGACACTCCAATTCCTTAACCATTTTCTTGGCCCTGTACTGGACTACTCAACATCTCTCTTGTCTTGGACATTCCAGAGTAGGACCCAGAACTCCAGGTGTGGACTCAACAGCACTGAGTAGAGGGGCAGGATCATCTCCCTTGACCTGCTGGCAAATCTGTTCCTAATGAAGCCCAGAAGGTCCTTTGTACTAAAGCTGCTTTTCAGCTCATTGACCCCTCAGCTTTAATGGGTACCTGCAGTTGTATGGGTTCCTTGACTAGGCATTTCCCTTTTTAGACCTTCCAGAGGTTTTTGTCAGCATATTTCTCCAGTCACAAACATTTGGTATGGCAGCCACTCATTCCAGTTTTCTATCATGTGTAAACTTGCTGAGGAAGCACTCTGTCCCACTGTCCAGCTATCTCATGAAGATGTTAAACACTTTTGGCCCCAATATCAATCTCCAGTGTATACACCTCTGTGTGGCTGATCATAGTCTTTTCAGCCCAGCAGTTCAGGCAATTTTCAGTCCAACTCAGACCTGTTATCTAATCTGTACATCACTGATTTACCAGGAAGGATGTTACAGCCGCCAGTGTCAAAAACCTTGCTAAACTCAAGATAACAACATACACTGTTCCAATTGATCTGTAGTTTCTTCTTGAAGAAAGGAGTGACATTGGCTTTCTTCCAGTCCTCAGGACCCTTCCCTGATGGCAATTCAAGAAAGGTCTTGCAGTGACATTAGCTCCCTCAGCACTCATGGTTGCATCCTATCAGATGTGTTCATTCTAGCTCTGTAAGGGTCCCCTAATCTGGTCCTTCTCCAACAATGGCAATTCTTGCTTATTCCAGAGGTTTCCATGTCTCTTAGGTAAACAGGGAGATCCCGGAGATCCCTGAAGGTTGGTTTTACCAGCAGAGACCAATGAGAAAAGAGCACTGAGTACTCTGGTCTTTTCTGTGTCCTCTGTCAACAGGTGGCCTGCCCTGTTCAGCAGTTGGCCAACATTTTTCCCAGTCTGCCTTTTGTGGCTGATGTACCCGTAAAAACCTCCCTTTTTGCCCTTCATGTCTCTAGCTAGATTCAACTCCAAGTGGGCTCTGACTTTACTAACCTGATCCCGGCATGCTTAGTCAGTGTGTCTATATTCCTCCCATATCACCTAACTACTTCCATCTCTTGAATGTTTCTTTTTTACCTTTGAGCCTACTGTTCATCCATGCAGGCCTCCTCCCACCTCTGTTTTACTTCCTGCAGGTGAGGATCAACAGCTCTTGAGTCTGGAAGAGCTGATCCTTGAAAATCAATCAGCCCTCCTGAAATCCTCCTATCTTCTTCAAGAGGCTGTCACATGGGATTCTTCCAAGCAGATCCCATTGTTTGCTTTCCTGATGTCCAGGGTTGTTAAATTGCTGTCTTCTCTCAGGAGCCTGAGTTCCATCTGCTCCTGGCATTCACACTCAGGGGTCTGTGCTGGGGCCAGTTCTGTTCAATATTTTTATTGTCGACATAGATTAAGGGATTGAGTCTTTCATCAGTAAATTTGCAGATGACACTAAGCTGGGAGCATGTGCCAATCTGCTGGAAGGTAGGAGGACTCTGCAAAGGGACCTGAAATGGTTGGATAGAAGGGCAGAGTCCAATAAGATGAAGTTTAACAAGTCCAAGTGCCGAGTCCTGCATTTTGGCCACAACAACCCCCTGCACCATTATAGGCTGGGGATGGTGCGGCTGGACAGTGCCCAGGCAGAAAGGGACCTGGGGGTACTGGTCAAGAGCCGGCTGAACATGAGCCAGCAGTGTGCCCTGGAGGCCAAGAAGGCCAATGGCATCCTGGCCTGCATCAGGAATAGTGTGGCCAGCAGGAGCAGGGAGGTCATCCTTCTCCTGTACTTGGCACTGGTGAGGACACACCTTGAGTGCTGTGTCCAGTTCTGGCCCCTCAGTTTAGGAAGGACGTTGAGAGGCTTGAGCACATCCAGAGCAGGGAAACAAGGCTGGTGAGGGGCTTGGAACACAAGCCCTGAGAGGAACGACTGAGGGAGCTGGGGTGTTCAGCCTGGAGAAAAGGAGACTCTGAGGTGACCTTATCACTCTCTGCAACTTCCTAAAGGATGATTGTAGTCAGGTGGAGGTTGGTCTCTTTCTCCAAGCAGCAAGTGACAGAACCAGAGGACACAGTCTTAAGCTGTGCCAAGGGAAATACACGTTGGATATCAGGGAAAAGTTTTTTACAGAAAGGATGATAAAGTATTGGAATGGTCTGCCGGGGAGGTGGTGGAGTCACCATCCCTGGATGTGTTTAAAAAAAAGGTTGCATGTGACACTCAGGGCCATGGTTTAGTTGAAGTGTTAGGGCTGGGTTAGACTCCATTGTCTTGAAGGTCTTTTCCAATCTAGTGATTCTGTGTGATTCTGTGATTCTGTGATTCTTAACCAGTTCATATCTGTTTGTGAAAATCAGATCCTGCAGAGCATATCCTCTCTTCATCTTCTCAGTCACCTGTATCAGAAATAATAATAATAATAATAATAATAATAATAATAATAATAATAATAATAATAATTATTATTATTATTATTATTATTATTATTATTATTATTATTATTAATATTATTATTAACTTTGTAATCTTATTTTTGCATTACTGTCCATCAATGTACTCTAGAGGCCTCTTGGATTGCTCTTGTCTAGCTGTATCCAGCCATTGCTCCAGCTCTCCAGCTGTGTGAGCGTAATTTGCCTCTTAATCTGGGATTTCAAAAATCAGACTCCATCTGCTGAAGAATTCAAAGGTGAGAATTTTCCTTTTTCTTATTTCTTTTCCAAACAATTGGCAACAAACAAAAAGTCCATTTCTCAGTACCATCACAAAGCACATGTGTTATAGTCAAATATATCATATGCTACTGTTGATTTTGTAACAAAGAATTGTTTCTATCAAAAGGTGCTTATCACGAAAATTAAATAGAATCAATAAATAGCATGCTGATATTTTTCTGTGAGCCAGTTTTTAAATGGGTCACATTGTTCTTTTCTTTGCTGGCCACCTAAAATAGAAGTTATTATATCAACAGTGGTTTGCACATAATAAAATGATATCTGAAATTTAGTTTGGTAATGTTTTCACTTGAAAATTAAGGCTCAAGTAATATTGTTATTGTAAATTATCATAGTTTACTCTTTTTTTTCTATTTAGAAGCTATATTCTTGATAGTAAAAATTGCAGTCAGAGTTATGAAGAGAGAAAATTATCTTTTGATACTGGCAATAAGGAAAATAAATATTCATGTTGAGAGTATAACATTATTGAGACTTCTTTTCCTTTCATGGGCCAAATTCTCTGCTGGCATATTTGATGCAATTCCACATACTCCACTGGGACTTCACTAATTTTTGTTACAGAGAACACAGAACATTTTTTATTATTGTTGTAATTCTGTAAAAATAAGGATAAAATTGAAATAGAAGCATTGACAGCATTTTCCTTCAGAGATTTTGAATTCAAGAGGCTATTTATGAACATCAGACTGTGGTCCATTTCTCCCTGGAGTATCATGCAGATGTGCAGCCATGCAGCTGCAGCTCTTCAACACCAAGGGAAGTATGAGCCATCCCCAGACACCAATAAAAAGCCAGACCCATGCAGGCCACACAAGGTACACAGAGCTATCCAAGAGTCACCACCACTTCCAGGGGAGGGGTTTTTATGGTCACTGTGGAACACTCTGAGAAAATGGAAATTCAGATGTGCGCAGGGTGCAAGCTGTTTGGCCCAGCTCAGATTTGTGCACCACATCAATGCTGGTGAGGATTGCGCTCAGGCAATGCCACGTGAGGCTGCAGAGAATTCCTTCTCAGAGAATGGATTTCCTCACTGCTGTGTAAGCAGCTTCTGTTCCCACTGAGACCTCAGTTCAGAATTAAAGGGCAACTCAAGGTTCCACTTCGGTGGCTGAAGTTAAAGTAAGACTGAAATGGTCAAAGCCATTTGCAACAATGAAAAGTATAATGAGGGAAAATAAAGAGGTCTTTCCACCACCTGCTGAGGAGAGGGGAAGTGCAGGAGAAAACAGACTCAAGTACAAGGTCCTGACTATTTCTGGCACCATGTGTTAGACTCTTTAGGGATTCTTCAGAGAGGTGAACTTCACCTGCACTGAGATCAATGAAAACCTGCGCATTCAATCTGTTTCTCATAAAAAAATAACTCTGAGTCTCTCCAGTGTGCAAGTCAGAACTGTCTGAAAGTCACAGGGAAATGGAGGGCTGAAAGGCTAAGAGTTTTGTGCTTCTTTTTCTTTTTATATACTTTTTATTTCCACAGATCCTATGGGAAGCATAGGACTTCAGCACAGGGACAGCCAAAAAGATTCAGGGCTGTTAAAATAGTAGCTTGTTTAAATCCCAAGGTAAACTATTTGTGCTAAATTAATCTGTGAACTCTCACATCAGATCTAGAGCCTCTGAGCAGTACAGATATTTTGAGATGATCTAATTGTGGTTGGAGAGAAGGGAGAGTGTGGGCACGAGTAACACTGTGCTGTGTGCCGCAGTGGGGTTAGCACACAGTGCAGGGCAAACACATGCCACAACACATGCCTTTGCTCTCTGGTGTTCTGGGCAACACAGCCAGAACACCAGAGAGCAAAGGTGTCTAGGCATTTCTAAAAGTTAGTTGCTGGAATAATCATAGAATAGCAGATTTTAAATGCTTGCTAGGAAACTGAGGAAGATGTGTAAAGAAAAACTGTGAGATTTTGGAAATGGTGGTAGGATTAGAAAGAGCAGGGAAGGGTACTGTTGCCAACTAATAGATCAATAGACAGGAATTCTCTCTTGTGGAAGTTTTTCCAGCTCTTCCACAGGAATCAGAGACACCCTGGGTAGCTTCGTTTTCTAAACTCAGGCAGGACCAGTTAAAAGGACCAGTTAAATTCACCAGAGTGAATTAGAGGATACAAGTACTGCCATCTTTAACATATGTGTTGGGAAGCAGGGGACAGAATTTGACAGGTGAAGGCTGTGCCATGGAGCTGAGGGAGATGAGCATTTGGGGAACACCAGGATCTTTCTGGACAATGCTCTTTTGTGAGTCTGGCGCTGCCAGATGCTGCGGGGTCGGAGCACTACATCCATCCCCACTCACACCCAGCCTTACAAGGCACCACAAAACACCAGAAACCATCCAGGTATTGCCAATATAACCACTAACACCAAACAAGAAGGCAACAGAGAAGACTTCTAATGTACTGCTGGGAAATGTAGAATATGTAGTATATTGCTATATCCACCCTCATTGGGTGGATGATATTTAAACACTGAAATAGATGTTTTTCAAAAATTCTGGACAACACTTTTGTTTTTACCCCTCTGCACAAATGGTGGAAAACGTTTTTTTTAAAAACTACACTGCAGACAGAAAAAAAAATGAATAACGATTTCGCTGTTTCTGACTCCTTCAGGATGTGATTGATCATTACATTGTCACAGGTCAAACTCTGCAACAGAAAACTACAGATAATCTTCAGCTGCATTTCCTAAACCATTAATAGGATAGACAAGGCTAAGATAACAATGCACAATTTATTTTCCAAAAGCAGCTGACAGGAGGAAATGGATACCAAATGAATTAACTCATTAGAACAGTACGGCACATTTGGAAATTCAAAACAGACTGCCTGGAATGATTTAAATCTATCACGAGGTTAATGTGTTGCTTAGGCGTGTCAGTGTTGTAAACTAGTGATCCAGTTTTAGAAAGGTTGATGTGTGCATGCCCTGGGACTTGTGCCTTAGGGTGGCCTGGGCCTAATTAATTACATGACTTGAATACCACCTATTGAGGCCCCACAGGTTGCGTAGTATGTGCAAAGGTTACATTCACAGGGATGGACACACAGAAAACCACACAGACACACCAACACTTTCTAATATAAACAAAAAATATTTGTTAGCTTGTTGAGAATCATTTTTAAAAACAGCAGGTATCTTACAGGCTGTACATACATTCTGTCTTTAAGAAACTGCATCTATATCCAGCGTAAAAACTTGGCAGTTGTCTCAGGGGAGCAAAGTTTCTCTCATGCTTGATTTATTACCAACTGAGAATTTCTCAGAAATTGGGTTTGAACACTTGTCAGCCACAAGTTGTCAACCAAGCCTATTTTCTCCTGGTAAGCTCCCACCTGTGTCTCTTTCATAGTTACAGCAGTATATTTTTAGAAAATTGTGGACTTTTATTCAGCAATACCAGACTCCATTAGAGCACTGCTAAGGTAATATCTACATTTATAGCTGTCATTAATATGGTATTTAAGAGCTTTAGTTGCTTTTTTTTCCTTCACAGGGTAATAAGCCATAATTAAAGGAGTCAGGGGCTGTATTACAGAAACATTTGCCACCCCACGTGTGGCACAAAGATTACCTTGCAAAGAGACAACTGGGAGCTAAAGCAGTTCAGAGTGTTTCTTCATATGTTCATGGCAATAGCACAGTGGCACTTATCATTAAAATAATAACATTCAAACACAATAACTTTTTCAATCACTGTATCTGAAAATGGCTTAAATTTGATTAGTGTGTGCAGATAATGGGGACTAGACAACAGTATAGAAATGGTCCTGTTGATTTATATCAGAAGAGTTCACACACATGAGCTACAAGCATCAGCTGTATAAAGATCTTTGCTTTCCTTTCAGTGCAGAAATCACTTGGAACAAAGGTCATTCCAAAACAAAAGCAATTCAAGCAGCCTATCTGAGAGGAAGATGAAGAAGGAAGGAAGAAGGAAGGAGACTTATTTCATCTTCTGCACTGCAGATCATTTTTACATCATCCCAGATTATGCAATATACCATGGCTGGGACTGTGAAGCATGAGTTCATCGAGAAAGGGCACTTTCATTAGCACTGCTGCAGAGTGTGCTCTCAGATGTCTGAGGTGGAAAGGTCACAGCCACAGATTTCACAGCATCACTGTCTGGCCTGTCTACACCCACCCCTGGTTATTTGGAGTTATGAGGAAGAGAGGTTAAATGCTTTCATATGAGGTGTGTGTTTATCCTGGTGGCATACAAAGAAGAATCCCGTTAAATTAAGTAGCTCCCTTCTTAAGAATGGCAATTACTGTGCAGCACAGATTAAAGTAAGATTCCATGAATTAATGATCTGATTTCATTTGGCAGGGATGTTTTACAATGTCTAGTGTCAAACACTATATAATGTCAATGATAAAGAAAGCACATGAGGATTTACGATGTATAATGATGTGAAATGTCTTTGGTGCTCAAACTCTCGATCCTTTGTTTGCATGTAAACCACAAACTGGTTTGGCATAAAGCACAAGATTTTTTTTCTCCTCTCAAAAAAAAAAAAAAAAAAAAAAAAAAAAAAAAAAAAAAAAAAAAAGAAGGGTGAGCTGTTCTGGAATGAGGTAAAAGTACAAAGGTAAGGGCAGGATTACTTCAGATCAGGGGATTACTTTATATGGTCACAACCCTTTTTTTTCCTTGAGTATCTGGATTTAGTAGGATTTTTCCAATAATCTTCAGAGAAGTGTTGAAAGTCCATTTTTTTAAACTGTATAGGTTTTTGTCCTTTAATTGAATCACCCACATACATGTGCACACACACATACACATGCACACACTCTTAACTCCTTTTGTTATGCACCAAAAGGCTTTAGTGGCCCCAAGTCACAGCCCTCCTGAAATCAAACATGTTGGCATTTTATGGAAGCTATCTTGCAGATTCTTGTAGAACAGATGTGTGATTCCAATTCATGCAACCTGCCAGCTCTGTGAATTGAGGGTCTGAATCAGATATAGTCCTTTTTTATTTTGTTCTGGCTTAAAACAGGTCTCTGAGATCAACTTCATCCATGTAATCGTCCCAAAGAGAATTGCTAGATTTAGCTGACAGATGCAAAAAATCTCATGTTGTCACAGAATTCCCCAGTGTCTACTCAGCACCAGATGTCAAAGAATGCAAATCTACAGCTGGGTCTGGTGTTCATTTGTACTCTAAATTCCCTCCCTCCCAGCTGTTGTTTTCCACTTCCATGTACATAGAGTTGAATTTTCAGAAGCAGGAGATGATAGACACTTATGGCTTTCTATATTTATATGACTACACAAGTTTCTTTATTTACCTGGAAAAAATCTTTTTGAGTTGAATAATGACATATTTGTGAGGGTATATTTGACTATGCTTACCCATCACTATTGAAAACAACCTTACTCATCTTATAAATACAATCTCTTCTCAGTAACTGGAGTTCTCTGGAACCGGAGTTATCTTCCCAAGATGCTGTTTAGAGATACAGAATAGCATTTTCACCCTTGCTTAAGCCTCATGGGCACCATGGAAATAATAAACATGACCACAGTAATATAAAAAAAAGGACCTAGAGTCATGAGGAACTGCAGAGCAGCGTTTATTCAGTCATCTGGGGGGCCCTTTGATGGCTATCCTTTGTGCCCCTCGGAAAAGGAAGTTCTACCCTGGGATTACAATGACTGATTTTAAATTTTGCTCTCCCTCATGTAGATATTACCAGCCTGCACAGCTTTTGAAATATTGACAATAACATGTCAGCAAGAGCTGAGTTGATTTTTCCCTTTTTCCCCCCTCTACCTAAACTGGGGGGAAATTTGAAATAACAGGTGAGGATGACTACAGCAGTCTACATTTGTTTTCCTGAGCTTCCTGCAAATGAATTCAGAGGTTCAGAATTTCTAAGGTTCACCTGCAGTGACCGCTAGTGTAGTTTAGATTTCATTTTCTTACATGAAGATAGCATGCATATGGAAACCTTCTCTTTCTACTTATTTGTGTGATGATCTTCAACTCACTGTGTTGCACAGATACTCATCATAATCTAAGAAATTATTTGGTTTATTATACTTCTGATTTTCAGCCAGTCAAGAAAGTTGGTTTCATCTAGGGCTAAGGACACATTATTGTGTTTAAAAGGGATGAGTTGTAAATGATGGGAGAGGAAAGTATGCAAAACACAGGTTCAAATCTAAATTAAAAGTCAAAAGTAGATAATCACATGTAAATCCCCACTTTTTAGGGAAAGCAGAGCATGCATTTTAGCATTGCAACATGCCTTATATCAGACTGCAGTAGTTTTCCAGAACATTCACCTTTCTGCACTGTTTTTATGCCCTCAGCTGGATGGGGATATTGTTGTCTTGGTTTAAGCCCCCTGCATGTTTCAGTGCCTGCACCAAATACAATTCACCAAACAGCACTGTCTGCCCAGCTTCACTGAGACCTGAGGTAGCAAACCCGTGCTATGACCAGCAGTGCTGAACAGATTTCTCATCCAGTACCTGCAAATAGCACAGACTCCCCTCACTACAGCTACCAGAAACTTTCTCAAGTCATGACCTGGCCTGCACACAGTTACCCCAGCTCCTTCTACATCCCTGCTCCCCGATGCTCCAAGATCTGACCCTGGGGCGGGCAGAGCCAGGTCAGGTACCTGCATCTGCCATGTGAACACTATAAATCTTCACATTGCCAACAAGATTGAATCAAACAAATCTAACTACAAAATACTGAGAAGTTGACACCTAAAGTTGCCTAAGCTGATGCCTAAATCCTATTATTGTCATGAAATGCTTTAACATAACTTGAGTGATAGTTATCAAACACAGAAGTGGAACACAGACGTAGGGAGAGTCCCCTGGTGTTTCTGTATTTATTAACCATGCCTATAAATCAGAGCAATGGTAATGAAAATGTTAAGTGTTAACAGCACTTTGGTGAAGTCTAGAAGTTTTTAGAACTACTATTATTACATATGTATCCACAATATCCATTTTTTAAGGTAGATAATAACATCAATTTAAAAAAGCAGTGATTGAAGATAATTGAAAAACTGATGTTTAATGGTTTTACATTAGGCATTGGCAGAGCTTTCCTCCTATCAGATAAGAGGAAAGGAGGGAGAAGAGTATAAATACTTTGTTTGAAGTGACATGACCTGGCACAAATAGCCTCAGTGACATTTTAAGATCAAACAGTCCAAGCATCAGGTACATACACTTCAAATCACAAGCAGAAGTTTTGACAAGTTGAGCCTGATCTACCTAGCCTGATCTGAGCTAGTGCTCAGAGTGACCAAAACTTTTATTTAATTCTGATTTTCTGAAGTTTATCTTTCATATATTTAAAAGTATCACAAAGTTGCATTTCCTTATTTATTTGACTTCTAATGCATTCTAATGACAATATCCCAATCAAATATTTATTTAAAAAATCAAAAATGCATATACCAATTTACATTTTCAGGCTAGTGAGTGTTTGCCTGAAGGATTAGAAAGGAATTACTACTAAGGCAAAAGCAAATATTTTTTAACTTGATGTAGCAATACATGTTCAGATGTTTAAAAAAATTAAAACCTAGCCAAAGATTATAAATAAATATGATAATTCACAAAAGTAATGTTAAAATTTTGAACAAATATTAAGGAAAGAGGAAGTACTAAGAAAGGTAAGGAAGTCAGAGAATTTTTCAAATGCTCTGTACTGTCAAATACACATTATATTTTGAGACTGCAAGATATTGAGAATTAAACTGTGAGAAGTCAGCAGGAAAATGAAGTGCTGATTGTGCCCAGAGTAAAGCACAGGAGATGCCCAAGGAAGAGGGATTAAAAGCCTGTCTGAAGGGGTGTTTGGAAGGTTGTGGGGAAACAGTGTTCTAAAGCAAATGGGCAGGTGGACATCAGTTAAAAAATAACTGGGGGTAAAAGCAATGTCACTTACAAAAATCATTGGGAAAGAGGGCTAGAGTTTCTTCCGTTGCAAAGGTTTTCATTCATAGGATGAATGAAGTAATAAATAAAGGATGTTTGTGCAGTAAAAAGCAGTCTGTCAGAGCCTGCCCCTCATGCTACAAACATCACTTCTGTCAGAAAGGAAACATATGTTCTCAGCCAGCCCCAGTCTCCAGGAGCCAACACACTGCTGGGGATGGACACTGAGCACACGGAGCTCTGGCAAGACTGGTGTGGGAAATGGGGCTTGGGAACCACAGCCAGGCTGCGCAGAACAGCCATCCCTGCTCATTCTGAGCTCTCTGGGTAAAACCAGATACCTCTGGATTCATTATAGTGAATGTCTGCCTTATGTTCATTATCATAGAAATTTATCTCAGAAGCACTGCCTTCTGCCTGGAAAATAAATGTTTCTACTTTGCTTCATTGCCTAATAGCTGGAGGAGTCCATTACCTTGGGAAAACATTTTTTCCATTTACATTGACTCTTAAATATTTTATGAACATTTTTCTTTCTAGCTTTCACAGTAAATAAAGTAAATACATGACAGACACAAGTAGTTAAATAGTCACCAATGTATGTAATTTAGTGTATATATTGATCCTCACCTATTTTTATCCTGACTTTCTATAAATTGTACAATACACTATACTGCTTCCTTTAATTATTTTCATTTACTTTAGACTGTCAGTGCTTAGTTTGACTACCTTTCAGTCTCCATCCTATAAATACTTCATACTGGGCTTCAGGAGGTGCAGCATTTAAACTAAGCAACTTTGAGTCTTGGATTCTAGTGTTTGAAAGGCATTTAATTATTACTTCTCCTCTGTGAGGATTGTAGCAGTGACATTTCCATGTAGTACCTCTGCCACTAGCTCACTTTCAGTTATTTTGGAATCAATCATTTTTCTATCTTTCACCAAAAAATGGTGAAAGACTGTTCTCAATCATCAAATGTTATATATTCTGCACATACAGCCAAAATAATAATAAATATTAATGCTATCATTAATTAATACAAATAGTAATCCAGTTACATTTGTTGAAAGCAGAGAGCAGAGTGAGACTCTAAGGCGCCTCAGGGATGAGCTGATAGACTATATCCCTGAATACTCATTTCTACAGCACTGTTTTGCTTTGCCTCCTCTCTGTTTTCAGGAATCACAATGGCATTGGGATTACCTGGTTTCCCTTGGATGTATCAGCTGCAAAGAAATGACCAGGTGTGTACAGGGAAACTGAGCCAAGACCTGCCTGACACAAGAGGAGGCTTTCTGGACTGAACCACTCCAGACTGGGCTGCAGGTGACAGGCAGAGACCTTGCTGTGTGTGTAAAGCACAGTCCCCATGCTTGGTGCCATGCAGCAGAGGGATGATGGTTGTAATAGTCACAAGTGTTGTGCAGTCGATTAAATGGAACCCAAATGCTGTAACATTGTGGGGAAATTATGTCTAGGGTTATTATGGTCTGTAGTATCCTGTAAAATCTAGCTTTGTTTTTTGAGTCTCAAAGGGTGAAAACACTTGGAGGAGATGTAGATTCAGAGATTTTGTGAATTCTGTGATTCACAGACACACAAAATGGGTAATGCCCCACTCCCAGGACCACAGTGGGTCGTCTGGTCCAAGCTCCCTGCTCAAGTAGGGTCATTTCTAGAGCACATGGCACAGGATTGTGTCCAGATGGTTCTTGAATATTTCCTGTGAGGGAGACTACACAACCATTCTGTGCAATCTGTTCCAGTGCTGGGTCACCTGCACAGTAAAGTCCTTCCTCATGCTTAGGTGGGACTTTCTGTGCATCAGTTTCTCTGCCCATTGCTTCTCGTCCTATTGCTTGGCACCGCCAAGAAGAGGCTGGATCCATCCTCTCGACACCCTCCCTTCAGCTTCTGACAGAGATGTATGATGTCTTCTCTCAGTTGTCTCTTCTTGAGGCTGAACAGGCCCAACTCCCTCAGCCTTTCCACATAAGAGAGATGCTCCAGTCCCTTAATGCTTTTCACTTCTTGGAATGGAAAAAACTTAGGCCCCTTTAAACATTATATTTTTAATAATAAAGCCAAAAAAATTTAAGTGTTCCTAGAAAATGTCATTCTTTTCCATGAAATCTCTCTCTCCATTTTGCTCAAACACACATTAATATTGAACAAAATGTCTCAGGAACTCTTCCAACCTTTGTGAAACATTTACTATGTGTAGGATATATATGACAGCAATTTTCAAAGGTCAGGATATTAAATATTATATTACTACAACATATTAACTGTACTCACTAACTACCACTGCCTATACAACACTGACCAGGCATCATAACATTATTATTCTTTTTCTAAAAGGAAAAATACAGGTCTTGAGAACACAGTCTTCTACCAAACTACCTTCTCTGAGTCTTGCAACTTTTAGAAATTTAGTCTGTTTTCAAGGAGTAGTTACAAAAGAGGTGAGATTTAAGGCTGGCTTCAGAGCTGGGAAAATAAGCTTTGGTGTCGAGTAAATGAACTATGAGGGAACTGGAACTAGGGAACTTTGAATTAAATCAACTAATAAATTCAGCCAGAAATGGGGACTGGCTAGGGAGAATGAAAAGGTCATAATACTTTAGTTTTATATTTCTTTGTTTAATAAAATTCCTTATTTGAAGGCACTGAATATTTTATTATATCTTTTAAACAAAACATTTGAGATGATTTTTTTAAAACAATACCTTTAATTACTATTTTTTTATTTTAATAAGATAATCAAAAAGTCCTAGTCCAAAATCTTAAAACATCATTTGATCTTTAAAGAAAAAAAAAAAAAGTATTCAAAATGTGCTTCCCAAAAGCCTTAGTGCATATATATATATATATATATATATATATGTGTGTGTGTGTGTGTGTGTGTGTGTGTATGTCTCATTCATTTAACTTCCGGACTCACCAGAAATGTTTGCTCTTCAGACAACTTTCTCATAGTGAAGCATAGGGCATATAATTTGTTGAGTTGTAGCTTGCACTGCAATTGGATTTGCTTCTTAGAACATTTTCTGAAATTTGCTTTATAGATGTACATTTTACCGAAATCCCTGGGCCTGTTGTCTCCTTTGGCCAACCCTTGGCCTTCATAGATGCCTTGTTAATAGAGAGCACTACTACTCAAAAATTTAACTGGAGTTCAACCTGTTTGAAAGTGGTCCTAGATGTATTACAATCCCTGAAACAACTTTCAAAAGTACTGTAATTTTTAGCACAATACTTGACATACTTTGCTCTCCTGTCTGTCCATATGGTTCATTTCTTTTTTCATTAAATGAATAGGAATATTTACAGGATTTTTTGAAGCCTGTTTATTAAACCATCATACTTGTACATCTAGAGAACACCTCCTTCTTAAGTCATTCCAAGAGGTAAGTGAGTCTATCAAGAAAAGGAATACAACATATCCCAAACATATATCCAACTAATAACACAGGGTGCTTGTTTTTTGCAAGTCAGGACAGAGAGTAAATCTATAATATTAGAACTTAATTTTATTTCTACCAAAGAGTGGCAATTTGCTATATGATCTACCACCTTTGCATGCCAACTAAAGCATGATAAACAGTAAATTGAAGCCCCAGTTGAAATACCAAAATTCCAGTACCAAAAGGAGACCTACAAGAGAGCTGGAGAGAGATTTTTTACGAGGGCATGTTGTGATGAGACAAGGGGTAATGATTTTATTTTCAAGGAAGGCAGATTTATATTAGAGCATGGTGAGGCACCGGAACAGGTTGCCTGGAGAGGTGGTGAATGCCCCATTCTGGAGCTGTTCAAGGCCAGGCTGGATGGTGCTTTGAGCAACCTGGTCTAGTGGAAGGCGTCCCTGCCCATAGCAGGGGGATTGGAACAAGAAGACATTTAAGCTCCCAACCCAAACTGTTCTATGATATACTGTCTTTAGCCGATGTACATCAAAGGCTTACACAATATAACAAACAAGCTCTGTCTTGCTAAAGCAGAGAAAACTGCATTGTTCCTGCGCAACGACGGTAAGATCTAGGAAAAGAGATTCTTTTTGTGATTGAGTTTCTACATTGGAAACATTTCCACACTAAAGTTCAGGGTGAGGCAGCAGCATTTGCCAGAGATGCTTTCCAGCGCACCCCAAGGAAGAAAATGAGGCTAGACTGAGGCCAGGAATAACTTCTAAGGTTGAGGGCATGTAAAAATCCATTTTTCTCTAACCTCAGAATTCGCAGATGCATATCTTCAATTTCAATGGGCATTGAGATACAGTGTACTGAGTACTGAGTAAAGCACAACCCATCTATTTCTTCATGCCAAATGTTCCTTTAGGAGGCACGTTTGTTTAGATTGGCCAGGTCACCTGAATAATTGAGTTTCTGTGATATTTCAGCTCCTCACCGGGTTAAGAAGCATGCAGACTCTAAAGGAAGAATTATCATAACCTTACTATTACTGACTTGCACTATCTGTTTGTACCCTTATGCTTTTTGTTGTTTTTATATCTTTAGCTAATGCAAAAAGTACTTTTCAAATAGTATTCATGCAAGCAAAATTCCTCTGGCTCATCCAGATTTGTCTTTGTCCTCTTAACTTGAACTGCTCCATCTTTGCTACATGACCTCAGAACAACAGTGACAAAATACTATTGTAGATAGAAAAAAAATTACCTGCTGATAGCAAGGCACCAAGCTTGGATTATGGGATTTGTCATGCTGGAACTTAGTCCTGCTGTGTTTCATCTACCCTCTCATCAAGCTATCTCTGCAGAAACCAGCATCAACACTGTCAGTGCCTACAAAAATTCTCCAAAGTATATCTGGTCAATGTTTATTCTCACAGAATGTTTGTGATGCAGACCTGTGAATGACTCTAACCAGAAGAGCATGAAAATCAAGAATATCATGAGCCAATTTTCTTTTCACCTCATGCTGTTTTGTTCTGCTTAGTCTCATAGTTGGAATCTGCTTAGATAGATACCGTTGTTAGGGATTTACAGAAAATGCCTAAACATTGTATGGCATCACAGTCTATATAAATTCTCTTGAAATATTTCAAAAAGAGTAGAAGCTTTGCTTTATCTCGGCATTGAAGATGGGCTTCAGCTTTTCCAAGCCCTGTTTGAGTATCTATGCCATAGCTCAGGACCCAGAGAACACTTTTTGTTCTTTTCTCCATTGATTTCCAGTTGATATTCACTGCAATCTAGCTTCTAGGAATCCCATCTGTAAGAGTGAAATGACTACAGTGAGACTTATAACTTTTTTTCTACCTATATAGCCCAGACGACAAACTTCAAATAAGTGAAACAAAGCACATGTGTTCAATGTTGACATTGTTTATCTTCTGTGACTGTCTTCCACAGTCACATAAATATATGTTTCAAACACTCAGTTTAAATTTAGGCAGAGACATACTTATTACTACAAAATAAAAATAGAAGATTTCCCACATCTTGATCCACTTAATATTCTTACAAAGACATTCTAAATTAAAAGATGTTTATTTCTAATCTAGATTTTATCCACTTAATATATAATGATTTATCATAAACATTTATTATTACAAATCTTTATTATTATTGTTGTTGTTATTATTAAACTTACACAGCCTAAGATAACTTGCAAACAAAAACATAGTAGCCTCCCTCTCAGAAACATAAAAATAAATCACCGCCATATGTTGACCTGAGTTAACACACAAACACATCCCTCATAGCTCACTGCCTAGTGCCTCATCTTCAACAGGATCTTTTCCCTACCTCTGCTGCCTTCCAGTGGCTCTACTGCCTCTCAGCTGTCAGCCACCCTTTTAGCATTTGTTCTTTTTTCTAGCATCTTTGGAACTCCTTTACCTTTATTAGTAAGTCTTGCTTTACTCTGATTTACCTGATTTACTTTATAATGAACATTTGAGTGTGTAGGTTAAAAGCTTCTTTCCCAGCTACCCCTCCCATTCATTGATTTGAGATGTTTCTTTACAGAGGCAAAGGAAAGGAGCTCAGTTTCTGGAATATTTCCAAATAGACTAACATTGCAAAAGTCCAGATATCTCAAATTCTTGACCTGCTAGTCCTTACTGTTATTTCTTTGCCATTCTCTGGCAAGAAAAACCTCCTCTTTGCCCGTCTCTCCAAGTATGACATCATTTCTTATATGATTCAATGGAAACATCACAGTGTCATTTATCAAAATGTGTACCATGGCTGGGAACTTCTTTCAATGTTTTCTTCCCCACTTCTGTTTCCTGCATTCACTTGCAAATATCCACCATCCTAACAAGAAAACCCATCTCTAGATTTGTCTCTTCTTGATACCTGAGTGAATGTGTGATAGCTGATACCTGCATGAATGGTTCTTTCAGATTACAGGTAAAATAAACTTCTTGGAGAACAAGCACAAAATTTTTCACTAACAGAGGTATATAAACATCATAACTCTCCTGATGAAACTCAGCAAGGATTCATTATGCAGACAATGCAAGCTATTACAGCAGAAAAACAAAATTAGCTCTTATATCATTCAACTGAGCCTGTGCCAAAACAAGAAGTAAATCACTGAAGTTGTGTATAATGCATGAGGTACACAGCATTGCTGAAAATTGATTTTTTTTAATGATAAAAAGGGAATTGGCACAGAAGTGATATGTAATTTTAAATGCTTAGCCTAATAACATTGCTAATTTTAATTGCTATTAGAAGAACCTTGTTTTCCTCTAAGGCATTACGCAAAGAATCATTCTAGCTCAAATATGCATGGGAAATGTTTAAGGGCCATTACAGAACAAACAATGAATATCAAAGCAACAGCACTAAACCAGCAAATATCTCGAGCTGTGATGCCAGGACTTGGCTGTTAAGCTATCAAGCAGACATTAACAGATGACAGATAAGTTATTATTCAACAAAGTTGGATGCAAAAAGCTTAAATGCATCCAAGCAATAATGTAAAATACAATCTAAAATTCGATGAATGGGAAAAACTACACATAACATAAAAACATAATTTCTGTGTAATATTCTTAATTATGAAATACTAACATTTCAGCATGCAAGGTTTTAGCAGCAGTTTGGAATCCAATTTATGAAACTGAGTCCCACACATTTACATATAATTGTATCTGTGAAAAAGATGCCAGCATGTGCTGAAGAGAGGCTTTGGCATGCAGTTGCTCAGAGTGGGGGGAACAGCATAAAGGCCACCACATCCTCTGTCTTGCCTAGACACTTTTCTGCTCAGCATCAGAACTGTCCTGTGTAACAATAGCAAGTGCCAGAAGCTCTTATCACCTTCCTGGAGGTGACCTCTGCAGGAAGGCAGAAAGGTCTGTAGAGGCACACCCTTTTCCTCTCCCGACCTCAGGAAAGCCCTGCTCATGGCTGAAATGACATCGGCAAAGGACAGTACGTGGGATTCCAAAAGTAGTGCCTGCCAGACATACCAGCACATGGATAAAATGGAGGGCTTTGCAATAGATGGGGATTTAATTCATCTCACTGAAATATATGCAATTGCAGAGAAAAAGGAAATGTTAAGTGTAAGTAGCACACAAGTTAAGTGTGACTCAATGAAACATATTACATTACTCTAGCAAAACTAGAGAGACATGAACATTCAACTAAAAGCAATGGAGAGATGCAACCAGAAAGATATTTTAAAGTGTTGTTGGAGATATAAGCAGACACTGTGTTCACTGAAAACAAAGCAAATGAAAAGCAGAAATATTTTTAAGCAAATTTTACAAGTGCATCTATTCCATAAGGATAGAACTCAAAATAAACCAATGCATGTAACAAAATCCAGCAACAGAATCTTGGTCATTGTGACAGCACAGACTAAAATGCCTTTTCTGTATTTCCTACATGTGTATTATTAAATGAGGGAATAAGCAAGAGAAAAAGAATACAAAACAGAATCCAACTCCATAGTCAAGGCAGTCTCTAATAAAGGACCTCATTTGTACTATTCTTCATTATAAACTCATAGAACTATCCAAAGTAGACAGATTTTAGGGTAATTTGTAAATCAATTATTTTCTTGTTAGCATTGTTATGAAGAACACTCTGGACATTACACAAACATTTGCTCATTTGGGTTTAAAAGCAGAGAAGTGTCTGTAGGCAAACAAAATTGCAGGCCATATGTACAAAAATGCAGGCCAAAATTAATAACTATGTTGAGTTAATCTACAATCAATTAATAATCATTTAATTTGAAGTAAAACTGTAGTTTAAAATATCCCATGAGACATGTAGGTGGTAGAATTTTTCCTATGTGCTCTGTGTCCTAACTGGCAGGAACAATTCGGTGATAACAATTACATTTAGTAATGATATTTAATAATAGACATTTAATTACAAAACAAGGAAGTAATGCAAAAGACATAACGGCAAGAACAGAAATCCTGGCATGACAGTCTGAAAAAGAACAAGTAGAAAACATAAACTACTAATAATAGTAGCCACAACATTTAATTTTGAAATATTTGAAGGAGCAAGAACAAAACTGACTAATGGCACAAACATTTTTTTTCTGATCAAGCAACACAAGTCTGTTTGCAGACAGGAGGATCGAAAAAAGTTTAGACTGAGTTGGATTAAATACAATATTCTTAGGCAATAAAAACCTCTGATTTACGTTTTTTTATTGTAACATGGTTTTTGTGTGTAAATGCAGACTGATTTGTAATGGCTGGAAAAGAAGTCTGTATGCGAACTCATTAATTGCTTATCAAGTGATAACTTGGAATTGTAGTTAACTATTTCAAAATGTTTTTAAGGAAAGGTCACTTTTGTTGTTTGACTTGGACATGCTTATTTTCTGTCATCCTCTGTTGCTCAGTGCTTTGCATATTTCATAGGAATATAAGATTGAAAGTCTTCCCTCCCCCTTAGTCACTAAATACATTCCCTGCTGGCGAAGACAATCATGTGAATAGTTTGCTATCATTCAGTTATTATTGGATACATTAGACAGCTTCCTTTTTCCTTTTTAATAATATTGTCCAGGGAACTTCTGTAAGTCCCATTATGTTAGCTTCATTGCCAATGCTCATGAACAAAGGAGAAAGACATACAATAAAACCAAAACCACAAGTGAATTTCTGGCATGACCTGAAGTTAACGGGTGCTGTGACATTTGTTTGGATTTCACCCTGCAATTATAGAAAGGGAGTGTTCTGACTCTTTAGGGCTTTTCTCATTCAGCCATCAGAAGCTTGAGAGCAAGGACGGGAATGTAAGCCTAGATTCAGAAAGAGATGAGAGCCCAGGACCTACACACTGAATCTAAAAGTCACCTACCTGGAGCTTTTCAGCAGATCATTGAACCAGAAAAGTCTAAAGTTTAAAACTATCTAAAAAAATAAAATAAAATTTCGGCCTGAAGCATACCCAGAATACTTATGCCCTCAAAGGAATTCCCAAATGATAGAAGTACCATTTCTTTCTCCTCTGTGAGGCCATACATGATTGGTGTTCTTAGACAAAAATAATCCTCGAACTTTTTCTTATAAAAAATTAAGGGGAAAAAAGTACTGTATCTTTTGTCCTTAGCTTTTATTGTCCTCGTATGTCTGTGACACTCAAGGTTAACTCTCAGGAGGACTTGAACTACCTCACCCACTTCCCAAAGGAGTATATTCTCACCGTGTCTTAAACAACCTAGAGTGAAATTATCTCAGTCCTATTAAATTGTCTTACACTACATACAGTAATTCTAGAGTACAGAGACTGTAGAGGTTTAAAATGTCTAAGTCCATCAATTACTTCACAAAGCATGAAAAAGTTTCATCAGAAGAATTTATAAAACGCACACTCAACTCTCCCTGCACTGCCACCTACAAAGACAGAAGAATGAGTCTGAATGTGACAGTGAGTGTTTCACAAAACTGAATAAATTGTATTTGATCTGTTGATCTCCTGCTTTAGGGATTTCTGAGAAAGGGCATCTAATTTTGTCATGAGGGAGAAAGAGAGCCTTAGCTTTTTGAGGGAGTAAGGCTCATGCTCACACTCCCTTGATTTCTAATTGTGATTGTGTGCTCCCATGCACCCCACTTCATTCTCCATACATGTATTATGATTGCTTAATGGTTGATTTCTCCACCCTGAAAAGTTGATCACTGAAAATTCTTTAACTGATGGAGAATACAGACACTGAGAATAAGAGGAATCAGAATTCCTCCCTGTCACTCAGCAGCTCTAGGTTACTAATCTTACTGATTAAATGGGATATATAATGCCAGTGTGAAACTGGACTGTTAAAATATTTTCCTGGGGAAGGAATATTTTTGGAACTTGTATAAATAAATGTTCTTGCATTCATGAAAACATGCAGTTGATGAAGCACTTCTGGATTGAAAATCAGTATTTCCCTTACAAGTGATAAGTCATGCAGATTCTCCTATACAATTGCAAAATAAACAAAAAATATCAGCTTGAAAACACTTGAATTGACAGGTTATGGTAAAAGTTGCTTACATCTACTGTCTTCTAAACACAAACTAAAGTTTTCACTTCCCAAAAGATAGTGATTTTTCTTACACATTTCATTACGTTGTGCATTGTTGTTGCTGAAAGGACAGAGTTCCCAACCTTCACCCAGGGGAGTTTTCAATATTTCTAAGGATGTCACACTTTAAAAAAAAAAAAAAGCTCCATCATCACACCTGATCCCATGATTTTATCTTTGACTCTGGCCATCTTGGCTCTTGATCTCTAGTTTCTACCTTAATTAAGTGTACTGGCACACACAGGCTGTTTCAGTGGTTACAGGAGCTGGCAGAGCAGAATTTACAGTGAAGAATAGTCAAGAGAGGGAGGTTTTACAGGGACATGTAGTGGAAGGACAGGGAGGAGTGGTTTTAAACTGAAAGAGGGTAGATTTAGATCAGATATTAGGAAGACATTCTTTACTGTGAGAATGGTGAAGTACTGGAACAGGCTGCCCTAAAAAGTTGTGGATGCACCATACCTGTAAGTGTTCAAGGCCAGTTTGGAGGAGGTCCTGAGCAACCTGGTCTAGTGGAAGGTGCCCCTGTCCATGGCCAGGGGTTAGAACAAGATGATTTTTAAGGTCTCTTCCAACCTAAACCATTCTAAGATTCTACATTTCTATGACATGGAACAGGGCTAAACCATCGTCATGAACAAGGCACCACAAACATGGACATAGCAAATACATCATCAAGCCCTTCCCACCTGTGTTGAAATGATACAATATTTTGCTCTCTTGATCAAATAATCATTTTCAATGCTCCATCTTAAAAAAAAAAAATTCAGCTACTATTTCACTAAATTATAACTTTGGACAGACTATTCTTCCAAAAACCAAATAAGGGGGTGGAAATTACTTGTAAGATATAAATACAATAGCACTCCTTATGGCTAACAGGTTAATTTGGTATGCTGACATGTGCCTCATTTAAACACTTCTGAACACTTCAAAGCACTTATGAAAACAAACAGGATATGTTTTTTTCAGAAAGCAAAAAGGAAAGGCTGAAAGACTGTATTTCATTATCACCAAACCAGAAGGTGCAAAACTGGTACAATGCAGAAGTCAGAAGAGTTGCTGTGATCTAGGTTTTTGAGAAGCAATCTGCACTTACCAGATACAGTGATGGGTTGAACTAGATCTTTTTCCTGTAGTGATGACACACATCCCCCTCCTCAAAAGAACAAAAACACTTTTATAGTCAAAGATGTCATCTTTCCTTAGAAAACTGAAACCTTTGGGTTTATTACCAGGAAACTCAAACTGATTCAAGCAGGCAAGAAAGGAACTTTTAAGAAGTATAAAATATTCCATTTGCCTTCTGTACCTTGAAGAGGGGTCTTTTTGTGTCCTGCCTTTGTGACAGCCAGCTCAGTGACCTTCAGAACTGAATAGAACTGCACAATCTCCTGTGAATGCCATGAAATCATAAAATCATTTAGTTTGGAAAAGACTTTTAGGATAACTTAGTCCAACTGTGAACCCAGTCCTTCTAAGTGCACCATTAGACTATGTCCCTAAGTGCCACACCTACTCATCTTGGAAATACATCCAGGGATGGTGACTCTGGGGCTTCCCTGGGCAGCAGGTTCCAGTGCTTAACAACAATTTCAGTGAAGAACTTTTTTCCTATTAGCCAATCTAAATCTTCTCTGGCATAATTTGAGCTTATTACCTCTTGTCCTATCACTTCTTATTGGGGAGAAAAGACAAACATACACCTCACAACAGTTGTTTGTCGGTCACCCTTTCACCTTTTCCCAAGGTAATAACAAACCAAACAGATTCTGTCAGTAAAAATCTGTTAATATTTTTCAACTTGTAGAAGGAAAAGAGGGAAAATAATTACTAGAAATAATGCAAATCACTAAAGGTTATTACGAACTAAAAGCAGTATTAAATAGCTGGAGATATCCATTAATACACACGACAAAGGACAGATGCCACCCTTCCTAATTTTTGCCTTATCTTTTCTTATTGTGAGAATTGCAGATCAAGTGAAGAAAAGGCAGTCGCACCACTGTCCAGCACATGCATCAAGATCTGTGTTTGCATCAGTCCTGTTGATCTACACAGTTTTGACTGATTCTTCTAACAAAAGTGAAGCCTTTGATCAGCAACCTTTGCTCTCTCTGCACCAACACGGTGGATCCGCCAGCAGGAAATCTGACTACCAGCACAATCAGGGCAGACCAACATTTTGTCCACCTTTCTTTATGTCTTTTACCCTTAACACTGTTTGGCCTGCATCTTCCAGTGAGTACTGCCACTCAACACATGAACCTAATTACTGTATTTGGGGTTATTTTCAGTTCAAAGTGTCCACTGGCCACCAGTATAATACCAGTGCTATGCAGTGTGTCCTACAGAACAATACAACGGGATTTTTTGACACAAGCAGGTACAGGACATATGTCCCGGCAGACAAAGTCAGATTTAATGCAACGCTCTACCAAACTTTCTGGGAGATACCCTAAAGCCAATAATCAACGGAGCTTGGATTTAAATTTGGGTGAAATAATTACCATCTTCTGCATGGAGGTGGACAAGATGGCTCATCAAGGAAAATGAGGGCCAGAAATGGAAGCAAAAAACAAGCAAGACAGGTTGAGAATACTTTCACATTCCCCAACACTAATGAGAGCCTTCATCATACCCACAATGCAAATTCATATGCTATGAGAAAACCTAAGTAGTCTTCACTAATGCTGTCATACATCTTCTCTCTCAGATCAACTCTCGCCGCCCTCGGACAGGCTGGTAAAATCCCAGGACACCCCTGGGGAAGAAGGGCAGAGACTAGCAGACTGTCCCATCCCATTCCACCACCCCAGCCAGGAGCAGACATGGGCTGATTCTTGGCAGGAATTTCCTTTCATTAGTGGGAAGAAATTTTAATGTGGTCCCCCTCATGATCTATTCCCTCTTTCCACCCCGAAGAGCCCCACAAAAGGCCACAACAAAGGCAGATCTTCAGCTATTGAGTTTCCAAATGATAACTCCAGCCCTACATCCAATCTTAATTATGTTTAATTAGATATGGCCTCTAATGCCAGTAATATCTTTAAGAAATTGTCCTTCCTAACCTCAAGTAGATACAGGTAAACCTAAGAGGAAAATATACTGTAGTTTTAGCTTTAGATTTCTAAGCTCTAAATTTACTTCCAACTCTGAACCTAAACCTAATTATTAGCTGGAGTCCTTTCTACTGCTGTCCCCTATATTATGTAATAATTCTTGAAGATTATTATTTTATACTAATTTTTACTATAAATAAATGTGAATTCTGTCGGTCTTTGTAAATCACACAAAGTGCAAATCCTAATGAAAAATTTAATTATATAATGTATTGAAGGAAGACCAGAAGTAAATGAGAGCATAAAGCACTGGCCTAAGCAACTGTTTTCTCTATTTTCACTTATCTAGATCCTGTAGAATGAAAAAAGTTCTCTTTCAGTACTAAACCCAAAACTATAAACCTAACTCCAATCTTAATATTAATATCAACACCAACAGTGATCACATTATTAAAGTGAAAGAAAAGCATATTCCCATAGAGAAACAAGTCACCTTTCTGTTTCCCTAGCCCCTGGAATATCTGCACATAAATTGAGAAAAACAGAGTTCTGATTCCCTATTCCTAACCCTACCCTAGCCACAGTATCGGTGCAAATCTCACCCCTACAAGATGACACAGAACATTCATCATTTCCAAAACCTGCCCATTTCCAGCTCTTCAGTAATGATAGGATGCAGCAAAGATCTGGGTTCATAAGAAGGAACCTGTCAATAGGATAGAACCCCTCTTATCCTGAAATCTAATCTCAGCCCTAAATTCAAAGCAAATTAGAACCTTAACCTAATACCACCACTAGCCCTAACTTAGTTATAACCTGGTATGCATTCAGACTCCAAATGACACAGTATCTGCCTTTACCAGCAGTTGTTATCTTTTCTCCTGAACTTTGCAAGCCACAGAGAATCAACTGGAGTCTTGAAAATCCAATTCCAAACTCTGTGTCTGATGTTAATTATTTGCAAGGCTTGGAGTACATCCAATTTCCAATCCTGTCATCACCTGCCCCCTTCGTAACTCTGTCAAACCGCCAGCATGAAGACATCCATGAACAAACATCCTGAAGACTTGAATTCCCAAATCCCAGTTATAATACTTTTATTAATTAAGCCTATGTAAATAGTAAAGACGGATATAGAGCATTTACCCCTTTTTGCAGTCTTCTTGAATCTTCACTTCCCTGAGAAAACCAAAAAATCTCTGCAATTCTTTCTTACACTCCCAAAGCCCAATTCAAAATTTACCTTGAAGCCTGGTGTTGGTTTGCACACCCAAGCAAGCAAGAACCCTTTCAAAATTATCTCCTTGTGAATATGTTCCTGGAAGCTTTTATATAAAGCTTCTCCTGGAAGCTTTATATTCTGACTCTTACACAACTCATATACCACTTTTTAATTATTTTCAGCAGACAAATGTGCAGATTGCAAATTCCTACCAGATTTGTCTCCACAGATTAGTCCCAGCAGATTAAGAAAAACTGTCCCCTTTAGTCCTTATTCTCCTCCCAGCCGTATAGGACCCACTGCAATGCTACATAATTATGAATCTGCAAAAATTTCAAAGTCAACCCCAGTCCTAATTTTGATTGGGGCCTATAGCCAACACAAAAATACACATTAAAATATTCTCTTTTGTCAGCATTTGTCCGCTTCCTAGTTCTGAGGATCTTAATCTTGGTCGTGTTGACAGAGCCAGGGAAACTAATAAAATATAGTATTTCTTTAGTTTAATTTTAACTGGGATCCAGTTAAATAGGACTTCTAAAAATTAAATACCTGGTTTTGGCCAAATTTTTTCATTCTTTCTATCTCTGGACAGTCTGCATTGTCAGCTAGTCATAACAATGAGCTGGATGGTGAAGAAAAATGTTCCAAATGAGTGCATCTCACAGAGATGTTGATAATTACAGACAGCAACTTCTTCAGCTAATGTATCAAGAAATGTATGTTCATCCTTTTATTAATTTTTAAACGTAAATTTATGTAGTGTTCTACAACCCCACAGAATTTCTATGCCACAAATTTAGAAGTGCTCTCCACCAGAAATGATAGACAGGAAGTATGATACATAAAGTATTCTGTTCTGAGGAGTTTAACTTTTGCAGCACCGCTAGGACTTCAGTTACTGCGACATTTTTAGCTGCATACTTGATGCAAGTTCTCCACCTAGTGGAGTCATTTTTAATGCTCCAAAGGATCATATTTCCTTTCATGTCACCATTTTTACTTCTGATTCATTTAAAGAGTAATAGAAATACAGTTCCCTACATAAGATTTTATAAATACTTAAGGTATATAATAAGTTATTTTCAAAATAAAACTTCATTTCACACTGTGACTGAAATATTTACAATAGCTTTGGAAAACATAAAAAGCAAGGGAACTATGAAAGTAAAACCAGTAACAACAATCAACCTGTATGCACAAAATCTTTTGAACAAAACAACCCCAGATATTTTACTCATCTAGGTTTTGGTAGTTGAGTGAAGTTCTATTTTTAGAAAATCATATACCCTTCACAAATATTAACAACAACCACATTTAAAAGATAATTTTAGAGCAGGCAACATAACTGCTCATAGAGCATTGACGAAACAACCCCATCCAGGTGCTAGAGTAAAAAATAGCAATTTGAACAGCTCATTGTGGGGCACAGGAAATTCCAAATCACTTGCTGGATGAAACAGTAAAACACAAATTCTGGTGTTACCACATACTTGTGCATGTATGTACATCATGCAAGAATTCAGTGGGAAAGGAGAATGAGCATTGCCACATGGAAAGATTATATTCATCTAACCAGATGAATGTAATCATCCAGCCTGTTTAAATGCATGGAACATTATAATACTCCTCCCTGTACTTACAAAGAACAGCCTCCTAGAAGAAAAAGAAAAAAAATTTTAAACCCCACAAAATAAGTGCTTATACAAAATACACAGTTCACATCTCAGACCTACTGAGACCAGCTCTGGCCTGCAGCTCCAGTACCTGTAACCACAACTGTAGCACACAGCACAGAGAATTTAAAGTCCCTTCAGGTAGGCTGGTCTTGAGCCACTTCAGGAGACAAAGGTCAAAACAGAGGGTATGAATTTCACCTCTGTTCTTGCTGGCGACAAGTGCACTTCCAAAGCAATTGGTATAATGCACTGAGCTCCTTGCATGACACATTACTTAATAATTGCACAGCTGCATTTCAAGTCACCTTCAGTTCACAGTAGTTTTTAGTTGTGACTTGACAGCCAGAGTGGGTTACAGTTATCCTGCACTTGAGATAATGAAGGTATAGATTATAGTTGAGAGCCCAATCAAACAAATGAGGTCACACGTCCTGACTCGATACAGATCACCATTATAAACTTGGTCTCATATAATATTACCATCAAAACAGTGCCTTGACTTGTTCAGTGCACTTACCAGAACTCAATTTGCCAGTATTGGAGATCACATTCCCTTTTGCTGATGAAGTTGCAGTTTCATTTTCTCACTGTACTGGCTGACTCCCCCAGAGCACCCAGCCTTGCAGATGCAGGTAGACTTACTTGGGTACCCTATCTCTGAGTCAGCACACCACCTCACGTGCACACTGCGCTGCCTCCACAGCAGCAGCAGGGACATGTCCCTGCTGCACAGAGGGGAAACTGAGACAGCAGCAGGAGGCTAAGACTTATCTTAAACAGATCGCAAACAAGCAGCAGTGGAGGAAAGAGACTTAACTGAGATCTTTTCCTGTGTGCTGATAACACACTGCCTTCAAAAGCAGCGCATTATACTTCTAAGCAGAAGGATAGTACCTAATCCACACAAAAGATTTCTTAATGCTAGATTAGGCAACCTAAACACAGTATCCTGCAGGGTAAGACTCAAGACAGACAAGACAGTTTCCTTGTGATCATGGGACACACACACACACACACACACACACACACACACACACACACACACACACATATATATATATATATATATATATATATGCAATACTGTCTTCTACAGTGCCTGAGTGTCAACTGTGGCTCAAACCTTAGCATATGCATTTTGTTGTATTTACTCTTTCATATGGAAAAACTAAAATACTGGCAAATTACATAACTTATGGAATTGTAGAGCTTTCATTTTTTATGTTACTGATGTCCCTAAGCTTCCATCAAATTTTGGCCAGCCAGAAGCACGGAACACTCACAGCAACTTTAGTACACTTATTACTGTGATTCTAGTTTATGATCCATCACCAAGATCAAATCACTTTTCCTCATTTCTGGAGAACAGAGTGCAGGCTTTAATAGTCCAGCAGCTCTTGACTGGAAAGAAAAGGGTTAAATGACCCTCTAGTGGTGTCCAGCCCTTCAGAAGAACCTCAACCCTTTGGAGAGATGGGTAAAGAAGAACTGTCTGAAGTTCAGAAAAGGCAAATGCTGGGACCCGCACCTTTGGAAGAATACCAGCACAGGCTGGGCACTGACCTGACAGAAAGCAGCTCTGCAGAGAAGGACCTGGGAGTCCTGGTGGACAACATCTGTCCGTGAGCCAGCAGTGCCCTGGTAGCCAAGAGACCAAAGGTGTCCTGAGCTGCATTAGGAAGGACATTGCCAGGAGGTTGAGGGAGATGATCCTGCCCCTCTCCTCAGCCCTGGTGAGGCCATGACTGGAGTGCTGTGTCAGCTCTGAGCTCCTCAGTACCAGAGAGACATGGAGCGTCTGGATTTGGCCCAGTAGAGGACTACAAAGATTATTGAAGGGCAGGATCATCCCTCTTATGAGGAAAGGCTGAGAGACTTCAGCCTGTTCAGCCTCAAGAAAGACATCCGAAAGGGAACCTTCCCAATATCTATAGGTATCTGAAGGGAGGGTGCCTAGAGGATGGATCCAGGCTCTCCTTAGTGGTGCCAAGCAATAGGTCAAGAGGCATTGGGCAGAAACTGGTACAGAGGAAGTTCTATGGGAATATGAGGAAAAACTTCTTTACTGTGCTGGTAACCAAGCACTGGAAGAGATTGTCCAGAGAGGTTGTGAAGTCTCCCTCCCTGCAGATATTCAAGAATTGTCTGAACACAATTCTCTGCCATGTGCTCTAGGACAACCCTAATTGAACAGGAAGGTTGGACCAGATGTGTACCCTTCCAACCTGGCCAATGATATGATTCTGTGAAATTGCAGAATCTACCAACATCTCCCTAACTGGAACCACAAGGAATAAAAGTAGGCAGCAAAGGCAGGGAGCGAAGCTAACAGGCCCCCAATGACTGCGCTTTGAAAGGTCCTGACCTCCTCAGCAACCCTCACTGTACACTTTTCACTTGGTTTTAAGTGTACAAGGGGTAAATTTTGGGTGTGCCTGACAGCATGATCAGCCAGTGTGTGCACCCTAACAAATCTGCTGGCCCTTGGTGCATTCCAATTGTCATTTGCATGGTTGAAGTCAAAGAATTTTGTATAACAAATATTGGCGTGCAAATACCCCAAGCACGATGACAAGGGAACAGCAGACTTAGACATATGAATGTGGCTGAAACAGGAGGGCAAAATTTATAACCCCTCTTCCCTGTTCTTCTGCCTGGGAATATGTATTCTGCTCTTCAGTTGTAGCTATGCTGGCCTTGTGCCAACATGCTGCTTTCCAGTTTTCATTCTTCAGTGACAATCGTCTACTGATTTAATCTGCTACTCTTGGTTAGACATTGCCTTTATTTCTTCCTGAGAATCAAAAAAATATTACTGTCCTTCGGAGACAGGAAGATAGACTGGGTAATGATTTTCCTTGCTTGCCAGGTTCCTTTCACTGAGATTTTGACAACAAGGCTTCTGGTAATGAGCAAGAAAACATCTGCAATACTCTTCCATCCTGCTGTCCACAAAAGAGGGACTTCCTGTGCTGTATCCTAATATTCAAATAGGTCCTGAACTTTGTAGTCCAAACAAAATGACCTTGTTACCTGAATGAAAACTGACCTCATGTTCTTTGCTAGAACACAGATAACCAGAAGTAGAAAAATATATTCTCAGACATTTGAAAAAATACCTTTAATTGAGGAGCAAGCCTTGATTTTTATACTTGTTCACACAAGGGTTGCTAAGAAATCTCATCATACTGAGCAGCTAGTCATTTATAAGGTTGCAGCTACATAGCACTGCTTCAAGAGTAAGAACTAATATAATTGCATGGCTCTGGGTTGTTTGGGGTTTTTTCAAATTCCCTTATGGAATTGTGTGAGGTTTTCAATATACAGAAAGGCAAACCAAAGGAATCAAAATGACTTTCAGGGGCACAGAGCTCCTACCTTGCCAAATTTCATCTTGTTTACTACCTACTGCTTTGGTGCTGGGATTGTAGCACATCTTGAAGTATATTATCATGGGAAGAAACTTTCTTTAGTAGTCATGACTAAAAAAAACCAAAACCAAAACAAAAAAACAAATCAACAAAAAAAAAGTTGAAGTCTTCTGTGAAATTTGTGCAAAAAAATCCCCTATGAATCAGAAAATGCAACTGGGCAAGTGGAAATTTCTAGGAATTATTAATACATGGAAATATTTCCAGCAAGGGAAATATTTAGGCATTGTTAGCCAGACTTGGAGCTGCTGCACTAGCGTATGCAAGCTTGCTATATATTTTACTTTGGAATAAAGTCACAATTATCTATAATTCACACTATTACCCATCTTGTTGCCCTCTTGTATTTGGTGGGGTTTTTTTGTTTGGGTTTTTTTATTCAGCTATATTAAATTAAGCTGCCATCTGGTTTTGACTTTGGGCTACTTGGTACTTTTCTAATAACATGACATTCCCCTTTTTTAATCGCAGCTCATGAGGTGATCCCTTAAAAACTAAAGCGCTATTACAAGAACACAGAACAGTTCACTGTTAGAAAACGTACATTCATATATCTACAGCTGAAGGCAATTTTCTGCAGATTGCCACTGTGCAGCTACAGCAAGAGAGGGAACATTTCTTCATTATATCATCATTATAATTAGGGTCATACTAGACACAGAATAAGTATCCCTTGGGATTGGACAGTGATTCCAGTGATTTTTTTTTTCTTCCTAAAAATGATAAATGCAAAACATTTTAAGTAGCAGTTGTTCCTTTTTTATCTAGGGTGCATGGACAAAATCCATCACATTGTTCTTTTATGAATTGACCATTTACTTCAGAAATTCTAAAATGCCTTTCACAGACAGGCATTGTTTGTTGGCAAGGATTACATTCAGAGTTATGATTGAGGATATTGTTGGAGACATGCAGCCTATTTATGTGTATGAGACTTGGTCCTTTCCTCTCATCTGTAACATAATCCATAATTGAAGATTTACAGAAGAAGTTTTAGAAAAACTAAACTTTCAGCTTTTATTGGATAGTACCACAGATCCATTATTTGCTTATTACCTGCAAAAATAAAGCCCAAGACACAAGGACACTGATTTCACATTGCCCAAATTAAAAATCGTGGCTCTGTATGTAGTTTACAGAGCATGACAGGTCAAAGTGGTATCTGAAGGAGCTCTCTGATTTGCTTTCTGAAGATATCTGTTTGACTGGAGAGGGAAGTTAGAAGGGCTGATGGCTAAACCTACATAAAGAAAAGTTCCATGTTTTGGGGAAGATTCTGATGCAAATTAGGATAGCCTCAAGGTAACTATGCTAAAATCTAAGTTTGTTATTGGGGCAACAACAGCTAAACATTTTTATATACAAGGCAGAGATTATCTTTCTTATGAAAACAGCAAGGGAAGAGTCAGTTGGGCAAGGGGGTGGTTGCTATTGTCATGATGTTAAGATTGTGATATGCAGATTTTTGGAATGTTCTTTCCATTCACAGTTGCAGTGGTACAGTTAAGCAAAATGGATTGCCATCCTGCCCTTTGAATTGGCCCTTCAAATCCTTGTGTTTTCCTGCCTCCCAAAGATAGGAAGGGATTAAGGGTGACTGACAGCAGAAAAAAATTATGGAGGCACATATATGTTAATCTTGCCATCTTTTCTGCTGGATTTGGAAGGAGAAGGATATTTATAACTGTTCCTTTGTCTTGCTTTTGGACTATCCACTGATTTCCCTGCACCCTAGAAAACATTTCTAAAGGTCTGGGACAGAAAAATAATTCTTTCAAGACAACTAATCTCTCCATTCATGTCATTCATATGAAAGCAATTCTACACCCTTAATATTGGCTAGAATATTTGGTCTTGAGGCTCATGCCAGGCAAAGACTGGGAGGCTCTGATAAACATTTCCTTTATCACAGTCTGAACTAACCCAATTTAATGTAACATTTGAAATGAAATCTGTGTAGTTTTGCATGCTGGCAAACTTGGGACAGCAGCCTGTTTCTGGTCAGAGGCTGCAAAGGGGTTTCTTTTGACCTCGAACACAACAAAGGCCTTATCTGAAGGCCTTCTTAATTGAGAGGGACTCAGAATCTGGCCTTGTATAATCTGACTAAATAACTGCTATTAATTCAAAGATGTCAACCTGTTTTATAGAAGCTGAGATACAGGGGAGGTTAAACAATAAGTTAAAGCCTCTTCATTTCTCAAAAAAAAAAAGGTACTCCAAATCCCCTCTAATATTTGTTCTACATCATGTGGGTTCACCATTGCTAGGTCCCACTTTTTCAGAGTTTAGCCTCAGAATGCTGTTACTTCTGAATCTGAAACAGACCTTTATCTTTGCCCATTTAACCCCACGCTAGGTACCAAACAGGAAAAGTAATCTGCCACATGTTGCTAACCATCATTGTTTGTCACTACTACTTTTTGACATGGCCATATTGGATACCATGACAACATACTCTGCAGAAGAATGACAGGACTTAAAGGGAACACAAATGAATGCACTTTGTTCACTTACAACCAAGTATGATTACTTCAATTTTTCACTTTATTAATATTTTAAATACATAAAGACCCTTTTGTCCTAATGGATTCCAAAGCAAACCATTAAAAAAAGAAATAGGAGTGATTTAGATATTACTCCCCATAATTGGATTATATGTTTCTTGCTTCAGTGTTAAATTACTGTAGCAATTCAGCCTACAAAGTCTCAGATTTCTCAGTTGAGAAAGTCTTTTCTTTGAGCAACAGACTTGTAATTGTAGCACAGAATTTGTCAAAAGATCCATTCTATCCTCTGATGAATTAAACTCATAAAATATGCAAGAACACATTTGTGCTGCTGATAGTGACAGCACTAGCTCTGCAGATGTCACTGTTGCTGTCACTTTGCCCCACATAACTCGGTCAGTCTTGGGTATTTTTCCAGAAACTAGCACAAAGCCTGATTCAGTCCTTCCCTTTTAATCACGGCCTTTATAGTACATGGAATTATAGCAAGCAGGAAAAGGAGGATGCCATTTGGAGATAAATTTCTAATAAATTTATATTTTCAATGTCTGAACTACAGTTGCAGCAAATTACTGGTCCTTAATTTGGCCTTTTGGGGTCAAGTCCCCAGCCAGTAGGCTCAGTGTGAAGTGCTGACCAATTTAAAACAAGTATTTTTGAAAGACCAGTATCACAGAATCACAGAATGACTAGGTTGGAAGAGACCTTCAAGATGATCAAGTTCAACCCATGCCCTAACATCTCAACTAAACCATGGCACTGACTGCCTCATCCAATCTTTTTTTAAACACATCCAGGGATGGTGACTCCACCACCTCCCTGGGCAGGCCATTCCAATACTTTATCACTCTTTCCATAACAAACATTTTCCTAACATCCAACATATATTTCCCTTGGTGCAGCTTAAGACTGTGTCCTCTAGTTCTATCACTTGCTGCCCGGAGAAAGAGACCAACCTCCACCTGACTAAAACCACCTTTCAGGCAGTTGTAGAGAGTGATAAGGTCACCTCTGAATCTCCTTTCCTCCAGGCTAAACAGTCCCAGCTCCCTCAGTCACTTCTATTCAATTATATTTTAAAGGTTGCAGGTTGTAAGAGGCTAGTGGAATAGCTACGGGTCTTCACAACATCCCTTTGAACAAGTTGTCCAACTGCAGGATGAGAGGTTCATTGGGTGAAGAACTGGCTGAAAGGCAGAGCTCACAGTGTTGTGTGAATGGAGCTACGTTTGGCTAGTGACTGCTCACCCACGGTGTTCCTCAGGGCTCAATTTTAGCACCAGATCTGTTCAATACACTTACCAACGGCATGGAGTTAGGAGTTGAATGCAGCATTAGCAAGTCTGATGATGATAGCAATCTGGGAAATGCTGCTGACTCTGATGAGAAGCAAGAGGTCTTGCAGATGGATCCAGACAGATTAGAGCATTGGACAGTGATTAATGGGGTAAAATTTAACAAGTTGAAATGCTGGATTCTGCATCCAAAACAGAGTAACACTGGGCGCAAGTATAAATTGGAAAAGGAGTGGCTGGAAACACCCTGCAGAAAGGGGTCTGGAGGTGCAGGTTGATAAGATGCCCACCAGGAGCCAGCAGTGTGTGTGCCAGAGCAACTGAGCCATTCTGGGGTGCATCAAATACAGCATCACCAGCCACTCAAAAGAGGCAATTATCCTGCTGTATTCAGTGTTGATGTGGCTTCAACTTGAGTGCTGTGTGCAGTTCTGAGCCTCACAGCTTAAGAAGAATTGGAAGGTCTTTGGATGTATCCAGAGGACAACAGCAAAGATGGTAAGAGGGCTGGAAGGCACACCTGTGAGGAGCAGCTGAGGGCTTAGACTATCTAGTTTGGAGAGAACCAAGGCGGAGGGGTGACCTCATTATTCCCTACAGCTTCCTGAGGATGGGAAGTGGAGAAGGAGGTGCTGATCTCCTCCAGTTTTGGTATCCAGTGATTGGCCACATGGGAATGGTTCAAAGCTGTGGTGGGAGAGGTTTAGACTGAACATCAAGAAATGTTTCTTTACTAAGAGGCTGGTCAAGCCCCAGAAGAGGCTCCATAGAGAGGTGGTCAATGCCCCAAGCCTGTCAGTATGTAAGAAGCATTTGGACAGTGCCCTTAACAGCATGCTTTAAGTTTTGGTCAGCCCTGAATTGTTCAGGCATTTGGACTAGATGATCATTGTAGGTCTCTTCCAACTGAAATCGTCCAGTCTATTCTTGTCTGTTCTAAGGGGAAGCCAAATTATACTTACAAATATTGTATTTTATTCAGGATTTGAACTGAAAGGAAGAGATAAAGGGGAGCAAGCAGTCATGGTTTATTTGTTTTTTAGAAATGTGACAGGCAAGACTGGTTGGATCCATAATAAAGGTTGGATTTGACAAGGGTATCCTGGATAAGTGAAAAATGTGAGTGTTAATTCTGTGAAAGGTAGATTTGGGACCAGTGCCAGAGATACAGGGTTACAGAGTAGTATAATCCCAAATGCCATGCAGAAGAATAACATGTGAACAGACACAAAGCAGAAAACACTGACATGTAAAATACTCTGAATAAATTAGGATTACTAATTTAGTTGGAAATATAAAAGGGAAAGATGAGGGTTTGTGGGATACTGGCACCCATGGGAACATGATTTTCTATGGATATGCCTCAAAAGTTTGGAGAGTAAAGAAACGGTGTCAGACTGTGGGTGGCCATAAATATATCAAAAAAATTATAAAGGGAAATCTTATTTTAATTAAGCACCATGGCTACTGAGCTGGCAATTAATTGTTCCCAACTGGGCTTGGCACTAGATCAATAGCTACAATGTTCCTGAAATTTTAAACACAGTACAGTAAAGAACAGCAAGTACTATGACTGTATCAAAATTGAGTTTGCTAAGAGTGTGGAATATGTTTGTTCTTCATCAGTCCAGCACT
This sequence comes from Motacilla alba alba, assembly GCF_015832195.1. Lineage (NCBI taxonomy): Eukaryota > Metazoa > Chordata > Aves > Passeriformes > Motacillidae > Motacilla > Motacilla alba. The sequence continues at coordinate 115,016,993 of NC_052017.1, forward strand.
TGTGGACATCATTACATTCTGATAATTTAGACAGACTGAAAAGGAAAGAGAAGTGTCTCCCCAGAAACAGTCCCTAGTGTGGCAGGGACTGGACATGGTTAATGAAAATTAAACAGGAATATTTTGGACAAATGCTACTGCTCTCCGACTCAAGAAGAGAAAATTAAACATAATAACCTGGAGATTTTGAATATCATACGGTTGTTACTTTAAAAAGGCAATACTGCTGGCAAATTTACAGATATGAAATTGTACTGGACACTCAGCATATATAGCTTGAATTTATCGGGAAAAAGTAAGAATTTGTGTCTTGGATTACCAACACAGAGAATAGTTGCTTTGAAGATGAAGACTTATTGGAGATGTATGGGAAAATACCTTGGAAAATAGTCAAAGGGGAGTACTCGAACATTTTTGAAGGTTTAAAATGCATCCCTAGTCTACATGTAAGAAATATGACCAGTAGCCTGTAGAGAAGACTTAATAATGTCTTATCTAATATATGAAATTATCAAGGAAAACAAAAAAGAATGATAAAGTATACCAAAATCAGACTCTCAGAAGCTGCAGAAAAACATAATGGTATGCAATAGATGCCTCAAATATAGGCCTTTCAGCTGGCAAATCTTGCTTCTCATCCTTAGACCCAGAAAAAGCCTATGATTAAGGGTTAATAGTTAAACAAAACACCACCATCTTTAGGCACAAAAGTCCTGTTTGGCTGAGTAAATACACATGAAGATTCTAACAGTGGGTAAAAATATCATGCAAACCATCAGGTTGAGATACATATTTCAGTGTGAAACAGCTTTATTATTGTCCTATCCATAACTGATGATTATGAGGTACACGTCAGAAAAATGTTACAGCCATCATAAGAACATCTGGAACTTGGTGATTCTTCAAAGAAATCCCTGCTTAACAGAAACTGGCCTGAAATCCACCCTTATGTAAGGGATTTGAGGTTCATTGGCATAGTATTGATGCAAGAGGTTAAAGTTGCTAACATGCTTGCATTGCCACTGTTATGACGATATCTGAGTTTTCTATAATTCTGACAATATTTGAGAAAGTGTGCAAGAAAGTGCTAACCATAATTTTTACCAAGGAAACAACAAATCTGTTAGAATAGTAAATTCAAGTCACAAGCACTGTCCCAGGTCTTAAAACAACTTTCCATGATATGGCCTAAGTGAATTTAAACTCTCTATCCTATAAATATAAGTCCACTTTTAAGTGAAGTTTTGGAGAAAGAGAGGCTAGCAATTATAAGCTTCTTTGCTGTTTTTACATTATTTAACCAGAAGATATGACTGGGGGCATGGTAAGAGTGATTTTGACACTTCTTTCCATATAATAAAAGTAGATTTTGTAATGTAGCCCTCTCAATGAGCATAGAATATTGCAAAAGAAACACTTACTTCAATAACCTATGCTAGCCTAAATTGTTCATTTTGACAGTGACTCAAGAAAGTGATAGTTCAGCCATGACTGCTGACCTTCCTCAAGGTTTCTTCTAAGTAAGTCAAAGTAAACTCTCCAAATATCCAGAAGAAATACAATGTCAAAACAGTGTGCTTCAGAATAACTGTCAACATGTATGACTTAATTAAATTAACCTGCACAAAGCTTAAACGTTGTTCTGAGATGCATAACAGTCCTTGTATTTATAAAGGGAACTGCGCCAAAATAACCTTGATAATTTCTATGGACTTGGGAAGGATGACACAAACATACAGCTCCTTAAAATTAGTGGTCAGCAGTCAACGTTGGTCCGTGGAAACAATGAAAAGCCAATACTCTGTTAAATGAAATATCAATTATTTCGGCTTAAGATTTCCTATCTGAGGCATTGTCAATATTAACTGTAAATCATGGTTTCGAGAAAGCAAATCTGTGTTTGGAAGTACCAAATCACCATAATTATTTAATTGTAGTGGTGTTGGGGACATTGTTAATGGTTATCTCAGAATTTCTTTTTGCTATTAGCAAAGCATCCAAAGACTGAAATGGCAGCTGGTAGGAAACAACTGCAGTGAAGTTGGGTTTTAAAAGTCAATCATGTTATTCCAATCACTTTCACTGGCAATAAAATAATTACAGTAAAGCAGGAATAATCTCCACAGAAGACTAAATGATGGGGGTTACTATAGCTGCTATTTACAGAGACAAAGTCTTAAAAGATTTTATGTAGCTGTTATTCACATATATAATCCTCTCAAACATTCAGGCTTCCTGAATGGTGTTGGAGTTGCAATGTTTATCCCTGAGTCAGTTATATAAATCTAAACTATCTATTTCTTGTCTCTTAATTCAAATCCCTAGCAGTATAACTATGGGAATATATGTGTGCTTCAATACACATTTTTAAATTATTTAACTGGAAAAGAAGATACTGCAAATTGAAAAAACAAGACATAGAGGGAGCAGTTAGTTGGGAGACAGACATCACTCTTCAGTATATGCAAAGACAGGCCTGTTTTTTCCTTTGATGTTCACAAATAGGCTTATTGCCATTTAAACTCTCATGAATTCCTCCTTCCCAACTCCAGGATCACTTAACATGCCAGGAAAAGCACATGAGCCAAAATGCGTCTTCAGGGAGGTGTTATGCTGCCCTGAACACTTGACTGTTCCAGCACTTAGAATTTATGGTTCTGTCATTACAGAAGACATATAAACCTTCAGGATCAGTGAAGTCTTGAGGGTATGTTCAGTCCATTTTAAAAAAAAGGAGCTATTAGTAAATTTTAAGTAGTTTTTTATCCTCTGTTTCTCAATGGAGGCTGCTATATGCAAACTACTCCACAGCCTATTCTTAACCTTCCTGGAGTAACTGCGGCTCTAGGAAACATTTGCATGCTGCCACAATCCATGTGGTTAAAGGAGCTAAATTATTCAGTGAAGTGTCTTTTCCATATTCAAAGCTTGTCAAAGCCTGCTACTTAAGAAGCAGATTCTCTAAAACAGACCTTTGCACTCTGGTTCCAGCAGCTCCTCTTTCATGTGATACTAGCAACACTCTAGAAAAAGGCTCCTTCTCGGATTTGCAATTTCTTATGACCTTAAGTGGTTCTTACAGTCTCCTTACTTCCCTATTTTTCATTTCTCATTCATATCAAAAAGTATTGTACCAGGCTTCCATTCCTCTTCCAGAGTTCTGTCTTGAGGAAAAAAGACTGAGAAGCTCTCACTAACCTTGTTCCACTGCTGGAGGAGGGCTTTGGAGAGCTCACTCCCCCTTTAATCCAATGCTTCCATAAATTAGCCTTCTCTGATGAGGGATTATGTTTGCCCTTGTACCTCCTTCCTTTCAGCAATGGATCCCTAGTCAAAGTCAGATATAAAGATCATTATTGTCTGGTGAAGAATTTAAACAGCTCTACTCAAGTCTAAAATCTGGTTTTGCTTCAGCATCTGGGGAAATTTGCCAGGGGCTTACCTGATTTACTTTGACAGATTTAGATACTTAGTCAGTAGTCTAAGTTCAAGACACGCTAAATACACTCTGAGCCATATTCATCGCTTGCAACTGAAATCTGAAGCTGATGAGAATCTTGGGCTGATGTTACCCAGTTACTTTTTAAGGCGTTTAATTCACAATGTGCACCTTGGTCTCCTCCATGTACTCTCTGTGATGCTAAGTTTATCTTTACTGCAGTACTTATTATTTGCTCCATGAAGAGGCAGCAGTTCGTAAAAATTATTGTACAAATATTACATGCTACAAAAAGTACTGAAAGTACCTGTTATTTAATAGTTTGAAAATTAGACTCAGGATTAATGGAAACACAAAAAACTGGGTATTTTCAAAAGAATGGGAGAAGGAATATATACATTTTTCTGACAGAAGATTTTTCCCATAAATAAAGATAATAAACATGAAAAAGTTGTCATGGATTCTTAATTGCAAACAGCTGCATTTATATATATATATATTTACTATATATATTTACTATATATATATTTACTATATATATTTACTATATATATATTTACACAAAACAGGTTGCGTAGAGGAGCTGTGTGTAATTACTTTAAGGTTCAGCAAAGTACTTTTTCTTGCTGGTCAGTTTGTCACTTCAAGTCTATTTTTCTCTAAAACTCAGCTAGATCATACACATTACTAAGCATCAGCTAGACATGTGATTCTCTTTTGCAGAAAAGGCAGAACCCATCTTACTTATACATAAATGTATTGAATTTACTCACCTCAGAACATATGGTCAAATATCTGCTTACTGCAAGTCTGCTAATTAAACCTATTTGATCTATATCTGAGGTGTAGGATAAAATGTTCGCCTGTTTAAGACATTCACAAACTTAGAGCTTGTAAAGTTGAACTACTGAACTATTCTGAACAATGAGACAGAAACATGTTCTAAACTGACTTACATAAAATAAATATTTCCCATTGTTATTACAGAAAAATTTTAATCTAAGAAAGTACACGCAGGAAAAAATCTTCATAATTTTTTCATAGTTTAAATGAAAATTCCTGACAGAAAAATCAACTTATTAAGATGAAATGTGAAAGAAGGAGACACAGAATGAATGGAATATTCAGTAAGCTATTCAGTTAATGTTCAAAAAGATCCCAATTACACTTTTTTTCCCAATAAAAGTAGAACAAGAAGCAGGCTTAATTCAGACAAATTAGGCAATAATTTACTGGGAAATGGTAATAAGACTGTGAATATCTGTGTAGCCCCTTTGTTTTGGAAACTGGCCCATTTGTATAATTGATCTGTAGTCATCTTTCTTTTTCTTCTCTTCTTCCTTTCAGTGTCTAGTGTAATCAACATATTTTTTCCAAAGCAGTTGTTTTTATTTTAAACATTACATTATACTACTTAAACTGAGCATTGCATCACTTTCTCCATTTACATTTGCCATAAATATGATCATTGTCCTAAGCTTTTCTGTGCATTTTCTCTGCTTCACCAGACATTATACTAGAGGAACTATACATTTTCATTGTTTTCAATTGAGGCAACAGTTTTAATACCTTGATTTGAGTCATCAGGATACAAATATCTTGATTTCTACTTAGTCTAAGTCACATGAATTAGGTTAGTGCTGCCATACCTTTCTGGGGAAGTTGGCTGTTTCATTCTTTTCTGTGCCAACACAAATTGCATTCCCAAGACATGGCAGAATTTTATTGCATCCCTTCAGCATGGTAAGTCTGATGCAACATGGCAGCACCCCATTTACTGAGTAGATAAAAACCAATTAATTCTGTGTTACACATGAGAGAGGATGAGAGGATGGCTATGGCCTGACTGCTACTGCCGAAAGAATTTATCAAGTATGGCCACGGTCACTCTTTTTGTCAGGGACAGCTCTGCTTTTCCCCTTCATGTGGCTGGGTTCATGTGCATGGCAAGAAAAACTATGGAAATTTTCCACATAACTGCTGATTATGGAAAAAATAATTTAAGCTCTTGACTGTATACCCCTACTGGCTCTGTAAAAAAAAAAAAACCTATACAAGGAGTACTAGGAGTAGGCTCCCAATCCCTACAGGACATAAGGCAGCATGCTGAGTCCATTGTTTTATGGCCTTAGCCAGTTGTTAAATGGCTGGTTTCCTAAAAGGAGGATGTTTGGGGTTTATTTCTGAAACACTAGCTTACTTTTCATAATCTGTAGACTACTCTGTGCTCATACTTCCTAAAGTACTATATACTGTGCATTTCTTCCCTACAGCACCAAGAAGTTCTGTAAAAGACTGGTCATTGTACCTTTTGAAAACATTGGAAGAAAATACCATGACTGAAATTGTTACCCAGAAAGCTATTTTGTCCATTTTCATGTAATTTTTGATTACAGAACAGAAATTAAAGTAATTCTGAAGAAAATAGGATCAAGACACATAGCAAGAAAAAAAAAAGTAAAAAGGGGTAAGCCTTTGAGGACTGTCAACATACCACAGGACAAGATTTGTGGTGATGAGGGCTTGGCACTGCAACCATTTTCTATGCTAAGAATTATGATGACATGAAGGTTGTGATAACTAAACAAGCTCAACTGTTAAAAAAGATGGAATTACAGTGGCTATTGATGTAATGTGAGTTTAAGTTTTAGCAGACAAGAGCTTCCTTAAGTAAAGACGTGGTACAACCCTTCTTTCCATTGTGAACTGGAAATAAGAATTGAAAAATCCCACTTTTAATGTGGTAAAATATAGAACTATGAAAGCGACGTCTGCCAAAGAGAAATAAGATGAAAATCAACTCTGCCTTGAAGCCAGGAATACTCTTTTTCTGCTGCAGTTTTTGCCATGAAATATAAGAAGAATACTTGACATCCAAAATTTCCTACTCCTTTACATCTCATGACCATAGCAACAAGGTGTTCCCAATAAACATGCAGGAATGAACACCTACTTGATATCTAAAATGAATGGAAGCTGATGGCTGGGGGATGGTGGGGTGTGCTCCATTGCAATTCATTCTCTTGGGGTTTTTTTCCATTCTAGGAGGTACTGTTTACCTTTCTCAAAACTGTATGAATGAATAGAGGCAACGAATTAAGAGAAAAAAGTAAATACTTGCCCACCTTCTGATCTACGGAATTAAAGCTCCCAAGGGTAAAATGGCACAACTCATGTGGGCAAAAACAGCTTTGGTGTGACCTTCACAGCCTGAAGACAAGTGAGGGATTGGGCTGAAATAACCTTAAGATGGCTGGAGTTTTAACAATAAGTAAATCAAATTAAGGAAAACACATGCAGAAGCAATGCTACCCTCTACATCAACAATGGTTGAATATCAAAGGAGCCTACACATGTATTTTAAAGTAAAACATCTTCTGATTAAAAATATTTATGATGAAATGTATTCAGGGGAATGCATAATGAAGAAGTACTTAAAAGAGAAATAACTAGTTTCATGCTATCTTGTTTTGTTACATTTTAAGCAATTTCAATAGAAACTTAAAACCTTTAACATAATTTTAGATATGGTTTATATACAAACAGTTTTGTTAGCATTACCAGAAATTGCTATTACACCTTCTAGGAAAAAAAATGTAGGGTTGATTATCTGCTAATATCTTGTTGGAAAAAGATAATTTCTGTGACACTGTGCCTAATGTATCCTCAACTCAGATCCTTTAGCAACTCTGCTGACTTCCAGAGTCTTAGACAGTTCCATACTTTCTACAGCCATCAAAAAACATCAATAGGGGTGTATGGAAAAGTAAAAAAAAAAAAAAAAAAAAAAAAGTCATTACTGGTAGAAGAGATGAAGAAAAGAAATTTAAAATTTATTTTTAACCATTAAATATATCTGACTAGAAAAGTGTAACCAAGATTGCCCACTCCTATGCTTTTTCAAGCAAACCAGTTTCCCTAAAGTTTTCTCACTTCCTGCTGTGAGTAAACAGGAAGTCTTCACGATAATTTTCACTTTTGTGACCAGTGTGGTAACTTTAGCTTCCACTTTCTCTTTCTGAAAGCATCACCAAAACAACTTTTAAAAGACATCTAAAAAAAATTAAGAAAAAAACTGTCTCTAAAGTAAAAAAATACTGAAAATTTACCTTGATGGCAGTTTAAGAAGGCTTCTGCATGGATCACTGACATTGTTTAGCACTACTACTCCATGCTTTTGTGAATCTTGTTACACAAGCATATATTTTCAAACATTCCTGAGAATAATTTTTTAAAAAATCAACATATATTTTCAGTTAGTTTTTAGGCATTTCAAGGTTATTTCAAAGATCCTATTGTTTTCCCTGTTTTTATGGAAAAAGTGTATTAAAATTTATCACATGCTGTCTTATCAAACTGTTTATTATTACATCAAGGCAGTGAAAAACAAGGTTATTTGCAAGGAAAAACAGGCTGAAATGATAACAGTGGCAAAGGCCATTAATAAATAAACAGGGATAAAGCAGAGGTCATGCAAATATTTCCAGGGGAGCAAGAACGTAAAATATGAATACAGTTGGAAACTCTAAAACTATACTTTACATTTTGTTGCACTGCCTTTCGTCTCAAGATTATATTTTGAAAACAAAAATGCTATTATAAATGAATTTTCCCAAAAATTACTTATCAATGTAATTGAACTGTAATAAGCATTCAATAATTACAGTGACTGGACAAATGTGGCATTTTATTTTCGATGTTTAGTCAAGAGCATTTAATTTAAGCTGTTAGTTAAATACTACACTATTGTAAAGGAATGTTGTTTTTTTTTCAAAAAACTAACTTCCAAACCTCTTTTTCCACCGGATCAAAAGTACCGATGTAAACTGTGCACACATCCAGCTGTTAGCTGAAACCTCAACCAAAGCTGCCTGATCTAGGACCTGCAAAATCCAAACCATGCATCACTCATAGACATGGATTTCTACTTACTCAGCTCAGAAGTTGTCTCCAGTTTACCTTTACAGGCTTAACATGTATTTAAAAATTATCTTTACAAAGGCAGATCTTGATTGAGATTTAGCTATATTTGTCTTCTTGCAGGATCTGCTCTCTATATTTATTTCCATATGAAGTGGGTCCCATTCTCAACATTTATAATAAATAAAATATACTGTATATTGCCTTGTTTCTTAAGTATAATACAAATCTAATCTTAAAATTCACAAAGAAAAATTATAGCACATACTTAATGTTCAGAAGAAGTACGTGCAGACAAATTAAATGACAGGCACCAGAAAATAACATTTCCTACTCAGCATCTGTATAGAAAATTTAAGCATACAACTGAATTATTTAAAAAATTTAAGCTAGATTGAAGTGTGGGTAGAGATAAACTTCTAGCAGCTAAATGATATTGCTGTACAAAATATAATTAAAGTGGTTGTATTCGAATGTTATGACAGAGTTCTGCTTTTGTGTACTAATTTCCATTGAAAAAATCCAGTCTAATGCTTGGCTCTGGAGAGTATGTCAAGCTTTGTATGAGTCCAAGCCTCTTCCCCAAATAGTATTTTTAGTGGTAAGGATCCTGCAAAGCCTAAGGCTTTTCTATAAGCCCCAAGTTTGTTTGCCAAGTGGAAAATTCAGGAAAAAAAACTGAGTGATACAGAATAAACAGCAAGTTATAGTTTTCCAAAGTGTATCCAGAAACTTTCCCAAATTTGCCAGAATAGAATCCTGACACAGTCATCACAGTGAAATATTTCATCATGTGATGTAAAATCATTAACAGATGAGCAGTCATGATAACATTAACAACAACAACAAAAAAAAAGTAAAGAAAAACAATCCTCTGCAATTCTTCAGTATTGAATTACCAATGCGTCTTTTCAGCTGGCTAATATTTTTTTAATAAGTGAGTCTGACTACATGGTAGCCTTCTATCAAAGTATTAATGCTTAACAAAAGAAGATATTAATTTCTCTGGAAAAGGTAAATTTAGCAGTGAGAAGTAAAAAAATGAAAATTTAAAAAATGAAAATTATTACAGCAGCTATTTGCATGCCTCTTATTAATACTTAACATGATATACGGTACACATAACTTGGAGAAAAAGCAATTTTGCATTAATCTCTAGTTGGAGGTATCTCAGATTTGTAAAAGAGTGGATAACATTCAATAAGTTAGAAACAGTGTCTTCTCCATCTCCAGCAGCAAATTAGCTTGTACTTACCATGGAATAGCATAAGCAACAAATTCTTGAAATTTTTCTTGCAAGCCTCTATCAAACACTGATTCAAAAACTATCCCTAACACTGGTGCAGTGATCATCAGTGATCCTAACCATCACAAATGACTGAAACACTGCACAGAGCAGCTTAGCAGCCTGGTTATATATCCACAGTGGAGCTGCTGGCCCAAGCTGAGCAGCCATTGAAGTCACTGGGGCACTGCCCTGCCATGTGAGTCACCTGCAAGCTGGTTACTGCCTGGCTTACCAGGCTGCCAAAGCACAAACAGGTAGGGCTGCCTCCCCTCTGAACTGAACCCACCTGTCGGCTGTCAGGCAGCTCAGCCGTGGTGTTAAAGACACCTTCCATCTCACTGGGCATTTTGCACTGTCTGTACTTTTTCCCCATCAGCAAATCTCAGTTCTACAAAACAGAATTCCCTTTTCTTACCAGATCTCCTTCAGTCACATCAGGCCAATCTGGCTTGTCTAGAAGTCTAGCAGATCGCATAATTTGGGAACTATGAGACCAAATCCCACCAGTGAGGTAAACAGAATCATGTACTCATACAATGATAAAATAATTTGGGTTGGAAAAAACCTTTAAAGACCACTGACCCCAAACCTCCCTGCAATAAGCAGGGACATCTTCAACCTAATCGGTTTGCTCAGAGTCCTCTCCAGCCAGGGATGGGACTTCTACCACCTCTCTGGGTGATCTTTTCCAGTGCTTCATCAGTCTCACACTAAAGAAATATTCTTCCACATACCTAGAATAAATCTCCCTTCTGTTAGTTTTAAATCATTACCCCTTATCCTATCACTACAGTTCTATTAAAAAGTCTGTCACCATCAAACACGCTTGAAACTTAACACCCAGGGATGTTGAGGACAGATTGTCAAGACTTGACCAACCCTCAGAATAACACCCTTGATGGCTCAATCATGTAGGAATCCCCAGTAGCACTAATGGAGACTTGGAGTGTGACATGAACAAAAAGAGGGCTCTGAAGGAAAGGTGGAGGACGTGAAAGCCCACACAGTTCTACCTCATCCTGCCAGTCACAGGGGAGGCAGCTACAGGAGAGAGCTCCTCCTGAGAGTTGATACCTGTGCACATGACTGACCTCATGGAATGAGCTTTAGCCTTCACAACAACAGGACCCTTTGGGAGCTGTGAGGATGGCTGAACAGAGGTGGGATCCAACTGATGAGATTATTTAGTTTGTTGGTGTGGCTGTGGGACCCAGGATGATTTTCCCCGAAAGCTAATGTGAAAGAATGAAAGCTTAGCCACTTCTATTTAGCAGATGACTCTGATAGTGCTAGAATAGGGGAGGGTCCACAAGCAGATTAGGAGGAGCAGAGCTGCCCCATCCCTAGCAGAGCAACCTTTACTTATACTGGATGAGATCTTATCTGCTTATGGCCTGATCTCCTGCAGCTTTGTCTCCAGTGGTTGAGGTCACACAAACCCATGCCAACAGCATGGGTTCAGAATGCCAGCTGAAGGGCTTAGCTACTGAGGGAGCACTTGAGAAGACTCGTTTTAGTGTGAATTCTTTATTGGGTTTGACAGCTGACCCCAACTGCAGCCCTTCCTTCAGCTGAGGTACCCTGCTCCATCCAGATGCCAAATTTCATGACCATTATTAGGGCAGGAAACAAGAGACACACAGGGATATATGAAAACAGAAGCTTAACTTTCATAGGAAGCAAGGCAAAAACCTGCTTCTCTGAGAAAACTCATTCTGGCTAGGAGTTGTTTATTAACAAAAATGTATATCAAAACTACTTGCAAATAAAATAAGAGAAATGGCTCTTTTCAGTGAGGAGAATGCTTTTAAACTAGGAGAAAATTTCACTTGTCACTTCTCAATGTTCTGTCCTGTCCATGCAAGACCTATTCAATATTGTCATGAACAGCCTGGGTAACAAAATGGCAGAGAAAATATGAAAAGAGACAAAAATCAAATATTTTTGCTAAACTGAGTGACCATGATCAAAATTATTGAAATTTAGCAAGGGGAAAAACAGTGCTAATAGGGAAATACCAAATGTATGGATACATTTGAGTAATAACTGTCTAGAATAGAGATCTAGTATCAAAAATTGAATTCAGATGTTGTTGATTAAAAAAAAAACAAAAACGCAAACACGTTCAGAGAGGGGTAAGACTGGAGATACTCCCTTGCCAGTTTTGAGGCGATGAAGCTGGTTAGAGACACATGAGAACTGCTGGTTTTGGCTCTACACTTAATAAACAGTGTTGAGAAATTAAAGTACAGAGGAGAAAAAATAAACAGGAGGCAAACATCTGACAAGTGCTCAGAATTTTTCATGTGGAAAAGGTAGGTATGTTTAGAATATATAAAGGAGCTCTTTCCACTTTCTAGTGTTGTTTGGAGAGCGGTGGCGTTGCACATCCACAGTAGACAGGATTTTTGTTTTTTTAAAAAAAGCTTCATTTTGGGTTTCAGGTCATGAAATATGACAACAAGATTTGTCACAAGAAGCTTTATTGAAGGTTTTTACAAGTTGGATGCACACTTGTTAGAAGCCATGTAGGTCAATGTTGTCCAAGCTGTTGACCACAAATAAAAACCTCTCTAAAGTTAAAAGACAGACAACTTTTACTCCCATTCTACCAGACAGCCAGAAGGGGAGTAAAATGTCAGTTTATATGAAGAATGTGCAATGGCTCTTGAACAGTACTCCCAGCTCACAAACAGCTGAGCTGAAGGGAATCCCAAAGCATCATCACCATGATCTGACTGGAGTGTCCTGCTACATTTACCCTTGCCAGGCATCTGGTGCAGCCTCAATATGGATGTGATATGTGAGCCACGCTGCCTTTGACTGCTCCAGGTCCGAAGGTCAGGGTACACCAGACGCTTCATGAAGCAGCTGAGACTATGGAAGACCTTGAAGCCTATTCCAGCTCACCAATCCCATGTGAACTGTAATAAAAAGTCCTAAACGCCAGCTGTGAATTCACGTTACTCCCCTGGCTCACTGCTTTCTGTTCAGTGAGGAAAGACAGAAACAGAATGGGAAAAAACCCTTTCAGGCCAGAACTCATGTGATGAAGATAAACTTATACCAAACAGCTCATTGCTGGCTATTCTCAGAAGGCTTATGCTTTGGGCCTCTCAGTTTAGGAAGGACATTGAGGTGCTGGAGCTGGTCCAAGGAAGGGCAACGCATCTGGACTACCAGCCCCATGAGGAGCGGCTGAGGGAGCTGCCTGGACAAAAAAAGAGGCTCAGGGCTGACATGACTCTTTACAACTCCCTTGAAGGAGGTTACAACCAGGTGAGGGTCGGCCGCCTCTCCCAGGCGACCAGCGACAGTACGACAGGACATAGCGTCAAGCTGTGCCAGGGGAGATTTAGGTTGGAGATTAGGAAGAACTTTTTCCGGGAAAGGGTGCTTAGACATTGGGATGGGCTGCCAAGGTGGAGTCACCGTCCCTGGTAACGAAGGATGGATATGGCACTCAGTGCCCCGGTCTAGCTGACATGGTGGTGTTTGGTCACGGGTAAGCCTCGATGACCCCAGAGATCTTTCCCAGCCTGACGGTTCTGGACTGAGGGACAGCAGCTCCCCCAAGCCCGGAGCCGCCGCCGCCCTCAGTCCCGCGGGGCGGGGGCCCAGGCTCCGCCCCGCGCGCGGCGGGAGGCGGCCTCGCGCCTCAGCATTTCCGGGTCGGAGGCGGAGCGGCGTGAGGGGGCGGGCGCTGACGTCGCCGGAGGGTCCGGGGGCCGCTCGGCGCCTGTTTATTGTTCTCGCCGCCGCCACCGCGTTCTGGCTTTCCTGGCGCCTGCGGGGCCGCGGTGGGAGGGAGCGAGGGAGGGCGGACAGCAGGACCGGGCGAGCAGAGCCCCTCCGCCAGCGGCGGCGCGGGGGCGGAGGTAGGAGGGAGCGAGCGGGCGGAGGCGCCGCCCGGGGGCCGTTAACCCGTTTCCGCCTCTCCGCAGCGCGAGCCCGGGCGGCGAGCGCGCGCGTCACGCCGGAGCGAAAGCGGGACAGCCCGGGAGCGGCAGCCCGGGAGCGGCCATGGCCTACGCGTACCTCTTCAAGTACATCATCATCGGAGACACAGGTGGGTGAGCCCGGCCTGGCCCGGGCCGGAGCGGGGCGGGAGACGGAGAGGAAGGCCCGGCTCCCCGCGCCCATTTCCGCAGTGTTGGCAGTGCCGCCGACGTGGTGGCTCCGCGCGAGGAAGAGGCGGTGTCTCCCCCCCGCCTCTGCGCCGGGCCCCGCCCGCGGCCTCGGCCTTGTCTCCCGACGGCCTTGGGCCGCTGGCAGCCGCCTCCGGGCCTGGCTGACGGGCCGCGGGCAGCTCGGGCTGTGTCACGGCCTTGGCTGCGGCGGCAGAGCGGGCCAGCCGAGAGGCAGAAGGCGCTGTCACAACGAAACCTAGAGCTGGGTAGTGCCCGTGGTTTGCAGCCTTGTGGTAGCGAGGCCACACTCCTCCCCGCAGTTTTGTGATGAGTTTTTGTCTCATTGCTGCGAGTTACCTTCAGCTTAGGCTGCAAGGATGCTCTTTGCAGTCTCGGCTGGAGCTGCTGTAACAAACTGTGTGAAGACACACTGTCAAAGGAGACTTAAAAGCCCTGGCTCTTCCAGTCTAATTTAAAGGGACCTGTTTTTTATGTGTATGTACGTACACACGCCACTGCTTTTCCAGATGTTTCTTGTCACTTTTTAAAAACATATTGAATGATAGAATGTCAAGGGGTTGGGCTGGGGCTTAAAGATGATATAATCACAACTCCCCCCTGGTCTGGGCAGGGACACCTCCCACTAGACCACATTGCTCAAGGCCCCATCCAACCTAGCCTTGAACATTTCTCAAAAACTTAGTCCATTCTACTTGTAACTGGCTGCTGTGCGACAAATAATGCTTACAAATGCTGTTGGCATAGCCACATGCTGAGAGGAATTGCTGCTTGAAGCCTCTTTGCCAATATGTTTTATGTTCTTCGGCCTAGTATGGATGGGAGTAGCATACTTTGATCAAACTGTTGTCAGGACAAGGTAGCTAACTTAGTTAACTGTTGTGCCTGTGTATTGTGTGTTTTCCTTGTTGTTTTCCTCATACCTGTCTAAATGCCTTCTTTAATAAGTTTGATGACACACCTGGTTTTTTAGGTGCTATTTTAAGGGTGCCTTTATACTTCATACCTATGAACTAAATTATCTGTTGGTGGAGTATAATTATACATTGTAGTTGCATTACACATGTGGTTGTTAAATGCACTGGGTGCAACTACTGTGTGACTCTTATCTGCTTTTTAAATGTACATTTAAACTCTGAAAGCTTTTTTAGGCTTCTGCAGCAGCAGCTGTGGTACAGGTGAATCGTTAGAAATATATCACAGCTATAATGACCATGTTGGAAGCCTTAGGCTGTAGATGATAACTGAAAATTCTGATTTTTGTGGAGTGTTTACTTGAGTGACAGCTCATCAGGACAGGACAGGAGCACAGGATATTACCTGTGCAAATTCAGAAGTAAGAAGAGGTTTGTCAGGCTGGGGTGATGCAAGATGGTAGTGCACAGTTCAGAATGACAGTTCAGAGCAGGTGCATCTCTAAAAACTGTAGTCACTAAAGTGCTAGACAGCAGCTTACAGTTGCTTTGGTATATTGATTGTGTACTGATTAAATTTTAACAAAGAAGTATTCTCAGTGTAATGGTCTGTGCTGCACTCTTGAATTTGAGTTGCTTGAAATGTGAAATACAGAATGGATGTGTCATTTCTGAAGTTGTTGCAGCTGCTTAAGAGCCAAATATCAGAAGAGTAACATAAAAGAAACAGAGGAAAACAGCTCACAGATTTGCTGTTGGCTTTTTGGTTAGTTTTTTTTTTAATTCTTGTGGCTTGTGTTCTTGAGTTGCTACAGGAAGCTAATTAAAAGTACTGCAATGATTATTTTTGAAGTGAATTGAATATATCAATACTGGTAAGTTGGTTTTGTTTTTATTTAGATCTCCTGTGAGCCTTTTATGTATTCTGATAGAGCTAATACTGAACAGCCAATTTATGTTGTGCACAGTTGCCAAGATGGTGGTGGCAGTCTAGTTATTACTGCTCTTCCTCAGATGAAGGCATTTGAACTCAAAGTTCTGACAATGGAAATTAAGAGTGGATGGTGTCTGTCCTCTTCAGTTCCCATGGTGGCTTCCCACAACGTTCCAGCCAGTGAAGATATGGCCTTGCAGACCATGTAGATTTCACAGCAATCAAGAAATTTGTTTCTGGTATTTGATTTAGAGTCTTTGGAAATGCCTCAGCTGCCTGGTGACTCAGCAGTTAGTTGTAAACAAACTGTAGGAGAAAACTAAGAGGCTCAGCTGAGGACTGATGTTAACATTTGGCTTCTCTTTCAGCACTAAAAAACAAAGTAGGTTGTGCGATCCATAAGCAAACCAATGAAACCTCCCTCTGGAGTTACACAAGACACCTGTATGTGCCGTCTCTGAATTGTGTTTCCACATGCTTTCATTTGCTTAAACACAGGAATTCACGATGATCTCAGTCTCTTAAAATGACAGCCACAGAGACTGACTGTGCAAGACTGTCTTGTGTTCAGCAGTTCTTGTCCCTTTGCATTCCCTGTTTCATTGGTCATTGTCATGCACTGACTTTTTCTGGTACTTCAGGCATGGTAGCTTTATGAACATGGGCTTGCTTCTAATCTGGTTCTTCACTGTGTTTTTTAATATATAAAAATGGTGTTCTGTATAATTGGAACTGGTTTAGGATCTAGTTAGTTTTCTGTTATGGGAGAGACCTGAAATGGCATGGCTGTATTCCAGATACCAAAAAACATTGCCATAAATCTGTTTGGTTTTTACATTGTAGCAGTAAAAAGCAGTGGGACTGTAGCTGTGGAGTTCTAAGAGAAAAATATAAGTCCTATGTAATACTGACTAATTTGAGAGTTTACCCAGAAAAAAAATCCTTTGATCTGGCTATTTCCAAAGCATTCTAGGAGTTTGCAAATGAATTTAGAAACATGAGTGGTGCATGCTGCATAGGGCTGTACCTCTGAGACCTTTGCCTTTATGGTTGATGGTGTCTTTGATTTTGGTTGCCAGTAGGAGTTGGTGTCTTCATCCACTCTTGCCTATACATCTGCCTTTAGCCACCAGTTGAAGTTGAGATGGTCTTTGATCTGAGCTAGGATAAGTACTGCTGGCATATAAGAATTGTCTGTTTGTGCAGTTGGTGACTGAGTCTGTCATTTTTTTCTTTTAGGTCTTTTCCTGTATGATAGTAAAATCTTCTTTACTTACATGTTTGTTGTCAGCAATGTACCATGTGAGAATAAACTGGGAATGATAGCAAGATTTCTGCGAAGATGAGAGCTGGAATATTTTCAGGATAATAAGCATTAACCAGAATTTTCCTATATTACAGTATTCCACCAGAGAATGCTCCTGAACTGTAAGATACCTCAAGTACTAGTTTTGCAATGGTGAAATTTCTTGCCACCAACATAACTTGTCAGTTGTGGCCTATCTCAGTGTCTTTTTAGGATCAGTGTTGCTCCATTTTCCATGAGCACGTCCACCTGCTTTTCTTAAATGTGTTACTGCAGCAACTCTCTGAGCTTTTTGCGTAATGGACTTTCACTTGCCTTTCAATTTCAGCAGACAGTTGCTGCTCCTAGACC
Organism: Motacilla alba alba; assembly: GCF_015832195.1. Lineage (NCBI taxonomy): Eukaryota > Metazoa > Chordata > Aves > Passeriformes > Motacillidae > Motacilla > Motacilla alba. The sequence goes on from NC_052017.1 coordinate 115,034,293, forward strand.
AAGAGTGTCTCTAAGTTATTCTTATTAGGAGGTGATGATGAAAGAAAATGGTGATCTAATTCGCACTCTCTAGAGTAAAGTAAGCTGTCTAGTCAACCATTTCGCTTGTCTAGGAGACTTTCAAATGTTGAAATTAAGCAATCGAATTTACTTTCTTTTTCACTCCTCTTGGTGAAATACTTGTAGTGTCTTTGCACTTTGCTCTGGAGCAGCAGCTGTTATTAGCTAGTAATGTGTATGACTGGAGTCTTTTGCCCTTATTTTCTCTAAGTATGTAGTAGTACTTCTTGGCTAAACTGGTTTTCATCTCACCAGAGCTGGCGTTAATTTCCTGTGATAGCTTTGCTGAAAACCAGAGTACTGGTCTATACTACTTATATCTTGCTTTGAGACCCTTTCAATTATGCTTTAATCCCAAAAGAGCAGATATTAGGTGTTGTATAAGAACATCCTCTAAGCCTCTTAGAAGTTAACTAAAATTAACAAACAATATGTACATACAAATGGTTTCATGAGGCTGCTAGTGTGCCCACTTGTACTAATTCTTATCACTTTCTTTAAAAGAAACCCCAGACACCTTGCCACTCAAAAAAAAAAATCTAACCCAACCCAACCCCACCTCCAATTTCATGTAAAACTATGTTATTATGAATGGCTGGCAGTTTCTGAGTGGTTTGTGACCATGCAGAACACGAAGAAGTTTTTTTATAGACTCAAATGTAGCTTAATTTTATTTGGAAATAATTTTTACTTACTTTTAAAACATAGAGTTAGCAGTGGAGCAGTTCCATACAAATTGAAATATGGTAAAGCTGACCAGCTCCTTTAACTTTGTATGCCTGTGCTAATTGTTATGTAGAAAGGAAAAATTGACATCATTGGCTTCAAATATGGTATTGAAAATGTTTAAGTGTTGAAGCTGAATCAGCTTTAAAAGAGCCATTTTTATTACTTTTCCCAAAATTTCATAGGCAGCATGAAGGATTTTAGAGGTTGTTTTTCTTCTGTTCTCATCCATGCTTACATGTGTATGTGAACTCCCTTTGCTCTGTATGTGACACTTGGAAATGTTTTTGTTTGTCCTTCCAATAAATTTAAATAAAGCTTTCCCACTTGATGGTAGAGTTCTGACTAAGACATAACTGACTGTGAAGAATTTAAGAAAAATCTTTGCTTTAGGTTCATGTCTTGTTATGCCTAGGCCCATGAGAAGGTAATACTGCACTTTCCAGAGTTTGATAAAGCTGCTGTGGTTGGAAAGGGAGGAGAGAGGGAATGAATTGCAGCCTGTGATAAGAAAAGGGCTTATGAAACATCTGGAAGCTCTGCAGACTACTGGAAAGAGCCAAAAGTATCTTATAAACCAGGTTCAAGGTATCTATCCTGTGACATTTGTAATGTGTAATTACCTGGTTAAAATCATAGTTAGTTTTAAAATCTAGGTTCTTACATCTATCATCTAGATAATAACCTATTTTTATATATTTTATATATATATATATAATCATATACGTAATCTTGCCCATTATTTGAAACTGTATTACCCTATCTTTAAGATTTTTGATTGTTTTTCTAAAGGAAGTTAAGAAAGCAAGAAAAGCTTGTTTCAGCTCAGTTGTTATAGTGGCACTGGTTTCATGGACATCCAAGCTGACATAGTTGGTTACATGTGAAAGAAGGGGTTCTTGCTCCCCTTACCTTGTGGTGACTTTGATAGTCTGCCATGATCTGGATCCATCCACTAATGCAGTAGAAAACTACCTTCTTTTTAGGTTAGCTTTTCACTTAGTGGCTGAACCAGGTAATTTGGCCTCGTGGTTGTGCTTTCCACAGTCTGGAGTACTTTCAAGGAAGGAAGCTGGATCTAGGAAGATTAGTGAGAGCAAGATATCAAAGGGAAGTAAGTCTTCATCTCTGTTTGTGGTGGACTGATTGATCACCATCAAGTACAAGAAAATCAGTTTTGTGAGACTGTTGAATTAATCCAGGGTTTATCTGCTGTCAAAACGAGTAGACCTTGTTACCGCTCCTTGTCTCTGCTGCTTCTCTCTCTGCTGCTTCTTAGCTCTCAGCGCCACTGCTTGTGTGATCCTTCAGAGAGCCAGCTCAGCTCACATAGATGATTTGAAAAACAAAACTCAACAAATAGTAGGTATGCCTAAAAGTGCAAGAGCCCTTCTGGGTAAGGAGGTGGAGCTGTGTGGGAAGGAGTGAGCCTACTCACCAGAGACAGCAGGCGGATTAACATGGGAGATTTTTCTTTAGCATCCAGTTTTTATTCCACAGTTGAGAGGACTACTACTGCAGTTCTTTTCCTCTGTCACCTGTCTGGGGTTATAGTGATGCTTAGGTGGACAAGTAAGGAAACTCTTAACCTCCCCCACCCTCTTTTTTGACATGTTTTTAGTTTTGAACGAGGTCAGCTTTTCAAGGCAAACATCAGTGGTAGGAACACTGATGAGTTTTGTCTAGAGGTAAGAAAAGCCTGGAAGTTTTGCTCATATTCAGTAGTACAGACCTGACTCTGCAGCCAGTAACTGAACTTTCTTTGCTCTATTCACGGCGAATCAAGAGGGGGAGGAGGAAGCAAGTCAGCTCTCTTAGCCAAAGACTTGCTCAGCTGTATCAACACCTGTGCTGTGCTGCTCTAAGTGCTATGAGTGCAGCCTGTTACTGAAAAGAATAACTATTCCCTTTGCTGTGTTTTCCATAGCCCTAGTTGGTGTTTTGGATGAGCGTAGTGCTTTGCTGGATCCGTTTCTTGGTGTAGCTTGTTGTATATGAGTTAGAAGGGGGGTTTTACTGCATTGAAGCTGAGCCAAAGTGGACAACAGCAAAGTTCTGACAACGCCTTGTCTAAGGAAACTGACTGCAGAGTTGCGCCCAGATTAAGAGGAAGCTGTTACGGGAGGTAGAGGAATTTAGAGAATCAACTCAGTCTGCTGGTTCAGAATTTAGAGCTGGAGGGTAAAATTACTGTAGCACAAGTTCTACTCCCATCATTGAGTGCTAAGAAGCAATGAAGGGATCCTAAAACAGGCACTTGCAAAGAAGCAAGCTGCCTTCCCTCTGAGCTTGTAATCCATTGTTTTCATTTGTTCCTAAGCAAAAGCTTTTGTTTACTGTGGTTGTTAAAGTGTATCCAAGCTCTCTCATATAAAAACACCGGATTTTTTTTTTTCTGGGGTGGTTTATCTGAAGCTGTAATAAAATAATTGTGGCACTAAAATGGAGAATGGGTTAATAATCTATTCCTTTTGCATTCTGCAATTGACTATCATCAAGATGTTCTCAGCTACTTCTCGCAGTGTCTGCCTCATTTCAGGTGTAGGATTTACAGTGCTAAGTGAACAAGATACCTGGTAAGCAGCACGCTGTTCTTTAGAGTTAACTGGTGTAGTTCCTTTAAGCCACCTGCATGCCATAGAATTAGCTGCCTGCAGCTGTTGGCTGATGTTTGCAGCATCTGTTTATGTCACAAGGTGGTAAGCTACTCAGGCATTCATGTACAGCTCCTGTCTCTGATACATATTCCTGTCTATGATAGGGGAGTTAGCTCAAGCCCTGGAAGTGATTTGGGCTACAAACTATTTTCATAAGAACTTTTGTGATGCAAAATATCTTGTGCAATGTCTTAAAACCATAAAATTTGAATGAAACCTCTATTTCAGTCAACAGCAGTATGAAACTTAGGGACTTTCAGATGGGGTTTTTGTTGGAAGGTTCTGAACCAGCAGGAATGGCATTAAAGAGAAACTAGTTATTTCTTCTGTTTCTCTGTGTGAGCCCATCAGTCTGCAGTCTGCTCCTAATAGGACTGCTATGGAGGAGTGACTCGAGGTGTCGTCATCTTGTGCCAGTCTGAGACAGGGCTTGCATCAAAGGGGCTGTGCTTGTCTGTCATCTTCACTCTGCTGAGACTGGTGTTTGTATACTCAACTCAACCGACTCGGACCCCAACCTTAGAAGGAGAAGAAATATCAGATTGCCACTTTAGAACTAGTGCTGGAATACCTAATAAAATGTCATTTTGTTGATTAAATTTTGAAATACTGTTCCAACATTTGTAAGATTTGTGCAATATTGGGTTGGTTTAAGGTTTTGCAAAGTGAAATCACTTTGCAAGGTTAATGGCAAAAGCTATTTCTGGTGTGTCTTGAAAGTTTTTTTTTAAGTGAGGTGGTGATTATATTCTCCAGTGGGGCAGTTTTATTTAATTGGGGATATAAAAGTTATATGTGTATATAAACAGTGTTCACAGAATCACCTGGGTTGAAAAAGACCTTTGAGATCATTAAGTCCAGCCTATGACCTAAACTAACACCTCCTCATCAACTAAACCATGGCACTCACTGAGTGCTGCATCCAGTCTTTTTTTCAGCACATCCAGGGATAGTGACTCCACCACCTCCCTGGGCAGACAATTCCATTGCCCAATCACTCAGTGAAGAATTTTTTTCAGATGTCTAACCTAAACTTCCCCTGATGCAGCTTAGGACTGTGTCCTCTCATTCTGTCAGTGGTTGCCTAGAGAAAGAAACCAACCCCCACCTGACTACAACCACCTTTCAGGGAGTTGTAGAGGGTGATAAGCTCTCCCCTAAGCTTCCTATTTCCAGGCTAAACACCCCAGCTCCCTCAGTCATTCCTCTCAGGGTTTGTGTTCCAAGCCCCTCACCAGCCTTGTTGCCCTGCTCTGGACATGCTCAAGCCTCTCAACGTCCTTCCTAAACTGAGGGCCCAGAACTGGACACAGCACTCAAGGTGTGGCCTCACCAGTGCCGAGTACAGGGGAAGGATGACCTCCCTGCTCCTGCTGGCCACACTATTCCTGATGCAGGCCAGGATGCCATTGGCCTTCTTGGTCGCCAGGGCACACTGCTGGCTCATGTTCAGCCGGCTCTTGACCAGTACCCCCAGGTCCCTTTCTGCCTGGACACTGTCCAGCTGCACTGTCCCCAGCCTATAATGTTGCAGGGGGTTGTTGTGGCCAAAATGCAGGACTCGGCATGTGGACTTGTTAAACTTCATCTTATTGGACACTGTGGGGGGATAGAATGGAGATAGTGTATATAAAGTAATCTTACCCCTAAGGAGTTGCAGCTGGGCTAACTATCAAAATGAGGAGAAGGCCTAACTTCAACAAGCCACAGCTGTAACTAGTAAGAACAATAGGAGCTATAAAAGAGTGGGTTGGCTTGTCAAGAGGCCATGCCTTAAAGCAGGAAGGGAACTGGAGTCAGTCGGTTACCTGGTGGGAGAGGAAGGATGTGCTCAGAGGAGCTGCTCACCAGAAAACACCGAATAGGTACGAAACTTTTGCTAAGAAAGAGATAATAGCATAAAATTCCTGTTACATATATGCATATATGACAAGAGGACTCTGCCAACTATCCAGCCATTTCAGGTCCCTTTGCAGAGTCCTCCTACCTTCCAGCAGATTGGCATATGCTTCCAGCTTAGTGTCACCTGTGGATTTACTGATTGTGGACTCATCCCTCATCCAGATGAAGATATAAAAGATATAATGAAGATATTAAACTGGACTGGCTGCAGCACTGATCTCTGGGCCACCACTAATGACTGGCTGCAGCCCCATTCACCACCGCTCTCTGGGCCCAGCCATCTAGCCTGTGCTTGACCCAGTGAAGAGAGGACATGTCAGAGCTGTAGACTACCGGATTTTCTAGGAGGATTCTGTGGGAGACAGTGTCAAAGGCCTTGCTGAAGTCCAGGTAGACAACATCCACAGCCTTTCCCACATCCACCAGGTGGGTCACCTGGTCATAGAAGGAGATCAAGTTGTTCAAGCACAACCTGCCCCTCCTAAATCCATGCTGGCTGGGTCTGATCATCTCCTGGCCATCCTGTAGGTGCTATGTGGCACTCAGGATGATCTGTTCCATAATCTTTCTGGGCACCGAGGTCAGGCTGACTGGCCTGTAGTTTCCTAGATCCTCCTTTCCAGCCCTTCCTGTGGATGGGTGTCACACTGGCCAGGTTGCAGTCATCTGGGACCTCCCAGCTGAGCTAGGACTGATGGTAAATGATGGAGAGCAGCTTCACAAGCTCATGTGCCAGCTCCCTCATCATCCTGGGATGGATCCCATCTGGTCCCATAGATCTGTGAGCATCTGGGGGGCTCAGCAGGTCTTTGACTGCTTAGTTCTGGATAATGAGGGCTATTCTGCTCCCTGTCAACATCTACCAGCCCAGGAGGACAGTTGTCCTGAGGACAGCCTGTCTTTCTGTTGAAAACTGAGGCAAAGAAGGTGTTAAGTACCTCTTCTTTTTCCTCATCTTTAGTTACAAGATTCCCTCCTGCATCTGGTAGAGAACAGAGATTGTCCTTGCCCTTCCTTTTGCCATTAGTGTATTTATAAAAATATTTTTATTATCCTTTAGAGAAGTGGCCAGATTGAGTACTGTCTAGACTTTTGCCTCTTTAATTTTTTTCCTACATGACCTAGTAATTCCCTTAAACATTTACAGAGATACCTGACCCTCCTTCCAAAAGTGATGTATCCTCTTTGTTTTCCTTAGTTCCTTCAAGAGTTCCCTACTAATCCAGGCTGGTCATTTTCCTCGTTGGCTCATCTTTCAGCACATAGGGACAGTCTGTTCCTGTGCCTTCAAGATTTCTGTTTTGAGGCATGCCTGTCCTTCCTGGACCCCTTTCTTTTTAAGGGCTGCTTCCCAAGGAACTCTCTGAATAAGTCTCTTGAATAGGCCAAAATCTGCCCTCTGGAAGTCCAGTGTGGAAGTTTTATTGATGCCCTTCCTTGTTTCACCAAATATTGAAAACTGTATAATTTCGCAATCACTGTGCTCCGCATGGCCTCCAGCCACCACATCTCCCACCAGCCCATCTCTGTTTGCAAACAGCAAATCTAGTGTAGTCCCTCCCCTGGTAGGCTTGCTCACCAGCTGTGACAAGAGCTGTTCTTTGAGTAGAATTATTAATATTAAAATTTCGTACAATTTTGTGTTCTGTCCCTACAGCTCCCATACTCTGCCTTTCTGTTTCTATTTTCCTGCAGAACTTTCCCCCACTCCTCAGCTTCTCTTATGTTAACTAATTTTTTAGGGACAGAGTCTATACCTGCTTCAAAGCTGCTTGTATTCTGACAGCTTGCCATCATAAGCCAGAAAGCTAAAGAAAAGAAATCTAGTAAGGCAGATGCTGGAAGTTTTACCTTGGACTACAGTTCCATGCCATTCTGTTATTGATCTGCTGGCTGCTGCATTTCTTTTCCCTCATTTGAACTAACTCTTAGGCTTGTTGGACCCTGCATTAAGCCATTTCTTTTTGCTTTGTCACTCCTTCTTGTCAGATTAGCATGCTAACCCAGTGGATGACTGAAATTGCTTCAGAACTCAGCTAAGCTGTGTGGAGAAATGGACAGGAGCATACTGTAGGGAAGAAAGTAGAGACAGCAGCACTAGCAACTGGCTTAAGCTTTGGAACTGCTGCCTTGTTTGGGATATTAATCTAAATGCTATCAGTTGGCCACAACTCATTTTGTGAGTTGTGCAGGTTTCCTATTTCTGTGAGATTTGGTTGAAACTGGCTACTGGTCTTAGAATTAAAGTCCAAAATAAGATAGGTGGTGATTATATTTCTGTAGGCTTTGTTTCCTCATTAAACCGTACTAAAATATTTGCTGAATTTGATACTGTCGCTATATGCTATCACTATATGCTAACCTCTGGTATGTGTATCTTTCGTTGGTAGTGTGACTCTTTTCCTTTTCTCTTCGTTTGCTGTCTTTTATTACTAAATGTGTCTCCTATGATGAGTTGCTGCTGACCTCTAGTATGTGGCTAGAATAGCTTTATCTTGCTGGGCAGATAAAGTACAGCAGGAACTTGGATGCTACAGTATAGTATGCTATGTGGTAATAGCTCAGAGTTTAAACCAAATATATTGCCGTCAAATTGTAAGGGCTGAAAAGATGAAGTTTGGCTGCACAGAACAGGAAGAATAACCCCTCCAAGTAAAAGAAGGAAAAATTAACTGTAAAAAGTAGTATATTTACAAACCTAGGTAGTTTGAGTACTCCTGCTGACTGCATTAACTTCTACTTTTTTGTGCTTTCACATAGAGAAGAAATTGCCCACTTGCTGACCAGTGTCCATGTAATGGGAAGTAGTTAGGCTGATTTCTGACACTGGTTGGTTATCTGAGGGGGTTGGTCTTGGTGTTACCTGTGTGACTGTAATGTTAACTCAGCTGCTGCCAGTTCTTCTTGGAGTGCTTTTTGGCCAGTGGGGGACCTGTGGGCAGCAGCATGTAGTGCTTGTAAGCAGCCACAGACCTGCTGTGGTTACCTCAGTGGATAAATACAGAGATAGAAGGGAGACTGATGCTATTGACAATCTAGTTAGCTTGGAAAAAAACTGGAAGTACTGAAGGAGAAGCAGATAAAGGGTTGTGAGGAGTAGCAAGCCCTGTAGTTATTGAGGAGAGAGGATGTAAAATGGTGCTTTGAAGGTCTCTTAGAAAACTTGTTTTCCACTTAGTTTTAAAGCAGAACTACTTTTTCAAAAGAATAATTAATTTTTGTTAAATTTTTGAAAATAACTGCTTTGACTATAATGTTTCTAGAACTTTAAAAGCTGTAATTAAAAAGTTTCGTACACTTCAAAGTATGAGATCTAATACCTTCAGTTCTAGTAATTAATTTTAAGTAGTGTGTAGTATTTCTTTAAATTAATTTCTATGGGTTCTTCCCAGACTTCTAAAAATATTTAACGCTTATTTCTTTTCTTTCTTTTAGGTGTTGGGAAATCATGTTTATTGTTACAGTTCACAGACAAGCGGTTTCAACCAGTCCACGATCTCACTATTGGTAGGTTCTTTCTGTGCTGCCCATTTGTAGTAGTTAAGTGGTTGGGGTACCTCAGCATGCATTTATGGTTTGTTCTGCTGCAGAAGTGCAGCATTTGTGCTGTATTAAGGTGGCAGTGAATCTCTGGCTAATGAGTATGTTTTAGCTCGTAAAGTCAGTTTGGGGATTTTTATTGGGAGGGTACAGTCTGAAACAATTAAAGTTCATGGCTTCATTATCTAAACTGTTTCTTCAGAAAAGCAGGCACTGAAGAATTGTACAAGCTTGAAATGCACTGACAGTGATGGAAGTGGCATTTTTTTGCTAGGGAACATAAAGTACCCTAGCCACAAGACCTTGAAGACAAGTTACAGATAAACTGTAGCAAAGTTACCCTTAAAGATGAATAAAAAATTTATTTGGGAAGACTAACTTTTTAATAGAGGACTGAAGTGTGAATGTATTTGCTTTTGGAAGGGATAGGGATTTTCTTTCCCAACTCTTCAACTGGATGTGGACCATTTGTGTTGGGTATGATTTGATACTGGGGGAATGAATACATGTTGACGCATTGCCTCTGATCTAACTACAGTAAATACAAACTTTTATTTATCTTTCCACACAAAATAGGAGGAACTGTGTAGTAGTAAATTCTTCTGAGGGCAGATTTAGTCTACAGATCAGTTTTGCTGTTAAGTATAACAGATGCTAGGCTCCGAGGAGGTTGCAGAACCTTTCAACTTGTTCATGTTCTTTCAAGGAACCTATCAGCTTTAATCATGAGCCTTGCGCAAAATGTATCCTAGTCTCTATTTTTAGTTTGTGCCCTGGAGTAGGTAGGCTTCCTGTGTTTGGGAGTACTGAAATAGCTGCTTGAAATATAAACAGATTTTTTTCATGTAACAGAATGTATCAGGTGGTTTGATTATGAATGTTCTTTCTCTTGACAAACCTTCCACACCTTATGTGTGCCTGTTGTATAGTTCAAATTCTTTGGCTAATGTGAGTTTTCAGATATTTGTGAGGTCTTGGCAGCAGATAGGCTGGCTGAATAAAGAGCCTGAGTACTTTCGGGAGGCATGACTTATTATCATATTTTCTTCCTTAGGCCTGCCAAATATATGACACCTTGTATATCACTCATGCATTTGGCAGCCCTGTCACCTCAGACTGATAGGCACTGGGGAACAGCTTCACCTCAGCAGGGTGGTTGTAGTGCCAGTTCTTTGCTTGGCATACAGTTAGCTGAAATCTGGGAGCAGGGCAGAAATTGAAGCTAGTAAGATGAGGCAGTGAACCTAGAAGCAACATAATGAGTGATGTAGTAATAGAGCCTGGGAAGCTGCTTGAAAAGGAGGGAAGAAGGATTTTAGCTTTTATATTTTTCATGTATTTGTAATCCTGCAATTCTTTAGTGTATAACTCTAAATTCCATATAGAGTGTTAGCTACTGTTTTCAGATTTTGATCAGACAAAACAGTTCCTCTGTGGATGTGGAAATCAAAGACACCTTACTGTCTCAGGCCCTGAAAATGTAAATAGAAGTGATTTGGGGAGGGGAGCAAACTTGGGGTAAATGAGTTCATTACCTGAAGCTGTAATTGGAAGATTAACTCCCAGTATGCAAATAGACCAAACTTACAAAAGTATGAAAACCCATGACCAGTCATCTGGTTTTGGGTATAGCCCCTGGTGGGGGGGGGGGGGGGGGGGGGGCCTTCGTCTGCCCAAACTGTATCTGAAGGTCCTTCAATAAATAAAACTGCTTTTTGTTCCCCTTGATTTTCTCTGGCCTCTGTTTTTAGGTAGTCCCTAAAGGCATCAGAAGAGGCTGGGAATGCCCACTTAACTGTGAGGCCATGTGTGTATTTTGGCCATGTTCTCCCAATTACCCAAACAGATTTGGAAAGACAGATAAATAAAGAACATGGGTTCAAAGTCATATGAATGCTGCTGTGGGGGAGATGGGGTGGGTTTAATTTAACTAATAAATGCCCCAATGGTTGTATTAAAAGTCCTGAAAATGTGTTGATTAAATAAACCATTGTAAACATTATAGCTGTTTTGCCCACTGCCTGTAGGACATGCCCTTATTATAAACATGATCAGCTTCTATTCCTTCTGTGAGAACAAGCTTGCTGTCAAACTGTTTGTGTTTTTTTCAAATTCAGTATTTTTTTCCTGGCATGTATTTTGATGAAATAAGATAAATATCCTTTCCGTTTTTATGGGGTTGTTTGCAGAAACTAAACATTTAGGATGATCGTTGAATTTAAATCAGCAGCTCTATAGTCACATTTCTAGAGCAGGTAAAACCTTCAGTGTTTACATGTGTATTAGTCCAAGGACCTTCCCCTGGCTTTGCAATAAACTTCAGGAAGTGCAGTGTCATTCACCTGCTTCCTCCTTGCTGCCTCTCCACCTCCATTCTTTCAATTTCTTTGCATACAGTTGCTGAAAATTATTTGGTTGCTGAAGAGCACAGTGGTCTTTGGCCAATGGCTTTTATTTGGCTCCAGTATCCTGTGGGGGAACTCTGCCCCTTTCCCCAAAAGTCATTCCACAGGAAGCAACACTGCACCATGAAATATTCTAAGCAAGCTCTTGAAGAGACATTTGGAATATTTCAACTCAGGGCTGCATAATTGAAAGTCTTGTGTCCATGTCTAGACAGTGACCAATTTTAATGAAACTTCAGCTAGCAGATCAGTTGGGTTTTTTTTAAATAATGGTTATAGATTAGTGGAAACTTGATAGTATTTAAATATGTTCACTATCTCTAGCCATTTGTTAGATTTTGACTGCTGCATGAATGGCCTCAATTCACACTTGATTTTGTTAATGATCTCAAAAGTGCTTTAAAAATGGTATAGAAGGCTGAATTTTTCACTGAAGAAGTTACTTTTGTTTATTTGGAACACACTTTTTTTTTTTTCCCTCAGTTATAAAACTTGATCTTTAACTAGCTAGAATTTTAGAAGGTTTGTTTTTTTTTTATAAAGACAGGTGGGTTTTAATTAATACAGTAATAAAATTTGTCATGTCAAAGATGACTTTGTGTGCTCCCTTAATAGATAATAGATTTTATTCTTAAGGAATGGTAGGTTGAATTTCTTCTAAACTGGCCCCAGCAATCCATCACTGGTAGAGTATTAAAATAACTGTGACTCTTCAATTTCCTGTTTACATTCAAAGGGGCGTGTTCCTCCCTCTAATCTAGAGCTACTAAGTGGTTTGGAAAACTTTGTTGGAAATACATCCCAGACACTTGGACAGTAACAGTTACCTTTCTTCTAGAAAGCTCTTTCAAGCTGCTGGAAAATTGGCTTAAAGCAGGTTGGGAAAGAGATTATTTTCCTATGACATTGACTGAACTTAAACTTACGTTCTTGCTTTTGTAGTACTTGACATTCTTCTTTCTGATATGTGCTAATAATGTAATGTTTTGTAAAATCTGTTCAGGTGTAGAATTTGGGGCTCGAATGATAACTATTGATGGAAAACAGATAAAGCTTCAGATATGGGATACGGTAAGTAATAGATCATAAAAATTGTTTAAACATATTGCTCCACTAACAGCTCACTTTTCCTTTAGTCTGGCAAAGCTCTCTATCATCAGCATTCATAGACTATGTACTTTGTCTTGCAGCTTTCTTTGGTTTCCGTGAAGTTAAAAATTTGCTAATATATATCCTTTTCTTGTTGTGATGTGTTGTTTGACATTTGCACTGTAACTTCCTCAAGCTTTGTCAGATTTATAAGACTGAATTCATACTGCATCACTATTAGATGAAAGTCTTCTATATTACCAAGAACTTCCATTTCTGTAAACAGTCTTTCTTTGTGCATTCATGCAAGATTTGGTAAAGACAAAATCATGTTGTGAAATTGTGACGTGTCTGCTACCTTTAATCAAGAGTTCTCTAGAGGAAATGTTTGCATTTCCAATGTAGAAGAAAACACATGGCTCACTTTTCATAGAAGACTTAAAAACACAAGTTCAAGACAGTAAATATTTCATTGAAGAAGGGACTGGTAAATGCTTTAAATTTCAAAACTCCTTCCAAAATTCACACTTTGACTTTTGAGAGGATTCAGGTTAAGAACATATCTTGGCTATTCTTGTGTTGTCAGTCTCTTTACTACAAAGCAGTCAGTGTCACTGCCTACCCTTGTGATGAAGCAGGTTTAAGATGTTCATACTGGTAGCTATATCTTTTAAATGTATTTGACTGTTCCCTAAGACAGAGTTGCCTGTTTCCTTTTCTAAAAGCATTTTAGTATATCTTTAGAAACTGACAGGTACATGATCCCTCGCCTCATGTATGTGCTTTTTTTGGTACAGCAAATCAGAGGAGGGACATACATTCATATATGTATGCCTACATATGTGCATGTGTATATAAAAATGTAAATAAATGCAATATTTCAGTGAACTTCATAGGTAAGATCTTACTTATTTTACAGGTTCTTTACTTGAAATAGCACCTAACACCTGTGCCTCATTGGAAGTTCTAAGAAAAAGGCATAGAAAGATACGGCCAGCTTACTTAAGGCTTTTTCTGCTCTGGGCATTTTTACAGTTATAATCGTGGATTGCAGACTACCAAGGTGGCTGAGTATTTTTAAGTTCAAAACACAAGTAAATCTCTGCATAAAAAAATAGGTTTATAATCAAAACCTTAGTATATAGTGTGACCATGTGACTACCTAACTATATTGGTCCTTGTTTTCTAAAATTGGGGCAGATTGTCTGTAGGCAAAAGTACTAATTTTACTACTGGCTTTGGAAGTGATTCTGTTAATCTCCTTAGATAACGAATGAACTTCAACTGTGTTTCAGTAGCTCATGCTTTTCCTGGTGCCTCTGACTCAATGGCTCTTTTCAGTCTGGTTGCATGCAAATTGTCCAGCCAAAATGGCAACCCAAGTGCTTTTGACTATAATTTAATAAACTTTATTTTAGCAGGGAGTTTTTTCTGGCCAGCTTCTTAAGTATATCATACATAAATTAAAAATATTAATTGAAAGCTTTCATACACTGAATATACTGTATGCTGATGTTGTACTTAATAATTCATAAATTGTATGCAGTGAATGACAGTATACTGGCCTTAGTTAAAAGTTTTACTGTATGCAATGTGGTTTTTAAAACACAGGATATTTCTGTTCTAATCCAGTCTTGGTTGTCAGCATATCTGAATTCCACAGTATCATTTCTGATCTTGGGTACAAAGGTGTTGAAGGAATAGCAAAAACAAGAGACATGATAAGGTAATTCTCAAGAGATATTTTACTTAGGAGTGCTAAGGTACACAAATGTCCCTAATGACTAAGGTTACTGTGTTCTATCTGCATTGAGCATTTTTTGGTTTTCTGTTTACATGAGTAACAGCTACCGGTTTTGTCTATCTCTGTATTTATTAAGCTGTAACAACTTCTGTTTGATGAGAGAAGGTTCATTTTACACCTGTTGCTAAGGAAACACATGAACTATTTATGGTTTTGGTTGGTGCTTACTGAGTCATGGCACTAGCCCTTCTCTTATTTGGTGCTAGCCTTATACATGTCCTTTAATCTATCACTGAACAGGATGCATCCTGAGCAGAGGTATAAGAAGTGGAGAACTCAATAAAATTTGATTGGATTGCTTAACAAAGAACTTGCTTGCTTAAGAGAATCAGACTCTAAAATTCAGGCTTTTCTGGCCAGATATTTCTGTGCAAAAGTGCTAGTTTTGTGTTGTCTTCAGCAGATCACTGCAGTCCCAAGGAAAGCCCTGTTGTAGTAACAGAAACACATGGAAGCTGCAGCATACCTCACTGCAGGAGTATGTTGCACCTTACAGGGACAGCTGAAGCTAACACTGTTGTGTGTCTGTGAGATCCGTTTGAGCATCCTTCTTGTATGATAACTCAAGAATATGTTATTTTTTCTTTATTCTAGTTTGGATTAGGAGCAGGTTACAGAAGTTAATTCTATTTACTGCAGTCTATTTTCCATGTGGGAGTACACAAACTGAATTCCTTTTGAATGAGGCCAGACTGGAAGATATGCTTGAGGAATGAACGTATGCCTGTTAGAAATTGTAATCCTGTAATTGGTCCTGTGAGCTGGTAGTCTAGTAAAACTAGTCCGATGCAAAGACACACCTAGACCCAGCCCCCTCCTCCCCCAAAAACCTCACAAACAAAAATGTACATTCAATTAAAGATACTCAGTGTGGCCTTTGCATTCTTAATGTTATGTGTAGCAGTCTCAGCTCTACTGCTGTTCATGTCTGCGCAAGCAAATAGTGTCCTGTTGTTCTCTCCCAGCTGCAGGCTGTTCTGGATCTCCCCAGTGCTGGGCTCTGCAAGCTTGCTGCTGTGTGTGCTGTGGCACGCCCAGGTGTTTAGCTCTGTGAGTCTTTGGGTTTCACTATTCCTTTTCAGTGTTTTTAGGTCTGTAAAGATGAGGTGTTGGACCAAATTGTTCGTTTGTGTGTCTTTAGATTTTTTTCTTCTCTTGCATCTTTAGTCTTAGTAATGGCTTCCAGTAGCTGGATGGACTGAGAAATACTTTTGTCCAAGCTGGTTTGTTGGTAATTGCCTATTATGATAAGTTAAGCAACTCTTTTGTGGAAGTGTGGTATTTGAGCTAGTGTCAGCTGCACATGTAACTTTTAGAGAACTAGAAGTGGTTTTACAGCAGCTAGTAAGGATTAAAATGACTGTTCTGGAAGCTGTTAAGCTTTTGAGTTTAAATAAGCTTTTGGTTGGTGTTTAAATAAGCTGTGTTGATAAGTTTGGTTGTCTTGTGGCAGCAGTATAACACTAAGAAATAATAAAATTGCTTCTCCTCAGAAAAAGTTCATTGTTGTAGAGAGATAACTGGGCTTGTTACCAGGCTGAGTCAGTGGCCTTGGTTTTGTTGTTGAGGGGGATGTTCTGTATTGCATTGCCTGTTACTAACAAGTCATTGTTGATGGGGAAAAATAAGCAGTAATTGAAAGAGGATATTTCTGTCAGACACTGCGCTAGGAGAGATCTGTGATGACACTAATGCTGATGTTCTCTAAATTGGGATGAATGCAAACTTTTCCTGTGTACTTGAATACTAAATTTTTTGTATCTATTTCAGCTTTATTTCATGGAAATTCATTATTTAAAAACATTAATTCATATAGCACCTTAGTCCTGCTTAGATAGACTAAATATCTGAAATAATTGGTTTTTATAAACTAATTTCAAGTAATTTCTCGATTTCTGTACAAGTGTACTTTCTAATTGAATTGATAGTGTTTTCTGGTTGTTGAGAGCTTTTATAAAAAAGCATGTTTGTAGAAGACTGGAGGCATAATTGTTAAAGGTGTATTTCCCTTTCAGATATTCTGAATATACTAATTCTTCTTGGAAATTAAGGTATTTTTCTTGTGTTTGCAATTGGTTTGGATCTATTAGAACCAAATAAAGTTCTCTTCATTCATTAAATGAATATTCATCCTCGTGTCTCTGACAATTGCTAGGATATAGGGTTCACTCCCAAGAGTTCTTTCCTGACTGTTTACTTCATGATGTTTTCTACTTGCTTTAGTAGTCAGAGCATACTCATATGTTTGTGGGCAGTTGGTGTATTCTTTTACTACATTTTTCCTAATTTGACTCTTTAACTATGGTACCTGCATGCATTTTGCTGCATCTCGTGGCCCTCTGTTACACTACTGCTGTGAAGTTGCAGGAAGTACTTAGAGAGAATCTACTTTAGTTTCTGAACCTAGTCTGGTCATCAGTCACAGAATGTGTTTGCTGCCACGTGGGAGGATTAATTTATTTCTGGATCCATGGATTGAAGGGTGAGGCAGGGAGGTCTGTTTGTTTAATAGTTATTCCTGTTGCTGTTTATTTAATATGACCATCATCTGAACTTCAGTGCCGGTAGCTTAAGCTACTCTTCACACCCATGATGTCACTTTAGGAAGCTGACGCAACTTGATATGCTTTCTAGCTTAGTGTTCATAAACCTTTGTCATGCTTAAATGTATTTGGTTATTGAAATACTATAGTATTGGCATGTTATTTTTCTGAATTGTTTTTTGATTTCTTGGTAGTTTATCCATGCTTTCTACAATGATTACAAGATTTCTGCAAGAGCTCTTGGTTAGGATAAAGCCTTAAATGGGAAGTGTATGAATCACTTTTCTGCACAGCAGAACTGTTATTTTAGTGAAGGTTGCTACTTAAAATCTAAAGGTTTCAAATACAGTTTCTTTCAAGTTTTAAGTATATTTCTGATAATGGAAGGCAAAAGCTTTATTTCTGTGTTGTGTTGGGAATTGCTTTGGCTGTCTAAGTGGCATTTATTCAACACCAGCAGAAAAAGAAGCAGATGTACAAATTGCCTGTATTTAGACATATGTACAGTTTAATCCTTGGAGACCTTTAGTCCTCTTGAAATTTCAGTTCTTACTGCATGCTGACAGGGTTATTCTCAAGCAACTTGTAACTTGGCTAAAGCCATCACATAAATTCTGAGACTTTATATATTACGATAGATTCTTCTTCATAAGCATTTTTAGTTCTGTTTTTGTTTGGGAATGTCTTTGCTGGAAACAGCAGGGGTTGTTTTGTTTTTTTACACTGCTTCTGTGTTAATTTGTCCTACATGCTAGTAAATCACCTTAAAGTTCTTTCATTTTCTGGATTGGAGACATGATTGCAAGAAAGATTAATGCATTTGTATAAACAAGTTGACATGTGACTAAGAGGCTGTTAATGTATTTATAACTTCCAAAACTATATTTGAAGGTATGTATTGCTCCTCTTTCTTTCTGGAACATTTTATTCCAGGGTTCAACTTTGTCGAGTAGTTCTCAGCTGGCAGCTGTCACAGGTGGTGTGACACTTGCGAGTTGGTTATTTCTTAGATGCCTTCTTTGTAATGTAGGAAAGTGTAAACATGTAAATAATAATTCTCAACGTGAATGAAATGTTCTGTCATCAGTTTTGAACATACCACACGTGTATGTCTGTTTTCAGAGTGAGGGAATCTAGAGCCACTAGCTAGGTGTGTTGTAGTTCTCATATTGCATGTGGATGTGTACTATAACATTCCCTACTAATGAAAAACTATTGGTCAGCTTGGATGCTGAATGCCTGCTGGGACGTTCTCAGATTACTTAGTCGTTGAAGAAACTTTACAAATTCTTCAGCATTGAGAATAGAGAATTCAGCAAAATTAATGAACTATTTTCTAGGGAGATAACCAGCATCCACAACAGTGTTTTTAACTACTTTCTTGTCATGCATTATGGCTCTTTTCATTTTTCCCTTTTCGTTATAGATTCAAAAATATGCAGTTCAGGGACTTGCAAGTAACTCTCTTTGAAAACAAAGGCTTGCCTGCGTATTTTGCAACTGATGCAATTACACCACATCCTTGGAAATGACACCAAGATTTCCTGGGGGAATAAGAAGAGTTGGAGTATTTTTTTAAATATGCCAGAGATGCTGTGTCCATGATAACAGTTGCATAGCTTAAATGTTCCTGAAAACTCTAGTACAGGTCCTAAATCTCCATGTATGTCAGTGACCTGAGGTGATTGATAATGCTTCGTGTTCTGCTTGCATTGTTATTTTCAAACTGTGTTTTGGTCTTATACTGAAGTATACTTTGAAAAGCACATGGGATACGTGTCTGTGCAGTTGAAGCAGGGATGAAGATTTTTGTACTTGCTTGAAGACCTATGACTTCTAGAACTGTCTATATAGACAAGTCTCTGCTATCAGAAAGTTTGCTCATTTCTGTGAACATTATGGTATGGATTGTAAAAGCTTACAGACTAGAAAACAGCCAGAAAAGAATGGTACTTAGCATGTAAAACATTTCTTGTTTATCAGAGGCTCACATTTTTTCATGATTAGTGAACTACTCATGTCAGACCTAGCACCTGTTTCTCTGAAGACAGAGGATGCATGTTCTAGGTTCCTGCAGGTAGCCATGTCTGAGCTGTAGTTTGTGTGTGAAGTAGCTGTGAAGTCTGGCTGTTGCCAGAAACATCCTCCATCTTCCCATTTCCACTGCCGTGTAACTCGGAGAGTGGGTATATCCTGGAATTGTCATGGAGCAAAAGCTTGTGTCACCTGTACTGGATGTAATATGGCCTTGGCAAACACCCTCTTTAACATTTGTTTCCTGACTATTGATTGCCCCTGCTCTTCCTAACACCACAGCCCCCTGCCTCCCCCACCATCTGGATGTGGAACTCGGCAATCTGCTTTGAATGATCCTGCCTGAGCCAGGGAGGTTGGAATAGGGGACCTCCGGAGGTCCCTTTCCCACCTCAACTGTTCTGTGAGAAAAAACTTTTTAATGTGGAAGAGAGATAAAAACAAGTAAGTGCTGGATTTTGCAGGAACATGAAGCGGATGGTAATAACAAAATTATACTTAAGATAAAGGTCCCTTCTCTGATATTGAAGCTGATTTTAATTTATACTGAGCTTCTATTCTGCTGCTTCTATGTGTTGCTCCTTGTAACAAGCAGCTAAACTTGGGTAGGTCCTTTTTTGTAAGACTGATAAAGTATAATTATAGTGCACTCATGGTTTTTAAAGTCAGTTTTGGCTAATAGCCTACACTTTTCTTTCAGTTTTGGCTTCTTTTGACTTTTAAAATAGCTTGTCCCCCTTGGAAAAAAATGGAAGTGGGCAGAGAAAACTGTCATATGAAGAAGTAAAGTAACAATGATTCTTAAAAAGAAAAAAAAAAAGCTGTGGAATGTATGCTGCGTGCCTAACCCTATGTTTCACCTTCTATATTGACTATATTGACCTAGATCTCATTCAGAATGATACTGTTACAGTAGCCAGTAAATATATATATATTTACATATATAAACCCTTTTATATATAAGGGGTTTCTATTATATAATACATTTTTATGTTATAGATAAAACAAACATTAGTATTGTGGAGCCTCTTTCCAGAAACTCAGTTTTCTTTTGCTTAGATTTAAAAGGGAATTGAGTTTGTGTTGTCCATTGATATATGTAAGCATAAATTCATTATTACTATGTGGAAAATGTGATCCCTTCACCAAAGGAGGTGTCATTTTTCACCCTTTCCTTAAGGAAGCAGTGATATTTAAATTTCACCATTGTCAAGTGAGACACAATTAAAATTATTACAGTAGTTTCAGTATTTATATACTGAACTTTTGTAAGTGATTCTTTTAAGAACTCACTATTCATACATTTCTCTGAGATCTGCTAGAACCTCTGACAATGTTGCTTGATCAGGATTAATTTACTCAGGGAGATGAACAATTTCACATGTCAGGATGGAATTTATGAAGGTGTAACAGGCAATCTTAATGTGTTAGGTGAAGTCCAGGTCATGTGTAATTTTAGTCAATGTATGGAAATACCCTGGTAACAGTGAGTTGTCTGTTTAGCAGGGAAATGTTTCATTTGTCTACCATCCGCTTTAGCTACTCACCACACCAAGAAAAGGTAGTAAAGCTTACTTGAATTTCTATGTAGGAAACCAGGTATTACACTAAGAAACTGTCGATTATTTGTTTTTTACTATTTTTTGGTGTATTCTACTTGTTGTCTGTGTTCTATTACCAATATTTACATGAAGGCGTACTTGGACTCTTGTCCAAGAGCATACCTGACTGTATTCTAATGGTGTTGAAACTGTTGTGTTACACTGTATTTTGTTTCCACTGGAATGGCTGAGATAAAATGCTTTCTTAAGTAGAAGTTGCTGTTTATTCAGGAAGAGAAGGATGCTTTCTGAAGACTGAACATGTCTAAACTTGTTATGCCACTGTTCTTGTTGAGTGACAGTATCTAGATCAAGTTCTCTTTGAATTTAAGAAGATGTTGTATTAAGAAAAGTACAGTAACTGTGAGAAGAAAAAGTTGTCCATATACTAATTTTGTAGGCATGCCTGAAAGGTTCCTTGTATTTGATAAATACTTCATTCTTGTGTTTGATGTTTTTAAAACAGGGCAATTTCCTATAGTTCTATAGATTAACTGCACAGAGAATTTTTTCAGCATTAGTATTTCTTAAGCATGTTTTGTGTTATCTTTGAATTATGCTAAAACATCTGTTATTGCTAAATATTAGAAGTAAATATTTCTTCTAGCAAGTGTCAAGTGCTAGATAGCTCTTCTGAAAAACATGAGCATGAAGACCTCAAGATCTGCAACCATGAATATTTATTTTTCGGGACTGTGTTCTTTTGAGCATGTTCTTTTAGGTGCTGAGATTTTTATAGAATACTTTTCTGTGAGAACTATCTAATTTATGTAGACTCTGTGAAGTTTTTCACAGTGTATATGAAGAAGACTCTTGCATCCTGTATCTGCTTTGACAAGTATTATTTATCAAGTACGGAGGAAAGTGATTAACCGTGCATCAGAGTTGTGTAAAATTGAATTCACAACCATTTTCTGTTTTTTCTTAATAAAATGATTACTGAAAGAATTCCATCTGAAGACTGTTGAAAGCTGGCTGCAGTTTATGATATAACGGATAAAATCTGCATCCTTGGCCTTCCAACAACCTTTACACCAGCAGATGGTGGGCGTAAAGATGTCATTCATCATTTATTTACAATGGACTTTATTTATTCTAGTGTCAACAGCTGCCCCAGGGAGCGGGTTATTGAATTCAAATGTGAAGCTCTGGGTTATTTGCTTCCTTTCAAATTTGTCTTCAGAGCTTAGTTGCTAGGAGTCCATTCTGTGCTCTAATAATGATTCATGTATTGTGAAGCCATTCAGTAAATTGGGTTGTCAGGGATTGCCAAAAAAGGTTTAGAGGTCTTGTTCCAATTTTTTTTTTCTTTTTTAACAGCACTGTGCTGTAGTTGGTGTCTTCTCCCTATGTGCCTTCTCTTGCTGCTGTTGGTGACTTAGTCCCAGTTGTCCCCTTTCTCATTTCCCATCCATACTCTTCCTTATCCCCATCTCTCTAAAGTAGAATTCTATGATCCTGTGATTCTAAGTTCATGGCTTTCAGGAACAAAAAATAAGTATTAGGTATGAAGTAATGAAACTTTGTGTTCTACAGGCAGGGCAGGAGTCCTTCCGTTCCATCACAAGATCATACTACAGAGGGGCCGCAGGGGCTTTGCTAGTGTATGACATTACAAGGTGAGAATACCAACTGGATTACAATGATACGTCTTTGTAGAATTATGCTATGGTGTACAGTAGTGCTAAGTGTCTCATCTAATTTGGCTTTTTGTATAGGTACTGGTAGTGTAACATTGTGTCAGGTTTCTTTAAGTGCTCTAATAAGATATAGAATATGTAACCTATATACTTGCAGTTTTCTCTGTATGGTAGTTGAGAAAGCATGCATAAAATCTCAGAAAGAATGAAATAAAATATTCTTATAAACTATTGACCATCAACCTCTGGCTTACCTTTATAGAGAAATACCTAAAAATGTTTCATTTATTCCTTTCTAGTGTTTTATTATAATGAGGGATATTTTTTCTTTAATTATAGCAGATTACTTTTACTAAAGTGCTATTCTGCAAAGGAGTGAAATAGTAAAACTTAGAAGTTTGGTTACATAAAGAATACCAGAAAACTTGTACCATTGCTGTGTTTATGAGGTTTGGAAAATACAGGTATTAATCTGATACTTTTTTAGTAGGTAGAAGTTACTAAAGTTAAATATATAGTAAATAAAGTATCTATATGCTGTTTATCTGTAAAACTATGGGTACTCTGGCTGGTTTATGAAAATGTTCAGGCTCCAAAGTCCTCCTAAATTGTGTGCCTCCTTTTGTGGGTCTTGGCTCTTGTTGTTACATTGAGCAACCACTTGTACTAGGTATTTTTCCTTTTGTTCCCTTTTTATGTTTAAATATCAGGAAGCAATGTATTCTTTCCTTTGGATTTCCAGTAAATGATTTAATAAATAAAATACAATATCTTAAAATCACGCTACAAGCATGGGATTTATTACTTAGTTTATACCTTCTGTAAAAACTGTAATGTGTCACATTCATGTACCTCACTTTACAAGATTTTACTGCTAAATTTATTATTCAGCTTTTAAACTCACATAAAAATTATCAACCATTTTCTGCTTTCAGTAAAACAAATATTACTATATGAGTGTGTGTTTATTTGTACTGTTGTTTGGCTTGGGTGAAGCTGATGGGTACTTTTAAAATTCTGTTCCCTTTTTATATGTATATAAAATTACAGATTCTTACAGCTCTAAGAATCCTCTTTACTCTTTGTAGGAAACATGTTTTCAATTACTTTTTAGGTGGAGTTCATTAACACTGCTTGTTTGCTAAATTTTTGTTTGCCCATTCTCCCTCTCACAAAGGGATTACTTGCTTTTATCCCTAGAGCATGTGCACTAATAAATGAGTTGGTTATTCGAGTAGAATAGTGGACTAACAGGGGAAATATTTCTTAAAATATTGCTTTTGATGTTCAATCTCTTCTATACTTAGGAGGGACACTTTCAACCACTTGACAACTTGGTTAGAAGATGCTCGTCAGCATTCCAATTCCAACATGGTTATAATGCTTATTGGAAACAAAAGGTAAAATTTTATTAGCTGTTATTTTTTAAGAGGGAAATATTTACCTTCTCTGTATTTCAGCTTTTGAGTTTTCTTATTTGTAGGGACTATGTTAACTTCAAATTCCCTTCTGTCACTGTGCATAGTTCTGTGGTGAGCCTAAAACCTCTCTCATTCTACTTAGACTAATATAATGTGCAGCACATGGATCAGCTATGTTGCATTCTGAATATCTATTTTAGAAATAATTTTATTCCAAGGGATTAATTGTGAACGCATGAAGCAATGGATTATAAGAGTTATTTTCCATTATGCTTTTTCGTTTCTGGAAGACCAGTTAGGAACACCTAGATGTCTCCCTTACAAAGAGAATATGATTCCTAATTTGAGGTGTTCTAAAGTGCTTTAGTTTTTTGTTAAATATCACATTAGAGAAAATGTCATTTAAAAAAAGAAAACCATAGTACTGGACTGACATCAAAAACTTCTCTGAAGTGCATACCTCAATGATCGAGACATTTCTGATTCAAAAGCCTCTTCCATATTCTGTGCCTTTTAGCTGGCATTGGGGTCATAGAATGCTTTTTCACTATTTCCTGGTAGATTCACTTACTTGGTCTTCTCATCAGCTACACTGTCTAAAATTATAAAATTATTCCCTATTGATGCTGAAACTTGGTAGTGAAAGTCTTAATAAAAACACATCAGTGAATATATTATCTATAATTCTTTGAGTTCTTGATCCAGTGAATTATAGCATCATATCTAGATTTTTTTTCTGGATGCAAAATTTTTTCAAAATATCAAAAGCATCAGTTCAGAATTTAATAATCCATTAATTATGGGCCTTTGTGTAATTGACTGGAACTTGTGTCCATACCTCAGTAATTTTTGAAGGTAAAGGTGCCAGTTGAAATAATAGTGTGTATGCATGCCCCTGAAAATTTCATGAGCAGGCACATCATTTCTTAGATACTACTGAGAAACAGTTTTGTGACAGTGAGTCTGGGTTTGCTGTTCAGGCCTGTTGAACTTTTATTTTCTCCTTCTTCCCCCTCTTCTCCCTTCAATTTTCCCCAATTGCTCCACCACCCTCTACCTCCTCCTAAAAACCATGGAACATATTAAATATGAAATTTGTCAACTTTTTTTTACATTATCTGGTAAATGACTAACAACTTTCTTTTTAATTGAGAATGTGTCAAGCATAATCTTGACAAATTAATATAAAAACTGTAATCCTGTGTTATTAAATTAAGCTTTGGTAAAACCATGATGGCCCTGACCAACTGTTTCTATACTTGTGTGAGTAAAAATATGGCACTGAGATAAACAGTAAAGTGTAGTGTTTACTTGAGATAAGTTTGCATACTTAATTGACATCTGTAACTCCTTCTGATTATTCTTAGCTGTTAAACTAAATTTTCCTGTCTTGTATTCTGCGGATGCAGACTGATTTGCTACTTTCAGCTAGTCCAGTAATTGCCAGTTACAACTAGGTTTTATTCAAACAGTAAATATACTTAAAATGTGCACTGTAAATTGTTACAGATTAAGATGCCACATGAAGTAAAAGTATTAAGAGTTAAAATTTTAAACTTTTTAAAGGATGTTATTTTCAAGGAGGGCAGGAAGAAAACTCCTTCAATTTTATTGCATTATCCTGAAAGAGTTCTTATGGTAGGGCATACTGCTAGAGGTGGGTGGAAGGAAGAATGTGTATGCTAGCATAGTTGTTTTGAAGGAATAAACACTGCTCTTATGACTCCCAAAAGTGCACTTGACATAAGTTTGTAGTACTGACTTATTGCTGGTTTTGAAGAGTGTTGAGAATTTTACTTGAAGTATAATGGCTGTTTGTTGAAAACATTACAAATACTAGTGTTAAAACATTACAAATACTGTACTTAATCTTCTTTCCAGAACAAAGCATAGCTATATTGATCTAGTAAGACCAAATGCTTCGAATTATTGGAATGGAGAGAGGAAGACAACTGTGGTTAGTAGAAGCAGTTAAAGATCTTTAAGAATATGTTTAGGTATCAGTATTGAGTTTTGATTGGGCTTTCATTGCAGTTTTTGATACAACTGCATTATTTCAAGTAAAAAGTTACTTGTTTATGTTCTGTCATGGAGATAACACTGTAGTGAATCAAGGTTTCAAATAAGGTATTTTTGAGAGTAGCATGGTAGTAACAAATAAAGATATTGCTCAGGTTGAAAAAGATAATGTCAGCTAATACTGGCAATGTTTAAATATAATGAACATCAACTTCAAAATTGTTTTGAGAAGATATTTCTTGTATCCTTATCTTCAAATTTTTAAAATAATTTGAATAATGTGCTGGATTGTATTGACTCTGTAACTCATCTAAGCTAGCATTTAGTTAAAAATTACAAAAACCTGCTTTGCTGCAAAATAGATGTCACAGTGAGTATTACAAATTTTCCATATATGTATAATTACAAAGTTGGCAAACACTGAAGTCTAGCATGATACATTTTATTTGTATACTGACTGCACATTAAATATATCTATTTGTATGCTGTTTAGTTAAAAATTTGTATCTAAAAAGATATTTATGCATGTACAACTTAGATTAAAATTCATTGAAATATAGATCTTACACTTATATATGAGTAAAAAGTATATCATTTTTATTGTTCAAGATGTAATACACTTACAAAGAAGGACAAACTATGAATTCCTTGTTATTAAAGAATCTTTAAAAAAGTAAGGGTGAAATACTTGTCTCTGTATGACTTAGAGAAATAGATTTGTCTCTAGTTGTCAAGTCCAAGAGGAGTTTTTTTTCTGCTTTTTTGGGTAATAATTTTGAATTAAATTGCTTGGAAGCAGGAAGCAAGAATTTGTCTAACAGTCACTTCAATTTCTTTTGCTGCTGGAGGGCCAGGAGTATCACAACTGAAGTACTAACTTACTGTGAGAGAACAGCTAATGTAGTTCAAAAGAACTTAATTCTGCTTTTAAGGTTTTTTTTATCAGAGAAGAAATTGACTGTATGAAGTTTTGCTACTGAATAGAAAAAAAAACTTCATTTTAAATTATGTTTAATATAAATAACTCTTTTATAAAGCTCCTTTATCAGCTCAGCTTATAGTATTGAATTGGTAGGTAATATAAGAGAACAGAGTGATATATACTGAAAGTACTAAGTTTGTATGTCTAAAGTTTGTATTCAAGGAATACCTGGATAAATACACACTCATCCTGTAGAAAGCTATTTCATGAAGTCTTTGGTAAGATTTATGTCAGCTAGGGTGTATAGCTCAAGAAAGCATTATGCCTATGACTATTCCATATACTTTAAGTGCAGGGCTTAAAATAATTCTACTTTATTTAAGGGCTTGACAAAGTTATATACCCAAGTTCTGATAGGGGCTCTTGGCTTCTCAGGTTTATAAGCATGTCTGTGAAAAACAATCTTTATATGGACATGTTAGACAATGTAATTTAACTACTTCTTTTTTCTTCTATCTTTAGTGATTTAGAATCTAGACGAGAAGTTAAGAAAGAAGAGGGTGAAGCATTTGCACGAGAACATGGACTTATCTTTATGGAGACATCTGCCAAAACTGCTTCCAATGTAGAGGAGGTAACTTTGCTCAACACTGGCTTTTTACTAAAACAGTTAATTTAAATTGCACTTGTTTGTATAGATAGTATTCCTCTAGGTTTTGGGTTCCTTAACTTGAATTAGCTACTCCTTATATTATGAGAATAGTATATATTATTCTGTGTTGTAATTGATTACACAGCACTAATTATATTGTTGAGACTTAATAATTAATGTACTTGTGGTTTTTTTGGGAAGTATTTGATCAGAGAAATGGCTAACTTCTGTCCTAGCTATGAAATCTAAGAAGTAAGGCTAGAATAAATTTGCATGTCCAAAGCAAGCCAAGCTATTGGTATTCTTGGCAGATGTCACTGTAACCTGTTCTAAAGGCTCCTGGTATATCACGAGCTCTTCACAGCAGTCTCTTGCAGTGCTTTGCTGTTTGTACGGTCATCATCTTTCCTGTATGCTGCCTAGTAGGAATCTTCTTCAATTTGCACACAGCTTCTATTTTCTGTTGTCTACAGAGCTATTGAAAAGATCATAGCCTTGGTTACAGTAGTCTGCTATGTATTTGAATAAATGTTTCAGTTCTTGCTACTTTAAAGAAATTAGGTCTTTTGAAGTTTGGCTTGCAGTTCACATTTCTGGACACGTGTGAGTTCTTGCACCTCGATCACCTTTGTTTACTGCATTCCTTTCTTGAAGGGTAGTCATGGTGGGCTGAGCTCAGCTGCGCCTGAATCCCCACCAAGCTGCTCACTCTGTGTTTCTGTCCAGCAGGATAGGAGAAAAAACCAGAAGAGCCAAGGCAAGATACAACTCAGGGCCTGAGATAGTTTTAAATATTAAGGAAAGAGATGGATGAAGAGTGGCAGAAAGGCAGTCACAACTTCCTACAAACAAACTGAATTTCAAATTGAATTTAATTTGAAAACCAATGACTGTGACCCTTTGATTTTTATTCTTGAGCATTATATCATATAATATGAAATACCCCTCAGGCCAGTTCTGGTCAGCTGTCCTGGCTGGTTTACGTGCCCCCACAATTTTGCCTACCCTAAGCCTAATCACTGTCAGGAGAGGGCAGTGTAAGAAATAGAAAACCTTGACACTCAGCAGTAGCTAAAACAACAGTGCGTTATCAACACTGTTTTAGTCATAAATCCGAAACACAGCACCATGCAGGCTGCTGTAAAGTAAACTGTGTTGTAGCCAGACAAGTACAGTGGTGGACCAAGAGCTCCAGCTGAGATGCTAGTACTATGTACAGCAGAAAGATTGCTTCACATGTCTTTCAAGCCCATACTGGGTTCATTCACACTAAGCTTTCTTATAATGACATAGCTTCTTATGCTACGTAATCCATCCCTATTCATTTCCAAAACTATCCTAGATTCAAAATGGTGTGTGACCAGTGAGGTATTCTTTTAGTGGTAAAGCCTTTTAGTTATAAAATATTTAAGTTTTTTGAAAAGTTCCAGTAAGCTACAGATGACTTTCACAGAATTCATTACTACCTGATTCTAAAATTATCACCTCATTTTGCATCAAAAAATACATCCTAGTGAATGAATTGTCCAGTATCTAATGCATCTCTGATTATCAGGAGGCAAATGAGCATGAAGTTCTTTATCACAAGGTTCACAAAGAATCCTCTCCTTGTGTGAGTGATGTGTGCGTGCGCTAACTTTCTAATTCTGGTGGAAAAGCTTTACGGTATAATCCTTTCCAGTGACAGTCAAGTGCATTCCTTAAATGGTGTTCTCAGTAAACACAAAAAAAGTGGCATGATGTAGAATAGTTAACAGCTACAGAAGCAAAATCCTAACCTCTAGCAATTTCTTCATATGAGCAAATCAGCTTCTGTTTGTAATGTTTTTTTAAGCTGTTTCCCTTGTTCAATCTTGATTTCCACCACTGTGAAATACCTTAATAAATCCATAGCTGAAGCAGTACACTGACCTTTTTGGTGCTTGGATCTTAAAACAGTTTAAAATTGTTCAATATATTCTTCAGGATTTTGTCTCATTACCTACATCTTGAACAGAAATAGATGATAAGGAGTGGAAAACATCCTGCTGGCTGTTTTGTGAAGGCTGTTGGAGAAGTTTCCACCCTGTTTGCAGGATAGGTAATAGATGGTAGGGAGTGGGAAGTAGATCCTTCACAGTTACTTCGGAGACTTCTAAGATTTCACTGTGACCACAGAGTTAAATCATCATATTTCGTATGGAATGGGATTGTGTAAAAAGAGCTTCTGTGTCACTGAGAAAATAGAATGGTTACTGGAGGGAGGTTAGGCACAGGCTTATAATCTGACTGCAGTGCAAGGACAGTTAATGCCTCTTCAGCAGTATCATATTTATTTGAACAGGAGGTTGTTGTTGATTTCCTTTTAGCCTCTGTCTAAAGCTGTACAGGTAGCCAACTATCAAAATATTACTGACTTTTTTTTCTCCTCAGTGATTTCTAAGGTGATTGTAGTTAGAGCAGTGTACACTTTGTCATGAATGGCTGTGGGCATTCCCATGGTAGAGCCTTGTTAACATTTAGAATCTTGTTTAACATATTTGCTCTACTGTGAATGGGCGATGTGCACTTGGAAACACTGTTTGCAGACTTCAGTGTTGCTTATTTACTTTTTCTAAGAAAACACAGTGATCTCCATTGAGAGCCTTTGCGCTTGTATACACATAAGTCTGGGGTCTGAACCCCAGGCAGGTTTGCACTTGTTTTAATCGTAGCATCCAGTACTTTCTGACCTCTCATTAAACCAATACATAATACTTAAGAATTTTTTTGTCTCATTTGCAAGAGACATTAACAATTTTATCACATTAGTTTTTTTCATTGGTAGTTCAGCAGTAGTCTGTGACTTATTAAGTGTGATCTTACCTGCAACCTGCAGTTCAGAGTTTGCTGAGAGCTTACTGCTTGGGCAAGGGCAGAGTAGAATCACTAGCATGACCTCAGGGTGACCATGTAGTCCCCTACAGCACAGGGTGCTTAACTCTTTGTCCCTGGCATATCAATGGCTTGAATCTATTTATGTGCACTGATTCTCAAGAAGTAAGGATAATACCTAGCGGTATTTGGGAAGTTACAGTAACTAAGTGCAGTAACAGTTACAGTAACTTATTATTTCATTCCAGACTGCTACTTCTATTAATGATTAATGTTGTGACCAATCCTAGGCCAGAAATTTTTCTGGATGCAGGTCAAAGCAGTGCTAAACAGCATCACTGTTCAGAAACTGGTCTCACTTGAGTTGTGCCACTGTATCGCTGACTCCTGTATGTTTCCTATATGGAAGGGTGCCTATGCCAAACTTAAGAGCATTATTTTATGTTATTCCAAGTTGTCTGCACATAAATAAAATGCAATAATGAATTCATTATTTAGGATTAAATCTGAATAGACTCATGGTTTTAACAGAGCAATGGAGCACTTCTGCTACATGGAGCTTGATGGTCATCCAGTGGTTCTGTTTCAGTTGTAACTTAATTTTCTCTTCAGTCAGCTTCTTTCATGCTTTTGCTTAAATGAATTACAAATATTCAAAGCTCCTGTAGCTTCAGCAGTGGCACAGATAAGAGACAGGAGATGCCCTTTTGTGATATTCTGAGGGGGTGAAAGTGAAAATCTCATGGAAAGATTAGATTCTTAAAGGGATCTGAAGCTGAACTGATTTTTAGAGTGTGTTTTATTTCCTTTCCAACCCTCCTTGAACACAACTAACAGCTGGGATGCAAACAGTTGTTTGACATGGTAATATCATAAGCAGGGATTTAGTTAATAAAACTTAAAAATCATAGAATGATGATAATTTTCATAGCAAGATAAAGTAGCACACAAGAGGTAATCTGACTAGCACTTAAAAAAGAGCAGGATTTCTTGGTCATGAGTCTTCAAAAAAACACCCACCCAAAAGTTAGGTTTATCTTAGTTCGTTTCAAAACCAGTATTCCTTCAAGTTCCTGGAAATCAAAGCCCTGTGACGTTTCAGCTGTGCAAAGCTGACATTTTAGCCAGTTTCTCCCGTGAGAAAATGGGGTTGAAGCTTGTGTCAGTTCAGCTGAGGAAGGGAGAAGGGGCAGGACACCTGGCTGTAATGAGGATTCACAGCTTCTAGCTGCTTGTGGCAAATCCTTGGATTGTGCCCCAGCTTCACAGTAAGGAATACTGGCTCTACTGTGGTTCTTGGGCCTTCTGGGCATCTCATGGTATGATGAGAATAAAAGGTCTCAGTTAACTGAGTGTTTCAGTCTTTATAGAAGAGCATTAAATGTATGATACTGCCTGCCTGAACTGTGGATTCCTGGAGAAATGGATTCTTACTTCTGCAAGGGTCTATCTTTTTTTGTTTTCCCTCAAGTATTGTGTCCTGTGTAACTGTTCAACAACAGTTACAGGACTTACTAAGTCAGTTTGAGCTCTGCTAATATGTATCAGCTCAATAAGTTTGTCAGAAAGATTGTGCCTCAATGGGGACATAAAGAAATTGCTGTTAGCTTCTGGTTTGTGTCTTTGCACCTGTACTTCAAATACAAGGTTACAAATGTGTTCGGGTGGTTTTTGGGTGTGGGTTCATTATATAGCACCTTACTATGCTTACTAACCCCTCTGCATCCCTTTTAGTGCGCTAGGCTTCTTCCTGAAAGATACTTTACCTGTAAAAAGCATTGCCTTACTGTGGTTGCATAAAAGAGCTGCTCAAAGCTTTGGAATCTCATTTTATTAAGTGGCCATCCAGCACTGGTTACACACTGGGATGATGAATACTTTAGGCATAAATCCATTTGTTGTCTATGTTGTTACTGTTTCCAAATGCATTCTTAAATAGTAGAGTAATCTAACTATATCATATCTTACTGCTAAAAGATAAGATAGGGAATTGGAGAGGAGGAGGAAAATTCTAGGTGTTGGCTGGGTCATGCTTTAGTATTTGTGGAACATTTAACCTTTAAACATTCCTCATGTAATTGTAAGAAATAATCCAGAAGATAATGATTGCTCAATTTTTATTTCCACGTGTTAAATTTAATTTTAACATTGCCACCAGAGGGCAGCATGTTCCACGAGCTAGCAGGGCTGGACGTACTCTCGTACCTGATTATAGGCAAAGATGAACTTGTAAAGTCTTGAGTTTTGAAAAGTATCAGTGAATCATTTACAAGTTTTTTTCCTGCTATGCTCAGCTTATAGCAAAGTCCTAAGATTGTTGTCCTGCCAATAGCTTTCTGAGAAAGACAAGTGACATTATTGACATCTGCAAGTAAAAACTAAATGTAGTTCCTCTACTACTCACGTTCCGGTGCCCCTAGCTTATTACTCCTGCATACAGCTTCCATGAGACAAGAGGTATCAGGAACTTACTCCCTTACCTGTTTCTTGCATTGTTTTTACCATTTTACAGAATTCATTCTTCCTGGATTTGTCTCAAGGGTAGTAAAACTGTATTGCTTGTTTGTGTGTGATTATATGAATGTTGAAGTTGATTTAATTCTACATTCAGTGTTTGTAGGATTAATTACCTTAAATGCAGTATCTGTAGTGTTTCATAGTTGCAGTTTTGGATTGTTTGGGGAGTTTTTTGGGGCAAGCATTGTGAGATGTGACTTCTTGAGTCTCATGCTGCTATATAATCCGGGAAACTCCTTATACAAATAATCTAAAGTGATAATATACTGATATATTGTGATTTAAAAGCCTCTTTTGTTGGCTTTGCAGCAGGGGCAGGCATGACACAACAGGCAGATCGCATCTTGCAAGATCACTTTCCCACTTGTACAGTAATGCACTTTTCCTCGAAAGGATATTGCTATTATTTGGGAACCTAGTTATAATGAACACACAATTGAAAAATACATTACATTAAAACAAGTCACTGAATAACTTGTGTACAACCTTTTTTTAATGCTGTGGTAGAGTTATATTCAGCGGTCTCATGCAAAAAGCATCAGTAATTTGGGGTTTAGAAAATGAACAGAGTTAAACATTAAATGTAGACATCTTCCTGAAGGTACATTGTTTTCTTGAATTTTCACAAAATGTCGTCAAGGATTTTATATTTGGAAGTCAAACGTACTGATTTTGCCAAAGTCTCTCACTTCCTTTTATGAGTAATAGAGGTACTGTGTACTAGGGCATTGCCATCTTTCAGGTGATTATGTATAAATGCAGGGTGATTCTGGTACTGCCTCCCCTGGAGTGGTGAAAATGAACCTGGACCTGATTTGGGATGGAAAAGCATGAGTATCGTTGTCTAGTGTTTTAGTAGCAGCAGCATTATAGGAACGTACAGTGCAACTGCAGTAGGCTTGGTAGGCAGCCAGCTGAGTCCTTGTGGGCTTGCTGGTGAGGTCTTGTGTGGAAGTGGCTAAACTGCACCTGGATCCAAGCTGGCGTGTGAGGTGCTACAGCTGTGTTCTTGTAGTCCCCTGCATGTGGTCTAATAAATCTAAACTGGATTTGAGGGGAAATTGTTCTGTCTTTCTGCATTTATGGCTCAGTTAATCTGAAAATAGGATAAACTGCCCATAAATAATTAAGAGTTTATAGTATACTGCATGTTCCAGATAAGAGTGAGAACATGCAGTATTAAAAGAGATTTTTGGAAGAAGCCAGTTCTACCAAGTTCACCCTCTTGTCCTTGATAATTGGGGCACTAGCATGCAATGCCAAAATCTGATGAGACAGTCTTAAAGCAGGTAGACTGCTGTTTTAGTGATGTTCTCATGTGATTGAGTCTGTTTACACTTTGAATCATAAGTTAAGATACATGGATCTGAGAAACAAATAGAAGTATCAAGGGATTCAAGTCTCTTTTCAAGGCTCTTAAGTAGCAATTTTTAAAACACATCCAAAGAAGAGAATGTGAGGTAGATATATTATGTGCTATGTTTTTATAATTTGTTTTCAAATAGGAATTACTTCTGTGGCCCAGTGCAACCTGACATTTTGCTATGTAAAGTAACAATATGTGCTGTTTTAACACTAAGTATGTCATGCACCAGAATCAGTGATGGGAATGGGGTAGTCAGATAATGACTTCAAGAGAACGGAAATTATAGAACTGAGATTAATGGAATATTTGGATTTTTCAGATCAACAATTTCTTGGCCAATTTGTTTAATAATAAAATATTCTGTACTGAACTCAGTGTGCTCTTTTGCTCTGTATGGTACATGTGTAGTAACAGAAGGAATTTTATGTTTGTGCAATGCTTTTTTCCAGTGTGTTTTACTGGGTTTTGTGAGGATAGATACATTGCTACAATGACTGCTCTTGAGTGTAGTATCCAAAAGTTAATTTATTCTCAGTTGTATGAGTTTGGAGTCTGTTAAAATTGTGGTTTATTGCTCTAAAGCAATTTTTATAGATTTAATGTAATTCTCACGAAATTAATTCTAAGAGTGTTGGTGTACTTAGCCAACATCTTCTAGAAGAGTTAGAAGTGCCAACTGTTAAGTGCTTGTTTACATGAAGTTATCATAACACTTTTTTAAGACTTCAAGCTCTGTTTAATGTCCCGCTGAAGTAGAAGTAAGAATCCTCACAGAATCCTGCTGTGTGAATTTTCAAAGTTGACTTACACCTTTCAGTGGGCACATGTATGAGGCCATTACAATAATTAGTATGTTATCAGGAACAAAGATAAGTTTGAATTTTTTTCCTTACATAGAAAACTTCAGTTTGTGAGGAATTTGAATCAATTCATAGTTGGCCAAAAGCCAATTTTTCTTCTCAACTGTAACACGTGTTTGAAAAACGAACTCGCTTCCTAAGTGCCTTGTGAATCTGCAATGATTAATTCTTCTCATTATTTTGCTGCAAATTCTCATGACCCTCTGTGATGATTCGATCACCCACTTAGAGTTTATGCATATTCATATCTCTCTGCTCCTGCTGCAGTCGTTCAAGTCTCCTTCACTGGCTGTGGTGTGTGCTTGGTGCAGTAATTGAGCTGCAGTAGATTGATTACTCTGGGGAGCTGTAAGGCCTTTAAAGGTGAAAACATATCAGTCCTGTTAATTAGGAAACAAAGCTCTGGTGGCAAGTTCAGCAGTCAAATGCTTCCAGTGTAGAAATGAGGAAAGGTATGATTTGTTCCTCTCCATGAACCCTGTTTACTTTTTTATATTTGAATTAGATCTGTATTTGCTGTAATAGGCTTATGCAGAAGGTAGCATGTCTTGTATGATTGCATGGTGTTGGTATTTTAAAACAAAAAGAACTGCATGTTTATTGTAATTACTAGCTGCTGTTAATCACCTCCTAAATTATGCATTATTATAGGTGTTACTTGACCTATAAAGCTAAATGAGAGATGAAAATGGAATCATTGATTGTAAACTTCAACAAAAAACATCTATATCAGTCACTTGGTCAGACCTGAGTGTCAAAGTATTTTCTCTGACTTAAAACAATAGATTTTTAGGAGTAGTTACAAAACCTGGGGTCTCTCCTTTCTGCTATTAAGATGTCTGTTACCCATTGTGTGCAAGATTAATTAAAGAGAATACGTTCTTAAAATTAGGTGAATATTAAATGATAGCGTAAGGTTTCAGCCAGCAGACAGCATCCTTACATCATCATTGTAAGTACCCTGTGGTTTTATGTTGCTAAGCACTCTAATCTAGAGTGGCCTATTACAAAGATATTAAGGGTAGGGGAAACCATCTGCCACACAATCTATCCATAAGGGTCAGAAATAAATAATTTAAAAGTAATTTATATATCTTAAAAACCACTTTTTCCCTGTAATTACTGGACAACAGATTGTAGAATACAGATGTTATGAAAATGCCACTGTTTTTGTAAACAGCGTGTGATCCATTGCTGCTTCAGGGTGGGTTATAGGATGCTGTTGTCATACCTGTTTCTGCAGGGGTCAGGAAGGAAAGTCTCACTGAAGCAACTGCACATGAGATTGAATTCCAGTTAGTGCATCCTACACTGAAGGATATTCATTGTGTCTGTGGTCTTTTTTCCTCTGTTTTAGGCATTTATTAATACTGCAAAGGAGATCTACGAGAAAATCCAGGAAGGCGTTTTTGACATTAATAATGAGGTAACTTTTAGTACTCTGTACACTTTCTGCTTTTTTTAAAGTACAGAATTCACCTTCCCTAGAAAGCTGGACAGTAAAAGATTTGCCTGTTCATTTGGCTGTAGAATTGTCTGCCATTGTGATAAAAATGGATTAAAATAAGTGACCCTATCCATCCATGAAGCATCGCAAAATAATATAAATCCCCAAAAGAGAAGAAAATCCACTTTCATCCACTTCTCCATATGGTGTCATCTGTTTTCAAAGATAATTTTCCACTATGTAAATGGAGGACCATGTTGATATGCCAGATGCACTCCATGAGCTGTCCAGTGTAGGGGAGGGATTGCTTTGAGAGTTACATAAAAGACTTTTGAAATGTTCCTGGTTTAGGTGGCTGGATACTGTAGGGAATAAAAGATTAGCCATTTTGCTTATGCACATTAGTGAAATTAGAGATTGTTAGAGATTATTGTGCCTTTGCTTGTTTGGGATAGGGGTGGAGAGCTGGAGAAAGGGGAACAAGAGCTAGAAAGACACATAATGTCTCCTGAATTTTGAAATGACTGTGCTGTTGAAAATCTTACTTTGTAACACTAGTATTATATAAGCTCTCTGTTAACAGTCTCATAAAAAATTTGACAATGTGAGGTGGTCAGTCTTTGCTGAAGATCAAGTTGGCCTGAATATTGTTGCTGAGGTGCTTAGTGAAACCACATGTGAAAATCTGCACCACTACTCTGTTCTGTTTGTACTCTGTGGAGAGGTGTTTCCAGACTGTCAGTGTGATGCTTCTCTTAGACATTACCGTCCTTGCAGGATTGTTCAGAGTAGAGAGGGAGTTTGCAGGACTCAAATTAAGTAGCTTCATCTCTTTCCACTCAGTATATTTCAACATGAGGAAATTGAGACTGTTGAAAGTATTACTTATGACTTCATAGAGGAAAAAATCAGAAACTTCAGTAGTATGCAAAGTAATGCATTAGGAAACTTGTAGCTAAATAAGATGTGAATAGTAATCCTCTAAACTAATTCTGACTGCAAAGTGTGTGTGCATGTTGGTGAAATACTTCTTAAATTCAGTTCACTGATGAAAAATTTAAGATCATCTTTCACATCTTTCCTGAAGAAAATGCAGTTGGTAGTGCAATATAAATTGGAGAGCAGAGTGTTTGAAAAAGCATGCTTGTTGTATCTGTCGAGTTTCATATAGTAGCTGACTGCTTTACTGTGCCTTACCGAGCTTTGATTGCAATATGCTGTCAAGAGCCAACAGTCCGTGCTACTTATTTGGCTTTATGCCAAGTCTGGCTTCTTGATTCCTCAAGAAGTTGCTATCAGCCCAGAGGGGGCAAAACCAATGAGCCATAGGGCATGCTTTTTATTAAAGGGGAGTCAAAGAGCGAAAAGAAACCACATCAGCTGCTGTCAATACTAAGCGAGTGCCAGAAACCCGAAGGCTACCACTGCTGCAGAACAACTGCCAAGCACTATAAATCTGAGATTTGCTGTGACGCAAAGTTTCCTTAAGAGCTTAATTTCTGAAGCTACTGTATTACTTTTCTCAAAGTGGTGTATTTTTAGGTAAAATCCACTTGAGGGAGTGAGGGTTAAGATATAAGTGTGATTTTGATGAATGAAAGAGCTACGCTGTGTGTGGGTTCTTGGCAAGTAGCCATGTCTTTTGGGATCACAGAAATTATTGATGACACAGAACACTCGTATGCCCTTAGCCTCTACAGCTGATTCAACACAGAAAGAAATGCTGTCTAGAGAGGAAAAGTTTTATATGAAACTATTAAACTAGTGGAGATTTTGGCAAGAGGGGAGAGGTTATACATTTTTAGCAAATGTTGTATGTTTTTAAGCTATATGCCAAGTAGTATTCAAATAAAATTCTTGCTCTGTGTTTTTTTTTTTTTTTTAATGGGAGTTTAAGCTACAGAGTGTAACATGGAGATAAAATTTAAATGAGAAGGAAGGCATCTTACTTTAAATAATATTTAGTTGCTAAGAACATGCTGGGGAAAATTACAAACTTTTATGTATTTATTGCATACATTAGGAGAACTTGTTATATGATCTTCTAAATAGAAAAAGTAGCTTTTCAAGTATATTCTAAAATACTTACACTGTGTATTAAACTTCATTTCAGGCAAATGGCATAAAAATTGGCCCTCAACATGCTGCCACCAATGCAACACTTGCAGGCAATCAGGGAGGACAACAAGCTGGAGGAGGCTGCTGTTGAGCCTGTTTTTACTTTCTAGCTGCCTGGATGAGGCCTACTTACTTGTTTGTTCACCCTTCCCTTCCCCTGCCCCGCTCGCCTCCACTTCAATTCAACTGAGACATGAAACTTGTAAGTTGGTTTCCTGTTGCAGAAGACTTTATCCTTCAAATTCTTGTATAACTTTGAATAAATGGTTAATGTTCACTTAAAGACAGATTTTGGAGATTGTATTCATATCTATTTACATTTGATTTCTAGGTCAATTGATGTGATTATTTTTGTTAAATGTTGTCTTGTGCCCTTGACTACGAACTGAATTGTATTAAACACTACAAAGTCATCTGAGTATTTTAATCAGTTTGTGTAGTTAGGTTTCCCAGCTCCTGAGGTTACCTAATGTTTAATATTGTAGAGCTGTCCTCAAGTTTTTTGTCAATTTTCAAGGCTATGAAGAGAAGCAGAAGGACTCTTTTAATTCTGTATTTATCACTTTCTGTATATATAGTTTAATAACCTGCTTGGGTGTACTTGCCAAGCTAGAATTCTTTAATGCATTTGCATAAAATCTATACTACTTAGAGCTTGAAAACTACAAAAGCATTAATAGGAATTGCTTGGATGCTAAATTTTAAGCCTTTTTGACATTGTTAGCATGTTCATGCTCCCCTGTCATTATCCTGAAGTCCAAGAGAGATGCTTAATGTATATTACTAGAGGCTACATACGTGCTATCTATTTTAATGCCAAATGTTTGCTGTTTATCCACAATTTCCACAACACCTCTTCAGAAATGGATTAGCTGTTTGCCTTAACAAATACTGTAGGTGAAAACAGAGTATGGATGAAAAGTAGAGGAGGAGTTGATAAATTCAAAATGGCACATTTTAAAAACATTAATCTTCTCAATGTTTTTCTTTCTTGTTTACCACTTGATTTCTAGGTATATTTTTCATGCAAGGACAGTTTTTCAACCTAAATGTATAGTGGTCGTGTAAAGTTTTCTTTTAGTGACAACTTGTAATCCTAAATATATGGTAAGCATCTTGTCTATTGTGAAGAGGGTGTGAAAATAAAATCTGCCGGTTTGGAAATCTTGATGAAAATCAAAACTACAAATGTTTTGTTACTTATTATGGTGATGGCTGGGGGAAGGGGGCATATTTTTCCTTAAATGAAAGGGTTGCAACACGGCAAAACAAAATCCTGTGTTTAAGTGTTTATTTGTTAAAATACAGAATGTTTATGTCACCTTTCATACAAATGTGCAAACAACTGAGTTTCCATCTCATCCTATTTAAATAATTGCAGACAAAAGGGTGATGCTAATGGTAGGCCATGCTTCATGTATTGGGGGAAATAAAGGGGTGGGGGCAGGCAATGACTGCAAAACTTTTGTCTTACTGGACCAATATTGACTGCATCACAACACTGGAGGAAAGGGATCCTCATGTCACCCATTCTATTTGTCAAAACTTGAACATCCAGAGTGAATAAATTTCAGCCTGATGGGTGTAACATAGCAGTGGTTCTGAGATTAAATAAAATTTGAAAAAATTGTGTGGAACCTTTTGTT
This sequence comes from Motacilla alba alba, assembly GCF_015832195.1. Taxonomy (NCBI): domain Eukaryota; kingdom Metazoa; phylum Chordata; class Aves; order Passeriformes; family Motacillidae; genus Motacilla; species Motacilla alba. Next base: position 115,074,115 of record NC_052017.1, read on the forward strand.
GGTATGTGGGGGAAGGGAGAACCAGTATGGATATGTTAGTTGCTGACTTCACTTCTTTTTTACATACTTAGTAACATTTTCAGCAATGTAATATAATTATTTGCAACTTTTAAATGATTAAGAGGTTACTCCATTTACATACTTTCAACTGTTACCTGTTTGTTATACAGAGTTTGCATTTATAGCGCACACCTTCTGTTTCAGTTGAAGTTTGAAAATTGCGTTGCATGACAGTAAAACCATAGGACTGAACTGCATGGATGACACAGGAAAACTGGCATGTCCTAACTAGCTGTTTACAAGGAGTGAATGAACAAGACTATTAGCTTAGATTAACTACTTGAAGTTTTTTTCACTTGGCAATGTTGTAGAATTCAGTTGCTTGAGATGAGAGAAAAGTGTGCTCTTATTTAGCAGCCTGAGCTTCATTACAAAGGGGAATAAAGTTAGCCATAAAAATTGTCCATTAAGGGAGCGGGGGGGGGGGGGGGGGAGATTTGTACCCTGCCCTGATAAGAACAAAAGTTCACGCTGTTTTAGTGGTGATGATTTGAAAAACTGAAAGCTTCTGACAGTCTCATTTTCTGAAAACATGGAAGAGGTATAGAATTGCCCAGGAATCCAGGGCTACTGTGGTAAAGAAACACCAGTACTGCTTTTTGGGGGTGAGAGGGGCAGGGGGGGAATACGCTGTGACTTACTAAAGTCATGTGTGCAATCAATTGCTGATCTTGCTGGTTTGGTCTTGGCTCACATGCCAGTCTTAGACTGTACATTATGTTAAGACCGTGGTACTTTCAAAGAGTAGCTAGAACAAAACTGAAATTTCCGTGCATTCTGGCTGGCTTTTTGTCACAAACTTTATGTACCTGTAAACCTTTCGTTGCTACAGAGATCTCTGTATTTTTGTAGGGATTCTTTTTGAGAAGCCCTGATGTATTTTATCCAATTAGAATTTGAAAATTGTATAGCACAGAACTTAGCAGGAGGGTTTACTTCTAAAATATTTGCCTGAACAAGATGATTCTTTCACAGGTTTCAGTTTTACTTGTACATGAGTGACTGATAGCTTGCTGAGATTTCATGTTGAATTCCAGTTGCTTTTGTTGGTTACAACAGATTTTCACAACCAAAGAACCAAAACATGTTTCCCAGCAACTTGTGCAGCTGTTACATGTAATGTGAAACTGTTGATACCAAAAAAATCATACCAAGGTGCAATTTTTCCCTTAATCCCAGTTTACAATATGGTAGAAAGCATAGTTAATTTAAATTTTTAAAAAAAAAAAAAAAAAGAGATTGGGTTGATAAGCCCTCCAAGCATGACTAAAAACTTGTCTCTCCCATTTCAACTAAAATAGAAGTGCTCCAGGAATTTTGGCAGTCATTGAAGAAAGATTAACAACTCCCCCTCAGTCTTAGACCTGTGTGTCTCTCTTGGCTTCCGTCATTCTGATTTACTCTTGTGCAGATCAGACTCAGCAGTGAGTTAAGGTAAAACAACTGCCAAAACACTTGCTGATAAGCTAAAGTAGCAAGTGTCTGAAGGCCCTGGCAAGCAGTGAGAGCTCCATCCCCTGCTCCAGAGTTGTATCATTTCTGCTGTGTTACGCCTTTTGTGACAGTTTCTTGTGGTGGCCTTTGAAGAGGCTTTAGCTGCAACATTTATATGTTGTTTGGGTTAGAGGGGCACACACTAAGTAATGCGCGCTTAAACTGGGCAAGTTTTTTCTGCCTGAAGAGTTTACCTGTGACTATGTTAGAGCACTAAATCTGTTTTGGGAAGAAATTAAAACTTCTTTTCAGGCTCAAAAATACAGGCAAACTGAATTGGAATCTAAAAAAAGTGTATTAAACTAACTCAGAAATACCAGAAGACAATTTTGAGGCATTGCATGATTTTTATTTTTTTTAAGTCATCTTTCTTAAGAGGGTACCCCAATGTGCCTGTATTTTTCTCTCTTAGTTGTTACCAGCAGGGTATTGCTTTTCTAAATGCTGAGGCCTGAGGTAGTGATTCTTCTTAACAGACCGCTCTTTTGATACTACTGAGTGTCCTACAACTTTCACCTTAGGTTTTTTAGTTGATTTGTTCGTTTGTTATTTTGTTCCAAATCAATTTTCTTCTTTCCGTCTTTTCTGTTTTCATATTGTTTAGTTTGAACTAAATCCTGTGAGCAAAATGCTGTTCTATGTCTTTACTTGTTCCACATCTGTAACTCCCACACTTATAGGAATTTGCCCAGTATGGGGCATTTGTTTTAGAGGTGGAAGGGTGGGGCAGAGGGAGAGAGGGATATGTGTGCTATCTGGCTGCATGATATAAAATCTTGAAGGAAGTATTGCACAGGCTCTGTTACTTGTTACACCTACTGTGTGTACTGGTTTGCATGTGTGGGGGGATATAATTTGCCTAGTCCTCTTCCACTATTGCATGGGAGGAGATAGGGGAGACAGAGGAAGACTAACAGGTTTTATTTGGATATCTTAATAAATTTGTTTGCTGAGATCATAGGTATGATTTGTGTATACCTTATGTTCCTCCCCTTAGAATCTCTGAGTTCTTTTCTGCCACATTGCTGCAATGTAAGTTTAACAGTATGCAGTGGTGATTTATTGTAATACACTACTGAAATCTCCATTTGTAAATAATCCAGGCTGCTGCTGTGTAAGTAGCTGATGAAATGTCTTTACTGGGTCTGCCGCGTATGAAAGAAACCACAACATTAGGCAATAAAAACTACTAACAGAATGTTACGAAACCAAGACCATGACAAAAAAAGCAGCATGTTATGGATCTATCATTTTTATTCTTGGGACAGATTTTATTATTTTTGGAACTATTACAAGACTTATGTTAAATATTGTGGATGATAAGAGGAAACAGACTCTTGGCAAACATGGAAAACCAATTACAGCATATTACCCTATTCCCCTTCCAATAAAGGAGGGGCAAAGCTAAAAGTTTATTCTTTGCTTAGCAGCTGGAGGAGGGGGGGAAAGTGTTGCTGCTTTAGCATTGGCTTGAGGAAAGAGATTGCTACAGCGACAATCTTACCGCAGGCAGTTCAAGGTGGAGAAGGCAAACCCAGTGTGCTCCACAGTCAGTTATACCCCAGCCTGCAAAAGCACGCTGTTATGAGAGTGCTGAGTAAAGAAATGCCTGTTCTGTGCCATCAGGTATACTGTTCCGTTAAAAATAAATTTTAAAAACTTGTATTTGGTTGCAGATCTCTGTGCTATGGTGATAGGCATTTGACTTGACTTATAAACTGGAATACATCTGATATTTAGACATGGGATTTAACTGCAACATCCCATGGCTCTGTACCATAGAGGTGAAATAAGGTATAGGAAAAATCTACTTCAAAGTTTATTTAGAAGTCTGCACATCCATTTGTGCTTCTCTCCCAAATTACAGTTCTTGTAAAATTGTCCGTGGCAGCATGAATGTAGATGAATTGATGCATCAGTATGTTTGTTGGAGTTACTCCCCACCCCTCCCCCCCAGCATAGTTATGATTTTTAGAATTCCTTCATTAAAGAGTCAGAGATATAAATGTTTATATTGGGCAGACTCTTGTTGATGGTTGGGTCTGTGGTACATTTGCTGTAAATTACAGCAGGATCTAATTAGCCTTTCTTAAGTGAAGCCCAGTACCATTACTTTTCCTAGGTTTAGGCATAAAATACTAGGAGGGAGGAAAATCTTACAGTGTGAGGATAGTTCAAAAGGGATCAATGTACTATCCTAACAGTTGTCAGTTTAACATTGTCTGGGTTAAAGCAGTCAAGTAAACGCTGCATGTTCTGATTATGGCATGGGAAAACATTTTCAGATGCAGGAAATGTCTGAAAGAATGTGACTTAAAAAACAGTTAAATAGCAAGGCTATTTGGGAAGACAAGTCCATGGGGTTGCTTGCTGTCTGTCCAGAAGAGGCAGGGAAGGCTGTCAGTTTGAGGCCTTGCCCAGCACCTGAGCGCTGACATCCACCCTGGGCCAGTGCTGCTACACGAGGACTGGACCAGCTGTGAGGAAGGAATTTTTAAATATGGACATTGTTGAGAGGTGCACATTTGACAGCACTAAGACTGGAGCTGAGGCGGTGTCCAGAATTTGTAGGACATGTGTGCATGAATGGTTTTTAGGAGGAGGGGAGGGTACAGAGACAGCAGCAGAGGAGATGGGCAAATTTACTGGTCAGCTGTTGGCTCAAAAAAAAAAAACCTGAATCAATGTACAACACCTCTCTGTGATTGTTGTATACAAATGCAGCAAAGCTTTGTCTTGAATGTAGTTAGAAACAGATTTCCTTATGGGTTTTTTTAAATCCATTTTAATTTATGAGGATGACTAGACCTTGGGTTGCTGGTTAATGCCATGTCTAAAGTACTTAAGACTGAGAATATCAGAACACAAAAGAATTCCCATGTCTGGTGCCCTTGAGAGTCAATTCAGCCACTTCTAAGCAAAAGGTGACTGACCTAAGCAAACTGGTCACCAGTGAGGGTCTGTCAGCCATCAGTGGTGCACAAAAATCAGTGGATGGGCTCTGCTGCTCCTCCTTGCCCAGTGTTGTTCAACTTTCATCTCAGAAGTAAAACATTCCTGCACAGAAACAAAAGCACTTGTGTGCAACTCTCATAGTTACTGCTGTGAAGCAGAAATTAAGTTTGTGAACTCATATGCAATATTGTCGTTCTGCCTGGGAAGTTTTTCTAAAAGCCACATAACTCCAGAGAAAGAGGCATCCTCATGTGCAGGACTGACCACTGTGCATCATAAATGAAGTGCTTTGGCTTTTCCCTGGGTTCCTATCCAAGTCCAATTCCATTTTCTTTTATAGAAGAAGAGTTTACTTCTCTTCCTTTTTGTTTCTTCTCCTACCTTTTTCTTTCCTTGTTGGAGTTTGGGTGTCTGTTTAAAGGAAATGATTCAAGAAAGATTAGCATACACTACAGTTCCCTATTCTTTTGGAAGACTTGTTTTAACTATCACTGGCAATACAAAACACTTTAATCTACTTTGGATGAAGTGATGATTGCTTTTAACAATGTCACTGTGTAAATTTAGAGACATAGTTGGTCATGGACCCACCTATTTAACTGGTAAATCCCGGCTCCTGGATCATCCACCAGTAGTAGAAGGCTTCAGTAGGATCACAGAAGAAAAATGCAGTTGCCTATTAGTTGTATTTTTGGCCAAGCACCACCTGAATGGTGGGGTTTTGTTTGGTTTGGGCTTTGTTTTGAAGGTGTGTGTAACTTCATTTCGTCCTGGCTTTCCAGTTTAATTCAATTGCTATGCAAGATGAAAAGCAGCTTTCCTTCAATGAGCTCTGAAATTCTGAAATTGTGGGGTTGTTGCTCAACCAGTCGAAAAGAGGATCCATTAGAGGAGAAGCCTCTACTGAAACTGCTGCTTTGCGAGCCAAGACATCGGCTTGCTTGCTGCAGGAAGGAGGAGACGGCTCATTATCTGGATGCTGGGAGCCAGTGTGTTGGAGTCTCCTCTTCCTGCTCCACAAGGACTGAGGCGTCTCTGAGGTAAGCAAAGCAGCAATGCGATACTCCCTAGGCTTATCAACCACTATCAGCTGGATCTCCTGTTTGCTCCAGACTCCACCTTCACTTGGAAAGTGCTTGCAATTCCATGAGGTAATTCCTCCTCCCAGCGCTGCGGCTTGTTACCACGACCATGTGCTCCTAGCGTGAGCCAGGACAGAAAATGAAAAAAGCCTACCCCGACATCCCTGTGCTGTAACTTCCTCTTTCTCCATCCTGCCGGGACGGCTGTTGAGCTTCGCGGGCTTTGGCTCCGGCCATCGCGGCAGCGGTCGGTCCGGCCGGGAAGGGAGGGAGGGCGGGCAAAGCAGCGCTGGCCGGGCAGAACTGTCGCTCCCCGGCCGCCCCACGGCCGGCTTAGCCACAGGTGCGAGGTAGCACCTGCTCGGTTGGCACCGGGGCCGGTATAAATCTGCGTTATTTTGATTAAGCTCGGATTGATTAGGAACAGGTCCGGGTTCACATACCATAAACACCTATTAAACCGAAATAAATACGTCTACAGGGGGCTTAGCTTAAACGGGTGCAGCTTTGCCTGCACGGGGGGCGCGGAGGTGGCGGCGGGCACCGCACACGGCGGTCCCCGCGGAGCGCGGCCCCGACGGCTGTCGGCATCGGCACAGGGCCCGATGACCGATGCGGCGGTGACCGATGGCGGCGGGCGGGCGCCGCCGGGGCAGGAAAGCCGCTCCGGGCTGACGTCGCTGCGCGGGGGTGGCCGCGCTGCCGCCGCGGGAGGGGGCGGGACGGGGTTCCCCATGGGAGGCGGGAGAGAAGCGCGCCCTGCCCGCGGCTCCCGCGGAGCCCGGTCCCGGGGGATGGTGTTGATCCGTCGCCACGGCAACTCCGACCCGCTGGGGGAGGGGGCGCAGGTAGAGGGCGGCGGTGGCGGGGTCGGTCCCGCCATCTCTGCGGGGCTCCCCCCCATCGCCCCGGGAGGCTCCCGGCTTGATCTGCCCTGCGAGGCAGCCCTGCGAGGGGGCCGCGCCTCTGGGCCCTTCCCCATCCCGGCCGCGATCCTGAGGCGGTGTCCCGGGGCTCCCTGCGAGTCCCTGGGGACACGGAACGGCGGGGTGCGAGTTTGTCGGGAGGGAGGGGGCACGGTGCTCCTGCCCCGCTGTGGCCCAGGGGTCAGAGCCGCGAAGCAGCGGGACCTTTCAAAGGAGCGAAGCCCTGCCGGAGCGGGAGCGCGCAAAGGCGCGGGGAGCCCGCCCCGCCCGGCGGACAGGGACGCGGGATACGCGGCGTCCCGTTCCCGGAAAGAACAATGGCCTTGCGGAAGCCAGGCCTCTTCTCCAGCCCACCCGGGGCTTCCCTCCGGGATGCGTTTGCCTGCTCGACCTACGCCCTTGCAGGCGGCCGCGTCCTCCCCTCGCTGCCCGCATGTGGAGCCGCACCATTGTGCGACTGCACGGAAGCGTGGGAGGGGTGACTGCAGGAGGAAAATCATTCCCTGCGACCAGGCAATGGGTTTCTGTGTCACTCCAAGGGCAACCCGGCCTGTCGCGCCTCCCTGACCCGGCAGAATCTGCCTGGAGCCCGTCCCCGAGTTCCTCCTCTGACCCAGCTCCAGCTGGAGCGGTACGACCCGCGTGTTGTGGTACCGAGCCGGCTCTGAGCCCGGTTAATAACTGTAAACACAGCACATAACTGTTCTGCACAGAAAAAAATTAGGAAAACTGACGGGTTTTACTTCTTTCACTGCATATTATTATTTACAGTGCTATCCAAAATAATTCCAACTTTTACGTTAAGAAGTTACTGGAGTGGAGGAAGAACAAATTCTTTCACTTTATTTTCGTACTTGGCAAAATGAAGGTGAGAAAACAAGCAATGAAAGTAAATATTTTGATCCTTAAGTGGTTTGACAATAGAATTTTTATGTCAGTAATTTTTTTTCACAACATGAGCAACAAATCAATATTTTTCCCGTCACCTGTTTTACTTGCAAATGCAGCACAAATCTCTCTGGATTGTGTGCCCCTGTGCATTCCTTCTGTACAGGCACTGGCTTTCATTTTAGTATAAATTAGACTGGCTTCATGTAGAGAAAATGGAAATTCCTTATAAGTCAACTTTTCCTTAAGTGAAGTCTTCTGTGGACAATTCAGTACCAAATGTGATGATTAGACAGCAAATTTTATTGTGCAAAGGCAAAACAATTTGGGTTTTTTTCCCTCTAAATCTTACAACTCAAGAAAATGCTTAAAAGTTGACAGCGGGCATAGCTGGTATTCACCTGATTGAATGCTTCAGTTTTAATTTGCTTTTTGGACAGGTAAGAGTACACCACAGATACGCCTGGACATTTGGCCCTTCCGAGCAGTTTGTCACTGAGGAGGCAGATAACTAAACTGTAAACGCCAAAAGAACAATTTCAACACTCACAGATGAACACCTCTTCCTTTTTGACATCCCTAGTTTAGGTGGGTTTAAATAAATGGAGAAACATATTTTATGCAACACATCCTTTTACGTACATACTAATAGAAAGTATACATATACATTGAAATGCTATTTAATAGAAAGACAAGCAGCATCTGAAAATCACATAAGCCTAATTGATTCCAGACACAACTGGCCTGGATTTTGTTTCCTCTTATTCCAACTTTCTGACCTTGTAAAAATTATCTTGATTGTGTTATACTAAAACAAGGCCATGATCTTGCAAAAGCTACCATGTGTGCTGGAGCTGAGAGGTGCCCAGTAAAGCGCTGCGTACGGAACGAACGCTGACAGCGTTAGGCCCCAGCGCTGCCTGGTTTGTTTTCCCTTGCTTATATCTAATCATGGTGAAGCAATAGTCTCACTTCTGCTGAAAGCTGGATCTGGGTTTTCATTTTTAAAGGGGGTGAATAATGTGTAGTGAAACTTATGATTTGTGGTGAATGATAGGTTTAAAATTCTCAGAGCAGTTTAAGCTACTGGGATTTCATGGCATTTAGACCAGGGGAGGGTTTAAAAACATGCATTGTCTATCATGTTTTTCAGTTGAGTGTGTGTATGTGTGGTGGTATCTCTGTTTTTCAGAAGATTGTTTCTAGGGATTGGTAGGAGGGTTGAAGGACTTACTGGCTTTGATGATAACCCTTACAATACCATTGTGCTTTTGTATAAACATGTACGAAAGACCCAAGACAGCAGAGTGTTCAATGTGCTGCTGTCTTTGGCACTGGAGAACTTCTAATAATATTTTCTGCTTGAAAAAATCCAAGGCCTGGGTACACTGATCCTTTTATTACAATAACTGCTGTAGCTCCTTCTATTTGGGAATCTGTGTCTTGCTAGCCTTAAATCTCTGTGGAGGGTAGTGACAAAGAAAGGTCTTTCCAGCATATTGAACTGATGATCCCTCTCCTTATTTCTCTGAAGGCTCTCCTTTTGGTTTTTTTTCTGGATCAAGAATAAACTGTATTTGGGCCTTTGTCAGCAAGGTTCCCATGGGACAATCATTGTAAGCACTGGGATTGCCTGTTTAGTAGCAGGGAGGCTTATAAAAAGCAACTCCAGGTGGAAGTGGGCCTTTTCCTGCTCCTCCCTTCATCCTGCTGCAACTCCCTTTCATCCAAGCCCTGAGAACTGCCTGCCATTCAGACTAAGGTACAAAACTAAGAGAGGTGTACTCCCTTGACTGAGATATTAAGATGTCTGCCTTCACTTCTGTTGATTTGTTAATGTCCTGGGACTTTTGTTGTATACAATGTACTGTGTCAACTTCTGGTGGTTGTACAACAGCAAATACAACTCAAAAAGCTAACCCTACCTCTGAAGAAAGCAAGCAGCTTTTATGCATCATGAAACTTGGTTTCCAAGAAGTTGGCATCAACGTGACTGCCATCACATTTGGGATTTTTTAGCTACCATGTCAACATTTCCTATTTCCCAAACAGATTGCAAGGTGGACATGGTGTGTGGTTTGTTACTTGTTAAATAAAGAAGCCTGAGAGCATGTGCAGTGTTCTGACTCAAAAGTCGTGTTAGTAACCTGCTACACCAAAGATGAATGTTCGTGCCAGCACTGCATCTGTTTATCTTTTAGCAACTACTTTACAGCTTTTCTGTTAAGTTATAGACAAGCTCCAGGTAAAAACCTGCTCCCTTGGAAGCCGTGATACAATCTGTGCGCTCAGTATGGAATATTTAGCGTGTTCTGACTTGTGTTTTTAAGAGAGGAAACAATTGGTCCTCTGCTGCTGAGCTGTGCTGTTCTGTGCAGCACTGCCAAAGTGGGCAGCCTTTGGAGTGGGACCTGTGGCATTGCAGATGTGCCTCAAATCCCCTCCCTTCTCGGCCACCACCAGATGAAAACACAAGATCTTCCCGCCTTAACTGAAACAAGGTTCTGTTCTGTTCATCAGAGTGTACCAGCAAATACAACGATTGTGTAAGTTGCTTGTCATGCCCAAAGTATAAACAAACCTGTGCACAGGAGAGGTGATTTTCTGGCCAGCTTTCAGGGGAGTTCCCGCAGTGCTGCAGAGCCAAGGTGTTCCTCTTAAATGATAAAACAAATTCTAGATATTTATGCAAAACAGAAACAGGAAATGTGCAGAATGGTGCTTTTAACACTGACCTGTAGCTCCAGCTTTATGTCTTCATGCTTGGCACATCAGAGAACACCTCTGCTTTCAAATCAAGTCAGCATGTTCGACGAGTATGAAGCACCCCATGGAATCAGACCTTACATGTCTCCTATGAAGTGAGGTGCTCCTTTACTTGTGAGTTGGTATTGCCAGAGTACCTTTTCTTTAAAGGTTCAATTAATGGTGTATTCTATTAAATACTTCACTGATTAGAAGAGGTTTTTTTTACAATGAAGGTGGTGAAGTACTGGCACAGGTTTCCCAGGGGTGGGCCATGCCCCATCCCTGGAAACATTCAAGGGCACTGAGCAACCTGATGGAGTTGAAGATGTCCCTGGACATTGCAGGGTGGTTGGACCTGATGGCTCTTACTTAGAGGTCCCTTCTGACACAAACTATTCATTGGTTCTGTGATCAAACTCTGTCTAGCCAATCAGTTGTTTCTTTTCCTGCAGTGAAGTGCTCTACAAAGGATACATGTTTGCCTGGACTGTGAGGAACTGCGAAGACCGTACAAGCAAGTTCAAGTCCTCACACACTTGCTGAATATATCTCACACTTTTTAAATGTCCTTATGCCCACAATAATTAATAATAAGTGTGAGTGCATTCTCCTTTTCCTCCAAAATGTGCTATTTCCATAACTAACTATTGATTAATATTTAAATTTTCATCCCTTAAACTGTTTTGTGTCAGTGAAATGAACACCACAGCTGGCACCTTTGCTACGCTGTAACAGAAAAACATTTCCATAAGCTTAATACTTAACTATGTATGAGACTGTTTTATCAACTTCACAATGTATGAGACTGATCTTTCAGAGCTGGGTCTGAAATAGCAGAAAGAGCAGTTGATTATGTTTTTTTTCCCTATATAAACATATAGTGACTTTATTTATGTCCCTATATCCTTCTGAAACCAAATTTTCCATGCACGCCATTCTAAAGAGAGAAAGGACAAGACAGAGAAGGAAAGAGACAGGAGAGATGTCACAAATTACTCTGCTGTAAGGCACCAGGATAGTCCCATGATAAAGCCAGTGTAGAAAAGGACAAGGAATAAACTGAACTGGTGTAAGCAGAGTACGTTTGTGAAATGTCTCAATTGCACTAAGCTAGGAGGACAGTGACCACTGTAGCTGATCAGTACAGAAATCCAAATGAACTTCATATAGGAAAAATAAATCATCAATTTCATGGAGAAGTCAGGGTAGATGGTTATAGGGAGTTTGTGGAGCATCACTAACAAAATTGCAGTGGATGATGCAGTGCTCCTGCAAAATGCTCTCTTAGGATTTATCAATAGGTGGCATATGTAAGTCATCAGGAACAATGTAAAGATGACTCCACTGAGTGCCACTAAGTTCCCAATTGCCACATTGTCCTTGGTTTCATGGTGCTGAAAAATAAAGTACAGAACAGGGAGAGAAAGCAAATAAGAGATGTAGAATACAAAAGGAAGTGGTGAAGGAAGGAAAGATATTGACCCTTAAAAATAACTTTTAGAGGGAATCAGATAAATTTTCCAATGTGTAAAAAGTTAGAAGAGGTTTGATCAATTGTTTTTGAGTGCTGGTGAAATACCAGAACAGGCTACCTAGGAAGTTCAGGTCTCTGCTCCACAGAGGGTTTCTAAGAACAGGTTAGACAAACATCTGTTGGGGATTGTCTGGGGCTACTTTATCCTATCTTTGTGCAGGCTGGGGGGACCAGATGGTCTCTTCAGATCCCTCTCAGCTCCCTTCCTATAAGTTTACCAAATGGGGAGGGGAGTGGACCTGAGTTTAATGAGAAAACAGTATCATCCTATTAGTTGATCCTCTTTCAGAATAGAAGAAGAATCAGAAAGAAACCACATTTAACTTAACTATATAAGTAAATGGATTTTTTAATTGTTGTAGACTTGCAGTTTTATGAAGCATTTAGAAAAACAAATGCATGGTTATAGAAAAAGTTTTTTAAAAGTTATAAAAAAGTTATAAAATGAAACATTTTTAAATGTATCTTTTTCTAAATGAACATTAGTAGGAAAAATTGTTTATAAGCATTTTTCAAGGATAGTTTGTAAATATTTTTCAAGGATATTATAAGTGTGTGTTTGGCCATAGGTTTTACATTGCTTCCCATTTCAAAACAAGCAATGACAACATCCGTAGTTACATCCGAGGATGTCACACCTAGGTGCTCCTTGCATATGCAAACCCAGGAAATAATGGTGAGAAATCACTCTTGCTCCCCAGTCTACAGAAGGAACAAGTTGTTCAGTACCTGCTCTGAAAAATCTGTCTGGAAGGACAGATGAATGGAAATGTGAAAATCAGTGCCTTGCCTCCTCAGCGGGTGAACTCTGTGACTGCGGCAGTGCTTCCTCCCTCCCTCTCTCCCTGCCCATGTGTTGGGAAGTTCCAGTGAAATACTGCTGCTGTGGAAAGTCCTGTTCACAGCGAGGAGACGTGACCTCTCAGCGAGTCAGATCCAATTTTACGGGTGGCTCTGAGTCAGGGTGGAGCACTGAACTTTGTATTTCAGGAGGAAGTGATGTTGGTAGCAGCCTGTGTTGCTAAGCAGATGAGTTGCCCTGTTTTTAGTTCAGCTGATACTTTCAGTGGGGGTGTGACTTCATTCTTAGATATGATGCCTTCCATTTATTAAGGACAAAGGTCAGGAATTGCCAGTGCTGCGATAGCTGTGGCTCTCCATATAAGAAGAGGCACATTTTGCTGAGCCGTCAAAGATGGAAATGGGAGTCCTTAACGCTGCTCCTGCATGGTGAAAACAAAAGCGACTGTGAAGCTGTCACTTCATGTCACGGTCCAAGAGCAAACGTCCTCACCAGCAGGGATGATGTGGAGTAGGTCAGTTCTGTGGCATTGCTCCGTTTTTATAAGAACTCACTACTGTTCCTGATTAAAGAGGTGGCTAGGTCTTGTCTCCAGTAGTAGAGGGAACCAGGAGCCTGAGGTGAGCAGTCATGCACTGGCCTGTTAAATCAGAATTTAGATGGAAAGCAAAGTGATCCTGCCTCATTTGCCAGCAAACTGAGTGATGAGTCTGTTTGGGAGGGACAGCAAGTTGTTTGTCACCTCTGTGCCACTGGCGCTTGGCTGGGTGCTGCCTTCAGCTGTCCAGATCATCATAGGTAAGTGATAGTACCTGGGCAGCATTTTGGAGAGATTGAGTGCTACAGTGCAGACAGGCTGGGGACAGCTGCCCACAGCTGTGTGTGCACCCACGCCACCCACAGTGATGAGTCACAGTGTCACCTATTCCCCCCTAAAAGTCTTTGGTTATGTCCTTAAGTTAGCCTTGAGAGAGCTGTATGTTGTTATGTGAGAGATACTGCTGTATCAGAACACTTCCACATAAAAGAATAAATTTTGGGAGTAGTATTTCCCTCTTGTTGCTGATTCCCAAGGATGAGGCATCAGGGAATGCTGATGCCCCCAGAGAGCTCTGCCCCTGAGGGGCCTGACAGGTGAGTGGCATGTGGGCAAGAGCTGCTGGAGCTCGCTGCCCCTCTGCTTTTCTGGTTCAGTTGCTCAGTTAAAGAGTTCCCTGCCACAGAAGTGGCTGTTTGAGTCAGTTCCAGCTTTTGTCACTGTGGCTGGCTTGAGTTTCAAAAAAAAAAAAACCCGACCAACCCACACAAGTGTCTACCCTGGCTTGCCCTCTGTTCCCTTAGCTTGCTGGTGCCACAGGGTGGCTCCTTGTAGCACTTATATTTCCAGCACTTTTAGCTCTTCAACTGAAGTCGTTAAAGTTGTTCTTTCTGATACGAGTCTGTTGCTTCCTGGTGCTTGCCAAAATCCACGTGCTCTTGGTATTTCAGCATGCTATGGGTTAGTGAAAGATTTCTTCTGAAAAAATATTGTTTTCCTTCAGTTTATGGCATATCGCTATCATCTGTGCCCTGTTGGCCACTACACACTCTGTTTTGTGTGCTTCCACTTCGTGTGCTCTGTAAATTTTGAGAAACTTTGTGTACAACTTTCACTTGTGAAAGAAAAAGAAACCATTTGACTCTTTTCACTTCATTTGACTGAAACAGTGTTCAAAGATTAATAAAATGTGAGTGCGTGTCAGGGCTGTGTGACTTTGGAGCCACTTCCCAGCAACCATGGGACAAAACATGATGCCTTTGCTTGCCAGTCTGAGGCTCTGAAATGGCATCCTGAATGGCTGAGCCTGAAGTGCTCAGAAGGCAATTACTCCAAGCACAAGCTTGGGCTCACTGTATGGTTTCACATCTCTCCTTGCATGAATCAAAGCAAAAGCAAGCCTGTGAGAGGAGAAGTTTTTGAGTTTTGGGTACATCTGTACAGAATTTCCTCAGGAGCTGCAACTTCCTTCACCAAAGCAAAAAAAATTTTAGAGGAAGCCACCTGGAGGGCATGGCAGCAGCACAAGTACTTTCTGTCGGAACTGATGCATGGCTTGGACCTTCACAGTGCTGAGCAGGTGAGGAACCAGATGTGCTTAAGAGAGCCTGTTCTCCAGCAGGGTGGGCTGCTCTGAGCTCTCTGCACAGCCCTCAGCAGCTCTCAAACAAGCTCAATACCTGGACTGGGTTGTCAGGAACGAGGCACAGACTGCTTGGCCCTTGTAGCCTGAAGGCCTCCCTGCGCACAGCTTGTCTGGGGACTCACGACTTCGTGAGGTCTCATCTGCTACCTGCGGAAGTGACAATGTCTAGATCTTAAGATCACATTTTGCTGTACGTGGCTGTTAAGACAGATGCTGGTTCTTCAAAGTCTACTGAATAAGTAACCTGCCTTTGTATTTTCATGTGATGCTAAATCATTTGCATTTTGTAATTCTGATATTTTAAAACAGGTTTAAATGCTGCCCAGTAATCTCGGTGCTGTACTTCTTACGGAGTACATTAACTTATCTCTGCACAGCTATGCCTGTCATACACAGTGACTTGCTCAGCTTGGCACAAACTATCCCCACAAACTTGAGAGTTTACCTGGTTAGGTAAAGTGTAGCAATTCGCTGGGGTTTTGTTGATACACATACCCTTGCTCTGCAACTGCTGTTGAAATTCTCAGCCATTAATGCAAATTCTTCCTAATCTGTGAGCTAAATGGCTGGCTACATCAGATGGATTACTTCTTCCCAACAGCACACAAAGGGTTGGGTGGCTGGCTACAAGTGAATTTTCATCCCTGTCATCTCTTGGGTATTTTAATAAGCTGTTACCAATAAGGTTAATCATGAAGATGCCATGTTGCTGTTTCCTCACTCTCCTGTGAAGCTGCCTTGTGGGTAACTCATGGAGTTACAGGTTTCTCTTTGGGGACTGAAGCACAAGTTAAGGTTTCAAAAGTTAAGGTTTCAAAAACCTTTCCTCTGTAGCTACACAGTGATGTATTTTGTCCACGTCTGGTACTACCACTGAGTGTGCATGTGTGTGAACTTGTGCCACATCGTGACGGTGTCCCACCCTGGAGCGGTGAAACCACTGCAGCACTTTTCCTTACTCTCTATTTCCTCTTATTGAGGAGTTAGAGAATGGCTGTAATTCTCCCCCTTCTGTGGAAGCGCTATTTGGAGATTCTGTTCCTTCTGATGTTGGAAAGCGTTGGGAGACTCCCTGCACATTTTTATGACCCGAGTAGTAAGCCAGCTGATTCCATAGGCCACAGCCTGAGGATGATTTATGGCACCTGAGGAGCTGGTTCTGTGCCTTATACAAGACACAGTAGAGACTGTGGCATTTTTTTTGCCGTGCAACAAACATTTAACCAAGTACCTATCCATGCTCCCCTCACTGCTTCTGCCATGCTAATATATTTATTTTTTTAAAGAAGTGCAGCATTTCTTTGGTTGGCTCACCCTGGCACCACGATATGCTTTGAACACTTTTCATGCTCGGCAGCTTCTCGCTCTGATTTCTGCTCAACAAGAAACTGAAACAAGTTCTAGAGGGAGCACTGAGGCTGCTGGCAGTTAGTCTCAGAATGAGTTTCTCGCGCCCCTAAATCTTGGAGAACTTAAATCTTTGAAAGCAAGGGGAGTTCCAGGCAGGCTTACGCTACACCAGGGTGCTTGACTGTCAGACTAGGGGCACACTTAAATGATACACACAGAAAAACAGACTTGGGGTAAATGTTTCTAGACTGTTTTCTCTCTGGTCTGTCAACATATTGCAAAAGAAAGCTGAAACTGTACATTTAGGAACTTGTGGAAATACCTCTGTATAGGTTTGTTGTTTTGTCATTTGTTTTTTCTAAGAGTACAGAAATGCAAATAAAAATGGAATGATGGTAAACTGGACACATTTAGTGAAGGTATACTTGGGGCATGTGCTGCTTCAAAGTGTTTTGTTTTTAAATACTATTTCCACTTGCTATTTTTAACCTCATGGGAGACCTTGGTGAAGAACAGGGAGTGTATTCTACTGCACCATCATGTGCTATCGGCTTCTCACTGCATTTTTCAGCTGGAAACCTGGGAGAGCAACACCACCCCAGCTGCTGGCCCCTTTCTGGGTGATTGCATGGGCCCAGCTGCATGGATGATGGTGATGCCTCTCAAACGGCTAACCTCCCCTTCTCCCAAAAGGTGCCTTCCCCTAAACCCAAGAGAGACTGAGTAGGCCAGACATGAATGACACAATGTGGAAGAGTGTCATCCTTCCTCCGGAGAAGTCTGAAATATTTTTGCAGCTGTAGTGGCCCTCATGGCCGCGGAATCAACACGGACACCTGGACTGAGGGAGCCAACAACCTGAGAAGCTTTTGACATTCACATTGTCTGGATCCAGCTCCCAGCTTACTAACTGTGTGTTAAAAGAGCATAGAGGAAAAGCTGTGTGAGATCCTGTGAGGACAGGACGCCTTCTCTCTTTCCCACGAAAAAGATACGAGGGTGGGTGCAGCGAACAGCCCCCTAAAAGGAGCGGCAGGAGCTGGAGGGGGAGGGTGTCCCTGCTCAGGAGCACATGACTTTGTTTTTCCTTCTCCAACCTGCCACTAACGATGATGGTAAAAAGTTATCTCGTCAAACGACTCGCTGAAAATTCCTGTAATGCCGAGTATCTTTGCACCGGGTTTACGCTTTAATCTCTTTATACTTTTAAGACGCTTATTTAGTTTCCAGAGCAGTGCGGGGAGGACCGCTAAGCGCGCTACTGGTAATCACTTTTGGGTGGGATTTGTCTAATTTACTTACGGAATGAGTTTGCTTCGCTTTGTATCACGAATTCGAATGCACCGCTTTCAAACAGGGCAGCGGCAGGGCCGGTGCCGGTGCGGTGCCGGGGGAGCGCGGCCCCGCCGGGACGGGGGCGCTGCCGCGGGCGGGCGGACGGGCAGCGCTTAATGGCCGCTTCCCTTTGAAAGCCCGACCCGCTCGGGACAAAGTCCACCCTGAACCGCGGTGTCGGGCGATCCTGCCCGCGCCCCGCCCCGCCCCGCCTCGGTGGCCGGGATGAGAGAGGCGGGCGGGGGTGCGGTGCCCGCTGCCCGTCCGGGGGCAGAGGCCGGGGCCGGGGCGGGCGGCGGGGGGCCGGGCAGCCTCCCGGGACGCCTCTCGGTTTCGTTTCGCCGCCGCGGTTGGGAAGTTTGAAGAGCGGCAGTGACACAGTGACACCTCACACACAACACACCCCCCGGGCTTCACCGGGAGTTTCCCGGGACGGGGCGCGCCAGGGCGGGCGGGCGGGCGCGGCGCTGACCCCGAGGCGCGGAGCGGCGCGGAGCGGCCCCCCCTCGGCCCGGTCGGTGCGGCGGGGCGGAGCGGAGCGGAGCGGCGGGGGAGCGCACGGAAGACGCCGTGCCCCGCCGTGCCCCGCGGCAGCGCACCCTCGGCCGGCGGGCGGCCGGAGCCCCGGCGGGGCGCTGGCGGGCCGCGGGCAGGCAGGTTAGTGACCCCCGCCCGGGGCGCGGGGGGGGTTCCTAATTTTTTTTTTCCCTCCTCTTTTTTTTTTTCCCCTTTTTCCCCCTTCTCTCCTCGTTGCATAAATTATGCCGGGCGGGGCGGTGACGTCGCGGGGGCGGGGCGCGCGGCGGCGCTCGCCCCCGGGGAGGGGGCGGTGTCGGGGGCGCGCCTTGTGGCGGCGGAGGGAGGGAGGAAGGAGGGAGGGAGGCGGCGGGGGCGGGCGGGCGCAGGGGGCGGCAGCCGCCTGGCTGGCTGGTGTCGCGCTCGGCTCGGCTCCGGCGGGCGCGCTCGCTCGCTCGGGAACTATCGGATTAAACTTGAATCGAGTGAAATTACACAAAGGAGCGAAGCGGAGCCGGCGGAGACCCCGAAACTACCCGAGACCCGCGCTGACCCTTCCTCTCCCTCCCCTCCCTTCCACCCCTCCTTCGCCTGCCCGCCCCGGTCAGGGATCCCCCTCCTCCCCTCTTAGCCCAGCCCCGGTGCGAGCGAGCAACTCCGTGCGTGTGTGTTGTGTGCGTGTGTGTTGTGTGCGAGACCCGCACCCCGCCTCGCCCCCCCCGGCCGACGGCACCAACTCCGGAGCGTGTCCCCTCCTCCTCCCCGGCCCTTCGGCGGAGGGCAGCGAGGGAGCGAGCGGGGGACACCGGTCCCCGACGGCCACGCACCGGCCCGGTGAGTGACCCCGCACCTCGCTGGGCGCGGACGGAGGGAGGGAGGGAGGGCGGGCGCCGGCCATGGAGCAGGGGACCCGCGGCAGGTCTCTGTCCCCGGCGGAGCGGAGCGGCGCGGGGGTGCTCGCTGCCGGCGGCGGTCCGGGGGAGTGGGGGATGCTGAGCCCTGCCGCGGCTCCGGGCGAGGCTGGGCGGGGGGGTGTGTGTGTTGAGGGGGGTGTCTCAGCGGGGCACTTCCCCGGGTGTAAATGGCTTTTTGTTGTGCTGCGGCCGGCCGGCCGGCCGCCTGCCTCGCCTCGGGGGAGGGGAGGGCACCGGGGAGCCAGAGCGCCGGCGCCCCTTCCCCTTCCCTTCTTCTCCCCCCCGCGCTCCTCTCCGCAAGTTTGGAGGGTGACTAAAAATCCGGGAAAAGTTGAGCGAAACTGCGCGGCGCGGGCGGCGGGGCCCAGCGCCGGCCGGGATGGCCGCGGGAGCGCTTCCCCCGCTGACCACGCTGACGGCTCCCGGCGGCCGCGTCGGCACAACAAGCGCTAACAAAGTGAGGGCGCTTCCCTGCCGCGCACGGCCCGGCCCGGCTCGGCCCGGCACCGCCCCGCTCCGCGCAGCCACATGGGTCGCCGGGGCCGGGGCCCGGGCCGCAGCGGGGGCACCCCCAGCGGAGGCCGGGCGGTGGGTGGCGGCGGGCGGCAGGAAGGCGGGCGGGGAGGGAGGAGAAGGAGGAGGGAGGCGGGAGCACGAGGTGCCGCTCCGGCCGCCGGTGCTCGCGGCGGGGGGATCGTCCTGCCCCGGCGGCACCGGGAGGGGGCAGGGGGCGGCCGGCGCTCCCCGGCGGCCGGAGAAGAAAGGGGAGCGGGGGAAAGAGGGAGGGGACGGGAAGGGAAGGGAGAACGCTACCCGAGGCAGCCGGAGCGGTGCCGGCGGACGCCGCATAATAGGGGTTTCACCCCGCCGAGTACCTTCGCTCCGCCGGCGCGGAGCCGGCGCGGGCGGGAGGCGCTGCCGCCGCCGCGCACATGGGGTCGGGGCCGGGGCGCTCCCCTCGTCGCGCTTCCCCCCACCCCGTTCCGGGCCATTTTGAGGGTGAGCGGAAAAAGGTGGTTTGAGGCCAAAGCGGTCAGGGCGCGGAGCGAGGGGGGGCCGGCCGCGCTCGGTGCGCGGGGCGCGGTGGGAAGCGGAGCGGGGCCGGCGGCGGGCGCTGCGTGCGGGGCGGCGGGGAGCGGGCAGCGCCTGTGCGTGTGCGCGGGTGTGTGTGAGAGAGCGGTGGCGGGGGGAGGGGGGCAGGGTTGTTAGTGAGTCTCAGGGAGAAGGCGCTGCAGGCAATGAGCAGCCATCATTACGTTGCCTTCATTTATCCCGGTAGCGCTAAATCAGGGGACGCGCTCCCACGCCGGGGGAGCCCCTCCGGGCGCGCCCCGCGCTGCCGGGCCGGTCTTCGCGGGTGGGTGTCGGGGGGGGGCGGGTCGGGGTACTGGGGAAGGAGGTGGCCGTGGGCACGGGCTGGAAATGGAGCCGGTTTCCCCGGCTCCCCCCGACAGCCCGCTCACGCCCGGGTTTAAAGTAGTTGTTTTTTAAACAGACAATGGACAAAAGGAAAGTAGCGATGGATGCCCGGGAGCTCCCTGTCCGCTGCGGGGCCGCGCGGCGCCGCGCAACTCTCCCGCACTTACCCACTTTCTGCCTTTGTTTTCGTTTGGGAAGGGGCCGAGCGTGCCTCCCCACTACAGAAAAGGGCGATTTTTTTCATTTGCGAGAAGCCTCTTTTTTTTTTTTTTTTTAATTTTTTTTTTTTTTAAATTTCCCGTGCCACTTGGGCTTCCGCGGATGTTTGGCTTGGGGAATATCAGAATAACCTCGGTGCGATAAGTTTGTTTCTGTCGATGTTCGTCTCGATTTTTACTCTTATCAAAGCAGATCGCGGGCAGTGTTTATCCTGGAAGATGGCTTTCGGGAAAATGTGTTAGCCTTTTTTTTTTTTTCCCCCCTTTTCCTTTTTTTCTTTTCTCGTGTTAGACGGGACTAGCGGAGGTACAAACAAGCAAGTTGAACAAAAAATGTTTCTGTTCATTTCCTCACAGATCATCCATTCTAACGACGGCAAAAAAATCTTAATGACTATGACCTTAGCAGCATGGGTAGCTGATTTTTCCCAATTATAAATCCCGTTAGTTTGCGGTAATGTGTGAGTATCAATATATAATTTATATTAAAAAGCATGATCCGTAATTCTTCTTCTTCTTTTTTTTTTTTTTTTTTATAAAAGTTGAAATCTATCATTTTCCAATGAGAGTGCTGCATCTGTCGCTTGGAGTGTTTTTGTCTCGCTGTTGCACAACAGAGGCTCTCCAGTCTTTAACCTAAAATGGCAGCTTTAATTTGACTGGGGCCCATTCATTGACAATGATAATAAAAAGGCTGAAAGCTAAATGTAGCTGGATGCTTGGGGCACGTATGCAGAACACTTTCCTCTCCATTGCTGGGCGCTGCTAAGAGAGGAACTTCCAAGCTCTCTAGTTTCCACTGTGAAAGTTTCCAACACTTTTTTTTTCTTATTAACAAAATAAAAATAATAATAAAAAACCCACATTGCTCAGCATAGACCATATTTTAGATGTCCAGGTTGCTTACAAACTTAGCAGTGAGGCGACAGTTAGAGAGAGCTCCTTTGAAGAGGTCTGCATTTATAACACCAGTAGAAAAATTCTAGTAATCACTTCTAAAATAAGATGCAGTCTGGGGGAAAATTAACCATTTCTTTCTGAGGTTTGTAACAGGTGATCCGAACAATTACATTCTGTATATTTTCCTGTCTCCAGCTACCAAAAGTGGGGAGTATGGCTTGTTTCTTCTTGTTTGGTGTTGTAAATGTGCTCAGGGTTTTGCAGAGATCCTTATGATAGTGTACTATTTTCCTCTAGGTTAAAACCACAGCTGCTTGAAAAAAGTAATTATTTATGGTGTTAGACATAATGTGAAGTTTGAAACAGTTTTACAAAACAAAATTTCCCCTACTAAAGTATTGGTGAATGCCACAGATTCACGCATCTTGTCCTGTCTTTCTGTTAATCTGAACTGCTTATTTTCAGTCTCTTTTGAGCTGTTTTATAAACTTTATAAAGATGATTATTAAAGCCATTGCACAGGCTCTTAGAAGAGTATTAAATGCTTGTGATTGCAAGTGTAACTGAATTACTGATTCACTGATACTAATTGGATAATCATATTTGACCAAATATCTCACTAAATATTTAACAACGTGATGACATTTCTCTTATTGCTTGTAAATCATGGTTAGATTATTTAAACAGGGGGAAAAGCCTCATATTTGCAACCCAAAATTATTTTATCGCCTCTTCAGTAATGAAGGAAAGTTTCGATCACAGGCAAGGATCACACAGTCCTTTTAGGAAAATGAAAATTTCTGGGGATTTTGCACTGTAACAATGTCAGTAAAAATGAGGTTTAGTTGAACACTCTCTATTGCAATCAAAACTCTGTGCAGTGATGGGAGATTTCAGTTGTGACCAGTTCCTTTTGGGTTTGGTAAATGCAGAAACCTGAAGAGTTGTTTCAAAGGAGCACTGTAAAGGTTTCCCTGTCCATGTAGAGGGGTCAATTAACCTGAGTGCAGTTTCTTTCCCACGCAAGTTATTTACTGTTTTGAACTGAAAAGCTTCTGATGAATGTTTGCAGTATTTCCCATTCACACTCAAATGATATTAGGACTTTTATAAGACGTAAAACGAGTTCTTGGTGAGTCCAGGTGGGTCAGGCCGATGGCAAAGCTGCAAGCAGGTACTGAAGAAGGATGTGCTGCTCAGTCTGAGCTTGGCATGGGTGGGTGGGTGTCGTGTTCAGTGGGCCTGTCCTGCCCCAGCACACAGGGAGGCTCCGTGCCAGGTCTGTGCCCCACGGACAGCAGCTCTGCAGGCAGGAGAACCTGCAGTGTGAGGATACAACAAAACCTAAACAAAGGCAACCCAGACATGATTTTCTGTCAAGCTGGAAAGGCCTGAGTAATAGAGGCTTCTCAGGCTTT
Organism: Motacilla alba alba; assembly: GCF_015832195.1. Classification (NCBI taxonomy): domain Eukaryota; kingdom Metazoa; phylum Chordata; class Aves; order Passeriformes; family Motacillidae; genus Motacilla; species Motacilla alba. The sequence goes on from NC_052017.1 coordinate 115,096,857, forward strand.
CTCAGAGCTGCTGAAGTGTGGCAGTGAGGCTGCGTTTTGCCATGTCCAAGGCATCCCATAGCAGCTGGCTGTTTGGGGTTTGGTTTTGTTTGTAGCGTATGGTAAGATAGGTAGAGGTTGCTAAGGTGGGAAGAGGTGGAAGAAAGTAACCAGGAAGAAGGAGGGTAGAAATAAATGCAGGTATCTGGTTGAATCCTGTACCTTACCTCTATCCCTTATTTCCCATTCGTTTTTACCTTAAGTTTCAGATGGAAAACCTTTAGAATGTGCTGGTCGGTATTTGCTCTTGTGAGTCTGGAGTAATTCAAAGAAATGTGTCTGGCTACCAAGGGTACAGGCAACTGTGTGACAAGTGGTGTGTGTGCCTGAAAATCTTCCTTCCCCCAGTTCCCTTAAATCCTTATTTCCAAATCTTTATGTATTTGTCTGCTGTGAACAAATCACTAACTGCTCAGATTTATGAGCTGGTTAACTGATGCCTATAAGTAACACGGGTGATACTTTTATGTTACTTTAATGTTCCCTGTATACAAGAGAAAACTGCAAATTTTAGTAAATAATTAAACTGTCTTTCTGACAAATGACTCTTTTGTGTGTAGGTGAGGCTTCAGCCTTCACTTTTCCAACAGAAAAGTTACTGTATTAATTTAGCTTCACTATTTAGCTTCGTCATTAGGACAGACATTACCTCCATCGTTTCTCATCATTTGTATTTCCATGAAGAGCTTGTTAGCACAAATACTACTGGATTTTAATGCAAGAAAGCTTTAAATACTGTCTATATTGCAGCAGTGATAAAAAGGCAAAGGGAAACTCCAATTATGGTTTAATTTTTAAAACCCTTTCAGAGGCAGGAGTGAGGTACAATATGCAGAAACATCCCATGTTTTTATTAGGGTTCTGATGGGATACTGAAACCTGATGGAAGATTTCCTCCTGATTTCTTTCTGCCTGCACAATGTGACTAACTTTCAGTGATTTGCATTTTATCCAAGATCAGCAGTCATGGAAATGCCACGTCATAGTTGTGCACTAAAATCTGTCTTGGAAAATGAGGTTGGAAGAAGGCATGATGCAAAAAATAAAAAGGAGGTTATGACCTAAAGGACACATTCCAAGAGCCCAAATATGACAACAAAGCTCTTAAGGGTATTCTTAAGTATATAAAAGCTGATTAGCTCTTAGCTTCCAACATTGTGACTTTTCTGAGATGTAAACGTGCACCTGGAAGAAGCTGAGCCAAAACCAAGGGTCTTTGTGCTGTCACTTGGGTTCTTCTCTGGATGCTGTTCTGTAGCTGTTTCTAAACACTCTGGTTGTTTTGCTGCCCTTATGCTAAATGCATTCTCCTTAAAAAAAATAAAAAGAAAAGAAAAAAAGGAGGGGTACAACTTAATTTGAGCATTTTCTTTTAAAAGTTGGGATTCAATAAAAGAGTGCTAGTTACCATATAAGCTACTGTTTTAGTAGAACATTGTAACACATGACTTTGAAAGCTTATTGGCATGTGGGAACTAACCAGAAGCCCTTGCTGGCATGATGTAGGGCTCGCTTTGCTCTGTAGTGACCTATATAGCTATTTTGGGTGTGGTTTTGCTTGGCTTTCATGGGAGCTGAGTCCAACCTTCCTCTGACATAGACAATTGCTATGACGAGAGGGCCTTGAGGGGAATGGTGGGGGAATAAATAACTTTGGGAATCAATTGTCTGGAAAAAGTCATTGCAGCCAAAATGTCTGCCCTCTTCCTAATGGTTCTGAGGGGAAAATAAAATTTCACTTATATGGTCCTGATCCTAGAGGTTATTCTGCTCAGGTTTCATTTAAATATGAGCTTATGTTTGGGGAGAGCAATGCAGCAACTTACCTGCCTGGGAGTAGCTGGCATATGGCAAATCCAGTGCCGGATGGTTTGGAAGCACTTTATTTTAATGTCCTTGAGCCACTTTTTAAGCTGTTCTGCTGAGCTTTCTGCTTACTGCTAGAACTTCAACAGGTAGCTGGCTTTAACATTTCTTGGTGATTTTGAAAGAAATTGACCTCCCCACAGTTTATTTTGATCACTATCTACAAAGCACATGTCACTTAAAACATTTTGTGGAGGTGTACATCAGATGTACAAAGTAGAGTTCCTTCTGTGCAGCAGAGGCAGTCCTGCTCTGAAAACAAAACTTTTTATTTCTCCTTCCTGCCCTTTCAACTCCCTTCCCCCCAGCTTTCCCATAGATTTTGTTCCAGTTCCTTTCCTGTTGGGTTTTTAATCTTTTTTCCAATTCATACTGCTTTCTGTTTGCTTAATGGAGTTGTGTTTTCTTGCCAGCCCTAGATAATGAGGATATGTGGCAAAATAAACATGCATTTCAGCTCCTAATAATGCTGCTTTCTACCAAAACCGTGGAGGATGCCTAAGTTGTTGTGGGGAGGGCTGGCTGGCTGCACCAAAGCTTGATGAAGTCTCTTGTTAGCCCCTGGATGCCGTCATGGCAAGGGGATGGGTGGCAGCAGGCAGCCAGAGCAGGGGGCTGCTGCAGTGTGCTGGCAGCTTCCCAAAGGTTCTTCATGACCCTTTGAAGAGGAAAATCCTCTTGTTTCAAGTTTTGTTTTCATGAAAGTGACATTCCCCGATCTTTTAATAGCAGATAGATAGAGCTGTAGTGGTTTCTCTTGCTCTGTGCACTGTGTAGCTGTCAGTGGGGAGGGTCTAGTCCCACGACAATTTTGAAATGCATATAGCCATTGTAGGCTATCCCTTGCCTAGCAGAGAAGTTTGGGGTGTGGGGAGAAGCTCCTGATGGGACTGTGATGTTTCTGAAAGAAATAAGAGAGCTTCGGAGACCAGGAACTGTGTGACCAGTGGTAAAGCAGATCAGAACATGGAGCAAGGCCAAGGAAGACTTTAATAAAGGCACTTTTGTCCTCGATCTTAAAATAGGAAGCCTATGGATTTATTTACAGGGTAAACAGGATTTGTTAAGTGGGTAGTCGCTAAGTGCGAAGGAATTCTTCGGGAGAGAATTCAGGTGAAGACTAAAGCTGAGCTTTAGTCTGGAATTTTAGAAGTTTAGACATCTGTAATAGGACAAAACATGGAAAAAGTCTTCATCACAGGAAGCATTGAGGTAGGTAGTGCTGCTCTGGGAGAAATGTGAAACAAGCTCTTACATAATAGAAACTGAGAAACTCGGTTCAAGTCTTTGGTATTAACTTGGATGAGCTAGTAAGTGGGAAGTCTGAGTTGATGACAAGTTATGAGAAAATATTCTTTGCTTCAAAGAGGATCCATCAATGTAGCTGTTGAGATTGAAATCCAAAGCTGAAATGCTACTTGGTAAAGGGTCTTGCAGGAAAGCACGTGTCAGTCTGTACTGTAGAGAAAGGCAGTTTAGTATTTCTTCAAGTTGAAGATTAACAGCCAGAAAGGCAATACAACTGACCTGGTTTGTAATGCTCAATAGAAGGAGGATTGAGAGGAGGAGAGAAATGATGAGGCTAACAAATGTTCAAAAATAATTCTGATAAGGCTGAGATAAAAGTGCATGGCAGTGAGAGACTGGTAAATTTCAAGGATGCATCTTAATTAGTTGTTCAGGGTATAACAAATTTTTTCAAAACCTTACCTGTTCCTGGACAGAAGAGCCTATCTGAAGTCCAGGAATCAGGCATCCCAAGTATCCTGCTGCTTGAAGTTCTGTATTTGAATGTGTATTGTTTTCTCATGTGGGATAAGAAATACTGAAACAGCCATAACTGCAGTTAGTGTCTTGACATGAGATCTAAGATGATGATTTTATATTTTTGGCTCAATTGTCTGGTATATATCTAGGCAAGTCCTGTGGATTTTTGAGAATGTGCTCTGATTTTTGTTGCTTCTAGACTGAAGTAGCTGCTTGTTGGATTTGGTGGTTTATTGCAAGGCAATAAGCAGTCAGCTCATCATCTCCGCTTCTTAGTTTGAAAGGTTCCGGGGCTTTCTAGTTCCTGGAAAGATCAGGCAGCTTCACAGGGTGTGTAGTTGTGTCAGGATGGCTTAAAGGAAGGCCCTCTGACGTGGTAGCCAGTGCCTATGTGAATTCAGAGATTCCTTTAAACACTGATGAGGGGACTCTCACTTAGAGTATAATTCTTGCCTTGAGTTGTTTTAAGCATGAAGAATTAAACGGAGAGTTTACGGTGAGCAGTTTACTATCTCTCTTGATTTAGGAAGGAATCATTCAGAAAGTGAGTTAAATAGGGATTTCTGGACTGCCTCAGGATGTTAGTCTGGGAGAGAACTGCTAAGTAATTCAGTTTATTTATCAGTTTATTACCATTGTGAGGTGTCTGCTGTGCTTTGCATTCACTCAGCTCTGTAACTGGAGTACAACCTCACTCATCTTTACTTTAATCATCATTCTTTCATTGGGGGGAAGTGAATAAGCAGGCTTCAGCTTCACTTCCCTCTTATTTCTGTATTGATCTCTACAAAGGTACATTGTCATTTTCATTTTTTGTTCTTTTTTTTGTACAGAAGTACGTGAAACGTGCTTCTTTATTTCTGTTGTAATCTTTACAGGGGTTACTGAAAAAAAATTGCCTGTTTCACCTGCATTTCTCCTTACTATAATTCTGCAGTGTTCCCCAGCCCATGCTGTTTTCTCTCACAGAAGTGATTCTTAGTGAACATACTTTCACAGTTCAAACAGGATTTGAACCTTGGGGCAGCCATGCTGAAGGAAGGGGTTGTTTTGTAGGAATGGCATGGCTGTTGGAAGAATCAGCTTGTTACAGGCAGCACTAGGACAGAAACATGTCCTACAGCTTGGGTCCAGGAATCTTTGTAGTAAATAGTGCTCCTAGAAGTTGAGCATACTAGATGTTGCACTGAAACTATTAAAAAAATTAAAAAACAAAGAAAAATGGAAGGAGGGTGTTTGTGTGGCTTTGCTGTGGTTAAGGTGACTGAATTCTTGAACGGTGAGTTCTCAGTGAAGTAAGTTAAGGCCTCACACCCCCTTGCTACCCCCTGCCCAGAGCATGACTACTTAATTTTGTGAAGTTAAAAAATAAAACCTTGGCTGCAGAAAAGATGGCAGGTGAAAGCAATTGATTTCATAGCTCTTGTCATATTAAATTTCCCTAACGGTGTGATGTAAAAGATTAATCTCCTTAATCTCTTTCTCTTCTTCACCTTTCTCTGTCTCCTCTCTCAAAAGAAACCAGGATGCTTACCTTTTTTCCTGCCTCTCTGGATGGACAACCTTTGGCTTGTCACTGGTTCACATGTGACTTCCCTGAGATTGTCGCATGACCAGTGGCACAACTGGACTGTGCAGTAGGGGCTGGTTGGGCAATGCAGATTTTGGCTGTCTGAGGAACTGGACTAGGAGGGGTTCTTGGAGATGGATATTAGTGTCAGCTGGGATGCAGTCTGTGTGCCTGAACTTGTCCCCTGGTGGGGCTTCTGGGATCTGTTGCTGTCTTCTTTGTGTGCCTGTGTGTCACTTGGAGTTTGGTGGTCTGTTCTGTGGCTGCCCAACATTAAGATTTTTGGTGGGAAGCTGGTAGGGTCAGGAAAGCTAAAAATCCCTTCTCTAATTTGACAAGGTGTGACAATGGTGGTGTTTTGGGGCAGGATGCTTTTTCTCTTCAGCATATGCTGGAAGCAGCTGTTTCTGTGTTGAGGAGCCTCCAGGTAGGCAACGAACTTTGAATAGCAAGATTGATTCGAAGTGGCTGTGGGAGTGATACCTTTGATACACCTTGACTTCTCTCTTCTGGAGTGAAACAGCACATCTGCAGCAGGCAGTCCATGGTAACGAGGCAGATTGATCCATGGACAGAAATCACTGGGCAGAAAACCTGGGGACTAGGCAGCTGTAGCACCTGCTTCCACCATGTTGGCTTGACTGCCTCCTTCCCTCAAGGTGCTTTCTCTTAGGCACATAAGCTGTCCTCTGGTAGGTTTATTTTGGATACTGGTGGCAAAAGTTCTTGCTCTTTTCTGCTTATCCAAAATACTTGTGTCTCCATCATAATGTTTATTGAGATTGGTGACTGTTCCCAGGGTTTTTTGGGTTTTTGATTTTTGTTAGTTCATTTTTTAAATTAAAAAACACCCCCAAAAGAAAAACTAGAGTGAAATCTTGGTGTTTTGTTTGTAAGAACTTTTTTCTTCTGATGGAGTATTATACTTAAATCTGTGTAAGAGTATTTTTTTTTGTATGATAAGTTTTTCGTAGCTCTGAAGATAGCTGGAAGCTGTTGAATGTTGTCTTGTGGTCCATCTAATCATTTGTGAGTCAGGGTATGGTTTGAGAAATGCAGTGAGCTAATTTAACCAGACATTGTTTGGAAAGGAGAAGTTTCCTCTCTGCCTTTGTCCCCCTGCACCCCAACTCACAACCACATGGCTCTGCTACTTTTTTTTCTGGCAGCAGTGCTTGTCAGGTCCTTCTGTAGCCACTTTAGTTCACCAAAATGGCAGAAAAATTACTCTGTAAAATGGAGAGCATTTTGCTGTTGTAATGAATCAAACTAGCTCATAAAAGGATCTGATGAACACCAGAGCTGGTACTAAGGATGAGGGGGGCTGCTGGCTTGGAGAGCAGCAAGCCCTTTTCATCTTTTCATTTTGGTGGCAGTGAGCAAGTGGATTGGATCAGTTGCCTGGGAACCTTCATGGGAGAAAGAGAAATAGAGTAATCATCTGTGAAGCAAAGGACACGAAAAGAAAAATGTGCTGGCCTGAGTTAAAATGGATATTAAAATTTGTTTATTCCGTTGGTGCTATGGATTGCATGCTATAAATTGGTTAGAATTAATAATCCACTGACCAGAAATCAGTTTTCCTCTTCAGGTAGGAAGACAAAAGCCTAAAAGATTTATTAATGTATAAATAACTTGTTTGCTCTTTCAAATGTGAAGTATTTAACCTTTGAAACAATTTATTCACAAGAAAAGAGGCAAAGGGGCTGTTGGTTTGGGGTTGGTGGTTTTTTGTTTTGTTTTGTTTTGTTTGCAAGCTCGAAATCCTCCATTAGGTTCATCAGCTATGAGTCAATTTGTCTCAAATTTTATCAAGTCAGTGTTGTTTCAGTGTCATCAAGTTTCATCAGTCAGTAATTCAGTGGATTCCATTATTCAGAGTATTCCCAACTATATACATTTTTCTGCTGGTTTGAGATGGAATGAGTGCTTGGTCCTAGTAGGTGGCTGAGGCTGTTACTTCCTATCATAGTCTTAAGCTTTCTGATAGTGAAATGAATGCACTCCTCCTTGTTAAAATTGGTGGAAAAAAAGTACATTGCAAGTCAAATAACACGCTGCTTAGTCACTTCTGTAATACTGAGCTCTTGCTGCTCTCCAGGGAGAGAAATGGGCAGTTTACATTGTGTAGCTTAGCAGAGGAATGAACACCTTACAAAAAGCCAGGGATTCTGACTGCAGCTTCTGCTCAATCCACCTGTCAACTTGAGGTGACTCTTTCAGCATAGCAGCAATGTGCCAGTAGAAGCTGCTTGCTTTCTGAAGAGCTCTGGCTTTTTTGTCAGCTTACTTGTGTATATTGCCTGCAGTGTGACAGAAAGGGACTTCTTGGCAGGTGGAAGAGTGGAAGCTCATGATGTCCTTACGGTTTTTCTCAAGATTTGGGCAATTGTATGTGTGTTAATAGAAGGTAAATTCTTGCCATAGTTACAAAAAACCCAAGCCTTCATGTGGTACACCTTCTAGATTCCTTTCCTTGGGTTTTATATCTAAACAATTCTTTTTTCAGGGTCTACAGGGGGTGGCAGGAGGTGCAGGAGAGGGGATTTACAGATTCTATCTTATGGGCATTGTAAGCTGCGTTTGGTGCAAACTGAGGAGCGGTGGCCCTGACTAGCGTTGTGTGTGTTCAGAGTGAATATTGTAGTTACTAAAAGCAGCTTGTTTATGTTAGGAATTGTATGTGCTAGCTCTAATGGGCTTTAGGAAGCCCAAAGCACAGCTGTAAAACATCTGTCTCTGGGACCAGATCTTGTCTGTCTGATGGGTTGTTGTCCTTCATTTCATGTCAAGAAATAAAACTTTTTTCTTTTTTTTTTAAATAGAAAAGTTCTTCAGCCATCCTGCTTGAAGACTGGTTTGTACTTGAAAGGCTATCATGCTGTTGTCTTGAACACAGAACTTAAAATAGTGACTCAGTATTAACTTAACTCCACTTCCTCTTTAATCCGATCATCTTGTTGCTATATGACCTTACAACACCTTAATTTAAAGGCTGCTTATTCCAGTGGATTACATTTGGAGGTGTCTGGTGTGGTAGGCATTGCTACAGGAAGGGCTTAAAAGGAACTTAAGTGTTGCCTCAGAAAAAAAAAAAAACAACCCAAGGTGTTGGAATAGGAGCAGCGAGGGTATTTTTCCACTTAGGGATGCTTGCTGTTGCTGGTGTATGGACAAGGCTTGCTCTGAAAGAGCAGGAGAAATTTTGGGCATGTAGCTCTGCTGTACCATAAGAAAAAGCACATTCACTTCCAGTGAGTGAATTTGGTGCTCCCTGTCTTAATTACACATGGAAGTGTTAGAAGGCAAAATATCTGTTTAGTTCATGCATTTCTGAGTGCTTGGATGGTTTTTCTTTCAAGGCCAGTGACCTGAGCAGGTGGTTGGAAGCCAGGACCCAAAGTGCTACTCCAAACTGGTGTGCCAGGTTCATAGAGATGTGCTTTGTGTCTGCCATATTGGGATGTGTAATAGTTGCTGATTACCAAGCAGCACTCAGCAGAGGATCTTGGTTCTTTACCAAGTGTTAATTCTGTCTTGCTACTGCTCTCGTGAAGTAGATAAATGCCATCCTTAAAAGGAGAGTTGGTCTGACATTCAGCCCTTAAAAAAAAAAAAAAAAAAAAATCTGTCTTAAGTGTTTAGAGTCTGTGTCGGAACAGCCTGCTATTTTTCAGAATTTATCTTCTTCCTTTAAATATTTTTCTTAGGAGTAAATTCTAAACAATTGTATTTTGTGCACTGAGTTTAGGGACCATAAGCTTTCTCCTTGTCCTATACAGTTTCTTAAACAAACTCTGCCAAATAGTCTGCCATAATATCTTGAGCTTTGGCTTAGCAGTAGAAGAGTTCAGAGAGTGTGCTGTCTACTCTGTGCTAGTAGCCATTTTGACTCATATTTTCTGTCAGGTTTTTCTCCATATCAAGTCAGGTATTTAACCTGACTAAATAAACTGAAACCAAGCAGATTTGTTGGCTATGATCTCGGGGTTAGGGGGAGTTTTACTGTACCTGTGAAAACTTTGATCATTTAGAGTCCTTGAAAATAAACCACTGGCATGTTCTGCTCTGTCTCTGACAGAGGACTAGCAGAAGGGCCATTCTACATTGGGAATATGCTGCTGCCTTCAAGCTTGGGCTGTGCTCAGCACAGAATGGCAGCAGCACCTTCCATGGACTGGAGAGAGCAGGGGTAGGCTGGAAGGTGCAAAGAGACTGGATTTATCCATTGTTTGCAGGAGCAATTGCTGTGCCTTCTGTATTTGCAGAGGGAAAATTCTGTACCCCCAGTTCAGGAGCTGGGCATGGTCCCCACTTTGTAGGTAATAGAGAGGGTTTGATTTCAGCAGCTAAGATGTTGCACAATGACTTGTGGATAGGAAACAAGGATTGAATTCAGTCTTCCAGTAATTCCTTTAAGTGCTTAACCTAAATATGTTGTAGTTATTTTAAGTACCTTTTTATAACAGTTGTAAAGCTTCAGGCCAGTGCTTCGAGCTGATATTATCTTTTACAACTGCTGTTTAAATCAGGAAAAGTATGAATATTATAATTTTTCCCCACTTAGTGATGTTTTTGAGTCTTTTTCCTTCAAACATGAAAAGACTGTTGTAATAAAAGTTCAGTATTCCTAATATTTCAGTGTATAACACAACTTTGATTTATTAAAATCACACTTTTTTTCAGTTGTTAAAAAATGAACTTCAAACCCGCTGTATGTACTGAGTACGTCCAGAGATGTACTGTATGTGCTACAGTATTTAGTATTATCAGTGTTTCTGTTTATTTTTTTTTTTTTACCCCTTTAAGGGGTTACAACCAGATCATATACTCTCTAAATTTTCTGTTGTTGGAATAGGGATAATATTTTATATAGGATCAGTAGAATTTCAGCAGACTCTAATACAGTTTTTGTCTCTCTCATGTTGTGGTCCTCTAAAGTGTTGTAATCTCACTTACATTCTTGAAGTACTGGTAACATGGACTGAAATACAGTATCCTCATGAAAGGAGGGTGAAATGTAATACTGGAAATGGTGTATTATTGGAGTAGCATAGTTGTCAACACCTATTAAAACCATGTTACGAATATCATCTTTCTTTTATAGTACCAGAGGTCTGAATCCTATTTCATAGCGACCAAGGTGGAGGCTATCCAGAAACAGAGCAAACCCCTTAGCCTGCACAGCTCTGCTGCTCACAATTGTCTTGGAAAAAGTGATAGGTAATGCTTAATGAATTTCTCTTGCATGAATTCATCTAGTCTTCTCTAGGTCTGTGTAAACTCTTGGCTTCCATTGGGACTGTGGCAGAGCTCTGCAGCTTAAGTACACATTGTATGAAGAACTGCTTCCTTCTATTTGTTTTATTTTGAACCTACCAGCTGCTAGTTTTGTTTGTTCTCTAGCTTCCTTGTTAAAACAGGAGGAGAACAGTGGTTCACTGCATACCTGTTCCATGCTGCTTGATTTAGTATACTTTTTTATTCTCTCCCTGGTTGGCCTTCATGAGGCTGGAGATTCTGAAGGGTATTCAAATGCCTGTCACCCCTCTCTGGTCCATCAGTAATTTTAATTTTGAAGTGGAGGTGAGAAGAGCAAACACGGTCACTGCACCTCATAGATTTCTGTATGCCATTTCTTGTGCAATTTCTTGTGCTTTTTTTTTAATCTCTTTTTTCTTAAACATTCCTAGAGTTTTGTTTACTCTTCTTACAAATTTTGTTTTCCTAGACTATTTATTCTAGCTCCCAAATCATGTTAGGGCCCAGTAAAATGTATGTAAAACAGTCAGATTGTATTTTCTCATGTGTGTTGCTATCTATTTCCTTTCACTGCATCTCATCTGCACCCTCAGTGGGTGTGATGAAGGTCTGCTGCTTCCTGCATAGTTGATTTTAATTTTTAGCAGAATGAACTTGTTATTACTATTAGCAAACTCACTTCAAAGTTCACCTGTTTCTAGGTCTTTTATATGCATGCTGTCAGTGCAGGTCTGGAAAGGGGCTGGGTGATGTTTCCTAATGTTCATTTCCTGATTTGAGCTGGTTACTTTCATCCACGTGAAGATCTTCCCTCTTTTGCTGTTGTAGCTTAGTTTCCTTAGTTTCCATTGCTGGAGGACCTTTGTTCAGCAGCTGGCATGTTTTGGTCATCCAGGTTGGCTCAGACTTTGGCCACTTATCACTTATGCTTCAGTGAAATCTCCTGTACTGTTAAGACAGGACTTTGCTGTGGGAAAGCATCAGTGTCACTTCTGTAGTCTGTACTATGGTATGTGTCTGTGTTTCTTCTATTTTCAACTTACTTACCCTTAGACATTAGACTTGCTGGTCTGTAGATCCGGGCAGGATAAAGGTATGACAATCTTTCAAAACTGATGCACAATTGGCCACAAGACAGTGTTGGAACCCAAGATATTATATGGCATTGTGGACAGATAGCCGTTTTATCCTTCAGCTTGGTGAATGCCATCCACTGGTGGCATGGAGTGCATTGATGACTGCTGCTGTTTGCTTTGGTTTTACCAAAACTGCCTCTGAAGATTACTGTGCCAAAAAAAGATGAGAGCTTGCCTTAGCCTCTTCAACGACAGCAGATACAGAAAACTTGTAATTTTTATTTTCTTGGAATAATTCTTTCCTGTCTTGGTTCGTTATATGTGTTAGTCCAGTGGATTCTCTAGCAGGCTCCCTATACCTGGCATTTGTGAAAGGACCTTTTATGACTTTGCCTCTCTAGAAACATATCTTCGTTTGCAATTTTTTGCTAGTTCCTTTGGTCTCGTTTATTTCCATCTTCTTGAGAAATGTTCTTACTGATAGCCTTCCCAGCTTGAGGTTTAGCTGTGATGCATTTTTTTCCTCATGTCTCTGCATTTTCAATATAGTATTTTTTGTCTGTTGTCTGTAAATGTTTTGTCAAACTGCCTGATTTTGTTTCTCTTACCAAGCTCTTTGCTCATTTTAATGCTTTTTTCTCTTTGAATGTAAGCACTCCAACGATGCATTTTTGTTGTTTATTCCTGTTTTAGGAATGCTGAGCTTAAATACATTTAATGGATTTCATTAGCAGTAGCCATGAATCGTGATAAAGTTAAGTAAAATATGACAGGAGCAAATCTGAATCATAATATAATTTTGTGGATGTTTAAATAGTCCATGTTCTAGTTAAAATGTGGCAGTGTCGCCCTGTGTGCTTCAGTGTAACTTCATGTAAATACTTTGATACATACAGTTTAAGTGCTTTTATACTGTAAATTATTCTTGCCAGCAAACCAGTCACCTTACCAAGTTGTACAAATGGGATGGAAATTTATTCTGAATGCCTCTGATTTATTTAGGAGTGAGACAAAGTATGTGACTGTGTCCTTCAGTTATAATTCCCCATCAATTGTAAATTGATGCATTTGTTCAAATATACAGTATAAAACAGTATTACAATCAAGCTGCAGTTATCATGGGAGCCATAACTTCTACTTTTCTTTTTCTTGGCTCTCTGTGTAAAAAACTGTACTGTAGTATATTATTTAATTGTTTAGTACTAAGGTCTCTCTGTTTTATCATAGTATGTGACATGCTACAGTACCACCCTGTATAAAAGCCTTTGGTGCTTGAAGCAGTGGTGGAACAGTAAGAGTTTATTCATGTCTTCATGTATAGATGTGTGAGCACCATATTTAGAAGAACTTTTGCACAAATAATAACCACTTCGTACTGCAAGATTTTTGAGAATTATGTTGCTTTGCTTAGCTGAGAATGACTTGGAAATACATAAGTCTCTAAATCTGAAGCCATGGGCATCACTGTTACTTCTGTGTTTCATTTGATTACTTGTGTTAGGGAAGAGGCTCTCCTGAAAGTTACTTGCTCTTTCCAAGTAGTCTGTAACATGCACTCACACACTATTTTAGCAAAAGGAACTGAAATTTGAGGAATTTTATACTAAAGTAATGGGGGAAAATGTTGGCTGTATTAAGAATATGAAATATTTAAGAACTCATGGTCATGAAAGTAGGCAAACTGATTTTATAGAGAAGCAGAAGTTACATTTTCAAAATAGATGCTCTGAAGTATGAGTTCATAAGATGAAGAAGTAAACAGAATTTTAAAAGAGATCTTACAAAATAAATTTTTTTCTTTACCAGAAATACAGGTGTCTTGAAAGGCTTGTGCTTATTTCAGTTGTTGAGGAGTCATGATCCTGCTTTGCTAAGTTAATATTTAAGCTTTCTCATGAAACCTATTACAGCTTCTAGATAGCATGCCATATGTACAAAATAAACTCATCAGTTGTTTTGTTTTCTGCTTAAAAGTTAAATTGCAATCAATGTCTGTACGGGTGAGGGTAACAGGAAAAGGAACTATGCAGAAATACAGGTTTTGTTTTAAGAAAGAACTTAGAGGAGTTTTAGGATATGGTGATTTCTTAGTTCAACTAATACAAGCAAAGCACCTCAAAGAAGGTGAAGAGGTTGTTCTCTGTTTGCAAAGAAAAGGCTGGTAACAGAATTTGAAGTAACGAGAGTTGAAACTAATCCAATCTAGACACAATTAAAAGCAGAGTGTTCTGGCATGGTAAATTCTCATAGGTGGTGTTTAGTGAATGGCTGCCCTTGCCATTCATTTTTCTATCTGTTCCCTAACTAATGCATTTTGAATTTCGCCTCCTAAGTAACTTTCATGAAGAATAGAGGGGAAATCTAGAATTTGTTTAAAAGCTGAGTAGTTGTGCAACGGTAGGATGTATCTCTGCTCTTGGAAGATCCCAAGCTATCATTCATTTAGCACTGAGTTTTAAATGGAATAGGTGCTTTTATAGCCTGATTTATTAGAATGCATTGCTTATAGGCTTCTTGAAAAATGTCACTAGCAAATTTGATGTGAAAGAATGGCATGAGCACTGTTGGGGATTTTCTCATGGGCTTTGAATAGCTGATAAGCAAAACAAGGTGCTGTAATGCTGTTGTTTTCTCTCTTAACCTCCATGTCCCCTATCCTCCCCCACATACAGGATTTTCAAAGTGGCACTGGGAAGGAGAAGGTCGTAATCTAGTAGCATGAACAAAGCTATGGATCTTAGATTTTTTTGGCCCTATTTCTTTGATACTTCTCAATGGCAAATATCACTTGTGTTCCCTCCACGCCCAGTAATAAGGCAGTATCTTTTTGGGGGGCTTTTAAAATGCCACCTTTCTGTTCACCAAATACATCTTTCAAATAAGCTTGGTGTTGATGATTTAATGATCTTTTAGTATTATCTTAATTTTAATAAAAAGAAAGCATATGTGTTGACAAATGGCATGAGATGAAATCATGTGCTTTATTTTAGAGGACTGGAACTAAATGATCTTTAAGGTGCCTTTCAACCCAAACTATTCTATGATTCTGTGATCTGTGAAACAGTTATGCCTTAGCAGAATAGAGTCACAAAGGGTTTGTTGTAGGATAAGATCAAAACTGACTCTTTGACAGAAAGTTCTCAGTTTTCCTTTTCTTTCCTTTTGCTTTTTCAAAGGCCTGGATATATGTTTGTCCTTCTGGTCTACCCTTAAGTTTAACTACAGTAACAAACTCTTGGAAATTTTATCTGGAAAATAGTTTAAAATGTTCATAAAGATGGATAACCTCACCATGGGTCCGATGCCTCCTTTCCGCCTTCTCCATGGGATTATTGATCTGAATCAGACATTTGCCCATCACTTGGCCACATGTTCTTAGTAATGAGATAGGTAAGGATAAGAAGTAGGAATTAAATTGTCTGTTTCTGTGTAAGCACAGTTTCTGTGTGGTCACGAATGATGCTTTTTCTTTCCTCTAGTCTCCTTTTACCCATGTATGTCTAGAAAAGATACAGTCAAACTACCAGTTAAATGTTTTTCACAGAAAAGTAGAAGAATAATCTGGGCATTTAATGTATTTGGCATAAAATAAAAATTATTATCTGAATATTCAGGTAGATTTTAATGTAATACAGAGAAGTTGTATGTTGGAGTAACTTCTGAAAAGCATGTAGCTGCAAGGAAAATAAAAAGGCAACAAAACAGCATGGCTGGTTTGAGTGGGTAAGCCAGTTGGGGCCTTAAAGGTGAAGGGCCTGGATAGTTTCAGAATATGTGGACAGGATTAATGGAGGCATGTTTAGAATTGGTAACACTGTTGACACCAGTGCTACAAACACTGCATTTTTATAGACTGGAGTCCCATCCATCATCTCTGGCCATTTCCAAAAAATCAAGAGATCTGAATTCTCTTACCATATTCTGTCTTGGGATAAATTTGATTAAATCTAGCTATTCCTCTAGTCTTGGAAATCATTACCCTGTGAGATTACAAAGTTGCTATGCATTACCTAATAGAATCCATAATATGTTTAAATACATGCACAACTGGCATTTTCCTTGTTAAAACCCACAGACTTCATATTAGGTTCTCTCGTGTCTTGTAATATCTCTTTAAGATGGTTGTGGAATTAGTACCTTGGATCTTCTGTGTAATTAACAGCATCCATAAAAGTGATCTGTGAAGGAAAGATCATTGCTTGGGGTTTTGTTGGTTTTTTTTGTTTTTTTTTTTTTTTTTTTTTTTTTGAGATGAACAAACTCTAAAGTAATACATGTTGTGAAACTTAGTCCAAGTCAAGGTTTCTTTAACATGAAATGTCATTCACTGGAATTAGACTGATTACGCACTCAAGCTTCTGTTTTAAGATACAGGTATTTTCAACAGTGGAAGGTTAAAAATGGTATCTTGAAATATGCTTCTGTTATCTTGAAATATGTCTTGAGTCAGCAGCTAAGTCAAGTTCTGGTTTTGAAATCTGATAGATCCCAGCCTCTGGTATTCCTTCAAATAAAACTGTCTTTTGCTTAGAGATTGGACATTTGGAGTTAGTCATAGATGTGAGCTTTGTGAAGTTGCAAAAGTGAAGCTCGGATTACAGAGCCAGAAATCACTCTGTTAGAAGTTTAATTTGTTCGTTCAAGAGATTTGGCATACTTGAGGGTAGAAACCTGTTCTCCAGAATAGCGTTCACTTTCCCTAAATCCATGTGTCTATTTCATTTTTTCCTGGCTAGATAACTGACTACAGCAAAGTGATTATGTGAGGTGAAGCTGAAAAATTACAAAAGAAAAATTGCCCACTTGCACTAATTTTTGTATATTAATTACAGGTTATTCTTCATTTATGACCCTTAAAATCCATATTTCCTGCTAGAGAACTAATAACTCTTTAGCAGATCAAACCTTTCTCTCTGGTCTGTAATAAATATGGCTTATGTTGTAGATACTTGCTGTAAGCTTTGGATTCAGATTTCTCTCAGTCTATAAATTTTAAATTTTCTTACACTATTTGTTTAATATAATTATGAGTTAGTTGATGATCACTGAATAATTGCACGTGATAGACTGAGTGAATCCACTGTATCTAACTTTTGGTAAAAGATCATCTGTGTAGTGATGCTGAATGATAAATGCTAATTTATTTTGCTTCAGGATGCTAATTTATTTTGCTTCAGGAACAGTATTGCAATCCAGTCATATCACACTTGCTATCCCTTTAAAACAGTCTCTAAATTGTTGGAGAAGCATCCTGTGTGATAGCTCTTGTATTCAATGAGTTCTTGGATGTTTCTGAAAGATTTATAGTGAAGTCCAATGCATTTCAAGGCCAAGTATAGCAGTCTTGTCAGATGCAGCTTTACAGCCTAGTGACTTATAATGAGAGTAGAATGTAATTAGAAATTGTCCGTGTCTTTACCGGGTACTGATGAAAACTATGGCTCAAAGGTTAATTCAAATAATAATTAATATTGGTTTCTGTCAGAACAGGGTGGTAATGAAATCTCTGTCGTACAATGACTCTGATTTTAAGAAGAGGGTGCATAAGAAATAGAAACTAGAGTTTACCTTTTTTGATTATATTCACTTATCTTACAATCAGCATGATGGCTTGATAAAGCATAATTTGAGAGCAATTTAAACATACTCAGAAATATTACAACCTACAGCGAAAATCATCTAATGTGTTGCGTCTGTTTATGGAGATAGATTTATGGCTAGATTGCTGAAGTAGATGGATTTACTACAAATGATCCTTAAGGACTGCATATGAATTTTTTGTTGTTGATAATAACTGATCAATGCCATGTGTTTATGGAAAGTCTTCCTGGTAAGATTTGCTAGCATGAGAAATGTGGGATGTTACAGTGATGTTTGTTTAAATTGGACTAGTTTCAAGGAAAGCGATAGACCAGGTTTTGCTGGCAACCAAAACAAATTCTGTTCAGTTTCTTTTCCCAAGTTGAAACTTTCTATTGGAAAAAAAAAAATGCTGTTAGCTTTGCTGAAGCTGAACCCATAATTTTTCAGTTGCCAGTAGTCAGTGAGCTACTAGACCTGTTATTTTGAGAAGCATTTAATGAATACTTTGCTGTCACCTGGTTTTCCTGTATCTGGTCTGATCTTGTTCTTAAAATTTGCCTGCCAAAAAGCTTCTCCAGAAAGTTACAGCTGTAGCTTGGGTTTATGGGTCACATAGTTCTGCATAATATGCCTTTCTCACACCCTCTATTCTGTCTGCTTGCCTTAAGTGTTACTGCATTGCCTCCCACAATTTTAAATTTGGTGTAATTTTAAGGCTGTTTCCTCTATTGCCAAAAAGGAACTCTAAATGCCTCTAAATTGGATCTGACAAAGATCAGGTATTTTCATACTTATGCATGTGAAAGTGATCTCAAGACTGATTTTTTCACTCACCTGGATAATGCTTTCCATACAAACTGCTTCAGTTTTTGGGAAGCAGAGAGAGTCCACAGTCAAGATCAGACTTCTCTGGAGCAGTGGCACCCAGTAGGACATCAGTTACATGGCAGGGGTGGGAGCTGAGAAAGGGAATGTGCATGTGTGTGTTTGAGAGGGTGTTTTAAACTGTGGAGATGAGAGATAATGAAGCATTACATTAGTTTCTTGGACCTATTCCTGCTGTTCTTTCTTCTTTCCTCATACATTTTCTCAAAAGCCAGGATAAGAGAGTTTTGTGCTACACTGACTGTACTATGCTGAAATTTCCACTAGATGAGGTAGAAAAAAAACCCCCACAAATTTTAATGGTAGCACTGGAGAAAAGCTCACTGTGCAAATTAGATGCTTAAATTTCCTCTCCCTTATTATGAGCAAGTACAGTGGCTTGGGAGCTGAGCTGCACTTTGGAGTTTGAGACGTCTGCAACGTTGAAAACTCTAGTGAACAAACTTGACCAGGATATAGAGATCTTTTATCTAAAATGATCTCCATGCAAATTTTTGAAAATTAATAAAAGAAGAATCTAAGGGATGGCTGTGAAACCCTTAGTGAATTCAAGTTGCATGTTTTTGCTTAAGATTTCTTCAAGAAAATCGTTGTTTGTGGAGTTGATCTGGCATCTGTAGAAGGTCTGCTGTAATTATAGCAGAAAAAAATGTCCTTCTAAATTTGAAATACTGTTTACAGATTTACAGAAATGTAAACTCCTAATAAAAAAAGCTTCACTTATAACAAGACCTAAATGTGCTGAAATTGTTGCTAGTACTCAAAGGTGCTGAAACACCAGTATGAATGTGGATAGAAATTTAGAGAGAGGTGCTTTGTTGAACATTAGAAAAACGTTTTTTTTTCTTTTGTTTCCATATATTCCTCCAAACATTCTGAGCCACATTAGGTCATTCTCCCAGTTCCTTTCCCTGATAGATCTCTGTGCTGATGTGGAGGTGTCAATTGAGACCAGTACGTGGTTTAACTAGAGATGCAAGCGCTGGTGTAAATACGCCATCTCCAAATACCAGTGAGACTACATGGTGGGGAGGGGGGGATGGGAAAAGGAGGGTGGTTATTTCAGTTCATCTTTTTTAATAGTGGAAGTGGCAAAGTTTCTGGGGATAGGTCTGCTTGAAATGTGCCCTAGACTGTCCTGCAGACTGCTTTCTCCAACCACTCAAAATTTTTGGGGGAGGGAATCTTCCAGAGGATTGTATGTGTGCTGTGGAATAAACAGTTGTCGTGTGAAACTGATGTGAGCCTTAGTTTTACTCTGCCTCCACTAAAATACACTTTTACGGTAGTTTGTGCAGGATCAGCACAGAGGAGTACAAAGAGGGAGCTTTTCAGTACAAAGGCTGCCTGTTTGGCCTGCCCAAACCACCGTGAATGTGTTTAAAGGGGACTTTTATTACCATGGAAACTCTCAGACAGGAAGGAATTTGTCCTGCCATATCTAGAAAATAGTCTGTAATGGTCAGCTCTTGGAACAAAAGTGTTTCGAATAGTGGGATATATTTAAAAATTCTTGTGGTGAATATGTTTTAAACCCCCCCCCCCCCGAATATGTAAAATCCAATCTTATGCTAATGGACTTCTAGTATGGGGATTTAGGAAAGACTGCAGACAAGTACAATGTGAGCAAGATAAGTGTAATGAAAAATCTAAGAAAGTTTTACCTCTCAGTCCAGAAGGCTTCTTAGGTGTTGAATGGATGTCAATGAAATAGTCTTCCTTTAAGTAGTGTGTTTATCCATCACAGGCATTCATTGAGGGACTGTGTGTGTGCTTGGCTCAAACTGCTGGAGACTGTCCTCTGAGCACCCATGGATTAATTGCTTTTGGAATGTCTTAGCTAAAACCTGTTATTTGACTCTCTTGACAAATATTCTTAGTATTCACAAATGGCCTTTATTTTTGTAAATCACAACGAGATATAACATTTTTTGTCTAAAAGAAATTCTAATGCCAGATCCCAGAGTATTTGCACATCCTTCACTGGAGTTGTACGTTGGTATGAAATAGCTCTTAACTCAGCAGTCTTCCAGTCAGCAGGAGTAGCTAAAGGTAACTACAAGGTTTTCCATACCTTGTGTAGTCTTTGGTGTTTCATCAGTTGGATAAAAAATATTTTTTCACATATTTGACCAAATTAGAATTTTTTTTTTTATTTTTTTTTTCTTCTGCAAGTCATATCAACAGACAGTTTTCTTCTATCTTTCTGTACAGCAAATGTCTAGCTTGTTTTACTGCTGTGATTTTCAGTTTAAGTTGTTGAACCACCTGGCTGTGGCCTGAAGGCAGTTTGAATGCATGGTATAGTAATAAGCTGATCCAATGGGTTGTGATGCTTGAAATCAGCCGTACCACTCTTGCTTCTTCGCTTGTGCTGTCATTGCTGTTCAGCTACCCCTGTGGTAATGATCTTCTGATGGCAGCTAATGGTTAGATCAGCTTACCTCTGGTGCCAGACTGCACCTGAACAGTTTCTTGTCTGGGGTAATAGTAGAGCAAAAGCATCATGCTTGTGATTAGGAAGAGGAATAACTAAGGAGGAAAAATAGTAATGAAAACTTTCCACTGCCCTGTCAATTTTGCAGTTGCTCACAGCTGCTGGAAATCAATGTTCAAAGTCTAATTCTACGTGGCAGGCCAGGTAACGAACAGTTTTATGTATGTGAATATATATAATGGAGTATTTCTGTGTGCCTTTTACAAGCGTTGACTGACCTTGTTTGCGTTATCTGGGTTAACGCTCTAATCTCCTGCTCTAATATGAGGACTTCCGTCTTACAAGTTGATCAGTTTAGTTTCTTGTCTCCTAACTTGAGGAACCAAAAGGATTGCTGAAGGTAGTTCCAACCAAAATTAAAGGAAACAAAGAAGAAAAAAATCCCACTTTACTCATCCTGTTTATAATAAACTATCCCTGCTTAATGGCTGGGCTTCCCTTACAAGGCTTGGTCCCTTTCCCTCCCTTATCTGGGAACTGGGGGTAGGCTGCTTTACAAACTGTGTCAGAGGATGGGCATCTTAATCATGGACAGTCATTTGTCTTTCCAAAAGTATAGAAACCCCTGTTAGCTGTATTTCCCTAATAGTTAACCAAGTTGAAAAGAAAGGAAATACTGGTGACATCATGTATATGACTTAATATGGTTATTAACTGCGCAGGTGTTGTAAAGCTGTGAATCTAAACTGTAGTGGAATAATTGTACCATATGGCAGGATCTTTATCTTCAATTCTTATTCTTCCACGTTTAACATGTTTTTTCCTCTATAAAAATGTATCTCTGTGCCATTTTGGTAATCCCTCTTAAAAAAAAGATCCCTCAAATCTTGACAGGTTTGGATATCACTGTTTCCCTACTCATTTCTCCAGTATGCATTTGTAGTTTTGTTTCCTTCCTTAGTGCTCCAGTTCTAGGCTTTCTCCAGCTGGCAGTTCTTCATCTGCTGTGCTTTCCATGAGGAAGGCAAATGTTCAGCTTGCTCTTTTCCACTATCTCCTGCATCCCTGAGGGTCTCACACCCAGTGCTTGCAGCCCTGTGTTGCATGGCTCAATATTGCTCTCCTGATGGGAAGTCTGGGAAGCACTAAATCATCTGGCCACATACTGCTTCCTTCAACTTTCTCCCCAGCAGATCTGTGGGCTGAGTTTGCAGTAGGGCGTGATGGCTGCACGCAGCTTTAAAGCTCGGGAGTGGGGATGGGCTTTCTGCCCCCACCCCCTCACCCGCACAGACATTCCCCTGCTCTCCAGCTGCTCTGGTTTCCATCTGTTACAGGGCCTTCTGGTGTGACTGTTTCCTCATCTGCTGAGCCGAGTGCAATGTTGAAGGACCAGACACTGCGCTGACCTGGGGAATTAAGGGGTTGTGGTTTTGGAGAAAATGGCTTGCATGCTTATTTTCCTTTTTTCTCAAAAAACTGTCATGCAACACATGCACATCTAATATTTTGAAAAACTTTGTTAGGTGCATTTTCCTTTCTTTGTAGCAAATGCGTTTGCTCATCTTAGTTGCATATGGGATGCTGTAGACCTGCCCGACATGGCAGCTGCTCCCTTCCCTGGGAGGGTCACTGCTTCTGTCTGCTGGGCTCACAAATGACCAGCAGTGGTAAATGTTAACTTGCAGCACGCAGACAAGCGAATTATCAGCAGCTTTATTTGTGAAGACAAAAATATGCAACTAGTGAGAAGTAGCAGGGAGCCAAGGGATATGTTAAGAAGCCTTGGAGCGGCCATCACCCTCTTGGCCCAGGAGCTAGGGAACTTTACCCTGTGAGGTGTTTTGCTTTTGGCAGGCAAATGCCTGCTGCCCATCCTCAGACTGCTATTTTAGGCTGCTCTTGTCTTTAGCACTTCCATTTTGCAGTCGCTTAGATTATGCCTTTCACAGATCGCTGGGCTGTTGCTCTCTCGTGAGTGACAGTGGTGAGTTACCAACAGCAGCAGAGACAGAGTGGCAATGCAAGCCCGCAACAGAGTATTTCTGTGAAGCAAAATAGATGGATAACAAAATGTCCATTTCATAAGTGAAGAAATATAGCTACTTCTGACTTGCTGGTATGCAGAAACCCTGCAAACTTCATTAATTATCTTTGCCAAAGTATATGAAACTGTCAGAGAGCAGTCCCTTGCTAGTCAAGTTGACCTGGTGGGTGAGAGTAGCTTCCATTTTTCTTATGCAATAGCATCATCTTCTTTTTGGAAATAGTTGTTCTTGGCTTTTAAAATCTGTTTAGACACCATCAAATTGATTTGGATTTCAAAATTATATGTGTAAATGAGAAGTGTACCTAGCACCCACTTAAGTAATTGAACAAAGCTTTTATTTCCAGAACCTGACTGCTACTCAGTGTGTGGGAAAAGTGTGCTCTGACAACTTGGGTTGTTTTTTGAGGACTTCTGTGATCTCACTGAAGGGTTTTAATATTAATTCATTGCTAGTGTTATGGTTATGTTTTGATGATAGTCACTTAGGAGATGGGTGTTAGGCAACCAGTTGGAAATTACTGTAAAGTGATTTTTTTTAAGTGGTTCAGACATTCAACTTGAAATCCCAGAGCACATTAAAAGTGCTAATTTTCATTCTCCTGAAAGCCAGGTTTCTATGTATTTCTCAAATTAGCCCCCCTTCTGCCCCCACATCCTGGCTAATACAGCATATGTAACTTAACCACTGATTTCTAACTAGGGATCATGCATTTATTAGCTTCATGTTGGCAGAAACTGATATTGAAGAAATAAAATATTACAGAGTTGCTGATAGGAGCAACTGTTTGCATTTTGGGATGAAAGATGTATTGCATTAATAGAAGTGTAATATACTTCTGGATAGTTTTCTGTGCAAGTGCAGCTGCCACACATTGTTCCATGCAGAGTGAGAAGAGAAGTTGTATGCTCAGGAGATGTGTTGCCATCTTGAGAAACATGGAGCGGATGAAACACTGACCAAGAAGGGGAGGACTTGGTGAGAAGTGTTTTCATTGATTTGCATGACATTTGCACAACTCATCTGTGCTCAGTCATGAGCAGTTACCATGTTAATAGTCTGGAAGTTCAGCTGAACAGTAAGAGTGTGTATGGAGAAGTCAGGAAAAAGGCTCTGCAAAGTTTTGGAAAGAATCTTCCCCACCCTGTATTCTGCACTTGGAGCATTACTAGGAAAGACACAAGATCAGGGTCAAGGAGAATCCAGCTTGCGATTTCTGAAGTTTGGGAACAACAAACAGTGGAGTGAATGTCTACAGATGGTTTAAGGAGTTTGGTTATTTGGTATGCTAGTCTGTCTGGCTGTAAGGCTCTCAGATTAAGTAGCTACAGTATGGTGCAGCAGAAATAGGAAATTAATTTAAATGGATGCTTTAGTAGTTATCTGGGTTTTAATTCATTCAAAACTGCAGATTCCTAGGTCAGAAAAGTAGGGAAAAGTGGCTGGATGGTCTCTGGCTCCTGTGAAATGTGAAGTTTGTGATAAATGCTGAAATCTTCAATCTAGCTCTCATAACTGTAAAAAGATTTCAGTGTTTTCTATAGCACTGTTTAATTTGTACCAGTTACCTTAAAAGGCAGCATGTCTCTGGTGAAATAAGATGACACCGCTTTTCCAACAAAGTGTAAATGATTGGACTATATTGCCATCACAGGTTTGAAATAGAGGTGCTCCATAGATTTTTATCTTGTAGATGTTCCTTGCATCGCTGCTTTGTTGATGTATACTTTCTCCTTGCCTCTCAAATGAAAGTCTGGTTTAAACTTGGTTTAGTTGGCTTCAACTCTGCAGAAAGAGACTTTTTTTGTACTCCTCTGGACCTTACTGTTAATCTACTCCAGCTTTAGTGTTGGTACCTCACTCAGTGTTTTAGAAGGTGTGAGAGAGAGTTCAGTTTTGTCCTTGTTGTGAAGAAGATACAGGGCATAGGTGTGAGACATGAAAAATTAACTGTTGATCCTTAGGTAAAGTAGCATGTCATGGCCATAGCAACAATCTCAAATTCTCAGATTATCAACAAGGGCTATTTGTGGACCAGGCTGATACTGTGGAGCTGACTCCTCTGGTTTAAATGAACTAAATTGAATTACATGTTTATTGCAGACAGAAAAAGTGATTTCGCCTGTTTCTTTGTAGAGCATCTTGATGTTGTGAAAAATGTAATAATCCTTCCTGTATGTGATGCTGTTTACAATCTTGAGATCCCTAAAGAATATGGGAATTTTTCCTTTTAAGCACACAGATGTTGATGTGGTTTTGTTTGGGTTTTCTTGATGGTTTTTCTTTTTACCTGATGCTTCAATTACTGATTACTGAAGATGTTATAAATACACAGTAATTCTTACTTTGTAGCATCTTCCATTCATTCTAAAGAATCCATTTTATATGGAGGCATCAGGAAGAGTTACTAGAATACATATACCATTTACCATTTACCTAACCAGTGCACTTATAAATGCAGGTGCCTAAAAATGTAGGTATTAAATAATCAGAAAAAGGTCTGATGCCATTTATGGTTTTGCATATAAGTATAGATACTCTCTTTTTTGATAAGAGACTGTCAATACTGTCAAGTCTAAAGCTTACAATTTGTTCAATAAAACCTTCACTTAGGCTGCTCCTAGAAAGTTAATTTATAAGCAGCCACAAATCGAACACAAATGCAGCCTTCCTCAGAGGAAAAATAAAAAAAACCAAACAAAAAAAGACACACACACAAAGAAGTCTTAATTTTAAATAAATACTTATAGTTTTTGGTAGCAACAGCTTTTGAATATGATCACAGTGCAGCCTGTTGTGTAACTGTGATGCTGTGGGAGGCTTGGCTGACTAGTGAGGAGTGCATATGAAAGGGAAGGTGGCAGCTGGCTTACCTGGATGCTCAGAAGGAGGCCGGAACACGTGACAATCCTGATGAGCAAATATGGTTGACAGCTGTTGCTATTGCTACTGCCTTGTAGACATCTCAGTGAAGCTGGTTCCAGTACCTTTTGCTTGACTCTTCACTGTTGGTTTTTGAGCTGCGCAGGATGTATTGAGTGCTGTGGAGATGCGATAGGTGCAGTTGGTGTTGGCATCCATTGCTCTGGCAAGTGAGACCTGGCTTTGAGGGAAATGCAGGCAAAAGAGCTTCTTTTACAGTTCATGTAAAGACCAAGTGGTAGAAGATCAGTCTATTAAGTCTTCATTTATTTGTGAGTGTTAAGCACTGAAGTTTCTCAGATAGCATTTTCTTCCTGAACAATTCTTTCGTGTCCAAGCTTGGCACACTGGTACACAGTGTCCAGAGGAGCCTGATTCTGATGTCTGGCTGTTACTGAGGTGTGCTGGTTCATTGCTTGCTTTGCTTTGAAGCTGCAGTCTCAATTGAGGACATAACATGGGCTTCTCTGAGGTGATTTCTCTTGCTTCTATTTCAAGTCTAAACTTTGGAATAACTGTTGTCTGAAAACACAGGTACGTGGATTTAAGGTGCTGAGCAGGATAGGAAAGGAGGAATCATGCTTTTATGTGTTTCAGATTTTTGGATGATGATTTGTGATCAGATACAGTAATTTAAAAGGTACTGTAAAATGTTGGTCAGGAAAGCTCATTGTGTAGTGACAGCAGGCTGTTTATCCTCCCTTTCAAGTAGTTTTATGTACTTCTACTTTCATAACTAGTTTTATATAGTAAATGTAACTGAAGGGACAAGGAGCTAGATTTTATTGCTTTGCAAGCATAATTAATTAAACAGTTACCCGAGTCTCAGCTGTAGATCCAAATAATATTTGCTAATACAGCATAAGTATTTAATCTGTCACTAATTCCTGTGACTTCTAAATCAATTGATCTCTACCAGAGCCTAATCCATGCTTTTTCCTCAGTTGTGCATTTCATTATTGGGTTCAGGTGATCTAAGTCTATGCTACAATAATGCCGTTTATAATGCTTAAGTAAAACGTAGTATAATCTTTCAGTCTTTTGGTGGCTATCTTATTCTGGATGAGAGGCTTTTTTTTTTTTTTTCAGAGCTAAAGTAACTTTGGAAATGTTTAGCAGTGGAAATTCTGAGTTCTTTGTACCTGTTCTAAATGTCCTCACGACATAGTTGATAAGCAAAGGAATACACTTTTAGCTGTTGGAGTTTATTCACCTTTAACTAGCAGGTTTTTGACTGTTGATAGGAAAAAGATTTTCCTATTAGTGTTTCTGCATTGCACTGTTGCATAGATAATTCACTAGCCGTTGTAGATCTTGTTCTGAGAAGTGGACTCTGAATAGTAGGTGAAATAGCTCTAAACTTGGCTGTTAACACTAATCTGTATGGTAGCAAGTCTTCATACAGTACCTGGTTAAGGGTCCTCAATTCTCTTGTTCTGGGATCCATGCTTCTTAAATGGGTTTGCTTGCATTTTTTTAATTAGCCAATTTCTTGGTCATGCTTTCACTTTTCCAGGTATTTACAAACGCGAAAGAAATTGCTCGTCAAGCAATGTTTGCAATCAAACTTCCAAAATTATCAAAATAAGCCCTCCTGTTTCTTATGCTTTTAAAATAATACTCTAATCTTTTAGGCAGCCTGCCCACTCCTTTAATTTTCTTGCTTTTCCTACTTCAAAAACCACAACAAAAGCAATAACAACAACAAAAAACCCCACAAAATTAAACACAACACACAAAACCCCCCTGACCCTCTGACCTAAATTTTAACCTCAGTTTTTTAAGAATAGACATAATTTTTTTGGTTTGTTGAGGGGACAGCAATGTGGAAAGTTTTGTTTTGGGTTGGTTTGTTTGAGTTTTGGGGGCTTTAGGTTTTTTTCAAGTTTATTTTAACTGAAAAGGGCGTGGAAAGTTCTAATTCTCTGCAGATGCTGCAGTAAAATTGATAAGCTTAACAGGTAATTTAAATAGGCTGTGAGTCATTAGGAACAGTGAAGATAGTGCTTTCTATTAGAAAATTAAGTTTAGCCCTGCTTTTTGAGAGAAGGTTTCCAAGTTCAGTTCTAGATGAGCAAAAATTCCTTTTCACATCTAATCTGTGAATGCAGCACTGCTCTTGTATGTTCATAATATATAATTTATCTCTGCAGAGCTTGTGGGGAGTTGAAGATAGCTCAAGAACTTCCCTGTTGGGTGTAAAAAAAAAATGTGGTAGATGAATGTCAGCTGTTCCTGTTGGTTGCAGTAGTTTGAATGACTCTGGCTCTGGGTTCTGGGTCAGCAGTTTGCACATCAAAAGACAGTTACTTCCAAGCTCTTCAAAATCTTGATGAGAAGGGAGTGAAGTGGCATACTTCTAGAATTTTACAAGACAAATTTTCCCTCTGGAAGGCTCTTTTTGTTCATTTGAACTTAACTACCGAGGAGTAATTTCAGAACGGCAAATCAATTAAGCAAAATGCTTGATAACACCCCAGTTGGTTTTCTTCTGTGTGAAGAAAAAACTGATGTCCCAATAAAGTTTTGCGCAAGACAATCTGGTTGTCTTCCCTTTGAACCTGCTTTTATAGAGGAAAAACATTGAGCTCAGTCCTGCTTGGACAGAAGGGCCGCACTGCACATGGGGACTGACAAGGGTTGTAGTCATCTGACAGTCCCCAGTGCAATATTAAAATTTCTGGCACTATTGTTTATGCTGTCTGGGCACCCCTTTTCCCTGCCCAAGTGAACTTGAGCTTACTCTTAAGTATCTTAGTCTTATGCACTAGAAGCTGTTGAGAGTTCCTCCCTTGGCATTGTCCACTGGGGAAAACAGCTTGGTAGAGCTGTTTATGTTGTGGTTTAAGTACTGATGATCACTGTGAGACAGGTGTTATATTAAAAAAAAACCAACAAAAAACCACAAAAAGTATTTCAGACTTCATTTGTATGTGCAAGAGCCTGCTTCCATTGCACTGACCAAGAATAAACCTCTTTTTTTGACATATCCTTCTCCAAAATACAATAGAATCTTCAAGGTGCATGTGTTAATTTTGTTAAAACAAACCAACCTCTCAAATTTAAGTAGTAATCCAATTAAAAGTAGTTGTAAAAGTTCATTTGGGTATCTGTCCTGTATCTCAGTTGTGCCCTGTATTCTGTGGGACATTACTGGACCCACCTATGAAGGTTTCTGAAATCTATTTACTCCATGTACTGTATTCTGTCCTGTAGGGTACTGTCTGTCTTCAAACCTCCCTCCCCACACCTTCTTCTTTGTGGCTGATTTTAAGTTGGTGAAATAATTTAACATTTCTTTTAAATAATCTATAGCATATGATAAAATACACAATTGGTTTGATGCTACAGGTCATTTTTGTAACTAAGTTAAAATCTGTAAAAAAAAAAAAAAAAAAAAAGAAAATTTTAAATTTATAAAATCCAGTGTTTGGGTCTTGGGATGGTCTCTAAGGTCCCTTCCAACCCACGCCATTCACTCTGTGATTTCATTTAAAATACATTAGGAAATGCTGATGTTACCTTTTTCTAAAAGAGACAATTTGTAATCTTTTCCTGGCATAGTAAGCAATAATTTTTTTCTTTGCCGAAAGGGTCAAGACGGTATGCTTAAGTGTATGAGGCAGAAAGGATCATCAATACTGGAAGTTGAGTGAGAGCTTAAGTTCAGATGTAGGATGATTCATCTTGCCACATGTAAAGAGTGTAAGGGGGGAACTACCATTTTGTTCCCGAGTCCTGAAGTGTGTTCTCCTTAGTCACGTGAAAACTGGCTTTTCACTTTGGGTGCACGGGGTGTATTTATCTTCACAGAAATGAGTGTGGATATGTGGTTCCCGTACGAGAGCAGACTGCGCTCTACCGCTATTTATGAAGAACACATGTACAGGAAAATGACTCCTAAGTACAAGTCATAAATTGAAATGATTATAGAATATACGTGGACAAATATACCATGTGTGGTATCGGTAGACTGTAATTTCATCAAGTGGTTTTTCAGACTTCATAAACTATGAATGAAACATGATTGTATTGGCCTTGTAACAGGTAAAGTAAAATATAGGGTCTGGCTACTTTAAAGCGCTCATAATTCTATGGCTGGAAATAGCCTTTTGGGATACGATTAGGTCTTAAAACCTGACTGTGATTAAAAAAATACATTTCGGTGAAAATCACATGTTCAGAAACTCTGGGAAACATTTGAGTCTCCACCTCATGAATTTTTACAGTTCCCAACTTTCTGGGTGTAAACACCATGCGCTGCTTTCGGCGAAAGGAGCGGGGAAAGACCCCGTGTTACTTAGAGCTTCGTCAGCCCTCCGGTTATTCCGTTGTTTTCAGCGGCTTTTTTTCCGGTTTTGGTGGCTCGGGCTTTGTTTACTTCGGGGGCCGTGCCCGGCCAGGCCCGGCCCGGCGCTGCGCTGCGGCGGCCATGCCGCCCTGCCCTGCCCTGCGCAAACCCTCCCGCTCGCCGCGGCGACCTCTGCCCTTTTGTATCCTGTGACACTCAGCCTGTCTTTGTGCTCAAGTTTATCCGTGATGGATACGTTTCCCTCCCAATCGCATATGCCGGGAGCCCGGCGGAGCGAGCAGATAAATTATTTTCAGCTGCAGGCCCGGGCTGGGGGAGGAGGGCAGGAGGGTGGCGGGGCCTCTCCGCGCCCTGGCCCAGCAGGACGGGGCACAGCCTCCCACTCCCGCGGGAATATGCAAGGGGATGACTCTCGGGCCTCTCAGATCCTTTTTAAATGCAAAAGAATGTAGGAAATTGCCAGATCAGTTGGTTAATCAGTGACAACTGCAGTAGGTGCACAAAAAGCCCGGAGCCATCGCTTGCACGGAGTGTTTTTTCAGCGCCCCAGCGGGGTCGCCGCTGGCCCCACCTCTTGAACACCCGGGCCGGTTTAGTGTCAGCTTGAGAAGGGAATGTAATTGCGGGGAGATTTCTGGGTGACTGATGGCGACAATATAGGTCTTCTCCGTGACACCACCGCCTCGCTGGCCCTGCTAGGCTTTGTGTTCGCCTGGCCGTCGCACAGCCGCGGAGCGGAGAGCGCTCAGCTCAATGTCCCCAGCCCGCCGAAACAAGGCAGCCGTGCAGCCCATACAGTTTTCCCTATTTTTTTAAATCTCTGTTGGCTACACTGCTGCCTTGTCATGGTCAAACCTCATTAAAGGGTCACGTTAAGCATGTTACTGCTCCCCTTTATGGAGTTATTTGCGAGGTTAACACCTCTGTCAAATGTTTTGAAGAGTATTCCTGTAATATTTTTGTGACCGCAATTGTTTCTCTTACTTATCTGGGACTATTTTTAGATGAACCATCTCACATCTGTGTTTTAAACTTATGTTGGGAGAGAAGGTGGTCATGCAATGAAAAAGGCCTCTTAAAATTCCAGGTTACGTAACAACTTGAAGTGAAGTATTTCTCAATTAGGCTTGTTCCCTCTTCTCTCACCTCTTGTTTGTAATGTACTTAAATGTAAAAAAAGCCTTTCTTTTTTTTTTTTTTCCCCTTGGTTTTTAAAATTTTTAAAATTTAATTTTTTTTTTTAAAATTCCTCTGGTTACCTCATTGAAGGCCTCCAAGTACGTGATCTAATAAATGGCTCTGAACTTTCCTCTTTTTCTTCTAATCGGGAAAGAAAAGACATACTGAAGCTTCTTCTGTGATATTATAGGTGCTGGCTTAAAATTAGCAGAGCTCCCATGTTAGGGCAAAGAGTTTGCAGCCCAACTGGTGTGGCAAATGCCTTCGTGTGATGTAACAGCAAGGCTCAGTGGGTTTGCATCAGAGTCCTCCTAAGTGACGCTTTTGTGGTCTCCTATCAGAGCTCCTGTGAACTTGAGTGACGTAGGATATTGTTTCCAAATGTGTGGCACAGGCTGAACTCTGTGCTGGTCATTCCTGCATCAGCTGCTTGACAGCAGCAAGCTGCCAAATATTCGAAGGCTGTAGTGCCCTCAGTTGCCTCGGTGAAAGCCTGTTTTTGCCAATGTACATCATGCATTAAGGAAATAAAATCCAGTCTGGCTTTTGCGGAACGATTTTATGAGAAATGTAGGATTTCATGGATTTCTTGGCAAAAAAATGTTACAAATGTTACCGAGTGTCATTCATGGCATTTTAGATGATTGCACATTGGCAAAACCTGTGACCTTTGAGCAAAGGCACCTAAGGTTTTCTCTCCCCCCCCCCCTTTTCTTTATTTAACAAGAGACATTGACAACCTTTAAGTTGCTACTGCAAATTCTCATAAGGATGTATTTCTGTGAAGAAATAACGGAATTCTACTAAGATAAAGGTGAAACCAAACTTTTAAGAAATGCTTAAGTCATATTTGCTGATGCTTCCCACTAAGTCAGAATACTCCTGAAGTGCATCAGGTCATTCTTTTCATCTTTGCAAGTCTTGTCTTCCTTTTCTGGGAAGAGGGGGAACGAGATTCCTGCCATCCTTTGATGTCTGAACTGTACGAACTTAATTTTTAACACAGCTGTGCTGTGTGAAGTGCATAGTAGGAAAGCATTCTAAGTGAATTAAAAAAAAAAAAAAAGGGTCTTCAGGCATTCAGGAAACCAAGTTTCTTTGGAACCTGCAGTCAGAAATGATGTTGCAATCACTTTACAGGTCTGGTCTTATATTTTGGCTAATCTATATGCAGGAGGAACGTACCATGCGTGGCGTCTGTGACAGCAATGAAAAGTAAGCATTAAGCACGTAGGAGACGAGGCATGCTTCCCACAGACATGGTCAGGCACTTGCATAACTGTCCTGGCATCAGCAGTGCTGTGTGCTCAGTAGGTGAATGAGGTGAAATGTAGAAGCCTCACCAGCCATCATGCTCAATTTGAATGTCTTGTCGTGACTTTTTCTATGTTGTCATGGTGTTACATGTGTTTATGAAGTTTTTGGTGAATGTTTTCCTTCAACTTTGTGAGTAAAATAAGAATGTGACTTTCATTGCTGTCATTTATGTCATGTCCTTCCATGCGGCAAATGCTTAAATTACTACCCCTAACAGCCAGCAGGAGCTTAGCAGTTTTGAAAAGCAGTTTAAATGTGCAATGTTTAAATGCAGATTTAGTAGCCTAATGTTTAATCCTACATTTTGAGGCTCTGGTCTCAAAATGACCTTTGGCGTGGTGTTGTTTTTAGCACGAGAGCTCTTTTTAGCCTAGTTCTTCAAAATAGCACGGTATTTATCGTGTTTATTGCATTGTATGTAAGCGCATACTTCCATTATGTGAGTAGCTGGTTTGTGTCTGTCAAGTACTTCAGAGTTTTGTCAGAGGTATCAACTAATAGCTGTAAAAATATAACTGCATGACACATGTCATTTCAAGCTTGGAGCAGTCAGCATTAGTTGACTTCTCACCTTCTGTTTATTCAGTTTATTTGCTGCACGGCCAAATGCTGCTGAATTTCTTCTGTAGAAGGGTTGATAGCTGAATCAAGGAACCTGTTGATTTACAAAATATTCTTTTGAATGGCAGAATGTGAGGATGGTGTGGAGGGCATGGGTGTCTGTGTGCTGCCCTTGCTGCTTCCTGGTCTTGACTGCTTGGATCTGCTGCTTTGGGAGCAAAACTAATGAAGTTCAGGTTTTTAGTGTCTGCAGCCCTAGATAAGTTATGTGTATGCAGCAGCCAGTTCAACTGACAAAAGTGGGAAGCTGCTGAAGACCACTCAGTGCATGCAGCTTTGGAAAATTAAGCTGGACAATGGTTAACTACTACTTAAATTTGAGATTCAGCTGTTTTAAGACTGGAATGTTGCAAACTGGAGTAAATGTAAGCTTTGTCTGTTGAGACAACAGGGTTGTTAAGCAATTGACTATGTCCTGGTGGTTGGAATCGCACCACTGCTTTGAAGAGAAGCAGGCTGCCTAGGCAGCCTTAACGAAATATATTCATTGACTCTTTAGGTCAGTCTTCTTGGAGCCATCTTTCATGTTCAGGAACAGAAAAGTGATAGAATTTTATAGCAGAACCTGTATAGTTTAAGATGGTAATAAAAAAAATCACTATCTTTTCATACATTCATACTTTGTTTCAGCTATCCACCTTTCTACGGGCTCAGACACTCTTCACTTTGTACCAAACAAACAATCATTGCTTCTGTGTATGTTGATTTTAAATTGCAGGAATGTAGAGAAGATGTACCATCCCTTATTTTAAACTATTTAATTAAAAAAAAGACTGTAAGCTGAGTTTATCACACTTAGTCTTGCTGTTAGTATGTCTGCCTTTATGGGGAAGTGAACAGTGGTGCTGAATGAGTATTTTAACTACAATTATTGCTTCATGCAGGTTCTGCTTTTATTTGTGTGTTGGCTTTCTTTTGTTCCGAAAGAAGCAGACATAGTTGCAACTTAAAATAAGGCTGTAACTCTTGTGACTTGCCTAACTGCGTAGATGTGGGCCCTGTTGGAATAGAAGGTTGAGAGGTTAGTAGGTAATTCCAGTATTGACTATTTCCTTATCAAAACAGTAGTTAATTTATTTTGATCAGGCTGTAGCTGCTACTGTCTTTCATGCTTCAACAGCTGCTGTTAGCCATATATCACATCAGAGGTGTGACTTTTATTGGGGAAAGTAGAATAAGGTTTGTTGAAAGCACAACTGACTGTTAAGGACTGTGGTCATTAAATTTGAGGCTGGACTTAAATCTGCAGAAATACTCCGAAAATTTGAGAGTTCTTTACCGTGGACTTATGCCGTGTTTCAGATGTAGTAACTTCAGCATCCAGAGCTCAAACATGAAATTGATTCATGCCTCAGATGAAAATGTGGATCTAAAATCACGTAATGGCAAGCAGCGCTTTTGATCTTAATTTAGATGATGGATTTGTTTGTTTACAAGCTGCATCATAAACTTAAAGGTTAGTTTTCTTTTGAAAGAGTGTGTGCTCAGGAAGCAGGGCAAGTGTTAGGTTCCTTAGCACATCTCCTGCATTGTGAGGTACAGTACTTAGCCCAAACCTGCAAACTGGGGTCGTGTGAGCTGAACAATGTGTGTTTAGTAAAGCAAAACCCTTACCCTATTTTATTTTGCTTCTCTGGGTATAGTAGCAGATCCAAGCTACTGTGAGCTGATGTTGACTGTTATCAGTGGCTGACTTGCCTGAATTTTATTGGACACTTGTCAGCTGAAAAACAAAAGCAGATTCAAACGCCTGCTTGGTGCTTGTAACCTTGTTTCTAGAGATGCTCTGTTAAGTTGTTATAAAATTTTATTAGTGCTGTAGGAGAATAGAGCCTTCTTGTCTTTAAAAAATGGTTCTTTTAGCAGGCATGATTTATGTAATAAAATGAATGGAAATTCTTACATGTTCATAACTGTGTGGCTGTTTCTGGTGGATGGGTGAGATCTACTCGGCTCCAGTTTGAAATTGGCCAGATTGCATCAGTGGTTAGGAGGTAACAGTATCTGTATGCTCTGCTTTTTAGCACTTCCAGGCAAAGAGACTGTTCTGTTGGAGACTCTCAGTACACACTGAAGTCCAGCTTTAACAGCTCCTGATGGCAGTGAGCATCAGTAGTCGCAGTGTCAGACATCCTTGAGCCATCAGGGATCTTCACCGTGACTGCAGTCTGCTCTGGAGCAGTCTAATAGCAAAAGCTTCTTTTGGTGAGGGGGATTCCTTCTCACCTTGTTGAAACTTCCTTATGGTGTGCTCTAATAAACTGAGTGAGGTGGTAAATATTACAGATGGCTTCTACCTAATAATTAAAATGAAATAAAACCAAATAGATAGAAATATGAAGATGGCTCATAGGAGTTTGCCTCCAAGTGATTTAGGAAGTGTTAATATCCCAGCCGAGCACTAAAGAGATTTAACTGTGTGGTTTTAAAGGTGACATTCAAATGCTATTTTAAGAGGAGTGATAAATGCTTGTGCCTTTCCTCTTGCCCTCTGCTTCATGCTGTAGAAGGTCCTCTTGACAGTGGCTACAAGAAGGGTAATAAATGTGCTGATATTTTCTCCCTAAAACTTGTTTGGGACAAATCACCTTCAGTCAAACAGTCTGGCCTGGCATTTTGTGTTCAAAGTGACTGAAGGCATCTCTCCTCCACAAAGGAATGCAAGATGTGAAAGTATAAACTTGTAAATCTTCTTTACTTTGGTTGCTGGTTAAGGGCAGTTGGTATCTGCAAGCAGAGTCGTTGCTGAATTACAACCAAGATACAAAAATAGTTTTACTTGCTAAGTGTATGGGCTGCCTTGACTATTGTCTTAAAGTTTATTTTGCGTGTAAGACACAGTGTTTAAAATTTTGATTTTTTAAGAAGAAAAAGACAGCATTAGACTACCTTTGTTCATAAAAAATGGATCTGAATAAATCTTCAGAGTTCTTGTGAGAAGAGGATAGGGGACACATTTTGGAATAGATCAGTCTTCCCTATGGAAAATCTGAATGAGAACTTTCCTGAATCTGTTCTGTTACTGTGTTGTTGCTTTTTTTTCCCCCCAAGTCCAAATGTTAGGTTAGCTTTTTGTTTAGTCCTTTTGCTGTTACTAATTCTCTTGAGTGAGTATTCAAGTTCTGGAGTTTACAAAACTTCAGTGTGGTCTTCCAAAGTGCTGTAGTGCAGTAGTAGCATGATAACCTGAAGATGAGTAATGAACTCCATTGGTGCTGTTCTGTGTTACCATCATAAAGGAAATTAGCATAAGGATTGAGAAATCCACCCTACCATATGATGAAGCTTTTAAATTTGATTTTCTTACACAAAATGAGCATATAGCTTTGCTGAAAGAGGAAGAAGTATTGTGTCTTTCAGTGTACAAATTCATTAAATTATGCTAAACTGTGTGCTTAAAAAATAAAAAATCCCTTCCTAAAGGCTAAGTCTTGGACTTTGGTCTGTATTTAGTGGGTCATCTCTGTATACATTTGAAAAATCTCTTGTGCGTATAACTAACTTTAGTTCATCGTAGGACCTGGTGCTTCTGCTTGCTCATCTGATTACGCAGCTCAGGGGAATAAGGTTAAGGACATGCTGTTGGTAACTAGAGCATTTTCAGGGCTTTAGTTCAGCAGATGGGCCGCTCAGCTATATTCATACATCTGCCTACCTGCTGTGGCAGCTGCTGCTGCTGCGTGTTGTGTTCTTTTGTTCTGTTCCACCCAAGAAAGGAGCACTAGGAAGTATAGTGAATGGATTGATTTAAGGTTAAGACTAGTGTTTTGCTTGCTTCTTAACTCTCTATCATAATAAAGCTTTGGATAAAGCTAATGAATCCTTCGTAATGTGAAATAGATTTTTAAGATGTATTTCAGGGGGTTGAAAGTAGCTAGCATTAAAAAAAACAGTATGTTTTCTTTATGTTGCCGGATGCTATTTATTTAATATCTTCTTCTCTTTCTCCCCCTTTCTCTGCTTTTTCTAGGAGCAGTAACCAGACTTTGCCTGACACTGCATGGTCCAAAACAATTAAGGAAATATGGAATGACATGAAGGAGATTAGTTGAGGATTAAAGGCTTTGAGGACAAAACACCTCACCGAGGTGAAGCACAGACTAACATTCTGGTTGTAGCTCCAAGGAGCTGTGTGCTGAAAAAAGATGGCAGATCCAGGAATGATGAGTCTGTTTGGAGAAGATGGGAATATTTTCAGTGAAGGGTTGGAAGGTCTTGGAGAATGTGGATATCCTGAAAATACAGTGAATCCTATGGGTCAGCAAATGCCCATGGATCAGGGATTTCCCGCTTTACAGTCATCTCTTCATCATCCTCCTGCAAATCAAAACCAAGCCAAGTTGACCCATTTTGATCACTATAATCAATACGAACAGCAGAAAATGCACCTGATGGATCAGCCGAACAGGATGATAAGCAATGCCCCTGGGAATGGTATAGCGTCTCCTCATTCGCAGTATCACAACCCTCCAGTTCCTCAGGTTCCTCACAGCAGTGGTGCTGGTGGTCAGATGGGAGTCTATCCCGGCATGCAGAACGAAAGACACGGCCAACCCTTCGTAGACAGTGGCTCCATGTGGGGACCACGGGCAGTTCAAGTGCCAGACCAGATAAGAGCCCCATACCAGCAGCAACAGCAGCAGCAGCAGCCGCAACCGACGCAGCCACCACAGGCACCCTCCGGACCCCCTGGGCAGGGCCATCCTCAGCACATGCAGCAGATGGGAAACTACATGGCTCGTGGTGATTTTTCAATGCAGCAGCACAGTCAGCCGCAGCAGCAGAGGATGAACCAGTTTTCTCAAGGCCAAGAAGGCCTTAATCAGGGAAACCCTTTCATTGCCACCTCAGGACCTGGCCACTTGTCTCATGTGCCCCAGCAGAATCCCAGTATGGCACCTTCTTTGCGACACTCAGTCCAGCAATTTCACCACCATCCCCCTACTGCTCTCCATGGGGAATCAGTAGCCCACAGTCCCAGATTCTCCCCTAATCCTCCCCAGCAGGGTGCTGTTAGGCCGCAAACACTTAATTTTAGTTCTCGGAGCCAGACGGTACCCTCACCTACTATAAACAACTCAGGGCAGTATTCTCGATATCCTTACAGTAACCTTAATCAGGGATTAGTTAATAATACAGGGATGAATCAGAATTTAGGCCTTACAAATAACACTCCAATGAATCAATCTGTACCAAGATACCCAAATGCTGTCGGATTTCCATCAAACAGTGGTCAAGGACTAATGCACCAGCAGCCCATCCACCCTAGTGGCTCACTTAACCAAATGAACACGCAAACTATGCACCCTTCACAGCCTCAGGGAACTTATGCCTCTCCACCTCCCATGTCACCTATGAAAGCAATGAGTAATCCAGCAGGTACACCTCCTCCACAGGTTAGACCCGGTAGTGCTGGAATACCAATGGAAGTTGGCAGTTACCCAAATATACCCCATCCTCAGCCGTCACACCAGCCCCCTGGTGCCATGGGAATTGGACAAAGGAATATGGGCCCCAGAAACATGCAACAGAATCGTCCATTTATGGGTATGTCTTCAACACCACGGGAGATGGGTGGGCACATGAGACCAAATGGTTGTCCAGGTGTTGGCCTTGCAGATCCACAAGCAATACAAGAGCGACTAATATCTGGCCAGCAGCTTCCTAGTCAACAGCAGTCTTTTCAACAGCAAATGCCAACCTGTCCTCCCATGCAGCCTCATCCAGGGATACATCACCAGTCTTCACCACCCCCACATCCTCATCATCAGCCTTGGGCACAGCTTCACCAGTCACCACAAAACACACCACAAAAAGTGCCTGTCCTTCAGGTAAGCTACTTCCGATTAGTAGAAAATGTTTTAGATTACTGTAAATGCCTTTCAGGATGCACAAGAACTATGGTTTCAAAATTGTTGGCCCCGTTCAACTCCCTTGTTTGTTATTGGTTACGTGGCTTTTTTGGTGTGCAGAGGCTGAAGGTAAAATGGCAGAAGGTATAATGTGTCTTTCTAATGTCCTTACAGTAATTTTTGTAGGATAACATTATGGATAGACCAAAATGTGATAAAACACCAGGACAAGCAGAATACATACTATTTTTTTATGTTGGTTCCTTTGGGGAGAAGATGGAAAGCACGTGGGAGAATTGTCATTTAATTATTCAATTTTTTGTATTTGCAACTTGGAGGAAGAAGTGTGTGCTATAATGTGTTTGTTTTGGCCAAACCAAGATCTTTCTTTTAAATCCTAAGGGAATGTTCTGTGGTTTTAAATTAAAGCTTAAATTGTTACATGTGAAAAAAAATTTCTGGCGTGAACTTCTTTAGCACTAAGTAGTGAAACCAAGAAGTGATGGGGAAACAGTTTATACAAGGAGAAGACAACAATGTGAATCAGTCTGAAATTAAATCTTCTGAGGCTCAAATGAAATGTTAAATAGAATGCAAGTTTTATTTTACTGAGGCTTTGATCTGCCAGATTTCGATGGCCATGTATTGCTTCCATGTCATTTTTCAATTAAAAGCTGAAAGTGGTAAAACATCTTGATCCTCTGTAGCTTAACAGGTTTGGCTACATGCTAGTATGTTAAGCTTCAGCTGAAAAAGTGCTTTTTGGAATCTTCACATTTGCTGTTGTTTGCCTTTGACTCAGTCAGTCAGAATTCAGGAGGTTTTGGTACCAGATGAATTAATGGTCAAGATAACAGAGTTTTATTAATTTTATTTTTTTTTTCCGATCAGTCAGTACTTAATGCCAAGTAACTCTGCCCATAAATATTTGGAGACAATTGTTGGAATGCAGTCGTAACGACACGATGCTACAATACGCTTAATAAATCATAAAAACAGTTGTCCTGGGCAGTGTGTCCTGGGCCTGTGCTGAGCAGCTGCTCTGCTGTCCCCTCCACTGCTGCCTGCCGGCTGCTCCTGCTCGCTGCTCCGCACAGCGTGAGCCGGCCCTGGGAGTCAGATGCACGCTCTGCGGAAAGGCAGCTGCCAAGGAGTGGTAGATGGAGCAGCTCAGCAGCTGGGATGGGCTTCCACATTCCCCGTGGAAGAGAGGAGGAGTGGGGGGGGACTAAGCTGGGCAAGGTGAAAAGTGCACTGTCTTTCTCTTGAAGGAGGAGGAGGCTCTCTTGAAGAGGCAAAGTGTATCTTCAAGACCATCTTTGTTTTCCCTGCCTACCTTAAAGTTGGTTTGAAATTTTGGATGCCTGTGTCGGCCCTTCCTCTCTCTGCATTTCCACACGCAGACTTTGATTGGAGAACTTAAATTACAGTTCTTGCATGCACGTGAAGTTGTGTGTTCCTGTCTGAGACAGCAGCTCTTGCCAATGCCTCCGATTACCAACTGTGTGGGTAAGCAGGATGAAAAGGAGAGAGCTCAAAACTATAGGGAAAAAATGAAAAGAATGAGCAAGTATTTGGGAAGGTGGTAATGACAGCACAGAGAAATCAGTACAGAAAGGGTAGGAATGAGAAAAAGAAGTATAAGACACATTTTTTACTCTAAAGATGAGAGCTGAAGCATCTAGTAGAAAAAACTTGAAAGAAAATTATAGAAGTAGTAATGTAAGACTTTTAAGACAGTAAAGGAACAAAACCCAGTGTCACTAGGATCTTTCATAACCCATGATGGTGGAGATGTGGGAGGAAATACTTGAGGTGGACTGTACCCTAAAGCAGCGGTATTCTTCACCAGCATGAATTCCTCATTTTCATCTGCCCATCCAGTAAGCCTATTTTTGGCATTTAAAGGTGGTTTGGGAGAAGAAAGTTTACTTGAAAAATGTACAAGCTTGTTAAATGTTCTTGGGACATTTTTTCCCCTTTAATCAGTGAAGAGGTTAAACACAGGCAGCTCAACCCTTAAATAAGCTAAGCAACCTATTAGAGAGTGCTGAACTGCAAATGAATAGCTTGAAGAAAGGTAAGTGCTGAAGCGAAATAATTAGAGGAAAACCACATGATAACTCCAGTTATTTGATTAAAATCAGTAATTTAGACAGTTGTAGCAAGCTAAGTAACTTCTCTGTTAGCTTATTTCTGTTAAGTTTTTATCGGGTAAAAGTTACTGTTCACATACCTTCCCATTAAGTAATTAGTTTGAGCCCTGACTGTAGTAATGAAACTCTTAACAGGCAGGCGTTTCCCCCTTGAAAACTGTTCGGATGAAATGAGTATTGTTCAAATCAACGAAAACTTAACCCCTCCCCACCCCCTGGGGAAAAAATGCAGATGTGTGAAACCCCTGCTCTTAAGCCTGAATACAGGGTTGGTAGCTCTCCTGTGTCATGGTTTTCCTTTCATGTCAGTAGGTAGAAAACTGTTCACCGAAGAGCAGTTATTTAAATGACTGGTTTGTTTTTATTTGTATAAAACGAATCAACAAAATTAATATAGTCAGTGAAAATGGAAATCTCCATGTACTTTAAAATCAACAGAAGTCATCTTAGTAATTATTTTTCAGTGATTTGAAGCTAGCCTTATCATGGGAAGGCTGTAATATTTGTGGTTAACCAAATTACTGTTTTGTTGTTAGATATGTTGGAAAGAAAGTGAAGTTCTTTTGCTTTTAAGTTGAAAGAAATTGCTGTGTTAATTCCAAGGCTTGTTATTTCTTTTTTTTTTTTTTTTTTGTGTGGAAAACTGCAAATTATTTTGGCTCTGAGGTGGAGCTTGTGATTGACAATTCATCTGGTTTTGATTAATAGCAGAAAACTAGAGATAGTTATTTAGGACCATGTTAGCATGAGCTGCTGGCTTCAGTGGAGTTTGATAGACCCATAAGAACCACTGCAATGTTGGGATGTTCAGTCAGTGGGCTTGGTTTGTCAGGCACTCCTTTGAAACACTTTCCACTAAAGGTTTTCGGAAGAGCCTGGTGGCCATGGGGTAGGAAGGCTGGTTCTGCTGTGGCAGAGCTATCCACCAAGGGGCAAATCAGGGATCAGGAGTAGCATGCCTGTTTTCACAGTGGAGGCATCTGTGTTGGGCTTGTGAGCTTGTGTTCTCCAACATACTCATAAATTATCTGGAGAAGAGTGAAAAGTCAAATGGTAAAATTTGCTGCTGCTGTTGACGTACGCAAAGCAGAGTACCAAATGCAGATGTGGTGAAGAACCTAATAAGAATGAAATAAAATAATTAGAAATATAATAGAAGAGTTAATTACTTGGCCACTAAGTTGTGTGAGTCAAGATATGGCCAGGGGAAGTTTAGGCTGGATATTAGAAAAATTTTCATCACAGAAAGGGTTATCAAGCATTGAAACAGGCTGCCCAGGAAAGGTATAAAGTTGCCATCTGTGAAGGTATTTAAAAGATGTATAGATGAGGTGCCTAGGGACATGTGGACATGCTTAAGGACATGCTTTAGTGGTGGACAGTGCTGGGTTTACAGTCGGACTTTATGTTCTTAAAGGTCATTTCCAACCTAAATGATTTTATGGTTCTGTGGTGCTTGAGCAGTGAAATAGCAGGCAAAACCATCTTTTTAGTAGCAGGTCTTGGTGTTAGATGGCTGTCTGAAAATGAGCTATAACAGTTAAAGAAATACATCAGTAGGAATTGTAGTGAAAGTAGTAGAGAACAAAACAAAGATTATTACCTGTATGTATGGTATGCTGGTGAGGCAAATGCCATGAAGTTCTGTGTCCCTTCCTCAGGCCTCAGAAAATACAGCAGCATTTCAAAAACCTGGGGTGGGAGGGAGGCGGGCTGTGGGGGGTGTTTTAGTGGTGGGAGGAAGGAGAGAGATGGTGAAAGCCTCTAAAATTGTGAGTGATACAGGTGCATGAAGAGAATGAATATGAAGTAAGGGATGTCTCCTGGTTTTATCTCCTTGAATTCTTTTTAGGTATTCATGGAGTTGCCCAGTGGTGAGTTCAGAACCACGCATTAAGATGCTGATCTCTGAGATGTTTCACAGAAAA
Organism: Motacilla alba alba; assembly: GCF_015832195.1. Classification (NCBI taxonomy): domain Eukaryota; kingdom Metazoa; phylum Chordata; class Aves; order Passeriformes; family Motacillidae; genus Motacilla; species Motacilla alba. The sequence goes on from NC_052017.1 coordinate 115,139,677, forward strand.
ATGCATCATCATTTGATAAACATAGAGGCACCACATTTGGCTCAGCAGATCTGTGCCATACATAAGTGACTGAGAATTTGTTACTGGGTTGCATCTCCTGTATGCATGTCTGGTTCTTGTCCTTTTCCACACACTTTATCAGAGGTGATATCAAGTTAGACAGGCCTTTGGAGGCCTAATGCTATGCAGTTGTTCTTACATATCGTTATTTTCAGAGCATTTTATTGGTGATAGAGGAAGTGTAGGAGTTTTCTTTGCCAAGAATAGGCTGTCCTGGGTGTGTTGTTACACACAACTTATTTACCCACAGCTACTGTGTGGGCTGAAGTTTCGAGTCGTGTTCATTAATCATGTTCCACAAATGCAATCTACATTATTTATAGTCAAACACAGGAGTATTTAAATGACAAACAAGTATGGTATAGCCTCCGTGCCCGACTAAATGGGCGAGCTCCACAATGGGCACAAACAGTGTTGAAGGATTCTGGGTTGCAGTGTCCAGGTTCTGGTGGAGAAGGAACTGATTTTGTGTGTGTGTTACTGGTTCACTGCCAGGTTTATTCTGCTGGTTCATTCTGCTGGCCTTATTATCTGTGGGCATGTGACTTTGCTTTAAATCATAACTCATAGCTGTGTTTGGTATGAACACATTCTTTTGAAATTTCCTGCCCTCCCTTGCAGGGGAGGAGGCAGGGAAAGTCCTGCTGAGTCACCAGCTGGGTCACCCCTTTCACAGGCCCTTCCTGCAATTTCAAACTCTGTGTTGCTGCCTCAGTTTAATTTATACTTGTATATACCTGAATGGAAAGGGATGTTAATGAAAACTGTAATCAGCTGTATTGGTTTGATGCAATATTCTAACCTGGCAGAAAGTAGAGGTTAAATAGTTTCTGCTGGCACAATAAAATGAAGTTGATTCTCTCCTGGGTTTTTGTTTTAATGCCTAAGAGTAATAAGAAGAGATTGACTCCTTACTGTCTTCACATGAATTATCTTTCAGTGTTTCCTGTAACTTTATGTAGTAGCAAATGATGCCACTTTGAATAGTTAGAATTAGTCCCATAAAAAATATTCATAAGTGATTTCCCAGATCTCCAGAGAGAGTTGCTGGCTTTTTAATCCCTCAAGTATTTAACTTTTGGACTATTTTAAATTTAATTAAAAAAAACCCCTAGAAACACTACTGGGTACTTTTTGTTTTGATGCAGAGGCTATTTCACATATCTGCTAGCTGGTCTTTTGGGGTACTGTGTATGCTGCATGTTCAGCAAAGTCTTGTGGCAGCCTGCCCCTAGAAATTCTAGTTTCCTTTTTCAAGTATTCACAGATCAGCAAAACAGTGTATGCTGGCAAGATTTTTGAAGCTGCCAGACTAAATGGAATTAGGAACCCACTAATACTGAACTTTATTAGCTACAATTGTATGTTATTTTTATGTATAGATAAGCATGAATGTATGTGTATTTATATAATATATATGGAGAAAATGTAGGCAAAATAAGAGGTTGTGGATAGTAATGGGAGAGAAAAAGGGAAGAAAATCCATAGTATTCATATTAAAGGTTGATAGCAGTATTTTTTTCTTAAAAGTTTACAGGCTTCAGCTGTATTTTGTTGGGATGCTGAAGAATTCTTGTATTTAAGCAATGTAAGCAATGTAATTAACTAATATTTTCCAACTAAAAGAAAAACAGACCGTAAAATCTACCTTTGGTCAGATGTGTTGAAGTTATTTCACCCCTGTGGAGTAGAATTTTCTGTTCCACTGATAACTTGATCCATCTGTGAGTGAGTTTCCATGCAGGTCTCTCAAAGGATATAATAGTATGAATTACTGTGTCCAACAAAAGTTCATATTCTAAAACTCCTCAGTTGTGTTCCAGTCTAACATTTAATATTAACATATCCAAAGGCTTATTTCTTCCTCACCCTTGAAAAGGCTATATGTGTTTTTGTAAATAAAGTGCTTGCAGTGATTTTTCAGTGAATAGGCCTTTGGGCCAAAGATTTGTAGTTTTGAGGTGGTTTTGCTATGAACTTTTTGGGGTTTTTTTACTGTTGAGGAGGCACAAGCTACTTCAAGAATACCTCTTCCCTCAGGTGCCATGATTTGACTGTGATGAAAATAATGTGTGCCATTAAATTGTCTGTTCTGGAGTTTTGGGTAAAGCCAGTTTGTAGCATTAACATAAAAACATAAAGTCTGCATCAGCATAGTGATTTGTAGGTTTAAGAGTTACCCAACTTGTTCTTCAGCGTGGGTATTTTTAAAGTTTCTGTGAGATGTTGGTGACCTGAATGTATTGTTTCCTGAAGTCATTAGCATTTTCTGAAGAATCGCCCAACTAGAAAAGTTTTAAATATATGCTGCTTGATTAGTACTTCAGTATTGTGTTCTTATCTGCTGCTGATGGTCACTTCCAGTGGAACTTGACAGCTATCTTACTTTCCCATGGTTGAAGATGTTGTCCTACTTTATATTTATTTGAACAGATTTAAATCTGTTGTTTCAGAGAAGCTTTTTTTCATGATTGAAAGCTGATACTCTAATAAAAACCCTTATGTCTGTGTCATCATCAACCTACAGACAGAAGGATTGAAAATCAGAGCAAATGAAAGGAAAATGCTTGATTTTATTTATTTATTTATTTAAATTTCATTAAATACAGTGGTAGTCTTAATAAGGAACAAGTTGCAGGTGAAGAAATAATTTCCTACCTTTTTACTGTGGATCTTTGTCCTGGGATTCTGTCCTACTCTTTTTCATGGAATTTGAGGCATCCCTTTATTTTAAGCTATCCTGTCCGTGCTTGTATCTTGAATGCAAGTGTCACAAACTTGCGTAAGTGTTTCTCTACTCTGTGGAGTAAATTGACACTGTGGAGTGAGTGTCAATTCCCACTATGATGAGACACCGTCACTTTGAAGTGTAATTTGTAACTTTTGTCTGTAGAAGTTGTTTTCTCTCTCAGTTCAGCAAGCCAGTGCATTTCACTTTTGAGTTTTCAGATTTCATTTCTTTTAACTGTATGATGATACATGTATTTTACTGGTGATAATGTAATTATCTGGATTTGGGAAAAAACCCCCAAAAAACCACACTTGTTTGTTTTTTTTAGAGATGCTGTTTGTAAATATTTTAAGACTTCTCAAAAGAGTTGTAAATTGTGGTAGCTAAAGAGCAAGGTTTGACACCCTTGAGTGATTAAAGCATCTATTTGTGCATCTATTATTTTTAAATATTCTTGAGTTTGCCAGTGTGGTTTGAAGATGGTGAAGCTGCTGCTTGGGAGCTGGTAGGAGCAGAGTAGGAAATGTGGGCAGGAAGCAATGATCAGGGAAGGGGCAGGGAAAGGCTGAGCTGATCTGACAGAGCAGTGCAGAGCAGTAGGAACAGAGAGGAAATGGCCAATGTCTGTGTTAAAATGGGGAGAGAGAAGTTTGGGGAGTCACTCCACCTCTCTCTACTTGAGTCACCTGCCTCTTGAGTGCTTGCCAGAGGCAGCCATTTGGTACAGCGGTGCCTGTGACCGCTCTTCACACTGCTTCAGGGTGTACCTTTGTGTCACCCTGCTGTGGGCAAGTAGCCCACTGACAGCTTCCCAGCATAGCTGTGTGAGCTCAGTAACTCCCAATATCTAATCTGCTTTAGGAAAAAAGCCCAAAAACCGTGCAGATGAAGGTGGCTGTGACCTGGGATACAGAACCTTTGCTGCTTCCTTGCACCTGCCTGATCATTTGGTGAACTGGCTTATCTGAGTAGGTCATGTTCCTGGCAGCTCTCCATTGTGTGACCACAGGATCACCGAAGTTGGTGGTGTAGAGTGGGAATGCTTGCCGGGGCAGAATTGGGACTACCTCTTCCTCTGGCAGTGAGCTTTCAGGCCCTTTAATACCTTTACCCAGCTTGTGTTTTTATAATATCTGTCCTCAGTAACCAGCCCTTGAGTCCTCCCTCAAATTTTGATAAATTAAAATGTCTGTTAGAAGTCTTGGAAAGCTTTGTCTTTATTGAATTAGTGACAAATAGGCCACATTCCAGCTTATCCCAACTTCTCTCTTACTCCACACAAATAATAATGACTGATTTGATTTCAGGAGTGTTTTCTTTTTTAGAAAAGTGGGACTGTTTTCCAACTAAAGTATTTGCAACTGTTTTGTTATTGAGGAGGTGAAAGAATATCCTTTTTCTACCAAAGAGCTTGGCACAATTTCATTCGATGTGTATCATATTGAGGATGCTTCCAATGCCAGTTAGGGAATTGTCTTCTTTGAGTACTGAGCAGGATTTTTTTTTCTTTTCCTCAGCATAGAGAATTGTTTAGAAGCATGACCAGTTAGAAATAAAACTCAGATTATTTTTTTTAGTCATCTTTATGAGGAAACAGAACTGAGAGATAGGATGACTAAGTGATCTGAGTGTGTGTTTGCTCTTTCCAGAGATTATAAATAATTCTTTTTGATTTTACTGTACTTTATACATTACCTACTTAGTTAGAATTTTCTCTGATCCTGGAAAGATTGGTGTAGTGTTGCCTCTGTTTATGAAGAGGAACATAGAGATGATGGCTTTAAATTCTGTTATTTATTCAAAACTAAAATTCATAAAACCCCCAATTTAAATTCTTATTCAGGTATCTGTTACTCTAAAATGTGCCACCTCTTTGCTCTCTGTCACTCCTTCCAGTATTACTCTTGCTTGAGAGTGCAGAAGACTCAGAAGACTGAGTCTTCTTGACTGAGTCTGCTAAGACCAGTCTTTACAGTTAAAAGCAGAAAATCCCACTTCTTGTGTAGGAATTTGGTAGTTATAGAGGTTAATGTGAGAGTAGTGCAGTTGTACAAGATGTGGAAGAAAAATGTGGATCTCTCTGATTTTTTGCTGTTGGACTGGGAGGAATTTTTGTCCTTTGGTTTTGTTGTTCCTCAGTACCAAGGATTGGAATGCAGCTCTTTCCTGTACTCCTTCTCAGTGATTTTACTGTGTTAATCCAGTTTAGGAGAGAGCAGCTCTTGTGTTATGCTGAGCAAGCACAAATATTAAGAACTTCTCGGAATGGGTTCATATTGCATGGGTTGCTGCTGAAGAAATTAAATGGTAAGAAATCACAGGCTGATAGAATGACTTGCATTGGAAGTGACCTTAAAGAGGATCTAGTTCCAACCATCCTACCACAAGCAGAGATGCTGGAGTGGGTTGACCCTGGGTGGATGCCACCCACTGGATCAGGTTCCTCAGGTCCCCATCCAACCTGGCCATGAATATTTCTATGGGTGGGGCATTCACAAGTTCTCTGTGCAACCTGTTCAGTGCCTCTGGACTGTCTTGAGGAAGGAATTTCTTCTTAACATCTAATCTAATCCTTTCTTTGTTAAAACAGCTCCTCCTTGCCCTGTTCCTATCTGCCTGTCTAAAAAGTTGCTCTTCTGCTTTTTTTGTAAGCCCCCTTTAAGAACTGAAAGTCCACAATCTTAACTTTCTAAAGTCATGATTTCTGAATCTTGGCAAGTTTCTATGGCATAGTATTAACCTTTTAATTTTGGAAAATTGCAAGTATTTATCTTCATGAATGCAACACTTATTCTTCAGTATGCAAACCCAAATGTGCCGTTGATCTATTGCTATAACATTATAGGAAGTGCCAAACATTTATTTCGGCTTCAACTTTCACTTTTAAAATATTTATATTAAAATATGAATTTGTTTTATATTTTCTTAAATGTAATCTCTTGTTATTGTAGTCATAGAGGAAATTTTCATGTTATACATGAGTTCCCAATGTATACCCACTTACAGTAGACTTTTCATACAGCAGACAATAATTTAATTGGTTGAATCAGAAAAAAATAGTCCATGTTAATTGTGCTAGTTAAATTGTTTTCTGTTATGTCTCTGTAACTCCCACAAACAAAAATAACACAGCTACAGTGACTGAGAAGTTAATGGTTCCACAGATTTTTGGATGTAATTTTCCTGGAAGAAGAGAGAGGACTCATAGTAAGCTTCATAACAAACTTTCTAATGTCTAGTAGTCGATATGAACTCTTGTTTTTTCCACTCTGCTTTTACATCTCCTTTCTCTCCAGATGGCCCTCCATCCACTTGCATTCTGGTACTTGGTATCTTTTTTGGCCCTGTGAGATGCTGATAAGTGTGATAATACTGTAATTTTCCTTACATGTGAGCACTGGATGATATGAAGTCCTTAATTTTATTTTTGGAAGAAATCTTTCTGTACCAGCCAATTGTTGCTAAATATAGTGAGAGGCTTATAATACATAGTGCATGTTTGAATTTAAAGCAACACCTTACCCTAAAAAGTTGACATCACAGTTTACTTGTACAGCTGTACGAAATACAGAGTCATTAAAACTGGTCTAAAACTTGGACATTGTGGTTGATATTTGCGTCTGTTTGTTAATGGGATCTTGCAGATGTCTACTGGGGCAAGCACTGTCAGAGGGACACAGTCCTGCAGTACTGGAATACTGCTTGGTTGTGTTTCTCTCTGCAGGCCTCCTTTGAAATACTTCAGAAAAACTTGTTGAAAACCAAATAATGCTGTACCTAGGGTATTAGACTGGGACTGGAAGAATTTTTGCTGTCTGACACAGGTTGGTTGTTTGGTGTCAGTATTTCAGTGTTCCTGGTGGGTGTGCTTGAGGTGCCCTGCAGCAGTGGTGAGTTTCTGCAGTTCCCTGCTGCTCTGTACAGCAACACCCAAAAATGTAACTCAGAAACTCCTATGTCAGCCAGGGATAAGTTAAAAGTGTTGCTTTAGACACGGCTCTGCAACTGTAATAGAACATTATGATATAACCCCAAATCTAGACCTGGTATTGCTGTAGGCATGTCTGATTTAAGATCTGCCTATAGGGATTTTTATATTTTACTATAGGTTGTGTGAAGAGTGTCTGGAGCAAGAATACTGAAGATATTTGCACTGAAGATAAGATGTTTCATAGAACAATGTTAATCAAATGGGTTGGAGAATCTAAATTAAGAGTTACCTCAGTTGGTGCTGCTAAATGAAGTGTTTGTCCACAGAAAATGAAGTGTGGGATTTTTGGTGAGGGTTTTTTTTTCTTGTTTTTTTTTTTTTTTTTTATTTTGTGTTTGTGTTTTGAGGGGGGTTATTTGTTTGTTTGGAGTTTTTTGATTGTTTTTTTTTATTTTGCGCTTTGTTTTCCATGCTCCCCTCCTCCTCTCCAGTTCCAATGACACATTCTGATTTAATTATTAGAATTAGTTCAGTTACTGGAGGAGTTGGGGAAAAGCCTATCTTTGACATGCCATAGCTAATATATTCAAAGGCTATTTTCATTTGTTGCTGTGACTAGAGTCTGAGAAGTATCTTGGGCTGTTTGGCATAAATGGCTCTTAGCAGCAAATATAACATCAATGGATTTTTATCAAGTCTGTGATTTCAGGCCCATTTTGTCACATTGAAGTTAGTAAAATAGTGCAATGAAGAGGCCATATGGAGAATTGCTGTCTTCCCACCCCAAAAGAAAAATAAAGTTGATTACTGCTGATTACTTCTGATTTTGTATCACATGTGTATTAAGATTTCTTTAAGTTGGTATTTCCAAACCATTGTCTGTTATACCTCTGAAGTCCCTTGCAGACTACTTTTATGTGGCCTGGGAAAGTTGACTACGGAGAGCAGGTTTATATGATAAGCAGCAATATGCATGTGGGAAGTTTATTAGGAGAATTACATGTCCACTACTAGAAGCTTGCAGATCTTGGCAACAGAAAAAAATAGGGGGAAGAGGAAAATTTGACAAAACAGAATTCTATGGTGTAACATAAATGTCACTTCTGATGGGATCTGCTCAGGCTGGTGTCTGAAATGGCGGTGGTTGCATCTCAGTGTAAAGCAAAGTGCAGAGACTGCCTGTCCCAGAAAGTGTGTTGTGAGCAGTACTGCTCAATGTCTTCATCAATGACTGTGACAGGGAGATCAAGTTCACCCTCTCCAAGTTTGTAGATGACAGCAGGCTGGGTGTGGAGGTTGATGTACCTGAGGTCCAGGATGCCATCCAGAGAGAACTGGACAAGCCGGAGGAGTGGGTCAGTGTGAACCTCCTGAGGTTCAGCAAGTCCAAGTGCAAGCTGTTACACTTCCATCAGGGTATCAATTACAGAGTGGGGGTTCAAGGGACGGAGAGCAGCCCTGCTGAGAAGGACTTGAAGGTGCTGGTGGTTGAAAGACTGCATGTGACTTGCCAAAATGTGCTGGCACCACAGAAAGCCAGTTGTATCCTGGGCTGCTCCAAAAGCAGTCAGGCCAGCAGGTCAAGGGAGGTGATTCTGTTGCTCTGCTCTGCTCTTAGACCCCACCTGGAGTCAGCATCCAGCTCTGGGGTCTGCAGCACAGGGGAGGCATAGATCTCTTGGAGTGAGTTCAGAGAAGAACATGACAATTTATCAGAGGTCTGCAATTCTTCTCCTGTAAGGAAAAGCTGAGAGAGTTGGGGTTGTTCAGCCCAGAGAAGAGAAGGCCCTGTAGAGATCTTATTGCAGTCCTTCAGTACCCAAGGAGGGGCTTATAAGAAAGATGGATACAGACCTTTTAGGAGTCTTGTTGTGATAGGACAAGGGATAATGATTTTAAACTGAAAGAAGACTGGTCTAGATTAGATACTAGAAAGATTTTTTTTTTTTTATGGTAAGGGTGATGAAGCAATGTAACAGGTTCCCCAGAGAGGTGGTAGATGCCATATCCCTGGAAACGTTCAATGTCAGGTTGAGTAGGCAACCTGATTGAGTTGAAGATGTCCCTGCTTATTGCAGGGGGATTGGACTAGATTGCCTTTGAAGTTTCTTCTGACCAAACCCATTCTATTATCTCTCCAGGAGGGTGTTCTCTGTTGGTTCCTTATGGTGTATCCACACCTCACCTGAAAGTTATGGATTGTATAGTGCCACCTTTTTTGGAAAGGCCATGAAAAGACCAGTGTTATATTTGTTATGTGTTATATTTGCCTTTCACTTTGAAGGGATCTGGGCATAGCTGAGCCTTTTCTGAGGGATTGTAAGATTTGTAGTGGGAAGTGTCAGCATGAAACCAAAGTTACCTGAGTTTGACAGGTCAGTATTAGTAAGCAACCTAGGAAAAGATGGCTTTAGCCTGTGATATGTACCCTCCATATCTGTTAACTTCTTCCATCAGATAACCTTTGTGTAACTTCAATCAGTGGGAATTTGTTGGTGGGTCACACAAATACTATCACTGTTTCCATTTCAAAGGGTGGAACTATGCAGATGGTAACATGCCTGGGGTTATGGAGGTGACCACAAACCTCCTCTGTCTTCCACCCCCACCATCCTGGGTGAGATCCTCCACGTCTGCCTGGAGCTCTGCTCTGAGGGGTGCCTGCCTCAGAAGCCCTACCTTGAGTTAGCACTGCTTGTTTGTCAGCTCCTGCACACTTTCTCAAATGTCAGCTTGACTTCTCCTGTGGATTTACAAGTTCTCAAAAAAGCCTTTGGGTGTATTCTGTGTTGCTTTGTCTTCTAATAGATCTAGAATATAACCTCTGCAGCTTCAGTATGTGACTTCCTGCATTTAAAGGGTTTTTACTGGCTGTGTCTAATCGGATAATCAAAAATTCTCACACAGAAACTGTGGGGACTGGTGCATAAAAAGCATACATAATACTGGTACATAAATAGCATGTGAAAATGCCTACCTTGCTTCAATGCTAGAAAACCACCAGTTTATTTCTTGCAAGTTAAAAACACAGAATTACTTAAATCTTGATCAGCGTCTTTTCCTTTTAACTCAGAAATATGGTCTGTGAGTTGTAGCTGCTGAAGAGGTAGATGTTTGTATTCATAAGTGAAGCAAAGAAAACATTGTGGGGCAGAAAATAAATATCTAAGAAAACTTGGATTGTAAGTAGTTGAAGTATGATGTGCAGGTTGTCTTGCTTTTTCAGGGATCAACTGTGTAAGATCACTAGTAAGTGTAAAAGATAAAAGTTTTTGCTCCTTTCTGTCTCTTCTAAGTGTCCCTACATCAGTTTGTATCAAGCTTAGGCTAAAACAAAATAGTTCTATAAACCACTCAATTCCCCAATGGGTAGGGATAGAAGAAGGGTTTTTAGATTATTGATTAACTAGTCTGGAGAGCCCTCAAAGCAGGCCGTGGACTTCTGGGCTGGGAACTATGGGGTAATTTCTATGGAAAAAGTTCCTCTTTTTCTGAAGGAAGAATTTTTTCTACCTTCATTTATTCTCATTGATTCTGATCTCTTGTATTAGGGATGTGTGTAGGAAGCTCTTGAGGAAGAACAAGTTTTCCAACACAGCATTAGAAAGAGGTGAAATTCCCTCGGGAGTCTTTTAAGTTGCAAAATTCTGGTTGGCAGGTTAAGACACAGGCCCAGCAACTGGATATTGGCCCCCTCCTGCACTAACCCACTCCTTACAAATATGTCACTAATACTGAAATGATGTAACTGCGTAAATGAACAAATGATGGATGGCCAGTAATTTAATAAATTGCGTACTTCTGGTTTTTTAAGTCTCTGTTGTGTAGAGTACTTGAAAATAAAAATTACTATTGCAATGTTTGGGGAAAATTGTTGAAATCAGGGAATAGAAAAGTTATTGCAAAAGAACACTGGTACTGTGGCATTTTTATTTAGTAAGCAGCCCTTTCTATTTTGAACAGCATTGTTGCATTTTATATGATAGTCATGATACAAAGACAGTTAGTTGCCAAAGAAAAAATTTTATAAAAACAGATGTTTGAAATCACAGAGATTTTCTTTGGGGTATCTGAGTAGTCACATTCATAGCTGTGATGACTTAAGGATGTGTGTGATGCAAGGATTGTAAACCAGGTAATACTACAGGGTTTTTTCTGACTATTTTGGCCAGCAAAGTTATAAAAGCTTTTTGGGTAGCCAAACCCTTTTCTCAGGTTTGAAGATAAAATTCCTGTGACCAGGAGCTTGTTTTACCAGCCCTATTAGTCTGTTTAATAGATGTGTTCTTCCCCGAGAAAATTAAGCATAAATTTTTTTTCTAAGCATATTTAACTCTTCTAGTTAAATATTCTAGTTTACTAGCATGTTTGATCTTTGTCATATTCCAAATTGGATTTGTTAAAATTCATTTCTTTTTTAATGTAAACAAGATTTTGATGTTGATTTTTACTGTTCCCAGTCATTAGAAGCAAAGTACTTGTAAAGGTTGTCTGGGCCATTGAGTTGAGCTTCCAGCTGTCACATCTGCCATCTTATGAACTGCTTTTCTGAACCTCATCAAGGTCAAAGAGCACTTGGCTTTTGCTTCCAGTATTCCTGTTTTTTGAAATTCTTACCCCGATAAGTTTGAATGTTGGATCAGGAATCTGACTGTCCTAAATTTATTAGATGCCTGGCTTCATACTGAATTTGCTCTGGTGTCAATTTTACCCATCTTAATTATTTTCATTTACTGTATTAGGATCTATCAGTGTTTTGATAAACAGCAATCTGTCTAAAGTAGGTTAAATTTCCTTTGGACTTCTCTTTCAAGATAATCTGTACTACCTGAGATGTAATTGATGTTGATGTGGATGATCAAAATTTTGTGCAGTGTTGTACTCTGGCACAAATACTTCCCTAGGTTTACTGGAAGCAATCTTGAGAGGCAGTTGGACATAAATTTTCTTTTCCTCACTGCACACCGCACCAGTTGTTTGTTTACAGACATCCTGTGGTATAAGTACAAACTATTTTGGTCTTCAGCTTCACAGTCTTACCATGTTTTATGTAAGTATATATGAATTTTAAAAATCAGGGGTAATGGAATGGCACAAAAATTACAAGTACCAAAATATTTCAAGTTTGGAAATGCATATGAAATACTGATTAAATTTGAGAGGGCTCTACAGTGATGGGCCTAATTTCTGTGTTAGTGTTTTGAAGTGAGTTCTGAGGCTCTCACTTAAAACTAGGATGGCGAGTAAGCACAAGCTGCTCTACTGCGAGGAGAGACATTCAGCTGTGTAATGCTTAAAGGACACCTTCCTTGGCAATAACATTTAAAAATACTAATTTTCTTACTCATCTGTAATCCTCTTCCCACAGCTTGAGCTCAGGACTATAATGGAACCTATTATGGGGAAAAGGTCTATGACTCAGCCATTGAGCCATGCAAACTCTTGGCTTCTTTAATTGGCACCATTAAATCTTTAGTAGTTTTTCTCTTGTAATATATAGGTGTCATTGGTATAAAATGCATCACTGCTGAAAATATATTGTACCTTTTGCTCTCTGATTTCTGGGACTTGATCAACCATAGGTGTTTAAAGGCTGGTTAATCAGACTTTTTTAGAATTACTGCTTAACTATTTGGGAATGTATTGAAAACAAAATTTAAGAGAGCCATTGCTCAAATCATTACTTTCCAGGTTATTTTCCTTTTCTATTTAGACAGAGGAGAGGAAAAAGGAAAAACTTATCTTTGCATTGTGTTTTATCTTCATAGAAGTTATTTAACTTGAAGACTGTATCTTCTACATGACAGGATGGGAGAATTTAATTCTTTAACATATAACCAGGGGAGAACTGGCTTGGTGTAGTTGATTTTTTTTTTCCCTGTTGCAGGCTGGTTTTGGTTTTTGGGGTTGGTTTGGCAGGTTTTCGATTATGTTGATTTTTTGGTACTACATTGGAAAGGGAATAGGGAAACAGCTGTAGTTTGGGAAGGGAGTCAGACATCATGAGAAACAATTTAAACACTGAAAGTTAAATGTTTGAATACATATGTATATATTAGTAAATGCACGTATATGAGGAACAATAGCAGCTTTTAACTCTTCTTTTGTTGTTTTCCCAAATACTAAATATGGGACACTTAAAACTTTTCAGTATTCATGTTGGTGTAAGTATTAGTGGCTCTGAAAGAGGCGTGTAATGAGGGCGTTGGAAAAGTGTAATTGTTACCATCTGAGGAGTCTGCCTTGTTGTATCTCCAGTTGGCAAGAAGGTTTGGTTGTAACATTTATGTATACTTTTGAAAGTAAGTATCAAGAAAGAATTACATAAGTGACAGAAAATGTTAAACTATGTTGCTTAACACAAAATTTACGTGATTGTGTTTACAGAATGATGGGGAGCTCTGAAGCTGTAGTTAAAAAAGATCTGAAGTAGGATTGACACTACATGTTCCTCATGCCTATAAAATAGGATGTAATCCGTGCATGTAACCTTCTGTGACAGAAGTAGCTTTTTAATGACTTTGGTTTTATTGTTTGAGGTATGACCTGATAATTTGTTGACTGTAAATTATCCAGTAAACCCAAAAATGAATATCACTGGATCCCTTGAACCAGGCGGACTCTTTCTGCAAACAGTGTCCCTCTTCATATCTTTGTAAAAATAGCTAAACTGATGCCTCAGGTTTTAGCTTTTATATTTTTCACGTTCTGTACTGCTTTAGTGTGTAGTTCTGAGCTTCATATCAAGGGACAGTAGGCTCTCTTCACAGAGTAGGTAGACAAAACAATTCCTTCTCTAGCTTGGGACTGAGGACAAACGATCCAAATTTCAGGCCCTAGAGCATAAACAACAGTGGACTGAAGAGAGAAAAACAAGAAGGATGTGACTTCATAATCTAAAGCTATAATTAGACAATTAACTCCAATATGCTAATGGACCAGAATTTATAAAAGTGTGAGACCCCATGACTGGTCATCTATTTTGTGACCATTTTGGGTTCATCTAGGGTGTAGCCCTGGCTGGGCTCTTGTACTGCCCAAGGTGTATCCATTAAAGCCTTCTAATAAATACCTACTTTATTCTTTAACTCTGTCCAGCCTTTGTTCTAGGTCAGCCTTCACAAGGCATCAAAACTTCACCAACCACTAATTCATTCATCATATTAAGTCTCCTACAAAGTGTATTCTCCATTTTACATATGAGTAAACCAGTACAGAAGGATAGGGAATTGCCTGAGGCTAGAGTGATAGTAATGGGATTTGGGGCTTCTTTGTGTGTGTTGTGCTGGGCTGTATTGCCCTGAAGCTGAAGCCAGTAGTTATCCAAGTAGGTGCTTTCTTGCCATCACTACTGAGCAGTTTTCAAGAAGGTCCACGGGAAGTCCTTTGCTGGAAATCCCTCTTAGTAAGAAATGAGTATGTAATTTAAAAGAAAAGGAAAAAACCAAAACCCAACAAAACAGAAGCCCATCTAGGGAAAACAAAAAAAAAGTATCACAATGAGTTGAGGGTGGTAGGAAGAAGTAACTGATCTTTCCTGACGTTCACTGCTTTCATCACTCAAGGTAACATGAGCCTTGTCTTCAGGTTAATGTCATAGTCTTTTAGGTCTGATTTAATCTAGAGGTCTCATCCATCCTGTGAACTGCATGAGGCAGCAGTTGTAGAATAACTAGGGAAGAGACGCTGCAGGTTAGAGATATTCTTGTAGAAAGTAAAACATTAGAGCATAAAATCCTTTTAGTAACAATAATTATTCTTTGTTTTCTAGTATCTGAAATATTTAAATAATTTAGACTGTAATTTAAAAAATAAAAATATGTTTATAATTTACAGGGTGTTTTCTTAGGGTTACAATGAACTTCAAGTAATCTTTTCAAGACAGCATTGCATTTTTGCTGTTTCATTTGCAGGTTGATTCATTGGTCAGTGCCTAAAAGAAGGTTTTGAATTTTTGCTGGACAAGAACCCTTTAATATTGGATAAAAATGGGTTAGCAAAGTAATTCCAAATTATTTGAGACATCTAATAGAAGTAAAAGTGATGGTGGCAGTGGGATTTTGAAGTTTCTTTTTCTCTCTTGATGTGGTATTTCTTGGTGATTAAGGAAATGGCATTTAGAATGTCAAAACATAAAGTTACAATTTTAAATTATAAATCTCCTAGTAGTAAATGTGCTCACCTTTGCTATGAGATTGAAACAGCAGCAATTAAACACTTTGAGATTTGGAGTAGATGTAAACAGTAGAGCCAGCTTGATTGAAATACTGTGGATGTAATCTTATGATATCAAATATGGTCTTGTGGGAGGAAATTCTGAGATGAGGCTCTCTTAATCAGAGCAAGTTAGCAAATGTAAAGATTAGAATCATTAAATAATAATAATAATTGGTTTAGAGCGAATTAACTCTCTTTCTTTGGTGGTACCTTAGTATTTTACAGTGTTAGAAGTCCTTGTGATCAGAGAATTCTGTGTGCTTTTTAAATATGTAGCAGAAAAGACTTGAGTACAAGTTGTAGTTTTAAAACAAAAAGGGCACCAGCACAAGTAATGAATGAAAAGGATTTCATCTTTTGCTTGTGGATACTGTACAACTTCACCTTGCAGAGAGGGAAGAAAAAAAGTATTGCATTATTTGCCTAGTGGGTCTCTTTCAATCATCCAGATAAAATATCGCTGAAGTGAACGTTTGTCAGCTCCAAACTGAAACCAAAGTGTACTATCTGTGCTGGTAGTGTTTCTTCTAACGCTTTCAGCTAATTTTTCTTGATCTGGTACACTCTTAACTGCAAGATATCTTGGTGAAATTATAAAAATACCATCTTGCAAACCACAGAAAATTTGGAATGCTCTGTGATTTAATAAAAATACTTAGGGAGGGTATTGTGGAAGTATCTTGGGACTTCAGTGGACTACTCCTTTCTATGGACAGGAGTACAAACTCAGAAGTTCTAGTCCTTTTCACATCTGTTGAAATCTTTAACATCTAAGGCCATTGGTCTTTCCTTGAATGTGATGTGCATATTTATACCTTTGAGGAAAACTTGTTATTTCTTGGGATGTGCAGATAGGGGAAGTGATAAAGTTCTTAGTAAAGACTCTCTATGAATTGCATCCTCTTTTCACCAGCCTTGTCATCTGATGCATGTTTGTCATTAAATTGTGACTGGTATATTTTTTATATGTGCAGGCTTCTTAAGCATGGATGTTTAACAAGAAGCTGATGGTAGGGAACTCTTAAAAGAAAAGGGGCTTTTGTTTTCCTCAGTATATAAGGGGAGGGGTTAGGAAAGTGATAGAGAAGTTATATCTATTCCCACTGTGTTGGAACAAACATCATACGGTGATAAATGTAATGGCCTAAAAATGCATTTGAAAACATTTTACTGGTGGTTGCTGTATCTTACTGGTAATGAATGTTTGGTGTTGTGCTCTTCAGTTGCTGAAGAGCAGCTCAGTCACATCTATGATTGAGGGCTTATTGGGCAGCTGTGATCCCTAGCTGTCTCTGGGATGACTTTCTCAGAGGTGGGCTAGTCCTGTTGAATTCCCTTGCACTAGAGTGTCCTCTCAGAAGAGGGGTGAGAGGTTGCCCTGGAGCAGGTAAGAATGGCAAAACAGAGTGTGAATTACATCAGGAAGGCTGAAAGGACTGGCCGTGACTGGTGTCTTTCTAAAGCTTCCCAAGACTGGAAGACAAGCCTGGAAGGAAGGCCACTCAGGTGTGCATACACAAGCAGGGTGCAAGCAGGACCCCCTGAAGCCTGAGTTTGAGGACTTACTGGTGCAGGCATGTTGTAGTAAAGTACAGAGGCATGTAGTGATGCCAAGTGATTAGATTGGGGCAGTATGCAGTTGTAGCCACATGGTGCCATCTGCTCCTAGTGGATTTCCTTACAGTCTATTGCAGTTTCATCCTTTTGCAGTCTATAACTTCCTCATGAAGGGAAGTGTAGAGAGAGAGGAGCACTCACTAATCCTCTTCTCCCTGGTGGCCAATAGGAGAACCTGAGGGAATGGTGTGAAGTTGTGTCAGGGGAGGTTTGGTTTGAATATTATGAAAAAGGTTTCTCCCCAGAGGTGGTTGGGCACTGGAACAGGCTCCCCAGAGAAGTGGTCACAGCTGCAAGCCTGACAGAGAAGCATTTGGATATTTTCAGGGACATGATGTGACTCCTGAGGTGTCCTGTGCAGGGTCAGGAGCTGGACTTTGGTGATCCTTGTGGGTCTCTTGCAAGCCAAGATATGCTATGATTCAGTGATTCATTGTTAAAAAGCATTAGTATTGTCCTTACAAGTAATGAACTAGAGCTCACAGGATGTTCATCAGACAGGTAGACATTTCTCTCATTTGTATTTACTTATCCTTAAGTGCTGCAGAGCAAGCAGGAGAAAAATGTTTCCTGGCCTGCAAGTCTTCATCTTAATCTAATGAAAAAACCCACCCCAAACATACTGCCTTTCTCACTCTAGTTGTTCTCCTTTCCTTAGACTAAAGTAAACTTTTTTTATTATAAATTACAAGAAGATGAAGTGTACTTATTCTGAATTCAGATAAAGAATACTTTATTAGATCTTTGGCAAATCAAAAAAGAATTATTGCTTCTGACTTAACACATACACCTTGTATTGTAATTTTTTAATAGTGTGTATTTATCAAGTAAACGTACAATATAGTATCTTATTATTCATCACCTTATAATTTTTTAGATTTATAGCCTGTTAAGTAAGTTTTTCTGTAACTCTTGGATGTTAGAAGGGTTAGGGGGAAAAAAGTACCAGAATAGAATCGCTCTTGCTGTTGTGGTGTGTAATGCTGTTACTGCTACTATTACTTGCAGCAGTGAAAGCCCACATGGAACTTTTTCAGTTGTCTGTGGTCAGAAGAACCAGCATTTGTGCCACGTATGCTTGTCTTTGATTTTCTCCTAAACCTGTTGCCGTGTGCTGCATGTCACTGCGATTTAAATTTGATAACAGAAAGATTAATGATATGAGTAGATATGATCTATTTAGGGTCACTCTGAAAATGGTTCTCTGAGCAACTTTAGTCTTCTGTAGAAAAAGCAAAGCTTTTGAGGGCATTTGTTGCTTTTATTACTGTGGGCAGGCCCTAAGTGCTTAATATTCCAGGTCAGCTAGGACTGTTTTGTTGCATTTTCTTTTTCTGGGTAGGGAATGGGGTGTTTAGTGGAAATCATAGTTGGTACCAGAGCATCACAAACTATGGTGGTAGCAATACAATGTGATATAGGAACAGGTTATCGTTCAGAGAGGGTGGATCTCCGTGCATTTGACATTTGGTAGCTGAATGGAGAGAATTCTGCTGGTGGAGGGAGGAGGCTGCATGTACAGGGCAGTACAGTTTTGCCTCTCCCCTCAGGACCTTGAATTCCAAAGCACGGCTTGCCCAGGAGAAGGAGGATGTTTGCATTTGACTGTTTTGGAGGAAATACTTTGCCTCCACAGTGAAGCAAAGTGTCTGTGGGGAACACGGATGCAAGCCCGAGAGCAACAATGCAGCCTGTATATAGGCTAAAATGTTTGGGTAGTCTTTTGTAATGCTAATTTATTTAATAATAGCAGTTTCATTATTACTGTTTTGGTTGAGTATGTGCAGATGTTTCTTCCCCTATATTCTCATTTACTGGAGAGGTTGAAGTATTTTACTAGATTCTCTGGAGACTCTTTCATCCTGACACATTGTTACTTTACTGTGTGACTTCCCTATCTTGCCTGGTGGTGAGCAGCCTTGTCTTAGAGGGATTGGAAAAGTCTGTTGGTAAATCTCCTGGATATTCTCTAATCCAAGGAATTCTCTAGTAAGCACTAGGTCTCTTGATAGCTGTGCCTGGGAATAATTTCACAGACATAACTTCACAAACAGAATATGCACATTTTTAAATACAGATATTACATGACAGAATCAAAGAACCATTAAGGTTGGAAAATACCTTTAAGATCCTCAAGTCTGACCATCAGCAACGTCTGTGGTAAAACATGTTGGCATGTTCTGGCATGTCTTCTGCTTGATAATGGAGCTCAGACAAAGCAAAGTTTCCTTTTACTGTGGCCATGCAGGGAGGGCGGGCTTGAGGTGGACAAGCTGTCAACATGAGCAATAAGCTTTCACCAGTAGAATTCAGTACCTAATTGTCCCACCCTTCTTATATATCTCTGCAGCTAGAGCTAGTAAAAACTTGCCAAAATCATGAGTCCTCAACCAGTCTACATAGTGATGATGGAGAGTAGAGAGTCAGGCTGCTATTGTGTAATACTTAGGACCTGCCCTGCTTGCATTAGGGGTAACCTTATCCTGCTAAGTCAGTCTATATTGCAAAGTAATCCCTAGCAAAAAAAGTATTAATAAAACATTAGTCTTGTTGACCATCACATCACCAGTTATGTACAATCTTTGTAGTAGCTGTTGCAATGTCTTACATGTAGACCCAATTTGGAGCATGCATGCTTCATTACTGTAGGGGTGGCAGTTGCCTGAGATTGCCTGCTCAACACTGATTCTGATCAATTCTGATCAATGGACAGCAACCTAGGACATCTCTTATGGGACAAGTTAGTTGTTTCTTGAGCTGTGAACAAACTGTCAGCACTCACTGCACTGGCTGGTATTCCATAGCTTAGTAATGGGTCTCACTTTTTCTGTGAGCACAAAACACTACATATGATTGCTGTAAAATTATAATGGGATGTTTGCTTCTTGGATGGCCACATTAGTATCATTTGTCTTTTTTAATCTGTGTTTCTTCACAGAGTACATGACCAGTAAATAAATAATTCTATTACTATAGCTGTGCTGAAACTCAATTAGGAAACTCTGTATTTTGCATAGCATGTTTTTATTCCTCCAAATAGTGTAATTGGGTGATATTTTCAGCTCCACCAAATCAAAAATTATAGCAGTTTTATAGTGGTAGCAGAGGGCACTAAGATTGGTTTTAATCACTTCCACTCCACTGTTAAGATGCTGTTGGCATCAGATTTCTTTTTTTGGATCCAGAATTTTTCAAAAAACTTTGAATCAGCAAGTTATAACTTGTTTGTAATTGTACTGTTTTTAACAGGTTCCCAGGAGCAGTAACAGAGGGGAATGACTTAGAATAGTCTTAGATTATTCTGTTTTCTCCTAAGACTTGATTAAGTGCAGCAGCACTTTGCTAAAACATTAATATTTTTCCCATGCACAGTATTTTTGTCTTAGTAGAAAGGTATTACTAGAAATTCTGTTTTCTATACACTTTCATCTGTGCTCTGAAGAGGTATGTCAAGAAATTTAGCTTCCTTTCAAGCCTATTTGCAAAACAGACTTTCACTCTCATGTGGTGTGATGTCTTTCCCTTTATTGCAGAGATCACTGACGGCGCTTGTTGGTTTATAAATCCCAGTTGTCACTTTGGAACTACAATTTTCTTGGGAGGGTTTCTGAATTACTGAGATACCTGTTGTTTCTAAACAGAATAATTTCCCTCAAAATATTTTAAGTTTAATATTAAGTATTTTCATATAGTACAGTAGAAGAAACTTACACATCTTCATGGTAGTATTCCAGAAAAGGGAAGGGATCATAATTCACAATAAAGGAGAAGAAACTGATTGGTAAAACATATTTTTGAAACAAGGTGTGAATTTAGTCTTGAGGATGTTTCTGAACTTCACGTAGTATAGAAAAAATACTGTACAGCTTTTGCCGAATGTAGGTACTGGCATTTGGCCGGAGTTTTGGTGGTGGTGTTGATTCCTGTTTACTCTAAGGTTTTTACTGATACGTGAGCTCTGCATTGGACAATGTCAGGAAGGTATTTGTGGAGGTCTAGAAAGGGTGACACATGTTTCACACTGAGGAAGCACTAAGAGAGGCCTAATTCTGAAAGTATTCATGAGACGAGTTGAGAATTGCAGGGACAAAGCAATGTATAGAGACGTGACTCAGAAACTTTCCACATTAGTCAAGATGAGTAGTTCATTCTAAATAATCCAGAGGGAGGATGAATCCTATCATTAACCTTTGAAAGGAAGAATCCCAGAGCAATTTGGTTATGTGATGGCTTTTAACACCTTCCGAGCTGTCCCATCAGGAAGGATACAAATTCAAAATGAATGATCTCTGTGGCACTAGGGGCACTAGGTAGAGCTGCTGCTGGAAGCATGCTGTAGTGTGTGTTCAGTTTTCAAAGAATTTGCACAGGTTGTTATTTTAACTTCTCCAAAGTGAAGGTGGTAATTGAACAGGCTTGCTGTTGAGAATATTCTGCAATGATTTACTTAAATTATCCATTGTATGGGGATCATACCACAGTGGTTCATATTATGAAGTCAGTAGGGACTGACTGAGCACTTGATTTACTGTTAGACAACTTAGTAAACCAACATTCAAGAAAATTTAAATGAAGTGTTGTTGTTGTAGATCTTTATTTAAATATGGAAAAGACCATGGAATCTGGAAATAATACCTATAAGGGAAATTAAAGTGTAGTCCTGGTAAAAAGTTGGGGTTTTTAAAAATTGTTTGTTGTTTGGTGCTGATGTTTAAATTTCACGAAGTTAGCTGAGTCACATCACATACTTTGCTGCTCTTGCTTCATACTCAATAAAGCTCAATGTTGGCTCAAGTTGCTGCTCTGTTAGGGAAGTGACACTCAGCTGCTTTCAGTACAGTTGATTGTGGTTCAGTCCTTGTTCAAGCAACAGAAAGACTCTCCTCTCTAACCTCCCTCCCTGCTACTCGCCCTCATTGGATTAATCCTACATCTTGACCATCTTGCTACTTCATATAACAGGCCTGGTTTGAGACAGCTCTCTGTGCTTCAGGCTGGGGAAAATGAGCTTACACTATAAAAATGTAAGCAGCTGTGAAACACAGGCAAATTGTTTTTAATTTTTCAAGTCTTGGTGATACCTGTTTGGAAGCTCAAAAATAAGTTTGAATTCCAGAAATTTTGCTGTCTAGAATCAGACAATTCTATTTCTCTAATAGTGTTTTCATTTTTAATTTCCTTGGGTGTTGTTGGCTCTTACGGACAATGCTGTATAGCCTGTTGTGCCACAAATTGTTTTAACACTTCGGAGTTCTTGAAGAATCTCTGTTTTTCTCTAATAAGCTGCAGTCTTTAGGAGTGTCCTGCATTGTGATATTGCATGTTAATAGCATTGATTAACTGTCGAGCAGTGGGAACTGATGAGAAAATGTCCATTGTAAAATTAAATGGAATTACTGAAGACTGTGCCATGCTGCTGGTTAGGGAGGTGACTAGCCCCAGTAGTCGCTGGTAGGAGTATTAATGTGAGCTCCAGGTTTTTTCACATGATTAAAACAGGCCATCTGTTCTTTGTTAAATGTTTACAAAAACAGCTTTTCTCTAAAAGATTTAAAGAGATGTGGGTCTAGTAAACACACCAATATTTTTGAGCACCTTTTTCACCTTATTTCAAATAATACCAAAAATAATTCTGCTGCAATATCAAGTAGGATGAATAGCTATTTGTGTTTAATCTCCACTGGTTTCTTTCCCATGGAAGATTAAATTCTGTACTAACATACTAAATTATGGCTTTGTTGGTACTAAAAGCAGCAGGAGAAGCAATTTCTGTGAAGTATGCTGATAATTTTTTTTCAATATTTTGATAAAAATTTGTAACATACATATTTTAAAAAAATTCTGTAAATGGAAAATGGGGTTCTTTCATTAGAAATTGTGACCCTGTAACTAGAGTTAATCCTTTCTAGATTTAAAGAAGTAGAACTATTTGAAATAATTCCCTGTGGTAGGCTTAATCTAATATTTATAGTGAAAGCCTGTTGTTCGTCCTTTTCTCCCTACTTAAGAAAGAGCAGACAACTAGTTTGGGGTAAGAAAATGCATCTTTCAAGCTGCTTCCAGTCTCTTCTCAGTAGATTTGTGCTGCTTCTACACAGCTTCACACTAGGGAGCAATGTGGGGTTGTGAGTTCGGGATAAACGGTTTTAGCATATTGCAGACGTACAGCCACAGACTTCCTAGAAAAATAAAAGTATTCACAGCTCTTTCTTTGAAAGAGTGCTATAATTTATAAAATCATGTGTAAGTGGATTACAAAACGTGGCAAACTGCAAGGGGAGTGGCATGTGGTAAAAGTAATATATTTTCAAGTAATAGCAAATACAGCCTACAAAGCCTAATTAGGGCAGAATTGTCTTTTTGTAGCTTCAATTCCAGCAATGTAGCTGTAGTTCCAGAGATTCTGAATTACATGAACCAAAACCATAGTATTACTAGGCTTGGTAATGCACATAACTTGATCCTTTAAATAAAAGGCAGTAAGTTTGATCCTTTAAATAAAAGGCAGTAAGTTTGGGTTTTTTTAGTATTTGTTTCAGGCTTAATGTTTTAGTCTAATGTATAGTCTTTAGTTGTTCTAGAGCCTGAGAATGACTCTTGTGGATAAGGTTTCTGAAAAGTAAGAATCTGAAATTTCACAGGGTACTACAATGTGGCAGCAATTGCTGCCATTCTCAGGGCCTTGCATTCTGGCCAGACCTTACATTTAAACTGGAAATGTCAAGTCATGAAGAGCTGACGCTGCTGTTGTGGAGATTGGAAAGATTTGCTTATGACTGTGCTGAAAGTTGTTCAGACTTAAACAAAAAAAAAAACAATCCACAAGTCTTACAAAGGCAGCAAGGATTTATTTTTTTTTTTTGAATACCGAAGCATTTGTAAAATATAATACTGATTCAGTGATGGTCATACCACTAACGACGTTGCAATGTTGAAAATGTTGTAAAATTAAATGTACATGGCATTACTGGATTTCTTGTGGGTTTTAATATTTTTGTATGCATAAGAGGAAGAAAAATAAAACTACTGATTCTGACCTATTCTAGAAAGTTGTGCCTTATGCATAAGCTTCTAGGTAATTGTAAAAGTCTCTTAATATGGCTGACTAATAAAGTAGTGCCAAATTCAAGGTACTTGCTCAATACAAAATCTACAAATAATGGAAAGAAAACCCTGGAGTTCTTGTATGTTATATATAGCAGGTGAGCAGTATTTTAAAACAGGATTGAGTATCGTAGGGGACAGCTCAGTGAAAAATTGATGAAACTTGCCCTTGGAATTTCTGCAAAATGTAGGATGCATGAGATACGAAATAGCAGGTAATGCAGAAATATATTGACTGTCTTGCAAAAATACAGGTTAAAAGTACTGCTCTGAAAACTCAGGGATAAGAACTATTTACAGATGATCTCAGTAATATCCCTGTATTTTCCTGCCTAAAAATAATGGTTAGTACAAGCACATAACAGTCTGAGGTACAGAGAAGACAGTTTTATTCTGTGTCATATAACAAATCTAAGACACTTAATTCAGTCAACGAAATTCACAAGAAGTCAGAACATTTTAAAAGGTCTCCATTTTATGTAATGTGTAATTGGACTGCAGAACTCATTGTTACCACTGACTTTGTGGGATAGTGTTTTCTATACAGATACCCAGTTTTGGTGAATTTTCCAGCACAGAGCTGTACGTTCCAGTGGTGACTACAGATTTCTAGAACAGGTATTGATTGATACTTCATGATGCCTAGTGTGAGGTGGTCTTGAAGTAGGGATGCAGTGCTAATACAACGAGTGCATGGGGTTTTCATAAGGGCTGGATTTCCATTGCAACTTAGACCCTGTTGCTCTAAAAAGGGTCTTAATAAACATGGAGGACAGAAACATGCAGAAGTCACCCTTGGAAGTCCTCGGTTAAGCCAAGAGACACAGACCATCAGTCTGTCACTAAGGCTTTCCCTCTTGTTCTCTTCCATGAAGAACTGTGTAGCATGTACCATTCAGACAGCATGTACCTCTCCCAGACAGCAAAAAATCTTGTCTTACCTTCCTGACAACTTTGCTCCTTTTGTTTCTGAGTATTTGAGTGTGCTTGGTGCACAGTGGGTTTATAGTACTGTGAAGAAATGGCAGAAGTAATTAGGACTGCACTGGTTCAGTTTGTTTACATTCAGAAAATTGTATTAATATATTTGGAAATATACACATGCATTCACTTTCTCGTGTAATATTGCCAAGAATTTTGTTTCCTAAATCTTAAGTGCATTTTTATTTAGCCCTAGATGGCTGAAATTGGTTATCTGTATATGTCCATCAGTTCTCCTCATGCTTAGGGATTGGTCTCGTAGTAATTTATTTGCATGCTTGTGACTTCTTGGTAAGTGCCACTGGGGGAAAAAAGTGGAGAAAAGGAAATGCCAAGAACATTGCAGTTACACTGGCACTGCTTTTTGTAGAAGTGAAATTCTTATTTGTTATTAACTTTTCTTCTCCACAGTTCAGCAGATCAAATATCTCAAATGGCTGTCCTTTTATCCCATGATTGATCCCCCTAGAGTCATCCTGACTTAATTTTTAGGGAACAGAAAAGGAGGAGAAACAGAGAGAGAAACAGGGTGGGTAAAATGATCTGACCATATATGTGGGTGCAAGAAAGGCATCAGTACAGTGTCATGCTATTACTTTTCTTCTAGAAAAGCACTGTTGTCCTGCATTTATAGCCATAGGCAGGCAGGGAGAACCAGGTCAGAGCTTTGATAGGCTGCAAAGTCATGGTGGAGCTTTGATATCTTTTGACTGCAGACTCATGGATCTTTGTGTAGAACAGAACCATTGAAGTGAAAATAGTCGTCGGTATATCCAATATATTTTAGTTTAGGTATTTAACATTTGTGTAATTATACATAGGTTTTCCTGTGGTTTGTAAGTTTGGTGTAAAATTGATATGCTATAGAGACTTTGAAATAGGATGTTTATGCAGGCTTATAAGCACTTACTGTAGTTCTCTGTCCAGTCTGGAGCAGGAGCAAATCTGTTTCGAGTACAAGCTGGAAGCAGTGGATCTTGGGCATAAAACGTAACCTTGTATTACATTTTCAAGTGGCTTAATCCTTCACTTGCTGATCAAAATACCTCCTGTCTCAGATGAACCAATGTAAATTCCCTTAATTTTTGTCAATAATGCCTGTGAATACACTTTTATTCTCCTTCAAATGTCTAGAAACAAAGTTCAACAATTTTCTCCCCAAAGGACAAAATTCCAGTGCAGCTTAATAATTTTTAATAAGTTAGTCATTTTACTAACAACTGTTTTGAAATGTCTGAAACAACAATTGCTTTTATTTTGTATCAACATATTGAAGACTAAATATTTTCTATATTTCTACTTTATACAAGCTTTAGAATAATTTTACCCTTGATATATCAAGAATCTCTGGTCATTTTGCTACTGTTCTGACTGCAATAAGCATTGTTCTTTACTGTATTGCTGCACAGTGTTTCAGATATGCTGATTCTTGTTAATAGGTTAATCTTGTGCTTAATATTTTCTCCCTCTGTTACCTCATGCTCCAAAAGAGCAAAGTTTTAGGAATCAAAGTTGCAGATCTCCAATTTTTATTTCTATTTATCTCTCTCAGCATTCTCCGTCGGAACCCTTTTTAGAGAAACCAGTGCCGGATATGACTCAGGTTAGTGGACCGAATACCCAGCTAGTGAAAAGTGATGATTATCTGCCGTCAATTGAGCCGCAGCCACAGCAAAAGAAAAAGAAAAAGAAAAACAATCACATTGCTGCAGAAGGTCCCAGTAAAGGTTTTGGTAAGGAAGACTTTCCTGGGGGACTTGACAGCCAGAATCTAAGCAGAAACTCAGTGGATTGCTCCCAAGAAGACAAGAAGAAAAAGAAAAAGCCCAAGGCAAAAAAAGAACCGAAGGATCCTAAAGAACCCAAGGAAAAGAAGGAACCCAAGACCCCCAAAGTCCCTAAGACCCCTAAAGAGCCAAAGGAAAAGAAAGCAAAAAATACCACGCCAAAACCCAAGACCAGCAAAAAGGCTAGGTAAGTCAGGAAACTTGTATATGCAATAAGAGATAAACACTGTGTTTGTGGGATTTCTAGAGCATCTGCGCTAAATGGCGTGGGTGGAGAGGAAATCTTGTTTTGTCGTTTGCCTTATACCATCTACAACATCATGTTTTTGAGAAGCTTGGGCACATTTCTCTTGTTTGACTTTCCTGTTTATGGCTTCACAGTTATTTTAAGCAAGCTGGAAAGGCAGAAGGTTAGTTTTTCCTTTCAAGGCAGAAAAGTTTCTGGATGTGTTAGATTTCAAAAGTAACTCTTTCTCCTCTAATGCTCATCTGTCTTTGTGTATGGTTTTTGTGTTGAGAAATTAAACTGCTTCAATATTAATGTAGGGTTTCAGAGATGAAGACTGAGAGAAAAATGGTTTGATGTTTGTCCCTAAATAAAGAAGTTAGGT
Source organism: Motacilla alba alba (assembly GCF_015832195.1). NCBI lineage: Eukaryota > Metazoa > Chordata > Aves > Passeriformes > Motacillidae > Motacilla > Motacilla alba. Next base: position 115,166,716 of record NC_052017.1, read on the forward strand.
ACTTCACGTTGTTGTATGCTGTACAACCCTTACAGACACTGTTTTATACTAACACAACTCATGGGCTCTCAGCTCTGCTGTTAAAAAGGCATTTTTATAGATATTGGTGTGTCCTCACCTTAGGGATGATATTAATTTTCCTGTTTCACGTAAAAACAATTTTCCTAGCAGAAAATCTTTGTGGTTAGACCAGATGGTTCAATCATGTTTCTTATCTTGCCATTCAGCATCATGTACCTTTATCAGGATAGGCTTAAAACGTTACAGAGTAGTACGAGAAAGAATAAACTGTCATTACACATGAGTAAATATGTCATAGGTAATAACGCAGATTCTTTCCTTGTCCCTCAAGTCCCTAAACACCGTGGTTATAAATGCCTACTTGGAAGAAAACTGAGACCACAAAGACATTAAAGCTCAGTTATTTTTTTTCATTTGTACCTAGAATTTCTTACAACTGTTCTGAATTTGTTCCAAACATCTGAATCTGTTTTTCAAGATGTGGCTAGAGTTATGAAATATAACTTCCAGATGGAAGCACAGCCAGACTTGGTTAATCCAAATCAGTTTGCAAAATCCATTTGTATTAGGGTTTAAAAATTGCACTTAATGAATCAGATTTGCATATATTCTACAAGACTGACTGTCTGTTGGTTAGGTTTGATACAGCTCTACAGCTAAATGAGCATGGACAGTAAGATGTCAGTTGATGCTTTAGCAAGATAGAAAAGTTTCTGTACTAGCAGAAATTATGTTTCCTGAAGAATATATGAACACTGGCTTGTAAAATCAAGTGTTGTGTACAGGTTATATTAACTGATCAGTAAATTACAGTTGATCAGCCTATCCCTATTGCAGCATTTACTTTGGCTGTGTACCAGACTATTCTAAGGATTGGGTTTACATACACAGCAGCAATTCACAGCTTAGAAAATCTCTTTAAGTTATATATCATCCAGTATGTCTTTTTGAAATGAAAGTACTGTATCAGCTAAAATAGCCTTTTCATAAAATCACAAAATAGTTGGGGTTGAAAGGGGCCCCTGGAGGTCATGTAGTTCAATGTCCTTGCTAAAGCAAGTTCACCTATAGCAGGTTGCATGGGGTCCATCCAGGCAGGTTTTCAGTATCTCTGGGGAAGAAGACTCCACAGCCCCTGTAAGTAGCCTGTTCCAGTGCTGTTCTGTCACCCTCGGTGTAAAGGTTTTCTTTTTAGACAGATGGAACTTCCTGTGTTTCAGTTTGTACCCACTCTCCCATGTCCTGTCAGTGAGCACCTCTTAGCAGTGTCTGGCCCCACTGTTTCCACACCCATCCTTAAAATACTTGTATGCATTAGTTAGATTTCTTCTTAGTCATCTCCAGGCTAAACAGGCAAAGCTTCCTCAGACTTTCCTCTAAAGACAAGTACTCCAATTCCCTAGACTCACAGATTTAAAGGCTGACCAGGCTACATCATAAATGTTACTGAGCATTTCCTGGATTTTTGCTTCCAAAAAGTAAAAAAAACGTTTACTGCAGGACTTCACAATTGACAACATTGAAGTCTTGTTTGATAAACCATGGTTAGAAGGAGTCTGCCTCAACTACACCTGTGGCTGGACATCAGAGCTCAGAGCTGGTCTGTCCTGTCCACTCAGTCTTAATACCTCTATGCACATCTCCTCTAAATCTTGGGACATGCCGTGCATATTTAAAGGAGCAGTGCTTCCTCTGAAGGAACTAAACACTGTTTGCTTAATTGTGTTTGTAGGCGAGTCTTTATCTGCTTTCCCATTCAGTGACTCTTGTCCCTGGCTGGCTAGGTGACTTACTGTATTCTAATAAGTACTAAGCTCTGTTGTTTTACCTGCAAGAGAAACATGTTTGGAGCAACAGTAAGAGCATTTGTGTTCCTTATGCTTACTCAGGGGTGTGGAGAAAGTCCTATTTTTGCCGTAATGGGCTTGTGTCTCTTGTTACCAAATGCTCTCCTGAAAATGAGGTTGTTCTCATTTTGTGGTCTTGTCAGCTTCAATATTAAGCTTCTTTGAAGAACCCAGAGACTGTGTGGGGAGCCTATGCTGCCAGGGAATTTTAAATCAGTGAAAGAAACTTGCTTACTTTGGCAACATCAAAGACTGGGGAACCTGTCCAATGACAGATCACTGAATCGAGTTTTTTAAATAAGTCAACAGTCCAAATCATATAAGTCACAGTACTTCAGTAGCACTAACTCCAGAAAGGAAATATTACAGTAGCTTAGATGAGTGAGATTAATGCATGTTAATACAGATTATGGATGATTATGTAGAAGTAAAATATTTTTATAAAGTTAGTGTCTAGCATTTCTTTACTGCTACTGCTTACATTGTTCAGTATTTTGCTTCTAAGCATTGAAAGGAATAGTGTGGTTTAGAAATCTAAAAATGCTGTGTGTAACTAATGGTCCTCATTCCTGACTAAGATGATCAGCTTCAATAGAAGAGTTTTGCAATCATGTAAAATTAAGGTAAATAAATTTAGGTATTTATTGAAGAGCAGTATTTTTTTGATAGAGCATAACGAGTCCTTAATAGTTAAGTTTGACACAGGCTGTATTAGAGCATACACATGGATGAAAAAATGTGATATTTAATTATCTTAACCATTTTGTAAATTAATATAGCTTATAACCCTGTTATTTTAGTTCCAGTTTCAACTAAAAGTATAATCCTTTTATGTAACAAATAAAAACAAAACCCCAGAAACTGTATCCTTCACATCTGTGTTATCTTTGGTGCAAGTTAGGACAAAATGAGCAGCCTGCCTCACTGAAATGCACCTTCGTGTGAGGGACAAGTCAGATTGGAAAATAGAAGAACCTGATTAGTTTAATGGTGGTTTGAATAGTGTCATGGGATCTCAGAAAGAAAGAAAATGCCCAAATGGGCCACTAGTATGTTACACTGCATAGTGAAAGATCACGCGTTAATAGTGTACTATTACACTTTTAATGGATATTAGCCCTATCCTACCAATGCTGAAAGACAAATATAGTGGTGGCTAAAAAACATAACACTGGCAAAACAAATCTCTTGTGGACCAAACTAGTCAAGTTTGAAAGCAAAATGTAGGTTAACCTAGGCTTATGAGTGGAGGGTTTTCATTAAATTGGGTGGGTACTGAGTATTTTGTGGGCTCTAAACTGTATGATGAAGCCAGCTTCAAGCACATGCAAAGCAGGCAGATTTTTCCAAAAGTAGAGGGACAGGGAAAGGCAAGTAATCCTACTGAATTGCAAAGTCATGGCTCAGATGTCTGTTCCTCCTGTGCCTGTCCCTGGAGGAGTTGAGGACCACCTGTTTGAGAAGATCACGCTGCAGCACAGCTGATATCTCTCCTGCTGCTTCCTATGAAACCCTAGCGACTGGCCACCGATTATGGTGGCAGGAGCAGTAACTATTTGCAAGGGCCAAATGGCAGCTATTTGCAGGAGCTCTTGCCTTGTCCCATCTCCTCAAAGCAGTGTGCTGTGCTTTGCAGGGCTGCTCATTTCTGCTTCCTCCCCTCCCTGTGGCAGGGAAAGCTTCATCTTCCCCACACACTGAGCAGCAGTCTGGGACACACTGTAGGGTGAGTGTGTTGTTGCTTACAAGGGGAGTGCTAAACATGAGCATAAGTAAGGTTTTTAGAGGGAGGTGGAGAAGAGCTTTTTTGGCGTGTGGTTTGGCTGTTTGTTGTATCGGAAGGGGGATGGCTCCTGGCCACGGTAGTGGGAAGAGGCTGCTGTGTGGGGGAGCGGTGCGGACAGCAGGACACAGAACCCTGGGGAGCTGTAGGACAGGAAGAGAGGTCCAGAGGCAGTGGTGGTAGTTTCCACTCCCAAGGTCAGATCATCCTGAGCAAGCAGGAAGGGGCTGCCTTTGGGAGAGAACAGGAAATCGTGCGAGATTTCCATGCATGTGTCCGCTGAGGCTGTTCCTGTTCACACCTGTCCTCATCTCCCTTTTGAACCAGCCCAGCTGCCTGATATTTACCTTTGCTTGTGCTGCAGGGCAGGCCTTGTAGGCTTCACTATTATCAAAGCTTTTTATTAATTTGGCTGACTTTTCAGGCTGGAAAAAACCTTGTTGTCTATTGTTTTTTCCTACTTTTGTGATATGTAAAAACTGATTTTAAAAGAAGTTTTGATTACACTAGGAGCTTTAAAAAATAATTGTTTTTCTTGGGTAAGGCAGTGAAGTATAAGTCTCACATCTCTGATATTTTGAGAAGGTGGGATTGTTTTTCAATGCTTTTTATGCTCCATAGTGTATGTGTAAAGTTTGTCTAAGCTAGGTTCCAGTCATGGATCTTTACAGGACAATGTTCCCAAATGGTAAAATAAAAATCGGTAATGCATCTGACTTCCTTTAGATCATGGAATTATAGAAAAAACATCATCCAAGTCATGATAGTTGTCAGAAATTATACTAATAAACAGATCTATCAGTTACCCAGATCAGGTGAAGTAGTTACGCAGGGTAAACATACAGGCTGATTCCCCCCTTAATCCTGCAAAGCATGACATGATTTTGGGCTCATTTTTGAGTCAGACGGTTTGCCCTTTTAAGTTTCTGGAATTTCATCTAGCTCTCTTGGGGGCTGCTGAGCTGATACAAAACACTTAGTCGGAGTTTGGATATCTTTCTCAAATTGTAAATCTAGCTCTCGTTTTACTTGTTCTACTTACTGTTTTCCTATTCAGTCTCTTTTTCTTCATGTTGTTTGTTTGTTTGACCTTCTGCAGGTTGTCTTCATACTGATCCTCTTTGGTTGGTATGATGTGCAGTCCTCGGGGGTAAGAGAATGAAACCAGAAAGTGATATTGGACAGCGAGATTGTAAAACATCTAATCTGAAATGTCTGTATTTATATCACTTGAATTGAGGGATGTTTTTAACTGATGGTTTTTAAATACTTCAAAGTTTTGTGTGTGGTAAATACTGCTCCAGTTTGTCCTAGATATACAGTTCTTGTTTTGAGACTGGGCTCTTACTTTGTCACTAGTGGGCCTTGGCTAAATTTTGCATTCATGCATGTGTAAAAACAAATATGAGAGACAGTTGTCTAAATGTGTATGTTACAGTTTACCTTCCTTGTTGCCAGACTTGGAAAGTACTAATCATGTGCCCCCAGTGTTGAGCACTGACAGGGAGACCTAATGGCAGAATCTTTGAGAACAATCTCTGAGTACTTGCTGTTCTTCATGTGGAAAGGTAATTCTGTTCCAGGCTAATGCTGTTCCTGGATGGCCTGAGCGTGATCTGCTGGGAAGTGCAAAGGCTGAGTCGAAAGTGGGTACATTCAATTGTCAGGAACAAATCACACTGGTTCCATGGGAAGATGAAGAACAGTTGCCGGCAATGCAAGGAACCTGATGCTTTCACTGGCCAGATGAAGCTCCTGAGTGTGTGTGTGCTGCACTGGGAAGCAGTGTATCCCTGTGTTTAGAGGGGTGTTTGTTTTGTTTTTTTTTTTCCTTCAAAGAAGTTGTAGCTGTGCATTTAAAAAGAGCAGTTCTGTTGCTGAATTTAGAACTTAAAATTCCCGGTGGAGCTGCACACAGGCTTTGTTCTCTGCAAGCTGGTCGCTCTTTCACGTGTGTGTTCATAACTGGTCTGGAAAGGGAAGTGATTTGAAACTTAGTCCGAATCGCTTTGACCGCGTCTCCGTTGCCGAGGGTGCCTGTGCACAGCGAGGCGCACGGCTCGGGGGTGACTATAGGTCACGAAGTAGTCGTGGTTCGGAGAGAGAAAGCTCTCGCAGAGGCCAGACCGGAACCCGTGTCGGGGCGGACCTGCCCGCAGCGCCGGGCTCTTTGTCTGCGCCCGGCCGGCGGGGAGCGCAACGCGGTCGGTGGGTCGGCGGGCCCTCGTTAGCACTGCCCCTGCCTTTCAGCAGGCTGGTGTTTTATCCCGCCTAGCCCACGCTATTCTTCCCGGCTTTAAGCCTGTTATTCACAGGCGGCCGTGCACCGGGGGCACGGCACGACGGCTGAGCTTTAATTGCGCGCCCCGCTCCGATTTACGGGGGTCAGGGGGGAAAAGCGCCGGGCTGTCAGCGCGCTTCACCTGGCGGCGATCTTCACCTTCCATTTAAACAAGTTCGAGAAACGCGTAAAGCGGCGTTTTGTGTTTGTTTTGCTTTGTGGCTGTTCGGTGCTCAGTTTTCGGTCGGTGTTTTTGGAAGCGGTTTGGCGGTGATTTGCTGGGAGCCGGTGTGTGTGCGGCGGGGGTTCCCGTGCGGCGGCCGCGCAGGTGCCGGGAGCGGGCGGGCGCTGATTGAGGGAAGCAGATGGCAGCGCTCGGTGGCCGCCGGCCAGCGGAGCAGGTGCTGGTCACGTGGCCGCGGGTTGCCGGGGCGACGCCAGCGCTCTCGGCGTGCGGATGAAAAGGCGAAGGGGGCCCCGCTTCAGCTGCGGCTTTTTGTGCCATTGGTGGCAGCCAGAGCGGAAACAAGCGCCGGCGGGGAGGGAGGGGAGCCCGCCGGGCACCGAGCGACGGAGGGAGGGAGGGAGGGACGCGCGCTGCCCGGCCCCGCCGCCTCTCGGGGCTCGCCCTCTGCCCGCGCTCCTCCCGCCGTGCCAAACTCTGCCCCCGCTGTGCCCGCGCTCTTTGCGCCGCGTCCAACTCTTCCCCCCACATCCCCTTTCGTTTTTAATTCTTTTTTTTTAATTGTCACGGTTTAAGGTGGGCTTTTTTTTTGAGCTGTGTCGAGTGCTAATAATTCCACAAGATCACAGGATTGTTAGGGTTGGAAGGCATCTCTGGAGATCATCTCATCCAAGCCCCCTGCCAAGTCAGGGTCACCTAAAGCAGGTGACACAGGAAGGGGTCCAGGTGGATTTTGAATGTCTCCAGAGAGGGAGACTCCACAACCTCCCTGAGCAGCCTGTTCCAGTGCTCTGCCACCCTCAATGGAAGGAAGTTAGGAAGTTCTTCCTCATGTTGAGGTGGAATTTCTGTTTTTGTTTCTGGCCATTGCTCCTTGTCCTGTCACCTCTGAAGAGAGGCACCATCCTCTTGATACCTACTATTGAGATGCTTATGTGCGTTAATGAATCACAGAAGTGTTAGGAATGGAAATGACCTCTGTAGACCATCTAGTCTCAGTCTTCTCTTTAAATAGGCCCAGCTCCCACATCTCTCCTCTTGAGATGCTCCAGACCCCTAATCATCGCTATGCCCCTCTTCTGTATCCTATCACTAGCTCCTTGTCTTTGTTCACTGAGGAGTCCAGAACTGGACACAGTGCTCCAGATATGGCCCCAGTAGGGCTAAGTAGAGACAACTTTGCAATAATACAAATCCATGTTCAAAACTCACAGTCTTTTCATGTGTAAATTTTTTTTTTTAATTCTTTGTTTTAAACTTGGAAGTCAGTGCTAGTTTATGCATAGGCTGCAAGGAGAAATAATGCTGTAGCTGAGTTGTCGCAGTCCTGAAGAGACATGTGACTATGTTGGAAAATTTTAAGTTGCAGCTCCAAAATACACTGTTGGTGGGCTAATGTGCTGATTAAAATGAACAAACTTTAAGCTGATGTTTAAATGAGAAATTACAAATATGAGGATCATGAACTGAAAACAAACCCTGGGCAGTTTCCCAGGTATGAAAGTAAAGTGATGAGAATGTAGAAGCCATATAAAAGTGTCTGATGTAGTGCTTGGTGACCTTGCCATGTGTCAGGTACCAGCACACAGTTCTGCTCTGCTGTCAGCCATCTCAGCAACTTCCCTTAGCAAGCCCCTCACATAGGGAATGGGCTGCTGGGAGCTGACCACAAAAAACTAGTAAAAACCTGCCTCAGACTCAAAGGCTAGATGTGCTTTAAAATACTACCTTCTACCATCGATTTTTATTGCCATTTAAAAATTTTCACCCCTGCCATGCTGCAGATCATCTCAGTTTGTGATTTGGTGATGGTGTATTTAAATCTGTATTTTGATGCATATGTCTTCACCCATTTCCAAGCCCCTGAGTGCAGCTGGAGACAGTCCCAGCTCTTCAGGCTTCAGGTGATGAATGTTTTCATGAGGGAGGAAGGGAAGAAACTACCCTCAAAACATCATTGTCAGTTGATATAGCTTTCTGGTATTGTGTAGATGCTGACATGCTAGCTGGGTGTTTTCCCCCCCTGTACAAGCTGCAGTTGCATGTATTGAAGCTGTATGGGTGCCCTCAGCACTGACACTAAAATGCATTTCGTGCTTGGGAATAGCATGGATTGTGGACAGATGTAGAGGATGAATTCAGTCCTTTGTTTCGGTAACGCTTTCTTTGGTTCTGCTTACCTGGGCTGCATGGGTAATAGAATACAAGCACATGTGTAATCCTGTTTCTCTTCTCATATGTCAGGTTATCCAAACACTGCTTTCAGAAAGTGCAGGTTCTGAAGAGAGCAGCTCTTCCTTTCCCATCTCATTTTTAGTTTCTTGTTGAGTACACATCGAGTGTCGCTGTCTAAGGTCTTGAAGGAAAGAAGCGAGGTGTCTGTTGTTAAGGCATGTGTAGTGATGGCCCATGCATCACTGATTTTGCAGTTACTTTGAAATACTTAAGAAAGGCAGTTGAAAATAATGAAGTCACTCAAAACAAACATCTCACGGATCAACTGTGTTTTAAGCACCTCTTGCTTATATTTTTCTACAAATACTGATTAAAAATACCTCTGTTTCAGTAGCAAGAAGCAAGATTCAGAAGCCAGTTCTGCAAAGAAAAAGGTTAACAAGGGAAAGGAAGGTTCTGAAAACTCAGATTTGGAAAAAACTCCACCACCATCACCTCATCCTGAAGATGAAGATGATCCAGGGGTTCAGGTAATGCTCTCGTTGAAGTTCATTGTAGACTTTGACAATTTAGAAGCATAAAACAATAGTTCTTGTGGTCTTTGTTACAGAGATACAGGTATTTGGATAATTTCTGTGTTGTTTACAAAGAAGGTGAGAAATGAAAATCACCATGGTGAATATTTTACAAAAACAAGTATTTTTCTTCATAATTTTGCTTTACAGTCTTGTTGCTCGCAGATATGTGTACAGTGCAGCTGATTTTTCGCACATTCTCTTTGATTGCTGTTTCAGTTGTGATGCTGACTGTTCTGTTCTGTAGACTTAATGTACTATTACAAGGTCTTGCTTATAAGTTTGATGTTTATTCTTGCATTGGCTTTGCAAACCTTCTGAAATCAAGAATGAGACGTGACAGAGCAGAGTGCTGGAAACACGCGTGTCGGGCACTTGCAGTTACAGTGCTTTAGTGGATGAAGGGCTTTTTTTGCAGGACTACCAGTCATGGGCTCACATTGATTAATTTCTCTTCACCGCTGCACACCTATCACCTTCTGTCCAAACTTTGTTTCATATAAGGCAAATCTGGAAATAGAGTAGTACAAGGTTTTTTACATGTGCTCTGTCGTTTGACATGTTAAGAAGCGGTCAGCTCCTGGATTGCTTCTGCTGGCAGTGTTTAGAGTGGGCACTAAAAATGAGAATCCCCTCAGGAAGAGGTAGGGGCAAATTGTGGTGGGGAAAGTCAATACCAGTGCATGTGAAGTCCACTGCATTTGTCCTTTGCACGTTAGGTAGTGGACGGATTGCTTCCGGTTATGAGAGATGTTCAGACCAGTGATCAATTGGGAATGGTCAAAGTAGCCTGGTGAAGACTTTGGCAAACAGTTGTCCTACAAAAGCATGGTTTATGCCCTTCCTCCCACTATTTTCAAGAAGAATATAGTAAATAATGAAATGTGAGCGATCTACTATATTCTAGTTAAAAACAAAAGAAGCAGTAGAGGAGCGTGTTCTTCCTGGCTCTTTCAGACTGTGTATTCTGAATTAGAGAAGTGGAGTTAAGCCATGCAGATATTAAAGTGTTTGAAGAATTTAGTTTTCTGTTCTGTGCTGCAAATCTCTGCCAGCCTGATTAATGACACTGGCAAAAGATGAAGAAACTTCAGGGCTTCAGATGGGTTTTTTGGGTTAGTTTGTAGGTGATTATATTCCATTTGCAGTTCAACATTTCTGCATGGTTTGCTTGTTTTCAGTCTAGTGGAACAAAAACTTTCTTTTTGTCAAACACAATTGGGTGATAAACATTATGTTTGATTATTTTTTTTTTTTAATAAATAGAAGTGCTAGGACACTTGCATCACTTTTAAATTAAATGTAGCAAAGTATTTCAGGAAACTTTCTGTTTTCTTAGTACTTTCTTCTACTGTGCATGCTATAATGCACTTCTTTGCATGAACTTAGGAAAGGGTTCCAACGGTGTTTGCTGGGACAGCTACAGTTAATCAACTTGTTACGTATTTCTCTACTGAGATTGATGTTACTCAGTTGTCTAAGACACAGTTGCATTCTTAGTGTTAAATCCTGAGCCTTCTGTAGAGATGTTATGTAGTAAGAGCTCACTGTGATGCATTGTTTTCTTTAAAGAGGAGAAATACTTGTGTGTTATGCAGGTTTTTTATATTCCATTATCAAACCTATTACTCACCTTCCTACCTGTAGATCAGTTAATGAGTTAATCTGATGCAGGTAAATACATGCACAGTTTCTGTCAACAGCGCATAACAATTGCGAAACCACATATCAATGTAAGAGGAAACAGGAAGTTCATCAAGTTGAAAAAATATCAAATAAAGGCTACCATTATGTTTTAGGTATTCTTTCTGTTAGGGAAATGGAAGAACAGATTTTTGGCACCAAAAATAATGGTAAGACTTACCTACAGAGTCAGAAGAAAATTGGTATTTTCCCATCAGTGATCATGTAAATCAAGATGCAAATTTGTCAAGTGTTACTATTTTGAAGTATAAAAATATTGTTTTGTGGAAACCCCCATAAGTTCATGCATTAAAGGTAGAAGTCACATCACCATTGTTTAAAAGGGCGATGTAAGCTTAACCTTTGCACAAAATTTTCATTTTCAATTAAATAAATAATTTCTAATTTTGTAAAGTGCACCAAGTATTTATGCTTTAAAAATTATGATTAGCTATATAACAGTAAGTATTTGACTTTGTCTATGTATATTGAGAGACTCAGATATGTAAGTCTGTTAAACAAGCTACATAAGTATTTGCACATCAGTGAAGATGTGCAGTGGCTGAGAAGATGTATAAATACCTCGTGTAAAATATATAAATAAGTAGTGTATCAAGTCATTAAGATTTTTTTTCAACACTTAATAGTCAACATAATTTTAATGTGTACATTACTCCATTAAGATATTTGAAGCTCAGTTGACAGTTTTCTTCAGCAACATATGCTTACAGCTTTTCAAATATATAACTTGCACACTACCTGCACACTATCTGGGAAGTTGAATTTTATTGTTGTAAAAACAATACCCATCACTGAACATCAAGTTGCAAATTCTGTCAAATGCATGCTTCTGTTTTTTATGGGTTGTTTTGTGCAATACTGATGAAGCTTTATCTCATCCTGGTGGTGAGGGTATGGGAGCACAGAAATCATGTTTTCAGTTTGGGGGGGGGGGCAGTTCAAGTTTTCCATTCTCCTCTATTAGTTTGGGGTCTTTTCCCATGCTGTGCTGCAGGATGCCTTTCTGAGCAGTGCTGGGTCGGTGAAGTGAGGAAATCATATTTCATTGTGTTTCCCCTACAAGATAATCCCGGTACAACTGGGTGGATGGGGAGAGGAAGAAAGTGTGTTCACACTGCTTAGCGACACAGTGGGCCATGCTGTGGAAAGGTGGTGTTTGGCTCCTGCATTGGCCATCTGTCAAAGTTTGTTACAGATGTGAATGGAGAGGTGCAGCTTCTTGGATTTTAATTGCTTTCTGAGATAGGCTTCCTAATTTTTTAAGGTTGTTATAGTAATGTTAAAAAAAGTGAAAAAATGCCTCCCCCACTTTCCAACTTGGAACAAGCGTAAAGTCAATTTTTATTGTGGTTGGTTTTTTGTTTCATTTTAGGTTTCTGTTGTTTTTTGCTTACAGAACTTAAGAATGGCTGACAGGCAGGAATTCAGAATAGTAGTGTCCTGAGTCCACTCTTTCTACCACGGTGTTTAGAAATTATAGCATTTACTGCGCATGGATGTATTTGAGACACGCAGAAGTTTTCTCCATTATTTTGCTTCTCATCAGCTTTGTTTCTCATGAAAAATATGAATGCTTTCTGTTCAGAAACGACGCTCCAGCAGGCAGGTGAAGAGGAAGCGTTATACTGAAGACCTGGAGTTCAAGATTTCAGATGAGGAGGCTGATGATGCTGATGGTGCTGGAAGAGACTCTCCTTCAAATACTTCTCAGTCAGAGCAGCAGGTCAGATACGAACAGGCTGGAAAGGCGGCCATAACTGCAGCATTCAGAGATCAAATATGGGCCCTTTTCCTGAATGATATTCATACATGATTGATGGAATGTGCCAAAGGCATTAGTTTTTACATTCTTAAAGAATACATCAACTCATGGCTTTGTTTGCAAGCTGATGATATACAGCTTGAAAGTTCAAGCTGAGTTCTTTGAAATTAGTGGTCCCTAGCTAAAGGAAACCTAAACTGTACTGCTAGAAATCTCGAATGTACTTCTGTGAATTCAGTGGTCTGGCTTCTGTGACTTTAATAAACCACTCAAGCTTGTCCCCTGCTGCTAGGCACCATAAGAACTCCTTTATGAAATTACTGCCTTGTAGTACCCAGCAGGGTACACTTTATTCTCTATGCAATGTAAATGATGGATAAAACAGTTCATATAAGATGAGGGGTAATACTGTAGGAATGACTGTTGTAACAATCTCATTGTTTTGTGGTGCTTTTTCAAAGAACTACTTCATTTAACTGATGACCTATTGGAGAATATATCCATGTTCTATTTCATTTGGCAATTTGTTAAGCCTTGTGAAATATTGTATATGATCTCCGTTGTTAATTGTGTCTTATCAGAAGGACAACTGGGATGGTTTGCCTCCTGTTGTAATAGTGAATTAATGTAAGAGAGAATTGCAGGCAGTTTTGAGAGTGATCATGTAGACACCTGCACAGCTAGTTAGAGCTTCTGAACATCATCTGCTGTTTAGACTGTATGGTGCTGAAAGCATGTATTATTTTAGGACAGGGGAACTGCTCGTGTTGTTACATCTGTTTATCTGTGCACATTGGCCTTAACTGAGAGAGCTGGAGTTGAACTAGGTCTTAAAAATAGGCATAAATAAGTATCCTTCAATTGTTTATTATGGTATTAAATCTCTTTGAATCCTCAAAGGTCTCATGCCAGGGGGAAAATGTCCTCTTGGTATTAAGCTTCTGTTACAAAAAATTATTTTGAAGTCTTTCTAACAGTGGAAGTCTTTAACAAAGATGCACTCCCATAACTCTTGTGTGCTATTTATGATGTAGGAATCTGCTGATGCTGAAGGTCCTATTGTGGAGAAAATCATGAGCAGCCGTTTAGTCAAGAAAAAGGTAAAACAAATCCCATATTTTTTCTTCATATTTTTAAATAGGCTAAGCATATTTCTGCTGAATCCCTTACTGAGTTCTTAAAATACCCTGGATATTTCCAATTTAAAAACTGTTCTGTTGAATAGAGTAGGTTCCCTGAAAGTGTATTCAGATGGTGTGCAACATGTTTTTCAATAGACATACACTAAACAGATTGTTTAATCTTTTACTCATTTCTTGCTTTTTTTTGATGAAAAATTTGATTTTTGCAAATATACATGCCTGGGTGAAATCTGTGGTGCTCTTCACTTCAGAGTGATATTCCATAGGAATTTGAGGAATGAGAGAACTCAAAAACCCTTGCCCATAATTTTTGCATCTTTTGATGGCAGTTGTGCTTAACAGCTGAAACAAATTCACCTGTGACCAAGTTTGATGCATACACAGGTGATGAATATCTTCCTTGTCGCTATGCTGAGATGGTGAAAGGAACACTCAAATTCAGTGTGGTTCCCTTATAATTCTGCTCTAGCTCCTAGTTAAGCTCTTATTTTGCTTACAGATTTTTCTAATCTGCTTCTCAACTTGATTGGCCTTTACACTTCCAAAGTATTAGAACTCTGAGATGGAAGTAGAAAAGAACTTATTCCAAAAAGGGCATGATTATATTTATAGACTCTTTTGTAGTGCTAATTCTCTGACTTGTACTACAGTTGGACAGAAAACTGTCTGACTTAGACTGATACAGCATCATGTTGATCTTTGTTAACCAGCAATTTATCTTTGCCTCAGTGTTAATTTTCAAATTGGAGAAAGGAAATTTGCCTTTATTAATGGATTTTTTTTCAGTGTTCTGTTCTGGTGGTTTAGGGTTTGTTTCTGGGTTTTTGTTCGGTTTTCTTGGGCAGGGTGGGATGTGTGTGTGTTCAATTTTATTACTACTGTCCTCACATCATTAACAATTTTGTAAACCTACATTCATTTAGTGTCATGAGTTCCTGTGATTCAATCTGACCTATTTATGCATCTTACAGCATAAGCTTCTATGGCTTTTTGGAGTGTTTTTTCTGTTCAGATTTTTTTTTTTTAAGTCTAGAGCTGTATTTTGTGTTTCAAATCATAGGCTTATTTTTCAGATAAACTTGAGGCAATATAAAGTGAGTATTTTCTTGTCCTGATGGTCTAGTAGGCAGGAGAGGAGGATGTGGTCCTTTCATAAATGTCTTTACAGGGGAAGCTGTTTTTCACCAATTATTCTTCCCTTCTTCCTCTCCCCTGCAAACAAAGGTGTGATTACTCATGGGGAGTGTGTGTTTTGCTGCAGTTTGTGGGAAGTAGTTGGTCTGCTGCCTACATGTCTTTGATTGCAAGCTCTGCTGGAGGCAAGCTCTATTTTGAGCTTTTTCTTTAATGTTTTTTATGGATTGTATTTGCAGGTTTGAGGGGTGTCTCTTCTTCCCCTGCTCTTCTCCCCAACCCTCTTCTCCAAATTTCAAAAAGAAAAAATGGATTTCGGGATGTTAAATATTAACATCTGAAGTATCCAACTGTGCTTTTATTAATGGTCTTTTACACTCTTACTAACGTCATCAAAACCTTGGTTGTTAGATTACTAATCAAAGTAAAATTGCTGCGATCAGGACCAGTGCATTAAATAAACACGAGGAGAGGCTTCACTAGGAAACCTTTCAGTGGATTAGGTTGTAACAAAGATGTTGCATTCAAGTAAAGGACATTAGATAATGAGTATGCTTTTGGAGCAGTATTCTTATCATAAAATCATGCTGGTTTTCTGAGAAATAGCCTTAGTGTAGCTCTGGAGTTACCAGATAGGATGCAGCACTGTACTTGCAGCCATTTTTGAAACGTACAGAGTAAAAGGTAGAACTGAGCTCCTGTTTGAAGTAAAAAAGATGGTGTTTTTCACAGTTGTTCCTAATGTGGAATGTTGAATTCCCTTGAATACTCCTTCTTCTTGCAGAAAGCATGAAGTACATGTATCACTCTCTTTCCAAACCTGATGAGTTTGGATGTTGAAATTTTTCACTCAGTCCCTCTTGAATTCCTGCTTCTTAACTTTGCAAAGGAATAGCTAGAACTGATTATGCTATCCAGCAGAAATAGCACATATTTTGGAAAGACAGGGAGTTTGTAGAACCCTGTACCTGCATGTTAAACATGTGAGTATCTCTTTTTGCCTACCAGTACATGTGAGAATTAGAGCTAATTGAAATGTGTACGATATCTACATCTCTTCCTCAAACAGATCAGTTTACAATTTTGGGCTGTGTATCAGTTGAGGTGGTTGGGTTTTGTGTGTTGCTTTGCATCTGTTATTAATGTATTCTATCTGCTATTTTTCTCGTAGTTGATAGTTGTGCTGTTTTGGGGTTTTTCATGGTTTGTTTTTTTCTTAGGTTTTTTTGGTTGGTTGTTTTTTTGGCTTTTTTTCCCTTTTTTTGTCTACACCTGAGTGGCTTGTGCAACTAATTTTTGCATTAGCAGTGTTAGTGTATCAGCTGTGTGGCAATGGCATGCAAGATTATGTGCTTATAAGTATTTGCTTGAATGAAGGGGTCATTTTTTTCTTCAATTATCTGCAGAGACTGTGAATCAGATCCTGGCCACACCTGGAAATGATAATTTGAATTGTCCTGCATTCCCCAAGTCTGCCATGTGTTATTTTAGGATGTCTATGTAATCAGTTTGGGGAGAATTTTGCATAAATGTTCTACCTCACCTTTTTGCCTGGTTAATATATGTGTACAGGTAGTGAGGAGTGCACAGTGACATCAGAGGCTTAAGCTGCTGTCTCATATACCCTAAAGTGATGTATTGTTAACCTCTGCTTGAGTGCTGACAGTTGCAATTTGATTAAATTTTTGGAGGAGGACATAAGTGCTGAATGGCAGACTAAGATTTTAAAAACATTTTTTCTGAAGTACTTTTTGCTTAGGTGAATCTTTGATGCACTCTCATGGAACGTCTAATAACATAGACCAGCTATTACCTATTAGACAATACAAAATTGTGTTTTACTCATGAGAGTTGCAGAATTTATCAAGATGTGCATTGTAAATTATTGTTATTAAGTTGGCAGCTGACAGAAAATATGTTTGACTGAAATGCTGCTGAGGGGAGTGAAGTTGGTTAATATGAAACCTCTATGTAAAGGTGTTTAATGATGTTGTCATTGTTATACTGATGGATCTCAAAGGATTCTGGTAAGAGTAATCAAAGAGACTTGGCTGTAATACATTTTAGATAATAAAAGAAGTTAATGTCTTAAAATTAGGGTTGACTTCTTAAAGACTAATTTTGCCTCAGGGCAGTGAATAGGTTCCGATAATGTGATCTCTAGCTTATTTTTTCAATGCAGTTTTGATCTCTAAATATTAATATCATCTTGAGAAAGACTCTTCTGAATTTTTTCTTCTAAGAAGAATCTTGGTGGTCTTCAGATTTCTTTCCTTTGACAGTGTCTTTTTGTCAGTCAGAGGATTTCTCCCCTATGTTTGGGTTTAGAGGATGGTTTGGAGAGCTTATCTTTGATGGAAGATTCAAGATCAAGAAATAGCATCAGGAATCTTCTTCCGTTTCTTTAGGGAGAAATAGGTAGAATCTGGTATTGTTTCTCTCTCTAGGAAGGAATACAAACAGACTGTACTGGAGTGATGTAAATACTAAACTGAAACTCCCTTGGTACTCAGGAAGTAAAGGAATACTGTGTGAATCAGGGACTGGGAATGCATGAACTTCACTGTGCAGCTGCTACTGTTGTTTTTTAATTGCACTGCTGTAGAGGTAAAATCTAGCCAGCAACTAAAAATGACAATTCAGGTTTCAGAGTAGTCCCTCTTGTGTGTGTATGTGTGTAAATTATTTAAATATGTATAGAAAAATACAAAAGTCGTTGATTTATACAGCCGTCAACAGTTTTACCTGTTTAATGCTGCATATACAGTATTTATTACAGATTATATTGTCCCTGATGAAATGTATGAACCAGAAAATGCTGCTCTGTTTAAAATTTTCCTAAAGTTCATTAGTAAAAACAAACAGTTAATGTTGTGACATAATCTGAATTCTAAATGTGTGCCTGGTGCACTGTCCTTAGTTTGTCCTGTGGCTGGGTTAAGGAGTAATTCAACAAAGTATTACATGCCATATGTTATGCAATACTTTGGCACCAGGGATAAGTTAAGGGTAGCTCAGCTCTTAGCACTGAATGCCCTTGGTTTTGCTGGTTTATGTCACAACTTTAACCTTCCTTTAAATGTAGTTTTTGGGTGTTAATTTAATTTGGCTGCTCTGTATGTGAGACATTTTGCCTGAGTGAATTTAATTGCACCATTGAGTAAAACTAAAGCTATGAACACTGATGCACTACAATTCTAGCAGAGGTATAAGGTTTAGTTTTATATGGCTTCTTGTTTGGAGTTATTAACTATATGGAGGAATAAACCCCCTTTAAAACTCTTTTTTAAAACATTACAAAACCCACAATGTAAAGTTGCCATGAGCCAGCCAAAAATAATACATATGGCATTCAGGAGTGCAGTTGCTAATTGGCTGCTGCCTGAGAAAATGGTACACTTGGCTTCTACTTAACACTGTGGGTTTGGCAGAAAGCCAGATTTGGGGTGAGGTTGTGAATGAAGCTGCATGTGGTTAGGGAGGAGTTCAAATGATTCATGTCTTGGAAGTTGTAGTAAGCAGTGCAGTATGTTCTTGGGTAAGCAGCTGGAGGAAACTCCTCACCCATGTCCTCCCCCACAAACCTTTTCCTACACCTCCACTTGTGTCTCTGTGTGGGGACCGTAGTCCATATCTCAGATATTTTTAAAAAATTGTTTACTAAGTTGGGCTGTTCGGAGATTTAATTCACATTTCAACATTTCTTTTCTTTTAGATGGAAAATGGAGAGGAAGTAGAAGTAGAGGAATTCTATGTAAAGTACAAAAACTTGTAAGTAAAGTTATGGGTTTGATTGCTATCCTTAAGTTCATATAACTTCCAAATAGCATTCAAAACTGGTTTTGTAACTGATAGAAATTATTATCAGACTTTAAACATATCTAATGTTTAATCCAAAGCAGTGACAAATAAACAGGGGAATACCTTACATTGGTGGTACAGGGTTTGACAGTGTTGTTTTAATTAATGTTCTCTCCAAAATGAAATCCATAGGTAAAATTGCTCAGTTATTAAGTACTTTAAGACTCATGCGTATGGGCTCATGAGCTGTGCTGTGTTAGGTCTAACTGCAACTGTACAATGTGTGCAAACTACTCAAAAATAACCCTTGATGTTGTATCAAAAACAAGATTTATGTTGAACAAAATGTCTAAGATAACAAACAAATGAGATGGCTTTCAATATTCCAGCAGATCGTTACCTCTCCATGAGAGGAATGTAATTGTGGTGAGAGCAGCATGTTGTTTCACTTCTGGACTCTGAAGCTGCAGTGCAATCAGTATTTAAAATAAGACACTTCATAGCTGGATAAGCTCACTTTTCTTGCAGGAAAATAGCACACCTTGTGTATTTTTACCAAATTTTTTTGTCTGAGACACAGAAATCTGCTTTAAGGGTGCTTATGGCAGCTAACTGCATGTAGTTGACTTCACTTTAAATATGCTTTACACTATATGGTTTATTGTATAGTGTCTAATTGCTTAATTATGCTTTGTTTATTTCTATTACATAGACATAATTTTTCTGTTAACTGTGCTGTCTTAGCACTAGAGCTTTTGACAGACTAAATTTATGGAGTGGGACAAGTCACTTTGGCAGAGATACTGTTCCTTCCTCTATGTTGTTACTGTGGAACTGCATTTACGAGGGGGTTTTCTTTTCTCTCTGTCAGTCTTGAAAGCCTCACAAGTAATTTTGAGTTACAATGCTGTTCTCACCAAAAAAAAAAAAAATCTAGGATGGTAGTACTTAAAATATTTGCATCTTTTGATTAACTTATGAAAATCCTATTCTTTGCTAGAATGTTAAATAGTGACTTTACCATAAGTATCTTGTACAGTAATCATGTTTTAACTATGTCCAATAAAAATTATCCTGGTTTTGTGCCAAACTAAATATAGAGGGTATGTATTCAAATTTTGAGTGGGAGTTGTTTCTATTTCCTGACAAGTTTCTCTATTAGTAAGTATAATTACTTTGAGTAAAAATGATTGGTTAATAACCTGTATGGTAAAGAAGACAGTGTCAAGTTTTCCAAGCATAGCACCACGCTGTACGGGAAAGATCTAGTTATACTAGTGGAATACAGCAGGAGTGCAATGGAAGCAGAGTTTTGAGCAAGATTTTTCTGTTTCATTTTCTAGTTCTTACCTTCACTGTCAGTGGGCATCTGTTGAAGAGCTGGACAAAGACAAGAGAATTCAGCAGAAGATTAAGCGGTTTAAGGCAAAACAGGGCCAGAATAAATTCCTTTCTGAAGTACGAATTTTTTTTTTTGTTTGTTTCTTTCGGGTGTTTAAGGAATATTCTCAGGAATTCTTGTTCAGTATACATGCAGAAGATTTTGAATAACTGTGTGATATATCAGTAGCACTTATTCTGGTATAAAGCATAAAGCATTCTGAATGCAAGTCTTACAAGTTTATGAAAGTCAGGTGACCTATCCTGACTGTATACTTTTTCCTATAGTTCTGGTTGGTCTTTTTCCTTGAAGTGAGTGGCTAGTTATTAGCCTTGTAAGCCTGACTGAATCAGTACCATGTCTTTTTTCTCAGGAGCTGATTATGCCAGAAGAAATGCCTGCCTTTTTTCTATGTTGTGGACTGCTGCTCACTAGGGATTCAAAGCTTTTTATCATCAATTTAATTTCACTTAGAGCCATAAGCAGTAATGTGGCAGGGGTCCTGTCAATAGAAGACCAGAGCTGCTGATTTGTGTCTCTGAAAGATTACCTTTTAGAAAAATGCTGTCTTTTAAGACAAAAAAAATTGTGTTCATGAGCTACTGTATCTATTTATTTATATTTATTTTTACTATATCATTTAAGCTGAAACAAAAACCTGTTGCAAATTGAAAACTTCCCTCTGTTTTAAGTGAAGATACCTGGAATTGTTTTCCATTTTCTCTTTTTAATATGTTTCCAAGTGGATCACAAGTTACTATAAATGCTTGGAATTTGTCATTGTTTCAGAAAAAGCTTTTAAAATATACAGTCTTTAGTCCTTTTGGCTGTCTCTTCTGTTGAAGTGGATCTTAAAACTATAAACTGAAATTCAATGCTTTAGTATGGAAGAGAATCCTGTAGGTTGTTTAATGCATAAGAACGAACCTGACAAATTATGATTTTTAAAGAAACTCTGTATGCATGCATTGTGTTTTCTCTGCTTTTGAAATAATAATCTTTAAATCTTGCTTGTAAAGCATTAGACAATTCCTGTACTTAAAATAATCCAAAGGCACTTAGTGTACAAGGCTCTAATTTCTATATTGCAAGCTGTAGTTTTCAAGAATGCTAAATGCATTGCATGCCATAAGCCTTTTCGATTGCTCATTAGTGAATTGTAATTTCACACTTCATTTAAAATATTCTTAAACATTCTCTCACAGTAAAAGGTTTCACACAGTAATTAAGAGGCCCAGTTAACAAAGTCTGAGAAGTCTGATTCCCTCACGGGGAATGATCTTGCTGAATTGTAGCATTTCAATTAACATGTTGAAGTTTGCCAAATATAAATTCTGTGTCACCGTGACCCAAAATATTATTGCCTGGTGAAATATATAATCATTTTTCCTCTCAGGAAGGGCTAATAGAGTTATCTTTTATATTTTTTCCTCTCTCCTTGAACAGATTGATGATGAGCTTTTTAATCCAGATTATGTGGAAGTTGATCGAATCATGGATTTTTCACGTAGCACAGATGATAATGGAGAGGTAAACAAAACTTTGTTTAGTGCATCTCTAGTCATATAGACATTATATTTAGAATTTATTGTTTAGAAATGTATTAATTAGAATTTATTAAACATTTACAGAAACTACCATGGTATATGTGTGTAAAAAACAGGAACATGTTTGAGAAAACATTGGCTAATGTAGCAGTTTCCCTTAAATAAAGGGGGTTAAGGGAGAATTCCAAACTTTTTATAAGTTACCTATATTCTAAAAAGTGCACAAAACAACCAACCAAAAAGCAACAACAATGAAGAAGTGATATTTAATATTGTAGAAATACGATGTTCATGCACGTAATGCAGAATTTAAATGAAAATTGCATGAGTCTTACCTAAATGTCATAATGGTTTAGACTACCTGTTACAGAAGTCCTGAACTCGCTGTTTCTTCATTTTTAATTACTTGTTCTGCAAAGAAGATGATTTTATCTTCCAGGAGATTCCTTTTTGGTCCTGGGAGAATAGAAAGCTTCGCTGGCAGTGTCACTGTTTCCATGTTGCTCTGTCAGTGAATGGTGATGGTTGACTTGTCTGTTGTGAAGTTTCTGATGACACTGATAAAACAGTCAATTTCTAAATATGTAGTAAAGCATAGAATTTCTATGCTTTACTACATATTTATGTAGTAAATATTTAGAATTTCTATGCTTTCAATATTCTAAAGAATAGAATATTTTAGTCCAATCTTACTGATTTCAAATGTGTTATGCTCATTTTGGTGGTAAGCCTGCATTCCCTAGGTTCTCATCTTACTTGGTTAGGGTGTCAAGGTGTCAACCTGCTGTTTGCTTATCCTTCTGGCTGAGTCAGGCATTCAGGTCTGACCAAGCTTTTTGAATTTCATCTAGCCTGCAGATCTCCTGTAAGAAAGGGTACACTTTTATTCTTTCTGTATTGTGATATAATGTAATTTTTTGTCTTAACAAAGCCTGTAACGCATTATCTGGTGAAGTGGTGTTCGCTTCCTTATGAAGACAGCACTTGGGAGCTCAAGCAAGACATCGACCAAGCCAAGATCGAAGAATTTGAGAAACTGATGTCTAGGGAGCCAGAAATGGAGCGTGTGGTAAGAATTGGCTCTATATAGAGGATTTTATTTGAAAATAGTAAAGTAATGTGGTCTTTTAGAAACCACTAATGGGATTTGCTGTATTTGAAACAGGAGCGACCTCCTGCCGATGACTGGAAGAAATCGGAGAGTTCCAGGGAGTATAAAAACAATAACAAACTCAGGGAATACCAGTTGGAGGGAGTAAACTGGCTTCTTTTCAATTGGTACAACACGTACGTAAAACATAGCTTACTGCTGAATCCTGCTTTGGAAAAGCTTTTATAGCTTATTTAAAATAGCAGCCTTTTAAAGTAACCTGCTAAAGTGAGATTTTAGAATCATTTACATGGCTCTTTTTTTGCTGCAGGAGTCATATACAAACTAATTTGGGGTGGAACATGAATATTTCAGATAGATTCTTGTGGGAAGTGCTTTGGGTTCATGCATGCCCCTGCTGCTCCTTCCTCCCCCTTGTGAACTTGAGAGGTAGATAGAAGGGATATATCCATGCTGACTGCATCATAAATCATAGCATTTATTTAAAATGCAAAATGTTATGATGCCTTTTCATTCTAGAAATATCTGGTTTATTCAGGTTATTGCCGTACTGATTTTCTATGTTTTAAGTTGGGAATAAATCATTCAGCCTGTTTTTATTCTTCTTTTCAGACGAAACTGCATTTTAGCAGATGAAATGGGGTTGGGAAAGACTATCCAGTCCATTACGTTTCTCTATGAGATATATTTGAAAGGAATCCATGGTCCTTTCTTGGTTATTGCACCATTGTCCACAATTCCCAACTGGGAAAGGGAGTTCCGCACCTGGACAGAGTTGAATGTTGTTGTGTATCATGGGAGTCAAGCGAGTCGGCGGACCATTCAGTTGTATGAAATGTATTTCAAAGATCCACAGGTAAAAGCTCTTCGTGACTTTTCTTTTTCTCTCTTTTTTTTTTTTTTTTGTAAATGCTTTATGGTTGTTTATTATTTTAAGCATCAATTAGATTTTCAGTACTGGTATGTTAGATTTCAGTTAGAAATACAGATATATGTATTAAGAATGCTTTTTAATAGTGGCCAGTATCTCTTTGGGAATAAAGGGGCACCATGAAATGGTGCAACTTTTGTTTAGAGTTTTGTTCTTTCATGCAAGGTTTTTGTTATTTTGCATTTCTGAGGGGAGCTGGCAGAAGAGATTCTTAATGGAGAAACTCCTTTAAGTGGAACTAAGCTTAAAAATCAATCTTTGCTTACCATTCCAGGAAAGACCTTCTTGCAGAAATTAAACTTGTCAATGCCTCTTTATCAAATTTTGTAAGTCAGATATATTATGAATGTGTGTTACTGTGCTTAGGTTGAATAGTTGTGAGTGAAGGAAAGCAGAAATGACTAGGGGTAGAAACAGAAAATTATTTGGAAAACAGAAGCTAAGAACAGCAGCAGATCCCTACTCCTGAGTGCATGGCTTTTCCCAGAGTAAGTAGAATTGAGGGAAATAAAATGTGGATACATTGAATGTTATTGCAGAACAATAAAATCTTCCTTGCGTAAGAGAGAAAAAGGGTAGAAGTTCAACCTGTGGAGTACTGTTTTCAACTGAGCTTTAAAAAGTGATAGTGGTGAATTCATACATTTAGATTTTCTTTAAAGCATTTCATTTTACACCACTGGATATTTTGATTCATAAACTAGAAGGATATAAAATCAATATGGCACACATTAAGTGGATTTAAAACTGGCTAGCTGATATTTCTTGATGTAATTGTTAATGAGAAGTGATTTGCATTTCCAGCATAGTTCTTCAGGGATTGGTTCATGTCCATGAGCTATATAACTTACCAATGACCTGAAAGAAAACATAAAATCATTACTGAGGAAGTTTCCAAACAACACAAAAATGTGGAGTGTGGTAAATGATTAAGACAGTTCATGGATACAGAGTAATTACTGTATTACTGTATTACTTAATACATTGAATCCAATCTAGAAATACTCAGAATAGCTAAATACAGGGCTGCCTGTGGACAAGCAATGAAGATGATTCTTACCACAGGGAGAGCTCAGCTCTGCAAAGGTTGTAAGACAAAAGCAGATCTTTTTTTTTGTCATGGCACATGACTAGTTAAACCACTGTGATACAGTGATTAAGTGTGCGAGGAAACAAATTTTTAATATAAAGAGGGAAAAGTTACAGCATTCTCCTCTTTGTCAGTGATGAGTGGTCCAGTTCTGCTTAGTTCTCACTTCATGTCCTCAAAGCGCATTGAAAAACCAGAGTCTTAGAGCAAAGCTATGAGAGAGACTTCAAGATAGAAAATATGCTTTTACAGGTAAAAAAACTGATTAAAAACTGTTTTGAAAGTGATGACTGTGGCACAACTTGACATGCCATTAGGGCAAATAGCAATAGAACTATGTATTTAAATATAGTAGAGAATAGGAATTTATATTAGTTAGAAGTTACAGCTGTGTGGTCGAGAAAATGACTGTTTTCTCAGCAATTTATCCAAGAAACTTTCAAATGAAAGTAATATCTGTGTTTTTTGAAGATTTTTTTGTGTAACAGTTGCTTCATTGAGGTCTAGTGGCCCAGAGAAGTTGTGTATGTTCCAGTCCACAGCAGGAGTGCTGGAGCTAGATGATCTTTAAGGTCCCAATCCAGGCCATTCTATTAATCTCTAATATTCTTTATGGTAATTCTCACATTTACCTTCTTACTTAGATGTATAATACACAAATGAAGTGGGATTGAAATCAGTTTTTCTGATTATAAAATAATTTCTTATCAGAGATTGATATTTTATATAATTTAAAAATTTGTGTTTATACAAATACTGTCTCTGCTGAATTGGTTCCTGTGTTAAAAATCATATTTGTTTGCTGTTTGAATGGTGCTTGTTCTCAGCATGTTCTTCTCTTTAGCAGTTACTTAGCATGAAGCCTGAAGGAATGTCATCTGAAAAATCTCACTGTGAAAATTCTTAGTTATTTTGGCAATGTTGTTTCATTGATTTAAAGGTGACTAAAGGGATCTACAGCAAGATGCAGCAGAAAGTTTTGTTCCCCCATTGCCATATTCTTAACTCAATTCTTGCCGAGAGCGTGTCAGTCATTTTACCCCATAGCGAGTAATGACAAAGCACTCATGGCATAGAAAAATGAATGGTTTTCTGCTGGCTTTGCTCCCTGAACTGTCTTAAGAGTTGAATCAGACAATTACTGCATTTAGGGATAAAGGAGAAATGGAGAGAACTCATCCTTTTGGTGGCAGCTAGCTTAGATGTGTCACAAAATCACCTTTTGTGTTCCATTCTTTTACTGTGAGAGTGTCAGCTATGAAACACAAGGTAGAAACCAAATTACAGGGAAAAAAAAACTCTTCATGTTCTGAAAAAAAGAGTCCCCATGTAGTGTTCACTCTGGCGTTCCCTGAAGTACCATCACTGGGAATAGGATGGGAGACAAAAAGGGAGCGAAAGAAGACATGCTTTAGCAGCATCATTTCTAGTTCCCTTGCCAGACACATCAACCCAGACATCAGGCATCTTTGGCTTTTTAGGTCTTATTATGAAAAGAGGCTTCTTGATCTGAGCCGTTTCTCAAAAAGACAATTGAGCATTGAGAGTGTGTGAGTGGCTTTTGAAGGGCAATAACAACAGAGAACATGCATAAGAAGCACCTACCCTATCTGCAGTGGTGTGATTTTTTTAGGATCAGCCCCAGTTACCAGAGCCAAGTTGTTGTGAAATGGTAAAGAGCAGTCAATAATAGAATACATTTCTGCAGTGGTGTGACTTCATCAATAAGGACATGGTGTTATCAGAGACATTCTGCTATGAGGTTCACATAGAGAAGTCTGTTCTGGTGTTCTTGAGCAATATAATGGAAAAGTTTTCCTAGGAACCCTTCCCAGGTTGGAATATCAAACAAACCATATGCTTTTTCTGTATTGTCCCTCCTCTGAGAAGGAGTCCTGCTTTAAGATTACAAAAACTTTATGTGCCAAATACAGCTAATATTGGAAACTTGGAAAAGAGCTGACTTGGTTTGTGGTGGAAATTTACTTGGCTCATGAAAAGGTTACAGCATTTCAGTTTGCTGGCTTTCAAAGCTGCCCACTTAGTGTATTGTCATCTGCTGTTTGTTAAGTAACAGCTTTTTTTGCCCCTAACAAGATAAATATTTCTGGACTATGCCGCAAGAAAGCGTTGTTGAGCAGGTCATTACTCTCTCTGAAATGTTCTTGATTTGAGTAGGCAGATTTAATGCTGAGTTCAGGATATCAGGTTTTCAATCATTTCATTGAGTCAGTAGCTAGTTCTGATCCCCATGGTTTGGAGAGGATTATGTGCAGGTCACTTACAAAAGAATTCAGTCTTGCACAGGTCTAAGGGAAGAAATGGTCACCTTACTGTAAAATATGTGTTTCTTTTGAAATGTATTCAATATACAACCCATGGCAGGGTCTTTGAAAATGTGGAATAGCTTTGAACTTGTGTAATGCTCATCCTTACAGAGATAGTTTTTCTGCACAGACCCAGTGACACTGGAGGTACCAAATTACATTTTTCTTTGAACAGCATTGGGAAAAAGCATAGCATAATGTCAGAAAGATGCTCATTTCGTGGTTCTGAATAAAGTTTATTCAGGTTTTTTTTTAAACAGTCTTTATATCAGTGTTGAAAATAAGACTGAACTAATGAACCAGTGAATATGGTGTCAGACATCAGGTTAATTGTCCTGTTGAACTTTGCTTAACACAGACTTACAAAAGTATTATGGAATTGTATGCAGAGATACACATTCTCCATTTAAAAGTTCAGATATTTGCTTCTGCCTAAGCTGTTCATTAGAGTTGTTGTAGATTCCCCATCCCTGGAAGTGTTCAAGGCCAGATGGAACAGAGCTTTGAACAACCTGGTCTCTAGTGGAAGGGATCCCTGCTCATGGCAGGGGTGTTGGAACTAGATGATCTTCAAGGTCCCTTCCAACCCAAGGCATTCTATGAACTGTAGGTGTTTTGAATCCTGCGTGTCTACCGGGGGGAAAAAAGATAAATCAGCACAATATTCAAATATTCATAAAAAGAAAACCTTAATGCACTTTTGTTGTATTTGGATTGTTCGGGAGGACCTTCATGTTCAAGTGAAAAGAGAATTCTCTTGATGAAGTCTGAAAACCTTATTTCAATATTGCAGCAATACATTAATGCCTCAAGGCATTAGTATAATCCATATGAATTACAACTGAAATACTTGTATAACTTCTTGGTAATCAATGTGCAGTGATTCTGTGGGCCTATTTACAGGATTAAAAACAGCTATCATGAAGCCAGTAGCAAGCTTACAGAATTGTATTTCCCCATTTAGTCAGGAACAATGACTTAATTTGCTTTAGATGTCCTGTCCATTCTCCTGTTTTGTATTTTTAAAAAATAAAATTTGAAGGTGAAACAAATTGCTTCCTTTCTTTGCCAGGGAGTTTATTTTTAACATTTGCTGTTCTTTTTAGGGTCGTGTGATAAAGGGGTCCTACAAGTTCCATGCCATTATCACAACATTTGAAATGATCTTGACTGACTGCCCAGAGCTGCGTAACATTCCATGGCGTTGCGTGGTCATTGATGAAGCTCACAGGCTGAAAAACAGGAACTGTAAGCTTTTGGAAGGACTCAAGATGATGGATCTGGTCAGTGTGAATCTCTCTTATCTTTGAGTCTTCTGAAGTTTTATTACTTCTGATTTATGGTTTAATCAAAAAGTAAAATAAAAGGGTTTTTTCTCAAGTAAATCATAAGGTGTTAAGAAGAATAAGAGAATGCAGATGAGAAAGTATAAAATACTTGGAAGCATATGCATACCTTCAGTTTTGGAGTGCTGATATTTAATAAGTTTTTTTTCATTGATTTAGATGTAGAATTATGTGGATTCTCCTAAGTCATAAATTTATTCTTTCCTTTCTCTCTCTTCATGTGAGTTAATCCATAGTCACTTCTTCACATAGACATTTATTTAAAAGTGTAATGTGGTCAGGTGGTCCAATTTGGCCATGAGAGTTAAACTGCTCTGCATTAATATCAGCTCTAATGTTAATTTGTTGTGTGGCCATAAGGATATTCTTTCATACTGACTAAGGAAGGGCAAGTGAGTTGGTTTCTGATGCTTACATAAATATGTATTATGTTATGTGTACAAAATAGGTGCATTAAACTCATAAAGAAAAGTAAGATGATGTAAAGATATTTACCATTTAAAAGAGACAATAATTACTTTTAAAATGTGAGAACAATGCAGTCATGCTGAACTGAACTGTAATTCTGTTTTTAAAAATGCTGTGTACCTTTTGTTTGTCTTATTGTGGTTGCTGTTGGAGGAAAGCAGAGCTTATAGTCTTACAGACTGCATATAGAGATATGGGACTTTTCACATTAGTTCTTGTTACACTGCTAAATTTATGTTTGGCTCTGGGCTAGTTGCTGAACATGTCTGGGCTCCTTCCCTAAAGCATTATGCAACTTTTGTCTCTGCCACTTTCGTGCTCTTTAGCATGTAGTAGGAAGGTAGAACTCTGCTTCAGGTTTCCTGTTAGATTGTATGTTGATCTCTAGGCCTGAGGAGATCAGTGCACTGAGGTCAATTGGAAGTGTAGTAAATAAATGAATTTTTACTAGAAATGATAGGATAGCTTCATCTGTTACTTTGCCATCTAAAGTTCATTGTACTTGTGAAAGGGATGGGTCATTGTGGACTGGTAAAATCTGTTCTTGTATCTTGGAGAACTTTTGAAGCTGCTTAAGTAGTGAAGTGTTTTTCTGGGCTATTACTGAAGGAACACCAGAGTATCAGTTAGAAATGTCCTGACAAGAGTTTTATGTAAGTAGCTGGGGGAGGGGAGAGGAAGAGAGGAAGCAAAGGTGAGACAGACATATGGTGACAAGGGGAAAGAATTTTGTGTGTTTTTCCATTGGAAATTATAGTGATGGATTCCTAGGCAACTGTTTCTTAATCTTTCAGGAGCATAAAGTGCTGCTTACTGGAACCCCTTTGCAAAATACAGTAGAAGAGCTGTTTAGCTTGCTTCACTTCTTGGAACCGGGTCGCTTTCCATCAGAAACCACATTCATGCAAGAATTTGGGGATCTTAAAACTGAAGAGCAGGTAAACTTATCTTGCACACTTACTTATCTATTTAGATATTGTGAATTTATCCATTTTATTGTATCTGAACTTCGTTATTTGCTTTTTAAAATAATACCTATTTGTTTCCTGGAATACCATGGTGGGTTTATCCCTTTATTTTTCCTTTGTTTATTTTCATTTAGTTGAGGGTTTTTTGCTTTTGGCCAAAAGTAATTCTGCCTTTTCACTGTCATGGGGTTTTTTTGTTTTTTGGGTTTTTTTTAATCTTTTGTCCATTGGCCTTGCAGAAACAGGAAGACATTCACTTTATTAAAATTCAGTTTTTAAAAATAGAGGTGGGGTGTCTTGTAATGGTTTCTGGATGAAAATACTTCTATGAGAATTAACTTGTCAGTTGACATTCTTCCTTAAGCATCAGAGTGAAGGGACTCTCCCTGTAACTTCTGTGGAATTAACATCTGAGAGTTTTCTCAGTGACTTAAGTGCAAACAGGAACGTAATAGAAACCCAGTTTAACAAGAGGTAACCAAATAGAGGGCGTTTTTTTTTTTTTACTCAGAAATAGAGTTCTTGAGCTGTCCAAGAGAAGAAATGCATAAATCAATACAAAATAAAAGACCTGAGGTGCAACATGTTTTATATCTCAAATGTAAAATGTTTCTTTGTATGGATAAAAATGTTTTAAAAGGCCAAACCACCTTAATATTAGGAGTTAACTGAAGCATGGCATCTTAATTTGGCCCTTTGCTTCCTGTGGTAATAACTGCATGTATTTTTGTATGTAACTTTGTTGGCTTTGTCTGAAAATTCAATTTTTGATATCTTTCAACTTTTGACCACTTTGACTTTCTTTGAGAACAACTCTTTCACACATCATAGTCTAAATTACAAAGCAGCTCTTGCTGTAGCCCCTGGCCTCCTGGCAAAATAGGATATGTTTCCATAGGTTGTGCATGCTATTACATGTCAATCAGAAGGGACACTGATCTGGCTGAAAGTGAGCCAGCTCTGATGCAGAAGCCATATAGTCCTGTTAATGAAGTGTTTGAACTGGAGCTAATATATCCTAACTCTCAACATAGCTTTTGTATGGCCAGCTCAAAATGACTGGAAGCTTTTGAATCCATACATGGAACTATTACTAAAATAATGCTATTGGCTATGATCAGAATTAGATTGGTTCAGCAAATTCAGGAGAACTTCTTTTTCTGTTGCCACTCAGATGTTTTGGAATTTGGTTTAAGTGGTGGGACAGGTTATGTGTTAATGGCTTGGGGTTTCCTCTCCATTCCTTGCAGTTGCATTCCATATATTTTCTCAATTGTTCATCCTTCTGTGCTAATTACCTTTTCTGTTCTGAAGTTGGTTTATTACTAAGGGAATTATGTAAATTCAGGTGAAAGTGTCTTTTGTTCATATTTCTGCTGTGCAGCTCTGCATCAGGAGATGATGACCAATTTCAGGGTGAATTATTAGCTCTTCAGCACTGAGATGGTTTGTACTTTGAAGCATAGCCTAAAACAACGCAAATGTCAGGTGTTTTTTTTGTTTTTTTTTAATATGGAATACATTTGAGCTTTTTGTGCAAGAGACTTTACAAAAACTTAAACTTAGCCTTTTCTTAGGAAAACTGACATTTTCTTCTTTGCCCATCCCACCCTTTAGGATGTGTCTTAATGAATATTCCACAAAAAATGGGGACACTAAAAATTATCAGTGTAATAAGTGGTAATAGAAATACCATGTTTTCATTTTTAGACCAGACCTAAATATTCTTCTACTTCAGTGGATGTCAAAACTAGAGAAACAGGAAAATAATTAGAAGCAGATACCTGAAGTGGGAAAATAGCATTAAATACTGATTAGTAATTAGAAGTGAACCGCAAAACTTATCTTAAAAGTGTCAGATTTGCTTATTTAAGGAAGGGTTACTCTGCATGATTTGTGTGCAGTACTGTCCATGTCTAGAAGGATAGTTCTGAGTGAGATCTGTTTAATAACAGACATCACTAAACAGAAGGGCTGCACACTAAAAATAGACTTTAGAAATGTGTATGTCACTGAGTTAACAAGGAGAACTTGCTGCTGAGTCACTGAAGAAAGATTTTTTACAATGCTCTCTACTTGGCATTTGAGGTGGAAAACAAGGTTTTTAGAATTAAGGAAACTGAAAAAGGCATATTTGATTTCTAGCAGTTTTAATTCAGTTATTTTATTAAACATCTGTTTTCCAGGTGCAAAAACTGCAAGCTATTTTGAAGCCGATGATGCTGAGACGTCTCAAGGAGGATGTGGAAAAGAACCTGGCCCCCAAAGAGGAAACCATCATTGAAGTTGAGCTGACAAATATTCAGAAGAAATACTATCGTGCTATTCTTGAAAAGAATTTCACATTTCTTTCCAAGGGCGGAGGTCAGGCAAATGTACCTAATCTTTTAAACACTATGATGGAACTAAGAAAATGCTGCAATCATCCATACCTTATTAATGGTAGGCTGCCTACTTTTCTCCTCATTTAAAAAATGGTTATAAAAGCGTTCACTAGGAATCAATTCTATTTTTGTGTGTCTTTTTATTTATTCATTTATTTTAAGTAGAAAAGTGAGATAACCTTTTAGATTCTCATAGGTATGGATATCTGCTAGCCAGGACAGTGCTGCTTTTTTCTGTGCTGCTTTTTTCCAAGGCTTCCTGACAGACTTAGCCCGGGCTGAGTTAATGTTGGTATTATAAAGTTTTCCTTCCAGTTATTTCTGACAAACAAGACTTCAGTTATCATGCAGGTTGTTTGATGCTAGCATGAATATGGTAATTTTTTCTTCACTTACAGTTAGCTGCTGCTTACTTTTTTGCTGTCAAACGTCATAAGGTAGTAATATAAAATTTCTGAATAAAAGTTGCAGAGTAAGATCGTGATCAAGTCTGCTTTTATGACCACCTGTTGTCAGTTACTTTTCTTAATTTGACTAGTAAGAGAAAGATTAAGGTGACTGTCATATTAGACTTCAGTGACTTTTTCTGTGTGATGGTATTGGGTTTAGATCAGTAAAGTAGTAAGTAAGGCAAGTAGTATGGAATCATAAAATATCTTAAGTTGAAAGGGTACCATAGGGATTATTGAGTCCAACTCTCTGCTCCTCACAGAGCTACCTAAAACTAAATCATATCACTTAAGGACCATATGGTCCTTGAACTCTACTTGTGGTGCCATGACCACTTCCCTGGGGAGGCTGTTCCAGTGACCAGCCCTGTGATGAACCAGCCAGCTCTGTCTGAAGTAAGCTAAACTTTCCAGGGTGTAACACAAGCCTTCATACAGGGTTACATTCTGCTAGTTTCTTGTTTCCCAACTCCTGTTTCTTACTAGATATGATTTATGGCTGGTTTATGCTGGTTATAGGCTTCATGATAAAAGATTGTTTTGTTCCAG
This sequence comes from Motacilla alba alba, assembly GCF_015832195.1. Lineage (NCBI taxonomy): Eukaryota > Metazoa > Chordata > Aves > Passeriformes > Motacillidae > Motacilla > Motacilla alba. Next base: position 115,199,676 of record NC_052017.1, read on the forward strand.
AGCCATATGTGTTTTCATGTTTTTTATTGTATGACTTCCATATTGTAGTACTTAAGTTTTTTTCCTTGACACTTTTTATTTAAATTGGGGGGGGGGGGGAGGCGGGGGGGGGGGGGTGGAGTGTGCTTAAATTGATTATTGAATTTACATCTAATTACATTTCATGGACAAGAAATTTTTCCAAAGACATAATATAGGCTTACTCCAAAGTACTTCAACTTGTCCATGCTGGTGGCTGTTCAGTTTCCAAGCTCATATGACATACAGTAAAGTAGCTTTGTGGTTCTGGTGCGGGGTTTGTTGGGGTTTTTTACTTGATTTTTTGGCTTAAACTCATTTATACAATGGATTAATTTATCAGAATAGTTTTGAGTGTTCAGGTTATGAGTGTCTAAATTGATGCTTCTTGGCTTTCAGCTAGTTTTTAACCTTGCTGTTATTTTTCCTTATTTCATATTTGTTGAAAGAAAAAAACCTGAATATTTTGCTGCTACTTTTTGTTTTGTCAAATAGAGTTTGAATAGTGATTGCAGTCCTGCCTACAGCAGTGATTTTTTTCCTTAGCAGTTCTTGTATCATTTAATATAATTAAGAGACTGATAAAGTTCAGATGTTAATTTAGAAAACCTCAAATATTTTCTGATGACTGTCTATTAGTATTAAGGAGGTGGGTTTGTCTCTTGAATGCATTTTTCTTTATAACATTTTTGTGATATTTTGAACCTTGGGACTTGCTTGGTATCATTCAGCAACATGGCAGGTGGGTTGAGCCTTCAGATCTGACGGGAAAAAGAAATCCTGATGTGTTAGTGTGGAGATGGAACTAAACAAATACATCCTTTGTAGTTCTAGGACAGAATTACACCTACATGCTGTAGTCATCTGAGCCCAAGGTTTTATTTTGCTGATTGATATTTAACAACTTTGTAGTTAGTGTAATGGCACAAGTTTATTTTATTTCTGCTCAGAGATTTTGCAGCGTGAGTACTTATGGTTGCATAGTATTCTCCTGATGAATGATTTCTTGCAGTAACAAGTCCTGTTTTCTAAGCTTAACTGCTTTTATAAAAGTGTCTCTGAATCCTCATTTTCTTCCCAGTTTGTGGGGTTTGTGAGCAAGCATTTGTATTTGGACATTTGAATGTGTTTTGTTTTGTGTAAGAGTTGCAAGCAAGTCTTCTATATAACTTCAGTTAAGGCTATACGATGGAAGTAGTATGGTAGGAATTGAATGTAATGTGGGGTTTTTGTTTCTTTCTTGATTGATAGTTGTGTTCTGCTGAGACTAGGAGTAGGCTTCTAAAGGTAGTTACAGCATGTAGGGTATTCTCCAGCCAACTTGGGTAAAGCATTGTCTGTCATTTTTCTTAGGGCTGGACTCCTTGTTTTCTCCATAGCAACCATTCTCAAGTATTTATACATCGTTCCGCTCTCTATCTCCGAGAACCAGCAGTGGGGAATGCCTCTATAATTACACATCTTAGTGTTGACCAGCAGAAAGGCTCCTTACTCTGTTGTGCCCTCTTGAGCCTGGAAGCCTCTCCTAATGAAGAGTAGAAGTGGAAGTTTTCCTGATTGACCAACCACACATTCATATACCTTCCTTTCATCCCCTGCTAAATATCAGCTAGAATAGGAAGTAATTTTACAGACCTGCAAGAACTGCATAAAGTAACTTTTGGGTAACACGCTGCTCAAGAGACATGATGTAATTGCTATTGAAGTAGGAATTTTGAAAAAAAAAAAAAAAGATGGTCTTCTACAGGATTTAGCTGGGACAGAGTTATTGAAAGAACAGATTTTTGGAGTTACCTGTAGTGGATTTGGGTCTTGCTGAGACCAGGCTCTGATACTGTAAATTCACCGTTCAGTAGACCAGATTGTGGGTTTGTTGTGGTGTGGTTTGCTTTTGCAGATGCTGTTGTTGCATATTGGGTTGCTTCACAGTAGTGAAACTTAAATCTGGATATCTCAGTTGAGTCAGAAATAACTGCTGTAACCTGGAAAGATGACTGAAATTACTGTATAGGATCTGCTTGACAGCCTGCTGTACCCTGGAATTGCCAAAGTTCAGTACAGAATCGGAGATTTACTGCCCAAAATTCTGCCTGTTTTACAAAGACGGGTGGTGATATGATTGAAAGGAACTTTGAGTGTCTGCTTACACTCATTTCATTTGGGCTCACTTTCCTTATGTGCAAACCATTAGGATGATTCAGGGAGTCAGGATCAGGAAAATCCAGGGACATAAAATTATCTTGAAATGTGCTCGCATCTTGAGTCCGTGGGGTTCTGTAAAAGCGAGCAGTGCGAGCGCATGGAGCAGCACGGAGCTGTCAGGCAGCCTGCCCCGTGTGGGATCTGCTTCAGGCACCGCGTTACAGCAGGCACTGAACCAGCCATCGCACAGGGAGGGCGCGTTTCGTGTTTGTTTACAGGCATCTCCTTAGAGCTGGGATTTGAGAGAGGGATGCTCAGCAGAAGCCTGGCAGTAAGCTGTTCTTCCCCCTCCCCCAACCCTTCCATCTTGCCTTGTGCTATTCAAAAGCAGTATTGAAGCTGAATATTAGACAAACTAGTAATATTTTATAAACAACATTTTGTTGCAAAAAAAAAAAAAAAAAGCAGAGGAGGAAAAAAAGATGGCTCAAAGAAAGGGCTTCTTTGGAAGTAAAATAAGCTTAGAACAAAGATTCCTAACATTTTACATGCCAAGGTTGGCAATCTGATAGTTCTTGGATTTGCCCACTTTGTAGAAGTGACATAAAAATGAAATAAAAGCATAGGAGAGGTTGAAGAGACAGCTTGAACTTGGTCTGTAGTCTTCTAATAGTAAGCAGAACAAGAAAATAGTTGCTGCTGTGCATATCATTTATAGGCAAAGCGACTGGCAAGAGACAACTTTTGACTAATGCTGGAAAAAATAAGTATATTGGATAGTTTCATCAAACTGAACAAAAAATAATTCATTCAGTGAGAAAAAACTAAATAGAAGGTAAAATAAGAATTTCATAGCTGCTTCTCCCCCCGTTTTTTGTTTGGATTTTTTTTTTAAAAATTAATAATGGAAGGAGCAGGTTCAGATCATGTGGATGTTTAAGGCTGATTTTAGAGGCAGATATTAAATGTGATTTGTGTCCCTTGTATTTTCCTGTAGAAACAAGACATTGTTTTCTTTCATGTTACATTTTTAAAAGGAAAAAAAAATTATCAGTTGAAATATGTTTAATTTCTTTCACCTTTTTACATTTTTTAAAATTGAATTGTGTGTGTCAATAGTTCTATGAATTTATTTAGAAAAGAGTTTAGTGTTGCTCAAAAGAGGAAAAAAAAGAATGAATTCTCAGACCTGTTTTTTATTTGTGCTGTATTTGTGAATATGTTTGCTACAAATTTAAGCTTAATATTTTTTATAAATGTTTATTTTTTAAAATAAATGTTTGTTCACATGGTGCTTAAAACATTCCTGCAGTTTCTATAGGGTATTGAAGGCAAGCTCATTGTTGATTAATAAAACCCTTTGCAGTGTTCATGTATTGCTGTCCAATCTTTGCAGGTGCTGAAGAGAAAATTTTGGAAGAGTTTAAAGAAACACACAATGCCGACTCTCCAGATTTTCAGCTCCAGGCAATGATCCAGGCTGCTGGCAAGCTCGTACTGATTGACAAGCTGCTGCCAAAACTGAAGGCTGGTGGCCACAGGGTGCTTATCTTTTCCCAGATGGTGCGCTGCTTGGACATACTGGAAGACTACCTCATTCAAAGACGGTGAGAGCAACAATATAATACAATTATAAATAAACTGTGCCTTCCTCAGTGACCACTGCATTTAACCTGTGAGCAATCCACATAGAAAGGGAAGAAATTAAAACAGTGTTTTCTATAGTGATCTGACTAAGGGAAAGAGCAAACCTGGAGGTTGCAAGTACTGAGCCTTTTCTTTTGAGTGAATACAAAATGACCTCATATGGAGAGCTTTAAACCTCTCAGTTAAATGTTTTGGTGGCTCTAGAGTTTTTTAGTTCAGGCCTAAATTTTTATCAGATTCCTTGGAGTGAAAGTCTGTTCTTTACCAAAGAAAGAGACAAAGTAGTATGTCTTTTCTGATGAAGTTAGTCTCTTAGTTTGTTGTAGTTCTTCTAACCCCATAGAAGCATATTTGTCTTTGTTGTTTTTAATTGCATATTCTTTTAAAGAAGCAGGGCCATTGCAGTAAAGCAATCCCTATAATGCATCTCTTTTTCAGGTACCCATACGAACGAATTGATGGTCGAGTGAGAGGCAACTTGCGTCAGGCAGCTATTGACAGGTTTTCAAGACCTGATTCTGATAGGTTTGTTTTCCTGCTGTGTACAAGGGCAGGAGGTTTGGGCATTAATCTTACTGCTGCTGATACCTGCATCATTTTTGATTCAGACTGGAATCCCCAAAATGACCTCCAGGTAATATCACAAGAGATGATTTTATTGAAAATTTTTCTTTGCCTTTTTACTGTGAAATTTTCTTCACCTACGAGAGAAATTATCTGTTGTTGCTCTCTTGAAAGCATAAACAATATTATTTATATTGAAAAAAAAAACTTTTTAAGTAGGTTCTCTGTATTGGTTATTTCAAATTCTTTTTTCTTCCATTTGTAACCTGTAACTGAATATCTGCCCTTGTTTCTTCAGGCTCAAGCACGATGTCACAGAATAGGGCAGAGCAAATCAGTGAAAATTTACAGGTTGATAACAAGGAATTCTTATGAAAGGGAAATGTTTGACAAAGCTAGCCTGAAGCTGGGCCTTGATAAGGCTGTGCTACAGTCTATGAGTGGAAGAGAAAATGCCACAAATGGGGTAAGGAAGAGTTTTTTAAGGTGCATTATCAATAAATGCTGTGAACGTGTTACACTTTGCTTGCCTGTTTGTGTTTTAGCTGGATAAAACAGACTCCATTTTTCAGATGGAGTGTGGCTGGTAGTTTAGTCGGGTTAAGTAAGGGCATTGGCTACATGAACTGGCTCAGCCTATCTAATGGCTCACTTGTTGCCAAAAGGGGGCAAGTGGAGTCATGTTCCTTCAATCCTGGTCCATTCTCATCATTTCACCCTTTATATTATGTTGATCCTGGCACTTTATGGAGTTCTTCTAGCTAGCTTTTGGTGGTGTAGTCTTTCTGCTTTGGGACTTACTTTGCTTTAGCTTTTTTGTCAGGTTAGTAAGTTAAATCTGCTCCCAGGAGGAGTTCAGCAGTCATTAAAGCTAAAGGGATTCAGTGACAATGCATTATTAAGTTGTTTAACCACTCACATAACTTCACCCTGAGAATTTTGTTGTTTGTATTCTTCTTTAAAAGGTGATTTCAGCATGAAGGTTTAATTAACCACCGCCACATTATCATAGAGTTTCAGTTCTTAAAATGCCAAATACAAGGATGATCCATCTGATTGTGCTGTCGGATGGACACGTTGGCTGGTGTCAAAAAAACCCCAAAACCGTAACCCCTCTTATGTGTTTCAGGTGCAACAACTGTCTAAAAAAGAAATAGAAGATCTTCTTCGAAAGGGGGCATATGGTGCTCTGATGGATGAGGAAGATGAAGGGTCTAAGTTTTGTGAAGAGGATATCGATCAGATTCTCTTAAGGCGGACACACACAATTACTATTGAATCTGAAGGAAAAGGCTCAACATTTGCCAAGGTAGGCATGGACATTCAGACGAAAATGAATAAAATGTGACCGGAATAGATGGGAGTATATTAAATTGCCTTCTATGTCAATTTATTTTTTAGTGTACTTGTCTTCTTTCTTTCTTGATGCTACCTCTTCCGAAGTATTATATTTGCTAGTGAAAAACAGGTATTCTTCATAGCATGCAGTTAAGAAATTAATCCACGTATTTTTACTTTTACTAGGCTAGTTTTGTTGCATCTGGGAACAGGACAGATATTTCTTTGGATGACCCTAATTTCTGGCAGAAGTGGGCAAAGAAAGCTGAGCTGGATATTGATGCTCTAAATGGAAGGGTAAGTTTTATGACTCTTTCTAGTACAATTAAATTGAAGATTTCCTTCTCCCTCTCCACCCCCTCCTAAATTTATACATTTTCCCTATCATTTTAGAACAACCTAGTTATTGATACACCAAGAGTAAGGAAGCAAACCAGACTCTACAGTGCAGTCAAAGAGGATGAGCTGATGGAGTTTTCAGACCTGGAAAGTGATTCTGAGGAAAAGCCTAGCACAAAGCCCCGCAGGCCTCAGGACAAATCACAAGGTTATGCAAGAAGTGAATGTTTCAGGGTGGAGAAGAACTTGTTGGTTTATGGGTAAGCTATGCAAATAGAATATACTAATTGTGGCAAAAGATCTGAAAATAAATATATATAATAAATAACTCATCCTTCTCTAGGATACATTCACATACTATCATACTGTATAATGCTTATACATGCCAGTCAGATTTGGTTTTGGTTGCTATATATATAAATTGCACTTATATGTGTTACTTAGTTTAAAGTATCTGAGTGTGTCACAGATGGCTATGAGCTCACTGGTAAGATAAGTGGTTTTGTGATGACAGAATATTTGTTTCTGGTTTCTCAGTGTAAAGAATTCTTGAGTTAATGAGTTTCAACCTCTCTTTTCTAAGTGTTGAAGAGAGTAATAGTGTATTTGTAAAGAACAAAGTGGTTTTGAAATCAACAGTCAATCTAGACTTTGTCACCACTTAAATTCAGATCCTTGATATGGTGTTGCATTTTAGTTAAATGGTATGCTCTGAAATGAACAGCTTCACTTGATACTTGATATTTTCCCGATTGAGAGTGCTAATTTGAATTTTATCTCTTTGCAAGCAGGTAGCTGTATTTGACTTCTAAGATGGTGGCCTTCAGAATGACTGTCTTTATTTTAGAAATTAGTTTACAACAGTTGCTAGTAATAGGTTTCTGGTTCAAAATAGGAATTGTTCCTCAAATCCCATGATTGTAGGAATTGGTTGAGTTTCCTATCTGTAGCTTACTGGGACCTTTAGAGTTAAACATATGTACTTTTTTAATTTGAGTGTAGTTCAATTGCAGCTTTACGAGCAGTGAACTTATTGCCTGTTCTGTAAAATAAACATTCTTAACTCTTTTGTGCTGGAAGTTGGATTCCCTGACATAACTTGCAAATGCAAAATGCATTAGCGCTAACACAGGAGGTCCCAAGTTGCTTGATACCAGGAATTAAATTGAAAGTCGCAAATTAAAATACCAGTACCCTGGCTGTTGTATTGAACATATTTTTCTTATAGCTGGGGTCGGTGGACTGACATCCTCTCACACGGGCGCTATAAACGTCAGCTAACAGAGCAAGATGTGGAAACCATCTGCCGGACTATCCTGGTGTATTGTCTTAATCATTACAAAGGGGATGAAAATATCAAAAGTTTCATCTGGGATCTGATCACTCCAACTGCAGATGGGCAAACTCGAGCTTTGGTTAATCATTCCGGTATGTCTACCACAATCAAATAATGATGCTAGTAAATAGGAAAGAATTGCTTCAGTTGTGCTATGTATTTGGTTTAAACTATAGCCATTCTGACATGTCGTAGGATCTTGTCAGATTTTATGAGTAAGGTGGGCTTTGACTTGGTCTGTACTTAAAGGGGAAGTCTCCCTCAGACACTTGGTAGAATGCAGTGCTCTTTCCTTTAAATAATTTTTAAACAAATATTCCAGCATTATTTTTTGCTGGCACCTACTGCTGGATTTAATCTCTTTTAAATTGCCATTAATCAGAAAGCTGGTTTCCTTATGGCCATTTAGATTCATGAGAGTTTTTACAAGAAATATTTATATAACACCATTTTCTGGCTAGCACTCTGAATTTTTTGAAATCTTCACACCTAAATTTGCATGAAAGTTTTGGTTGATTTTGTTACTTGCAATTTTCTGTACTGAGTCATGTTGCTGTTCAGTTTTTGGTGGTTGTGTTGCCCTCAAAGTAATGAATACTTAGCTTTAAACGTATGTTTGTAATGTTGTTTGGGGTGAGAGTTTTTCTATTCTGATTGTGTAAGAAATATTGGGGGCTTTTCTAGGTCTGTCTGCCCCAGTGCCCAGAGGGAGGAAAGGGAAGAAAGTAAAAGCCCAGAGTTCACAGCCAATGCTGCAAGATGCTGATTGGCTCACAACCTGTAATCCAGATGTATTATTTCAAGAAGACAGCTATAGGAAACATCTTAAACATCACTGTAATAAGTAAGTACTAATAAATGTTTCATTTAGAGGTTTGGGATTTTTCTTTAACTACATGCTTTTGAAAAGTCCACAACTTTGTTGGGATATATTTGATAGAACGCAGGGCCATTTAATAGGATGTAAAGGCTATTATTACTTTGTAATTTGGGGATAATCATCTTAACAGATATCTGGATACTTCTGTAAGCTCTTTGTGACAGATCAGCACAGTTCTGAAGAAAATTATTCTCTACTTATTAAATAAGAATGGAATCAGGTTATTTTTTTACCATACAAAGTAAAGACTATGGTCCTACACTAAGTCTAGTTCACTTGACAATTGGCTATCTTTAAACAAAACCTGTTTGTTTCTTACCTTCTCGTGGAGTCCCTCAGGCTGGTATTTTAAGTCCTGTTCCATAGATATCCAGTTCCTAGTTTCAGGAGTTTCATGTAGTAGTTCACCTATATGTGGGTGTATGTTTTCTCTTCATTCTTTCTCTCCCTTCCTCTCTTGCTTTCCTCAGAGAATATTTATGTATATATAAGTAAATTATATAAATAGGCAATAATAGAATATGTAGTAAATTTACAGAATATTTATTCTTTCTCTTTTGAGATGAAATTTCTCACCAAACTCTTTTGCCTGAATTGATTTGTCCTGATTTGATTTTTCAAACTCTAAACATGTTATTAAACCAAAAGCTTTTGGGGATACAGGTCACTGTATATAATGTTTTATTGTTTAATGAATGTCTCTTAAGAGCCTTCCTTACATATTTTCTGGCTTTTGTTTTATAATATTTATTTTTGTGTCAGCTTTCTTTAATGCCATCTCAGTTTTGCTTACTATATTCTCCATATAGACACTGAACCTTGTCCCAAAAATACCTTGGTTTAGAGCTGGGGCCGTGGTTGATTGCTTTTGGGATTTTGGGATGTTTGTTTTTGTTTTTTAAATTTCTATTCTTCATTTCTTCATTGTATATATATATATATATATATATGTAATGCTGGTGTAATGCAGTGTTACTGAAAGGTCATCATTACTTTTGTGGTTTGAATATGTATTGCGTCTCATTAATGCTGTTTAGTGGAAAGATACTATTGATTTGAAAAGTACCTGTGGGCTGTCAATAGGGGGTGTGATGTGAAGGAGGAAAGGCATTTAAGGGGTTTATTAGCTCATTTCCAGATGCTAACCAAGCTTAATTCTTAGCTGATGACAACACATACTCATAGAATTACGTTTGTGAGTGCACTTCCAAATAAATTGCTTTCTGATTTTTCTGAACTGTTACTCAGGTCTGTTATTACATTTCACTTGCTCTTAAAGTAATAAAATTCTTTCCTGTAGCATTATTTTAATCTCTCAGGTAACATGTCTTCATTACTTGCTATATCAGTTTGCAGATCTGACTTAATTTTTTTAATACGGCTTCTTAAATAATCAATAGAACGCTAGAACAATTACAAGGACTGGGAAGACTGGTAAATATGCAAGAATGTTTTCAGTTGCTTTTTCCTTCACTTCCCAAATTCACCAGGACTAAATGAATTGTAGAAGCCACATGTTTTTAGCACAAGTAAAAACCAAACAGAGGTGGAGCCAGTTAATAATCGGAGTAATTTCCTTGAAAAGGTACCAGTTAAAGTTGGCTTTTTAAGAATTGGTGTCCTTTCCTTAAGTACCATGTATGCTGGCTTAATGCATAGGACTCCTGGATGGTGCAAAGAGCCTCTGGTTTTTAGTTTATCTTTGGTTTTATTTCGTGCTTCTCCTCTTTGGCTTGGTGTAACAGCTGTTATTGCTTAATACTAAGATGACAGAGACCCTCAAGAGCTTATTTACATAGCCACACAGGGAGCAGGGACACCTTACTGGTCCCAGTTACTGTGCACACAGAAAGAAGCATGTCTGACATGTTTTGAATTGCAGACATGACCTTCATTCACATCCCTGCTCTTCCGAGGTTTGATTGAATAACACGTGTGAAACCGGGTATTGCTCTAGTAGCATCTGATCTCTAACAAGGACCTCTCAAAACTGGTGGTGGTCTAAATTTTTCATGCAAGTGGATGATCAGATTACTGCTTCCCTGGTCACCCTTGCTGTTCAGGAGCAGCAGTAATTCAACAGTTGCTGTGATGAATTCGGGTACAGTGAGAGGGCAGTTTGAGTAATCTCCATCTTAGCTGGTACTGGTTTTACTTCATGAACTAGGCAGCAGGGGGTGCCCTGAATTGGGTAAACATAGGAGAGCAGGATTATTTTCAGGTAGATACTTTTTCTACAGAAATGACCTCTTTTCTAGTCTCCTTGAAAAGCAAAAGCCAGTCTGCCATTCTCTCTCCTGCCAGCTTTGAGTGTGACCACAACACCTGACAGAGCTTCCAAAAATGACTGCAGTATTGCAGAAACGGGGAAAAATAAACTTGGCAACGAAGATTTTTCACTTCCTTGTAACAGTGAGGTTGTGCGTAGGTAAAATTTAATAGCAGTTTGAACTATAAAGAGTAAAAATAGTTAATATCTCCCAAGGGAAATGGGGGATTATTTTTCCCCCCCATTTTCAGAAGCAAAAAGTTGTATAATCTGAAAAACCTGACATTCCATATTGAGGGTTTATTGTAAGGTAGTAAAACCAGATTTTATATCTCGTTTATTCCTACAACTTCTGATGTGCTTCCAAAAATGGTATTAAGGCAGCAGCTGAGGAAATTTTATGAGATAATGAAGCAGAACAGTTACTGAAAGCCATCTGCTCAGTTGTTTACAAACTTGCTTCAATACTTCAGAGGCAGTGGTAGAGTACGTGTCTAAACTTCACAAGCTGCACTAGGTAGAACTAAATGAAATGCGCCGGGGCCGGGCTGAGCTGGGTCCCTCTCTGTGCAGTGTAAGCAGTTGCCAGGCAGGCCTGTTGGAAGCCAGCAGAAAGCACCACACAGAGGTGATTATGTGCCACCATCTGTCACGCTTCAAGCCTACCATACAGCATGGCTAATCAGCCTTGGCAGGATGATGGATGAACAGCAGCAGCTGCCAAAAGCCACTGTTGGCAAACAGTCCTGAAGTTAAGAACTTTTTCCCCCCTCTGCCTTCCTCTCCAGGGTCCTGCTGCGTGTCCGCATGCTCTACTATCTACGACAAGAAGTTATAGGGGACCAAGCAGACAAGATCTTAGAGGGTGCTGACTCAAGGTTAGTGCAAGTGCAGGTTTATTTTTTTGCTTTATGACTCTGGCTTCTGTAAAGTACACATACTATAAAAATGCAGCGTTTAAAGGTGGTCACACTTTATCTCTTATATGTCTGTTCTCAAGCAACCTTATTATTTTATGAAGCGTAGTGGGTCATTTTCCTGGGGGAGGAAACGATGCGGGAAATGACAGAAGTGGATTTGCAGCTCTGCTAATATTGAGGGATTATTCTATCTCAATTTTAAAAATTAAAAAAATACTAAGACCTTAAATGAATCATATTTAGATAACCATTTGACTCACAAAATAGCCTAATGTTGGGGGGCGGGGGGGGTATTTGTGTTGGTTTTTTTGTTGATTAATTATTTTTTGTTGTTTGTTTGTTTAACCATCCTAATTATTTTAAAGTGTATTTCAATTTCTGTATTGGGTTTTGGGGTGGCTTTCCAGCCCAAAATTTATATTTACAAAACAGCGTAAAACACTTGGGTTTTTTTAGGATGGTTTGTTTTGTTTTGTTTTTTTTTTTAATCTTTTTTGAGTAATACCTTTGAGAATGTGTATAATGCTGTCTTTACAGTGAAGTAGATGTGTGGATACCTGAGCCATTCCATGCCGAAGTTCCTGCAGACTGGTGGGATAAGGAGGCAGATAAATCCCTTTTAATTGGAGTATTTAAACACGGTAAGTGGCGTCTCACTCTCAACAAAACTCAGTTGTAAAGCTTTCAGTGTGTAGGACTGTTCAGTCATAATATTAACAAGTATTGTTCCAAAGAACTGTTGGCTTGTATCTCCCTTTTTTCTTGCCTGCATTAAAACCTAATATGAGCTGTAAATATCAGATGCTGTTTTTAAATGTTTGCAGAACATTTGAGAAGAAAACATTACTTTCTTGGCTGTAAATAAAACAAAGCCATATTTGTTTAAATAATAGCCAAATAGTAAGATAGATCTCCATAAACTTTGCTTCCAGCACTGCTTCACTTGCTAACTCTGCCAACCAGTGTCAAAGTGGACGGTGGGCTTAACCTCTGCTATTAATCTGTACAAGTGCCTCCTGGGCTTTGTTCCAAGCAATATTTCACAAATGTCAGTGTTGAGAACTCCCGGCTCCCTTGAGTGGGATGCAGCCTTGTTAACTTTGAAAGGCTGGGGATGCAGAGCTGGCATGATATATACAGTGAGCGATTCCTGATTATAATCCCAATTCTCTGGAGGTCGCAGAGGTATTCTCAGCAGCCCAGCCTGACTAAAGGGGAGAATGATGGCTTATAAAACCTTTCATGATTACAGTTTGGCTTGAGGCTCTACAGCAGTTAGGAGCAGTGTGTTGTAGTACAAATCCTAATTGAATTGTGCTGTTCTGCCTATGTACAGCAGCTCTGTGTTGTGGGCTCAGCTGAGGCAAGTCTAGTCTAAAAATCATTTTCCTGCAGTGCACTGTTGGGATCTGCCATTTTCCATCTAGTCAACTTGGGCAGTAAAAAAGCAAACAGCAGTTTGAAAACCATAGAGGGAACAGTGTCATCTTACTGACATGCATCATCCTAAACCTAATAAGACAGGTTCGTTGGCCTTACGTATAACCCATGTATGCAGCATTTTTGCAGCCTATATTGAGGGTTCCAGCAGGGCTGGAGCTATTGAAAATACGTGTGTGTGTGTGTGTGTGTCTGCGCGCTCCTGTTTGCGTCTGCGTGTTTCCACTGGCGAGTATTGAATGTCAAGAACCACTGTGAAAGCCATATAGGAAACTTAAAGAAGTTTTTCACTTGTGAAAGATTTTTACTTTATAAGGACATGAAATTTGATGCTTTCTTCACTATCTTATGTATGTTAATGCTATTGATGGGAAAATGTTTCTGTGCTGTTGGAATTTACCAACATGAACAATTTTTTTTTATTAATTAAATGTTTCCATCATGGCAATAGCACCTTTGTTTTATTTAATAATAAATTAATGAATCCAGAAAATTGTACTTCCACTGCCTAGACCTGTTATGTTCACAGCTGGTCATAGCTTTTAAAAAGGCATTTGTCTCCCACTCTGCACACAGGTTATGAGAAGTACAATTCTATGAGAGCTGATGCATCACTGTGCTTTCTGGAACGGGTTGGCATGCCTGATGCAAAGGCCATAGCTGCTGAACAGAGAGGGACAGACATGTTAGCAGATGGCGGTGATGGGTAAGGAGGACATGAAAAAATTAATAAACTTTATCAGCATTGTATATGTTGGCATGGGTTCATATGTCATATTATACTTACATGTTGCCCGAGGATATGAAGTGATCGTATGATGTACAAAGTACATAGATTTGTTTACACAGTTGAGCATGAAATACAAATGTGTAACTTGGTACGCCATACTGATGGCTTTTGTAGCTTTTTTGCTTTTGTCCAGAAAAATCAGCCCCCTCTCAAAGCCAGTATTTTTCTTGAAAATATTTTAAAAATATTTTATAGGGGTGAATTTGACAGAGAGGATGAAGATCCAGAATATAAGCCAACCAGAACTCCCTTCAAGGATGAAATTGATGTAAGAACTCCCAATTTTCTGCAATTACAAATATGTACAATTACAACTGACTCTCCATATTTATTTTAATGTGTGTTTTTTAAGTTTGAGAGCTTCCGGATAAACACTCCTTACAAAGATTGTTTGCTGCTGTGTTTGAGAGATGACATATTTTTCTTCTCAAATTATGACATATGGTCAAAACTGAAAACTAAAATAACTTCTGTCTTCTCCCCAAGGAATTTGCAAACTCACCTCCAGAAGACAAAGAGGAGTCCATAGAATTACACCCAAGTAAGTCTAGAGCAAAAAAATTAAAAAAGCAAAAAGGGATCGTTTAGTGGAAGGTGGATTGTTTATATTACCACATGAGGGGATAGGACATGTTTTGGGACAATACCACAGAAAGCTTTTTGCTGCCAAATCTCTTCATGCTTCACATTTTTCAAAACAATTACATACTGCCTTTGAATAATCCACATTATGGTTCTCTGGATTTCTAATTACATAGTAGAAACCATGATGATAAAGACCGGATGTTTCATAATGCAGCCGTTGATGGTTTTGCCGATATAATCTTGGAAGTTACAAATACGTTGTTTCCTCAGTATGGAGGAAACTTGCCAAGTTTAAGTGAGAATAATAAAGTGGGAAATGATAAGCATAGGTGTTTCCTCAGAGGCAGAATGATCTTCTTAGTAATGTATTTAAAGATGCATTGCATTAATTTAAATACTTACAGTTTTCATAATATGTTTGCATTCATAACATCGAGTCATAGTGCTTGATGGTTATCTGTAAATGCTTCACAAGCATTTTGAGTTCTTAGGGTTGGATGGTTTGATTCTATTTTCTATCTCTTACCAATAGTTATCCTGTTTCTAATTCATTATGCACCAGTATTAGAGGCACATGTTCTTATCTGATAAAATAAGCATTCAGTTATAGCCATAGAGACTTTGAAATGTTTAGCGTTGGTTTTGCAGTGCAAATACTTCTCTGTTCTCTAGGCAAGCACAGTGAAAGCAATGCTGAGTTAGGGCAACTCTACTGGCCCAACACTTCAACCCTGACTACCCGTCTGCGTCGCCTCATTACTGCCTATCAGCGCAGCTATAAAAGGCAACAAATGAGGCAAGAGGCACTAATGAAGACTGACCGCAGGAGACGTCGGCCTCGAGAAGAAGTGAGGGCACTGGAGGCAGAAAGGGAAGCTATAATAACTGAGAAACGACAAAAGTGAGTTTTCCGGTGATAATCTTTCTTTAAATCTTATTTGAGCTTGTGTGTCACCCATACAGCTCTTTTGTTTTGAAAGAATAAACTAAGGGGGTTTTGGGGCTCTTAAACATGTTTGGAATCTTAACTATCCGGTGACCTCACTCCTCACTTCTCTTGCTTCTTCCTTGACTAGATGGACAAGAAGAGAAGAAGCCGATTTTTATCGTGTGGTGTCTACTTTTGGAGTTATTTTTGATCCTGTAAAACATCAATTCGAGTGGAATCAATTCAGAGCATTTGCCAGGCTTGACAAAAAGTCCGATGAAAGCTTGGAAAAGTATTTTAATGGCTTTGTGAATATGTGTAGACGAGTGTGCCGAATGCCAGTCAAACCAGATGATGGTAAGTTTAAACTGACTCTGGAAATCAACATGAATATTGTGAGACTGTGGGACTGTTGAAACTTCATACCCAAGTGTAATGATTTTGAAATGGGTGTGCATTCAATCCATGTTAAACAGCACAACTTGGTGTCCTTTCAGAACCTCCTGATCTTTCTACGCTGATTGAGCCGATCACAGAGGAGCGCGCTTCTAGAACTTTATACCGCATCGAGCTGCTGCGCAAGATCCGCGAACAGGTTCTCCATCACCCGCAGCTGGGGGAGAGGCTAAAGCTTTGCCAGCCAAGTCTGGACCTGCCAGAGTGGTGGGAGTGTGGTAAACATGATAAAGACTTACTGATTGGTGCTGCTAAACATGGAGTCAGTAGGACAGATTATCACATTCTGAATGATCCTGAACTCTCTTTTCTTGAGGCTCACAAAAACTTTGCTCAAAACAGAGGGACAGGTAATGCAAATACTGTCTCTTCTGTAAACCCTCTGGGCACTGGCTGCAATCAAACACCCCCAATTGTCCCATCCACACCAGTACAAGAAGAAAAGACTACAGAACCAACAGAGTCTAAAGTTGAAGGGTCTGAAAATCCAGCAGCCAAAGAAAAGTCTGAAATCAAAGAGGAGACAGATACTACAGATAAGGACACTAAACCAGACTGTGATGCAGAGGCTGAGCCTGGCTCTGTTAAATGTGAATTGAAAGACATAGAAATGAGTACAGATGTAGATCCAAAATCTATTTCTGAGAAAGGTTCAGAAGAAGATGAAGAGGAGAAACTGGAAGATGATGATAAATCAGAAGAATCCTCCCAACCTGAAGGTAATACATTGGTCAGATCAATTCTGTGTGCTTAGCACAAGCCCCACAGCTGTTGTGGCTCATGCCAGGTGGAAGTGGCATACAGGGTGCTGTTCTTGAGTATGGGATGGGCTACATGTAGCAGTTCCTCTGCCCTTCCACATATCAGGTGGCTAAATAAGCTTTCATAAGAACCATCCAGCATCAGCGGGGTATTCCCCCACAAGGGATGATTTCCGGGAAAGCTCACTGAGTCAATAAGCGTGGTCTCTGTGCCAAATGTGGAAGGCTGGGGCTCTGCTGTAGTAATTACTGAACAAAAGCCCGAGTTAGAAATGTTGTGTCAAGCCTGGTTGCCTTAGCTTATCTAGCTGGGTAGACACTGGATGTTAATGCCTGGTCATGATTGTTATTCAGCAGGAGCAGTTTCTCAGGGTAAGAATTTTGATGAAGAAAGCAATGCCTCTATGAGTACCGCAAGGGATGAAACACGCGATGGATTCTACATGGAAGACGGGGATCCCTCTGTGGTTCAGCTGCTTCACGAGAGAACATTTGCCTTCTCATTCTGGCCTAAGGTTGGTTAGGGGTAGAAAGACATGTGTCTCTTTTAATTTCAGTAAAATAAGGGAAAAAAGAAACAGTGAGCTTTGTGTGGTACTGCAGGCAAGAGACCTTTTTCTGTGCATGGTTTGTGGGAAGGCACTTTTTTCTTAAAGCTCATACAAACTAGCAGTGGAATTTAAAGAAATTGCCTTTTTTTTTTTTTTTTTTTTTTTTTTTTTGTAAAATAGTGTAATTTAGTAAAACAATCGACTGCTGACAGACATGAGCTCTTCATAGGGTCCATAACTTTTTTTGTCAGCAGAGTCCCACTTCTTGCACCACTGTACAGTTTTGAATTAGGAATTTTTCCTGCAGAGCAATCTGCAGAGACTCTAAAAGATCATCTTTTTATTTTTGGGTGAGGAGATTGTAGGGAAGAGTTTTGGTGACCTACATAATCTAAGCCATTATGTAATATTGACACATGTAATTGTATTAAGGTATCCTGCAAACATAAGGAGCAGTTTTAGATAGAATAAAGCTGTATCTTATTTTGGTAACAGTGCAGAAAATTATCTAATATAATATGTTTTTAAAAATACAAAATGGTTACCTTATAAAAAATCCATACTTAATTTAGTACTCTCCTTTGCCGTAAGGGGAGAGAGAAAAATAAAGTAGTAATAGTCTTAAGCTTACTAATCACCATAACAGAGCCATCTGGTTGGGGCAGGGAGGGGGAAGGGGGTAGCAGGGCAAGAGGACCTTGCTCTTAATAGGCTTATTTCTGGGGAAAGCAAGCAGTCTGTTGCAGCTGCTGAGATTTGCTAGTGGCTTTTGCACTGTTTTGCTTTTCAGGAAGCTAACTGATGCTCATAGTCCCTAACCAGCAGTATTTCTTAGAGTCCCAAAGTTTCTACTACTTCAGACAGGCTAGTCTAGAATGTGCTTGAATACTGGAATGGAAAAAATCAAATAATGCTCATCTTCTCTGCTTTCAGCAAGTATTTTGGAAACATGGGCTAAAATTTTATTCCAGTCATAGTGTGAAAGTAGAACAGAAAATCCTTCATCTGGATAGGTTCAGCATAAGTAGACTAATAAACATAATTAGAGATTTTTAGTGTACACGCTTCAGTGAAATTTGAAGTGATAATGGGCGTGGAATGAAAATTGACATTCATTAGATGTCCCTAGGTTGGTGCCCGTTTCATAATGTTGAACTTTATTAATAGTGACGCTAATGAGGATCCACTTCCTAGGACAGAATTGCATATCCAGCCTTTTGGATCTTGAGAACTGCAGCTTTAAGATACTGATTGCAGATGTGTTTATTTTCCCTTCCTAACTGTTGATGTTTCTAACTACTGAAGTTTTGTAAAACAACAGTGAGTTTCTGTTAAATTTTTCAATTAGTGCATTGTCATACAGAAAACTTTGTCTGTCTTTTCTCCTTCCCCTCACAATATAAATGCAGCTTTTAAAACCTGTTATTCTACAAAATTATGTTAGCATCTTGCAAGGTGATCAGTTTATTCCTAGCATGCAAGAATAGTTGTTTCTGAACGTTTTCCTTAAGCTATGGAAACTGGACTGTGTCATAAGACTCATCTGAGTTTAAAAGGTGACGTTTACACTCAGGGTTCATTACATACTTCTCCTTTATGCAGGACCGAGTAATGATCAACCGATTAGACAACATCTGTGAAGCAGTGCTGAAAGGGAAGTGGCCAGTAAATAGGCGCCAGATGTTTGATTTCCAGGGGCTCATACCTGGGTACACTCCAACAGCTGTGGACAGCCCTCTACAGAAAAGGAGCTTTGCAGAGCTCTCCATGGTTGGCCAAGCCAGCGTCAGTGGCAGCGAAGATCTCACTGCTTCTCCTCAGTTATCAAAGGCAAGGCTACAGCATTTTCTTTTTTACATAAAACACTTTATCTTGCATGAGCTTCTCTTGCGTAATAGAAAATAAACCGACATGAATAGAATAGGAAAAACATCAAAGTGTTTCTTTGAATAAAATGAAGGCTTTGTTTTTAGAGTTATATATTTGGAGTTTTATTTTTAACTCAGCATAGCAAACAGAGCTTTGCTAATGTTTGGAAATGCTTGGTTTTTTATTAGGAAGATGCACTCAATTTATCAGTTCCACGTCAGAGGAGGAGGAGACGAAGAAAGATTGAAATTGAGGCTGAGAGAGCTGCCAAGAGAAGAAATCTTATGGAAATGGTTGCCCAGTTACGTGAGTCTCAGGTGGTCTCAGAAAATGGACAAGAAAAGGTTGTAGATTTATCAAAGGCCTCACGAGAGGCAACAAGTTCTACCTCAAATTTTTCATCTGTTACTTCAAAGTTTATCTTGCCTAATGTCTCCACACCTGTGTCTGATGCCTTTAAAACTCAAATGGAGCTGCTGCAAGCAGGTCTTTCACGCACACCCACAAGGCATCTACTAAATGGCTCTTTAATAGATGGAGAACCACCCATGAAGAGGAGGAGAGGAAGGAGGAAAAATGTAGAAGGCCTTGATCTGTTATTTATGAGCAACAAACGGACATCATTGACTGTAGTAAGACCACAACCTTTTTCCTTTTGTCTCGTATTTGTTCTTCTGTCTGTGGTACTTCCTGAATGTGTTTTAAGTCTTATTATATTCTCTCTAATAGAAACATGCAGTTTTTGCCCAACCAGGTTTTTCTTTGTTTAGAGCTGTTAATTCTTTTTGAGGCAAACCAAATGTGCATATCAATATTTCACTCTAACTGAGTTTTAGGTAGCTTGTACTTTCAACATTACTTACTTTTTTTTTTTTTTTTTACAAAATATATTTCTAACAATATACATTTTGAGGCTTAAGTATGTCTTTCTTGATGTGTTGAAAAGGGAGGGTCTTGAAGAATCTTGGAGAACATGTACTGGAAATGCAAAAAAAAAACTGCTTTACCTTTAGCACTATGTTCTTTATTGTTCAAGGATGTAAAATTTTCAAAATTCTCTGATGCAATAATACTGCTTTATGTAGTATGAGTATTCAACCCCAATAACTCTTGTGTATGCAAAATCTTGAACATTTCACTTCAGTCAGTCCCTGAAATTATTTCTTCAGGTGTTCCTGTGAAGGGAAGACTAATACAGATGTGATTGTTTTCAGGAGGATGCAGAAGTGACCAAAGCTTTTGAAGAAGATATGGAAGCCCTACCAGCAAGGAACATTCCCTCTCCTGGTCAATTAGACCCAGACACTCGCATCCCTGTAATCAATCTAGAGGATGGGACCAGGCTGGTGGGAGAGGATGCCCCAAAAAACAAGGATCTAGTTGAATGGCTTAAGTTACATCCTACTTACACTGTAGATATGCCAAGTTATGTACCAGTAAGTATGGGATTCTATAAGTGTTGTTCTATTATATTAATACAAAAGTTAGTTTTACGGACGTCAGACTGAATTCCCTCACATTGGGCATAGTCATTTGGTTTTGTAGCTTGCATTTCAACAGAAGTTTTCTCTTTATCCACCATTCCTATTTTATCCACACCCAAGTGACACTGGGGTTTTTGATTTGCTTTTCCTTTCTTAACATTTGTATGTAACAGCATGTTAGAACCATGTTTGTCAAGTTCTGCAGAATTTCTTCATCTGATACAAAAAAAATTCTTTTCATGTAATCTGAGAGTAAAGTAATGGATCCCTTCTTAAAATGGCTGTAAGAAGGGGTACTGTGATTGGTGATTTTTGTCAAGAAATGAAATGAAAAGCAATAAATTTCTCTTCTTTCTAGAAGAGTGCAGATGTGCTGTTTTCCCCATTTCAGAAGCCGAAACAAAAACGACACAGATGTCGAAACCCTAATAAACTGGATATAAACACCTTGACAGGAGAAGAAAGGGTACCTGTTGTAAATAAACGAAATGGAAAGAAGGTAAAAATTAAGTTACTTCAGTCAAGGTCTTTAATAATGTCTTTGCATGTGGAAAGCAGGTTTTCTACTCCAAGCTTTCTCTTTAAAAGTTTAATAATTTGGCACCAGCAGTTTTTCTTACTGGACTGTGCCACCTGGTTCCTTTAATTCCTTCTTTGCTCTTCTGTTGCATTCATATTAATCACCTGAGTGAATAACTGTCATTTTTTGAACCTATATAGCACATTTTGTTCTTGGATACAAAATTTGTTACAAGACCTGCCTAAGCTGCAACACTTTGCTGTTTTTTTAAAACATGATTTTGTCAATTGAGGTATTACTAGCTGGTTTCCAAGTATTTTTCACAGTAAACTGGAAGTCTTTGCTGCCATCCTTCAGAGATGAAATAGAAAGAAAGATAGATAGAAAATGTCCATATAAGCAGTTGTTTGGTTTTGTTGGTGGGTTTTTGTTAAGTCATAACCTTGTCTTTTGCATTAGATGGGTGGAGCTATGGCCCCTCCAATGAAGGACTTGCCAAGATGGCTGGAAGAAAATCCTGAGTTTGCTGTTGCTCCAGATTGGACTGACATTGTTAAACAGTCTGTAAGTGAAACTCTCTTCCATGTATCACTGCAGGTTATACCACAGAAAAGTTGAAGGTTGTGTAAATTGATTTTTAAGTCTTTATCTCATAGCTGGTTTTTAGAAAATCATGGTGTCTGTGTAGGAGTTACCCAGCTTGGGGAGAGTGGTGATAGAAGGCTGCTGCAGAATGGGATTAAAATACACTCAAAAAATCAGCTACACTTAAGGCAGCCTTCAGCATTTGTTTTGCATTTTTTTTCTTATAAGTAACAATCCTTAAAAAGGTATTTGTACTTTAGTTATAATTTGTACATTAGGTATTTGTACATTAGGAACTACTAAGAAAATATTTGTCATATTCATAACAGAAATACACTTCATTGTATCAGTAACATCATCAAAGGAATAGGTTTTCTGTCTTATTTTACAACCCTTTTTTGAAAATAAAGTGTAAAATTTTGGAAGTACTCAATTTAATGAATATTACTATTCTGAAATTCAGTATGAATTATGAAGATAGAAACCTGTAACTGCAACATATCAGGGTGGGTTTTTTTAATGAAGTTACAGAGTTTTCAGCATGTATTATTTTACTGTTGTGTTTAAATATAAAAAATCTGTGATCTTGATTTCCTCAGCTTTCTTTACTTGTTCTACTGCCATTCACTATAGTACTAAGCTAGTCACCATTTGCCAGGGTGAAAAAACAAACCACTTTTGGAGTATGCTGAAATCCCTTCTGTTTCTTCTATCATCAACTGCTGAAAGCTAAAGAAGCCAATTGAGGATAAAGCTTGTTTTTTCACCTTCTCTTTTTAGGGTTTTGTTCCAGAGTCCATGTTTGACCGTCTTCTCACTGGACCTGTTGTGAGAGAGGAAGGAGCAAGCAGAAGAGGAAGAAGGCCAAAAAGTGAAATTGCCAAAGCAGCTGCAGCAGCTGCTGCTGTAGCATCAACTTCGGGAATCAACCCACTACTAATGAACAGTCTGTTTGCTGGAATGGACCTCACAAGCCTCCAGAACCTACAGAACCTGCAGTCTCTCCAGCTCGCAGGCCTCATGGGCTTTCCACCAGGGCTAGCAACAGCTGCTGCTGCTGGGGGGGATGCTAAAAATCCGGCTGCCATGTTGCCTCTGATGTTGCCAGGGATGGCAGGACTGCCCAATATGTTTGGACTAAGCGGATTGTTGAATAACCCGATCACGGCTACTACTGGAAATGCCACTACTGCTTCCGGTCAAGGAGAGACTGAGGATGGCGCTTCAAAAGCTGAAGAGAAGAAAAATGAGAATGAAGAGGAGAACAAAGACTCTGAGAAAAGCACAGACACTGTTTCTGCTACTGACTCTGCGAATGGATCCGTCAGTGCTGCTACTGCGGCGACTACTGCCACTGCCACCACTACCACCACCACCAACACTGGATTGCCCACAAACCCTCTGGCCTTCAATCCTTTCCTGCTGTCTACTATGGCTCCTGGCCTCTTCTATCCATCTATGTTTCTACCTCCAGGACTGGGAGGATTGACTCTGCCCGGTTTCCCAGCACTAGCAGGACTTCAGAACGCAGTGGGCTCCAATGAAGAGAAGGCTACTGACAAAACTGAAGGAGCTGCCTTTAAAGATGAAGAAAATCTCGAAGGCAGTGATGCAGAGGAGAGCCTTGATAAAACTGCAGATTCCTCCGTTTTAGAAGATGAAATAGCACAGGGTGAAGAATTAGACTCACTTGATGGGGGGGAAGAAATAGAAAACAATGAAAACGATGAATAACCAGTACCAGTTACAGTTAAAGTGTTTTAAACTTTTGACAAGTGGTAGTCCTACTGTTTACACTCACAGTTAATGTCCATACTTAGTTTTTATAAGCTGTTCTGTAACATAGTGTAGCAAAAAAGAAAAAAAGTTCAAGTCATGTTATACAGATGTGTCAAAAGGTATCTTGGTCATTAAGTATTGTGCAGTGCATTATTTATTATCCCTAGGAGAGATGAAATTTGAGAGGTGATCATGTCTTTTTAAGGAAATTGACATAATGCTCTGCTTTTTTTTTCTTTTGGTACCATTGGTATTATGAATTAAGCAGCAATTTGTAATCAAGTGGCACTAATAGAAGGAAGTGCTGCTTAAAGGAAGGATGAAGTTATATATTTAATTTTTTTTTTTCTTTTTTCTTTTTTTTTTCCTTTATTTTTTATTTTGCTGTGAAGGTCAAGATGAAATTTACCATACATATCGTACTCGCGCTTCATTTTGACTGTATGGGAGTTCACCCGCTCACATGCGCGCACACACCCACACACACACACTCTCTCTCTGACAATCTTCATGATAGTGTGAATGTCTCTGTCTTGAGACGCAGCAATAATAAGGCAGCTGTTGAATGTGAAGAGTACCTTTTGGAAATTAACCCGCGGAGAAGGTTCTTACAGGATAAAGCTACAGTTTAATCGTCTCGTGATCTTGTAATGCACTGGTATAAACAAAAAGAAAAAAATCAGGTACCTTTTTTAAATTAAAGGACTTTGTTACTTTAGCCACAAAGCTAAACAGCATTACCTCAACTCTAAACTAGCCTTGAAGTTTACAGACATGACTTTGTAAATGTATTGTTTTTCTTTGTTGTGACGTCTTTTTATTTTTTTTTTCTTTGGAAACTGCTATCATGTAAGATAAGATGTAAATTGCTGCCAACTGTAGTAATGATGCTTTTAATAAAAGTGACCCATGATATGCAGAGATGTAATTATAGAATGTAGTGTTTAGGGACATCCAAACTGGTGTTCACTTTCTGTATTTGTATTTGTGGCTTTTTTTATAGCATTTTCCTGCTATATTCTTTATAGATTAGTGGCTGTAAATGCTGAACTGATCGTCTTCAGGGGACTAGGCAGGAAGAGAAACCTTGAATTGCCTTCATATTTTCCACTCTAAGTAACTCTACAGAAATGCACGCTAAAATCCCTACTTTACTCCTTCAAAGGGGCATGAGAGACTGAGAATACTTTAAATGTGTTCAGCATGTGATAATGTGGTACACTAAAGAACAAAAGGGCAAAAGAAAAATGAGGCTTTAATAGGCACAATATCTAGGTCATTTATCCTTGGTTAATGGGTAGAAAAACACAATGCTGTAGTGACAGCAAGGGATACAAAGGCTCTGTGGTATCCTGTAGACCAGAGCTTGTGATGCCAGAAACCACTGTGTCAAACAACCTACATGAAACTAAAACTGACCCACTTTTTATAAAAACCAGTGTCTCTTCTGGAGAGCTACCGATTTGTACCCTTTTGTGACCTTTTGATATTCGAGATAATGTACCATTTGAGAACTCCTGTTTTCATGGTGTTGTCACCTTGACACACACATACACAACAAGCTCCAGAGTGAGGATAAAAGGTTAGATTTTCAGTGGAGTACATGAAAAATTAGCTATTTCAGTAGCCAGCTGTGGGTGGACCCCTGTCTTTAGGACTAATATTATCTGTGCTTTTGGAATGCTGGAGAGCTGCAAACCTCACTCTCATGTACACTGTGAATTTGCACGAGAGCTCAAACGGGCAAGTATTGTAAGGCCGAAATTTGGTCCCGAGGGGGATATATAAAAAGGGGTGAACTTGGCTTGAAAAGGATATTTCATGGACGACAAAAGTAGATGAGAAATGAAGGCTTAGGAAGTGATTTTTGTGTGAATGAATCACAGGCATACACTGTTGAAATGAATAGATGTCAGGATGTCTTGTACTGCCACTTAAATAGATCATAGGGAGTTAATGAAGGTCAGGAAGGATTCCTCCTGCATGGACATCACTGAATTGGTTGATGAGGTGTGTTATTCCTGCCTCTTTCTAAAACATCACATGTAGACCACAGCAAAAAGTGAGAGGCTGAAAGCAAAGGCACATGGACTTGGGCAGGCGTGTAACATACTCTGTTGAATTCATTTGAGCTGTTTTTTAAGTTGTTATTAAATGCCTTGTCTTATTTTTTTTCTACCTATAAAATTCTCACTGTAAGAGTTTGTAGGTGCTTCCCATTGTGTGTATTCCACACATGGTACCAAATAGCAAAGGTTTTTTTCAGTTCAATTTTATATTTTCCAAAAGAGATTTACGGAGACTAATGATATCCCTTGGGAGAACCCTTTTTAATTGGCAAGACTAGAAATTATATTGTTAAATGCCATACTTAGTCCCTTTCTCCTCGGTCAAAATGGGGAAGTTCTGGTAACTTCTGTTTTTGCCTATAGGTTTTTGACATGGAAACATCCAACTCATGATGTAGGGTGTCCAAGTGACAAATGAGTGAATCTTACCCCTAGTACAAACATCTTCCATGATGGCATGACTCATCTGCCTTTCCTAAAAAACTAAACCAAAAACTGGAGAACTGTTGCAACAGAACAAATGCCATGGGAATGGGGGAGCCTCCATGCTCTGCACTTACCAAACAGCCTTGCTTCCTAGAAGCCAAACAGACCCTTTGCTTGTTGGAAAGGTGGTGACATCTGATTTTTGGAAGAGATATGGGCCCCTGGTATGAAAAATGAAGTGGGGGGATTGCCATCTAATGTCCGAGAAATGTATTACATGAAAATATGAAGGTTTTTCTTTGATTTGACAGAGTTTTTACTTGTTAATTATTGCAAAGATTCTTACGGAGTTTTAAAAGTGTGTCTAAATGAATAAAAGCTTACGTGAGTAAGATGCATAGATCAGAAACTATTCTGCACTTGATTCACATTTGGAGCACCCTTTCTGTCTCTCATGATGAGGAGCCTTTTGTTTGCCACCAACCATTTTTTGCTGGACCTCCTAATGCCTGTGGAAATGTTAATGGGGTTATCAAGGAATATAAATTACTTTCTGTGTTGCTTTCAAAAAGAAAGTACCTGTGTCAAAGTACAGCAGTGGTCTGCATGCTAACACAGCCTGTTCTGTGTGCATGGTGTGCAACCCTGGCAAGGGAAAGGACCGAACAGCAACAAATCTGCTCAGGCTGCTACAGACACGATTTTTAATAAGGGAACTATAAAGGAGAACCAATTCAAGTGTGAGTCTTGAAAACTGTTGCTGATGAAATAGGAGACAAATTCCTAAACTAGTCCCAGCTTTTTTCAGTCAGCTTCAGTCTCTTGTTTTGTATTGATGTCAAATATCAAAGTGTATTGCTTATTGGAATTGCACACTTCTATTGAGGACCTTTGCCACTGAGCACTTCCTCATTTGAGAAGGGCTTAAGATTGAGGGGAGGGAGGGGTATTCAATTGTATTTTCTGTATTAAGCTTCCCATTGACTTTTGTGAACAAAACTGCTTGGGACATTTAAGACTTCTGTTCTTCTGCACCTCACGTTTCTGCTACCTCTGAATCCTTAACATCAGGGCTGGGGTCAGGAAGTGTTAGGATATGTGAGGGCCCTCAGACCCGCTGCCTCCACGCTGTTTTCTGGGCGCGTGAAAGGTTCCAGCCCATGAATGTTTCTGACTCCTCAGTGGGAAAGAGTGCTGGCTATAGCTTTTGCTTCCGTGCTGTGCAAATAACCTTTTGTGCCCTTTTGGCTTCAAGTGATGCCTTGCAGACACCCGGAGATGGCTTCTTACATAGACAGGTGATGGTATAGGCATCTAGTCTAAGCTCGAGTGAGCTGTTTTGAGAATGTGTGAAGGAAATTCAATTATATGATTGACAGTTGATATGATCAAGCTTCAATGGGAGTTACGAAGACCTCTCTTGGAATGCAGGGTGAATGTCCCAGCTCAGTCTGCATGCAGTTTTAGATAATAGATTTGATGCAAAAGAGCAAACACTTACTAGTATAAAGAACTATGCTGTAAAATACATATTTTCTAGAAGGAGATAAATCCATGTCACTGGATGTTTTTGTTTTTCCAGGTCCTATGGATTACTATCAGCACTGGTAAAACCATCAAAACTTAATCATTTGAACTATTTCTGTTGCAGTAGCTTAGTGCAGGTAGTTTCCAATCCGTTACTTGTTCTCTCTCAGTCTTTGCTTAAGAAATTTAGATATTAGTGATAGCTGGAAGTCAGAGACTTCATTAAATCCTGGTAATTGTAGTTACATTAGAAACAAAACCCCCATCCCTCCATTTAGAAAGTTTGCTTGGAGTATGCTGATGCAAATACTGTTCACTGGGGTCTCGCCACAGAAAGTCTTTTCTTCTTTTAGTTCCAGCTTTTTAAATGTGTTCCTTATTAACCCAAGGGGCAGTATGGAGATGTTAACCATGGATCCATCAATCTTCTGGGCTGTTGCACCCATGAACTGAATGGCAGGCAAACAGTAAGCTTTAAAGTATCCGGTGATGGTGCACGGCTCCATGGGCAAAGAGCGGTCTACTCCGATACTACAGCTTTTACCACCCTCCTCTCCCGGATGGTGCATTGGCCTTCCAGTTCTCGGGAACTGCCAGGAACCTGGGGGCTTTGCAGGCAAAGGAGTTGGGAGCCAGCAGTGCCATGGTCTCCTCCTCCCCCAGGGTTTCTGCTATTGTTGGGCCTGGGGAAGGATTTGCATATCTGTGACTGCAGAGCTGATGTTCCCTCCCTCCGCTCAGAGGCCCTGCAAGGAAACTCCGTGATCCTTTCCTTTTTTTTTTTTTTTTTCTCTCGTCTTTCCCCCCCCTCCACCCTTCTAAGGGCTAGTAGAAAATAAGAGCCCGCCATTGTATTTCACTGCAGCAGCATTGTTCTGCACCAGACAAAGATAGCATATTTTTCTGAACCATAGTTTCTGCTCTTTCAGCCATGGCTGGCTACTGATGAGCAGCTGTGCAGACTCTGAATAGCCTAAGGCATTTCCTAAAACCATTAAAAAATATGAATTTTCCCCAAACATGTGCCAAACCCCTCCCAAAAATATGTGGCAGGAGGAGGACAGCAAAGTCTTTGCTCTTTGTCCAGAATATATTTTCCTAAAATGAAACTTTCAAGGCATGCCTGCTTTCAGAGAAAGCACAGACATTCTCTCAAACATATCAGTTGATTTTGGGAGGACTTACTTGAGTCCTGTTTAGAAGAATATTTTATAAGAAAAAAAAAAGATTTTTTTAATATTAAGGGTTTTTTGTGAAGGAAAGAGCTGAAACTGAAGGGTTTAAACTAAGCTATATAATTTTGCTTTATGAGCCAGACAGGTGCTGGTAATAAATAGCTGAAGAAAATGTTAAAAATCAGTCCTGTTCCTCATCTGCCATGCATGTGACATTTCTGAAATATCATTTTGGGCTGTCACTGTAAGGACATGCTTTTTCTTCCCAGTCGTCTTCAAGTTCTTCTCAACCAGACTGGCCATCTTCTGCTGTCTCAGTCTGCAGCAGGCTTGCCATCTGCTATATGGCTAATCAATTCACAAAGGTGCTGCTGGGCAGTGCAGACTCCCTGTCCTCTGCCAATATTTTCTGGAAGTTGTCAAACATAGCTGAATTTGTTCTCAGCTGTCACAATCATTGCATTGATTCCAGCTTGTAGCACTCTAGTGACCAGTGGGGTATGCGCTTTGTTTTGCAAGCAGTGTTTGCTCTTTTGTGCCTGTTTGATTAGGCTGGAGCTAGCGCTGGAGTCTGAGGGAGCGTCTCTCGGGCTGCAGGTAAAAGGTGCCCTCTGACTGTTTTACCTTGCCCGCTCCCAAGTTTGAAAGGTGAACCCGTGGGCGAATCAGCAGACCAGGACTCCAGATTCAATTTCTAATTCTGTCTGCTTCCCTGAGGCGGTTGCTTTAATTGCGGTTTCCAATCTTCCGAATGGAGAATGACACTTGCCTTCTTCACAGAGATGTTGTGAGGCTAATGTTAGCAACAATCATGCAGCACTCAAACCACCCTGATTAGGACTGCCTGGGTAGAACTCCAGCTCATCCTTGAGCATGACAATCTTCATTACATCTTGGGCTGTCCTAGTACGGCCCCCCTCAATCAATGGCTGCCACGGTACGATGGCAAACCTGCTACCCGGCTGTGAGGTACCAAATCTGCCGCCTTCTCTCCTCTGTCTCCCACTTCCATGGAAAACTGCGTGCCAAGCTGTGGGTCTCGCTTCTCATTGTCCCCTTGAGTTCCCACTGTCAAGGCAGGGCTGAGGCTATTGCTTTCACTGCACAACTTGCTACCACTTGACCTTGGGGCCGCTTTTTGTTCTGACTGCATAGTACATCACAGAAATGGGAACATAAATCAGTACGCTGACTTCTTCAGGATGGTGGTAGTTCATGTTTCTTTAATATTCCTTTGGTCATCCCTGGATATGATGGTGCAGCTGCTTCATCTGACTAATACAGTTAGTGAAGTTGCAGGTTTGGGCACTGGTTCTAAGAAGCAAGATTTGCATCATTACAGCTCCATGTTCTCCTCAAAAGTCTTCTGCTGCACACATTGGTCTGCTGGTAAGGTAGATCTGGAATTAGGACGGTAGATTGGTAAAGCTTTAGTATACTCTTAAGCTAACAGCTTCTCTTTCTCCCTGGTCCTGCAGGTGTGCTGAAAAGCCCTCCCTTAGTGCTTCCTTGGCTTTACTTACACCTGACTCAGTAAGGGAGCTTGTGGATACATTGGGGACAGGCAGAGAGCAGATAATA
The DNA here is from genome assembly GCF_015832195.1 of Motacilla alba alba. NCBI lineage: Eukaryota > Metazoa > Chordata > Aves > Passeriformes > Motacillidae > Motacilla > Motacilla alba. Next base: position 115,229,655 of record NC_052017.1, read on the forward strand.
TTCCTGGATTTTCCATCCTTGTCCACTTTCTATCTGATAGCAAGAAGTGGTTAGATGAGGCTTCCAGTGTCTACTGGTCTTCTAGCAGAAATTGGTAGTTTTAAAAAGGCCTAAAGTCTAGCTTTCCAAGTTTCTACCAAGGAGCACCTGTCATTGGCTCTATACAACTGCACTGAAAAGGATCATTCAGGAAAAGAAAAAGATATCTGCTTGCTTTAACATTCAGTGTTTGAATTGAGCAAGCTTTTCATTGCTCTATTAGTTTCCCTTGCCATGTGAAAACCTGCCATAATTTCTTGCCTACTGTATACTTATATTTAATCCAAAGGAAAACAGCAATTTTCTACAAACCATGAGAGGCAAGCTCCAAAATGTCTTTCAGCCTGTTTTCAGTACATGCTGCTAAATACCTCATGTTTGTCAGCTCTTCTTGGCACCCTTCCTATGTAACAGTCTCTAATGATTTTGGATCGGCTTCTCTGCTGCTGATGGCTAGTAGGGATCACGCCATTCAGTTACAGCACTCCAATGTGTGCAGCATTTCACCACAACCATTTCAGAGGTGGCTGCTTTTAACCTGGATTTGGACTGGGATTTGCAAAACTGTTTATATCAGTGAATTTCATTATATACAAGTTAAGGGATGAGTGGGCTTCCTTGCACACCATTTAATGAAGTCTTCCTTAGGCAGTTGTGAGTTCACATGCCAAGAGAATCTTAACAAAATTGGAACAAATTATGCTTCCCTGCCATGTGCTTCACTTATTCCTCATGGAGAAGTGGCTTTTTAGATATCTTCTTAGGCCTCATGCCTCTGGTGACCCAAGCAACATTTGCGTGCAGTGGTATCAGGTTTTCTTGTTGAGCCTTTACTGTTTGCACTACAGAAATAATCTGCAAGCAATTGTGGAGCTGGTTTTTATGCTTGTCTTCACTCTTTCTGAGAGGTAAGGGAGAATATGTTGTGAGCAGGCAAAAGCAAATTAAATCTGCACAGATCTCTTTGATGACCAATGTGCAATAAGGCTGCACGCAAATGTCTTTGTGTCTGCTGCTTGCAGCAAACAAGAATTGTCACAGGCAAAATCAGAACCAGGAGTTCAAGGAGGAACATAGAGATTTCTGTGGGAATACTGTGGTTTCTCTGCCAGGTTTAAGGTGGCAGTGATATCCCTGGGGTGCAAGGTGAAGACTGAAGGGGTCTGCAGCTAATGTAGTACAAGAGTCCTTGGTGGAGCTCTGCAGGTATTGGTGAACTTTGTTAATGGAGCCACAGCAAGGGCAGGGAGATTCTCCCTCAATTGACACTGGTATCTTGAACAAAATGCATGGGAAGGGCTGGTACAAAGCGGCTCTCACACCATCCCATCCTAGGCAGGGTTTCTGGCTGAGCAGCTGCAGGAGGGAGGGGAGCCACAGGTGATAAAATCCTCTCATAACCTCGTGGAAAAGAATGGTTTCTTCTTCAAGATGATAAATTGATGGTATGAATCAGTAGCAAAATGCAGGGCCTCTCTCATGATTCCCGTCACCTGCCAACAACCACTCAAGTTTAGAGACAAACAGTTAGAGCCTCTCTGTAAAATGTGTGTAGGAAGGGAACATGTGGCACAGGCTTCTCAGTGCTCACTAGGTGGGTGCTGGGTAGCTTTAAATCACTGAGCACATTTTTAGCTGACACAGGCTGTGTTTATGCACATGGCTGTTGGGAGGATGGAAAAGGTGAGGATGCCATCCCAAAAACCAAAATGTCGCCATATGACCTGCTACCTCTGGACTACCTCCCCATGTTCCTTGAGTTCCTGGCCATCAGATTTTGTGGCTTTTAAAAATTTATTTTCAGGTTCTGGCTTTATATCCTGTTTTATGTTATATTTATTCCTTTTGGTTCTATTACTGACTTACAATTGTACAATTCATGTGCTTGCTGGCACCAAACCTCGGGTGAATCTACTGCTACCAACCCCACAGCTAAAATGCCAACGGCAGCTGCTGAAATCCCAGTAGTGATGGATGTAACACCAAGTATTACAGGGGAAAAAAAATCTGTAATTCTCTCAATATTTTCGCAGGTGTAAGTCCTTACCCTCATAGAAATAAAGGCATAAAACTAAAAATGAAAATGTCATCCTGAAGTACAGGCAAACTGACCACTCTGAATTTGTTTAGGGATTACATTTAAATTTTAGAAATCAGCCAAGCTCCACACAAGTAATTCAAGAAGATATAAATGGCTACATTATAATGAGCAGACACCTATTTTAAGTATGATCTATGTTTTAAAGAAAATTCATTACAATAAGTCTTACAATACCAAGCTCTTCAATGAATTTTTCATGTCTGCATAGCAAGATATATATAAAATGATCGTAATCATACACCTTTGGGGCAATGCTGAGCACCAGCTGTTTCACTGATGATTTATAGGTTGCCATGTTCAAGGTTAATAATCGGGAGAAACAGGTTATAGTATGCAATGTATTTATGTCAGGTTAGAAGTTCAGTAGTGAGGATATGATGTTAGGATGATATGTGCAGTTTTAATTAGCTATATGCCAGTTTTCTGGAATATCAAATGCAGCCACTTTCCAAAGGTAAAAAACATGTGAAAAGTTACCAAGGCTAATTTTTATTTTCAATTCAGCACGGCAGTCACAAAACATGACCCTGTGCAGCAGTTCCAGCCACTGGCAGGGACATTGCTGGTGGCCATGGTCGTTTCCTCCCTGGATCCAGCTACATCCACATGTCCTTTTGCAAGAGAACCCTTGTAACTGTGATTGCCAGGATCTGCTCTTCTATGCGAGATGGTTTTTGTTGTTTAAAGGCTTGAAGTCACCATTTGATGCCACAGGCCTTTTTAAAGTTGCTGAATAGTTACCCCTTGGTTTACCAAGGGAACTGGAACTTCCTGACACAAGCCAAAGGTACAAGTTCTTCCACTGAGGCCTGGGGAGCTGTAGCTGCTTGCAGACACCAGAGTCCCTGTGCAGGGCCTTGGAGAATTGCCACTGCAGTGCACTGCTTTGCAAAAACCTTTGCTTCTTCCATTCAGCTTTCCTGAGCTCCCTTGAAGCTGACTGCTCATCCCCAGGAAGTCAGCAGCTTTCTCCACACACTGCGGTGATTATATTCACAACAGGGAACTCCAAATAAGACAAGGAATGGGGCTAATTCATTTCAGAGAGATTTGTTCTCTGGTAAATCTTACCAGATGCACTAATAGCAATAGACTTTGGATAAAAACAGTTGATCCATCCCATCTTTGCATTTTCAGCTGTTCGAACGTACCTGACTGGGCATGACAGGAGGTGTGCTGGTGCCAGGATCAGGTCAAGCTTCATGCCCACAAGTTGCTGTGTCCACCTCTTCCTCCAGGACTGATCTGTGGCTTAGTGGGATTTGAGTCTTGGACCACTGTGGGCCTTCACTAAGGATTTCCTTGGTGCTGAACCAAGCAACGACATGCAGCAACACCCCTCACCCACAAACCCCAACTGCGTGCTTTGACTGTTTTAAGTCAGGCATCCAAGGTCTGTCTCTGCTCCCTGCTGTGCGTTGATGTATGCGAAACAACCTGTTGAACTTATAATAACAAACGCAGCCCGGCCTCTAAACAAATGGCAAGAGGTACCCCAGCATAATAAAATCACCAGAGAGAGGGCAAGGAATAGGACACAGATGAGATTTCATTCTCATAAATTGCTTCTCTATTACACTTGGAGTATATTCACAATAGGGAACTCCAAATAAGATGAGAAAACGGGCTAATTCATTTCACAAGGATGGCTTTAAATCTCAGCCTATATCCATGCTAGAAAATTAATTATGGCTATGATGAATGAAAGGAGAAGTTATATCAGTAATGAACATCACCATATCATGCTTTCTTAGACCAATAAAATTTTCTTTAACTAAGCAATGGCATTCATAAATGTCAGCAAAGCAAAACATGAAGATAATAGTATATGTTGACCTGAATGTAGGCAGTGGTGCCTATGGGTAGAGGAAAAGCTGTTTGAGCCCTTATGTGTTTGTGTGTGACTTTAAAAGGGCGAGGCTCTCTTGGGCATTTCAAAGAGCAACTGACCAGGAAGCAGAGAAAAAGCCAATAAAAATGGGTGATATAAACATTTTATTGAAAGTTGCAGAAGATGACAGAGGGAGCCGGAAACCCAGGGTGAAAATTCAGCTGTATTGAAAGCAGAAGAAAAACTAATCCTGACTATGGATTCTTGTCTTACAGCATCCAGATCCTAAACAAAATAGCAAAACCCATCCTATTAAGTTATTAGACTGCATACTTGGAATTATTATTGAAGGGCTTGTGCTCAACCATTTTGTTTCACTTCTATGTCAAAGTGTATTGGCCTCCCATTGGCCGGGCAGGGGCCTTTGGAGGTTTAACCAACCCAATGTTCAAAAGGAGGGCCAACCACCCTTCATGCTTTTCTGTTCATATTCACTTAACCTGTTCTTAAAGACCTTGAGAGACAGGTCACAAACCACGCTGTGTTTCCCTTCCATTTTACCTTACTCTCCTTGCTGTAGTTTTTGCTTTTTGTGTTGCTCTTGTTCTCTGTGAACATGGAGAACAAAACAACCCCTCTTCCTTGGCAACAGCATTTTCTAGTTTGGAAATCAGCTGTGTTTCCCCTCAGTCTTTTCTTCAAAATGATCCATGATTGGCCCAGTCTCTCTCTGCAGGTTGTCCCTTCCAGACTTCTCCCTTAGTCTTCCGGCACATCCTGGCACTGGCCCCGTGTTTGGGCTAGGACAGTTCATGTAGCCAGATTGCTTCATCTGGGCTTCCTATTAACCAGCTCTCCTCTTTTGCCATGATGTCCTGTCATTTTGTGTTCACCTTGTGATCCTGTTACCCAGACTGTCCACTCAGTGGTCCCCTGGCTGGTCACACCTCCATGTCTTATTTCTGCCTGATTCCAGTCTTGTTCTGCTTCTCACCAGATTGCCATGGATGCCTCTCCACTTCATATTTTGAATGAAGACCTTTTCCAAACATGAACATTGCTGTTTAAAATATTTTAAGCATCTCCATGAAGGCATGATCTCTGTGCCTTGCCGAATGCTGTTTGCGCGAGGTCCTGGGAGAGACCTCGAAGAATCTGCTTTTAACTATAAGCTAAATCCTTTCAGACAGTTTCCAATTTGATTTTCCATCATGTTGCAGGACTTCGAGTTGGAGCGTGCTTCCCCAGTTTGCCTAGGAGGATGCTTGTAAGACTCTGTCAAAAGCCTTGCTAACCTCAAGTATATCCACAAAGCCTATTACTTTACCACACAAGGAAATTAATTTGATTGGAGGCCAAATGTTCTTAACAAAACCCGTCTTGGCTGAATCTCGTCTCCTTGTTCTCATCTGTGTGCCTACAAACACTTTTTTTTTATTTACCTGAGGAATGAAATTAAGCTGACAGTGGTTTATAATCCCCAGCCCTCCTTCTCCCTCACCCTTCCCCCTCTGCCTGATGCATCCTCTTCCTTTCTCCAGCCACACTACAGCCTCTGTGTGTGTTGCTGCTGTGGTAGCTTGGGCCTTCTGCCGAAATTTCCGTCCATGCCTTCCTGTCCTCTTTTTTGTTGTTGTTGTTGGATTTTTTTTGTTTGGTTTGGATTTTTTTTTTTATTCCTCTGGTGCAGTAACTCTCCCTCCCCATCCAAACCCCTCACTCCAGCACTCCCACAGGGGATGGAAAGCTGCTGTTTTCCCTCACATGTCATGACATTTGACCACTTCACCCTCAGCCAAACAGCGAGCGGCTTGCTGCTTAATTTCAGGATCCAAAATACAATTGCTTTTTAAACTCCCTATGGACTCTTTCCAGGCTACTGCACAAATTAAGCCTGTCTCTACTCCTTTCCCCACCACTTCCTTTCCTCACAGAACAGAAGCCTCTTCCTTCTTTTTAAACTTTTATATAGTGCCATAAATTTATGTGGAGATTTACAGACACTGGATAAGACCCCCAGCTGCCCAGAGGACTTTGGCTGCTTGGCTCCAGTGAGAGGGTCCCCTCCACAGGGCTCTACCCCCCTCTTCCAGTGGCAAAGCAGATGCCAAATGGGAGCAAAGCATCTCTCTCTTGCCAGGGTCTCTTCGGGAAATGGTGCCTCCCCATCAGAAATGGTTACAGCTTCATGCTTTTCTACGAGGGTCTGGGGTGCACAGGGATCTGCGTGTCTCCTGCGTGGCTCTGTGGTCCCCTGGTTTGCACCCAAAGCAGAGCGGGAGCTGCAGTTTCGTTTCCTTTACATGCTAATGAGCTCAGCTGCTCTGGCAGCAGCAAAGCCGGGCGGGGGGGCTCAGCTGTGAGCTGCATGCGGCCCCAAAAACTGGCAACGGCATCTCCAAAAGGACAGAGAGAAGCCCCGGGATGGAAACCAGCCCTCCCCAGCTCAGTCTCTGGGAGCTGTAACCCACCTCTGTAGCAGGAAGGGTGATGCCATTCTGCAAGAGTGGTTCCCGTTGGGCTGAGGGCATCCAGCATCCTTTCCTCTCTGCTGACTGGAGAGGTTTCACAAAGCGTGGCCCTGGGAACCGCTGTCACTGTGTTGGAGGGCCAAGAGCAGTTGTTCGAAGCTCAGCCCCCAGCCATGCAGATGAGTTCAGTTCCCATATATGTTTTGTTTGGAAGTCTACATAAACAATTTTATCTTTGGCTCTAACTACATCTGCTAACCAAGTCAAGCTTCATGTGGTTTTGTCCCTTATGCCAGCAGCCATTTCTCTGCTGCCTTGCTCAGCATCCAGAGATGCAGGTTTCTGCAAAGGAAATAAAACTGTGAAGACTCTCTGGTTAAGAGGCCTCTGTAAATATTATTTACTATGAACATTATAGCAAAGCCCTGCACACAATTAGTAGCGAGTGAAAAGTAACTGCCGATATGGCCCTGCTTTGGTACCTAATGTTACCTCCCTAAATGCTTATAGAAATATGAGCATCGAACATGCACAGTATTGTAGTCTTCACCTTCTACACTAGTCTGTTTATTTCATCAGAGCTAAAGTAGCTGGACTACAAATCTTGTCTAGTGAGTTAGCAAATCTTAGAAAGCAGAAGTCACAGGGGACATCCAGTGTTTTGATGTTTTAATCATTTTTGTCTTTGAATAAAATACTCTTGTTTCTTCAGTGTACTATAAAACCATCTTTGTGTAGGTACATTGTATGCTGTGCCATTCACAGCACCAGTTTAGCTCCACAGCCCTCTTACTAGGTGTTACATGCTTATTTAAAACAAAAACAAAACCAACACCACCAAATTGTGCGGGGACAGATCCCCCCAAACCCCGGGTGGGCACAGCCATGTTGTGGGGTGCAGTGGCCACAGGAGGTGCTGTACTTGTGCCGTGCATGGGGCAGCTGCCCCAGCTACACTGTGTGAACCTGAACTTTGGTGTGAACCTGAACTTCTGCATTTCCTGCCTTTGTGTTGTTTTGTTTTGCTCCATTGTTGGCTGGCCCGGCCTCCCCCCTCCCCTCACCAGCGGATGCACCCTGAATTCAGCGTCTTCCTATTCTCAGAATCCCTCCTTTATTTTCTCCTCTTCAGGCTGTGAACAAACTTTTGTGTCTTTTCCATGTTTTGCTTGATTTTTCCAGCAGCTGAGTCAGCATCTCCCTTTCCCTGCGAGGCAGCAGCCCTTTAAAGCCGCTGTTATCTCGCAAGCGTGCCATTTGCTGCAACCACCACCTAGAGCGGCTGAGATAAGTGAGGCAGTGGAGGGAGTAACCATCTCCTCACAGCCCATGAATGCTTCCAGTCAGGCTGCGAAATAATAGAAATATTTATTCTCTGGAAATCTTCCTGCAGCTGCTCTTGCTCCCTCTTTGTTTCACCCTGTGCTGCCTATCTCAGCGGCAAACTGAGATGGAACCGGGAAAGGCCTGAGCCTGGAGCTAAGTCCAGGTTATCTCCTCATGACTGGATTTTTAGAGAGCACTGGAGTGAGCAGAGACCAGCTTTCCCCCCCTCTCCTCCATGATAGCCTCAGCCTCCAGTACTGACTGAGTGGCCTGGCGAGAAATGAAGCAGTGGTACCAAAACATCCTTGGTGAGTGTCCTGCGCAACCAGTTCAAGGTCTTATGGGGCAGTGGAGGAGCCGATGCCAGCAGCTGGGCATCATGTTGGGGACAAGGGCGACTGCCACTTTTCTTGTAAGGCCACTAAGCTCCTATTGTCACCATTTCCCCAAAAGGAAAGGATATAATGGAGAAGAAGCCCTGGCACAGGCACTGGTGAAAGGTTTCATGGTAAAGAAGACAGCACTGGCATGCCACCCAGCACAAATTTGGCCAGGCTGGCTGAGCCAAGAGCTAATGGAAGGAGCAGTGAGGGCCAGGCTGCTGCATCTACCCAGAGGTGTATGAGCCTATGCAAAAAGGGATTGAGATCCAGGGGAAACACACAGACATTCGGTACTTAGAGACCTTTCAGCATCCCTTTTAATGTCTCTGGGTGTAACCCCCAGGGTAGAAACTGAAATTGAAGCTTAGCTGGAAAAATCATGCAGCTCATGTTATAAACACCCACCAGAGCTGTGAGCTCCTACCAAGGAATATCCTTCCTTGGTATCCCTAATGAGCCAATGCTCAAGTTAAATGGAAAACTAGTTTAATCTGATCATCTCTCTGGAAATACCTGTCATGCAGCCATTTCCTGCAATGGGGAGGCAACTGCTTTCTAGTGAAAGCTCCTGTTCTGGGAGGTATGTGGTTATAGGGGAATCTGCCATTTTTCTGTCTGACCAGCAACTTCTCCATCAGCTGTTTGTGATTAACCTTTTCCTTCTTTCTCTCTTTGCAAATCAGCTGAAGATCAAAGGCTCAAAGCTGGAGCACCAGGTTTATCTCAATATGCTGTGACTGAGCCGTAGCTTTTGACAGGCTGGAAGTGGCTGTACAGGGTCTGGGCAACAGTGGCTCCCTGTTCTGGTTTTGTACCTCTTTCTGTAAGGGATAAGCGGGGAGCAGTCAGGGGTGTGCTCAGAGGCCAGATACTATGGCTTACTAATGATATTTCTGGGGGGTTAACTTTATGCTCTGTATTTCTCAGCCACAGCAGACTGGAAGTGCTATCAGAGAAAAGTCTCATGCTGATGTCTTTGTACAAATACATGTTTGTTGTTGTACTGAAAAGTGCAGGGAATTACTATGAGATAGAGCTGTTCTTCCTGTGGTCTGTAGCAACTGAAGGATGGCCAAATTCAGCCCCATGACTTTTTGCTGCTGCCTACGTGCCTGCTTGTGTCCTGCTCTGCTCTAGCCCATGCAGTCCCCCACTGTGGTGCAGTCCCCAGTGTGCAATTTTTTGGGTTCGTTCCTGCCCTGCAGGCTGCTGGAAGAGACAGGCTGAGCTGTGCACAGCGTCCACAGGGCTCCAGCTCCCCGTGGAGGCTGTGCGGGACCTGTGAAAAGCCATCTGTGCCTCGGGACCCCTTCGTCCATCTCATCCAGACGCTTTTGCCCAATGTATCAGGTGGAAGTGGCTGGATCTTGACCAATTTTTAATTACCAGCACACTGATTGAAACGGTGGCAGCGCTGGCTACCTGGAGTCAGTAGGAATTGACTCCTGTCATGTGGTGGGTATAATCTGCTCTCACTGTGACCCTGCTGTGGGACCGATGCCAGGAGACCAAGAGCAGAAACCGGATTTTCAGAGGCACTGAAAGCCCACAGCTTCTGGTGGAGGAGCAGAGAGCAATGAATCCTCTGTGACACTGTGAATATTGGGCCACGGTCCCTGGCCAGCCCTTCTGTGTGTGGGACTGCTATGAGATAGCATTGTGGCAGGCCATACTGTGTTCTCAAATAAAGAGAGGAAGGAAAAGGATTTTAAGTAAACAAGAACAGAGCAGTTCACAGAGCTGACCGCCACTGCCAGGCAGCCTCGTCAATAACTTGCATACTTGCCTCAGACTGCAGATTATTTCAATGTCAGCACAGATGCCATTTCTGGAAACTCCCTGCAGACCAAGGACATCAGAGGAGCCATTTTATTCTACTTGATGGGTGAGTGCAGGAGGCAGAGGTTAATAAGACTGGTATTATGCACAGAGTATGCAGAATAAACGAGACATCATGAAAAGTTTGAGTGAAAAACGTTTCATTTTCTCCATGCATTCTGAAGAAAAAAAATACATAGTTTCCTCCAATTCCTGTTTTTAAATGCACATTTGTGATTTTTGCAGCTGCTAACGTGTGTAATGCAGAGCTGTAAGGTTCTCCTGAGCATAAGACTTCTCACCTAATATGCACATACTTAACCGCCTCTGAAACTCATTTATCTACACCAGCTACTTCCAGACTCCCTGGCATAAAACAGTTTTGCACCAAAGCTGTGTTTGTATTCTCATATGTGACAACACCACATGAGGTGTTTTGGTGTTATTTTGTAAAGTCTCTCTTTTCCTACGCATGAACCACATTTGTCTGTGGGTGTAAGGAAACCTTCCCACTCCCTCTGGCTTTAAAGACAGATCTGAGAAAAGCAAGAGTTGCATTTTGGAATACTGTGGAAGTTTAGAAAAGGACAATGTTTTTCTGTGTACTCTAAAAAATACTTGAGATCATAGAGAATTTGGGATCCCATTTGCGGATACTCTCGCCAGAAGTCACAGTGAGTTTTGTGGCTGTGGAAGCTTTCCAAAACCCCCTGTGTGCACAACTCGGGTGGCGTGCTGCTTTCGGGGCTCCTGGTGAGCGCCCTGACACCCACATGCCCAAAACCCTGGGAGGCACACACGTTGTTGAACATGCCCGAGGGCTGCCAGCACCACTCCTCTTTGTAAAGGTGACCTTTACATCATGGGCAAACCTCCCTGCACATCAGGCTGTGAAGAAGGCACATCTGTTGTTCCTAAATAATTCTTGAGCAAATTTTCCTAAACCTTTCTAGGAGCATTACAGACAGAAGGAGAGGAAAGAGGTTTGCTCTGGCGAACCTTGGAGTCTTTGCAACACTGCAAAGGCAAAGCTCAGGGGGATGCTGGGAAGGAAAGGGTCTCAGGTCTCTAATCATCACACAGGTCTGGAGGGCTGAACAGGGACCCCAGCACAGCAAAGGTGAAGGTGCAAGCCCCTGGTGGTGACCTGGGGATGGGATGGGATGGGATGACAGTCAAGCAGGTGGCTGACTGAGGTCAGTTTTCTGAGCAGGAAGCACCAGTTTGTGATGTGAGAGAAGGGAAGAGGGTGCCAGGATGTCCCAGATCTAACAACTCCTGGCCGCATTCACAGCAGCCACGAGTGCTTACAAAGACAAAATACTAATGCATGTGCTGGCTGAATGCTCAGGCTCAGTGAATGCTGAGAAAGCAAAGGGGCTTCAGCTATTTTGAAGACAACAAATCCAGACAAAAGATGCAGCAAAGCCGACTGTAACAGCATATGCCACAAAAAGTTAGCTCCTCGTCCTTTGTAGGCAGGATGGGCTGCAGCTGCAACACAGGGGGAGCGAGGGGGGCTGAGCAGGAGTGCAGCTGCTCCCGTCACGTGGAGAGAGCCCACTCGGCACCTCCTGGGGAAGGCTCAGGAAGCAGGAGGGAGGGGAGGAGGGAGGGAAGGAGGGAGGGGACTGGCCCCAGGATCTGTGATACTGCTGCTGAGGGGAAGCAGATATGTCAGATGAGGGACGGCAAGCACCAGGCTGCACATCAAGGTGTTCCTGTGCAAACTGCCACCCAAGTTAAAAAAAAAAAAAAAAAAAATTGGGAGCCTTGAAGGTAATGAAGTTGATGCTGGCTGTATGGAGATTTGGAAAGACTCTTGTGCTGTCCTCCACGAGTCCTAAAGTGGTTTTTGTTCATTTGGAAAACTCAACACTTTATTAAGGCTGTTGATTTACCACCAGTTGAGCTGCAAGAACAATGGATGGATAAACTGGGTTTTTTGGATTTTTTTGGTTTGTTTTTTTTACCCCAGATGATTAATAAACTTATTCCCAAACAGACAAGCATATATATTACAAATCAAAATGGCATGTTTGGGAACCAGCAGGTGAATCTGGATGGAGAATCCTCCATATTACATCCTTAAAGCTATTTTGCAGATTTTACAGATTATCCATCAGGGTTCAACACGCAGCAGTGCTACAGGACAGGAGTGATATTCCTGAAGAATTTAAGCACATAAAGTTAATGATGTGAGAACAGGTGTTCACTGCTGTAGTTGATGGGGAGGAGTTTGGTATGGCATCTATATAAGGACAATATGAGCAGTGAGAGATTAAAATGCATATGGGTAGCAACCAAGAGACAGAATACCAAATAGCAGAGATGCCATGTGTGAGCCATGGGGTGATTCTGAAAAGGGTTAAAAAAGATGCTGCTGCAAAGGTTAGAGCTGTAACTCAAATGCAGATTAAAAAAAAAAAAAATAGATTAAAATCAGGCAATGGATGCTGCCAGGTGCCTGAATGCTCATATATTACCTGAATGAAGGAAAGCGGCTGCAGCACAAACCAGATGGAATTGAGTTGATGCCATGGCAATCCTGGCACCATCCAGCCAAAACACTTGTGACCACAATGGTCCCCTTGCTGGGAATGACCCTTCTGACCTATCAGTGGGTATTGCTGAGAGGATCGCAGCACCAAATGGTGGCTTCTTAGCATGGGGATTGCGATTAATAGTGGATTTGAGCACTCAAGTTAATGCAATTTCCATTACTAGACATTTTTATCGTTCCCTGTAACTTTCTCAAATTAATTCTAGGATTTCTTGCTCGAGCTTTCCTCATGAGCGACTTGTTGTTTGAAGGGGTGGAGGAGGGGAAAAAAAGCAGGAGTGCAACCAGAAATCCAGCCTGCCTTTTTCATTCTTACAGAGGGGTTTAACCAAATGCAACCATTTGACCTGAATATTTCAAATGAAACCAAATAGATGTTGTTCAGCCTTAGCACAGCCTCATCAATCCCTGTGGAACAATCCAAATTCCAAGAAAACTGAAGTAATTCTTTCTGTATAGACATGGCAATACCAGACTAATGGGCTGCGGAGTAGCTACCATACAACTGTGAACATATTCAGCTCCTGAGCACCTTTCTAATTTTTTTTCCCCCATCTTTTTCTCCTGGGCTGCCTCTGAGCATCATTTCAAACTCCACTGAAATACATAAGCTTAAGCTCTACTGAAATGTCCAGGACAACTGGACTGGAGGATACAAAACCGCTCAACGGCACAGGAGAAAACACTTGCTGTGAATACAGACAAAGGAACTAAAGAGGGGATAAGGACCTCAGGCTGCTGGAATCTAATGTCCTTTTCTGTCACTGTTGGGTCTTAATAACTGGTGTTTATCAAATGTTGCTTTGTCATATTATTAGTCGAATTTGCTAACAGGGAGGCTGATGCTTATAACCTGTCTTACCAGCACAGGACTGGGATGAGAATGTCAATTTGAGTTTACTTTAAAAAAATGGAAATAAAAACAATGGGCAAAAGCATTGGGTAGAAAGAGAACCAATGCTATTGAGAAGCTGAGATCAGAGACACAGGGAGAAGAGGATCTTGAACCTGCTCCCTAACAGGACTGCAGCTTCTCAGAAAAGTGTGTTTCTCCTCAAGGAACACTACCTATTTTTAATATACCAGAGCCTACCTATAGCTCCAGCCTGTGCAGCCCGGTGTCAAACAAAGCCCAGAAGTACACATTGCCTGGAGCACAACAGGATGTGATGATAGGCTGAGAAATCTGCAGAAAACACAAAAGATCAAGCCAAATCCTGCAACTTGCTGTTCGTTTTAGCTGAGAGATTAAAATACCAGCAGAAAAGAAAGAGATGGAGCAGATGCGGCATCTCCATGGGGCTTCTTCTTGCAGCCGCTTTCCTGTCCCTGTCTTGTGCTTTCTCATCCTCTGGAGTGTCACCGCAGTCCCAGTTACTAAAAAGGCACGCAGCAGCACCACAGTGTGCCAGAGAGTGTGCCCGTGGGGGACAGCGGAAGGATGGATGCAACCCGAGGCAATCAGAGACACACTTGTGTCTTCTCTGGAGGACATGGGACTGCCCCACTTTGGGGCAAGGAGCCATCTGCTCTTCAGTGCAGAAACTCCCAGCTTCCTGGTGTAAGATGACACCCAGGCTCTTTCTGGAGAGGCAGAGGGGATGTTCCATGCAGGCTGGAACACCCAGGCTGGGTAGAGAGCAGTGGAGGAGGGAGAGGTTTGGTGGCCCTCCATCCTCTGCTGGCCTTACTGCACTCATCCCTCTTCCATGGTGCCTGACCTATGATTTCATAGGGATACTGGGCTGCATCCTGAAGAATTCACACTGACTGTCACCATGAGGACAATTACTTTCCCCTGCAGTGACACCTCTTTCTGCTTTGGGGGAGAGAGCCAGGTGGACTGGGGCACCCATCCCTCTGTCTTACATAAATTTAACAACAACAACAACAAAAGGTTTCACTGAACTGGGAAAAAATGCTCAGCAACAAAGGAAATCAGTAAAGATTAATTTTACTCCAAAGAAGATTATTCCATTTTGTTTTACATTGTAAAGTCCATAAACATAAATAATTTCCAAAGTGAAACATAATTTTAAAACACAGAACAGAGTTTTCTTCATTTTGAAAATTGTAGATACTTTCATTTGAAAACTCCAAATTAAATGCTGGTGATTTTTTTTTTTGTTTGTTTTATTGCATTTGTCAAAGCTATTCCCCTAAAAAATTATGAAATTGGCAAATAGCTCCAACTGACTTAGAAACAAAGCTGTCCCACCACTAACCAAGAGCATAACTTTGGTCCTTCAGCATGCAGGAAGCTTTTATTTCCATTCATCACTCCCTAATGTGCATTAAAAATTGCACATAAGATATAATTATTGAGCTGTGTAATCCTTGCATAGTGGGAAAAAGAAGAATGATGAAGTGTATCTGCCAGGCTAAATCCACATCAGTCACTGGCGTCCTGGGCAAATTCCTTTCCCAGCTGTAGTCAACAGCAAAACTCTCAGCAGCATCAGGAGTTAAAGGTGTTTGTTTAATTTTGTAATATTTTCTTGTCCCCAAATGTCCTTTAAAAGTACCACTTTTTAACCTGAAAATTTGGATCCACTATGGGAAAAAAAATACCCCAAAAAACCAACCAGAGCACCCTGAAGCTCCTCAGGTAGCAAACGTACTTTGAAGGCTGCAGGGCTGTACTCTGAAGCTGCCGTGGTGTGGGGCTTTCAGTCCACAGGTGCTGAGATGCTGAGCCACTGACAGCAGCGTGCCAGCTCCACCACGTGTGTGTGACACCCCCACACACCCGTGTGACACCTCCACACGTGTGTGCACTCTCACACACACACACATGCACTCGTACACCCTCGCCTCTCCCAAAACACACCCACACAACAAAGAAGTCCTGTGTGCCCTCTCCAGCCTTCCTGCATTGTGCTGTCCCCACCATGCAGCTTCCCTGTGAAACTCCAATATCTCTTAAAATAATTCTGCGATGGCATTTTAAATTCCAGTTCAATTTTTTAGTTGTCTGCCTGTACAATGGCTATTGACTTATCAATGATGTTTTTCTCTTTCACTCATTTCCCCTTTTTCTTTCTTTTTTGGGGGGAGGTGTATTAGAGTTGGAAGATGCTAATTAACCCTTTGCATAACAGAGTCCCTGGCTCCCACCATCACCTGGTGAAGGTGAGACTGTGAGGAGGAGGAGGAGGAGGAGGAGGGGAGGGAAGTGAAGGAGATGACACAACAAACACGAGTCTGCAGCAGCCGGTTCCAGACACAACATCTGCAGAATGAGGCCATTTTTCTGTATCTCTAATCTCATAATTCATTGTTTGTGTGGTGTTGGTTACAGTAGCTGAAAGGGGGGATAACAGCAGGTCAATTTGGCAGAGAAGCGCATTTGAATCTTCAATGAGGGACTAGCCCACCTTCTGATGAGCTGCTGAACCATGGCCAGAAATAGAGAAAATAAGCAGGAAAGTGGCTTAAAAGGAGAGACAAGACCCCTTAAAATTATATAAACCTGCTAGAATGACTTATTTCTTTGAATCCATGGGGGTAGCATGCATTTGGCGAGCACCAGGGTGATGCGACAGCCTTTTCCTTGCCACTGCTGTTCTTTGGACTTCCATGAGAGCAGGTTTCTGGATCAGCTCCTGTGGCCAGGGACTTGCCAGCAGTACCGCAGCACTGTCTTATGCAAAAGCTAAAAAAAAAAATAAATATTTTTTTTCTTCCTCCCATTATGTATAAGGATGCTTGAGCCCAGTGCGGGTGGTTGTGTGAGAGGTGTTGGTTAATGTTAGTGGCTGATTACTAAACTTCTTGTTTCAAACCACAAAACCCTAACATGTCAGCCTAAATTAGCTAACAGCAAGGGAGTGTCCTTCTCAGTTTGCAGGCCACAGCACATCTGCTCTTTGAAGAAAGAGAATGAGCAAAATAGGGTTGGGTGGTTGTTGGTGTTTTTCTTTTTTTTTTTTTTTTCCTCCCCTCAGCCTCCCATTTGTGCTTGTGTTCATAAATATCCTGATGAGAGGCTGCCTCTGTGGTTGGCGTGTGGAAAGGGGGGAAGGAGGGTGGATAAAGAGCGATTCTCCACCGCGTGGGGGACACCCTTCCTCCCCTCCCTGCCACCTCCTCTTCCTTCCCCTCCCCTCGCTGTTTGACCTTGAGTTCGTTCTCTGCTCTCGTTCCCCTCCTCCCCCTGCCCGCTTGCATCTGGTATCCGAGAAAGGCTGGTGCAGCTGGGGGGCTAAAAATCCCCCTCCCCACAACCCATAACCCCTGCTGCTCTGGGAGGACCATACAGTGGATGCTCCCCATGTGCCCCCCACACCGCCCCTAGGAGCCGGGGCTGGGGGTCGGGACAGAGCCCCTTGGTTCCCCAGCAAGGGCGTCCTGCACTGCAGTGCTGCCACTCGTCTCCCCTTATCCGGTTGTCTTTTCCAGCAGCGTATTGGGGAACAATGGGCAGCCTTGTGCTGGCCCAGGCTGCTCGTCCCCGTCCTTGCAGCTGGCGCGTCCACCGGTGCTAAGCTCCAGTGAGCAGGATCAGCTGAAAGCCTCATTCCCCTTCACCCTCTTCAAGGGCTTGCCTATCCGCTGGGGCTGCTATCGGTTACACGAAACATTTGGTTTGCAATGGCCTGTTTGTGCTGGAAGGCAGAGGGCTCTTCCAGCAGTGGGCAGCGATCCTCGGCAGAAAAAGCTCGCCCTGTGTTAGTTTACAACAGTTTCACCCACATAGAAAAGTACAATGGAGACAGATCATGCACAGTGACAGGCTGCCGGCGGCTCCAGGGGATCCATAATTTATGATGTTTTTCTT
Organism: Motacilla alba alba; assembly: GCF_015832195.1. Classification (NCBI taxonomy): domain Eukaryota; kingdom Metazoa; phylum Chordata; class Aves; order Passeriformes; family Motacillidae; genus Motacilla; species Motacilla alba. Next base: position 115,246,967 of record NC_052017.1, read on the forward strand.
ACCGATCCGGTTTTGGATTTCACAAGCAGGCCCGTTTCCTTCCCATTTGTTGCTTCCTTCCGTCCTCCTTTGGAGAAACTGAACACGGGGCTCAAAAGGAGCGATGGCGGCAGCAGCCACCCGGCTCTCCCATGTGGCTTTGTTTGCACGGGGCAGGCGCCCTGGCCTCACCTTGCTGCCCTGTATTTGTTACAAAGAAAGGTGAGTGCCCTGACACACCTCGCTACAGCTCTGCTTCCCAACAAACAGTGGCAGCCCACGCAGTGCTGCCCCTATCCGTATTCAGGTTCACCAGGTCGCCGGGTAAAAGCAAGACTGCCAGGATGCCCAGCAATTGGCTGGGTAATTAAAGGTAAAGAGGTTAATAATGGCTTTTAAGGATTGTTCTTACTCAAATGAATAAGAATCAAAACTTAATCTGATCTACTATCCATAATCTAGCTGTTTCTCTCTTGCCAGAAATAGCAGCACCAGGGCAAGTTGAGGGCAGTCAGATGCCACCTCTGCAGCAAGCACGGATGTCACCAGTCACATCCAGACACAGAGGTGCAGAGCTATGGGTTTGTCCCTGGGCCAAGCCTGAGCCCCTCCTCTGGGGAACACTCCAATTTCACATCTGGAGCTGGATTTTTTGGCTGAAGCCCATCCCCACCACAAGCTCCCGGTCCTGTCTGCTCTGTGACCATGCTCCCAACCTACCCACACCTGCCTAGAAGGCCACCAGCACAGAGATGGCAAAAGGACTGGTGCTGATGTCCCACCGCCCCCGCCCCACCCACACAGAGGCTGGCAGTGAGGGTGTGGGGTGCGTGCCCCGGCCCCACGCCACGGCTGCCTGCCCTGCTGCAGATGGCTGGGTCATCCGGTGGCTTGGGAATGACCAAGTAAGGTTAAAACCACAGTCACTGTGGTTACCGGCACTGTGATTAGTCACACAGTGAGTGATCCAATTATAGCAACCCCTCCCCCGCAGCACCCCCCACCTCATCTGTGCAAAAGGAAAAGCCCAGGCCTCCCTTAACTCGATTTCAAGGGAAAGGAGCTGAAGTTGGAGAGGGAGAAGCAGGAGGCCAGGGGAAGTGCCAGTGAGGTGTTGGTTTCCAAGCCCACCATGGATTACAGGGACAAGAAGCCCTGCTTGCCCCTGTGCCGGGACACTGTCAGACGTGACACAGCTGTGGGGGCCGTGGGAACCCTGCAGCCCAGGGGATGTCAGAGGGTGCAAACTGCTGTGGTCATGTCACCATGTGGCCTTGGCAGGCTGGTCCATCACCTGCCAGTGCTGTTTGCTGAACCTGGGGCTGCTGTGCTGTTGCTTCTCACCTGGAATGCTGCAGCTCTGCCTCCCCTCCCCCCCATTTTTATTTTAAAAAAACATTTCAAGCAATTTCAAATACTCCACCCCATATGTCTTGCAAATGGCTGTGGTTTTTAGAAACTGACTTCCCCTCTTGCAGGTTCAGACTCTCCCCCAGTCAGGCAGGAAAAGGGCATGAGGGAGACCAGGCTGCTGATCCCATCCTGCTCTACCGCAGCTGGTGCCGGGAGCAGGTGACAGGCACCTGTGTCCCTGCACCACCAGGCGCCCCCCGGGCTCCCTCCCCGGTGGCCATGGAGGTGGTGTGAGGAGCGGGTGGGAAGCAGAGAGAGAGGGAGGGAGGGAGGGGAGGCATTAATTTGCTTCTGTGGGAGGCGGTAGTGCCTGCCTGCAGAGTGTGGGGCTGGGCACCACCTGGGCACCTCAAGCCACCCTCCTGCCTTCAGGACTCTGTGCCTGCAGATCCTGCTGCTGTCCTCCACAAAGCCCTCTGCACAGGGCATGCTGCTACTGCTATCAGTCACTGTTATTTATTGTCTTCTTTCAGCACGGAGCAATCCCAAAGGCACAAGATATCTTGGTAATGCCGATCCTGCACTGGATTCTTCTCTGCTTCTCCTTGCACATGTAGGTTTTTTTAGCCATGCAGTGCTTAAATGTCATCACTCAGCTCAGTTCTTGAGCAGGGCGAGGGCTGAGAAATGGCTGAGGCAAATCTGCAGAGGAAAAATGATGCCAAACTTTGTTCCCATTCTGCCAACTTTTGTCCCAGTACATAGTTTTATAGCTGATCTGTAAAGCCTTGGGAAACCATCTAATGGAGACCTTAATACTCTGGTGGTGTTTGCAGTGGTGTTCATGGGGTGAGCTATAGCCCCAGCCTTCCTTATATGTCTCATGGATGCAGCCACTTTCCTCCCAGCAATGGACTTTACAGGTCCATCTCACGTGTCAATCAGGTTTGACATGGTCAGGGCTGAGAAAACACCCAGAAAAGATGAGGGCTCTGTCCCCAAGGTGCGTGAGTGTCGGATGGGAGACTGCGGACTGACATGGCCTCAGTGGTGTGCTGTTGGGTTGTTTGCTGGGTTTGTCAAGATCCTGCTGGTAAAAATCTCTCCTCTTGAATTAGAGAGGAGTCTGTGGCTCCTGTTACCACCATTCCCTGTCTGCCTGCTGATGAATCACTCCTGGCTGAGGGCACTGCTGTCCTGAGGATCATACAGCAATTTGCAATGGGTTTCTTGGCCTTTCAGGGCAGTAGCTTTGAGACACTATCCAAAGTATTTTTGAGGGTAAGATGGAGGCAGGCACCTCCCACTCAGCCCACCAGATTAATTTCCTAATAGACTTTGACTCAACACATTCTTGACTCCCTGAATAAGTGGGAAATTTCCTGGAGCTTTTCCAACAGGTGATCTCTGTTATGCTGCTTGCCTGTTGATGTTGCCTTCCTGTTTGAACTTTCCTGGTTTTCCTATCTCCCTCCCTTGCTGACTTTTCTGCCTGTCAGGAGGATTTCTTCCTAATCCTGCCTCCAGCCCTCCCCTGCCAAACCAAGGAAAGCATCCTCTCCCTCTTTCATAGTGATGTGTTCTCCTCACACAGCCACTTGCCAAGTGCAAGCAAAATGCCCTTCCCACTGGATACTGGCACTTTGGCTGCAACATCCTTGGGAATGGGAGCCCCCCCATGCTACAGAGATATGGAGAACCATGTCCACCTCTTCCCTTTCCATCCATCCTCCTAGCCTCCGGGGTAGGTTTCAGAATACCAGCACTGGCACAATAAAATATTGTAGTCTCTTCTTGAACCCATGCCAGCTCCAATAATCAGCATTGCAGCCTGGGAAAGAGGCAGCAGATGTTGAAGGCCCCAGAGAGCCATTCCCCAGTGGAGGAGAAATGAATGACACAAAGTCTAGGTCAAGGCAGTCCAGCCCCAGCTACTGCAGTGCCTGGAGATTTGACTGGCAGCACCCTTCCTGCCACTGTGAGTGCAAGGGTGAAGTGGCTGAGGAAGTGCTGAGGAAAGCCCACCTGCCTCTTGCAGGCCACCGCAGCCCTGGCACCACTGCAGAAAGAGCCTGACATTCTCACGAGGTTTGGGAGTTCCCAAGGTCAGACTCCAGAGCTGACACCCAAACAGGTTAAAACATGCTGGGTTAAACAAGTTCTGGGTATAAGTTATTTTCCATTTGCCAAGGTGTGCAAGCCCACTAGCTAGGCTAACTGGACCCCCGAGCCCTTTTTCCCAGTATGTCTGGCCTCTGCCCCAGGAAATGCTTGTAACTGGGGCAGGGAGCAGGTGAAATAAGTTCTCCATCCCTTCACACAGCATCATCTTCACATGGCCTCTGCACAGAGCAGTGTTTGGCAAAAAAGCTGGATGCACCTTCCCAAGATTGAGTATAATTGCACATGAAGCAACAGGACTGTGACAGCAATGTGTAACAGGCACCCGGCATAAATCCTGCTCATGAGGCTGCAAGGACTGTCAGAAACATCACCCTCAGTGTTGTTTATTGTTTGCACACCAATGAGATATAGAAGCGATTCCCAAGGATAAGGAGTACATTTTCTCCACATCTTGGCAGAGCAGATTCCTCCACTAAGTGGCTTGAATTTTAAAGTCTTTTCCAAACCCCACAAAGTTCTGCAAACCCTAATCTGCTGAGGTTCAAATTCTTTGTGAGTAAAGCAGTGGAAAGAGAAACAAAATAGTATTCTTTAATGAATGGAAGGAAGAGAAGAATTTCCCAAATAATTATAAGTGTGTTTATAGTGACTCCCACTGTTTTATGCCTGTGACCCCGGGTCAGATGTGGGGTATTGTATAGATCCATCCATAAGTACATAATACACTTGTCATAGATGAGATCAGCTCTGATGTATTTTTCTGGCAGCTTCGGAGCCGTCATATTTTCAATGTTTTGTCCAGTCAATCACATCTCAAATGGTAGAGTTTCCATCACATCCCTCCAATGTCTTATGGGAGCTCTTTGCTAGGACAGTTTCTCGGTGTCAGCAGCAACTCTCCAGGTAGAGAAAGAAAAGCCTTTTTTTGCAATTCTCCTAAAGATTACCTGTTTTATTTGTATTAATTCTCTTCAAAATCCCTTGCAGTTCTCCCTGGCTCTTAACAGCCTGACTTGCATGGTTCAAGGAGCACATACTTACATGGCTGAGCACAATGGTGGGCAGGCCTGAGCAGCAATCCTCCCTGACTGGAGGCAATAAACCTCTGTTTGCTCACCAGCCTTGCTGGGAACATCAGCCTAGGATGAGCAAGACACCTACGCTACCTCCAGCACCAGATGTAGCTCCGTGGCTGAATGGTGAGTTTCTGCCATGCCAGAAAACAGAAGACACCCACTTCATGGACGTGGTGGAGTCATGCTCAGCCATGGCACCATGAAGTGCTGAGGGGCTGGCAGCACAGCCCTGAGAAATGTGCAGCCAGGATGTCACGTTAATGGGCAGCCATGGGCTTGCTAGTCACTTTCCTCCTTTGAAAGGAATCCGCAGGGGTATGCCCAGGCTTGGAAATCAGGCTGCTTTTAACACATCTCTGCAGGCACCACTGGACGTGCTCAGGACCTGTCCTGAGGCCTGCATGCTCACTGGTGCCCGCTTCCCACCAGGCTGTTGTTGCAGCTGGGGTGTGTGTGAGTCACCCACCTCCCCCTTCCTGCATCTTATTCCTCAGCACAAAACCCTAATACAAAATAGACACCTGCTGTAGGACCCTCTCCCTTTGTAAATTTGCTTTGATTGAGTCTGCTGATGAGTTTGCACAGCGGGACACCTGACCTGAGCTGTGGATCCTGGTGCCTGAGCCCTATCAGAAGGGCTGCTTAGGCCAGTGCTCATGTGCTGTCCTACCAGCAGAAAACACACATCTTCACTCGTTTTGTGGCACTAGCCTGTGCTGAAGTAGGATCATCATAGCAAAAGAGGTCACTTCTACGATATCATACATGTTTAAATATTTTTCACACCAGTGTTGTTCCTGCTACCTTTGTGTTTCCACTTGTCTTACCTTGAGCAACTGGACTCAACCCTGTTCCCACTCTCTGCTGGCTGTGACAGAACTAGCTGGGGGTCACTCATCTCCCCAGCCACCGACAACAGCACTGAACTGACAGGAAAGTGATGTTGTCCCCTGGCTGTGCTGAGGCCCAGCATAATTGTGTTGGTGAGCCCAGGGAGGGTATGTGTGACATATGGCGAGTGGGGAGGACATTTACGATACAGCAGAGGGAGACCTGTCAGAATGGGCAGCAGCAGACACTGGCCTTCCCATGTGTGCTCCCTGGCAGGAGTCCTCCTACATTTATTTTTTATTCTCTGGGCCTATTGGGTGAACTTGAAATATTTTGGAGACTGAGCATGTGGGTTCAAGCCATGTACAACCATTGATTTTTGAAGAACAAAGTGTGAATCCCCCCTATGGCTTTCCCCTTGACCCCACATTTTCTAAAGCAACAAAATTGGAGAGGGAAGGCTGTACCTCCTTCCTTCCCTCACCCTCTACCTCCCTCCTAAAGCAACCATAAGGCAGGGTAGCACAGGGCAGGACAGGGCAGGGCCCAGGGAGGTGATCTCCTGCTGTCAGCCCACTGGCATTTCTCTCCCTGATGACTTTGACAAGGAGGCATGGTAATGCTCCTGCTCACACCAGCTCTGGCTGAGGGCTCTCATGTATTTCTGCTCACACGCAGGCTCCCACCATGGGTCTGGCAGCTGCTCTCATTTGTTCCCTCTATTTTTAACTATTCGGTGGTGCCCATCATAACTGTGCCCATGGGGAAGGCTTCCAGAGGTGCTTCTCCTTGCATGGATACAGGCAGGTGCTGAGTAAGGCCTTTCAAATGCATCCCATATCTCACAACTTAAACAGGAGCGAGGCACGCTGGCACCTTTTCTACCCTAATCTGCATCTTTTGTGCTGAACACTGTATTTAGTTAGGATTATTTTGGTGTCCTCGCCCTGCTTGTCTTCTGAATCACTGCCGTGCAAGCCAGCTCCTATCTGCGGTAAAGCCACATAATGGTGTTAGCAGTTAACACCAAGCCTGGGTAAATACACCCACTTGGGCTGGCGGGCTTGCTTTGGCTCTGGGCTGACCACGGCTGCTTGGTCTCCGGTGAGGTTGGGGCAGGCTCCTATCTGTTGCTAATGCCTTCCTGGAACCCAGGCAATTTATATTAGCCTAAGGTAGGTCCTTGCGGGTCCTGGTGGCATGCACTGTACAGCACAAATGTTTGTTCTGTGATTCCTGATTTGGGGAAGTGCAAAGGGTATGCTCAAAAAGAACCCCTCCCCTCCCACTACCGAATCAGTTTTCCTTTTTTTGTCTTTTTTTTTTCATTTTTTAATTATTATTTCAGTGGTTTCAAGTTTACTAAGAATATCAAAATATCAGGGGTTTTATTTAAAGCCTCAGGAGCTGGAATCTTGCAAATGCACAGGGCCTGCTGCTTTTGGTGCAAGAATAAACAGAGCAAGAATGAGTTTCTGCTTTCTATAGCCACAAAGACATGCCAGAGCACTAAATACCCCTCAGTCACCCAAAATGTCAGCAAAGAGAAAGCCAATCTGTTACACTGGGTGTATTTAAAACCACGTCCTCCTCCTCCTTTCAGCCGCTCCTTTCAGGGGGCTCTGAACAGCAGACTCATCCTTTCTGCATAGTGACACTGTTTGACCCATTTTTGGATTGGGATGAGCAGCTGGCCATAAGCTGCAAGGAGGAGGCCATGGTGCAGTGAGATGTCCTTGGAGCAGTGATGTGATGTCCCTGGAACAGGGAGGAGATGGCCATGGGGCAGGGAGGAGGTGACCATGGAGCAACTGAGATGTCCCTGGAGCAGTGCAAAGGCAGGAGTTGCTCCCTGGGCATGCAGGAAGGAAAAGACCCCCACTCCTAATGGATTCCTTCAGATAAAAGAGCCTCAGCTACCTTTTTTTCCCTGTAATGGCCCCTGAGGCTAATGTCTTAAAGAGGAAACAAAAGGATTGCTTTACATCACACAAGTGGGGCAGGAGGGAAGTGGGGAAAGAAGCACTTGAGTGCTGCATCCCTGCCAGGGCTCCTGCAGCAGGATGGAGGCTGGGGGGGAGGGGTGCAGCTGGCCCTAACTTGGGCTTTGCTGCGTGGCCTCTTGGTATTAAACCCTTTATTAACCCCTTCTCTGCTGCTCTGGTGCCCATGTGCTCCAGCAGGGCCCTGCTGTCCCTGGCCATTGAAACAAGTGTGAGCACCAAGCCAGGCAACCTAAGTGGGCTTCGTGGGCACAGCCAGCAATGAAGATGTATCGTCTGCAGCGGCTAAACCAGTGACAAATAGCGATAATAATACTGAAAAACACAAAGGAATTCTGCAGTAATGCCTTAAAAACGACGGCAAGGGATAAGCACGAGGGAGCTCGAAGAGCAGAACTCAGCGGCAGGAAAGAGGCTTCCTACGGAAGAGGGGTGTTGGGCGAGCGCTAAACCAACCCGGGTAGCGTGCAGCTTCCAGCAGCTCCAGCTGTGCTGCTCGTCCTTTGTCTGCTCTCTCCTCTGGCAGCTTTCCAAGGGAGGGCAGAGCAGGTGTGATAGCCACTGAGGGAGTCCCAGCAGCAGCTAAAGCAGGCGGTCAGCCGGCAGCTGCGGCTGCAGGCAGAAGCTGGATGGAGATGCAGCAGGTTCACTCCTCTAATAGGGATGCTGCTGCTTGTGCTGCCCGTTGTGACTGGCTCCATCATGAGAGCCATTGTGTCCCTCTGTTCCGTGGCCGCTGACTTTTTAAACCACCCACTCTGGCAGCTGAAATTTTCCATGCTCAGTCCCGGCACAGCACCTCCTGTGCATCTGTATTTGGCAGGGTGTTGTGTAGGAGAGACTGCCATAGGCAGAATAAACTGTCAAATGGAGTAAAAGAGGCATCTTTGATTAGCAGCTAATAGAAGAAATTCAACTCTTTTGGACCATCAACATCCCTGCAACAATGGATCTGAATGATGTTCTGTTAGTGCCCCGTTTTTGACCCTGCCCTACACCAGTTTCTTTGCAGGAAGATCCAGGGAAGTGACCCAGTCAGCATTTCCTCCTAGAGCATCCCTCTCACCCTTAGGATCCCAGCTCTGTCACAAGCGTTACCTCCTTATGCCAGTCCTAAAATAATTTTTCAAGTCTTTTGTGCTTGGATTTAACATCTTTAAAGAAGAGCAGGTAATGTTTGATACTTTTCCTGATACAGTTTCCATTGATAATAAATGTTTTGCTTGGCTGAATATGACCCAGCTGAATAAAAGACTGCGTCTGACTGACATGGAGTCCTAAGACTTTCAGCCTTGTAGGGCAGGTCTGTCCCTTCTGCAACATTACAGAGCCAGTGTAGTTCTCCAGCCCACGAGAACTACACTGGCTTCTCTCAGGAAAGCTTTCCAATGAGGATCTCATCCTGCCACTTAAACCTATAAGAAATGCAGATAAAGTGAAAATAATTAAAAATTAATAAAAAAACCAAATCAAACCCTATTCCCTTTAACAGTAGGGCCAAGGGAGAATACTGGGCACTGAAAATGGCATATCCCCAAGGAGCAAGTACCATCTCTTCAAAGGCACAGTTCTCCCAGAAGCAATAGGAGCAGCATCTGTGCATATAGCTTTTAAGTTTGTAATTTGTCTGTAATTTCTCTGCAATCACCAATATTCTGTGGGGCTTCTAGGGTGTTTTTTTAGTGTGTGTTTTCTTTTCCATTGCAAAGACCCAGCTCTCTCTCTCTGAAAGCCCATATGCTCCTGTCCTGTTTGACTTTAGCATGCAGGAAATGGCCTCTGTCCAATTAGCAGCATGGGAATTAGCACTGCTCAAAATTTGCTACTCCCCACTGTATTCCCCTCTGAGACTGCTGAACTTCAGTGCTCGATTTTCTCTCTTTCTCTCTTTTTAAAACAGCATCCAAAGATTGAGTGCACAGCAAACTATTAGAAAAGCACTGTTAATACTGAAGTCACAAGGTGCAGCTGCTCAATTCCTTGTAATGGTAACACAGAGGCATTTCAAGTGAGTTGTGTTTTCAAGGTATTTCTTTCTTTGCTGGCTTAGTATATATAATTTATCTTACTTGTAAAATATTACTAATGTTGGCCGGTCTTGTACCTAATCATGAACTTGTAACATTTGGTACTTTACTTAAGCCCAAGCCTCTGGAGTCTCATGAATAACAGAAAAAATCTCAGTTTTAGCTTGACACCTTTGTGAAAAAACATAAAACATCATCAAAGTGCAAATAGACAATGAAAAGTAAATAAACAATCACAATTCTATACACACATTTATATACATGAACATATACATTTATACAGAAATAATTTTTTCTAAACTCTATTTTTCTAAAGCCAACTCTATGATGCTTTAATGAGGGAGAGGAGAAAGCAACAAACACTTTGAATGTTTGGGATTGACATTTCTGTATGAATACCATGTGTCATTAAAAAGGAGAAATTCATCTGATATAACATAATTACAATACCTCATTTTTAACATCCTGTGCTTGAGCTTTTACCAGTGTGATTTTATCGTGATATGTTTCTGTGGCAGTGCATATTTACTGTATAAAAGAGATAGCTAGTGCTCTTTTGTGATGAATGCAAAGCATGGAAAGGAAACTTTTTATTTAGGCTGCTGGACACAGACCAAAGCTGTAGTTTTTCCTAGCTGTCTAGCTCCCAGACTGGCTCTCACAGTAGGTGCCTAGTGTCACTGTAATGGGTTTCTTGAAGTCCTGGCATGGATTAGGCAGTTATAGATCAGAATGAGATTGTGACTGAATTACACATGGCTTATCTTCTTTTCAAAGCAATTAAAAAATGATTATTTAAAACACACTTTTAACAAGTTGTATTGGAAAGCACGTCTCCTGAGCAAGGGAGTAAGTCCCTGCTGTGTCTTTTGCCATTCACCTACAATCACAGTCAAAATTAAACATCATTATTTTCATTGTTAACCTTGTGCAAAGCAACAAGGCCAGGCTCCAACTGGAGTTGATATTCTACATAACTATCTTCAGGTGCAGGGCCTAATATGGAAGCTGTTAAGCCCAGTAGCTGGGAGAAACTGAAGGGAAGGCTGAAATAGCATTTGTTTATTGGGGGCAGGGAGAGGGGATTGAGCTTCCCTCTCCTTCTCTATCAGGATCTGTTGAAGGTATATCAGATGGTGTTTAGGAAGTCAAACTTCTTTCCCATATTCAGTGGGCCAGAAATGTGTGATGCCATAGAATCACATAGAATAGGCTTCATATAGAATCATAGAATGGTTTGGGTTGGAAGGGACTTTAAAGATCACCTAGTTTGACAAGAGCCTTCCACTAGACCAGGTTTCTCAAGGCCTCATCCAATGTGGCCTTGAACACTTCCAGGGATGGGGCATGCACAACTTCTCTGGACACCCATGTCTAGTGTTTCACCACCCTTACAGTGAAGAATTCTTTTCCTAATATCTAATCTAAACCTGCCCTCTGTCATTTTAAAGCCATTCCCCCTTGCCCTATTGCCAAATTCCAATAACTGGTTCTCTTTCATCTCTACATGGAAGTTGGGCAGGGCCTCCACAGACACAAAAGAAGGAAGGCACACCTGGATGCAGCAATAATTCCAAAATGTCTTTTCATTCTGAGCTGGACACAAAGGGGAAATATTTTGCCAAAATAAGGGAAAGCTCATCATCAAACTTGTGTGGAACTGCATTGCAGGAGGCTCACACAGCTCTCTTGAGATTAGCACAACCTGTCTGTAAGGTACAAATGGTGTTGAACTGGGAGGAATTTGGCAGCAAGAGAACATAAGGCAGTATGGCTTGTCTTGATAGCAAAAGTAAATAGATGTTGTTCATGGCAGTCTGGAGGCAGCCCAGAATCCCATTTTCCCATGATGAGGAACTGTTCCATTATGGTTTAGTGGTGGGAAAATAAATAAGAGAGCCCTAGGAAAGAATCTGGATGGAAGTGCTGTGACACAGAACTCAAAGAAACAGCAGCCTTTGGAATAAAATGTTGTTCCTCAATTTTCAAGAAATAGGTTTTCTTTTTTTTTTTTAGCTGGAGAAGAAACTGACTTTTTTTGATAAGCTGTTCAGCCAAACTAAGACCATGGGGAGGTACTATCCAAATTATGTCAAGAATCTCTGGCAGTGAATGGCTTCACCATAGTGTCTGACACCAAATAATTCTTTGGCCAGTGTATTACATCCCACCTGTATTGGAGGTTGAGCTGAAAATCTATCCTAGAAGTGTGAACCCACTCCAATCATGTTCTTCCCTAAGAAGATCTTGTCATGTTTGCTAAGGTCTGCACAGAGACAACCTCATACTGTCCCAGAAATTAGTTATTATTACACTGTGGTGATAATTAGACATTTTTGTAAAAGGATTTTCTTCAAATCTAAAGCTTACTTATGGGTCTTAGTCCCTCAAATGTGCACCTGATTGCACTGTAAGGAGTCTGTTGACATCCATCCTTCCCCTTTCAAGGATCCATAACCTAGCTGGACACAAGGGCCATCTGCAGGTGCCCAGGATGCTCCTGTGAGCTGTGTGACAGGAGATGATGCTGTTGCTCAGGTGTGGCAGCAGTGACGATGGTGGCCCGGCATGCCGGGGGTGGGTATGTCCTCCCTGTACACAAGGCCGCTGGGGGTAGGATCGCTCTGCCGGCTCCCTTCGGGTGGGTGGCTCAGCATCAGCCCTGATTACTGACTCCTGTGGGGGCGTTGGGTCCTCCCTTAATTAGCCATGGCCTGTGGTCATTGGCAGGCTCCCGGCCATTTTAATGAAAAGATGTGTTCTAACAGTGACCTTGATCTAACCAGGAGGTGCCAATCACAGCGAGAATGACTGTCATAACAATCATCGCCGGCACATCTGGGACCTCAGGACCAGCAGAAAGACAGGCAGCATTTATTCACAGCTTCTGCTGCTTCATCCTGCAGCGGGTTAGAGGAGCCCACAGCAAGGGAATTTAGACTTTCCACCATGTGCTTGTGTCCTGATCTGAGGGACTAGCTCTTCTGTCTGGTATTAGTGAGCATCAGCCCACGGTAACTGCACTAAAGTCTCCTCTATGGCTCCTCCGCTCGCACTGACTCTGTCCTCTGTCCTCAGCTGGCTGTATCCAAGCTCCCCTGCGGGTCTGCCCCCACCGCAGCACCCCAGGGCACCGCACTGGGATGTCCCAGCTCTGGGGGTCCTGTGAAGAATTCCTGCTCCCTCTCTCCAAACCCCCTTCTTTGTTCCGCGCCTTCATTCCCTATTCATGTGATCACCTCGGTGCAATGCTGTCTCTCTCCTTCCCTGACTCTGCAGGAATCAGCGGTAGCTTCCCTCTCCATCTGCTACTGCAGAAGGCTCCTGGGCTGCGCTCTGCCCTTCCCCCAGTATTTGTAGGTCTCTCCCTCCCTCCTCGCCCTCTCTCCCCCCTTCACCCCCTACAAAAGTCCTCAAGAGTCAGCTGTCACTTGTTTTTATTTTCTCCTGGCTCCTGTAGTACGGTCACATCTGACTTGCCTGCGCTATTCCTCCGTGGCCGGGGGAAAATGTGGCCAACTTTTGCCTGGTGTCAGTTTAGCAGCCTGGGCCGCCTCCTCCTCCTCCTCCCTCGGGGTCGTAGGAGCCGTTGCCGCACTGTCTCCTCTCCTTTCTCATCATGGCTGGGCTGCAGCTGGCGTGACTGGTTTGAGAAAATCTGGGGCCCCCCGTGAAGCTGCTCAATTGAGTTTGCCTCCTCCTCCCTCCCCCTGCCCCTGCAAGGCTCGGGAGGGTCTGCGTGACTTTTCTCCCCTTCCCCCTCCCTTTGGCAGCCAGGAAGGCCAGTCCAAGCCAGAGATGGAGGCAGGAAAGCTGTTGATGGTGGTGGATGGGGAACTCATGGCAGTTGTGGGGAGCAAGGGCTTTCCGAGATCCCCGCAAGGCTGCCTTTTGGGGCTCAGTCAGGACAAAGCACCAGTGGCTCCTCCAGCACGCCAAGGGCAAGTGGATATCCCTGGTCCTGGGGCTCCATCATGCCCCAGCCATCCTGTGGCCCTTTCCCCATGCTGCCCAGCCAGGGACCGTTGGGGTCCCACAGTCCTTAATGAATTGACCCTTTCCTGCTTTCCTGCTTATCCTTTTACGATTGCCCTGCAGCATGGTTCATTTTACTCCCTCCTTTAATGAGTCAAATGGGTCCAGTTGGAGCCTTTCCAAGACTGAGCTTCCTGCATTTCTTTACCCTTTCTACAAGCTTAATGAATATGCCACCAAAAAGCTCATTAGATGTAATGTCAGTTCTATTTCTGGTGCTCCCTCTTGGAGAAACCATGTCCTGTGCTGGCAGGGAGATGAACCCAATGAGAGCCACAAATAAAGACCAAACTCCTGTCCCTTTTCTTTTCTGTCCTTCCCATTTTCACGCTTAAACAGGAACAAGGGAAGATCCATGGGCCTTCCTAACTTTTCCTTGTGCTGTTCATTTATTCAAGACTGTTTTCCCTCTTGTCCCCTTGATCTAAAACCAGTAGTCTGCACTTCTTGCTCTCTGTCACTGCCCTGGCTGCTGCTGTGGCTTTGGTGTATGGCAGGGAGGTGAGAAGCTGTGTGGAGGAAGTGGAGCCTTTAGAGAATGATGCAAACCCCAGTGCTTCTGGGAAGCAATCAGCCCTGTTTATTACAGGTGAATCAGAGTTCCATGACTGGTGAATCACTGGAGTATTTGACATGTCAGAGCAGTGGAAAAATGAATCACTGAAGGTTTGCTCTCCGGAGAATAGATTTTTTTCCCCCTACCAAGGAAATTTGGGATTGCTTCAGGGTTTGTTTGGGTCCCCTCCTCCCTTCCAGGGAAACGGCATTCACAGAGACAGGCTGACAGATATAATGGAGGGCAGGGAGAAGAGAAATTTAAAGATGCAGTTAGGTGGTTGGGAGCAGTTCCCTCCTGCCGCCTGTTCTTGACTGATGCTTGTTATGTATATGTGAGTCTGCCTGTCAGTAGTCACCAGGAAGGCAGAAGTAGCAGAAGGAAGAGGACATGGTTACCTTGCAATATATAGTATCTCTGCTAGAAAGTCGTAAAATGCATTCTACTTAGTTTGCAAGCCCCTTGAACCCTTCCAAAAGTTATAGGAGAAACGTTATTCTGCTTTTCTATTTCCCTTTCTACAGATGTATTTTTCAATGTAATGTTATTTTGTTAGCTGTGTTATTATCATCTGGTGAGGAGGTCTATTTTGGGAGTGAAGATTCTCAGCTCTAGGACTTGTAAAATATAATATGGCTTTTGATGCAGCAGGAACAGTAACGCCCTCATAGAAAAATCCTATTTATGTTGGAATTTGAACAAGGTATTACAGTGATTTAAAGGGTACAGAATCAGAAGTATGCCAAGATTAGTGGCCTCCTAGTGGTCTTAATCTTGTTCTGTTACCATTTTCAAAGATATATTAATAGCTTCAATTTTTAATTTGAATTTTTCTTCCCTGTAAGGTATCATTAAGTTGAAAGGTGCAAATGAATGACACTGGTAAATTGGTCTGCTGAATGTCTTTGTGTAGTATCAGAGGGTCAGCTGTTTCCAAGTTGCTTCCTCGTGTGGATATCAGTTATAGAGTAGATTGGGTCCTGTATCTCCAGGGTTATGGAGAAGGCAACAGTGGCTGTAATTCACCTTAAACTTTCTTCACCTTAAACTTCCTGTTTCTGAGCTGGAACAGCCCCCATTTACTTACTTTTCTGTCCTTTCTTTAGTGCGGGTCTCAGGAGATGGCAATGCACTTTCCTGGCACGGCTCCTTGGTCTGAGTGCAGGTCGCAGGGTGTGTCCCTGGTTTGCAGAATGAGGCTGCCCAGCATGAGCATGTGCAGACAGGAGTGTTGGCTAATAATCCTTCACAAAGTGCCTGCTCTAAAAATGGTGCTACCTAGATACTAATAACTGTTTATTTTTGTATTAGTATTATTTCATTCTAATTAATTCTGTGAAAAGATTCTTGCACAATTAAAATGATGAAATAATATAGAAGTTGGGAATCTCTAGAGCTAAGGGACAAAGGGAAGCAGCAATCAGTGGAGCTATCTTTAGCTCTTTGGCCCTTTGTAAGGACAACAGAGAGCTATTTAATATGGGGGCTGGGAAAGTTCTGTTTAAAAAAAATCTAGGAGAATACTCGTGCTCCAAGTTGTTTAGTTCTCCCTAACATCTAGTCACTTCTGAAATAGCAGTGTGGTTCTTAGTATTTTAAGATGAAACTGTCTTATATCCCTTAACCTTGTCTTGTCTGAGGGCAGATAGATATTCTACCAGGAAGCCCCACAAGAGATTAGCACTACTCATATACTCACCCCATAGCTACCACCTCCTTATTTGTCTAGGAGCATGCTGTGTCTGGCAGCTGGTAAGAAAATAAATAAATAAACACCAGGAATCAAATTCCTGAGGAATCTGGTCATTTCAAGGTTCCTCTATACCTTCACAGGTTTTAAAAGCCAGAAGGGACAATTATATTCTGACCTCTGGTGGAACATAATCCATTGAATTTCTCCCAGTGTCACCAGCACTCAGCCATATGAAATGAGTTTGTGCTCTTTAAAATCCTCTCCTCAGCTCTGGTATCATCTCTCAAACAATCCCTTCTTACCCCTTATACTCTCCTGTTCAGTACTGTGTGTGTGGATGAGGGTGTTTTCAGGTCTTCAAACAGTGGCAGCCCCAGAGCAGGATTATTCTACGTTAAAGCAGCACAGTGCAATCCCTTTAACCCATGCTCCCTGCTTCACCTCTGTGCCTTCACACAGCATTTCAGCCTGGCTCCTAGAGATGGGGACAGACTTTAGAGATGTACCACAGATAGCTCTTCTCTGGGTCCCCTCCATGGAGAGGTTTTTTCTCATAGGGTGATTTTTCCCCAGCAGGGAGGATGGGTGGTGTCTCTTCCAAGTGGCTGGAGAGCAGTGGCGCTGCAGCTGAGGGCTGGCTGGGTGGGGCCTCTCTTAATACAGCCTTGGAAGGGGAGAGTTCATGTCTTTTTGTTTTATTTATTTCTGTGACAGCTGAGATCGAGGGCTGACCTGCCTCTCACAGGGGTAGTGGCAGCCAGTGGCCAGCCCTGTTCATGCATCTGTGTGGGATTGGGAGCACACTGGTGTTGGGGAACGGTGAGGCCTTCTCTGCACCTGAAGTGGGCAGAGCTGAAACCCTGTAACAAAGAAAGAACAGTTTCGTAGTAGATGAAAAGGCTGGTAAGGAAATGTGGGCCAAAATCCCTAGCCCGGGTAGAGCAGGGGCAGAATGCCCCTAGCCTTTACTCAGAGCAGTACTCCCAGCACACCTGGGCAGAAGAGATGACTGATTCCTGTAATGAACCTGAGTAACTTGTGTGTCAGAGCATTATTGCTTCCCCAGCAGGGTGGTCAAAGCCCGGCAGCTGTCTGCAGCCTGGCAGAAGCTTTGCTTGCCTTCTGTTAGTGAAAGAAGGGCTGGAACCCCAACACATTTCTGAGGTGGGCAACTGGCAGTGACTGCTCACTGCCCCTGGGCTTGCCATGGCAGCAGCATTGCACTTACTTTGGTGCAGATGAGGGCTGGGTCTGGCTCCCTTGTTTATTGACGTCAAACCAGTACTCTCACTTTCAGTTCTCTTATGATGAATCTTGCTTCATATATTTATCCAGAAAATCTGAACTGATAATATCTCTGTATCCTCAAATGCTGGTGATAAAACCCCAACCCTGCACAGTGATTCTTGATCAGCAGGAATGAGTTTTTTTGCTCTGCTTTACATCTGCCCTAAATTGTGTGGGTTTTTTAGAAAGCACTGTAGTTAGGCATCCACCAAGAAATTTACCCCTCTACCACTCTGAGTGTGCCAGAGCTCCTGTTGCTTTACCTGACATCTTAAACATGCATTGCCTCTGAGGTGGAGCTGAGCAATCACACAGCTCTTCCTTATTTTGGTCAGTTTATTTACTTAGCTTTTCATCCAGGGCAGATGTTGAGCTATTCTAGCTGGGCAGCAAAGCCTGAAGGCTCAGGCTGAGAAGCAAATAAAAGAACCTCAACTGTATTATTTTTTAAAAAAATCTCATGATCTGTTAAGCATGTCTCCCTGTCTGCCAAGGGCCTGCCTGGTGCTTCTGGACTGATTGGTTGGCAGTACTGCCATTTCCAACAGTTTCCAGCCTTCCCATAGGAGCGGCGATGTGGTTTATATATTTCAGTCTTGCTCTTCACTCTGCTGTTGTCTTTAAAATGGCTGAAAGTCCTGAGTGTAGGGAGTAGGTGTTTCTAAAAAATCCCTTTGTGTGGTACTCTCTTTTCCACAGCCACGATTCGCTTACCATTATAAACAATGCAATAACTTAATTCCGATGGGCTGCTTTAATGTGCAATAAAATATAAATTTAGGCAGCATGTAAAATAAGCTTTTCCTGCCATATGACAGAAACCACAATTGTCTGGCATGGACACACAAGCCAGAACCTGAAAGGAAGCAAAGCACAAAGCCAGACATGATCTTTGATCATATGTTGTTTAAAATTAACAGCACAGATCATACCCACACTTAAATAACACATCTGTCTGGGGGCTAGATAGTAACACACAATATGCTTTTTTAATTCATTATGCATTTGAATCTCTCCCAAGTAACAGGTGGTTTTCTGACAACGAAGCCTGCCAAAAAAGGCTTGAGAAAGGTCTGGCTGATGGTTATCCTGGGAGGTGAGGTAGCCTGGGTTCCTGGATAGCAACAAGCCCTGGCTCTCTTAACTCTTTTCCTGCTGGTTCTCCATCAGTTTCCGCCATAATTAATGCCCTGCCTGCCTTACAGCACCTGTATTCAGGCCTTCAGAGGAGATGTTGCGTCTTGAGGCAGAGCAGCAGAGGTTTGGGATCTGTGCCCTAAGGCTGAGGATCTGTTCCACATGGGCAATGCTGGGGGTGCCGCCTGTCTGCCGAGCAGATTCAAAGGGTGGATCTGGTCTGACCAAACACATGGCTTCCTCTGGGGATGGGTCCAAGATAATGACCCTAGAGACCCTTTATGGCACCTTTGAAAGGTGGTTCATCCTGGGCTATAACCATTTCTGAGATGGCTGTGCCTGCAGGATGCCTGCTTGTCTCCCAAACTGTGAGGGGGAATGACAAGCTTGGATGGTAAAATTTATGCTGCAAGCAGGGGTCAGAGAAGTGAATCCCACCTGAGCTGCTCACACACTGGTCTAGGAGAGCTCAAGCCACTCAGGCTACCTTGATGAGGCTATGTGTTGCCTTTTAAACCAGGGCACATCTGAAAGGTGTGAGTGGCATGCAGACACGGGGCTGGGGGCTGTCATGGCAGGCATGCCCTAGGCCCCTGCCATCTGCTGTTCGCAGGTACCTTTGAAGCAGAGAGAAGTTCTGACTCTGCCAGGCTTGGTGTTCACTGAACAGTGACCAGCGCCCAGTCTGAGAGAGGGATGTGTAACACCTGGTGCATTTTGCTTCTCCCTACAAAAGGGGAAAGTCATCTGTAGCAGATGATCTAGCTACAGCATGAGGTAAAGAAATTATTAACTCTACCTCATTTGCATGACAGCAACTGCTAGAGCTTATAAAGTTAGCCACATCTTTTAAAAATCTAGCTGTGGTGTCTCGAGTCCAACACATGTCCCACTGCACATGTCCCAGTTCCTTGGGGCTGTGATGCAGGTTTGCTGGTGCAGAGCCTGATGGCTCTCCAGGCTGGGAGGGATGGGAATATGAAGTGGCCCCACTTCTCCCCTGGCTTTTTTTAATCCCTTTTGGGTGGAGTTTAGGAGATCTGTCTGTCCCTCTGGCATCTTGTGAGCTCAGAGGAGAGGGAAGATTCCTGACCTCAGCCCTTGCAAAGTGAGGTGAGCTCAGCTCCAGCAGTAATGGATTTGTGTCCCTTCATATACTCCAATTATAACAGTAATTCGTTTTGACCTGTTCCTTGTGTAAGCAGCTGCTCTGGGAGGTAGGGGAAAGAGAGACATGACTTCCTCCAGGGTTTGCACATAGTAGTTCCCATTTTTGGCAAAATAAACTCACCAGAGGGTGATGGAAAGCCTTTCCCTCCAGCCAGGAGCGCCTTGATCCTCACACCCCCAGGGTGGAGGGAAACAGCTTCCTTTAGGTGTTTGGTACAGGCATGCTTTACTTACCAGGAGTGCTTGGTTAGACCTCCTCCAGACTAGAAGACCAGGGGACCTGAGGTTTGTAACCTGGGAAGAGGAGATGCTCATCCTAGCTGCTTTCCTGCATCTAATGACATGTTAGTCCTCAGGGTCCTTCTGGGTCACTTGTCACATGCAGTTTGGGTCGAGGTCTGCCCAGAACAGATTTCCAGATCAGTGACTGCCACTGCTGAGAGGAAGTTGTTTGTTAAAACAAACTTCTCAAACACAGTTTTTGTGGTTAAGTAGAGTCCATGGAGACACAGGTAGTTACTGGGAGGTGTGGTATGATTTGATCCTAGCTGCCCTGTCAGTCACAAGGAGGCTTTGAGAACTCCTGGCACTGAGCAGGGTGCAGATGAACTCTTGAGCTTAGGGAGTTGACAAGCCTGTGTTCTGCTCTCTTTACCTTGCGAATTTCTCCTTCTCCTCACGCGTTGATCACACAGGTCTGCTTTGCCTACCACCCCAGTAGGAAACAGCACTGGGAATACTTAACACGGAAGAGCTAGTATGGTTCCTTGGCTAGTAAAGGACTGTAAATGGCAATGATTCCAAACTCTGAAGACAAGGTGTTGGGTTTGGGGGCTTCGGTTTTAGCTTTTTGCTGGCAGGGTGAGCAGAGGCCTACAGGTCCTCTGACACGTACACTTGTAGGTGGAAGAGGGTTGCAGCCATTGACACTGCCTAACCACAGAAGTAATTTTTCATGCTGTTTGCAAATTAGGGGACTTTCTAGGAACATCACCTGTGCAAAGCGCACTCACACAAAATGGCAGTGCTTGCACACCAAACCATTGGGGATTGCCAGGGCAGCTCCCCACACTGCTGCGCTGCACCCTCGCCCCATCTCTCCCCTGCGCCTCCTGTGCAAGGGAAGGAGGGATTTCCCCCAGGTCTAACGCCTGCAGCCGCAGGAGGAACTAGTTCCGAAGAAATGCACCTCCTCACCAGGGCGTGAGAAGGCACACGCGTTCCGAAACCCTGGCGTGGGAAGACAAAGAGCCATCTGAGCGGTGAGCCTGGCTGCAGGAGCGCCGGAGGAGCAGGGTCCCCTGTCAGAGGTTGGAAGCCGAGCGTTGCCCGGCGTGTTTGTGACGAGTGTGAGGCACACGCGTGGCGGGGGCCCGGCAGCTTTCGCTGAGGCGCGAAGGCCCCGCGGGCCGGGGGCTCCCCGGGGCCGCTGCTCGCCACCAGCTCGGCATCGGCAGAGCGCAGCTGTCAGCTCTCCTCCGGCGGGACCGCGCTGCTTGTTTACATGAGGAATCATATGGTAACCTCTTCTAGCTGGTGGGCAACTCGCGGGGTTGCCTCATCTGCAGTGGAATTACCTCATCGGTGTGAAATGCAGCGCAGTGGAGGCAGCAGCAAAGCAGGCTGCTCTGGGGCATGGCTCCTTCGGCAGCAGGCTGCGGAGCAGTGACCACTCAGGAAAGAAATTTGAAATCTGCTCGTTTCACAATCGTGTCGATTCACGAAGAATTGCTCAAAGCAGCTGGGATTGCTTTGCAGCATGAGTGGGTAGCCATGCATGGAGCCCTGTAAGAAGTCAGCTGTGCTGACCCACCCGATGCCCAGCTGCCATGTAAAGTCCTGGTGTAGGGAGCAGCTACCAGGATGTTATTCTCCACCGTAGGTTAAGACTGGGA
This sequence comes from Motacilla alba alba, assembly GCF_015832195.1. NCBI lineage: Eukaryota > Metazoa > Chordata > Aves > Passeriformes > Motacillidae > Motacilla > Motacilla alba. Next base: position 115,268,133 of record NC_052017.1, read on the forward strand.
GAGTGGAGCCTTTGGCATCCTCTGGCTTAAGCATGTGTCTTGACCCAGATTGTCCTGCTTCACCTCTTTAAAATCAAACCAACCAATTATACATGTATAAATAAAAAATTGCATGTGATGCCCAGGAATATATAATAAATTATTGGTGCCATAGGCAGAGGAGTTTATTAGCCCCTGTCAAGCTATTTGCAATGTAAAGGACATACTGACCTAGAATGATCTCTTCCTTCCAATCAGCATTTACGCTGTAACAGGAGGAGAGCCAGTCAGTATTTGTGCATTGGTAAGGTTAACCCTTCAGGCTACCCATGTAGATATTTACTCTAGGATTTTGTGTATGATTCCAACCCTGGCAGGCCACTTTTATTTCTAATAAACCCTTTTCTTAATCGAGGAAGCTGTGAGCTGGAGGCCACCACTTCTGTGAACAAACATATTTTAAATTCCTTAGAGCATGTGTGTATGCACATATATATTTGTGTGTCTGTGTGTATTTTTCTTTGCTCCCAGGCTATTTATCATGTCCAGTTGGACACATTGTGTGAGCACAGCTGCTCTTATCTGGCACAGGGTAGGATATTAAAGGGAAGATTAAGATTACCATTTTGCTTTATTTCATTTCTCAGAGCTTGATCTGCATAGCCAGTTCTTGTGTGTGTGTGTGTGTGTGTGAGTGCAGAATAATAGTTGTGAGCAGGGTTTGCATGTGGTGTCTCCAGGCAGTAGGTAAGGCACATCTGGAGTTTGCAGCTCCTGGAGATAGTTGCTCGAATCCCAGGAGCGTGGGTCGGGCTGGGAATGGGGGGCTGGTATCCATGGTGAGGCTCCCTATCTCACAGTACCAGGTGTGTGCATGTGAAGTAAGTTCTTGGAAAGGCCGTTCTCAGGGGGGAAAGAAAGAAACCGGAGAGAGAGGTAATTAGGAACTACCTTGCACAACTGAACCAGCTCATTAGGGATGAGTAAGGGAAGGACAATGCTCGGAGCAGGTGATATGTGCAGAGGTTTCACACAGCCTGCCACTGGCCATGCTCTATTTCTTTTTCCTTTTATTTCCCTTTCTCTTTTCCTCTCCTTTCCTTTTTCTTTTCCTCTTTCTATTTTCTCCTCCCCTCTTTCCTTTTTTTTCCCTCCATTTCTCTCTCTCTTTGTGCATAAGGGTGGAAAATGGAGCTTCTGAAATAATTCCAGATGGGTCTGTTTGACAGCATCAGTGCTAGTTGTTCTCTAAACTGAAACAAGATCCATATTTGGATCAATATAGATTTGTGTGTGGGGAAGTATTCCCTTTTATTTCTTTGTCAACTCGGTATGGCAGCGCTGCTAAAAAACACATGCTCTGAAGGCTACTAGTTACTAAAACAAACCCTTCTGCCTGCTCTTTGTGCATTTCATCCATTGCCATACATAGAGTGTGGCTGATCTTACACTGTTTGACCCCTGCACATTGAAGAACGTGGCCATTGCACTTCTGGAAATTTGGAGCCTCCTGAATCCCACCCCAGCTTCCTAGCATCCCTCAGAGCAACAGAAGCATGGTGCTGCCTTAAGCTCCCAGCAAAAATTGGGTGAATATGGCTCATAATCCAAGCTTAAGTGGATTTATGGGGTGAAGAGGCAATCCTCCTTCTGTTCTGTGTTTCACAGTGCTGTTTGGAAAGCAAACTGATGCATGATTTTATTAAACCTTCCCTCTGCTCCAAGCCCTAAATCATGCTGGAAAACAGCGTGTCCTTGTAGGGTGCTGAGCATTGGTCCTTGTGAAGCACTAGGCACCATATAATATCAAAATCTGATACAGGATCAGACTGGGAAAGGCTTTCCCTAACTAAATTTACTATTTAAGTAACGTTCACTAGTGGGTGTCTCTTCAGCTTTGCCACTGTCCTCCAGCCAAGCACGGTTACGGCTCCATGTGCTAGGGTGGGCTTGAACCTTCTTTTTGCAGGAAGAATTTTGGATTCAAGGAATTAGGAGAGGAAGCTGCAATTCTCTCATGCAGGTGAAATTAGAGAAAGATATGACTCATTGGTGGGGCAAATTGAGCCTGCCAGCTGGGCTTCATTCAGCTGAAAAATATGCCCCTGTGGCTGCAGAGAAGCCAACCAGAACTAACCAGAGGGGTGCAAATCTTCAAGTCAAACTGCAAACTGGGAACAACAAAGCAAATCATTCAGGTAGAAGGCATGCAAAATGCAATTGGTTCTCTTGCGCTTTACCTTGAATGGATTAAATCTGGCACTCGATGTGCGAACCCACAAGCGCTTGAACGGTAGTAAGCTGGCATAAGGCTGGCTATAATTAGAAGTGATATCTGCTCAGAATTTAGGTGCCAAATGTGCCTTCAGGTGTGTTCATTCTCCATCTTGGTTTTTAGTCCAGGCCTGACACATTTGGGATTCTTGCCACAGGAACTGTACCAAATGACTCACTCACAGTGGTAGCCGTGTGCTGAAGACTGCATCCTACAGAATCAGTGGGCTTGCAGTTCAACATGAAAGGCAGAACCTCAGGAGACTGACATATGGTCACTTGGTTCAAATAAGCTCCTTCAAACTTGAAAATTTCTCCAAATTTTTATCTTCTTTCTGCCATTTTTACAGTTGTGGCTTTTCTTGACTGATTCCTAACTTATTTGATTCTTTTCTGTCCTGTCATTCTTCTGCCTCCTTTTAGCCTCTGTGTCCTTGGGCAGTCCCCATTCTCAAATTCCTCCTTTTAACTGCAGGCACCACAAGCTCTCTGTTTATCCTTGACTCCCTGACAGCATGAGAGGTTTTATAGCCCCTCTGGAGGCTCAGCTATAAAGACTGGAATGCTCTCTGCTAATTTCCTACTCACTCTCTCTTGGTTGCTGGTGTAATAGGGGACAGATCTGCAAAACCACCTAGAGGCGGGAGAGGTGGGCTCCGCAGAGCCTGTGTGCTAGATATTCTGCTGGAGTCCTCAGCCCAACAGCACAGCTGGGCAGCTAGCAACAGAATGAGAAGGACAGGTATTGATGGAGGAAGTGTAGAAGGAAGAATAATATCTCCTGCCCCAAGGAGAGGCTTCTTTTTCATTATGCAGAAAAACCCAAGGATGTCAGGCTGGTATTGGTTGTACCCTGATATCGTATGAAGCGGTTGGTGTTGCAGACACTCAGACCAGGATCTTAAAAATTGTTCCTGGATCCAATACTATCAGCAAAATCCATCCAAGCTACCATTCAGTCTGCACTCCAAGTTGGCCAACCTGACTCTAAAGTGTTAGACAAATGAAAATGTGGTTTCTTGCATTTTGTCAGTCCAGGTATTTTTTAACACCTGTCAGTCTGTTAGAAACCATTTTTTGTGTTTCATAGCATCTTATGTTGTGTTTGGCATGTCAGGAACAGAAAAGAAGACCTGCTCTTCACACAATTCCCTTCAGATCAGATTGATAATATGTATTGAATGATGTTGCTTAAATCAATGCAAATTGATTGAGGGCCTCAGAGCATCTGGAAGATAACAGGAGAGGAGAGACCAATATCCTGAAGGGATATTCATGGCCATTTTTATAGTGCTGCACAACTTCTGCCCAAAAGGAAAAACTTGCAGGTCATTTTGAGATGAGGACATGCTTTGGATTGAAATTGAGAGCCTGTGTGAGATAGGTAATGATGCTCCCTGAGTACTGTTATCCCTCTTATTTCTTATAACTCCTCTAACTGCTAATAAATTACTATAACCATCGAATTATGGTCAGCAGGGAGTCCTAAAGAAAAAAATTGGTTGTCTTAATGAGGAAGGGGAGAGCAGAGAAAAGAAGGGAGAGATTTTAATGGAGAAAACAAACATCATCAAGACACAGGGGTGTTTATTTTGCATCTGCATTGTAGGCAAAAACAGGGAACTTGAAGAGCAAAGCTGCTGCTGCTGCTGCTGAATTTCTGTCCATCTCCCCCATCCTGTTCAGAGTCAGAGGCAGCTCTCATAGCTGTCTTTGTGATAAAGCTTACAAGCAAATTGGACAGGGTGTCAGGCTGGCTATGAAATATGACAAATTAACAGCCGAGGCTGCTACTGCCCTGATTGCAGACACTTCATTTAGAAGTTATCATGTAACTGGATGCTTTCTGTAATTTGTAATGATACTGATTGTGATAAATTGCAAGATTCAGGTAAAAAATTCAGCCCATTCCTGAAACTGAATATTAAGAGAAGAAACGGTTGTCAATATCATGCCACTTAACTTCAGGCCCCCCAAATGAAAAAAGATCTCACAATAACAATAAAATTCTCAGTCGCTGAGCAATGTAATTATATTAAGCTAATTACATTACAATTAGCAAATCTTTAATTTATTTTTAATGCACTGATTAAACTTTATGGGGTAATCATAAAGCTTTCTGAATGGCAATCCTTTTGGGGAAGCATTGACACCAGCCAGGGGTCACTGGTTGATGTTAGAGTATTTCCTGAAGTAATAAATAATTGAATTTTTATCTAGCTTGGAAAAGTTTCCATACAAATGTTTCAGGCATATAATTTATTCCCTTCCTTCCCTTTACTTTGATGGCTGATAATAGAAAAATTAATGCTCCACATTCCAGTCCACTCTGTTGGTCCCATGCATTTTCATTGGATTGTTTGTTTGTTTTTTAAAGCTGGCAGCTGTCTCAAGGGACTCAAAGAGGTCCTTATCAGGTGGTTCTCAAGTGGTTTATCAGAGATTCCTCTTTTTTTCAGTAAGACTCCCTGTGAGAAAAGGCTGGGGAATGTGCCTCTGTATAAATTCTCCATCCCAGGTGTAGCACCATCTTGCACCAGACAAAGTAAGAAAATTAGGCGTGATAAAACTAACTGGAATGAAATTAGAGATCAGAGTGTTAAGCTCCCTGAAATTCATGTTCAGATCCAGTATGGCCTTAGAGGCACTTAGACCATGCAAGTCCTTCAGACTTTGCCATTGAGGTTCCTAAGGCATCCAATGCCATTTTGGAGCATGCCTAACCAGTGCTTCTGCCTTGACCAGGCTGTGCAGCAGGGTACTTATCTGACATTTAAGTTGGATTAGAGACGATGAACAGTGTGTTCATCCACTTATCTTGTTTCAGGGCTCAGTCTCACAAGGACACTTCGTATCGGCCTCCTGGGCTCTGCTAGATCTTATCCTTCTTTGGCCATTAGGCCAAAGGTTTTTTTCTTTCTTCTCGTGTTTTGTCTACTTTAGCTAGCAAATATATTTATGTATATATTTCCTATGAGGCATGACTGCTTTGTAAAGAAGAGAAGAGTGGTTTTTCCACCTGGAATGCCTTACCAATCGAGAGACTGAGAGTTCTCCACACAGAGAAGCAAATCTCATCAGGCAGAAGAGTGGGCAAAGTAATTTGGGTGGGACTATTCAACTGTTGCAAAAGATGGTGGATTTCAGTGACATGGGTTTTTTGTCTGAACACCCTCTCTGGCACTGCTCAGTTCTGCAGGAAAGAGACATCTTTCTGAAAGGGGCATCCAAAATGAGAAAATACACAGAGTAAAATAACTAAGCTCTGGAGAGGAGAGGGACTTCAGCTGTACTCCTATCCCATATCCTCAGGATTTTTCTGGAGGTAAGCTATGATGGCTCCTTGTTCAGTCCAGTGCTTTTAAAGTGAAGGCATGGAGCTCTGTGGATCAGGGCCAAATGCTGCTATCTCAAAAATTCTGTGCCCCAGCTGCACATTTTCCCTGTCTTCTGGAGGAGGAGAGGGTGAAGAGGGTACAGAAACCAGCCCATCCCCAAGCCCTGCCTGTCCTGAACAGCAGATTCCTGTCCAAATGGGAACCAGGCACCATGCTGGGAGGGTACTGTCTCATCCCTAAGGAGAAAACTGGGCTTTTTGCCCTGTGTCAGCATTACTGATGTAAAGCACCTACCCAGCTTCTGGGATGTGAGCTATTATCTCTGCAGGGCTCTCTGCTTCTCGGAGTAGATGTATCTGCTTCCCTGCCGTTAGCTCCAGGCTCTCTCGTATGGCAGGCACCAAGGCACACACAGAGACACGTGTTGTAGCTCCTTTTTTGGATCCGGTCCTTGGTGCTTAGGGACCAGATGTAATTTGTTCATGCACCTTGAGCTCTGCAGGTGACTCAGGAGCGTGGGACTGGCCTCTACCTACATTCAGCATCAGTGATAGGCAGCCATTCCCTGCAGACAAATTGGCGTGTCGCTGCCACACTAAATACACCTAAAGGAAATGGCTGAACCGGAGGAGCTGAAAACAGAGTATATTTAAAACTGAGAATATCTGGGGACAATTTTCATTTGTGTTTCATGCTCAAAATTTTGCAAAATTGCCCTGTCAGCTCAGAATAATTATTAAAAAATAATTGAAAAATGTGTTATTTTACATCTTACAAGTAGACAAGAGCTCAGCACTGTGTATGGAGTGGCCTGCAGTCTTTGTTTTTGTTTGTGTGGGACCTTGAGCAACTGTTTATTTTTTCCTGATAATCTCTCTAATAGCATGGAAAAAGAAGGCACAGAATGTCAGACTGTGCCCCCTTTTTTTTTTTTTTTTTTTTTTTTTTTTTTTTTTTTTTTTTTTGTGGGAATTGAAATAATTCATGTTTCTCCTCCGTGGAATGAATTTCCCAACCATAATAGTGCACGTTGAGTGTATCTGGAAAGGATGCTGCCTTGTTCGATGAACTGAATTGTGCACACAGTTGGAGGCTCTGACAGTGCCAGCATCAGTGAATGCAAGTTGCATAAAAAAGAGGCAGCATCATTCATGACACTAATGAACAGTCCTTCCTCGTCCATCAGAGAAATCTTTCCCAGGGATAACGATTCTCCTAGCATTTTCTTAGCCATAAAAGAAGAGATTGTGCTGGGTCTTTGGTTCTGTATGAAACTATCAGGAGGATTCTAAGGCTGGGAACAGAAATCAATGTTTCTGTGATACTGTATTGGCTAAATACTTAGACCAGAGGAAAAAGATTTTGTTTTGACTGCACAGTGAACTTCTTGTTTTGCTTTGCTGCTACAAGATTGTGAAAATAGAAGAAAATTTAAGGGGACATATTTGATTCCAAGCAAGTCTGCCAGCAAGTTCTAGTCATTGCAGTGTGGTTCACTCATGTAGTCCTACAGCTTTAAGTAACTGTAACTTCATTGATTTCAGTGGAATCTCGGGAGTAAAAGGGGAAAATTGGTGTGACACAACAGTGATTCAGCTTTAATGTATTCCCTCATTCTTCTCCAGGTATTTATTATCTTTTAAGAGACATCTACTTTAAATCTTTCTTATTACTTGAAAAAAGTCTCCTAAGACATGAACAAAACCAATAGCAGAAGGGTCTCTGGGGATCTAATCTACAAAATGACAATTAGACAAGATCTAAAACTAGGGGCTTGATCATAACAGTGATTGAGGGTATTATAATTTCTTTAAAATACTGAAGAAAAACCTAAAGTTTAGATGCAGTTTTGTCAGAAAAATACAATTTGTCTTGCGTAACTTTATGAGAGTTGTTGAATAAATATGGTCTGTACCTACTTATTCATCAGCATGTATTAATTACATCACTTCTAGGAAGCCCTGTCAGTGAAAACCTTCTACTGTAAGCTGGACTGCAACCCACAATTCCAGCTAATTTTTTTCTTTTAATCTGCCCCTTCAATATTTTGCACCTTGCTCCCTGCCTTTCTGTGCAAACCAAAGTAATACTTAATGGTCTTCTCCGTACACTCTGTAATGCTCTAATTTTCCAGTGCTGTATGAGTGACTCCAGTGGTGTGAAGTTAGATCCCAGTCCATGTTGTTTTGTGGGTGATCATACGAGTTTTACTGGCCTGTGTGTTTGTTTCATGTTTTAAATGCATGTGCAATGCCTTTGGGGGCAAGAAACTCATACAGATAGCTCAGTCTAGGAGATTGTGTTCATGTTCATGACGGCAACCATAATGACTGGGATTATAGCAGAGTTTGAAGCTTGCCTTCTGGTTAGAGAGGACCTTATACTGTTGACTACATTTAGGTACCCTTTATCTGGCTTTCTCCACTTTCCCAAGACATGCTAACATCTGACAATGCTGCTTCTATACTTTATCCATCTTACAGAAGTGGATTTAAATTTTAAAAAATCTACGTGGCTGAACAGTTTGATATGAGCCATTTAAACAATTATATTTTAGGACTGACTATGACTAGGTTACAGGCTGCTTTGCTTTGTAGCAAATTTGTCACATACTCTGCATTCGTATCAGGCATGAGGCTTTTGTCACTGGAGGAAATCACTTTAAAGAACCAGACCAAATCCCTCACATTGGTGAAGTATCTGTAATTCCTGATCTCCCTCGCATGACTGATTTCTGCAGGAGTGACGCTTTTGTGATCCATGCATTAGCAATAACCAGCTACAGCTACAGTAATTAAACAGTTTAAATCTACCATACTATATAGATCCACTTTGATTGCTTGCTTTCTTACTGTTCTTGTTACTGGACTTCAGAAATTAACACTTTGGTAGATGCTGGGAAAGCCAGCTTTCCCCTCTTCCTGCCGTAAGATGAACCTCATTAGAAAACAAGTGATTTATTGGCACTGAGTTTGCAATAATAGCATAATGATATTTCTACTTTCAATCACTGCAAATTGCAAAGTGTGATGCCAATTCAAGCAGGGTTGTTATTTTGTACTCTTGTGTCTCAGGAAGTTTTCATTAGTTCATTGAATTTAACAGAATTAGAGAGCTTCTTTGAGAAAAAAGTATGAAGCATGTATGAAGTATGAAAAGTATAAAGACAAAAGTATGCCTTCATTGTCTGACCAGTAAAGACAATTGCTACTTCTGGACGAATATGGACTTATGACATGGGACCTTCCTTCTGCAGCCAGCACTCGAGATTTTGTGTGACTGATCTGTTCTGTCAGAAGCCAAACTGAAAATTATTGTTACTCCTTTACAGGTGTGGGAGGTTTGCAGATCATCTTCACCTCTGGAGGAGAAATGAAGTGCTCAGTCTCCAATATGTTTGTGTACAAAAGACACAGGTCTTATCTTTCTGAGTCATTCACAGGAATGTGAAAGCTTAAAACTCACTTTTTTTCTTTGTTCCCAAAGCCTGAGCTTTTCACCTGGGAAACCCTTCTAGGTCAAAGCTCCTCCTCTGAGACCATATGACCTTTAAAGGTGGGCTTGAACCTTTTTTATGCAGCTGCTCTGCAATACAAATGAACCTCAAAGCTTTAGCAGCCAGACAAAGAAGAGGTCTTTAACCCACACAGTCTCTGTGAGGGGGGTCATTTATGCTTAAATGACCCCTAATGGGCAAGTGATGAGTACTGTTCAGCACAACAATATTAATGGGCAGGCAGGAGCACAGAGCAAGGGATAAGATGGATGCTTGCATGTTTCCATACCTTACAAAGCAAAAAGGGGTGGGCAAACTTACCTACTCCTTTCCCAAAGGACAGCCAACAGCATCTGACTATTTCAAAAGCAATGCTGCTTTTGTCAATTTATTTCAATGAAATGAAAAGATTTCTAAATTCCCATTTAACTAGATAAGTTTAGATTTGTTTGAATTGTATAGCTCGGCTGATATGAAGGTGAGGAGAAGTAGAAAATTTACTTTATTTCCAATGATCTGATGTCCATTTCCATGGAAACAGAAATGGAAGCAGGAACCAAACATAAGCAGTCACAGCCCTGGTTAATTGCCCATGGCTGCTTTCTGTTTCCACTTCTATAGTGCTGAACTCTATGTTTCCTACTGACCCCGTTACTACATAACAATGTGTGTGAGAGGGACTGATGAGGGAAGACTGGGCACAAGAAAGGTGGAGAGAGGAAAGATCTTAGAGGCAGATGCAGGCTCTCCAGGCTGACCAGTAAAGAAATCTCCTTTATGATTTCTTTTATTTGACTGGGAAAAAAAATTAGGCGAAACATCGGCAAAACTAATTTTAATTAAGTTATTGCTAAGAACTTCATGCTGTAACAGCACTTAATGACAACCAATGTAAATGTGGAGTTGGTCCGTGGAAGTTGATGGCAGTTTAACAGGAATTAATAACAGACACTGTCTTTTAGTGAAAAAAGCAAAAAAAAATAATAGAGAGCAAAAAAAAATATTAATGAAAGCATGTAATAGAAACTGTGGCTGCTGGGGCAGTGACCAAACTAGTATAAGGAGTCAGATTTTCTCAATTTGGCATGCTCTGATATGTCTAAGATGCAACAGACTTCTAGAGGTAGGCCACCTTATTCAATGATAAAATTAAAATAGAGAATGGAAAACAAACCACAAGCAAATATATCTCCAGGCTGAAAAACTGGTTTATTTGTTCATTAAAGTAATTGAACACCTCTGCACTCTCAAATTTGGTCTAAAAACAGGAGCAAAAAATAGCATTAAAACAATACTCCCTGTTCTTGTTATTTCTAAAACCAGATTCTCCAGCAGGAAGAAATTATCCCCAGAGGTTTGGCTTCATGGAAACCCAACCAGATCTTAAGCCTTTTGAGGTTTACTCATCTCTTGTAATCATGTTGGTATCTGTCCTGTAACAGATTTCTTGCTGATACAGAACAGCTCATTCTAGCCTAACTGAGCTATAAACTAACCAAAGACTGCTGTTTCGAAGGGTTTAAAGAGGATTGTGTCAAAAAAGAAGTTGGATGGGGTTTTGTGAGCAAAATACTGAAAATAATCTAGCATGCATTTCAATGTGGAAAATAAAGGTGGAAACAGGAGGGGGTGGGGGAAAAAAAGACATATTATAAGGTCCTTAGGCTTTGAGACAAGGTAGGCTCAAAGCACAGCAGCTTCTTCTCCCAATCTCACATCCCACAACCCTTCAGTGACAATCTGCAACACTGATGGCCACATGAGTGCTTCTAGTGCTGGTCTCCCTTTCTGCAATGCCCTTCTGCTTAGACACCACTTTTCTTTGCATGTTAAACTCTGATCTGCTAACTTTGCCCACCAAAACAGTGGCTATCTGTTGGAACAAACTTCCCAGGGAAGTGGTGGAATCCCCAAAAGCATTTAAGAGGTGACTGGACATGGCACTTAGTGCTTTGGTTTAGTTGACGTGGTGCTGTTCCGTCAAAGGTTAGACTCTATGATCTTGAGAGTCTTTTCCAACCTTAATGATTCTATAATTCCATGAGAATATCACAACAGCAAGTATCAAGCATCAAAAGAACAACTGTCAGAGAAGTACAAACTTTTACTAACACCGTTCCATCAGGATGCACTGTGGTATTGAAATGCACTGGCATTTTCTTCCTCAAATAAATTTTCCCCTCCATTTTAACCCTGCCTGGGATATCATGGAAAGGGAGTGGTGGTTTTTAACTGGGCAATTTGTTCATAGCTTTTGGAAGAGCTTCCCTGATTGTCTAAATGTATATTGCTTGATAGATTGAGCGAGAATTGTTTCAGGTGCATAGAGTCAAAAGATCAGGTGTAAGTGGTGAGGGATGTCTGACTGCAGCTGGAGTGTGGACAGGACAGATGGCTGTCGAGGAAGGAGGTGGAAACCTGGGGAATTCTAATGATGAGAAGCTCTGGGCTGCAGAAAAACTAAGGTTCCTGGGAAATTTAGCAATCAGCCTCCATGCAGCCAGTGCAGGATTTTCTCACACATACAAGTGCATTTCAAGGTATGGCATAGCCTTACAATCTGTGTGAATTTAAAAGTTGGGGCAAAAATGTCCACTCCAAAGCACTGCATGTATTTTGAAATCACACTGAGTAGAGTGTCTGACGGAGGGAGAGAAAAGAACACTGGTTTAGCTGTTCCTTTGTTTCCCAAATCTCCAGCCTCAAATTATTAATTAGTTCTGGCTAAAAGCTGGTATTTATAGAAAAGAAAATAATTTTGAAAGACACAGATCTCTGTGAGCCAGCAATCTCAATCTCCATTTTCTTGCACCTTTTATTACCATGCTGACTTGGTGGTAGTTTATCACTCTTTTGCACAAATGTGAAAGGCTGTTCATGGCATAAGATAAGGGAAAGTCAGGCTCAGTGTGTAAATAACTGTGTTCTGTGCTAAACTTTGTAGCAGAGAAATATCAGTTGCATATGGTTTCTGTAGATTTTAACTACCCACATACTAGTGGTGACCCTAAGTAGGTCACAGTAAAGATGGGCTCTGAGCAAGTTATGGCAGTCACATTCCTATCTAGGCTGAGATGGAGATAATGGATTGTGCTCTGCGCAGCACATGCTCCCTGCATCTTACACTTTGTCAGATACAGTCAACCCTTTTTCTGCCTATGCCTTTGCTCAGCAGACACATGCACAGATCAGCACTCCAAAGCAAAGGCAAGGGATGCCTTCACTGCAATCAGACGTCTGTTGCACTTCAAGTGTCAAGCCCCATGTTTGAAGCTTTGGGGTTGTATTATGTCTAGAACAGATTGGACTTCACTGTCAATGCAGTCCTTCCTCACATTTGGTGTGGCTATTGCAGATGACAGTCAGCTTAGTCACAATCACTGCTTCATTCTCACATGCTCACATGCTGATAAATATGCAAATTCTGAGGTGTTTTATTAAAAAAGAAAAAAGGACTACCAAATATTAGAGCATTCCATGGGAAATTGTATGTAACATCTGGTATTTGATGAAGAAACGCCAGCAAGGTTTGTAATCTGATTGAGTTTCTGTGAATGACATACACAAAAAAACCCCCAGACATGTATGGAGGTTTCTTGTTTGTGGGAAGATACAGCCTAGAGGTTTACTTGACTTTGTACATACTCATCAGATATTAGAGTCCTAAAATACCTTGTCTCTTAGTGGCCAAGCAGTTAAGATGTTATTGAACTTTAGACTGCAATACTCAAACAAAAAGTAAGAGGCCATATTGAATGAGTCTGTTTTTTTTCACTTTTTCACAGTAGATGCTTCAGCTTTGTTCTGTCATATTAAAGGACAGGAAGACTTCCAGAGCAGCAGAGCTCCCAAAACAGGAGAGTGACTTGATTTCAAAGTGAAGAGCAGGTAGCTGCCAGTACAAGAACCTGCAGGTTAATTGGGTATCCTGACCCAGGCAAAACTCAAAAGAGAGAGCAGTACAATTCTTTCATTTTGTACATGAAAAATTGCTGTTTGTGTTGCACAGAGTTCAGTTTAATCAGCCCTGTGAGCCACTCTCGTATCATGAAGTGGATCACCCCTTCCCAGGAAGGAGGAGGAGAACTATAGAGGAGACCCAGGAGAATTAAAAGATGGTAACTTTAAAAAAAAGTGAAGTTAGTGATTTTGAAAGGCACCAGATTAGCAGCACAGGAAATGGCCTCCTTTATTTAATCATACCTAAGTGCTTTGAGGTAGATTCTTATTCCTTTTATCTTGATGAGTAGCACATCTCCATGATGGGCACAGCATCTGCTGGGGCAGCTGTGCAGGAGAGATAGGGGTCAAGCCTTAGGTAAAGCCATGCAGGCCTGTCAGCAGCAGGAAGCGGATAAGCGCAGCGTTGTTCCTCTGCCACCATTTCCCCTATCTACACATCTCGAGGTCAGCCTAGGGGAAGAAAGCTGCAAAGGAAAAAAGGTGTTTTATGTGGTGTGCTGTAGCAGATTTGCAGATGAAGAGCTAAAATAAACTGAAACTTAATGCTAACTAAACACTTTGAGATGAGCATTGATGGGTCTTCCTTTGGACTAGGCAGTTTAAAAGGACTGTGAAAAATAGAGATATGTGGTTCCAAAAATATGGCCCATTCTGTACCCTGTCCACCTGCTCTCTTTGCAGATGTCTTGTGGACAGTCTTGAGAGCAAGTGCCTACCTGATATTTGAATCTCAGCATCCTTTGGAGGACATGCTCCAGCCATGCCCAGACATGTGCCTACAGACTTGTAGTCTGAAGATATTGTGGGAACTCAGGCTGTCACTCAAAATCACTCAGTAGGATCACTGGGATCTGCAGTCAGAGCCTGTAACTTTGGATATATTTCTGGTAGAGTTAGGTGGCACTGGCATACTCTAGGTGGGATCATTAGCATTTGATCCTGTATCAAAAACCACTGATAATAAACAGAGAACAGCTCAGAAGTGGTGCCAGGGTGAAGGTCAGAGTGGTGTCACCACTGTGACACCCAGAGTGAAAGAAACTTAGATGGGTGTTGGACAGGAAATTACCTGCATTCTTCAATCCTTTGGAGCTAAGTTCAGGGACAGTGTCCACTGGATTTTTTTTTTCTTTTTTTTTCTTTTCTTTTTTTTTTTCCAAAGCTAGGTGAGCATAAGAAAAGAGGGAATAACAGTGAGGGATAGTAAGTGAGCTGGAGTCCTAGGCTTGTTTTACCATATCAGGAATATAGGAACACATCCCTATGTAGAGTAAATATTCAATGCCAATGCTTTATCTCCCAGGAGTGGTTAATGGTTCTTACCTACACATTTTCTTCAAAGGATCTTGCTAATGGATTTGCTTTTGGCAGAAGCTACTCTGCATTTGGAAATGCATTCATTTGTTCCTTCCCTCTTTCCACCTTGCCTTGTCAGTGTCCCTGTGAACCGCCTCCAGCCCCTGCTCCTGGAGCAGGTCAGAACTTGTCCCTCTCACCTCTACTCTCACCTCTCCTCCCCCAGGAAGCTTGAGGAGCAGCTGTAAACATACTGCTGCTTTTCAGGTCTGTAGGAGAGTGGATCTTACTTTGCTGTGACTATACTCAAGTGTAGATTTCACTACATAGCAACAGCCCTGGGCTGTACGTGTCTCTGTGTAGTTAGTAAATAATAAAGAAAGGGTATGTGTTTGTGGTTCTTGCTTAGTTTCCTCACTTTTGATTACTATTGGTGGGATTGAAACAAAAACTGGAGGCTGTCCAGTCTGCTGTTTGTATTGAGTGCCGGATTTGTCAGTTCTTGACTGAGAGACAAGAAAACAAGAAAGAGCAGAGTAGATTGGAGGCAGGTAAAACGATTGTATGCAAAAAGCCCTGCTATTTGGCCCCCCTCATAAACAAAAATATTGTTATAAAATTCCCAGCAGTGGCAAGTACCCATCTAAGAAGGCGTGGCATTTAGATCACATAAATATGCACATCTCTCTGCATCCTATTAGCTGTTGCTAATTCTTTCTCAGCCTGTGGGGCTAATGACTACCTCCAGATCAGTAAAATCTTAGTTCCTTGTTGGCATATTTCCTTTATTACAAGTGCTTCAATTCCTGTGGGTATCAAAATTATTCCAACGCCCTATTACTAGATCTCATGCCAGCCTAATATATGTGAATTTGCCTTATGGACTTAGTCTGCAGCTTCATTAGCTCTGATTCAAGTCAGTCTTTTCTCAGATAAGACATCGGATATACAGGAAATTCTCAGTGCCACATGTTGTTGCAGAACTGGTTTGGTGGCTTAAGCATAAAAGTACATGGGAAAGCTTTTCCTTGATAAGGACTTTAATCACAGCTGCATCACTAACATCTTGCCACTAATTTTTTTATGACCTTTGTAGTCAGAGAACTTTGGCCCAGGAACTATGTTATGAAATTAGATACAAATTTCCTGGAGGTGGGCGATAGAAAAGTGGCCTGAAGAGCATTCTGATCTGAAACCTCAGCAGGTTGACACTTCACAGAATTATGACTGATTTATATTTCCATGAAGGCTTCACAATCAGACCTGGATGACATCTACCGGGAGAATCCAAATGGTCCTTCATCTTCAAGAGCCTGAAAAAAATGCAGAATCCTCCTGAAGAGGCAAACCATAAGTAGTAAATAGTAACTTTTATATATTGAGGCAACAGTGGGAACGCTCCAGGACAGATTTGCTTGCTTCCAAGAATAAGATCTTCTGCTCCAAGGAGGCTCAGGTCCAGGATTTTTATCACATTGTGTTTCTCCTTCTGAGCCCTGTATTGTGCCTTTCCAGTAGCTCCCCTGATTCCCAGGGTAATCTGAAAGATCAAAAAGAGACAAAGACATGATCATTCTCCAGCTCTGTACTGGCCAAGACAGTTTTGGCTGACAGACTTAGTACAGATGGTCATCAGCTCTGATCCAGCTCCTGGACTGCCTGGACCTGATCTCCCAGTTCTGCAGCCAGATACTCTGTGCAGACCTAGAGTCACTGCACCTGATGACACTGCTGTTGCTTGGCTGAGCAGCACTTGGAGACACAGATCCCTACATCTGTAGGGATCCTAACACAATGTGGAAAAACACAGGAGGAAATATATTTGTGCAAGTGGAGAAAGTTTTCCTTATAGGCAGTATAAAATTTACTGATATGACCTTGCTACCAAAGGTATTTCTCTTTATTTAAAATGATCTGCCTTTGTTCATCTTCATTTAAACTGATTTGCATATTCCACCTGCTTTTTTAGTTATTCTAGGTCTTTTCTGAGTGCTCTTGCCCAGTGGCTAGAGACAACATTTTGATTTTGCATCCTGAATTAATGTTCCCAAGACTTCTAAAATATCTCCTGGAATATTTCTTATATCACTTGTTTGTTATGTCCCTTTGAAATCCATCTTTCTAGCAGCTATTGTCTAAACCACAAAGCTGAACTCATCTCTCTCTTCTAGACTTTGTCAATAAACTTTTGTCTTGTAAATTATTCATAAAGTCAGGTATGGCACCAGAAGAAAAGAACCATAAAAAAGAATGACAGCATCACACTGGTGTCAGCTGACTGGTGATATTCTTTCTTCCAAGATTAATTAAACTTTGCCTTCTTTAGAAACAAACTTGAATCCAAGGTTTGTCTAGAAAACTATACACTGCCACTCCCAAACACAACTTTTATGAATTCAGTCTGTGTTCTTTGACTGAAGCTGAAGCAGAACCTGGTTATTTTGGTGGTCTGTCCAATTGTGACTCCTGTACTATTTGCTATTTTAGTACAGATGGTGCACCTTTAGGAGTCCCCTGAGGTTGTGTTTGTTTCTGCAGTTTGCATGCTAGGAACACTCACAAATCAAGTGTTTCCATTTCATTCAGTTAGAATAATTTTCCTAGTCCTTACAGAAGTCCTGAAACAGCGTCTGAGAATATTATTTCTTTAATTTTTACTCAACCATATTTAAAAAGATCCGGGCCTTATACCAGAATAGAAATTACACTGAACTGTAGAAAAAACACTTAGGGATTGTGAACCGGCTCAGCCTCTGCGCTTTTGTTGCTTTGATTTCTGTGGAGCCACACCAGAACCAACCCAGTCTGAAGTTTTGGCCCTGACTAAGTCTTCGAGTGACACTTAGTTCTTACACCACTGTTTCATTGGAAAAGACCATTTCAATTCCTTCACTTTGGTTTATGGTTAGAACTTTCTTGCTCTTGACTCTGCAAAATTTGGCTTTGTGTATTGAGAATGATGTCTCCAAACAGGAACACAAGCTTCTGTAAAAGCTTGTAAATGCTTTTGTAAAAAATGTTTCTGCTCTGGTTTCATTAATGGGAGCTGCTGAATAGCTAGTTTGGGTTGCCAGCCATACTCTGTCAGCTACTAATAAAGGTGAATTTCATGACGGGTATGAGGGTTTTTTCTGGCAATTGCACTCACTTTGCTCAGTATAAATGAAACTCTTCTGTTCACCAACAGGATTTCCATTGAATCATTTTCCCGTTGAAGGCTAAATATTGGAATGGGTGAAATTTGGAAATGAAGTGGGTGATTCTTTCAATTTATTGCAAATGAGCCATTACTCATTCGGTGTAATTTGTCAGTACTCCCAAACAGTAGGAGCAGTCACTTAAGATTGGCCTCATTGCAGTGTTTAAAACAGTACACGATAGATTTGCCTGTGCTGCCATGATGAAATCTTCCCCAGACCCCCATTTCCAGAGGGGGAACTGCACGGCATCTGTGGAGCTCGGCTGTCAACTGAGCTCCAGTTCTTGAATAAAGATGGCAGAATCTCACAAAGAGGGAAGTGGGGAGGAGGTCTGTGTGATTTTATTGAACGTTATGACATGTAAGTGCTGGAATACCAAAGAGCTTGTTACAGCATAGAAAATCCCCTCTGCTAGCAACTCCATTTGCACTCCAGCGCTATTCCAGGGTCTATAAAGCAGATTGCTAACAAAAAGGTTATTCAGAGGGTTTCTTTCAATAAACCCAAAGGTAACAAGTATCCACTGAGCAGATGTCATGAGACTGAGCTGCACTCTGGAAAACTGCCGCGATATTTAAAAATAATGCTTTCTTATTAACCTAAGTACAATACTAAAAGTCTTTTAAAATAAAACTTTCCAGATGGCACCTGCATCAGAGATGCTAATAGGATGAATGCCAGTAAGCCCACTAATACTGGAAATGCTCTTAAGAAACAACTACAACTGATTCTACTGGCACAAACAAATAAAAAACTAATTTATGTATTCCTGCAGCTGCATCTCCAGCCACAGCAGAGGCAGGAGTCAGGACCAATTCACAACTGACTAATGTGGCCCCTTTCATTGCAAATTTCTAGCATTTAAGTGTAATTAAGATTTATTGTTTGCTAACTTGCAGGTCAGAAGAGGGACTGCAATATAGATAACTTTTTGTTGACTAGCGAAATGCTTGTTAGAAGGAATTGTCAATCCTTCCAAGAAGAACACAACAGAAATAAATAACAGAGTTATTCTCATTTGATCTGACTGTTGTCATCCCAGCACTAATGTAATAGCACTGGGCAGTAGGGAAACCAACTGCACGTGGCGGTGTAGAGTACATGGCAGCACAGGATATGGCAGGCACACTGCAAATGCTGGTTGGTCTTGCTCCAAGCCAGGGTTACCTCCCACCATGAGTTCTATATGCCCTTGTTTTTCTGGCCCTTGATCCCTATAGAGGGATGCAGAAGACAGGAAAGAATTCCCTTCATCTCTTGCTAGTGTGGCCAGGTAAACAGGGGAAGTGATCCACCACAGTTTGACATCCTAGAGAGAGGGTGAAAAAGGGGTCAGGTACAACTACAGCTTGGCTGCAAAGATGATAAGGTCATGCAGAAGTATGTGAGTTAGACCATCGCTGGTCTTTGATTTGTATCATCAGCAGGTTTAGTTCATTCATAAGTTGGCAAGAGTATATCCTAGGTGGTGACTGGGACCAGAACAGAGTTGGGGCCAGAATCAGGAACAGAGAGGGTTGATCTCTTTAGGATTTGCAAGGGACTTTGATTATTACAGACAGCTTAAGTTGAGCTCAAAGTCTGGTTGATGAGAAGCAGCCATGGAATATGAAAAATCACATTCTCATCCTGAGAATAATATTTTATGTTTCTGTGCTTCTTACAACTAAGAATTTTCAAGCACTTTTTTCCATTAATAGCTTTAACTTTCTGACACAATCGTGAATTACCTGCACGTGACTGTCGCTTCTCGACAGAGAGGTAAATGGAGGCACAGAAGGTACTGGATTGAATTCCCTTTTTAAAGTGCATCTTAGGCAGTTATTATTATCTGTGCAAAGAGGAGGAAAATGTTATCATGTTGGTTTTTCAGACAGCATAGCACATGGAGATGTGGAGGCATGGAGATGTAATGAGGGAGTTTTGGTGCTAGGAATGAAGCTGGTTTGTCTCACATATCACAGGAACAGCAGAGTAAAGCTGCAAGCAAAGCTTAGCTTTCCTTTGCTTCTGCTGCCAAGCTTGATCACTTGGGTAGGATTGACTTGAGTCTTCTATAGTCATTTACGTCCCTGCCAAGAAAACTCTACCGAATCAGTGTTTGTGTACTTCCATTCTCTTATTCCTACTCATTCTTTCTTTCACTTTAAATCTGTTCACAAACTGAGTCCAGACTGCTGAGGAGGGACACAGGACAGGGATAAGGAAAGCTGCGCAGAGCCACCTAATTTACCCAGCAGTGCCGGCACTGTAAACAAAACTGTCTGTCATACGTCCTGGCACCAAAGGATGGAGCAGGAACATATCTGAATATAATCACTTTGAGTAACTTCAGCAAATAATGAAGGGCTGACTAATACCAGGAGCTCTTCTACAGCTCATTTACCATGTGAGCTGGTTCTGAGACACGCTCAGTAGACGAGAATGCACATCAAATGTTTTGATCTATGGAAGAACATTTTTCCTAATATTTTTTCAAAGATTTTTTTTCCTCAACTTTGTAATGTGACTCTGAAGACGGTCATGCCATATTTTGAAAGGAGACACTCTGTGTGTGTTTTTTAAGACCTTTTTCGAAGGGGGATGAAGGGTTGCATATTTTTTAGCTCCAAAACCCAGATGTTCTTTAACAGAGAAAAATAGAATAACATACATTAATAGCTTGGAAAACAATGGCAATATTTAATTAACCTTTAGAAATGGCTAATCTGTGAATCTGCACGTGTCAGCTCATCTTTAGAACAGAGTGACTGTGTGTGCCTTTGCCAAAATCAACATGCTTGTTCGGTGGATTTCTTCCACTGGGGATTCACATGAAGAACAAAAAAAGAAAAAAAAAAGAAAAAATAAATTTTTTTTCAGCTGTTTGACTTGAAGCATTCATGTGATCCAGATGACCTCGTCAGGGTTGATGTAGCCTGGTGTGCCACAGATCCAAGATCTGCATGTTCAAGTCTTGGCTCTTAGCCGTTAGTCGTTGGACCAGACAGTCTGCAGGTCTTGTGGGACCATTAAAAGCTTTAGTTTAGCAGTGGGGCCGTTACCTCTTCATCACTGACTTTCCCTCTCTCTCTCCTCCCCCCTTTAGCTTGGCTGCTATCAACGCTTCTCTTCAGCAGATCGTCTACCTGCCAAATCCTCTCCTTATTAAATCCTTTAAGTAGGAATACAGATCACGGAAGAAAAAAAAGGGCCCTTGAACTTCTGGCTCCTTTCAGAGCCCCCCATTTCCCATTTCCCTCCTGTCCCATTTCCCATCTGACAGGAGTCCCACGCTAAAATGGGATGGGCTATATGCCTCCTCCAGCTGGCTCCAAGGGCTGCAAGGTGCAGGCAGCTCGCAGAGTTTCTCAGCATGCAGGAGAGGTATTTGAAGCATAAGGCTCGTGGTGCATACAGGAGGAGTGGCAAGTACACCAGAAGGTGAAGAGATGGCTGGAAGCAACACTAATGCCCCTCCATCTGGAAAGATGAGTGCTGTTTAGTACGTCTGGAAAGCATTATTTCTGCAAATAGCTCAACCTCTTTCAGCTTAGAGGCAGGGATCCCAGCCTGCTGCCAAGCTTAGATCTCCCTGATGGCAATGTGGTAGGGGAGATGGTGAACAAGTGTACTAATGGCATAAAGCAGGAAAAAACAGCATCCAATACATCAGCTTAAGGTACATCAGGCATCTGCCCTTCTCCCAGAAGGCTGCCTGCGACTTGAAATTGCATTAAGACACACTTGTGTTTTATATCACAGGATCAACCCATATGATAAAAGTTTAATTGGGTGGGTGTGAAGGGGAATTTAGAAGTCACTCAACTGACTGTTCCCAGTGATTTAGCTTCACAAGGGAGATATGGGAAAGCATAAACTTAAGTCTACTAGTGTCCCTGAATTTTTGTTTGAAGTGTAGCTCTGCAAAGATCTACACTTTACATGAAGCTCGTCTGAAAACACTGAGGTGTGCTGTTTCACGTTGTTTCAGAACAAATGCCTGACCCAAGCTTGATTTAAATTCAGAGACCAGAGGGGATCTTTCAGCAAATCTCCTCCCTTTTGTGTTGTAGCAAAAAAAAATCAATTAATAGGACTTGTGTCTAAATATTTTTGAATGGATAGAGATCCAGGTGCAAGTTCCAATATAATACTTGCTCAGCTTTTAACCATATTAAGTCAACAGCCTAAGCACCTATTGGAAATTTACTTCTCATGTGAATTTCAAGCAGAACAATTTTTAAACTCCTTCTCATCGGTGTACAGCCTGTTTCCTAATGACATATATTCATGATCAATGTGGGATGCTGTGCGTGGTAATGAACAAGTTGTAATGCAGCTGATGTGTGAGGGTCTTGTGTGTATTCTCATGGGTCGCTGTTGACCAGCCATCTGATATGTGCCAAGTTGGGATGAGATATGTGGTGTGCAGAGCTCAAGGATGATTTTTGGAAGATGTTACTTTGGTTCATATACAGCAGATTTTTAACTTGTTCGTTTGTTTCTTTTCCCCCTGAAATTCAATAGATGTTCTAATTTGAAAAGATAAGACCAAAATGTATTTTAAAATTTTTTTGAATTGGACTCCAGACCCTGAAATACATTTTTGGAAAAGCAAGCAATTCTCAGACTTTAAAATAAAGGCACAAACCCTACTTTTTTTGGCAGTCCAGGGGAATTTTGTCACAGTTAGGATGAGCTTGTACATATTTCCACAGATTTGTGGATGTTTGCCTCAAAATTTTATTTACAGTGCTTCTTTCCACATCTGTCTTCTGTTCTGAATGTCAGTCTGTTCTAAAATATTTGTTGAATTTTGTACAATTTGAAGGACTCCCTATAGCTCCTATGCTTAAGTGTATGGAAGACTTCACAGGTCAGGGTTGACATTTGTGTTGTTTTTAAAGGCTACAAAGGCTACAAGACTTTAAAAATTGTTTGTGGTGATTTAAGATAACTACATATGCAAACTTGTGTATTCACTGGTAGTGTATTGTAGCTCTTAATGTAAGAAATCAAAATGCAAGGAATGAATTTTTAACAGTAGCAACAAAATAAACTCACTAAGCCAATTTTCCTTGCTTTAAAAAAGGACTTTACTTTTTCTTGTGGCATTCTCTAGTGTTTTCCACAGTTTTCATCAACATTGTTTCAAAGCTATTTGCTTGTCTTTTTTTTCTTGGCTAAAAAGTAAAGATGTTCATAAGGATTTGGTTTTTCCCTAGCTTTCTAAATTTTTTTTTCCTTTTTAACTGTGCAAAGTAAGAAGTTCGTGAGCATTCTGGTAAAATATGATAAAAAAATTCCAGTAATAAAGAAAAATGACTGATGCATTTTGTGAAGAACTGTTTTTGGATAAAAAGGGTTCTTTTCAAGTGAAAAGGCATGTCGTGCAAAAAATTCAATTAGTTCTAGTTTCAAGATCCCTATGGGCCATATCCTGAATAGTTATTGAGACAAAGCTCCCATTGAAGTCATTGGGCATACTTCCTGATTAAAGCCTTCAGGACTAGGTCAACTGGGAGTTTTGCCTGAGTAAGCACTTCAGGATTTGAGTGTAAACACAGCCATTGGGGAATAAATGGGTTAATACAGCAGCCTAATACATTCTCTGCATTTGTAAGCTCTGCTTTACACGAGGGACATGGGTCCCTCTTCCTCCTCATGAGGATGGCAGACATTTTATTTTATAGTGCACTGTGCTGGTGCCCTTTACTTCACGTCATGGAAGTGGTGTGGTCAGGTCTGGCAGTGTTTTTCCGCTCCCCTCCGAGAACGAGCCCCCCATGTCAGCATAAAGGCCAAACCAAACCACTTTTTTAATACAGTACCCAGGGAGGAATTCCCCTGCCCCCTCCTAGCCAAGCCCGTTCCCTCATCCAGGCTGAGTTAGTCATGTCTGACTTCTCCTATTCACATTATGGCTACCCTTGTTGCTTTTTGGGTTTTGTTTTGCTTCCTTACTGTTGTTGTTTTTCAGCCAAAGCTGTCATTTATCATGAGAACAAGAGCAGCCATGTGTTGATTTTTCTGGATTCCTTTTGGACAGTGTCCCAGTGCTAATGAAGGCCCTTCCAAAGTGCTAAAGAGCTGGTGCCAAAATCAGTTACAGTGAAAACAATAGGGGAGTGGTGCACAGACAGCACATCTAGTGTGTGTGTGCGTGCATGCGTGTGTGAGTGGAGGGAGCACTTACAATTGTGATTTCGGTCCCCCTCCCTTAAGGATAATAAATTTGACTGAACTAAGGGACTCAGATTCACATTTGCTCGGAGTCTGGGGCACATTAGAAATAAAAGCCAGTGGAAAAATAGGTGGTAGATGTTCACACATTATGTCCTGGCTGGTCTGGATAATAGCACAAAAATCAATGTTGTACATCAGCTGTGACAATGATGATGAAGCTTCTGTGAGAGTTATAGGACCTTGAAATTCAGGGCTTTATCTCTGCCTGTGGGCCATTTATCTGAAAACTTTTTTTTTAAGGGCTCCTGAAAATGCCTTTTTTTTTTTTTTTTTTCTTTTATGCTCTTTTAAAAAACAGAACTATTCTACTTCGCAGACTTTATAAGCTGCTGCACTGACTGTGCTACAACACCAAGCAGCAGTCACGGCATTCTACGCTGTTAATTTGCAGGGTGGTGATGGGAACACACTTTTCCACGAAGGCGAGTGGAACAGATAGAGGAACGCGGTGAAGGTGCGCGAATCTCAGCAATCGCCCTGCGGAGCTGCCGTCCAAACATGAATTCCAGGCTACAGACAGGCAGTCACCGTGCGGGTGCTGGGACTGCTGAGTATTTTCGCCTCGTGGGAAGCGCACAGTCACTGCTTTTTCCTGTTATTATTCATCCCGGAGGATTTATGTATTTTATGAAGCAAAGGACCGGGCAGTTTTGCAGCTCCCCCCCCTTCCCCCCAGCGCGTTCCCCAGCCCGGTTTCTGGCCTTGTGCTCCATCTGCCGGCTGCCGCCCCGCTTTCTGCCCGGACCAGCGGGATTGGGGTTCGGGAGCCCACCTGGCCCCGCTCCGGGCCGGCCGCTGCCACCGGCACCGCCGACCCGCGGCGCCCAGCCCGGCCCCGGCGCTGCCCCCCGGCCGCCGAGGGCTCCGCCGAGCACACGGCAGACAAAAACATGCACTAGAGAGTCCATACACACACACACACACACACACACACACACACACACACACACACACACACACAGGTGTATTCATATCCCTTGCACCTGATGGGGATCCAGCCACTTGTGCGGTGTTTCTCCTAACCCTAACCCATTCTTCTTTATTAAACCCAAAATGATTTAATCAAACTGGTGTTTACCCAACATAGCCGGGAAGCAATATTTTCATTAGCAGGTGCCAATCTTTCTTGTGTGCATTTCAGTTGTGAGCAAGCCAGTTAATGTTTAGAGGCAGATGCTGGGAGTTTGGAAAGGCCTTTCTGTGATAGTACCCACCAATGCTGCTGTTTGAGTTTTGTTCCAAAATTTATAAATATACAGGAATTAGACTAAATAATCTCTATTGTTTGGACAAAGCTGATAGGTGATTGACTCTAAGGATCAGTTTAATTTACCTCTGCCACCTACACATATATACATGGTTCAGTAAATTAAAATTGACCTCTGACTAATTCACACTGTTTTAGAGTCCACATTTTTCATATATTGTTACTGAAACTACGTAGGTGATTTTTTTGGTGTTTTTTGTCTGCATAGAGACTACCTCCTGCAAGATTTGGTAGACTCCATAGATTGTTAGGCCAGAAGGGCTGTTGTGTTCATCTGCTCTGACCTCCTGCATAGCACCAGGCATACGATTTCCCACTGTGATTTCTTCATCTATGCAAGCAATTTATTTGCAGCCCAGCTAAGTCACAGTTTATGGAAAGGTAGTCCAAAGGCACACAGCTCTGTGTAGCATTCCTAACAACCTATCTGGACTTTAAATTTTCTTTCAAGCACAGCACTCCATTAGATGTTTCCACCCATGCTTCGCCAAGCCATACCAGAAGAGTTGCTTATCCTCTTTTGACAGCATGAAGCTATTTTAGATGTAACATTTATGCACATAGATGTTTCAGGAGAGGTCTAATTTATCAGCCATCTCCTCTTCTTTTACCCTCTTATTCAAGCATTTCAACAGAGCAACAGATGGTCCTTGCGGGCCATTTGCTGTTATTGGAATTGTAGTGTCCCAAAGAAGGGCCGCTTTTTTATCACTAAAAGTGAGTCTAAGTTTCCTTACCCAGAAATAATTTCAAATGATGCCTCAATTTGCCTTGCTGCTAAAGAAAACATGTTTCCCAACAGTTGAAGGGTGAAATCTGCAAACTTTAAAAATCATTTCTCACCATATGGGCTATCATACCCTTATAATCAGAAAGAATGGAGATTTTGAGGAGTCCTTATTTTTGTCTTTGTACCCTTGGGTCCTGAATTTGGTATGATTAAAATAGTAATTTATTTGAAAGTAACTCCTCATTATTTATTGATATCACTGTCACATTAAATATTTGTAGGGACTAGTTTTAATTGTATACTCTATCAATGCACCTTATTAGCACAGTGATCAAATTATCCTGTGTTTTGTCTTAATTAAAAAAAATTCCTTTTTTTCTTTCTTACATAAAAATATTCTCTAAAATATTTTCTTTTAATTATCACCTTGAATTTTGCAAACATCTCCATTTTATAGACCAACACAAAATATTTGTAAAGGTCTGTATAAAGCTTGTAATTGTGTATGAAATTCTTTGGCCCAGCTGTTGCAGACATGATATACTTCTGCATGACTACAGAGTGTTGTCACAGGCCTGTAGTCCTAAACCTGTGTGGGTTGCTTTGCTGATCACCTGTATCCAGAGACCTCCATGCCCAAAGGTACTTTGAAGCTTTCAGCTTTAAGTCATGTTGTGGGCATTCCTAAGTCTTAGGGAAATGAGAGTCAGGCACCCTGATCCTTAGTGGTTTGCATTTTTTCCCTAGCTGATCAGCTAAAGTGAATTCCAGGATGTGGGTATCTTTGGCCAGGTGACTTCTGCCACGTGGATGCAGAGCCATGTTTTGAGCTGGATGCATGGATGACATTCACAGAATCACAGAATCGAGGTTGGAAGAAACCTTTAAGATTATCAAGTCTATCTGTAACCCTGCACTACCACTGTAAAGAGTTACATTGTTTGTACTTTCCTTATGTACTGCTTTACAGCCTACAGACTTCAAATGATCCAGCCTCTTGACTCTGGAGATTAATTTTATGTCACAGGCCTGTTCCTGCCTGTCTTCTATGAGACATACAAGTTCACAAACCAAGCTAAGGGATGATTCAAGCCTGTGATCTCAACCCTTATACCAGGACTCAGAGGTAAAGGGTTGCATTGTGTGAAGTCAGATTACAAAAGGGCAGCAGATTTTTCTCTCTCTCTACAGGAAAGAAGACAAGAGAAGAAGGATTCTGTTTTCTCCCATGCTAGAATATTAAATATGGCTTAATAGTATTTATTTAATTCCTCAGCAGATATATGCAGAGCTCAATGTAGCCAGATCCATGGATAAGGTAAAATAAACCAGGAGATTTCCAATGGAAAAGACAAGAGATGAGATCTTAGAGGGGAGTGAGTTGATTTAGCCAGGCAGGAAGAGCATATGTGCTAACTGAGATAGTCTGGACTATAGAGGTAAACCCTCTTATTCTGAACTACATTCTCAAGTGAACTCATATAGTAAACCTTTGCTCTTTTATGTCCTATCATGTTGGGGAAATCCTAGCCCAGGTGAGATGACAGACTTGCTTATCTAGTGCAGAAGAATTAGATGCCCGAGAATAGAAAATACAGAAAATAGCATGCTGAACAGGAAGCTACAGGTGTGAATCTGTGGAAAATGCCAATAGATTTTGCCTAATCTTCACCTGCAAGTTTTCTGATTTCCCTATGTGCTCAGAAGTGTTTGTTCTGTGTAGATGGTCACCCTTCTATTAGATGAGTCTGTGCATTCCACTTAGGAGTAATTTATGGAGAATTATGAAAAGCTAGGTGTGCCAAAGACTGTGACTATGACTATCTTTGCTGGTGCCCATCTTTTACATAATGTCCTACCACAAAGATATGGCAAGAAAGTTATCATCACTTTTATGAGAACTGAAGATTAGAAGGGTACAATAAACACCACACCATGGCATATCTGGTGTGACAGCACTTTCCAGTTTTCTGTTCTTTCTTTCTAAGTTGGATCGCTGTGCACTAAGGTGGTTGAGGTCTGAGGCACCAGCCTAATGACAAAGACTGAAGGATTTACGGTCACTTCAGAGGATCCTGTCTGCTGTGGGCTGAGTCAGGACATAAGAAACAAAATTCTGTCCTTCCTAGAAGCCTGCCAGTAACAGTGAGGATGTTATTGAGGAGACAAATCCAGGTTCTCCACAGAGGTACAAGTCAGGAAGTCAAGAGGTGACATAAAGGAGTGTCAGGTGGGTATAAGAAAAACCTTTTCCCCCGTTATGAGAGCCAAGCAGTGGTCTGTCAGAGGCTGTAATCTTCATCTTTGGAGGGTCTCAAAACCTGAATGGACAAGGCCATGGCCAATGTATTCTGATCTCATACCTGAGATGAGAGACTTCCTGAGGTCCCTTACTGAGTCATCCTCTGATCCTGTGTATATATAACTGGGGTTTCTTTCTAGAATTCTGTAACACTGAGTCTGAATGCCACGAGAAAACCCTACTGTTCTTATGCCGCAGGCTTGGGATAGATTGTCTTGTCACAGTTTGGTGGACAGGGTTTTTACTTGGGACGTGGGTTTACTGCCTCTGAGGCTGAAGAGAGCCTAAACCCAAGTCTTTTACTCCCAGAATAGCGATACTCAGTATAGGGCAGGTGGCAGCTGCATCACTTTGTTGTAGTACAGTTACATATAATATGGCTGTGGTTTGTTGTAAGATAGCCCCATCCATGACCATCCTTAGTCAAGATCCTAAATAGCTCCTGACTATGCTCACGTGGGGGTGGCCACTCCTCACTACCCAGAACTTATGGCTGCAGGTCCTCTCTGGGGTTAGTGCCTGCCCTTTTCTGCCAAAACCTGAAGCTGTTGCCTCACTTGCACCTCAGATGTCATGAGCTGGAGCAGTCATTCAGCCTAAAGGTATGCCAGAAGGATCACATAGCAGCTAGTTAGAATGTAGCCCTGACTCTCATCTGAATGTGAGTGAAATGCAAAGTATAATGTCTTTGACAGGACTGACTGCAGTGGCGAGGGATCATAACTTAGGGCTTCATCTGGGGAAATGGGATGGAATTCTTCAAAACAGTGTGAGAAAATATTTATACTTTTCTGTGTGACAATTAAGGTACTAAATATGAAGCCTAGAGATGGTGAGGAACTCTGCCATTTTCTCTTCTACCTTTGCTACACAGACCCCTCCTGTGACCATACTCTGGGCCTGGCAGACCAGCTTAGGGAGGCAGGACCAGGGGCTTTTCTGGTGGCTGCACAGCCCTTTTGGAAGAAAGGGAGTACCATATGTGGCTTATCTGTAAGGGGTGTAAACTTGTGAGTGTGAAGGCCATGTAGGTAGTGGACCTTGGTGCTGAGCTAGGTCATCATGTCCTCTGAGTGAATCTGGGCTCCTGCTCTTTTTTATTCAAAACAATTCGCCTGTGGAGTCAAATTGCTGAAAACCAATACACTGGAATACATGGATGTTGCTACCTCATTTCCCTTCTTTCAATGCCCCTTTATGTGCTGCTTGAGTGATATGGGAGGGATTAAACATTTTTCCAGGCAAGACATCTATAGAACATAGAAGGTTGATGGGGAGGGAAGGATAGCAATATAATTTATCAAAAGCTCTTAGAAGCAACAGCCTTAGCTTTCTGCTATCATGGAGTACAGCTGAAAATAGCAGGTAATGGGACCTGTGTCCCTTTAAGAATTCTTGAGGTTACTAATGGATATAGGTCATGGTGACAGCCTTAAATAAACCTTCAGTAATAAACAAATCATTTTGAGTTTTCATAAGATTACCATCACTCTGAGGCTGCTCCAGTAGGGCTAAGAATGCGTGAAGGAAATGAGCATGATAGATCATATACATCATACTGTCATACCCGAAGAAAAGGACAAAAAATCTTTCAAGGAGGCTCACACTGTATTCCTGATAAAAGCTGTTACGAGTGTGCATTAATATTAATCCTCTATTTTACAATAAACTATTCACTGCCTTTACACAAGATGCAACATTGCATCAGAGGAAAATGGAAACAAAACTTGTGAAAAAAGAACTCAGCAGGCATAAGTATACTGTTCCCAGGATTTGGAAATTGAAGAACCAAGAGGGCTACAAGGAATAATGATGCATCCAAAATCATTGTAAGAATAATATGGAACCTACACAAAGCAAAAATTCCATATGTCCTTTTTTCCTGCAGTATATTCTTTATGTATTGCAGCTTCACTTTGATTTTAGTTATTTACATTTAATTTAAATAGAGTTCATAGTTCGTACCTATTCTAAAATGCTTCCAGTTTGATAGCTTTTGTGCTTTCTTATGGTGAAGGACGAGGTTCATTTAAACAGAATTATTGCTTGTTCTTATTTGATGCTTCTGTATATCTTACTGTAATCAATGTTTATACTTGGTGTTCTTACTACAGCACTGAGAAAACTGAACTGGAGTTCAACTGAATCAAGATATGATTGAAATAAGATTTCCTTCTTTAGTAATAAAGCCTTCTCTAAATTGAGTGTCACTTCATTATTCTCATAAGACCCATTCTGGAATACAAATATCTCGTAGATTGTTTTTAAACCTTTGATAATCCTTATAAGTTCTTCCACCCCGAAAAAGGACCATAAGAGAGTGAAAAGAGATTCTGGTGCACAGTGGCTAAGTAATAGGATTCATTACTGAAGAAAAAAATTAGTTGAGGTATCTTTATGGATAATGACCTGCCAATGATTGTAAATACAAGGTGACATCTTTAAAGATAAGGACATTCACAAATCGATTAGACAAATTGGCTAAGGAAGGCCATACAGATATATAGCTATGTTGGGACTAAAATGTCCTATTGTATGGAACGTATAGATGATTGCAAATATTGTAATGTCTTCTTCCTTGTGTCCATAAATAATAATAATCATAATAAACATGCTCCTGCTGACAGCCTAAGCATCCCAGTAATGTGAATTGATTGTTAGCATTTTGCTTTAGAGGTAGATTAATTAAGGTTGAATCATATGGCAATCCTTGAAAAAGTACTGTACATGTGACATCTAAATTAATGACAAATTAATTCATCACAAGCAGGGTAATTACAATGAATATCTAATGAATTAATGATGATAGATCACTTATGATTCATGCATATATATCTATATATATACACACACATATATACACACACACACACACACACACACACACACGCACCCCAAAGATAGCAGATTTGCTTCTACTGCATGGAAAAGTGAGGTCTCTGATTTTTAGCTCTGGATGAGAATTCCCACTGGTTTTCAGTGAGATTAGCACTGTATTATACCTACTGCTGGGCAAAATGGAGGCAGAAAAACAAGCTGAAATAACATCCAGGTATGGGTGGTGAGTCACTGTCAGAAAGCTGTGATCCTTGCTTCCTCTGCAATAAAATAGACAGAGAGAAGAAGAGACATAATTTTGATGCTGCTTCAAAGCCACTCTGACTGGACTTTGGACACTTTATTGAAGCTATGCAGATGGGATGTGGAAGCTAAACGCCTAAATGCTGCTTGTTCTCTAGCAGCAGAGGTCTGGCTGGTGACTGGCTGGCTGAGCCAGGAGCCTCTTTTCAGTAGCAATCTCCCTGAGTTTCCTTGACAGCTTAGAGTTCTCTTGTCATTAGTTCAGCAGCCTCTAAATGTTGCCACGGCTTCTGAGTGAAGATGTTTTCAGTTTTAGAAATGCTAAGAGATAGCATACATAACCATGAACAAAGACCTGAAAGAGTTGAGTTCATCCCTATCTTCCAGGTCACAGACAGTTTACTTTGCCAACATTTAAATTTCTTTTCCCTCTGTCATCTGAGCCACCCCTCATCTCTTAAAATCTAATCTAGACTTTTTCTTCTTCAACAACTTCTATCTACCTTTGACTTCAAACCTTGTGAAAGTGCACATGACTTCCCTTGAATCTTCCATCCATTACTCTGCTATGAAATGAGTCACCTTCATCAACTAACAAGGTGTTGGTCAAGGTCAACATGACCTTTTCTGGCTGCTGCCATGGCTTCTTGCTATTATCCTCTTCCTCAGTCTGTGACTACCAAGTCACCAATGATAACTCAAATAATCAATTTCTCATTGATTATGTTCACCTCAGATATCTTTGACTGTGCTTCCCTCCTTCTCAGCCTTTCATTTATGACTAATCATTCAGTGATTCTTTGTTATTTTCACTTTGTCAGTAGCCTCTTTTTTTTCCATTGCCTTGGCAACCCAATCCCCTGCCCTTGCTAATAGGTCGCTCATGGCCATCTCCTTGTCCTTGACCGACTGCCTGCCCATTCTGTTTCTAGGGTTAGGGTTAGGGTTAGGGTTAGGGTCAGGGTTAGGGTTAGGATTAGCTTTGGGTTAGGTCTTTGGGGTAGGGGTAGGATTAGGGTTAGTGTTAGGGTAAGGGTTAGGATTAGGGTTCGGGTTAGGCTAGGGTTAGGATTAGGGTTAGGCTAGGGTTAGAGTTAGGGTTAGGGTTAGATCTTTGGGTTAGGGTTAGGGTTAGCGTTAGGGTTAGGGTTAGGGTTAAGGTTAGGGTTAGGGTTAGGGTTAGGGTTGGGGTTAGGATTTAGGGTTTAGTGTTCGGCTTTGGGTTAGGGTTAGTGTTGGGGTTTTGGTTTAGGTTTAGGGAGAGTGTTAGATTAAGTGTTAGTGTTCGGGTATTGGGTTTAGCATATGGGTAAATGTTAGGGTCAGAGTTGGATTAATGTTAGGGTTAGGTGGTAGGGTTAGGGTTAGGGTTAGGGTTAGGGTTAGCCTTAGGGTAAGGGTTTGGGTTAAGGTTAGGGTTAGGGTTAGGGTTAGGGTTAGTGTTAGGGTTGGGGTTAGGATTTAGGGTTTAGTGTTCGGCTTTGGGTTAGGGTTAGTGTTGGGGTTTTGGTTTAGGTTTAGGGAGAGTGTTAGATTAAGTGTTAGTGTTCGGGTATTGGGTTTAGCATAAGGGTAAATGTTAGGGTCAGAGTTGGATTAATGTTAGGGTTAGTTGGTAGGGTTAGGGTTAGTGTTATGCTTAGGCTTAGGGGTAGGGTCAGGGTTAGGGTTAGGTTAGGGTTAGGGTTAGGGTTAGGCTTAGGCTTAGGCTTAGGCTTAGGTTAGGGTCAGGGTAAGGTTTAGGTTTAAGGTTAGGTTAGGTTTAGGGTTAGGGTTAGGTTTAGGGTTAGGGTTAGGGTATTTGGTTTACCATAAGGGTTAATGTTAGGTCCAGGGTTCAATTAGGGTTAGGGGTAGGGTTAGGGTTAGGCTTAGTATTGTGTTAGGCCTAGGTTTAGGTTTAGGTTTAGTGTTGCAGTTAGGGTTAGGGTTATAGTTAGGGCTCGGGTTTTTTAGGGTTACATTTAAAGTTAATATTAGGGTTAGGGTTAGGGTTAGGCTTGTGTCAGGGTTTGCGTTAGGCTTAGGTTTACGGTTAGGGTTAGTTTTCGGGTTAGGGTTAGGGTTAGGCTTAGGGTTAGTTTTTGGGTTAGGGTTTGGTGTAGGGCATGGATTAGGGTGAGGGTTAGGTTAGTGTTTGGTTTACATCAGGATTAGGGTTTGGCTTAGGTTTGGGTTTGGTTTAAGGTCATGTTTAGTGTTAGGGTTAGGGTTAGGGTTAGTCTCTTTTTCTTTTTTATTGCTGTGATCTACTTATCATCTCAAACTCAGCTTTATGTTAACTATATTCTAATTTTTTGTTTTATTGTTTTTCCTTGTCCATTACCATTACGTGCTGGAAGATTGGCACAACAGGACTCTCACCAAATGGTTATGATGGTGCCCAGACTCTGGACTCCCAAAGTCTTTACCGTACTGCAGCTAAGCCTTTGGCCAAATCCTGCTCCTGGCTTTGAGCATTTACCCTACATTTCAGAAGCAAACCTTATGCCTGGCACCAGGAGGGAGTCCTCAGTCTAATAGTCTAACTCTGGTACTTTTTCTTCCCAGTTCTCATTCGATGTTATATCTCCTTGTATCCCCCTAGAGGAATACCAGTTTTCATCTAGTTTACATTTTGTTTCCTCAAGGACTCCGTGTAAAAATTTCTCTGCGTATGCACACACACATAGAGCTTGCTAGAGAGTCTAAAATTTGACTCATCTTTTCTAAATTATATAAGAGGCATGGGAATCTAGGGAAGGTTAATAAAGTAAAACCACCGTGCCTCCATGCCTTTCCACTACCTTGATTCCCTCCTCATTCTGGATGCAGTCTTTGAAGTCCTTTCAGAGCCATTTAAGAATGGCTCTGAAATGTAAGAATGTAGAAAATATTTTCTCTGCAACACCGAATTGTTGTTTAAACAAAAAGTTTCATTCAGCTCACTTTAGTACAGTTGGCCTGGCCAATAAAGAGGACCTTCCTGCTACAAAAGCATATCTTTCTGTTCCTTTCTTTAAACCCTGTCTTGTTGCCATCTCAGTGTCTCGTGTGTGTGTGTGTGTGTGTGTGTGTGTGTGTTCTAATACCTGATTCCTTTGTTTTGCCGCTGACTCTTCTTGCCTTTCTACTTCACCTGCAGACTAGCTGGAGTAGAGTGCTTCTCCTTGCTTCTGCTGACCCCCTTGGCATTGTCTCTTTAGAGTAGAGACATGAGGATCTCTATTATAGCTAGTCTGGGAAAGACATACTTATGGCCTTGTGAGTGAATACACAGTGGCATTCAATGATACAATAGTTTTCATAGGAACGATTTCATCATATCGAACACAACTGAATTTACACTTGCAATCTTTGACCCATTTTTCATCTCCTCTTTTCTTTCACTCCCTCCCATTGATACACTTGGCTGACGCTCAGCAGAAAAGACTGTGCAGTAACCTAATTCTTTCTCCTCCTTTCCAGCTTTCATGCAATACCTTTGCACGGTAGTACAGGCTGGGACCCCCTTGTCCCTCAAATCAGTACTCCTTATTCAGCCACAATCTGGGCAAAAATGTATCTACCATCTGGCAAATTATCTTCCTGGCCTACCACACCCACATAGAAAAGGGAAGGGAGCTCAAAAGGTCATCGGACCCATCACTTGCTCCAGGGCAGGATCAGCCACATCTACAGCATTCCCAACAGATGTTTATCTAGCTTGTCCTTAAAACCTTCAAACACAGAAGATTTTCCAAGCTCCTCATGCAGTGCTCAGTACTCCTTGCAAATTCTTAATGATCCTCTGTGTCCTCAGCTCTTCAGTTACAACCTCTCACATTCCCCCATTAAATTCAACCTGCTTATCTGCTTCTTCAAAGGCTCTGCACAGCTCTGGCTCCATCTGTCCCTGGTTCTTTATGAGTGTGTCTTTGCAGGGTGTCTGGGTGCCTTTGCCCTCTTACTGATTAGCTATTTAGGCTGCATATCTCTCCTCACTTACATTTTGCACCTACCCATCTCCCTATCTCCATCTGTCTGGAGTCCCTTTGCCCAAAAATTGCTTCATCAGGCTTTCATTTTCACTTTCAGGAACTTTCCCCTTAAACTCTTTTCTTTTGTGAATAAGCAGGCTCTTGTCCACTTAAAATTGTGGTTTTTGAAGGACATCCCCCTCCTCGCCCCCCCCTGCACCCCTTCCCGGCCCAGGAGTTCCCATTCAGCCTGCCACCCTGTGCAGCCAGCCAAGTGGAGGGTTTTGTTTGCCTTCATTAGGCTGTAAACTCATTTTGGGTGGGGCTGTTTTCTGCCCTTTGTTCTCTGCTGTGTTGAATGTGCTGACAGCGCTGAACTCTCGATTATTAATAGCACAAACAAGGCTTAAAAAAGGATGGATCAAAGGGAGGAGAAAGGGAAGGCACAGGGAATATGAGGTTTTGTTTAAAGCAGTAAGGAAGCTTCAGGATAAATGTATCCTGTTGGGATGTGTTGAACACCTGTTAGGAAGAGGTTATGGATGAGATTGTTGAACAATCTGAATGAAGGCAGCCTCTGCGTCTCCTTAACAGGCTCAGAAAAAATCCATTCAGCGTAACAAGTCAACACTGGACAGAAATTAATTTAAAGAGAGGTGCACAGTCAGTAAATGGGTGAAACTTGGAAAGCAGGGAAGAGGCAAATAGAAGGCAGGATAAGCAGCACTGACCCTTTACCACGGGGTTTGCCTGGGTCTGGACATTCAGGCTTGTTTGCATGTGCCCACTCTGCTACACTTCTCTCGAGCTATAGCCATTTAATGATGTCGCAAAGTACATCCACAGTGCTTTGACTTCTGAAAAGCTGAAGCACATCTTTGAACTCTTTCATACAGGGGTACTAATGGTGACTGCCTGTTCCTCTGTGGGGAACTGCTGAGCAAATGCAGGCAGGGCTTACCCTACAGGAAGCAAACCTCATCCCATCACTGTCTTCAGCAGACCCAAGGATTATGAGATAGGGAGACCAAAGCTGATGTGAGGCTGGGAATGGTAAGATAACATGGGACAAGGTATAGAACTTTCTGGTGATGTTCAGAGGGTGATCTCACACGCTGATGAGGGGATCATACAGACTACTCGGGGACCTCTCACTTCAGCCATGAGGGTTTCAGAGTCCTTATGCACCACTCACTGACAGCAGAAGCATGAAGACAAATTGTCTCAAAAAGGCCTGTCCTATGGATCTAAGAGGACCAGGAGCTCCAAGAAACTGTGCAAGGAGTTCAGCACTAGGACAGTTCAGCCTTGACACCCTCAGGAAGTCCTGAGGTAAATATCCATCATTATCTGCAATATATGCCATACTATTCCAAATCTGTTTCTGTCTGGACTATCATTGTCAAACCAGATGTCAGTGGTGGGGTAATAGGAGAGCTCAAGATCTGTTATTGCTGCTTTTTCCACCAAAGTCATGCTTACCACTGAAGAAATAAAAATTGTGCTGGGAACATCAGTGGCAGGAATATGTTCATTGTCTGTGAGTGAGAATTGAAAGTTAGGAAAATACTACTTGGCCATTATCCAGTCTTTGGACGGCCACCAATATCCATGTGGGATGTTCACATTACAGAAAGTGGTGTAAAATCTTCTGGAGTTAACCTTTCTGGTCATGAGGATCAGTGTTATCCCACAGTAACACAAATAGCAATGGAATGTCTGCCTTCCTGCTGTTCACGTGACCAGTGACCACATTTTCTGTTGGCTTCTAAAGATGGACCTGGATGAAAGAGCACCTGGAAAAAAGTGGTTGCAGTCACCTCAGTGTCCAGGAAGCGTGCACCTGTGTGGGTGAGATGTGCTGCCTGTGCACTTCCACGCCAGTGTCTCTAATGTTATTTGTACTGTTAGGGTGTGCAGTGCACGGTGTGACACATGGATCAAGAAGGGATGGGGAGGTTTCCTTCCGGAAGAGGAGGATTTAGATGGTTCACAGGCCTGATAGAGGCAATTAGAGACTTCACCTGTCATCACAGAGGCAGCAAAGGGCTTGCTTGGTAAGGGAAAAAAGCAATTTGGGAAAGTGCTGCAGTACATATCAATCTGTCTATACACTATTATTATGATGAGAATTTATTAAAAGTTTTCATTTAAATTTCTTGCCTTTTATTTTGGTGAAGAATCACATAATCAGTAGATTGTGAAACTGGGTGGGTTGTACAAACACAGACATCCCTGCCGTTGTCATGTAGGCAGGGCAACTGTTAATAGAAGCAAAAGGTTCAATGGGCAAGGACAAGTGGCAGGCAAGTCCCCCAGACTCCAGCACCTGTGACAGCAAGAGGCGCTGGTGAGCAGGTGTCACCTGGCCACACTCACTTCCCTCGCAGGAATTCACTGACCCACCACTCCAGGCAAAAGCCCCCAGTCCTTGCTTTACCTACAACACATGATAAAAGCAAACCAGAATTGAAGGACTGTTTTCCACTCAGAGCAGAATATTTGAAAGATGTTTTTCCAAATGAATCTGTTTGTTGGGGATAATTAAAATTACATTTCAGGTAATCTTGCTGATCTTGTTTTACTGATCAGAATTTTCAGCTTAGTATCTTTTTAGAAAATTCTTTTTTCAGCTCAGTTTTTTTTTTTTTTTTAGAAAAAAAATCTTGATTTTATTTGCTTGAAAATATTTTGCTTTGAAATAAACATCAATTTGATAGCTAAAAAATACTAAGAAATTATTTGTAGTTTCAAATGATTCATGTGACTCAAAATGAGTTACTTTCTTTAAGTTTTTTAGATAGAAAAAAAATAGAGATTATTTAAAATTATAACATGTACCCCTTTGGTCAGAACTTAAAGTGTATTTACAAGATTTTACTTACACCCACAGTGCCAAGTAGCTATATTAGTACTAATGTTCATGGGAAGGTTGAATTTATATCACCATTTCAATAACCAAGCCCATATTCAGGGCACAGATACATGTGAGTAAAAGACTTCTGTACCTTGATAAGAAGAGTTTAAAGACAATCTGGCTCACAGGCTAAGAGAAAAGATGGTATGTTCCCAAAAGACTGGTGGGGGAGGAGGTGCACAGGAGAGAGGAATTGGAGGAGAAAGAGATGGAGAGGGAGGGAGGGAGAGGGAGGATGTGTGCATTAGGGAAATTGCCAATAGGGTGGTTGGAAAAAGATTAATTACAGCAGTAGCAGCATAGCAAAGACAAAAGAACTGACTATGCCTGATGGGCTTCTAAGGTGAATTCATGAAAAAGAATGAGATCAAATACCAAGTTCTTTAAAGCACAGTGGTGGCAGTCTGTGATACTCAGGTGACATCAGTGGTATTACTCCAGGTTTACACCACTTTCAGTGAGAGGAATTTATTTCCAGTTCTCTGACTTGTACTTAATATGTTGCAATCTTTAGTCAGATACCCAGCTGGGTCTGAGGTTGCTCTTTGCAAAATGGTGCAATTCTCTCAGTTGATAACAGCTGAGGATCAACTTCTGAAAAGGATGAGATTGTTTTAGTGACATTTGCTCCGTATTTAATTTCATCCTATTGAAAGATGGATGCCTCCCTGGTTCTAGTGAATTATCTTTGAGGCTTTGTTCATACCTGCTGAACACTCCCCTGTAGTTTCCCAGGCATGTGTTCCTAGAGAACTCTGTGGAAATGTTGATGGCCCGGTGTAATCATCAGAAAGGCAAGTACCCTGATCTGTAAGCCATGTGCCAAGTGGGTTTCACACTGTAATAAGAAGTAAGAGCTCTAAGTTCAGAGAATGGCTGCTCTTCTAATTAATGGTATCTGTGATGTTGCAATGCGCCTTCAAATTACATGTATGCCTACAGTGGACCAGAGCATCCATCCTTCCTTCACACAGCTGATTAATGATTCTTTTCAACATGCACTTGAAGCTTGAGGAATTTAATTTCCCGATGATAATTTTCTTTATTAGTGAGGGAGTGCTGCAGAACCTAGTAAGAGAGGAGGCTGGACTGCAGGTGGCTGCTTACAGCAACCACACACATCACAGAAGCCCAGAGGGACACCCTACGTGGTACTGCAGCAGCCCTGGAAAATGGCTTTCAGCAGGGCCCACACCTGCCTTCTAGGGACGTGCTGGGATGGAGGTGGGGAAGAAAGGGACAACAAAGAAGGTGATGTTGGCTCTGGCTTTCCACACATTAAAGGAGTTTAGGATTGTTATGCCTCTGGGGTCATTGCCAAGTATAGAGAAGGAACAGCAAGCTTCAAGCACCCACCACCCCTCCACACTGAACCTCCCAAAGGGGACAGGCTATTTAAGCTCCAGGACATTTCCCTGGATGCCATCTCACTTTCAAAGAACAAGTCTTCAGGTTGCATCTTCTGAAGAGTGTATGCAATGTTTTCAGACCACTCATTTTTCCTGAGGCTTATGTTTTTTGTGAGTTTCCAGCCTCTCTGCAAGTCTGAATTTTCTCTGCATGCACATAACTTTGCTTGAAGTCCACCAGAGGCCAAACCCTGTTCTCGGACAGCCTCAGGCATGTGCATGGGCATCTGCAGGAGGTCAGAACTGAGGATCCAGTTCTGCCCAAAGGGGCTGATGAAAAGTCAGAGACTGAAAGATGAGGTCTTTTCTCTTTATTCCTTAGGACACAAAGAGTTATTTATTTAAAAGATTGACTTAGCTTTATTGTAATTAGTTTCACAATGGGTGCCTGGATGTTCCATCCCCAACCAGGGACCTCTTGTTCTAGGCGCTAATCTTGCCACTGTGACCTTTGGTTCATTTAATACCTGGGTGTATCTGCTGATGTTCCTTTCTTTTTTTTTTTTCTTTTTTTTTACAAGATAAATTTACATTTCAGAGTCCATTCACATGTGCTAACCTAGTTATGAGCCAGTTTCACTCTTCATGAACTTCCTGCCTACAGGCATTTTTTGTAAATTGCTGTAATATGATAACTGGAAATCCTTTTTGCTATCTTGAAACAGGAAATAAACATCCTGTTGTGAGAAGAGAATTAGAATTATGCATGATGCTTCTTTTGTAATTTACTCAATCTTGATAACATATATTATGTAGAGAGACTTCTCGAGCATTAAAGCAAAGATGACCAGCCATAAATCAAACTCAAGGAGAGAGTATGCTGAATCCCTGTTGAATATCACTTAGATCAGTCTTGTTCAGCTTGAGTGTTGATAATCTTTTGCCTTTGAGACTGATGAAGAATTAGTGAGATTAGAAAATATTTAGAAATTCAACTGATCTTCTGGGCCTGCATTTTGTTGATTTTCATATGAAGGCTCAAATAATTTGTACTTTCTGTCACCTACCGCTTTATATTTGGAAGATGTTTCCTAAAATGTCAGAAATGTCATCCTGCGGAGCATGCCTAAGGTAGTCTTTTGTGAGCTGGAGATTGCCTTTTCAACAGTGGGCAGCAAATTCTTGGGTTTCTGATGTCTTGAGGTATGTATTCTGCTTGTCATCCTTATATTCCCCAGTCAATATAAATAAACTTCCCCTTCACAGTCTTCCTAAATCTGCATTTGTTATTCTCTGTTGGAACTATTGATTTATAACTTTTTTCTTAAGAGAATATTTTCCCTTTGCTTTCCACCTAATTTAGGGTTTTTTTTCCCTTTCTTTTTAATGGCATATATTAAGGTATTGCTGAAAGTCTTACTAAGATGTTCTTATTTTAGTTGTCAATTGAAATTTTAAAGAATTGTTTCTTGTTTTATGCATCTTACACTTCAAGTCTGTGAAGAATTTAATGCAAAAAGGGAAAGAGCTAGCCACACTACTGTAATTTCTGAAGTGTCTTGATGATTATTTGTGACTGAGGAACGTTACGGTATCTCTCAGTTAAACAGCATCAGAGAAATTAGACTATTGTCAATGTTTGGATTGTCATTACTGAAATCTTTGGACCAAAACATTATGGCAAATATTCTTTGCATAATATTCCTTTATGAGTGATGCTGCACAATTATTTTTGAAACTGCAGTTCTTTACTGTACTAATCATAATATTATGAGAGAAATAATTCCAGTTTGGCGTACACTTATAAACATTGTTGAAATGTTTAAGTGGTTACAACAGCTGTAGGACTGAATTTTTGGACCCTTTCTTTCTATGCATGTGTTGTGTTTTTCTGGTTTGGGTAGTTTAGTAGAAGTAATTTCCAGATGAATGAGAAATAAGTGCAAGACAGTGAACTTACGCAAGTCTTATTTGAACCTGGAGAATGGATTACTGGTCTGCCTTTGTTCAGATGCTGCTGGTCAAAATGGATTAGAACTATTTAAACCTGGGGTTTTTTTTAACTTTGGTAGGGTCCTTCAGGTGAGCCCTGTGGTTTCTCTTAAAATAAATTCTTCTGCTTTTTTAAAATTTTTAAATTCTAAGAATACAGTTTGAGTATTTTATTCAGGCATGCTTTCTGAGAAGTGGCTGGTGGTTAAAGGATGCTTCTGTGAGTCAGATGTAGGGGGCTCTAATCCAACACCTGCTTTTGAGTCATCCAGCTTCATCTACCCTGATGGGTGCAGGCAATCCCACCTCTTCTCCACCCACACACCAAGGCAGCCACATGTGGGCCAGCACTGAAGCAGCTGCCTTCCTGTGGTGCCAAACCCAAACAACTATATCCCTTTTCTTAGCATGCTTATTGCAGGTTTGTAACCAAAGTTCTGATTACACAAGCCACACGCTGAAATGCTCATCTCTCCAAAACCTGCAAGACACATCCCACATAGCTCACGAGGCAGGAGCTCTGGGAACGCTTCACAGGAGGAAAGAAACAATGACGTATCACCCTACTCTGTTACCAAAGGGAACAGGTCTGGGCATTTGTCTGGTTCCCAAGGCAACCAAGCAATATTGACTTTATCATCCTCTGATGATCTGGTTATTGCCACAGCTGGGAACTCAGATTACTCGGAAGTCCCCTTGGCTGTAGGGTCTTGTTGCTGATCATGAGTGCAAAACACACTTGAACTGATCAAGAACCACAGCTGTGCCACTTTGAG
This sequence comes from Motacilla alba alba, assembly GCF_015832195.1. NCBI lineage: Eukaryota > Metazoa > Chordata > Aves > Passeriformes > Motacillidae > Motacilla > Motacilla alba. The sequence goes on from NC_052017.1 coordinate 115,310,259, forward strand.
ATTATTACCTTGGACTTGTGCCTACAGAGCTCCTGGACCGGAGTTGATTCCTGTCCATCAGAAGACAAGCAAAGCAGATGTACAACTGTCAGCATCTGTAGGCCCCTCAGCCCTAAAATTAGGCAAGCTACCAACCTTTTCCTTCCTTGCCGCTAAATGAGGTTTCCTACACATTAGGAAGCTGTGATTCCTAGTTTTTATTTCCTTAATTTGTGCTTTAACATATTCTTCATTAATTTTCAGAAATGACTGCAACTTCAACAAGCTGGCATCTTTTAAAGTGGTTAAGTAAGAAATGCGTCTGCCTCAAAGAGTTTTCTGATAAGGCCCCAGCTTTGCATCTTGATACAGGTGGGCATGCCCTAACGCCTCTCTGAAACGTCAGACTTGTTCTTCCTTCCATGTATTTGCCATTTGAAACAACAAAGTATTGTCAGCAGAAGTTGGTTTTGCTCTTTGTCTAAGTTCATGAATGAACACTCCTTTAAAGTTCAGTGGGGTTGAGGTTTCGTTTATACAGTTGTGATCCTCCAAATAGCTTCTGCAGCTTGGTTATTGTTCCTAATGCTACTCTAGAATTGTAAATTAGCTTTGATATTTTATATTATTACAAATGGTATTGACTTGCTTTGAATTTATTAGTTGCAGCTACTTACACAACAGCCATTTTCATCTCCACAGTAAGCTTGCTCTAGGACTTGCTTTTGCATTGTGGAAGGTGGTGAGATCAGTCACACTGTGGAAATTCCCATACTTCTTCATGCATCTGGATAGGCCAAAAGTGGAGTTTTCTCTATTCCTCAGAATTTTTCTGAATTAGTGCTATTTCTTTTTCACTTTTGTGTCCTTTTTGCAGTTGTTGGAACCTTGTTACTTCAGTTTCTCACTTCTCTTGATAGCAGGATGTGATCTCATACATTGCACCTCAGCTTTTGTAGCTTTAATGATGAGAAAGAAATGACGCCTTTCATCAGCACTGCTGGTACTAGTGGGACCAAGTGCTGGTTTCTTTCCACGGAAGCACAGAGCAATCCCAATCTTCAGGGAGCTAATTATGCAAAAAAATCAGTCTTATTTAGTGAAAATAATTACTGATGCATGTCAGTGATGTGAATGGTGACTTGAAAGGAGCAACACGATTTGGTTCCAGTGTATTGTCTGGTCCATATATGCCGTAGGTAAAGATTATTAAAGTACTTACATTGTAAGGACATTAAGGGATCTACCCAAAGTCCAGCACAAAATTTGCTATCTTCTTCTAGAAAATTCCCTCTTGCTCCTAACTCACAACTAACCGTAATGCTCATTTTGTCTCAAATACAGGATTGAGCAAAAAAAATCATCTATCTTATTTTCTTGTGAAGTGCTTAAAAAATAAGGCATGTCTACGTAAGCATTGCTGCTCATTATTGCATAAGATCAAAGCTGCTCAACTGCATGGCACATGCCCTGCATTGTAGGAAGTTGCTCAGGGTCCATTGCTCACTTAGAGAAGAATCCTGAGATTTTGCAAGAGGAGAGTATGAGCCTCCTCAGTGGAAACATAAAGAGGATCTGCTGCTGTTGGCTCCAAAACATTACTACATGTGTCAGCAGTACGTGCTTGAAGTTTTAGGAAGAGCCCAGTTTCACTTCATTTCTTCCTGTAATATCAGAAAATTCTTCAACAGCATTAATCAGCTGAAGTTTTGGATCACAGGCTAAATACTGATTCATTCACTTAACAAAATGATGGTTCATTCCAAGAATGCAGGGAAATGCAGACTTGGATACAATAGAAATTGTGTCTGAGGCCAAGTTTCAAAAGGGTTTAGATGAAGAAAGGTGAAGACAGATCTTTTATCCTGCTTTCAGTTTAATGGACACAAACACATCCATGTTGCCTTCCAAAGGGTCAGTTTCATAACACAAAGAACTGCTGCGAGTCCCTAATGCAGGGGAGTAAATGTGTAAACATGAAAATGAGAAAGGGAGTGTATACCAAGCACCAGAAAATTTAGTTGGGAAAAAAATACCAAGACAAGTAGAAATGCTTAAACAGAAGAAAAGGAAATTTTACAGGATTTCAGGTATAAAACCTGTCCTAGATATGGTATTAATCATTTATTAGCTGGTAGAATTCTCGATAATAATGCAGAAAGGACAGAAGTGTTCAATCAATACTTCTGTTCGGTATTTGGGGAAAAGCCAGATGATTCAGGACAGAATGATGATGAAATGCTTTTCATTCTAGCAGTAACTAAGGGAATGTGTTAAACAGCAGATATTAAAGTTAGATACATTAAAATTAGTAGGTCTGGATAATTTACATCCAAGATTTTAAGATCGATAGTCTAGGAGCACTACAGACCATTAATTTTGATTTTTAACAAGCCATGGAGCATTGGGGATGTTCCAGAGGACTACAAGAAAGCTAATGTTGTACCAATATTTAAAAAAGGTAAATGCAGTGACCCGAGTAATTATAGGCCTGTCAGCTTGCCTTCGATCCCAGGCAAAATAATGGAATGGCTGATAGGGACCTTGAGTAATAAGGAATTTAAAAAAAGGTGATATAATTAAAGACAATCAGGATGGTTCTTGTCAAACTATCTTGATATAATTTAAAATCAGATTTCAAATGGGGTGATTTAATTCATGGTTTTGATATGTAAGAGATTTAGTCTTCCATAATGTGTTTGTGCAGCTTGACATTTTGATTATTCAAATAGAGGCTGTCTCTGCGAACTGTGGTTTAAGAGAGAAGTTAGGAGGAGTTTAGGCATCTGAATCTAAAATGGCAGTCCTGAAAGCTCAGCTCGGTGGCTGCCCAGAACTGCTTTAATCTCCTTGGTTTTCAGCTGGAGAAGTTTCCAAGGCAACTGAGGTTCTGCTTTTGTGCACTCCCAGAAGACACCTCAATCCTGACAAGGTTGAGCGGTTCAGTACCAATGTCATAACTATACATTTGTCTATCTGTTTCCCATACAGAGCTTGATCCAAGGAGTGTGCTTATGGCACACTTCAAGGATCAGTCTGTGCACAAAATGCAAAAGAGATGCAGCCTTTCTTTAACATATGACCACAGGAAAAGGTCTTTTATTCAATTACTCAGTAGTTAGAGCTTGTCCAGGGTAGAAAAATTCAAAATAGAATTCTTTTATTTCTTGAAAATATTTCAAATCTACTCATCTCACTGGATGTCACCAATTATCAGTGTATAGTGATGATGGAGAAAGGAGGGGTTGAATACACATTAACAGGAGCCACAATCGCAGCTGAAGTCGAGTTACAATCACAACTGGGCTCTCATCATGAAGTGCACCTCAAGTATAAATTCTGCAAAGAAATGCTATGTCAAGAAGAGTGGGGAACATCATGTTACTGCTCCAAAAATATCCGAAGGGTGCAAATAATGATAATAAGTTTATCCAAGGTTCGTGCACAAGAAAGACAATACAGACCCCTTCAGAGGCCATTTTATCCTATTTCAAGACAGTTATCCAAGATCTTTGCCATGAATTCCTGTATTCAGGTTTTTCCACCACTGGGACAGATAGGTTGGGTTACAGGCATAGTAAAAGTTAGGGAAAATAAGTCCCACCATGAGTACATACACACTGATTAGAGAGACCTCTTGAATTCAGCATGGATAACAGCTGCTGCTGGAAGCATCTTTCTAGTAGTGAGAAAAGAGTCTAGACAAAACTAAGCAAGTAATAAAGCACCAGTTTTTATCAGTGAAGCTTCCTGATAGTTGTTTATAAAAGACTACATTGGATTTCAGGACTTTTTCTTTTTACGTTGCACACACACATACATACATACATATATATATATATATATATATATATCCTAAAGTCTGTTCTTTTGTCAATCTCAGCTCCTGAAACAGGAATTAATTGTGGGAGCTCCCAGGACTTGTCTTGTATAAGGAGTCGTGACCAGATGATCACTCTGGTTCCCTCTGGTTTTAAAAGATCCAGCAAAAAGCGCTGAGGACAAACAAACTGAAAACCCAAACCCATGCAGTAAGAAGCTTTCCCTGCCCAGAAAAGCAGATAATCTAAATAGACAAGACAGACTGGGGTGAGAAAAAGGATGTGTTATCTCTGTTTCACAGATGGGAAACAGAGGCACAGAGAGATTAAGTGATTTACACAAGGTTTGTGTCAGAGCCAGGAATGGCAGCCAGATCTCCTGAATTCTGTGTCACTACCTTAACAACAAGACCATCTTTTCTCTCTCTTGCCATAGCCTTGAGAGGGAAGGGCCTGTGCTGCCATATACAAAATTGCACCATTGCTTATAGGGTAATCTAATAAAATGCTATACATGTAGCATGTATCTGGTGTTCTGATTTCTCCTCTTCTGTCAGACTGACTCTTCCTTCCTTCCTTCCTTCCTTCCTTCCTTCCTTCCTTCCTTCCTTCCTTCCTTCCTTCCTTCCTTCCTTCCTTCCTTCCTTCCTTCCTTCCTTCCTTCCTTCCTTCCTTCCTTCCTTCCTTCCTTCCTTCCTTCCTTCCTTCCTTCCTTCCTTCCTTCCTTCCTTCCTTCCTTCCTTCCTTCCTTCCTTCCTTCCTTCCTTCCTTCCTTCCTTCCTTCCTTCCTTCCTTCCTTCCTTCCTTCCTTCCTTCCTTCCTTCCTTCCTTCCTTCCTTCCTTCCTTCCTTCCTTCCTTCCTTCCTTCTTTCCTTTTATCCTCCCATTCCTTTGTTTTCACTGTCTCGTGCAAAGGACATTGGTGTCAATTACAGTAGAAGAAAGCTCCACTGTCTCAGAAATGGCACATTCAGACTACCTAGCTTTTAAATGTACAGTCAGAAACATACCAGCTGTACCTGGGCACATAACTTCTTGGACTGAAGTTGCAAATGTGAAGAGAATTAAAATTAGGAAAAGGCATTTTGAGATTTGCCTATTTTATTATGACCAAATCTGGGTAGATTTTCAAGGGTGTCAGGAATTACCTCAATGGGGTCTGCTTAGCTGAGTTGGCTAGGTTCAATTATGTCTAAATCCTTAAATCTTTCCCTTCTGTATCTTCTCATTTCACACATGGTTCTGGCCACTGTTTTCTAAGCCCCTTTGGGCAAAAACGTTTAATATTAGATACAGACAGCAGGATCCTGAGATGGGACAGCACCTTGGACAAAACCTATAAATACTCAGCCTGTTTCTATGGCAGCTCTGAGAGTGCCAGTTCTGTGAAATTCCTTGAAAAAGGTCATCTTCCAGTGCCTCAAAATCTGGCAACTTTGCAAGATGCAGCTAGAAAAGCATATAATAGTGTTGTTCATATGCAGAACAGAAGAATATCTGAGAGGGTGTCAAAACACTCCCAGTGGGGCTACAGATAGAGAGGGTCAGCCATGGCTGGCTAGGGGAGGACAGTTTGCCCAGGGCCCTGTGTTTTGAGAGGTTAGAGAGGGCTCTGGCTAATTGCCTAATGATACACAAGAGGTCGTGACCTCCACCTTTGCCCCGGGGCCCCCTGGAACTGCTGCCATTGCTTGTTCCTGCACTGCAGCCACCTCCACAGCACAGGGGACAATGCCCAGCCAACGGTGGTGCTCAGCACTTTATTTTGGGTGGGCAAACAAAGGCTGTGCCTGGCAACCAAAATTCCCATGGAGCAGGGTGAAGGCAGCGGGACAGAACCTTACACATGTGCATGGCAAAGGTGACCTTGCTGACAGATGTAGCTTTGGGCTTTGCCACATCATAAAAAGTTCTGGTCAAATCTCAGAGAAGCTGAACCTCTTTCCAGCTAGCTGCTCCCTGGGAATAGGTTCCCAGAATCCGGTTATCCTCCTATTAAGGGAGGCATAAAGGATAGTGCTGTGAGAATTACAATGACTTTTTATGGAAAGATCAATGGCATGTCCTCAGCTAGAATGCTGTTTTTAGGTAAGGGTAGCTTCACCTCATAAAAGATTATATGGCTGACATATTTTTACGTCCAGAGAAGAGTAACAAAACCTGTGATGAAGAGGTATGGAAACACTTTGAGATGAAGATATGGACGATTGACTAGTGGAAGGTGGCAAGGAAGGGATGTCACTGCAGTATATAAAATAACAGATGGTACCAAGGGGTCATGTGGTCACTCCTGTGTACCCTCCTTTGTAATAAATATCACAGAGAGATCCAGAAATAAAAGCAACAGATTTAAATCTAAACCAGCAAATGCTTTTTTAAGACAGTGTCTCTGCCATGGCCTTGAGAAAATACTGAGGTAAAAAGCTCAGTAGGATTAACAGATGTTAGACATTGCAATCAATACTGCCTACATCTGCAGTTAAACTATCCAGGGTAAAAGTTAATCTATGAACTCATAATTTAATGTAATATTATTTTAATAACTCAGATGTCTGCTTCAGGGCTTGTGACAGTGAGTACTTCCCTCTTGCAGTGAAACTGGACTGCTGAACATGTTTTTGGATGGGCATTTCTCCTCTGCAGGGGGGGTTCTTCTGCATGTGTTCCTGGCGAGCAGAAGAGGCAGGATTTCAGGGGAGCAGAACAGGCAGGATTTCAGGCAAACAGAAGAGGCAGGATTTCAGGGGAGCAGAACAGGCATGATTTCGGGGGAGCAAGAGAGGCAGGATTTCAGGCAAGCAGAAAGAGGGAGGATTTCAGGGGAGCCGAACAGGCAGGATTTCAGGGGGGCACAAAAGGCAGGATTTCAGGCAAGCTGGACCTCTGATCTGATCTACTCTGGCACCTGACGCTGGCTCGGGCTGCTGAGACATGGCTGGCCAGGCTCCCCTGCTGGCCAACGGGGCTGAGCTCCCAGAGCCCTTCCCGGGGCTGGTCCCGTTGGCATCGCTCTCTGCCAAACTTGGGCTTGTAAAACGCAGGCTCAGCTTGGCAGCCAAGAGCACAGCGTGTTCAGGCAGCTTTGAGGTTTCACCCAAATCCCCTGCCCTTCCCTGGAAGACACCACCTGTGTTAAATTCACCCTAGGCAGGAAATGGAAGAACAAATCAGGCCTAATTAAAATTAAAAAAAAAAATTAAAAATCCCTAAAACAAACTGTGTAGTCTTTTCTGCACACCATCTGCATAGTAGCAGGGGCGATGTGCTTGATTCATACTGTGATTCGAATGGAAGTGAGAGTAAATTGAAGGCTGATATATATCAGTGCTGAGGGCAGGATTTAGACAAGTGAACAGTTGTTCCTACAGCAAAACCAGAGAATGTTGTCAAGTTTGTTCCCTAACTAAGGATTCAATCAAACACTCACCAGAACCCAGCTAAATCTCCATAACCTTTATTGCTTCCTGTACACTCACTTAAATCTTGCCTAACCCCTTCCCGTCCCAGCACTGGTTTCCTTCTTCCTCCCGAGGGTGGTATTAGTGTCTGCCCACTAAACCATGTCAGCAGGTGAAATTTGTAGATGGGCTATAGCAAGCTATTTATCATAATTTTTGTAATTTCCATCCTCACTCCCCAGTAAATGCAATAAACTTCTGAGCACTTCAGGAATGAAATCCACTGCCATATCCAAAAGATTGTTTCTCCTTCTGGTATGTGAACGAAGCATTTCACTGTCTCATGGTGCTGCTGCAGGCACTTCAAGGTAGTTTGAAATAATTGGTATTTTTTAAGAGGAAAACCACCACAAACACAGTTAGAACTTTTACAAGTTTTGCAAATAGATTGTTCCCCTAAATGATTCTCTTTCTTAAGTGAAGTAGCCACAGTCGCAAGGAGTTGTAATGAGAATTTCCTGTTGCCATTTGGAGACCACAGGGAGCTTGTGCCATTCATGACCAAGTGTGGATCTCCAGGAAGTGAAGCTGATATAAACACTTGATATGACACTTATGATACAAGTCTTCCCTGTGCTTGGCCTCTTCATCCTCGTGTCTTCCACACACATTTTCCTATTCCTCCCTTCTTTCTAGTAAGCAGCGAACACAGATATATTAGAAGATGTTTCTTAGGAAGGGAAGGAAAAGTCCATTCAGAAAGAAGATTTTGCTGCCTGCTCTTATTAGCAATGCAAAATTGACTGTGCAGAGGGCAGGTTTTTGCTGCTCCCAAGTTTGCCAGAGCCTTGCATAGGGAAGGGAGCAGGACCACATCCTTTGGGGGGGGGGCTACTCCATGGACCACTAGCAAGGCTGCCCTTGGGCTGCTGGGTAAAGTCACAGCTGGGAGATTGGCAGCTTGGAAAGTCCACACCCTCAGAGAACTCCACTTCCTGCTCTGACTCTGCTGCTCTCCTCTGGAGTGGATGATAGAAGCTGACACCTGGGGTATGACAGGAAGGTTTGGTGCATTTTTGTGTATAAGATACTACTCATGAAAAAATAAATTTGGGGTGAAAATTGCCCTCTGAGAGTAATACAAGGAATTTATTGGGGAATTATGTGGGATGTATATGTAGTTCACCAGGTGGCAACAATAATTTTTCCCTATTTGTCACTTTTTAGTGGTAACTTCTTACTGGCAGAAAGAGAGGGAAAATTGGCAATATCCCAGGTGTTACGTACAGAAGAGGGGCAGCTTCAGAGAGTTTACTCTTATTCCGTTGACAAGGTAGACTGGAGGAACTGGCCCCACTGATTGTGCAAGAGATAAATACGTTGGGTGAGCTTTTCTTCAGACACTTTCAGCCAAACATTATTTCCCCTGAGGAGTCTGAGAGTGAAAAGCCTAAATGTGTTGATACAAATACAAGTCAGAGTGTGCCCATAAACAATCCTGCTGTGCTGATTCACTACATAGACATTGGAAAAATCAAACAGCAGGGCTCTTCTATCTGTTTGAGTTCAATGCTTCTTCAGCATAGCCAAATTTTTATCTGTGAGTGCTTTTTCCTTTGATAAATCCAGTGTGGCTTGAATATTCAGTGCTGGTTTGTGCCTTCTATCCCAGAGCATGCCATATGTTGCTGAAGATACCAGAGCTTTCAGTTTAAGCCAGACCCACTGTGCCTGCTCACAGATGTGCAGGGTGCTGGAGATGGTGTGGGAGTACACACACGCACTCACTGACTGTCCTCAAATTACCAATGAAAGGAGATTGCAAGGAAGTTGAACAAATTTGCTCAAGGAGCCAGCTGTCTACCCTCCTCTAAACATGAAAGTTAAAAGTTCTCAACAAACAAACTATTCTGGGCTTTTGATTCATATTCAACTTTTGATTCATTTCCTTCTGTGCTTCAATCACTTCCAAACTCTCCATTCTCTGGTCCTAAAGTCAAACAGTGCAACAGTACACAGGAATAGTAAAATTTATCCTCTCAGTAACTGCTTAAATCTCATCTCTAATCCTCTAAACTCCTTGATTCAGGGTAGTTTAAATTGTTGTAAATATCTTTGAGGTGGATTATGCTGCTTAATTGCCACTAAGGGAATAATAATGTTATGTGTATGTGCATACATATTATAATGTACATAGACACAGGCAGAAAATCCTTCTAGCAAAGAACATATTAAGTAATAGTTTAAACTACTCAGGATTTGGGAAAGCCTGTTAAGGGGATTAGAAACTAAATCCAAAACTGGACAAGAGGTAAAGGCAAAAATTTTCACAGATGACAATGGTAGCAACACACTATTTTCTCTCTCTCTGTAACTGTATTTTCTTTAAACGTGGTCTGCACCACTTAATGATCTTTTCTAGTAAGTCAGCCTCAGCCATGTAAAAGCTGCTTGTTTGAGGGAGCATAGACACTACACTCACAAGAAAATGGATGTAGAATGTCCATCAGTAGTGTTTCTTTCTTTGGGAAGAAATAGCTTCTATCAACTTGAAAAAAGCTGCATAAGTAAATAGCTAAAAATAGCTTTCTACACATGCATAATCCTGTTGAGTTTCTGGTGACCAATGCACATGTGCAGATGCCTGGACAACCGAGGCCAAAGGCTTTGTTCTGAAAATGTAGTGTCAAATATAAACTTTCTAAAGAAAGTATCTGTGATAGTAACTGTTCCTGAGAGTGGAAGAAAAGGAATATATCAGGAAGATTTTAGTTTTTAAAGTATTCATAAGAAGATATATTATAATAGATAATCCCAGAATCTTAGTTCTCATGAACACGTATGTAATTGTGAGTGCCTTCACTTCATTTTTACTCTTCTTCTGCTCTGTCCTGCACACAAAATACTGCAAAATAATTTTTCTGGAAGCTGCTTTGCTTGTCTGTGCTGACTCTGACATAAACTGGGATCTACCACTTCCAGAAAACCAATCCAAAGTGCTGTAAGGAACTGATTTTCAAAGAATTTACTGAAAAGGTTAATGACTGAATAAAAAAACCACCTAGTGAATGAAAGAAGTTGGATAGACTTAATAGAAAGAAAGTAATCCCAATACTGAATGCTTCAAAATGGCAAGAAAACACAATAGCAGTGACCCTGTGAGGGCTAATTGTTGCCCAAAATTCATTCACTACGTGGAAGCAAGAGGATCATTGCACCTTTAAGTTTGAACATGAGCATGGGTTGAGTTGCAGAGGAAACATGCCTTGGGGCATTGCCTGTCTTTTATCATCTTAAATAAAGCTACTTTATTATGAACACAGTAATTGGGTGTACTTAAATGATTGTCCTCTTTCTAGGCACACTAGATCAGCTTTTCAGCATAGAGTTTATATTCTGTGATTAAAACAGTTCAATTTTGTTCTGTGGTCAGAAGAAGAATGTCCTCTCTGGAAGAAAAAATACTAATTATTCTCACTACCCTTTGCCTATTCTTTGGCTTATCTGCCCTAGGTACCATTTTTGATTCAATGCTCATTAAAAGTCTTAATTTATAAAACAGCATGTGGAAATATCTAGGGAACATTCATGTTACTGAAATCTCTTTAACATTTTTATTTTACATTTCTTACCTGTTCTTTAGGCTCAAGGTCCTCTTTCTTTCCAGTGCTTGTAAAGCACCTTGGAAAAAGGTTTTGATCCATGATCTGTTCTCCTTGGATCCATACCTGTGTGTGTGAAGCCAGCAAAGCCACATTTGGAGCCACGTCTGGTCATGAGTGTGCTAAGGTCAAAGTCAGATGTGATCTTTGTGACCTGTGAATGCAGCAGGGCGCTCTGTGGTCCTGCTGCTCCTCACGTACAGGCACGGGGGTGAAAGGAACAATTTTTAATGTAGTAAACAAGGTTAGTTTTTAAACAGCTGGAGATGGAAGCAAATATCCCTCTGTAGAGCCAAAAGTCTATGTTGCATGGTACAATCTGTTCAAAGTGCTAAATATATTTTGGGTTATGTTCCTTTCTATATAGTTACAGTTTTTAATGTCCTATGCATTAATTCATCAAAGTTTGCCTAGACACAGCTGGGAAGTAGCTTGATAAATAGGGATCTGCATGTACTTGAGACTAGGTCCAATAAAGGACATGGTGACTGGCAAGGAAGGGGAGGCAGTTGCCCATTCCCAGGGAGTCCAGGCCAGGCTCTTGGGTTCAATGTCATCCCTGTGAACTATCCCTGTAGCAGAGCTTTACACTTTCCTGTAGGGAAAGGCAAGAGGCAAGGGTTACAGGACAGAAACTGGACCTGTTTCTCTATCATTTATTTGCACTTACTGATAAAATGCAAATAATTTGAATACTTTGTACTTTTTATGGGAAGGGGATTTTTTTCATTGATTTCTGCCAGCCTCCAGCCTTGGCTGTGCATGAGGCTTTTGAAGGAAGAGACATTTAGTTTAGTTCTTTCATCATTACGATCTGTTCTATTGATCCCTGCTCATTGCTATGTTTGCTAATTTCCTGGCATACGTAAAGGGTGTTCTGTTTTTTTTTTTTTTGTAACAAAATTTAGCAGCTCTATCCATTCCAGAAACAGGAAACTGAGGCACAGAACTGGGAACTGGCTAGTCATTAGAACTGGAAGACAAGTCCAGCAATCATTATGTGCCATCTTCTGGCCCACTGTTGATTTTGGCAGACATTGAAACTGCGCCCTAGGTTTAGTCACTTTCAATGGTGAGCAGCTTTTCAGTTGCTGGCAAGCAGTCTGGGTCCTCAGCAGAGCTGCTGGCAGCAGTCCATGGTTCTTCCATTTTCTTTTTTCCAGGTCATCTCTGCTTGTTTTGCTTTTCATCTCCTCTTCATGGAGAGAATGATTTCAGAGGTGATTTGATTCCTCTACCCAGGTGACTACTGGGTGAAATGATGGCTGTGATCATGCTTATTTACAAGGAAAAGGGATAAAAGGGAGGAAGAAAGATGAAGAACATTATCCAAAATTCCAATTTTTGAGATGATAAGTATGAAAAGGAATAAATTTATAAACTAGATTCTTTCTGGACAGTGGGAAAATGAGATGAAAAGGGAGAGAAGCAAAACCAATAACGACCACTCTAGTACCAGTCATGGACGTGCTGCAGTGGCTTCCAGGCACAGCAGTAGGACTCATAAGATCTAGAAGAAATCACAACATATTGTTAGCTGTCCTCTTTGGTAAATGAAATGTAAGTAAAGAATCTCCTCAAAAGAACATAATTGAATTTAAGTCATACACATATCAGAATACTGCCCCCAAAGAAACTGGCAGATTCTTTTGTTAACAGATCATTTATTAAAAAAAAGGAATTTGTGGCATGCTTGAAAGAAACAGTAGCTGATGTGAGGGTTCTTGAACAGCTCATCCTGGTATTGGGAGAGATGTGGCTATATAGAAGGCAAGTGCACACCAGTTCACAACCACAGCATAGATAGAGTACTTCTTCAGCTTATGTTTTGGAGGGGGAAGGAGGGGAAAAATTGTGAAAGAAAACAAGTAAAAAGGGAATAAATATTCTCCAGAGTAATATACCAGATAGAAAAAAATTATTAACAACAACTAACCTGAATATGAGTTGAGGTGGGATAGTCTGTGTCCACATAGGTAAAGCAGAAAAGCTGGCCCATGAAGAGTCAGAGCAGGGACTGGAGTACTGAAAGGTTATCGAGATATTTTCAAAGGATTGGGATGTTTTCCAGACATATTTCACCTTGAAACAGAGATTTGGCCAGGATGACACCTGTGTAACTGCGGCACTGAGGGCAAAGGGGGAGCAGCAGCCACTACGCTGCACGGAGAGAGGCAGTGTCGGTGCTGCAGGTGCCGCGCCCCCTCCAGGTGCTGACCTGGGGGCCACCCTCCGCACGGGCAAAGGCTGCGCTTGCCTAAGCCTGGCGACCTCTTCCGAGTACGACAAAGTGCTCATTACCAAGTGCCTGTAACGAAAGACGCGTTAACCCGCCTTGGCAGGAGCAAAAATAGCCTCAGCCTAGGTGCCAGAGATAAATATTGGCGAATGCTATTGGATAAAGTAAGCAACCACCTCACTACGTCTTGGACACCAGCAGGTAGCTGCAGATGGTGGAATATGCTGTTTTGGATCAAACCTGCAGTGGAAGAATACTTCTGCTGCCAACAAGATGCGCTAACAGGACTCTCAGGGATCAGAGGTGTGGATGATGGCATTCTGCGGTAGAGCTGCAGAGACACTGAAATGGAAACTGCCACAGATCACGCTCTTGTTTGTTTGCTATGATGAACCAAGAAAATAAAGTCATAGTAAAATACTAATGATTGTCATATCCTCAGTAATAATAATATTGCAGTAGACTGTAGCATCAGATCCTGGACACTTAGAGCATGTCAACAGTCAGTGCAAAAGCAGGAGCAGTGAAGCACTGGCTAACCTGCCAGTCAGGGCTCATGAGCACTTGTGGGGCTTGGGGAAATAGGAAGTGATGCTATGGGTGGTGAGAATGGGCTGTATTCCCAGGACCCTGGAGCAAAACTGGGAGGGTCTTTCTACAGCAGCCCTCTTTAACTGACCCATTTTGGTATGGGTCAGGTGGAGGACGCACTGACCTACTAGGTGCCACCAAAATTAAACAGTAGCTCATCTTGGCAGCTGTGTAGTTTCAAATCCAAAGTACACATCTACTTTCAGGAAGGTGTTTTTATTTCACTTTGGAGTGAAGCACAGTCACACCAGGCCTTTAGTCACATTGGGTTTCCCCCCATCACAGACAGCTGGGAAAGCTATTAAAATTCCCAGCTGTGGCTTTAAGAAGGTTCAAGGAGCAAACAAAACACATAGCAAGCCAGCCTTGAACTCTGAAGGAACTCTGTCTCAAGTATCAGCCCCTATAACACTCAATGTCAAGATGCATCTCTATGGCATTGCCTATGGCTAGCAGTGCAGGAGAAAGGATCGGAGGAGAAAGAAAAGATGTGCAGGAGGGATATTGCCTACCACAACAAAGACCTTCCCCACTGGTGTTCAGAGAGGCAGTTACAGGCAAAACTTTTTCCTTGAGACATGTGAGGCACAGGAAGGCAAACTGCATGGATCAGGCTGCAAAATTCCCAGTCTGGGAAAGATGGTGGTGTATGGGCTTCTCTATTGCTGATGCCAAAAATTTGTCAAGTTTTACAAATAGACAGATTGGATTCAGTTCTATGTACATTCTCCTGAAATCTGATAAGGCAAATGCTGAAAGTATACAGGTTTTTGAGTGATCAGCTGCAGTACCAAGGCATAAATCTCCTTCCAAACTTGCCTTCTCCCAGCAAAAAAAACCAAAACATTTCTAGGTGCAGGTGTTAGGCACAATTCTCATGTATGGACCTCAGAGGAATATACTAGCAAGCTAAATCTAAAAACAAGCCTAGGGAGTGATGTTGAAATTTACACTGGAACTTGGGAGATCAGTGACTCACTAGAGGGCAAAGAAAGCCTTTTTACCCCTCTAAGCCTTAATTTCCCCATCTGGAGAAGAACTGCTGCAATATTTGCTGCAGTAAAATGTGCTACTTGCAACTGGGTATTATCGTTGCCTGAAACGAATGTGACAAATGGAATGCTGTGTGACAAACAGCTTCCTCGTCCCTGAGCTGGGAGCACAAGGGTGGGATTGTGTGGGAACTGTGAGAATGCAGCACATGACCAGAATCGTGTATGGGCGGCAGCAGGATAGGCAGGGGAATGAGAAAGTCTGAATGTTGTCCTGTCTCAGAGTTCTCTCTCCTGCTTGAACACCAAATAATAAGGTCAGCTGTGATTTTAAACAACTCAAAGAGCAATTCCTAATCTTTTTCCATCTGGACTTCCATTTCCTGGATACATCACGTAATACTACATGCTTTTTTTGGATCAAAAATCTCATCAGAATGACTCTGTTTCCATTTCTGTGAGACAATAATAGGGATAATGCTCAGGTAGCCAGGCTAAATGATCTGCATTTTTTGTTCCTCACAGGAAGTGTGCCAGCTGCTTGCATGATGGGCGAGCTCTCTGAGGCCATGCATGCAGTGAGATGCTGTGCCAGTTGTCTGGATGGTTCTGCTTTTCCCAAGGGAATGAGTCACTGACGCAGTTACCGCTCCACCCCTGCTATTGGTTTCTAATATCTTACCCTGGCAGGAGGTCAAGAATCCAGGAGGACCCAGATTTGGGTCCAGGCTCCTGTTCTGTTTCCTTCCCTTTATGGCAGTAATGGATTTCCTGCGCTTCCCTCCCTTTCCTCTACTATTTCTTTATAGATGTGACCATTACGTAGCTTGGAGAAAATGGATTAGCAGGCAACGCTTGTCGTTGCCACCGCTCAGCCACCCATTTGTCTGTTTGCAGAACCAGACTCATTGTGCAGAGGTTTTTAATTGCTGTATTTGTTTTAGCAATTTTGTGCGAGGCCACGGTGTTTCAAAGCCATGGCAGGCTGGTGAGCTATTGCGCCCGTTGCCTACCTTTCCCCATCTGCAGCAAATCACTGAGAGAGACTTCTGGGTGTTTCTTGCAACCTCTGGATGGGTGAATCAGCATTCCCTTGAAGGCTCCATCATAACCATCGTCATTTCCTCCCCCTCAACACGGCATGTGGCCAGAGACACCTGCAGAGCCAGGGGAGTGGAGTTACAAATGGGTGCACCTCCCTGATATGAAGCAAGCATTTTGGTGAAGGCATCCGTGCCAGTGCCACCCACAGTGTGCAGCCAGCAGGGAAGGGAGTGATGGAGGGCCTCATTAGACAGGCTGGTACTTGTGGCTGGCAAGTGCTGGCTGACAGCATTGCTGTGCTCCTCCAGGGCCACAGGCATGCTCTGCCCATTGCTCCACAGGAGCACCCTGAGACTGGAGCTGCTGTTCAAATGGATGCCTTTGAAAAATGAGTAGGATCAAAAGTATTTTTGGGGTTGCTATTTCATTAGCAGTAGTTGTAAAGCTTTCTGAGATGTATGAACATTTCCTGCTTCTAGACAGACTCTTAATTCCCACCACACTAGGCTTGACCCCAGCTCCCACTAGCCTCTTCCCTGCTACTGCTGTCATTCCCCAAACCTTCTTGTGCACTCTTTCCAGCCCCTCTTGTTGGATAATGCCAAGCCTCTGTTGTGCCCTGACCCTCCAAATCAGGCTGTTGAAGCCACACAGTGGTGATACAACCCGTCTGCTGGTGCCCTGTATCTGCTGCTGTTGGGGAATGCAAGTAGCTCCATTGCATGGAAGGCTAGGAGGTGGTCATGGACCCTCAGTCTCTCAGTCAGGAGATGCTCCAGTGCTTTCATCCTCTTTCTCCACCAATTCAGGCTGAACCAGTCCCTATTGCTACTGCTTATCCCCATTTCACAAACCTGGTTTAAGAGATCGCCTCTCCTATGTGTAAGGCCACAGCTCCTCCCACATAAAGCCCACCCAAGTTACTTTAGTTGTTGCTTCTTCATTTTCTGTTTTGCCTTACATTGCTCAGATAATTTGATATTCAGGAAGGGAATGATAAATTTTTAGGAGTCATAGCGAATTTTTCAGGAATCTCTGTATAAGCACCACACATCCCTGGAAAGCTGTCATTACATATGTTGTTAATTCAATTTTAAAGAAAAACCCCGAACAAATGTACAAGGGAGAGTAGTCTTAGCTTAAAGAAATTGTATTTCTATTTACAGCTGAGGAAATTTATATCTTTAAAAATCTAACAATGTTATTTGCAACAGCTGGTTTGGTTTATGAAGCTGTTAAGAGTAGAGAGAGAAGTCTCTGGGACAGTGATTTTATACTTCAGAATACTACTACTCTGTTTGTCCTTGCTTAACTTCTTCTATGCCATGCCCCAATTCACATTTGGAGCTATATTTTATCTCCAAGTTCCTATTATTTCTTACAGGTTAGCACAACATATGACCTATGACATTGCAGCCGTAAAGAAAGCAGGCACATGTGATTTTTCCTTCAGTTTTCATATCTCAGTGCTCTGGCCATTTAATTTAGTTTCCCAGGTGCTGACAGCTGGTAATGCTCTTAACTGCTCTCCCCTGTTGGTAAGTTATGGATATTTCCTAACTGGAGTTTAATTGTGTAACTTTACTTCACTCGAAATGCCAAAGGTCCTAGGAATCCATTCCTCCTTCAGGCTGATTATGGCACAGCAGATAATACTGTTTGCGGATGGTGAACCTAAATCCCTGATGAGTGTCTTCTGAGGCAAACTGACATTTATGGTGTTCCTCATTATGACATGACTGTCCAGAGCTGGCCCAGAGGACAAAATCCCCAATTTTTTAGGTTACATCTTCCACATATATGCATAAAAACTATAGTTTGAGTTTCTCACTCAGGCTCAGAGAGACAGTTGCAATAATAGATTTAAAGGAAGAGCACCAACCCAGCACTGTGAAGCAGAATTCAGTGCTACAAGTACTATCTCGTACCTGCCACATTTATTCTGTGTTTTTCCCCTCTTCCCTAGAATGACATCTCCCTGCTCTCGGTGTTGGGCACACTGTGCAGTGCCAAGTTGTCTTATCAACAGGGCATTGGTGTGATTCTCCCTTGGTGGCCTTGACAAGGTGGTCAGGGGGTGACCTCGGAGCCCATCCTGTGAACCTGTTATCCTCCATCCATCAGTCAATGATGGTTGCCCTGGCTGCTTTGCTTCCCAAGTGGGCAGAGTGACACCAGTGACATTCCATCCCCTCAGGCTCCTGCTCTCTGGAAGAAACCGGGCCAAGGGACCCCAGAGTGCTGGGACTTCACTGTGAGAAAGTGCATGTGATCTGTAGGAGCACAAGCATGTCACGTAGAGCATGCATCAGTGTTACTCAACATCAGCCTTCCTGACCCTCACTGGGAATTAGAGACCAAAATGCCTATTGGGGTTGCCATGGATTTTGCCCATAGCTTTGCTCAAAGGGTGAAGTAGGCCTTCACTATATCCTTGGGGGCACACTGTTGTTGGACTGTGAGAGCAATAAACTGAGGGTAATGAGCAATAAAATGATGGTGAAATGTTCTGGTGCTGTTGAAACAGAGAGCAGGTGGGGAGAGCAGGACTGACTGATGTTCCCTCTCCTGAAAGGTGAATTCACTTTGCCCAATACCATGGCTATTCATTCAATGCTTCTGCAGCTGTGGCAAACTGGACTCAGAGAGAGACGGAGAGAACTTAATAAAAGGTTAACACATCATTGCTTTTGTTCTGCCCTAACTCTGTATATTCATACCTCTGTGTACCTGGGAATATCTAACCTGGGCATAGAGGTGTCAGCTTTGATGGGTTATACTCTTTTTCCCTAGGAGAGAATAGAGGAAAGCTTGTTGTGGGAACAACTTTGAATTGGGTTCACTGGTTTCACCATGAAAGAAAAGAAGTTTGGCAAAACTTGACCCTCATTTTAGAAATCCTCAACAAGTTGGCTGGGATTTCTCTTTCTTCTTATTGTTTTTGCTTTTCTCTGCAGCTGCCAACTGCCTGCTGCCTGTTCAGCAACTGATGGGGAAGGATTGGCCCACTGGGAGAAGGTGTTATAATCCTCCTGGAGCAGCTGCCCCAGATTTGCTGCTTGCTACTGAAGCCTGGAGGCAAAAGGACCAGTCTTTCCCCTCCCAGGTACATGAACACTCCTGGGGGCCTTGCATGAGGCATGGGAAGGGTGGTGAAGCAAAGGCTGTATTGAATTGGAGGGCTTGCAGAAGTGCTGCAGCAGAAAAAAGACCCCATGCAGGGAGACCTGGATGTCTTCTGTGCCCTTTTCCAGACACTCTATGGGATTTTATGATGCTGAATTGTGAGTTAGTCTAAAACAGATCCAGTGAAGAGAAGCTAGGAAGGAGCAGACAATTTATTTTTTTGTCCAGTTAGTATAGACAGCTGCCTGCTAATCACCATTAGTGCTTCTGTAGGAAGAAAACAGTTGGAAGAGGTCCTTGTCCTTCCCAATGCATTTCCTCTCTGCTCCTTTCCCTACTGCAGTTTCCCGTCCCCTGCCACAGTTACATTAAGGCAGCTATTTCTGGTGTCTTCTAAAACAGACCAGAAGGGTTTTTCTGGTTTTGCTAATACCAGCTATTTCACTGATTTAGTTTAAAGGGTATCAGCACACTTAGGAGTGATAAATGGGAAGGAGGGGGGAGAGTAACAAATAGCTGTGGGTGAGAAAAGGCAGAATCCTTCTTTGGCAGCTTTGCCATTAGATAATTGTGGTGTGGAAAGCACCTTCAGATGTCCACTGAGAAATGCATTGGCATTTGGGCCCCGATTCCAAAAAACGTGCTGGAGCATGCTTCACTGCTGCTCTGTTTCTTCATTCTTAGTAAATTGTCAAGTAAGCACGTGTCCAAGGCACCCACTGACTAGTCACTGGGGCTTAGAGAGAGGAGAAAAGTAAATACTGCTAGCTCTGTTCTGATGAAATGGGAAGAAAATAGGCAGAGCAATTTGAACAGAAATAAAATACACAGCCTGTGTACTCCTTCAGCAGGTATTGGAGTGGTGCAGCGTTTTGCTGAATTGCCTGTGGTTTTACTATAGCATTCATCTCCAGCATTTGAGGCTTACAGATCTATTCAGGTTTCTTGCTTCTGCATAGGTGACAAACTTGTGGTCTTGCAAGAGCTCCATGGGGCTGTATCTGATTTATTCCAGTGAGTAGTTTGGTTTTCTTGACTGAGATTTCTCTTGATTTCTTCCGGTGAAGTGGAACTGTGCTACAGTTCTAGGTACACTGGAAATGTGTACTGGAAATTGCTGCAGGGGCTAGGCAGTGCTAACACACTTTTGCTGATCACCCTGATTGCCTAAGGATTACCTGATTAAACTTGTGATTTAAATGCTGCATGTCTTGATAGACAAGGTCACAGTTATGCAGCCTGAAGTGCCACCTAGAGTCTTACTTCATATATCTTTGATAACATTGTTCCCAGGACCATGTTTGAAGGTCAAGAGCTGGATAGTGGGGGCAAGATTAGCAAGCTATATCTTCAGAGGTCTAAGAAATTACAGTTGTGAAAATTAAGCAGTTGGGATGAGCAGATCACTGTTGCTGGAAACCCCTGATTATTGTTCCTTCTCCTTTGTCTGATCTCTCCCTCACACACAGAGATGTGGGAAGGCAACGGGGTCAACTGGGAATCCCATGGGACACAATCACTGTGGGGTCTGCTTCAGACAGCAGACGTAGCCAGAATTGTGTTAGCCAGAGGTGGCTGCAAACAGGCCCTCAGGACCACTTGGTGTTCCCAGGCTCCCCCAGTGCACCCATCAGCCTCCTCTGTGCCTTGGAAGAAAGTGAGCCAGCTGAAGGGACATTTCAACCCTCCTTCTGGGGATGCGTGCTGCTCAAGCTGTTCCATGCATGACACCCGCTCCCTGCCAGGTCCTGCTGGATGCAAACAGATCCGCTCCCTCCCTCCAACCTGTAACGCTATGCTCAGTCCTTGTCCCTGCACACTGCAAGCTGAGATGGGATTTCTCATCCTGACTCCTTTCCCTGCCAGTGTGCGTCATTTTCCCCCTGAATGCTCCTGGAGGCCAGGCTTTTCCTTTCTCTTGTGTCTCCTGAGCTCACACATTAAATTGGAAAGACCTTTCTGATCCCTCACACATTCTGCCACTGAAAGTAAGCCCCCATGGTTCTTGAAAGGTAAACTGCCCCCTTTTTCAGGGTTTTCTGGGATAACTCTGTGTGGGAATGCCTGAAATCACAGGAGGAATGAGGATGTTCAGAGCTGTGAGAAAAAAAAGCCATGCCTATACCCACAGATCCTCATGTTTCCTATATATAATATCCTGCAGCATTCTGAAACAGATTTTGTTTGTAGCTATATTGAGTATAAAAGCTTTTCCTTCACCTAACAGAATCAATCGGCCCATAGTGGGTCTTTATTCCCATTCAAATTAAGGACTATTCCATACTGAAAATGCACTAATGTAACTAAATTGATTTCTAACTTGATTTTAGTTAAATGGGTGTAGTTCCCTGCAGGGATACACTTAAATCAGTCAAAGAGAGGGTGAATTATGCATCTTTGTATATTTCTCTGTGATTTATCTTAATTAGGTGTAAGGGGATCTCAGGGTAACCGAGACTCCGACCACAGGTAGAAACCCCCACACAGATTCTAGGGATGCTTAGCAACTCTCCTAAAGTGCTGAAAGCTCTTAACTGCTGGTGTAGAGTGCCGGAGGTGTTCGCTGCCTCACAAGTGTTCTGCTCTTCTGGAGAGCAGGCCGGCATTGTCACTCTGTGCGTGTGTGTGTGGTGTCTCCCCCATCATATTTCCTGGTGGATAATTGCCTTCCCCCCAGCCAGGCACAGCCTTGGCTCTGAAGCACCCTCGTTGCTCTGAGAGCCGAGGCTAAGTGCAGCCCTTTCGCACACCCGGGATCCCGGAGGATTTGGAGGGAGGCTTTTTTCTTATTGAGCTGCGCCACCCTTGCAGGGGAGCTTATCTTCCCCCCAAGAAAGGGGAAAAAAAAAAAACCTTAGCAAAGTAAAATGGAAATGATTTATAACCTGAGGCACAGCCAGCACTAGGAAATGCCTCCCTGATCATCTTGGGGATAGTCACATCTGTGAGCAGCTTGGGCAGCTTTGCAATGTTTCCTTGCTCCCAAGCAGGAACCCATTGTCTCTTCCCATTCTCAGTGTCAGGAAAATGGGGCATGCCTACAAAGCAGGGATGCTCAGTGGCTGTGGTCCCCACCCCAGGAGGGTACTGCAAGCTATGTTATATGGGAAGGAGCCATTCACACTCAGCATTCCTGCAAGCTGTGGTGCTTAAAAAAATAATAAAATCAACTGTATATTATTTTAATTGTTTTTAAAATAGATGGATTGTAAAGCTGCACAGTCCAAACTGCCTGTAACCCCCTGAAAAGAAGCATAAAGGGGGAATGACATGTCCCATCACTCAGGAATATGGATTTTGAAATTTCTGCGTTTAACTTATTGAAGATTATATGCCAATATCTAAGTTTGAGAGACTTCTGACCTTTCACCATTTAGGAAGGCTGTGGACAGGTCTAACATACAGTGTGATAATGGAAATATAAGCAATGGCTTCCAGGGTAGGGGCCAGAAGTGTGGAGGCTGCGGTCATTCTTCCAGGAATGATGTACGGGCTTGATTGACCAGAAACGTCTCTGAGAAAGTGAGAGACCCAAAGAGGTCAATTCCCTCTCTTCAATGGCTCTGGCTATTTTCTTTAAATTAAAAAGAAAAATGGGACACTCTAGTCCTTTGTGTAATTTTATAGCCTAAGGAATATTTCCTAGGCTTACTCTGCTGTATGTGCTATAAAACGGGATGGGGTATTTAGCCCCTGAATTTTCATTTGGGTGTTTTTTAATCCTGCTCACACACATTTACTGTACAATATTCTATATCTTCAATGGTTTTTTTGTTTAATTGAGCATTTTATATTAATAAACCATGGAAGCCTAATGACAATGTTTGCTAGCATCATAGGCACATGCAATATTATACAAATGCATTTTCTCCCTTCCCTCACCATTCTTTCCTTCTCTCCCTCCTTCCCCCCTACCTCTCCCAGACAGCTACAACATTTTTGTATGTAGTTTTCCATGCTATCTTTAAAACTTTGAACACAAGGATGTTCCCAGTCAGCTCCATATAATATCGCAGTAACTGTGTCCATTCAAAGATGCTGCAGGACAAAATGTTCAAGGACAGCACCATAAGG
Organism: Motacilla alba alba; assembly: GCF_015832195.1. Classification (NCBI taxonomy): domain Eukaryota; kingdom Metazoa; phylum Chordata; class Aves; order Passeriformes; family Motacillidae; genus Motacilla; species Motacilla alba. Next base: position 115,333,185 of record NC_052017.1, read on the forward strand.
GTCTGCTTGGCTCTGGGTGAATAGAGCTCCATTGTGTTTGCTCACGTGATGACTGCAGTCCTCTCCTCTCCTCTCCTCTCCTCTCCTCTCCTCTCCTCTCCTCTCCTCTCCTCTCCTCTCCTCTCCTCCAATTTCAAGGGGCTATAATTTTGGTGACAAAGACAACTTCCACAGCCCTGCATTCCTCAGTCTTTCTGCTTTAGTTTTCAGCTCTACACCATAGCTTATTCATGCCAGTATGTTGCCTCTTCTCTGAACTTGTGTGGGTTCAAAATATCCTTTCTTGTGGAGAACAAGAGGTGGGGACAACAGGAGTGTTGTGGGCTGAACTCTTTAAGTTGGTCTACTTCTATATCTATCTATATATCTATATATCTTATATATCTATATAGATATATATCTATATATCTATATATCTATATCCCAAAAAGTCAACCATATCCTGGGCTGCATTAAAGAAATGTGCAGGTCAAGGGAGGTCATTCTGTCTTTCCAGATCGCTTTCATGAGATCCCACCTGGAATCCAGCTCTGGGGCCCCCAACTTATGAACCTAAGGATATGAACCTTTCTGGAACAAGGCCAGAGGAAGGGCAAAGAAGAAGATCAGAGGGCTGGAGCACCTGTCATATGAAGACAGGCTGAGAGGTGGGGTTGTTCAGCCTAGAGAAGAGAAGGCTCCAGGGAGACCTTGTAGCATCTTCCAGTACCTAAAGGGGCTACAAGAGAGCTGCAGAGGGACTTGTTAAAAGTGATAGAAGAAGGGGCAATGGCTTTAAACCGAAAGAGGGTAGGTTTAGGTTAGGTATTAGGAAGAAATTATTTACTGTTATGGGGATGAGGCACTGAACAGTCTTCCCAGAGAGGTTGTGGATGCCTCACCATGGAAGTGTTGAAGGCCAGACTGGAGGAGGCTTTAAGCAACCAGGAATAGTGGAACATGTCCCTGCCCATAACAGGGGGGGTTAGAAGTAGATGATCTTCCAACACAAACCATTCCATGATTCTTTATCTGTATTCATGTCATATGTAGTCTAATACATGTTGCCTTCAAGTTCTTAACACTTTTAAACCTAAGGAACTTTAATGCAAATCGGCAATTTACAGGAAACAGGACCATCACAACTTTTCTTTCCTCTGAAACTGCATGTGCCAAGCTATGCTTTTGGTGGCAGGGAAGCCTCATGGTGGGTGGGTAGGTGCTATGGTATGTACCTATGGCTAGCAAGTGTACTTTCTATCAGAAAACTTTGGGCAAGGAGCCATGTTAGATGATGGAGCTGCAGCCTCTGTCCTGGGCAGGGAGGACTGCCTCTGTCCAGCTGTGGCAAAGCTGAGAATGTCCCAGCTTTGAGTGTCTCCATCTGAAGGGCTCAGTGCTAAGTGGTGTTACAGCCTGTGTAGTATCCCTGGGCTTGTGGCATCCTGTGCTTTTAGTTCACGGGATTATGCAGGATGGAGCAGCACCTTTTTGTCCTCTAGAAAGCAGTCCCTCCCTCACAGGGAGCCCACATTGCCACCATACAGGCAAAGGTAAAACGGCAGCTCTGACTCCCGTTCAATATTTTTCTGAATGGTGTTGAAAATGCCCCTCATCATAATCTACTCAGTAATAAAAAAATGATCATTTTTTATGTCATTCAGCAGAAATGTATGGTAAATGAGATTCAAAGGATTAATGCACAAAGGAAATGTCAATGTTAATCTATAGACAGTCCCTTTAGTCCTGCTTGTCATAAATTCAGAGCAAGAGAGTTTGCAGACTGGCTTGGAAAGGATAAAATCGAAGGATTAAACAAACCATAACTCAATCTTTTGGTGCCTTGAATTCTTACTTTTGGGGGATTTTCCTCCGTAGTTTTTCTTAAAAGGACATATATCTTTAGTGAGAGAGAGAAATTACAAACATTAGACCGTGAAAGTTGGGCTTTCTTATAGTCATGCTTGCACAGGCGGGCTCTAACTCAAATCAGCTGTGCTGGTTTAAAGCTGTGCTAGTATCTTTTATTGCTAACACTGAGCTACTTGGGTTACTCACTGTTGTGTCTTCTATGGGAATATAGGAAGAGACAGGCTGGCTTTGTCTCCCTTCTGACAGGGAGGCTCTGTATCTACTCGTCCTGAGCAATCAGATCATAAAATTAGAGCTTCACAATTGTTGTTGGTGGGTTCGTGGTGTTATTTTGTTTTGTTTTGTTTTCTTAGATGAATGCTAAATTTGTTTTGCTTCCCAGTATTCCAGCTCAGCCTGAAAGGAGGGTGTGGATCTTTGGATAATGTGAAGGAGAGCTCAGGTCTGATTTTTTTCTCTGGTTGAAGGACTCAGTCTTACACCAGGATTCACAAGGGCAGTACTTTCTGCTCATTCATTTAGACTGCAGTCTGCCTGGTGCCAGGCCCTGCCCAACTTCTTAGCGTAGAAAATGTGCATTCAATTGCATGTCTAATTTGTTCACAAATTTTCCACAAATGTTGAACCAAATCACACTGCAAAGACTATGCCTAGTTATGTGCCTAACTCAGCATTTGCACACAAAATTGCCTAATGAGCATGTGCAATTATGGCAATTAGACTCGTGAATTAAGCATGCAAATACCCTAGCATTTGGGTTAGAGAGTCATAGCCCATATCACTAGAAATAGCCTAACCTATTTTTGATATGATGAAAAAGCATATACACCTTTTCCAGTGTGACCACACTCATGAAAAGAGAGCATTGTAAGACCTTTGGCTTGGGGAGGACAAACTACAAGCTCTGGGCAGAGACCATAAGGAATCTGCAAATGAAATGAGACTTTAGGTTCTTCTGCTTCCTGTCCCAGGTGTCTCTTACTCGTAATGAAATACCAGCATGCTCTCACAGAGCATACCTTGTCTTAATGGGGTTATTCACATGCAGCCTCCATCAGCAGGAACTGCTGTAAAAAAAGTGGACAACTTTCCTTCTATTATAGAAATATAATATTATTCTATTGTTCTATTATATATTCCTTTCTACTATAAACACAGTACAATGCATAACTACCCTATGCCCACGTGAATGTTGCTGCTGAATTTGTAGTTTTCTAAAATAATTCCACTTTGAGGCATTCTCATCCTACTGAGGGAAGGCGCTGTTGGCTGGCTGCAGCACAAATCCCAGTGTAAGGTGTGAATTCATTTGGCAGCTGCCAGGACTGAGATTTTTGCATCAGTTATTGCTGCCTTAGTGAAATAAGGTTAACAAACACAGAGGTGAGCAGGTGGTCAGAGATAAACAGGTGAGGGAGCACATTTCTGTAATAAAGAAAAGTCTTGGGAGGGAAACCATACCCCCCTTAAATTTCTGCTTCATTAAGGTGATTTCAAACTCGCTGGGAAATCAAGGACTTCGTAGCTGATCAGCGCAAACAAAAATAATCCAGGTGGCAAGTCTGATGAGATATGACCTTGTTCAAAATCAATAGACTGTTCCCCTTCCACCGAGCACAACCGACTCTCGAATGAGTTTACTTCAACAGAGGCATTTCCCTCACAACATTAACATTTTAATTGCTTGTGCAGGATTTTCTGGAAAATTAACCCAGCGCTGGTTGAGCACCGGGTGAGGATGCTGGGCGCAGGGCTGGGAGCGCAGGCGGTGCTGCGGGGAGCTGCAAACACATACCGCCACCTAAAGGAAAGAAACCTGCAAGGAAGCCGCGGAAAGCTGCTCCCTTCTACTGACTCTCTGTCAGAGCTGCTTAAAACAAAGAGGCTTAATTTGCTCTTCGCAGCCTGCCTCTCCGATGCCTTCCGAAGGCTTGTCGCCCTGGAAAAGCGGGACAAGTCCATCAGCATCATGCACTGTCTGCCGCAGGACCAGTAACACAATGGTCGCGCACCTGGCAGCGGGCACGGGGTAACTTCTCAAGTTGTCCCAACTTCTTTGTGTGTCTGTGCAGTCTTGTAGCAGGACCACAAATCAGGTGCAGCCAGGTCGTGTGCCAGGGGAGATGGCCGGGGAAGACTCTGCTGGGGAGCAAACCCCAGCTGTGCTGCGGCACAGGGCTGTGGCCTTGCTCCCACTCCTGCTGCCAGGTCCTGGGGGCTGGGCTAGCCGGGAACAGGAAGGAAGCTCAGGCCGAGACATCAGTAATGGATGGATGAGGAGGGTGGGTGGCAGCCTAGTAGGTGGTCTTCAGATCATGCCTGATTTTACTTCATTGTCTAAGGTAGATTGCATAAATGCCAAGGGGACAGGGACTGAGATCTCCTCAGCCCAGCCGAATATCTTAACTCCTAGTACTAAAGAGACAAGCTTCTTTTGAACAGTCTTTTTCTGCCTTCCTTCCTGGCTGCACAGAGGAGGCAGGCAGAAGAAACTATTTACAGAGAATATATTCCCACTGAGTATTCCCAATCCGTTTATGAGCAAAGCCTGTGAAAATAAAGGGATGGGGAGGGGGAGGGGAAGGGAATCTTCCCCCTGCCTTCTGTAAGCTTGTGGAGCATAAAGGAAAGAACCTCTTTCAAGCACATATAGGCAATGCTGAACCGCAGAGCTGTGTCCTTGAGGTGTGGCTGACATGTCAGCCCACAGGGCTGAGCAGGCTCTGTACCAAATCACCAGCAATGAAAAAACCAAGTGAGTTCGGGAACTTCCCGTGGTTTGGAGTGCTGTCCAATTTCCCCTGCGAGTGGCTGCCAATATCACATTAACACCTTGGCTGCCAGTAAGGTGGGGCTCTCAAAGGCTGAGCCGGTGAGTGAAGGCTGGAGGGGTGTGGAGGCACGTGTAGCTGCACACTAAAAAGCAGCCTGTGCGGGGGTGGGCTGAGGCGAGGGGAGCCTGTGCTCATACAAGCCTTTTAGATGTTTCAAAGGCAAAGCTCTAGTGTTTTGGGGCACTTTTGCAGAGCATTAATATTTTGTTAAGTGCACGCTCATAGACAGACTTACACACAGTGCCTCCTGCCTAAGCTGCTCCTGCAGCTCTTTACCTTATGTCTGACTTCAGGTACTTGGTTGCGCACAAGTGCTTGGCATCACACATGGCTGTCCTGGGAGGAATGATGTCTCAGAGACACAGGAGGTTATGCACAGACAGCAGCGCCCCGCTGAGCGCTCATAACCAGCACATTCCTGGGATTCCTGCAGGGCCAGCCCCAATCTGCAGCTCAGAGCTCACCCGGTGAGAGCGCTTCTGGTCTGGTGGGACACTGGGCCACTGTTCTCTGAGGTCAAACCATTGCCAGTTCACAGCTCCAGGAAAGCTCTCCAGGAAAGCTGCGAGGTCACTGGCAGGCAGAATGGATATTGTTTTGTCTCATGTGAGTTATTTTCTTTTAAAAACTGATTATGATCTCAGCATCCCTATTCAGTATGGCCATGGAGCAAGTTTAGGACATATCTTTCTTGTTTATGCTGTTCTACATTGTAGCTTACAGCCTTGGTTTCAGTACAGAAGGTACTTGCTGGGAAGTAAGTTTCTCAGACTGAAAGGAAAATTAATGCGACATTTCTTCATTGAGAACTTTAATTTTATTTGTGGCAAGTTCTTTACAACGATGTACCTGTGTTTGAGGTATTTTTAGTACTACCTTAGGATCTTTTAAATTAAATACATCTTTTCCTTTTGATGTCCAGGTGTGTTTGATTCTGGAGCGAATGAACATCTGTGCTCAGGTGAGGTTCTCAATCCCATGCAATACTGCATTTGCAGTGGAAGGCACTAACATCTTGCTCTCTTCCGTCTGTAATATTGCTTAATGGGTTGGAGGTAAATGTAACAGGGTAGGAATGAAAATAGGGATTCTCAGATGGGCTAGGGTACTGTAAAACACTATTTTAAAGCCTGAATATAGTCTCTCATTAATTAACACTATAGTTGTATGGACATGGTCATAATAAGTGCTGGAAGGAACAGTGTCCTGTGGAGAAAGCAGTTGATGATACTTCAAACAGATTTCTGTGTAGACTTGAACAAAAAGCTGTTTACTCCTCTGTGCCTTAATTTTTACATCTGATTAGAGGCATTATGATTAAAGCTGATGAAGCATTTTCAATTCAATGACTGGAGAAGCTGGTTCTGGCTAAAAGGACTAAAGGAATATTTCACAGCTGTTCATCCCATGGAGCCAAGAAATCTAAGTTGTCCATCTTTTAGAAATAGACAACTTGGATTCCTTGGCTCCATGAGAGAAAGGATTTATTTGAAATTTATATATATTAGTTTCATGTTATGTATAAATTACTATACTTTATAATTCTATTGCATTTTTGAATATCACCTGTATATCTTGTAGGTATGAAAGCATTTTAATATAATGCCTTAACATTTTTTACATTAATTCAGTGAACTACTTTTCTGTTTTTTAGTTCAATGCTTCAGCTTTTTCAGAGATAAATGCTTTTGCAAACTTATTGGAAATTTCTGATTGTGAAAGTATTGGATCCCCCTTTGCTGACGTTTCTGCACTTGCAACGTGGCTAGGGCCAAGGATTAGGTGTTCTTGGTGTGTCCCGGGGCTGTGACAAAGATCTGCCAGTGAATGTCCCTAAGGCAGAGTCAGTGCTTCCATGGCACTACCTGCAACAGCAGTGGCTCAGGATGGCCCCTTTGCATGGCAGCCACCATCCAGCTTTTCTGTCATTGCCTGTCTGTAGGGGGTCTGGCTGAGCAGAAGTTGACATTCCCTCCAGCAGCCCTCACAGAGCTGGGTGTTGCATTGGTAGCTGGGAAGGTGCTGATAACACACCAATGTTTTGGCTGCTGCTGAGCAGCGCTCACAGAGCACCAAGGCTGCCTCTTCAAGAGTCCACTCACCAGTAGGCTGGCGAAGGGCAAGATCTTGGGATGGGACCCAGCCAGGACAGCTGACCCAACTTGACCGAAGGGATATTCATACCATAAACTAATTCCATTCCAAAAGCTAAGAGGATGGAGGAGGGGAAGGTATTTGATACTGCACTGTTTGTCTTGTGGAGGAACTACTCTGTGTACTGAAGTCCTGCTTCCCAGGAAGTAGCTGGACGTCATCTGCTGATGGGCACTAGAGAATAAATCTTTTGTTTTCCTCTGTTTCCACACACGACCTTTGTTTTTGCTTTTATTAAACTGCCTTTATCTTGACCCACGTGAGTTTTGTTTTCATTTGTTTTCTCCCCTGCCCTGCGTTCCTGAGGAGAGAGTGGTAGAATAGCTTGGTGGGCACCTGGCATCCAGCCAAGGCCAGCCCATCACAGTACTTTTTGGCACTCAATGTGAGACACGAGACAGTGGCAGTTTTTTAATAAGTGTGCTACAGCTGTAGTAGTTGTGAAGTGGCAAACACCTGCACAGGCCATGGAGTTTGTTGACTGCACTGCTTATCTCTATTTTGCTGAGCTTGGAAACCTGTTAGTACAAGCAACAGCTCTGTGCTTTGCCCTGGCATTGACGGCCTTGCTGTGCTGGGGGAGCTGTCCTGTGAAGATAGTGAGGGAATACAATTCCCTCCTCCTACCCAGGGTTGATGTGGATCATTTTATTATGAGGTTGCTGAGATTCTTGTTCCCCTTGTGAGCTCTTTAATACTGATAATTAACACTGTATACAGTCTGTGGAATCCAGTGTCATCCTAGTGTCAGAGAAGACAACTTTTAGGTCAGGAGAGACTGAAATGTGTCTGGACAAAACAGATTCTTGGGTGGCAGGGTGTGTGAAAGGTTCTGGGCAGGTTCCTAGAATGGTTGTCATGTCCCATAGCCAGTGACTTGAAACCCAAACATGAAAGTAACCCTGATGAACTGGTGTGCCACCTGACGGAAGAGTGCTTTGCCTACCCCAGTGCAAACCAGTTTCCATCAGTGTACAGCTCAGTCCTCTCAGAGGACTGTGGTTGAGACAGACACCCAAACACTACAGTCATTGCTCCAACAGTAAAAAAAGAACAGTGGATAAGGAAAAAAACAGGTCCCTATCATCTGTTAGTAAAGGAGGAGGAAGAAGAGGAAAAGGTTGTTTGAGAAGCTGATCCTTCAGAAAAGAACTCAGAAGAAGGAGTGAGACAGTTCAGGAAGGAAGCAGAAAATACCTGGTCCCTGACCACAGAATTTCAAGACATGTAGAAGACACTTGTCTTCCAGAATAACTGGAAGCCCTACTTCCTGGGAACTGCAGGCATCACCTACTGGTAAAAAGTAGAGAATAAATCTTTTGTTTCCCTTGCTTCTGTGCATAGCCTTTGTTTTTGCTTTATTAAACTGTCTTTATCTTCACCCAAGTGTTTTTCTCTATCTTATTTTCTACCCACCCTGCTCTTTCCAGTTGAGAAGGAAGGTGATAAGAGTGGCATGTGAGTATCTAGCAACCTACCACATTTCCCCGGGGCAAGTCACTGGCAAATTCAAGAAAATAGTTTAGAAATAAAAGGCTCACTATAACTTTGCCTAAGCCCACTCCTACCATTATGAGAGTCTTGAGACTCTGCAGGGGATCAGGGCTAACAAGCACCTTCAGCCCTTCTCCAAGCAGGTGATGCCTGCAGGAGCAGATGCAAGACATTTGCTGGGTGACAAATGATGTTGTGTGGGTGCTGTAACTTCCTGGGGGCCAGTGAAGGGCTCATTGCCCCAGGTGCTTTGATGATGTTGGACTTCTGTAGAGTGATCTTGATGGGCCCTGGGGAGAACCAGCCACAACCTGCATTTTTGTCACTTAGCATATCCAGTCCACAGCCATGCCTAGATGGCCTAGAGCCGGAAGGCTGCATAAGAGTACCACATACGTCTCAGGGGAAAACCTGTCTTTGAAGAATGGAAAAGGTGGGCTCAGGGGAATATGGATCTGTGATTAATCTGTTCAGCCACTGGGTGCCAATGTTGGCTCATATTTGATAATCCAAGACTTTTTTTCTATGGGAAGAGGAATTTTTAAAATTGAAAGGAAGAGACTGTAGTTTTGAGAGGCTGCAGAGACTGAAAAATATCCCTGAGAGAATGTGAATTTTTCTTCAAACAAATCTGAAAGTGGAGTGCCAGGAAGACATCCATGCGGGGTAGGGAGACAGGGGAGCCCTGGGTTAACAAAAGAAAGAGAGGGACCCTTAATGAAATGGGCTTGCTGAGAATTATGAATCTGTGAGCCTATGTCGTGTAGTGATTAATGATGAACGACTGTTTTAACTTCGGATCAAATAATGGGTTGCCTCTGAAAAGCTTCATTAATCACTGTTAGAAATAGGCCTGCCAATTCATTACTTCAGGGCAGACATGAGCTGAACAGTTCAGCAAATTTCAGGATTGAGTGACTCTAGGCAGGGGATGGTTAAAAAGAAAGCAGGGGTCTAATCTGTGTTTCAATGCACTGGGATTTATGAGTGAAGAATATCCTCTCATTGGCAGTTTCCTCTTCTTCCCCTCCTCTCCCACAAAATCTTTTTGCTGATTGTGATCTGGGCACAATGGACAGAAAACACATGGCATTCAGGGCCACATCTGGGCCGGATTCTTCTCCTAGGTACCCAGATGTGACTCTGATCCGAATCACTAGAAATGATATTGCATGGCAGAGCCTGGCTGTCCTCAGCTGCTGTTTTTCACTTTGCAGCCTTCATCTGAGACTAATGCTGTCTACTGGAGGGTAGAACATCGACAAAAAATACATTTGCCCCCTCTTTTAAGAAAGTGCTGTCAATAAGAACCTTCTGTGCTTTTGATGGGATTCAAAATTTTTGAGCCACCTGGGATCTATTTTAATTGTTGTCCCAGGAAAGTAAGGACTGGGAAACACATGAAAGTACAGCTGATGCTCCCTGCTTGGGAATAGATCAACTCTTTAAAGTAGCATCCAAATATCAGCTAAAAAGTGTGCTGTGCCTCCCTGCTATTTGCACCCAGCCAGTCTGGACAGGGGAAGAGAAAGAAATGGAAATTAAGGGCAGAATAATTTTATCAGATGAATTTTTTTTTTGCTCCTAAAACATTTGTTTTCATCAAAACAAAAAAGCCTTTGAAGGTGTAGCAAGAGCTACCTGAGTCATTTTGGGTAGAAATCTTTCCTTTACTCCTTTCAAAAAGGAAATGGCAAATTACTTGCCCTGCCCTCACCTCCACCTTTGAAGCCTAAATGCTTTTGCTTTTTTCTTCAGTCACTCCAACATCTACAAAATTTACTTCATCTATGATTTACTATAAATTTATCAAAGTTCAAACTCAACAATTTTTCAGTTTCTTCTTTTTGAAACATTCACCCAAAATGATCATTTGCATTTTTTGGTTTCCTGAAAATATGAGTACTTTTATTCAGGATTGACTTAACTTCCTTGAAACAAACAAAAAAGTCATTTATTCGCACAGCTGGAGATAGAGAGGGAAAAACATCTGGATATGAGAAGGGAGAGAAAATGTGCATTGGAAGGGAAAAAAACAGTAAAAGGACAAAAGGTTATAAGTAGAAAAAGAGAAAGGATTGATATGGGGGTTGGAGTGTGTATCCAGGGATTATGTGAAGAGGTCTATAGAAAGTAGGCCTTGAAAGAGAAATGCAAATATGGTGATGGAAAGGAGGAGGGGAGAACTAAGATGAAACCAGAGAAAATATAGGTGAAAAATAAAATGGAATAAAATAAACAACTAGAAAGCAAAAATAATGAGAAAATCTTACATTTGAATGAAATAAAAAAGTGACTAAAAAGAAAATAATAGTCTAAGAAAAACAAAGTTAAGAAAACTAATGAGAGTAAGAGATATGCTGAAAAGGACCTACAAATTGAAAAATCCAGGAGAAATGTATTGATTTATTGCAGAAAAGGAAAGCAACATCCTTTTTGAATCTCGACCACTTATCGCCCAGCCCCAGCTGCGCTGAGTACACCAGCACAGCAGCCCTTCACCCCGAGACGGCAGTGTTCCCACTGCCCAAATCCACAAAATCCATGTGTGGGACACAACAAGGCTAGGGGAGAGCAGGAAGTAACATGTCAGCACCTGGGACCTGTGTTAATTTGGTGCATCAGCACCTTGGCTTCTACCAGCTCATTGTTTCCAGATGGTGCCTGAGCTGAGCCGGTATTTAAGGCATTTAAGGTCGCCTGCCTTGAGATTCCCAGGGGGCAGGAATGAACCCACCTCTCAAGTATGCAGAGCTCAGTCACAAACTCTTTGGCACGTTGCAGCACTGCCAACTGCTTTGCAAAAACTGAGATGGCCACTGAGCAAAATGGTCTGGTTCTTATTAACCAACCATCACCTCCTCCCATGTGGTGCAGGGAAGGACGGGCACTGGTTTGTGCTTCGTGGCCCTTGCAGAAGGGAGACGTGTCCTGGGTTTGTTTACCAGCCCTTCATGAGAATGGTCTGAGGTCTCCATTCTCTGGGGTCACCCCCAGCTTGAACCTGCAGGGACAAGGCTGGGGGCTGAGTCAGCCTTCCCTCCTCACTCACCCCGGGCTGCAGGCAGCTAAGGAGCCGTAGGCTAGGGCATATGGAGGTGGTGGGATTTCATACCTGCCATCGGAGCTCCTGGGTGAGGTGGCAGCTGGGCACTCTCAAAGGAATTGTCTTCAGGACATTCCTGTGTGTCTCTCCAGCATGTGGGAAGAACCTAGATGAATAGCTTAGTGCTTTGAACTGACTCGGAGCACACAGCAGTAAGGCAGGGGCCACTCCAAAACCTGGTCTCTGCCTTGTGGTCTGAAGTTGCATTTATGGCAGAAACTATTTCAGCAGCTTTTTATATTTCTCCCTCCACCATCGAAAATATTTAATCTGATTGGCTGAAATTGTAACGCTTTTTTTTTTTTTTTAATTTTATCTTCAGGTTTGCTTTATATTTGCTCCTAGACATAAAGTATTGAAAGCTTGAAAGGAAAATCAGATTTTAGGTGTTATGAATAAGAGACTGGAAGTAATAAACACTGCTTCATATTGGGATGACTTCTTCCTGTTAGCTTACTGTAAATAACCCAAGTGACCAGTGTTGTCATTCGGTGTCAGATCCCAGCTCTGCTGAATATAATGCCATGATGTCATCAAAACATCAGACAGATAAATGAAACCAATGATCTGTTTCTTGTCTCATATTGTTTTAATTTCACTATTAGGCATTGATTACAGCTCTGCCCTCACCAAAGGCATTTGTTATTAATTTCAGTGTATCCCAAATTTTTCACAGACTTTAAAGGTAATACTCTTTCCTTGTACTGTCTCAGATAAAGGATAATCAAGCAGAGGTCTAAATTCTTAAAATTATTAAGCACAATATGGTCTCAAAGGGAATGAGAAACCTATATTTAGCCATTAGCATTTAAAGTTTAGTCAAATGTGAATAAATTTCCTGACAAAGACTGGATCACTAACATTTCTCAACAGTCTGATTTTTTAGAGAAGAACATTTATAACTAAAGAATTTGGTAATTCTTCCTTGAAACTTGTATTACCATTAAAGCTTTTGGTCATAAGCATTAATGCACGCATGATCAGATTTCTTCAGTTGTAATGGTCAAACTGTCAAAAAATATTAAACATGCTGATAGAGGCATGTGTTTCCATATAGCATTCAAACTTTCAAAGCATAGCCCATGTCTCCATTGTCTCTGAGGACAGCATCTGGGATATCCTCACCTAGCACACACAGTCAATAACAGAAATGTGGAAATCTGCTATAAACCTTTAATTTGTTTAAGGTTTCTTTGGCAAGGTTGGGGGGCAGGGGGGGCATTTCAAGGGTGGCTTCCATGAGAAGCTGCTGGAAGCTTCCCCTATGTCTGGCAGAGCCAATGCCAGCTGGATCCAAGATGGACCCATCACTGGTCCAGGTCGAGCCCACAAGCAATGGTGGAGGAGTCTCTGGGATAATGAATTCAAGAAGGGTGGAAAAAACCTGGTGTGCATCAGCAGCCAGAGAGAGGAGCGAGAAAATGTCAAACAGCCCTGCAGACCCCCAGGGCCTGTGAAGAAGAAGGAGGAGGAGGCGCTCCAAGCACTGGAGCAGACATTCCCCTGAAGTCCATGGTGAAGACCATGGTGAGGCAGGAAGGGCTCCTGCAGCCCATGATCCGCAGTGGAGCAGACCTGCAGCCTGTGGAGGACCCCATGCCAGAGTGGTTGGATGTGCTTGAAGGAGGCTGTGATCCTGTGGGAAGCCAGCACTGGAGCAGGTTCCTGGCGGGAGCTGTGACCCCACATAGAGGAGCCCACACTGGAGCTGGTGCAGAGGGTGCATAGGCAGCTGGGTCCCTCATTTCTCCTCAGCTTCTCCTCAGGGTGGGACCAGGAGGAAGCACAGCATGTCCCCCACCAGCTGCTGTGTCCTGCAGGTACAAACCAGCTCCACACAGAGCAAAGAGACCTTGGCTGGCAGCTCCGCTGCAGTGCTCTGCTCCAGCTGAAAGGAGTGCCTGCAGGGAGGCTTCCAGGGGGCACAAGCAGGTGTTAGACAGCATTATCCTTACAAGAATTCCAAGTGTTGATGGTTCTGATCACCCTGATGGGGTGTATTTTTCATTGTTTTTTTAGGTGGAAGAGAATCTGCAATGTTACTGGTAATACATGAAACTTACATGACTGAAATCATAAGATGAAATTTTGAAGATACGCAACACATCATTTCTGCCCTGTTGCTGTATACAGATGACTGAGCAACACTAGAGAGAGTGGGTAGAGAGAAACTGGGTGTTTTCAAACCAGAGGCCTGAGTTCTGTAGTACTACAGAACCCACTCACGGGACGTCTCAGCTACATCTCCTTGAGGGTTTGTGAAGGTGCAGCTGCGATGCTGTGGCACCAGAGCACACAGCTTTAAAAAATGAGAAAAAGATACCCATTTACCTAAGGTTGATTTCCTTATTGGAACAAAGAGGATATTTTTTAGTGCTTGGAACATAAAAGGAAACGTGAACAGTCCACAGCAACCCACATTAGTTACTAGGTAATCATATCAAACCCATCTCGCTTGCTTTGCTGTAGGACACCAGGCCTTACAAATAAGTGAGAACAGTCATATATGGTGATTTTAGCAAAGTTTTTTACATTGGTTCTCATATAATTTTAAGAAAAAAAGATTAATATGTAAGTCATATAAAGCAGACACAATATTGCCCAGAAATCACAGTATTTACAACTCCATTTGTTTAGTGAGCAATTCCCTGGCAAAATCCAGGGGTATACAGAGTTTAATTCTGCAAGGGTCTTGTATTATTTAATATTCTTCTTAATAGTTTGAGTGATCCATAAGGAATAACATATTGTTTTTTAAGATTTCAGATAATATTGTGATGAGAAGCACTTGGGGAAGAAAGAAAATTACTGGGAAACTTAATAGTTTTGAAAAAAGAGGTGGAAATGGAATAACAGAATCACATAATTAGCTGAGTTGGAAGGGACCCACAAGGATGATTGAGTCCAACTCCTGGCCCTGCACAGCGCCATCCCCAGGAGTCGCACCATGTGCTTGAGAGCACTGTCCAAATGCTTCTTGAGCTCTGGCAGACTGGTGATGGGACCACTTTTCTGAGGAGCCTGTTCCAGTGCTCAACCACCCTCTGGCTGAAGAACCTTTTTCTAATACCCAACCTAAACCTTCCCTGATAAAACTTCAGGCCATTCCCGTGGGTCCTGTTACTGTCTCCACCAGAAGAGGCCAGTGCCTACCCCTCCTCTTTTCCTCATGGCTAGAGGAGACTGAGATAAGGTCATTAAAAACAATAGAATAAAGTGTAAAATACTGCATTTAGACTGCAGTAATTTAAAAGGCGTGTATAGACCAAGATTAGGTACCTTAACTTTCATTGATTAATAATCACTTCTCCAGAAAAGTGCCAGAGGTTTGTGAGATGACTGTGATTCAACATTGGTGTGCTATCCCAGAAAAGTCAAGTACACATGGAAAAATAGAGAGAAATCTGCAGGATGTAGGGCCTATGATTTTTATTTGTACCAAGACCTCAGCTGGAGCTCCATGTCCAGATTCAAGTAGCACGCTCCAAGGGAGATTTGGGCTAACTGGAGACATCTTAGAGAAGAGTGACAAGTATGGTCAGAAGTCTGTGAGATGTAGATGGCAAGGTGACATGACAATGATAGCCTAAAGAAGAGAAGGTGATGAGAAGTGGGAAGGAAAACAGACAGGACATTATAATAGTTTTGAAAATATAAAAATATTATGCAAAAAAGAAAAGAAAAATCTGTTATTCATCTCAAAGGAAGGTTAGGGAAAAGTAGAATGTCTTAACATGGTAAGGAAGCTTCAGGTTAGATTTCAGGGAAATTCTTATTTTGCTGAAGCCCAAAAATAGGTTTCCTGGTTGTGGAGTATGCATCACTGAAAGTCTTATACAAACAGGTAAGATCTGTCCAAAATGGCTGAGTGCTTGATACAGTCTTGAGTCAGAACAGTACGTAGTCACTCATCAAGATGCTTTCCAAATTAATTTGATTTCATTTGCTTGTGGTTCTGCATTTGAAAATCAACAACCAGCAAACACCTTCTCTGTGAATTGCTATAAACCTGTCAGTAATTATTATTACCTTTACTGAGCCATGAAAAATAATTTCCTCTTTAATTTCAAAAAGCAAATGAGCGTAAAGATCACTCTTGCTTTTACTGTGTATCATGACTTGTTGATGAACAATACTGGCTAAATATAAGCTTGACCCATCCAAAAATGCAAAAATAATATTTACGCACAGCTTTAGAGTGAGATATTTTGATCAGTCTCTATGTTCAGTCCTCTGTGATTAGGGTCAATGCATTCAGGTACACAGAGCATTTAGCTCCTGATGACTATACAAAAGAAAATTGGAATCAGATACCATTAAATTGAGTAGACAAAATTATTTTTTAAGCAGAATAACAGATACATGAAATTTTAATAGCATAACTTTGCATTTCAGCATCAGCTGAAGTAATTTCCTGCATTCAGACGATAAAGAAATTAAGAATGTCTTCATTTTAAATATAAACCCTTGAGATCAAATGCATAATACAGGAGATTTTTGAGTCAAATTAAATTTTTAGGAAAGCATTGAGGATTATCCATTTGGAAGCCCTGCTCAAAATATTCCTCTCAGTTATTTTCTGTTTTTTTTGTGTGTATGTTTCCAGTCCTCAAGCATTGAGTTGAGGGGAGGGATCAAAGTTGTGTCCCATTTTTTAAGGAAGCTTTCCCTCTTGTCTCTTGCCTGAAACTTCGCTTCTCTAGCCCTAGGCTCAAGGAGGGTTCATTCTATTTCTCTTCCACATCCTCACAGGTGCAATATTGTCCTTAGTTATCCAGCACTCTCTGACAGCAATGTCTTGATTACTTTAAATTACTTTTTGCAGATAAAAATTCTTAAGATATAGTAAAGTCTCCAACTGGAAATCCAGTAGAGAGGTGGCCTTCTACCATTTTCCAGTTCTGGACCTTGCTATTACACACACTAAACCACTATAATGAAACATTAGGACACAGCTGTGACAAGGATATGTTATTTACGTAGCCATTAAGTAACACTTTAGAAGTTTTCTTCTTTCTTGCCCTTAACTTACCTTTCCATTGAATTGCAATTACCAAAGCAGAAGCCCGTGGTAGTATCATGTTTAAACAAGCAAGCCCAAAAGTGAGGTTGCAGACAGGGCTTTTATTGGAGCTCTTCAGTTTGATCCAGAGTAAAGGAGAATTGAAAGAAAAAAATTGTTTTTCAGTCTCAAGGTTGTTTTTGTAAAAAGAAAACATCTACTTTGGAATTTCTAATGCTCAATTCTACATTGAAAGCAATGTTTAACCAACCATTTCCTTGCTCAGTGTTGCTCTGCAAGCCTTTGATTAATTGATTCAGCCTTCTCCTTACTCAGGTGATGAATGAATGAAGGGATGGCCACTTAAACCAAGGGATGGGGAGAGTGATCATTCTTTCTGAGAAACTGAAATGAAAGAGCAACTTTGCAGTCAAAAGACAAACAAGGTTATAAGTTGGGAACAGATCATTATACAAATGCTCCTTGACAATTATTAGTGTTTGGATTGCAGCTCTACTTTTTACGCTATCAATAGTGACCAAAATGAAAAAAAATCACGGTATTTTATTTTTTTGGAGAAAGCTAATAATGATCCATGTTTCCTTGCGAAGAAAGGAGAATATCCAAAGAGAGTATCCAAAAATAAAACAGAACACTCAAAGGACAGCAAAGGACAGCAAAGGACAGTCATGTTAATTTGAGGTCAAATCCTGAAGCACTGAATTCATTCAAAAAAAAAGGTAAGCAGAGATTAGAAGAGACTGCTTTGTTTTGCATGAATCCTCAATTCTTCTTGCACCTCTGGACAACTGTGGCAGCAAAGGTGCAGATATCTGGCATCCAGCTTCTCACTGAATGCTGAAGGGAGATGAGGATTTCAGTTTCCCAAGCAGAGGAAGGAATTGAGTTTGTCTTCACAGGAAGCACCTACAGAATCTGTGTCCAAAGTACTGAGTCATACCTCCTGAAATAGTCAAGGTGCCTTACTCAGAAGAGAGATGTGACACAACATACACTCAAAACTGGGTTAAAGTAGAGGTGTTGAAATTCTTCTGGGGTTTAATATGAAGTCCTTGATCAGACTTCACCCGAATCTTAGACATCCAGAATTCTCAATGAAACATGAGGAGTTGTTTTTCAGATATTGAAAGGCAGTTCTTTGTGTATTTGGAGGAAAAAATGGCATGAATCATACTGAGATTGGAACATGGAAAATGCCTGATATTCTGAATGTATCTATACAGAGTTTTGTTTTATTTTGCCAAAGAGGAACCACTAGCCTGGAATAAATCTTGTTATTTTGAACATTTGAGCTATTGCATGAATGGAAAGGCCAGTTTAAACATTAAGCCCAGTCAGTTGAGTAAAGCCACTCTATTAAGAATAGGAAGAGTTTTCATAGAACCATTGAATGGTTTGGGTTGGAAGGGACCTTCAAGATTAACTAGCTCCAAAACCCCTGACATGTGCAAGGACCACTTTCCCTAGACCAAGTAGCTCAAAACAGCATCCAGCCTGGCCTTGAATGCTTTCAGAAATGGGGCAGCCACAGCTTCTCTGTGCAATCTGTGCCAATGTCTCATCACCCCTCTAATTAAGAATTTCTTCCTTAGACTCAATCTAAACCACCTTTCAGTTTAAATCCATTCATTCCCTCTTGTCCTATCATTACATGCCCTTGTCAGAAGTTAAACTGTTACACTGGAGTAACTGGAAGTCTAGAGGATGTGGCAATATAGTAGTTGACACAGATGGCCAAATCTTTGATCAAATACAGCGAGTATAGCTCTAAAAATTAAAAATAAGGGTAAATTATGTACTTTGAATAGGAATGAAAGTGAGTGTTAGAAGTGAGGGTCTGGCTTACAAGAGAGCTCAAACCCTGTTTCCCTGACTGGGTGTGATACAGAGCACGTGGGATAATGGCTTTTTGGGAAAAGGAGAGCAGGAAGTTTGCTTTTGGTCCA
Source organism: Motacilla alba alba (assembly GCF_015832195.1). Lineage (NCBI taxonomy): Eukaryota > Metazoa > Chordata > Aves > Passeriformes > Motacillidae > Motacilla > Motacilla alba. The sequence goes on from NC_052017.1 coordinate 115,351,593, forward strand.
TGACTGATGAGCAGAGCAATGAAGAAGAGCTGAATTTTCAGCTGTGCTTCTTCACCTCAGAGGACACCATCAACAGAAAATGAGTTCATCACTTTTTCGCATGGTGGAACAAACGTTTTAGGAAAGCCTGGACGGATTCATGAAAACAAAACAAAACAAAACAAAACAAAACAAAACAAAACAAACCCCAAACCATCTCTGCGTTAATGTAATTCGAGAGGCTTCAAAATGAGAGAGAATGGGAAACGTCGCGCCTCGGAAAAGTACCAGCAGAGGTCAGCACAGCCGGGAGAATGGAGCAGCCGCCGCCGGGATGCTGCTGCTGCTGCTGCCGGGATGCTGCTGCTGCGGGGATGCTGCAGAGCCGGCGGCGCGGCTCTTCCCGCTAAGAGCTGAAGTTACTTCCTGCGCAAGTGCGTGAGCGGCACGCTCCATTCTCCGTTCTGGGACAAAGAAGCACCAGATACTGGTGTTTTCTTTATTCTGACCTTGTAGGAGCTCTCCAAATTCAAGAAGGTGACTTGACATAGCACTTTAGATGAGAAAAAACTCCCACCTGAATTCTTTCACAGCAATTAAATTTCCTCTAGAATTCATATAAAATGAAAGAAGTCTAATTTTTCACTCTGTTAAGACATCCATCCTGCTGCATCTTTTTCTTCACAACACTGGTTCTCACAGAACATTGTAGACAAAAGAGCCAGAACATCATTCATAAGACTTAATCAGTGAAACCCTCCTTCACAGAGCTGTTTCTTCCAGGAAAGCTCAGTTTCATGAATCATTTTATATCTGGATTACTTGATTCAAAGCTAGTGCAGGAAACTGATTTCCTTAATGTAAGGTGATACATCACACCTGCCTCTCTGGAAAATAATGTTGGAACTCGGGTTCCTTCCAGACCAAATGACGGCAAAAGCCAAAATGTCCGATAAAAAAGGGAGGTCACGTGTGGAAACATAGTCATACTTGCTTCACATCATTCTGAATTAGAGCACTGTTTGTAAGAGAACTTTGGTTACAGCAGAGTTACATGAACTTGCAGTTATTGAGTTATGAAATAATTGATAACCGTAGTGATGCAAACCTTAAAGCAGTGCCAGCGATTTCCTGGCTGAAAAGAACTTCAAGTGATTGAGTGCTTTGCTTAAAATGATGTGTTTTCTTTACCAGATCCAAAGAGGCTGGATTTCTCCTGTATCCAATATTTGCACTACCAATGGAAATTTAGATTTGTGTTTCTTCAAAATAAGTATGAGACACAGTGATTTTTCAGGGTGTATGTTGTATGAGGCTGGTGTTTTCTGAAGAACTGGTAAGAACATCCAAGCGAAATTGCATTTCATCTCAGTAATCATAACTATAGCACTGAGTAACTTTACAGTGATGAGTATCATCACTGGTGTCTCGCGTAAAGACAAGAAAGAGAAATATATCCAGCATTAATTCTGTGCAAAGGCACCTGGGGCAGCTTTGTACCTGCTGCCAAACCAGCATGGCATGATGCAGCACTGGAAAGAGCTACTGACATGGGCCTGGAATCAGTAGAGCTATTTTAACTGTGTTTTCCACCTCATTTGATGTTAACCAGCCCACAGCAGTATTATTTAGGCATGTGATATCTACATGACTAAATTGCTTGCTATTCCAGAGCTTGTGCTTATATGGCACAAGCTTAGATACCTCTGGTATCCACTGTATTGCACACTAGGGACATCTTCCTCACTTGAGTCCCCAGGGAACAGAATTTGCCAGCATCTGTAGGTATGTAATTTCTTATAAGGTTGAGGTAGCTGCAAAATGAATATGGGGTTCCACTTTGTGCACCATTTTAAAAAGTATTTGTTCACATTAACATGAAATGGAAGACTATCTGCTATCTGCTATTGATTTAAATATTAGTTGCTGTGAAACACCCAGTGGAAAAATACCTAGGAGCAGAAACATTAAGATATTTCCACATCCACAGAGAAGTTTGATTAGAAGTCCTATGGGAGCAGGACTTCCACAGCTACATAGTCAGAGGGCTGGGTCAGACCATCAGATGGTGGAGTTGTAACCACAAAAATTTATACAAAAGCTTTTACTGTAGGAAAAATCCATAATAAACTCTAACAACAGTAAGATCCTGGGTATTACCCAGGCACAGAAATGGTTTTGGACTACTGTACATTTACCATACTTCCTCAGTTTTCCAACAAAAATTCCATTATTCAAGGTAATTATTGGCAGACCCAGAGAGAGGAGGTCACAACAGCTGAAAGTGAGTTACAATGCTCTTGTGTGTGTAAAATGCATCACTTGTCCCTTCGTGTGGAAAGAAACACATGGAGCTGGATTTTTCTAATGCTGGTTGATGTTTAAGGCCTCAGTTCCTGATAGGAGTTGAACAAAGAAAACTGCATTTTGAAGAAGACATTTAAGTTTGAGACAGGAAAAAGTAAGGCAGCTTATCACCATCAACTTTCCTTTTGTATAAAATCAGTAATGTGCAGTGGTTTTTTCTGTGACATAAAAAGAATCAGTGTTTGTTTAATAATGCACAACTTCCTAAATGACACAGATTGTGAATAAGACCAAAGGCTAAAGAGAAGAACTGTTATGTAATGGTAGGACTCCCTCCTACCCTAAGAAGAAATACGACAATTTTGGATATCCAAAAAACCCCATTAATGTGCAGCAAAATTGTTAATAAGATTATTTTCCTCCTCTTTTTTTAGGCTTGCATGGGACTGGCAGATTTGACAGAAAATGTTGTCTGTGAACTGCTTTTATTGATATAAATGGTGGAGCAACCTCATCTTTTTCTGGTTACTATTAATGTTACGTAGCTGGATATTATTGTAATACAAAACCCTTGCAACTTCTTAATACAGAAAGAGGCATAAGGATGAGTACCTCTGAGCACAAAGGAACACAGCATTCCTCGTGGCTACACAATTAAAAAAGGTGTCTGTGTATTCCCATTATGTCCAAAAAAGAAAAAGCCAATCTCATATATCAAATGGAGTCAAGGATACTGCTTGACATGGATTAGTTTATGTTAAAAAAATGTAGCACCATGCATCAGGGAACATTAGTGAAACCTGACCTCATCCATCACTGGCTCTCAGGTAAGTGTAGCCATATCCATTTGTTTCATGAAAATTCAGGACTGAGCATCCGTTTATATTGGGTAATCCTTACACTGCATCGTGTTACACTAGACAGAAACTCAGTACTGTAAGTCATTAAAATTTACTCCTGCTAAAATCAACACAACTGTCACTTACCGCTTAGGCACTCCTGTTACTCTAACTAGTGCCAACAAAAACCCCTCAAACCTCAAAACCGCAAAATAGCTGTCAGTCAGGACATATTTATGAGGCACAGCCTTTGATCTCACCAGGGAATACCACACAGGCTGAGTGCGTTTCTGATGATGCCAACGCAGTGACATGAAATGACAATGCCAAAAAGCTGAACTTTCTCCCATTAAACACACTGCCTGGCTCAAACCCATCACTGTGAGAACCAGACTCAGTTGTGTTCAGATGGGTGTGTCTCATGTAATTTTAAATCTCCAGACTCCTGGCAGGGAGGGCGTTGGAGCCATGCATCTGCAGCCTGCTAGGGCTGCAAATGGAGGCCATAGATGGTATCTTAGTGTCCCTAAAGTGATACTGTAATTGGTCAGTTAAGTCCCACCATTGACATCTTTTCTGATTTCAGAGAAGTTCAGCCCGCTCTTTTCTGAGCAAAGGGTTAACAGATTAACAACACAAACTGGTTGTCTTGGGTAGAAAAAAACAGTGGTGCTGTATATAAAAGTATTCATATTAAAACACATCAATCTTGGAAAAGTACAGGGTCAAACATTGAGGAAATACATTTGAAGTTTTATTCCATAGTTTCTCATGTGAATTATATTTTTGGATCATGGCACTCACTTTTTAATTCCCAACATGCAGCTCTTTTTTCAAAAATCCATTCTTACCAGAGCAGACAGGGAGAGTGAGAACCAGAGAGAAAGTCTCCTTGGGTTTCTGTTGTGAAAGAAGCTTGGATTTTCATAGCATGGTGCATGCTGCTATGTAAATCATGTGCCTCAAGTTTTACCTCTGGGCCTTCTGGAATCTCTTTGTGTCCCTGAGCCAAGTAACTCAGCTTCAATCATCAAGGTACCTCAGAGAAAATTATAATAGGGCATTATTTTATAATTAAGAATGGAAATTCAGTCTCCCAAATGGTCATGAAATTAATCCCTTTTCATCTAGCATTTTCAGAATGAGAAACCTAGTCTAATGCATCTCTTGACAGTAGCAACAAAATCATCATCCATCACTTTGCACCAGGGAAGTCCCTTCATTTGCTTCATTTTCAGTCTGGGAATACCATCTTCACACAAATGAATGAACACCAGAAAAACAGCCCTTCAGATAAATTGCCTCCTGGGGGTATATATCTTTAGATACTGCATTGCATTCATATATTAATATTATATGCATTACCTTTCCCATAAGATGAATAAAGTCTCCCTACAGCAGAAATCACCCTCTATATATTCACTTAATGATCAGGATAAACCTGCCACATTACCTTTAGTGTGGGAATTCTGATTGGAAACCAGGAAAACACCAGAGGAAAGGAAAATCTACTTTATGGTACTAAAAGTAAATGCAATGGGATGTGCAGCTGATAGTCCTGCATAGGCAAAAAGCTGCTGTAACAAACTTGCACAAACACTAAACACACATTCAATTCTAAATAATCCTCATGTTTTCTCCGTATATTGAGTACAATGATGCAGTGATAAATGATATTGAGGTTGGGAACCTTTGTAGAGAAAGAAAGTAAAATCTGTTTCTTTAATTTAGCAAAGAAACTTTGCCCCGTGTCTATGTTTGTAGAGGAAAAAGACTCAGCCTTTTACTTACCTAATATTTGTTTTTTGCATTCTAGGAAGATTATCAGTAAGATCTTTGAAAATAAAGCATATGACTGTTCCTTCAAACAACAGTAAATTACAGATTACTGTAATTGGGTGTCAGAAAATATTGGAAATATTTTTAAGGTAAAAGTGTGGCTGAGGCTCAAGACAATTATATCTTAGGAAACGGTAAGCATTGCTTAATAGAAAGTTGTCAATTAAGGGACTTTGGTCTTAGTTTTAGCACACAATTTTAGTAAAAATAGAAGATTCTCAGGCTTAAATTTTATGTTGAAGAAATCAAACTTCATTCATCTTAGAGAAGAGCAAGAGCATATAGAAGCTGATGTTCAAACCTCCAGAAGACCTTGATTGTGTCAGCCATAGGGCTTCAGAGCTGAAATGAATGCCTGTAACAGATGGATCAGCATGGTCCTGGACAAAATCAGATAGAGAAATATATTGTAAATGGAAGGAATATTGTATTGAGGGAAAAAAAGTATTTTTCTCCCATTCTTCATACTATTCAATTAAATGCATGTTTATTGAGTGCATATCCTGCATTGAACGAAAGAGACTCCAGCAGAGGAATTTCCCACACTTGGAAGAGAAAATCAGAATATAGTCAAAAATATATTTCTCTAAAAAGGGACAAACTTCTTATGGGTCTATGGGAGTTTTGATGCTTGAGTCTCACTGCCTGGTTAATTAGCTGTAGTTGCAATCTGTCAGTCTATGGGGTGCACTATTCACCTCTTACACCCTTACAATCAGAATGCAAAACAGGCATTTGCAGCAGCTGTGGTTTTCATAGACAAATACCAGGATACATGTTTCACTTTACACTGAGGGAAGCTGTTTTCATATATAAGTGGGAAATTCAGCAGGAATGGTTATGTCACAGTAAGAGATGGGTGGGCTGGGCCCATGGCTCCTGCAGATGAAGTGCAGGATTGGGGTGGATTCTCAAAAGTTGATTCCCTCCATCAGATGGTAATTTTGCACTGAAGTTCAGTACCAATTAGGTAGATTGCATTCTTTTTAAAATCAAAGATATTTAAAAAAGAAAAAATTAATACAATGCAACGCCTGCACAGAAAACTGGCCTCATGTACTGAGAAACAGAAGTGCCTTTTCAAAGCCTTTAAGCAAGGCATTGCTGGAACCAGCAATAAAACTTGACACCCCCAAATAACTTGTGTCATGACAATGCTCTTCGATCTCTCTTGCCTAAACATGTATAAACAAATGGATGCACCACTGACGATCTGATAACCAGCAACTCTGTCTTCAGGTTTCTCATTCCATATGTGAGAAGTGGTTATAAAATATCACTGAGTCTTTGAAAAACACTAAATCTTCAATGTTCAATTTACATCAGGAAAATATAACTCCATGCTTCGCTGAGTGTTGGAGGAATGCGTGTATCACCGTAGATGTGGAATAGTCAGCAGTTGCTTTTCATGCTCTTTATTCTGAAGAAACGTTTTTCCAGGCTTCACTTTTCATTAGAGATCCTTGCCCACATGTATCATTCTGTGAAATGCAGAGTGGGTATAATAAATCATATTACCAGAGAGAGATGCCACCACACATTATGCTAAAGAAATGCTACCTCATGATTTTATTTTTTTTTTTTAATATTGAGGAAAGGTAAATCTTTCACATCACTCAGCATCATGGGAACACAGCCTGAGAGTGAGCAACCTGGACTGGGAGGAATATTAATATTTCAAATCTTTAGCTAGAATAGCATACAAATAAAAAGCATGTGTTTTTTTTTTTTTTTTGTTACAAATCTCTCAATCTAAACAGTTAGCTGTTACACATTCTTGGTTATCTCTGCCAGGGGTAGCTGATGATGGAATTTTTCAATCCTGCCATGTAATCTTGCCATGTGGATAGGGCACTGGATGAAGTCTTGTTGTCCAGAACACAAGAATAGTTTTTTCCTTCCTTCCTTCCTTCCTTCCTTCCTTCCTTCCTTCCTTCCTTCCTTCCTTCCTTCCTTCCTTCCTTCCTTCCTTCCTTCCTTCCTTCCTTCCTTCCTTCCTTCCTTCCTTCCTTCCTTCCTTCCTTCCTTCCTTCCTTCCTTCCTTCCTTCCTTCCTTCCTTCCTTCCTTCCTTCCTTCCTTCCTTCCTTCCTTCCTTCCTTCCTTCCTTCCTTCCTTCCTTCCTTCCTTCCTTCCTTCCTTCCTTCCTTCCTTCCTTCCTTCCTTCCTTCCTTCCTTCCTTCCTTCCTTCCTTCCTTCCTTCCTTCCTTCCTTCCGTCTTCTCTTTAGAAAACTCCTACAACCACATGGCCTTCTATGGGCCAGGCTGATGGTTCAGGTGATTGAAGTCCTAAGCTCTGGTTTGTGGAATGAGGACGCTGCTATATTTTGGTTCTTTTGAGAGAGACAGGTTCCCAGAGCCCAGCAAGGCTTTCTTTGTAACAATAGGAATAAAATAATAATAATAACAACAATGATAACAACAGAACAACTCATGGCCTACAGGAACATAATCACATAATCTTGGAAAGTTCAATTTTTTTGCATTATAATTTTTTGTGGCCATGTTAAACTTCTTGAAACCTTTTGAAACTCCAGAATGGCCAGCAAATTTTAATTCATCCCGTAGACTCAGTGTGCTCAGTGTAATTCATGTACATACTCAATATCCACCTTACCCTCCCTGCCCCCCATGATACACAAGATGTTGCTTCAATTGTGAATCTTCCTCATGATATATAGCAAGGGCTTTCAAAAGTGATTTCAAATGCCATTTCTAGTTGTGAGATATTCTGAAAGGACTGTTTTCTCTGTGGAAAGTTTTCTTTTCATTGTTGAACAATGTAAACTGGAATAATTTCCTGACATGTCTTCCAGACTTCACATGAGCAACCAGATATTTGCAGCTAACCTCACAGCTACTCTATGAGAAAGACACATCAGTGTTACTGTGCTCTGCTCAGCTGTGAAATTATGGTACTGTGGGTTTTGCAGTAATTTTTGAGCTAGCCTCCTTTCAGAATTCCCTAATCCACAGAAAGTTTCAAGGGACACAAGTTCTAGCATAACAGTCTTTCCACGCACATAGTGAAGTTTGGCTGTTGGGCTCAACCCATCCTCTATGAGCACCAATAGTCCCTTTCAGGCAGTGTGCAACATTTCCTCTTCAAGTGCTTGAGACTTCCCTTGCATTTAGCCATCATCCTCTGGAGCCCACCAAGCTCTTGTGTCATTCAAGTCCCATGCTGTGCATGGTCCCAATCTCCTGTGGCATGAGGTTTGTGACAAGACACCAAGGCATGAGTGGAGTGGTCACTTACAAGAACGTTTGTCAACACAGGTGCTTCAGCATTTGCACACCATGGAAGTGGCTTTTCTTTCTGTCCACTAATGAAATGATTTTGCAGTGTTGTCCTACCCACAAATACAACTCTCAAGCAGAAGCAGAGTATTTAAAAACATTGTTGCTTTGAGTGTTGACACCTGTAAAAAGCAACCCTGAAATATATCATTAATGACACAGTTTCTTTTAACTCCAAAATTTTGTAGTACATTTATTCTGTTTGACTGCATTTAAAATCCCTCCAGGCTTTCCCTTTAAATAACTACAGGGAGCGTCTTCCTCATCTGATATTTTACACAATAAAACTTTTGAAGAAGTTAAAGCCATAATATTGATGTATTGATGCCTGCAGCACAGCAAACTACTTTCAGTAACAGCTGCCAGGCTCAGTGCTGCATCAGATCTCTTGATAGTGTTTATAATTTACTTATCTTTCAAGAGATAACCAATGATTGTGGACAAGAATTTGTAACAAATAACTTCTTTCTTTCTTTCCCCTATATATCCAAAATATTACTGACCTTGGCAATTATAGACACCATTTTTTTTTATTGGCAACATAAGAGCAGAACTTGACCATTGCTAGTTTTGACAAGGATGTATCTGCCTTTTACTGTTGGATTTTATATTGGGCTGGATTTTGATGTCTTGCCTATATTATATATATATATATATATATATATATATATATATGTATGCGTGTGTGTGTGTGTATATATATATCTGGAAGATATGTGTGTTTATGCACGAATATTTTTCCATATTTGAAGATTTTTCCACAAGTATATTTTTCTTTCTCTTTTGCTTTTCAGTCTTACCAGAGATTACTTCACCTTGTTGAGCAGAAATAAAGAATGCTTCACATTACTAAGAATCTATGAAGGAGTCCTACTAGAGGAATTTAGGATTGTTATCATAAATTTTCTTAGAACATTGACATTAAATGGAAAATCACTTTCACAGCTAACTGAGACCAGTGTCAAGAAAGAGAGAGATAACATGTGGCAGTACAAGATTAAAGATTATTTTTTGGTGATCCTACTTTATGGCTCTTGGTTGGATTTATATTATCAGAGGAGGCTTCAGCTCTTTCTCACCTCAGTGCTGTCTGTTGGTAGATCTCAGTTAGTGTTTCTGAAAGCCAGAGTTGTAAAGTGCAATGGAAACTAGTCTATCATAATAATGGTGTTAGAATCTCTCAAGTCTTGGGAGGACATGTAGGTCACTTATTAGTAACATTGTTTCACAGATTAGGAAGAGCCCTAATAGAAACCAACCTACCCACGGTTATTAGTAGGAATAACAAGATATTGGGTACCCTTTTCTTCCATTTCAGTCTGTGAACATTCTTGTTGGAGTACACATTATTATTAAGGTCTAGATTCTATTTCTAGGCATGTGACTGGAAACTTATTCAAGTGATGACTGCAAATGATCCTTGGAAAACGTCTCAGGGTTTCCAAGAAAACTGAGGAATTGTCCAAGCCCAGCAGGTTTGCAAGAAAATATTAAGGTCAGATCACAAGATGAAGGGGATTTGTGAAGTACTGGTTCCTATTCTTATAGCCATCAGCAGAGTAATTAATGAGTTTTATTAAGGCTATAATACTAAAACCTGTCACTTACTGTCTTTGTCCCAGTGAGATGCATGTGACTTTTACTAAACATTTACAGATTCCCCCACCCCATCCCTATCAGAGGGTCAAGAAGATCTCCCACTAACTTTTGCAGCTGCTTGGAGATAAGCCATGATGTGATACAGGCAGCTGTGGAGCAGCTGGAAGAGGTGTGATGACAAGGGACATTCTAATGAATGAAAGTTTGTGACAAACAACACAGGAAATTTCTCTGGTTTTGTGCAGGTTGTACCTTGGCTTTGACTTCCCAGCATCATTTAAACCCAAAGATCAATTAATGCCCACAGGCAAGGAAGAGGTCACACAAATCATGCTCTGCAGTAATAGCACTTCACTGCCAGTAATGGATGGTTTGGCCGAGACCTGAGCCTTTTCCTAAGAGGGACAGGCCACCAATATTCCTCAACTCTATTCCTTCGCTCACACCTACTACTTTGCATAACTTCAACCTTACCATGAAGCTGCTGAGAAGGATTATTCAGTGAAGAAATGTTTGTTTTCCCTATGGCACACTTCAGACCTCAACAGTTATTCAGAAATACCTGATGGCCCACATTCATGGCCATGTGGGACATGGCCATACATGTCTGTTAATGAGCTTATGATTTCAGATTTAGTTTCCATCTCTTACCTCTCTATCTGCTGTTCATAATAATGAGCTCAGGGACCTGATTCACTGGGAGGAGGGGAATCCCTTAACATTTTTTTTCTCATTCCCACTAACAGAAGTAGTACTGGGACATAATTGTGCATGTAATCTCAGAGGTGTTTCTGCTGCATTGTTTCAAAGCAGCAAAGAGCAAATTTTCAAGGATCTGAGGAAGTCTCTATTTGTTTCCCACTCTGAGAGAAGCAGAATGGTCTAAAGTCAAGAAGTTTTTGCATCAATCCTTTTGGGGAAACTTAAAGTAAATCTGAAACCTCTTTAAAACTTACGCAAGCATATTTCAAAGGAAGAGGTCAAAATCAGCAGAGAGCACAAACACACCACCAAAGTATAAATTAGACACAACTTTTGCTGAAGCTATAAAGGGGGAAACACACAGCTTTTAAAAATGGCCTTAATTATGTCTTGCTTCAGCTCAGATTGCTTGCATCCCTATAGGGAAGAATGCCTGATATAAAGAGGAGGTCTTGTTGTATTTGTAAAGATTGCCATTGTTTGGAGTGATTCAAAAGATGAAAAGGAGCCCAGTGTGAGAGAAACAAGAGGATCACGCAGTCCAACACCACTGAAAAGGCTTAGGGAGGCAGAGATGCAATTTCTGGGCATCATGCAATTTCTGAAATAACATCTGTTCCAATTAACCTCTTGTCCCTGAGAGTCTGAGCTCTCCATGCGGCTGAAACACAAGGTAGTTATCAAGCTGTCCCCTGGCTGTTCCCTGTCCATGAGGAGAACAGCACCAGCAGCCAGCTCGGTAGGCTCTAGCAAGGTGAGATGCAAGACAAGTGAAGAAAGACAGTAAGGAAAATAACAGCAACCTCCAAATCAGCCAACTCTTCTGACACACAAGTCATCCAAGACTATGCCTTATTATCAGGGCTCAGTGTATGTCCAGAGACTGTCTTTGAGACAAAGCAACACTAGACTTCTGGCGCCATTTAAAAGAAGAATGAACATCCTTCATTGCAGCAGAAAAAGGAGAAAAAGATTGCTAAAATTATTTTTGTATCCTGAACAGTATTTGAAATACTGCTTTCAAAATCACTAAATCCAAGGTGGAAGAAATGGCAAGCAGGAGGTAACTCTAGGTTATTCAACATTTGAGAGAAAAAAGGCATTGAAACACTACCAGCAAATATGGCAGCATATGAGAATTAAAAGAGGAAAAAACCCCAGTATCTCTAAAGATTCATGAACAGGCCATGTTCAGCATTCAGGAAAACTGATTTATCAAATAGACAGCTTCTTAAAAGAAAGTAGTGAAGCGACATCTCTCCCAGTCCTAGTCTAGGATATATTCCTCTGAAAATCTTTATAGCTGCATACATAGTTACTGGTGCAAGCCTTGGCCTTTAAAAGCACAAACTCTTAGTGTGTTCACATTCTTCCTACAAAAGATCAGAAAAGGGGAACTGCAGTATCCAGGCGTGTGTGAAAAGATTCGTGTGAATTACAAAGGTCAGTGGGAAAGAGGCCTTTCAATCTGGTGTCCTAATCCCTGAGTTTATAAAATGTTACAGATACTATTTACTCACCTTGTACTGCACTTTCCAAATCTGGAAGTTTTGTATTGCTATTTACACTGAAATTAAAGGGAATTAAGGCCAAGTGTATTGGAAAAAGATTATGCAATTTTACAGCTTCCCATATCTTCAGAATCTAGGGGTAACTCCAGGAGACAGGTGTTCATCATAGGTAGAAAACATAGGAAAGTGCAAGCCACTTCGTTATACGTGAGTAACTCTTTCCCATTCACCAACACGGAGTCCCCTGTACTGGCTGATCACCAGTGTATGCCCATTTTTTGTTCTCCTGCAGGCTTCATGCTTTTGTATCTGGCATATTTTGAAGACTCAGGGGTTTTCCCTCAGATGCCCTTCTCTAGTTCCCCAAGGAGGGGTTACAGGGCTTCTGTAGGGGACCATCTTGTTGTTACTGTTGGTTTGTTTTTTTTTTTCACAATGTTTGTTCCTTCCAAACACTGCTATGAAAAAATATGTTTTGAAAGAATTGCCCCCATGATACCCCCATGTCAGCTCTCTGGGTGATAGGAATGCATCCCTCATGTAACTTCATCACCTGTATTTCAACAACTGCAGTAGGAAACCAGGCTTTCTTCTTGATGAATAACTATCCTCAGTCATGAGACTCCTTCTCTGGTGTGGTGATCAGCTCTGTTTGGCAAGGAAAACCCCTATAAACTGCCCTTGTGGAGTCAGAGAGGATTAGAGGATTTGCTGTCTCATTCCACTGGTGTACTAGGTGCGGGATCTCACTTCTGCTTTTACCCTGTGGAGATGACTAATGACTTCCAAAAGCTCTAAATAACACCTAAGCTGGTCAATCTCCTATCTCCTTCAGCTTTGCTGCCTGGAATATGCAGCTGAGCTGCTGCCTGGGCAAACACCTCAGTCAGGACATATTCGAATGTGATCTGTCAAACAGCAGTTATACAATGGAAATATTAATGTTTTATTGTGCTGCTGCAGGTGCTATTTTTGCTTTAACTGAAATGATAACATTTGCCCTGGACACGTTCCCAGGGAGAGGATGGCTGCTCTTTCAGCCTCTTACTTTCAGTCATACACAAAGAAATTTTCCCCAGACCACAGGGTTACATCTCCCAAAAAGAGCAGTTAAAAAGCTACCTTCACTCACAGCTCCGTTATTGCCCTCAGTTCAGTACACACACAATTTTTTCTCTTGTTTTTTTCCAGGAAGAAGTGGGGTGGTCTTGCTACCTTGTTTGCTACAGCAATCCCAGGAAGAAGAGGATGCACATTTTAAGAACAATTGTGGTTTTACCAAGGTTCTACCTTGCCTGGTGATTAAAACAGTCCTTGCAAATTCTTCCTTTTCCTGTTTTAATCACTTTAATCTGGTTAGAGGTCTGTACCCATTCTGCTGGTTTACATCCACTGGTTGGTTTGCATCTCACGCATAGAAATTCTTGAAATTTCTGTGTGATTACTAATGAATCACAATGAACTATTGTTGGTGTGCTAATTTACAAATCTCTCTGAAATTCACCATGTCCACTAGTAAAGATTTGGTTTGGATTAGGTAACTTATTTCTGTGGATGAAAATTTGAATGGACTATGGTAAATTGTTATTATTTTTAATAATATTTTTATTATTAATGTTATTTTTACAAGTGTTAGTGAACCATTGGTTGGCAATAGGCAATAGTTTATGTATCACAGAAAGTATTCTGGGAACTGATTAGATTCCTCAGTACTGATTAGATTCCTCCTTGGTGTATGACAGAATCTAAGTGGAAAATGTTTCTGCACAATGCTGAACTGTGGAAAAAGCCTAGGAAGATTTTGGCACTGTGACTGACCTTAAATAGTTACAAGGTAAGTAAACAATGCATTAAAGCAGTAAAATTCATCTCTCTCAGCAGTTGGTAAGGATTTTGTTGCTTAGCCTGAAAAGGTCAGAGTGCCTAAATCCTACCTGCATCTGAGGAGACTTGAACTTGATTATTTCAAATCACTCCCTCCCAAATTCCCATAAGGTACTCAGTCAAATTGGCAGGGCGTAGTCTGCCCAGAACATGACTCTTTCTCCTTTCTTCTTGGCAACAGTGGCGTATTTTGTGTACAACGTGTTAATATTCACTGAAGCAGGGCTGCACATCTAGAACTTCTTCCCAGCTGAGTGCTCTAGCCTCTAGACTGTGGAGTATTTCCTCTGGATCCAGTTCCAGCACAATGGCTATTTATTTATGCTGTTCAGATTGATAGAAGTTCAACAGAAAGACAGGGAGACAGGGAGTCACATTCACAAATATCTTACATAGTCTGGTGATGAGACTCTCTGCTTAGAAGAAAAGAGATATCAGATATCTGGAGGTAAAAGAGGGAGTTAAAAATAAGTGTCCTTTGACCCATGGTATCCCGGTACCTGCCTAGCCCATTATCCTCTAAACTACTTGGGCAAAAGGGCTTTCATCAGCTCTGGCTCTTCCTTTGTCATCTGTAGGAGCAGATCTGAGAATTCCTATCAGCCTTGGTCTGCAAGCATTGCTATTACCTTGTAACTGCTGTGGCTGGGGTATAAGTTAGATGATTTAGCACTGAATCCTCCCACGCTCATTTTCCAAGATTTCTGAGTATGTAATTAACTCAGCTCTGTACATTCTGCACCTGAGACAAGCACCTAAGCATTTGGCACAGCAGTTCTACTCACCACAGTACTCAGGCCTTTTGTTGGAGCTGTTTGTCACCTTCTAAATTAGGTAGTTCTCTTAGTCTAGCAGCAGTAAATATTTTTGGCAGAAACATAGGCACTAGGCAACTGAGAGGAATTTTTCAGACTTCAGATCTGAAAAAGGCAGCGAGATATTGGTCCTTTAGTGGCATTAGAGGTACTGCTCTTCAAACACCTCCAAGGACTGCTCAGTACCAGAAAAGTGTCATGATTTAGGTCCTTGCAAAGTGTTTTTGAACACATGTCTGATGAATACACCCAAGGTCAGAAAGCATGAAAAAAATCACGGCATCTTTGGCTAGGTGGAGAAAAGTGAAGCTGGAGCACGAGCAGTGTAGAATACAACTATATAAGAATCAGTCAGTGTGAAAACATAGAGATAATGCTATAGGTGTGAGGAAGAACCAGCCCTTAAAAGAAAGTACAAAAAACAGTAAAAAGCCACAGAAAGGGACAAAGTTCCCAAATGCACTTTAAGAAAGATATAATTTTAATTCTGTCTGATTTCTGCATTTGAGTCACACACAGGATCTGGATGTCCTTGAGCTATAATGTGGATGATTATTCTTCCTGCTGCTATCAGCATATCCAAGGTCACTTGCTCTGCTTCATCTCAGCTGGGTCAGGAAGGCATTGCTGACTCACAATGCTTCAAGAAAGGACTGCGGGAGTGGGAGTGTGCTGGTATTAGGGGCAGGTGAAGTCATGGAATCCATTATAGCAGGTACAAGGCTCTTCAGGGAATGGACAGTGGCTCCTTATGTCACTGCCTAGAGCCCTGCACGATCCCCCAGTGGAAGTCTTCAGTCACTCAAAGCAGACAGCCAGCCAGGGCAGAGGTGGGTGGATATGCACAATCTTTCTGTGCCACTGCAGCAGGACAGTGGCTAGGGCCACTACGGACAGCTTTCGTGGCTATTGTTCTCTGCTGGGGCCAAACTATGTGGGGTGAGTTTATCTTTAGCACTACAGCATTGTGCATGCACAGATCTGCTGACTGCAGGGCAGTCCAGTATACTGGAACAAGCTCAGCCTTCGTGGCACCTCTTGATGATGATGGGGAGCTTTATAGCTGCCATAGTCCAGAGGGGCTGTGGGGTGAGGTGAACTTAGGAAATACCAGTGCAGTGGTGAGGAGTCCTTTTCCTCTGTCTTTTCTTGCTGAACTCCTGATTGAAGGAAGAGCACCAAAAAATTCCTTCCCACTTCAGGTCAATTATGTTTCCCAAGTTACTCAATTTTCCCTCATAAAATATCAATGTAGAGCCTTGCACCAGGACCCATCATGGACAGCCAGAATAATTCTCACAATTGCCCTCAAGGTATTTTAGTTGATATTAAACTAAGCCTGTGTAAACAAGGGCCTAATACAATTAAATTATCCTCCGAGAGACAGTCTTAGCTCTTAATGAAGCTTTCCCCATACATATGGCTCTGTTTCAAATCTGTCCTTAGTAGTTGGTGATACAGTTTGCAACTTTTCCTTCACTGAAATGAATGGACTAATTTGTCTGTCTTGCCTTTTCTCAGCTGCTGACTTTCACAAGGTTTGTGGGAATATAAATATATTTGACACTTCTACTATTTTTTTTTTAACTTTGGCTTGAAACTAAGTCAACAGTTTGCACAGTCTTTAGAAGGGCAAAGGATAAACAGATAACAGGACCTAAGTTTCACTGCCCTTGGAAGATAGGCTAAAAGACCTTTCTTTTTCCTAGCACTCCTTAAGGGATTTCATGATGAAAGAACATGCGTGGAAAGCTAAATAATAAGGAAACTGTCATGAAAAACAATGGCATTTTTTAGAAAACACAAGGTGAAAGAATTCCCCCATCCAATTTTCTTCCATCCGATTGGTGATGTGTCATATTTATGCAGGGAAATAGGTCTCTGAAAAACGTCGTAATGGCTCACATATGAGCCATCTTTTATAAATGGCTGCTTCTCTTTTATGAGTAGATTATTAACTCTCTACATACCATAAACAGAAGAAGATCTTGGATGTCCTAGGGAATTTCTCAAAGAAGGGATGGACCAGAGCCTGTGTTAATGGACCCCAAGCCTTAACTTTTGAGTATTCACCTGTGCTGAGAGTAACATAACACCAAAAATAGACAAATGGTTGAAACTTGGATCTTTCAGATGTTTTTGGAAGATTTTTGACAAAATGTTCTGTTTCCAGGCAATTTTATTGCACATTGCACATTTCTCTCCAGTTGTGAAGTGAACAGCTGGATGCTTTGGGTTCATTTCCTCCTGGTAGAGCTCTGGCTGCAAGGTCTTGCACTAAAGGATATAGTCACATCCCATCACAGGTTTAACAGTGTTAGTGCCTCTGATCTGGAGCTCTGCAAACAGACCAGCCCTGACATTCCTTTTTGTTGAGCAGGAAATTCAATCTTGAAACCAGCAGGTTTTCATATATAGCTTGGTGTCTGTGTGCAGAAGTGAGGGATTTTTGCTGGCCAATTCATCTGTGTATCCATGCTCCTGAGCAGATCAGTATAGTCAGAGTACACTATCAAATTCTGGCTCCACTCTAAGCTCTCATGCAAACAGAAATTGCTCAGGAAAACTGAACAACTATAACTACACGAGAGGAAAATATAACAAATTTTTTTTTAAAAAGTGGATAAAAATTCAATGTTTAGCTATAATAATTCAATTTGACCTATCCTCAGCTTTCTCTTTTGGAATTTTAAACCCCTTTCAGTGGCCCCAGGACTGCATCTTTCACTTCCTCTGAAGCAATGATGTTTTGTGAGTGACTTGGAGGTGTAGTCACACTCTGATATCATTCATAGGCAGGGCAGCTCCTGGGGCTGGCAGGGTTTGCCTATGAAATTGTTTCTAACCCAGAGGTGATGTGAGAGCTTCCAAGCTACTATCGAGGATAGGACCTGGACAATAGAAGGAGAACACGTTTAAAAGCTTCTTTCTTATTGTTCCCAAGGGAGGAAAATGGGCTGAGTAAGCCCAGCAGAGTCTGTGAGGACTTCTGACTGATCCCTCTGAACCCCAGGGAACAACAGGTCATTTCAGCTGCAGGAAAATTGTCAGCTATGGTAGTAGTGAACACAGGTGAGTTCACCCACTGGTGGGTCTGGAGTTTAGCCTGACAATAGCAATCACACCTCTGTCAGAAGTCCTGTTTACTGTGACAAATTGGATTGCATCTGACTGTTCCCCAGGGTTCCTGTCTTCTTCTGAAGCATCCAGATCAAATTCCCAGATTTTTTTTTCTGAGATATCTTGCTGTAAACATGTATGGAAAATACAGTAATAAAGTGGAGCTACCTGTACCAGAACAGCTGGGCCAGTTGTGTGTTTAGCTGTACCCTGGAGGATCAGATGTCTGTCTGCGTGCTGTGTTGGTGTATGTGTCTGACCTGTTTGAGAAAGAAAGTGACTGAAGCAGGTAGAGGGTGACCTACCCTTCATTCCAGGGTTTGTACTGGTCCCTGATACAAGCAGTTTGCAAAACTCCTTTTTCTTAGCACAGATCTTTCCAATTAATTGAACAAGAGAGGCGTTAGGCCAGTGCTGAGGATTTGTAAAAGTCCTGCAGCATTGTCAGGAACTGGCTGTTCAGTATGAATTAGAGAAAGAACAGATGACTTGAAATCTTATAGCCTAAATCCTATTAAGATATAACAGTTCACTGTTCCTGTGCAGCTTGAGAAGATAAGAAAGTAAGCCTGTAGATAGCAAAATATGTCTTGAAGTGTTTTGTCCTTTCCTTTGTTGATGGCATTCTACGAGACATAGAGAGAAAGACCCAGGAAAAGCCTAAGGAGACAATCTTGACAGAACTCCAACTAGTAATTACTTTAGGCTTTTTACTTCAGTCCTGCTTTCCAGTGTTAGTCATATCTGCACAGAGGCTGGGGAATTATTCCTCCATATTCCTGTTTTCCTTTCCCCAGTTAGATGTATTGATTTTCTACTCTGCTCTTCCATGTTTTTGAAATTACCACTGCACTCTTATCCCCAAATCCCTTTGTCTTCCCCACTTACCAGGTCAGGGTTTACAGCCCCACACTGTTGAATCCTGCCAGAGGTTACAGAAACCCTGCAACAGCATTCACTGATCTCTAAGCAGCCAGTGAGGTCAAGGGCAGGGAAGGAAAATATTGCAAGTCCTGTCTAGTGGGGGCTGTAGCTGGGGCTCAGTTCCAGGAGGCACAGAGTGTGACCTGCAGGGAGCTGAGGGCTCCTTTTTGGTGGGGGGGCTCACCCCCACCACAATGGCTCCACAACAAACACTCAATAACTGAGCTGCAACTACTGCCGGAGACGCTGCTCATCATCATCTCCCTTCACCATCTGCCAGTTTTATAGACATTGTCTTGTACTCTCCACTTAGGATAGGAGTTGTAGGTGTCGGAATCCAGAACATTCCTCTGGGTGCCCTGGATGGCCAGAGCCACTGGCAGGGGGCTCTGAGACCCTGGCATGCAGCCAAAGGCACACTGGGGTTTTGATCTTAGCCCATTGGAGCAAATTACCAACTCTGTATGAAGAATTACAAGCCACACACAAAAGTTAAATAGCGTAGTAGAAGTAATCACAAAGTGAAAGGAAGGATTTTTGAGTGCTGTACAGGGGGGTTTTAAGCCTTGTACGCAGGGGTCCAAGTTTTGTACATGGGGGTAAGGAGGTCTAAGATGGAGGGATTTGGGTGTGCCCTGTCCTCTTCCTTTCTCCTTCCTAGCCTCCATGTATTTGGTGATGTTGGCACTCACAGATTGGTTTAGAGTAGAAAGTCACCATTCAATATAGATAGTAGGCATTGGGGAAAAAGTATAAACATGTAGTACGTAATGTATGATATAAAAGATAGCACCAGCCCCCTGGGAGGGCAGAGTGCCTTTGTCTGAGCTGCTGAATGGGCCACAGCAGTTCAGGGAGAAGAATCTTTTAGATAACCAACAATAAACAACCTTGAGAACAGACAACAGAAGACTACTGAGTCTTTCTTTGAAGGCACGGGTTGGAGGAGAGACTTTTCCATCTTTCGGGGTCACCCCAATCCGGGGCTGGAAACCCCACATCTGGCATCCCTGGGTGGGCAGGAGACCCGGCATCTGGTGTCCCTGGGTGGGCGGGAGACCCGACAGTGGGAACCCTAATTCTTCTTTGGAGCCATTCTCTCTAGCACCGGTGGAGACAATGAATATTGATAGTGCTTTTGTGGAGGGGCACTCCTCTGCCTTCCAAGGGATCTTTGCCAAAGGACAAATATTACTGTTTGACTGTTCTTCTTCAGATCTGACCAGAGATCAGAGAGTCAGGAAGTGTCCTCTGCAAAGTCTCACACTAATGCAAGACCCCATGGTGGCCAGTGCAGGGCAGCCTGCCCTGCCAGGATGGTTCTTTTTCCCTGACAGCTGGAGAGCTGCAGGCAAGTAGCAGTTTTGTGTAGTAGCATGGTATTATATATAGCAGGTATAATACAAAATGAATGAGTGTTTCTCTTAGAGTGAACAAATGAATTGCAATCCCACATTCAGAGAATTTGGAGCCAAGGAACATGCTGTGAAACTGTTAATAAAGAAATATGTTTGCATCAAATGGCATAATTTCCTTTCTTTAAAATAAAATGTTTGATGGATTTGGGGTTTAATCTGATTTCACATACAGAATATATATTTCATCTTATCCTGGAAAAGCATCTGCTAAGCCTGGCCACATGCATGCACAGATGCTGATTTTACAACACATGCAGTGATAGGCACCTGAGAAACTGAGATCAGTGAAAAGCTGATAATGTGTTCTTGACACCAGAGAGTGTGAAAGGAATTTACAGTGAATAGAGACATATAAAGTAAAAATGTAAGTGAATGAGGGCTCGGAGTTAATAGCCATAGCATCTTTGTCCTTTATTCTTCCCAAAGTAAGTAGGTAAGGGAGCAACAATGCAATGTTTGCTGGAGAGCTCATTAGCACTAATGGTCTTATGATATCAAGCAGGGCTGAAGGGTGAGCTTCAAAAAAGTCACAAGTGAAGGTGACTGGGAGGCAGTTTTATCACATGGAAGTAGGATAATATCAGAAAATTGAAAACCGTTCTCAGACTAGAACTGCCAAGATATTTCCTTTCTGGAAAGACAGGAACCTGTGGTTTCCAATTTAAAATGTGCTCCCTGTATCTCAACCACTTCATCTGTATGAGTGAAATAGATCCAGATACCTCAGAAACTCCTGTTGTAAACTGCTAGCCAGCCACTGCAATGTCCCATCAGCAGAACCAGGGTGGGCAAAAGGCATCCTCACCCACCCCACCCCACCCCACCCCACCCCACCCTTCTCCTGTCAACCCTGCAGAAGACACCAGGGGTTCAACACGGAGCTGCCATGCTCCCAGTCCTCCAGGTCCTCAAGGATTAGGGTAGGGAATGGCTATGAACACAGAGACCAGGCATGAGGGCATCCTTGGTGAAGGCATCCAGGCCCCTGATGTTACAACATCACAGGGTTTAGGCACTGAGCTCAGGTTGTTATGAGTGGCTAGACATCTGGGAAAAAACTGGCAAATGCCCTCTCTCTGTCCTGCCTGCCCTTCAAAGTCTGTTGGAGGTTGGTTAAAATAATGCAGGTTGATTTTGGTGAACTAGCTAATTCCAGTGAATTGCAGGATTGAGAATTGTGTTTGCCATCTCTGCTTTGCTGCCCAGTGTAAAGACCCCAGGTGTGGTGCTCTAGCAGCTCCCAGGAGTTAGCAAGCAACAAAGACTAATGGATTGTTTAAGTTTTTTAGATTTTATTCAGGATAGGTAAAAATAGAAGCTTTCAGGATATTTAGACTAAAAATTTGAAAACTATTTAGATTAGATTCATGGATCTACTGGTCTAGAGATTTACAGGTTACAGGATCTATGGGTCTAGAGGTGTTACAGATAACGTTTTCATCTTTTGCAAATCACTTACTCATATATGAAACAAGGCAAGGCCCAACTGAAGCAGTATTAGAGATTAAAAAAAAAGTAGTTTAAATACCAGAACAGCACTGAAATGCTGGCTAGCTGGTATGGAAATACCTCTGAAAATCCAGTACAGAGAACCTATGGAAATACTTTAGTAGCAGGCTTTTGCTAAGAAAGGCAGTAAAAGGGATTAAAGATATAACTGTGTTTCTTGGAGGGTGGCTAGCTAGACTGAATAATCAAGGGCATTGAACTCCAGAGAAGAATGAAAATTACTTTGGAGTAAGGGTGATCTAAATGGAGAGATTTAATTTTATACCCTTTGCACTACAGGAGTGGAATAAGGTCACATTTGAAAGATTAGATTCTGCTGCCTCAGTTTTGGCTGTGCTTCAAATGACAAACCCAGATGGAGATAACTTTCAGCTCTGTGTTCCTCTAAGAAAGACAAGTGTGAGGTCAGACTCATGGTGACAGACCATAGCACCTGCTGCAGAAGAGGTGGCCTGGCCTGTTTGCTTCTGACCATAGCTAACAGGCAATCCCTGCCACCAATCAGTCCCTAATATGGGGATGAACTTGGGTTTTTCAATCAGACTGTTGTTTATAAAATGTTAAACACCTCTTCAGGCACAATAAATACCATCAGCTTCAGCATAACCTGAAAATAACTAAAGCCAAACCTGAACATGCTTAATTTACTGAGAAGAGAATAGAGAACAGTTCATGCTCTCTGTCCCGTCTACACTCCATCACACTCATCACTTTTCTCAAGGAGATGACAGAAGGAAGTTTGCCTTTACAGACTTGCCTATGGCTCCAGGAAGTCAGACATAAGACCTAATGTTTCTATCATCTTCCATAGATTTAGAAGGTTTTGAGGGGGCTGTGTTTGTTCATTGGTATTTCCAAATGTTAGGACATTTTTATCAATTTTCATGGTACAGCTAGTGCCATAACCTCATCTTTCTCCTCTTTTTTATAGTTTAAGCTGTTGATTTTATTCTGTTAAGGAATTAGCTGGGCACTTTCAGCTCCTGATTTTAATACTTCTGATTTACCCTCTAGTGACAACCCACCTTGAATGAAGTTTCTGAGGGTTACTTAGTCTCTCATCAAGAAGGAAGCATTTTTTAGTCCAGCCGTTAACAGTTGGACTCTATGATCTTAGAGGTCTTTTCCAACCTAAATAATTTTATGAATTGTTGTTCTTCTTCAAACTCCCTTTAGTTTGTTTCAAAAGTTTTTTTTTCCTTAAATTTACACCTTAGTTAACTCTTTTACATAATCAGTTTTCTCGCAACTCTGAAGAAAAACCTGAGTCTCTTTCAACTCTCTCGAATATGTGAACTAATGCACAGGATTAGTAACAGGATTGGGTTTTAAGTGCTGACACTTTGTACATTTACTTTGCATTGAAAAGGAAGCCATATGAAAATTCTTGTTGTTGTGAACAGAAGAAGGGATCTTTCTTCCAGACCCCTGGAAAGACAAAGGAAGAGAGCACTTACCTGAAAAAGAGAGGGAAAGAAAAGGAAAGAGAAATCCCTTTCACAGTTTTTAAAAGTTTTTAGTCAATTTAGTAAAATATATTGATCCTCAGGTACAGACTAACAGGTTCTGAATGCCACTAGGGAGGATATTCTTTCCCTTACCTTTGTGGTCCTTTGACAGAACAGGGTAAGGCAGGAGCTGTGGGGAGAGATAAAGCTTTGCTCTGCTGTAGCAATACTCCAAGGGAAAGCTCTGCAGGCATCACCTGCTGAACTGAAATGAAAGAGGTGCCTGTCTTGGGAGGAGGAGACAAAGAGGCAATTTCCTTTTTAAGACATAGCAGTCCGTGGGGATCTATGTTGAATCTCCTTTTTCAATGAGAAAAAGATGACTTGGAAGTTGCACTGCCAAGATTATATGAGTGGTGTAGGGGAGAGCTGCCTGATTTTCCTTTCTGGACTTCCTCTGTGCCTGTATTGGCCTGAATATGAGGGTCTTGAATCTAGGGGAATCACTTCTTTACAAGAAACAGCAGAAGACTGAGCAATATTATATGGGAAAGCACTAAGCACCCTATGCTCATTCTTCTTTGATCCCTAGCACAGGTCTGAAGCCTGTCCCAGTTCAGTGACACTTGTGCTTTACTGGCCCACAAAATACCTCTGTGTCCTTTGCACAATCTTCTCCTTTCACGCTTCATTTGCTGTAAATGCTGATGCCACACAGCAGGCATCAGCACGGGCACTTCTGTGCCCAGCCCTGGATTTAGGAGATGGTAATGAGGATATCCAGGTCTCCTTGCATTCTTAATCAAGAAAATATTTAGCCAAAAGCCAAGCAAATCTTGGTGATCTCTAGTCACACATGAGGACACACCTGTGCAGCCAAGTGCAGGCAGAATCCTCAGCAGCATGCTGAGCTGGCTACTTGGTTTCCCAATCAAAATATCTCTCACCTGGCCTTGTCAGAGAAGGGCAGAGCAAGGTCTATTGTATTAACCTTGAGATGCTCACAGGTTGGGCTCCTTCTGCTATAGGTTTTGGATTTCCTCTTCTAGCAGTTGTTTTTATGGGCCCAAACACTCAGCTCAAGGAATTCTGTACAACCTTGCAATTCACTCCTGTACAGTGGGTTTTCTTACATTATAATTTCTAAAAGCAAATGCCACTGCTGTATTCCAAACAATAGGTGTTTCAAAGGGCTTTATACTAATGAGTCATCTCATGGGCTCCTTTTTTATGATACATAATGTTCAACTCCTTTTACATTTAGAGACTAAGGTGATATTCTCAATACACTGTGTCTCACATATGAGCGAATTTAACTTCATTCAACCAGTTCAATAAAAATCAACCAATGAAATACTATTGAAATAAATATTCAACCTTGTTCCTAAATAATCCACGGGGCAGTGTCTTGAAAGAAATCAGTAATAATGCAGATATGCTGGACTTTATTCAAATGAAATGATTTTTCACTTAAAAATAGCAAGTAGTTTGACTTGTGTCTTCTTGAAACAGTGGGAAAACTAAACAATACACCGTGATCAATATCATACACATACATTAATTTTAGAACCTAAATGTGTTGAGTAAGCATTGTATCTACTGCAAATATCTACATTTGTTGAAGATGATAGAAAGTGCCATCAGGTAAGAGCATCTACAAATATAATAAAGAGAGCAGACCTGTATGAAAACATAAAAGTAATTCAAAACTTGACAATATATAACTATTTATGTTTCCCTAGCGAGCTAAAATCTAAAAATTTCTATTAGCTGTAGGACATAGCTAAATCTTCACAGCCAGATATAATTGTCAGTGTCAACACTGTTTTTCTAGTACAGAGAAAAAGGAAAAAAGAAGAGTATGCCATTGTAAAGCAGTTTTCTGCTGTTCTTCAGGACCTGTATCCTCAGGTAGTTTATATGCATTTTCCCTTAAAAAATAAACAATATTGAAAAGAATTAGCAAAAAAGCAGGATATATGTGCATTGACAGTCTGGGTTTTCAGGCAGAATCTGACTTTATTGCATGGAACATCCCTGTCAGGAGAACACCAACAGCAACTTGAACCGAGCAGCTTTGCTCAGTCTGGGCTGAAGAGGCTGAAGCCTGTCTGATATCACCTGCTGTTTTCAACATTGACGAAGTTTGTCCACTTTCTACAGTCTAGGAGAAAAATGGTTTCATCAGTAGCAGCTCTGAACCCTCATGGTCCTGACTCAGGTAGTCTGTTGTTTTTTTCCCTACTTCTAATGTAATTAAAGAGAGGATAGAGCAGACTTATTCTTCACAGGACTGCTGAATGATGAGAGCCCAGTGGGGTCACCTGCAGGGTATGCTGGCAAATAACACATGCTCACGGCATTCTGAACCAGCTTTGATTTTTTTTCCCCCTCAGTTTTTCATAGCTTTACAATTCTAAGAAATATTAGAATTAACATCACAAAAAGAATGAGGGAGTGAATTCTCCTGCACCCAGGTTAAGACATGCTTGAGTAAGGATACATTCAGTTAGGCAAAGGCTCCTCTGGGGACTCTTTTGAAGACATAGTCCACACAGACACTTCCTTGGAAGCAGACAGGCTTTCCTCTGTTTTAAACAGGATGCTGTGCTAGATGGACCATGTGTCTCATCCACCATGGCAGTTTTGGTGCCCTTTCCTGCTCTGGGGATGCTTCAGTAACTATGTTAGGAATCTGGAGCCAAATATGACAATGAATCCTAAAAAAAGTGTTGTGTGTAGATAAGTTACAGAATTTGCCTGTGGCCAGCAACACGGACATGTTTCCTAACATGAGAAAAATGAACACTGGCAGTGTGTCAGGGAAAGAGGATGATAGGGCTTGCAGAAGAAGCATCCTGAATAAAAGCAGCATGAGTGACATCTAAAGAGAATTTTAAAAAAAGGAAAACTAGAGTAGAATTGAATTAATAATGGCAAAGTTAAAATCCCTCTTCTTAAAAAGATGTTAAAATGTCTGAGTGTTCCATGCATTTCAGATCTTGCTAATCCATTTCCTTAGCTGGATTTTAATGTTTTAGATAAGTTACATTGCCTCTGTTTGTAGGGAGGTGGTGAAGTCTTATGTTCAAATCAAATTTTAAATTATTTTTAACTGGTAGCTGACTCCAAATATAGATTATGCCTTCATGTGTGATAACCTTAGGCTAATATTCATAGCAACTAATAGTATTTAACCCTTGAAAACAGCCTAGCCTGGTGCTATTTATGCAATCTGGTCTTTCCCAAAATTTGGAAAATGGAATTTTTCTTCATGACAATGAATCCAAATCATAGTTTTCACCTCTAAATCTCCCATGTTGTACTTCAAGCCTGCCCTTTCACTTTTTAGATTTAGCATGTCACAAGCAGAGGGAATCTCTGCTGTCACCCTTCCAGCACTGCTCTTCATTAGGGATAAATATCCAGGTTCCAACACAGTAGCTTAGATGCTGTTTAGTTTCACTGTTTTATGCAAGTGGGGTAAGCCAGTGCTATCTGGAGTTACAGAAAAAGCCTCAGCTCCTGGATCCACTGCATTGTGTTTAAGCTGCCATTCAGTACTTGGAAAATATTCTCTTTTTCCTAGTCAGGCAGCAAAGTTTCAAATTATGATTAATGTGTTTGGAAGTCAGAAGGATTCAATAAATATAATAGGCAGACAGTGTAGACCTCTTGGCATTTGAAGCAAGCTCATGCTGATGCATAATAAATATTAAATTATTTTTTGTGTTTCAGACTGGTACTATATACATATATCTAAGGATTATAGGCAGTTTGCTTCCTTTGCCTTTTTGTTCTGAACAATGTGACATCCCAGAATGTGTTACATATATGTTTTGGTATCACTATGTACACTTCCCTGAGTTTTATACCCTGATTGATGGTAAATGGAATGGTGAATGGATTGCCCCAAGCACCTTTTTATATGTGAGTGTCAAGGGGGGAAAATATAATCTGTAAGACATTATCTGTCAATGTGGCTCAACAGGAGACAGTTCTGAAAAAGGGGATGTGCCCCTAACTATCTTTGGTGCTGCTGATGCCATGCACTAAGCAGCAACTTCTTTGAAGGAAAAGGCACTTGACAAAATTAGTGTGTTCAAAATTTTACTTAGTACAGTGTACCACAGTAAACTGACCTCAATTACATTTATTGCTAATTAAACCCTCACAGAACTACTCAGTGGTGACAAATGTACAATATCTTGAATATGATTACAGGGAAAAAACCCCTTTTTCACCTTTCAACTTACCATTTCCATGATCATTTCTTATTCTACCTCAGTTATCTGAGATTTTCTCCTTGCATGTGATGAGGTGGAACCATGCCCAGAGAGGCAGTAGCTCCTGTTCAGTCTTTTCCTTGCATGTCTTGGAATGAGTTGTCTGATGAAGCTTACTAATTTGCATTTTGATATTTTACCTTCCCCCATTCCTTTTCCCCTCTCTGTTCTCCTGCCTTTCTTCCTTACTCCAAGAATTTCAAGATAGCTTTTCAGGGGGGATTGTTTTCCCTGCTTTCATCTCTACCTCCCTCAGCTGCACTATTGTAGATGGCTTTGTTTTTTTTTAATGGATTTCTTGTAGTGGTGAATAATTGTTTGGTTCACTGCTTCGCTTTTCATGCTTCATTTGCCTCATGTTCAAACTTTTGCACTCCCTTGAGCAATTTACTTTTGTTGCTCCTGCTTTGCCCTGCAGCCTGTGGCTAGGATGAGTGCTCAGCCTGGAGTTCAGTCTGAGGCTTCTCAAGGCAGCAGCTGTGCCTTGCTTTACTTCTGGTTTGCTGGTTTCTGCAGCATGAAAACATCATTTTCCTACTGGTGTTTTGTACCGCTGGCTGGTGAGAAGGAACATGGAGCAGGTGGGTTGGCCTTTAGCAGCTCAGGGAAGTACCACCACAGCTGGTGGCAGCAGAGCAAGCAGAAATTTCTCATCTTTGTGACAAAAGGCAGAGCATGAACTGAGAAAACAGGTAAGGACTATGTGCTGATTGGATCTCTCTTTGACTTGTCTTTTGATCCTGCTTCTTTCGAGTGTTACTCAGTAATTGCAGATTCTGTCTAATATATATGACCTTAAGTAATATGTCACCATAGGCATTACCATACATGTGACTATTTCTACTTAAAAATGTGCTAGAACAGAAAAAAACCCAAAAAACCAACACCTAAACTCATGCAGAAATAGGGATCCTGACTTTCTAGATGAATAGATATTTTGCATCTAGTTGAAGTTCTAGGGCTGCATGCTCATTCTGGCCTTTTCAAAGTGACCTCAGTCCTGGGTGGAGTTTGTACCTCAAATTCCTTCCAGGTCATTTTGCTGGGCACTTATGTACAGGAAAACCAGGGCAGAGGAGAGGGTAAGAATCTCCTCTGCACTTTGTTCTGATTGAGAGGTAGGGTTGGCTCTCTGACGTCCACAGTTACCTGGGCCTAGGAAGTGTTTTTTTCAGGTAAGCAGTGTTGACCAAACATAGCATGTAGTGCCTTCTCTGAATTACAGTATTTTTCTCTGAGGTCACTGTCTACTTGAAGAATTTGGTCAGGAACTACAAAAATGGTTGCAGAAAAATGACATTTCAACACCTACTTTTGCCCTTTTCTCCACAGTATTTCTTGTAGCAGATGCCAGCTTCAGGGAGTATACATGGATGTCAAAATTTGAATTGCAAACCCACTGTGTATTTGCTTCTTTTCCAGGTGCCGTAGCCTAAATCATGCAGTTTAATCACTCTGAAGGGAAACAAAATAAGAACAATAAGATACCAGCCAAATTTAGGTAAAAAAGATCCAGTTACCTGATTATAGTAATGCACAGAATGTGCCTATGCGTCATTAGAGTAACTGCAATCATATCCCATTATAATCTTGTATCTATTCACTGTGGGGCCCAGAGATCCATATTTTCATTTTGCAAGAAATAGTTCTGTTTGACCATTTGCATGCAATGTATGTGTGCAACTGAAAAATCCAATATTATGGTATTTGAAAAAAACAACCCCTCTAATTAAAAGGGATCTCTAAGAAACCAAGCAGTTGATTTAGACTTTCTTGTGAGAAATTCTACATTTCAAAGTGATGCTTTGGTTTGTTTTATTCCAGATAAAATATTAAAACAAATCCCTTTGCTAATGTTGCCCCAAGCAAAATATCATGTTTTAAATCTTCCAGAAACAAATAAAGACAGGCTAGAGCTGGCCACATCCTGGGTCCCACTGAACTCTTAGAGCCAGCAGAAAAGTGCAGATGGGGGAAAGATTGCTGGATATGAGTAAACTGCAGGTGACTTTGGACTGCTAGAAAGTAGATGGAAAGAAGAAAGACTGAATAACTAAAGAACTGAGACAGTTAAGGAATGGTATTCCTCAATTTAATGTTTCCCACTAAGACTAACCATGCGCTGCTCACTCACTCTTTCCTTCCCAATCCCCTCCCCTATAGTGGGATGGAGAGGAGAAATGGAGGCACAAAAGGTAAAGATCTTTGGTTAAGATAGGAACAATTTCCTGGAAACAGCAATGAGATAAGAAAATGAACAAGCAAGAATGGTACAGAGGGTACAAGAAACAAACAGTTCGCATGCGAGTTCCCACCCCCAACAATACCCAACCACTTCCTCCACTGCCCTACCCTGACCCAGAGGTGACTCCTTCCCCTGCCACTGGAAATGGCATGAGGTGGTATAGAATAACCTCCAGAATCTAGCCATGCTCCCTCCTGACTACTGCAAAAATTAACCCTGTTTTGGCCTGAATCAGGACATTATCTCTTCAGCTCCCCTTGTGAAATGTATCATTGACTAGAGAGTAATAACTCGGCCAGGTAGGATGAGGCTTTAAGCAATGTGGTCTAACTCTATCCCTGCTTATTGCAGCGGGGTTGGAAGTAGATGATCTCTGAAGTCCCTTCCAACCCAAATCATTCTATGAGTCTTTGTTCGTTGGATTTTCCATTCCCTTCCCCAGACGAGGTCCATATTAAGCTGAACAGTTCCAAGAGACTTCTTCTGACCCTGAAAGTAAGTGCACAGGTCATGATTATGTGGCTTTTTCCATCCCAAAAGTAAAACAGGAAAACTGCAGGGAATCTTTATCTGTGTATAAATAAGGAGTATCCCATGGCATGTATCACCTTGTGAAGCATTTCAGTGCTGTAAGGAGATCACAGCTCTCATGGGCCAAAGCCACATGTGGCAGGGGAAATGCAATTAAACAGTACAAGTTGTCATGGAAACAGCTTGAGCCTGTGCCCTGACTCTTTTTATTTCCTGGTACACACAAACCTATATGCCTCTTGCCAGTTTAAGTGGGTGCTTCCAGTGAGGATCAAGGAAAGTCTGCAGCAGTCATCTCTTCCAGGGCATTTTACCTTGTAAGAGACTTGGTGTGAGGTGTAGCCTTCAGGACAGTCCTTAGAGCTGGCAGTGAGACATGGGGTCTTCGGGAGGTTTTGCATGGAGCAGATGAATAAAGCTGAAGTTGATGTAGGAGATGGTCAAGATAAAATGAAAAATAATGAAGCTAGGGTGAGATTAAAACAAATATCCAAAAGAGGTTTATAGAATTTTAAATTGGGTCATAGGCACATGATTGACTTAGAATGGGATACCAGTTTACAGCCTATTGCTTCAGCAGCCCACTCCAACAGCCACTACAATTCTGCCAGTACACGCTCTTGCTGTAACTGAGCTCTGTGTGTGTCTGAACTCTCAGCTGGCAGAAACAAGAACCCATGCATGACACCACCTGTCTTCAGGGCTGGCCTTCTTTGGGATGAGCTTTATTTCCCCAAGGACATGATAATGCACAGAATCTAAGGCCATTGAAAGATTTCTTTTCAACTTTCCTCTCTTGGTTTGTTCGCTTTGGGTATGTTTTCCATCTTCTGCTGTTGAAAGTAGGAGATGAAAGGGAAGGAAAAGACAGAAGCAAGAAGGAAGCCACTCTTATGTTTCCCAGAGTAAAGCAGCTGCAAGTCTTCTTGACCTTCATGTGGACTGCACAAAAGAAAGACAAAATTGCTCCCCCCGCTCTGTGCCCTTTCAATATTGTCAAGGTGGTGGCCCAATTAATGCTGTGTGGTAGGCATGCAGAATGGCAGGGTTTTATTTAGTCACAAACATCTTCATCTCTGCTGAATGAAAAGCAACTAATTCAGATTTCCTCAGACTGCACAACCAGTTCCTATTAACAGTAATTAGAATGAAGTATGTGTATTGAGGGAAAACAGATGTAAATGATGATGAGATGGCAAGCCTGGTCTCAATCCCTCCAAATAGTTATCACCACCTTACAGCTTGAAGTGTCTGTCTGCAAAATGTCTTTAAAAGGATTCGGAAATTGCCTTTGTGAGGTAAAAATTTTGCAATTGGTTCTGTTTATGACAATGTTGTCTTACATGTCTGAAAGTTGAGGAAAATTATTTGTTACACAAAATGTATGATACCTGTGCAAATACAAATCTTAAGGAAGATATCGGTAAATATTTTCATTGGATTTTTTTTCCTTGCTTCTATTACCAAAAAGATTATATAAAAAACAGCAGTGTAAAAAATAAACCTTCCTATCTTCCTGTAACAGGATTAGCTTATTTCACAAGGGGTGAAAATCTGTAAAAAGCTGAAGAAACTGAATTCAACAGTCAGTCTGGCATTAGCAAATTAAAAAAAAAATCTCAGGTATGGTTTCATTTCAACATAAATTATAATAAGGATAATCCCACCAAATAGGGTAAGGATGAGTGGATGGATAAATAAGTCTCTGAACATGGTAATTCAGAATTCATGCTTAGCATTTAGTTGCTACCATTGCTTCAGACAAATCTCAGCTTAAATTTTTAAAAGTTGGTGTCAAATGACCCACAGATGTTTGATTTTGCCTTTCACTTCAGTTTTGGTTACCTTTCTGCATAGTCTTTGGAGAATGGAGCCTCCATCTGCTCACTCACCTTGGAGGCCCCTAAGAAGGCAATCTGGCTGAAATATTATCTGTGTTTTAACATGAAGATTCTTTTTGTCCTGTTGATGTAAATGATTGTGTCCATTAATATCAACAGGGTCAAGATTTCATCCCAATCCTCTACAATGCTGCACATTTTCAGGGTTAGCTTCTTGAAATTAAGAGGAGCTAGCTGGTTCAGAGCCCATTTCTTCCATGTCTCAAATAAAAGGGAACATAAAACAGATGTGCTGGACAACTGCAGCAAAAGGACTAGACAGTTTTGAAGCTCACTATCTTACCTTGGCTAATCATGTGAAGTACTAAGGTGTCCTGAAGTAAGCTAAAAATAAACCCTTTTATCAACTTCCATTTTAACGCTAATAAAGGAGGAGGTCATTTATAGACAACATTTGCACTCACCTAACACCTGAATGAGAACACATATGGCAAAATAAGACTCGGACCTGGGTTTGAAAAAAAAACACAACAAAACACCATTGAGCTTGTTCTTAGGTATTGCTTTCTTCTCCCAAGTGCTGTAATTGAACAATCTTTATTTTCACAAAAGTGCTGTTCCACACAAGCTCTTAGTGCTTGAGGATCAATGGGAGATGTTGGAAGGTGAAATTTAGACTGACAGAGAAAAAAAGGGCTTTTGCTGCACATTCCATTATTTTTAAATAAATGGCCTTAATGCATGTTTTAAGCAGGAGCCAGCCTTGAAGAATGGCAATGGTAAGAGCACTGCCAGCTGGACTGGAACATGGGCCCTTTGTTCCAAATATTATGTATTCATTCTGGATCTAAATGAATATAGGATTTTTTTCCATGCTTTAATAATGAAATGAATGCCTGCCCTCCCCCAGGGAACCGACACTGACCAAGAGGCAAGCAGTTGTCAGACACTGCCTGCAGCAAAGCTTACAGCTGCTCCAGATCAAGCTGCACTGAAGAAAAGACTATTAGGTCTCTGGGGACGCGGATAATAGACAAAAATGATAATGTATGTGGACAAAAGTAGAGGACAGTAGTGCTTTCTGGGATTAAGAAGCAGGCAAAAAAATGGTATTGTTATACCCTGCAAAATGATTGCTGACTCTCGTTTTAGGATGACCCCTGACCTGAGGGAAAATAATGGATGGCCCATCTGCTTGATACACAGGAATCCTCAGGCACCATTTTGTCCTACTGTGTCAAAACTGGTGTTAGAATTATGAATGTGTTACCATTTGTCTTTCCTTTGTTACGTGAAACAAAGGTACCAGATACTTACCAAAACTCCCCCCTGCAAACATGGTTCCTCCTGCCCAGGGATGAGATGGAGGCAGGTCCTCCCCGCGCAGCCTGGCTCCTCGCTCTGTTTTCATTACGGAGGAAGCCATCCATCTCAGCTTGGAGCAGGCGCTCCTCCAATGAACCGCGCATGGCCCGAGAGCTGCTAATAGGATATGGAGCCTTTCATTACTGTGCTACTCATCTGAAGCTGGGCCAGCTGGGGAGAGACTGAAGGGCATTACTGTTTATCAGCTGTGGGAAATAGATGAGGGAACCTATTCTGCTCTCCACTTCACATCACCAACAACATTTCCAGCTCTCTCAGCATTTGAGCAAATGTTTAATGAGAATCTGAGCTATTTTCCCCCAGTGGCAGCATTGCTCAGGCTGAGGTTGAACCATGCAGAACAAAGAAGTTGTGCCTTGGTTCCTATGTTTTAACACTCTTTTGCTCGGTGGAATTCCATGGTCTTCAACCCTGGAGCCTACACAAGCTAGCAGAACCAAAATTTTAGAATTGGTGCTTAGATTTGCTATTTCTTTCACAAATTGGAGTAGGGCATCTACAATTCCCAGTAATTTCACTGATGCTCAAGAGGGGTGATTGGTTTATTTTTGCAGATCTGAAAAGAGGAGCACAACAATAATGAAACAGTACTCCTTGGATCAAAACATTCACGCAAACCGGAAGCAGTTCTTGTGTCTGTGTGGGTTTCAGTGCATTTTTATTATTTCTTTCATCCATTTGTAGAAAAGATCTTTCTCCTAGGCCTGATCCAGGACACCAGAAGGTGGCATTGCTCACAGAGAAGAGCACAGTGATCTTCACTTACAGGCATCTAGTCGCCATGAACATTGCCTAAAGTGTCTCTGTGTTTGTGCTGTCTACACAGTCTGTTCCTCATGGTGCTGTTGCTGGGAGCATTTATTCTGATTATCTCTTGCGTACAACCTTCATCCCATCTTTTTGCCTGCGGCAAGCTTGGGCAGATAGAAGTAAATTGGCTCTCAGCTGTAATACCAAGCCTTGTGTGTCTCCTCCTGGTTGCCCAAAAGCCCCCTCCCAGCATCATCCAGGACCTGTGAGGATGCAGGCAAAGATTTCTCTATAAGGACAAAAAGAGCCAGCATAGATCCAAAAGGCATGGCAGCAAGGTATAATCAAATCCAAGAGGATTATTATTTCAATTCCTTTTTTTTTTTTTTTTGTAATTGGGAGCAGACAAGTTGCTGGACACCTTTGTGTGATGTACACCAGTAAAATCAGCAGCACTCACATAATAACCCTCACTATTTAGGAACTGCATGGTCTACTGATAGGAGAGGGAAGATAGCACAGGAATGCAGCTCCTGTCCTGTGTTCACCCATCCATGGCACTGCTCCATGCAATGCAGGGGAAATACCTTGTTTTGGTGCTTTTTCAATGTGAAAACTGTGACTAGCCCAGTGACCTGGGAACTGTTTGGAGATGACCTGAGAGAGAGATTTAGAGAGAGACAGTCAGAATAAATGCCAAACAAACATAGATCTTAAGGGAACAGTCTGCCATAATTCCCACTGTACACCTGTGTAAGTATGCCAAGCTGTATCTGGGATACCAGACGGCAACTCTAGAATTTCACTCCCATAAATGTTCCTAGCTATGATGTTACTATATAATTACATTTGTTTTATGTGGGGTGACAGCTAGAGGAATCTGACTCATCTGTCAACTTCAAAACAAAGCTCAGTAATAACACTTTGCATTTCCATAAAGTTTTCATGTCTGGAACACAGAATGCACTTAATGATTCAGCAGCATCTTCATTTGGCAGATCCATTTTTCAGGTATGAGGAAGTTTAAATGCATAGAAGTTAAATAACTTGTCTGAATTCACACAAGAGTTCTGACTCAGAGCTGAGAATATAATTTAGAATAACCAAGACCTCATCTTGGTTTTAACCATTAACCAACAATCTGTTTTAAACTAGTTTCTGCTTTTGGATTAAAAGGTAAAAACTCAATGTAATTTGCAATACATAGCTAACTTGATTTCAATGCAAAATCCTCGGTGCCATTCAGTTTTTTCACTTCCTGCAATCAATAAAAAGCTAAATATATTCTCGTAGTTTTAGTGATTTAGAGGAATATGAATCACTTGCACTAAAAAGGCACAACATGCATGCTGGCATTTTAATACTATATTTCTCAGTAAATACCAAATCCTATCCTCCAGATGTGTAAAAGCAGTGACAAAAGCTGTGATGCCATTATGAAGCAGCAGTTCTTCTGTCATAACATTTGCCCTTCAACTGTAGCACTTCTGCTCCCTGTCTTATTGGGCCACAAAAGAAGAACTTTTCTCTGAGACCCAACTGGCTCTGGCTTGATGCTGCAACACATGAGGATTTGTAGTTCTTATTCCATGGTCAGGCTGAGCTGCAGATGCTCCTCTTTTTAGGAATTTACTACTCTATTTTCCTTCAGTGGAGTCCTGTGACAACAATCCACACAGGTTAATTATAAGTGGTAGAAAATACAGTGCTTTTACTATTTTATGTCTGTGACATTTCTGTATGCATTTTATTCTTTTCCTTGTCATAATCTATAGGCTAAGCACTGTTTGAATACCTATTTTTCATGTTTTGTTGTTTCATACACTCAGGACATTGCCTCTCACAGATGTACCTTTCCCTTTTAATTTGTGCCTAGTCCTCCTCATAGCTTTAACCTTCACACTATCCTATCACAGATCTTTTCTGCATTTTCTAGAATCTTTTTGAGACTAAATTCATATGGGGACTATGATATTTGCTATAAATCTGTATTCATATGTGCTGTTCTAAAAACTACCACTGATTTCCACACAGCTTTGATATAACTGTATTAGTTAAACTAACTGAATTAATTAAAACTGAATTTCTCTGTTTTCATCCTATCTGGTTATTTACTCTATATTTAATTTTCTACAGATTGTAAAATCCTTTGTAACTGTCTTTGCTAATTAACATAACGACCAAGATTTGTTAAATTTCTCTTTCTGCATTTATTGATCCTCATTCTGCAGGGGTTTAGCAATGAACTCAAAGTGATTTACAGGGTGTCACAAATGAGCTCTGGATAAAAACTCATTATTGACTCTCATTCCAGTGCTTTGTAAGCTACAAGCAAACATATATTCTGCTTTCCAAAATGGTGGAAATCTTTGAACTTAGAAGGCAGGTGCCTTAAACCTCAGCTAGTTTTCAGCCAGTTCTATCTAATAGCATACAAATATAAAAACATGGAAAATTTACAACGATTTTATGTGACAACATGCATCTGTTCTTCAATGTACTCAAGATGCAAGATTCACTCACCCAAAAGTGAAACCTTTCTTCTGTCTTTTCAAAACTTGGCACAGTGCTCTTCCTGGGGATTGTTGGCTGAGTGGGATAAGCGGCCTTTGCTTCAAGTATCAACTATTGCCACTTCTCCATCACTTCACTGAACCTGTCCTGCACCTCTTGGGTTATTACTAATAGGAATGATTCTTTTAAATGTTACTATAGATGACTGCTCATTTACAATGTACTGAATTTATGACATGAAGCATGCTCCAATTACTGTTTCTAATAACCTCACCATAAAAGTGATCTTTCCCAAATAATTAATGAGAGGATAATTTCTATAATGGAGGATAAATTTTGGTGTGGTAATATAAATTAATATGTCTCCCTTTGTCTTTTAACATAAAGATTCTGCAAATAACCAATATGAGAAAATGAAACAGACGTCTTCACCTTTCAGTTGCCATTCACCTCTGATTTGTGATCTAGTGTAAAACTGGAACAATATGGAAAGGAATCGACCTGAAGTATTCAGGTTCCTCTTTCATCATTTGCTTCCCACACAGAATCACACAGAATGACTAGGCTGGAAGAGACCTTTAAGATCATTGAGTCCAACCCATGCCCTAACACCTCAACTAAACCATGGCACTGATTGCCACATCCAGTCTTTTCTTAAACACATCCAGGATGGTGACTCCACCACCTCCCCAGGCAGACCACTCCAGTACTTTATCAGTCTTTCCATAAAAAACTTTCTCCTAATATTCAACCTATATTTCCTTTGGTGCAGATTAAAACTGCATCCGCTGGTTCTGTCAGTTGCTGCCCAGAGAAAGAGACCAACCTCCACATTACTACAACCACCCTTTGCTTGCATCTGTTTATTTGGAAATTATTTCCATTATGCCAAAGAGCTCCCATAATGAAATCAATTTGGATTAATGCTTGCAAGAAATCAAGTTCTAGTAAGGAAATCTTATAGGTAGAAGAAAACTGATGTCTCTCAACATAAACAGATTAAGGAATGAAAAAAAAAAAAGGATTTTTTTAAACCTCATTTGTATATCCAGTTCTTGTATCTTTGGTACAAGGTACTATGACCTAAGGGTTTGTGTGGTCTCCTGTAGAACTCTGTCCATAGCAGCCACTTTGAAAGCCAGGGAACGGGGTGTTCACTGCTGTTAAAAGAAATTAGGAAGTTCTTTGGAGCAGCCTGTGGTAAATATTTTCTTTTCCCACCTGTCCCTGGTTGTAAGGCTACCAGTAATAATAACACACTGTGTTGAAAACAGCACAGCACAAGGGTATTTTAGCACAACATGCCAGCATGCTCCTTATAGTAGCAGTTGAAAGATTGATAGTATTTTCTGTTTGGTTACATTTACAGTGACTGAGGAGTGACAAGCAGCATTCTAAGGGTTGTACTTTATCTCATCTTAAGTGTGTCCACTGCTTTTAATGTCTCAGCTGATGCCTGGCTCTGTGTGCAATGCAATACACAACCCTGCTCAGTGCTCTGCTGGGGGCTGTGCAAGTTTGTGCCATATTGAAGCAGCAGCATATAACATGCAATACTGGCTGGTTATCTGACTATTTCAAAGTGGCTATAACTGTGTGAAGACATAGTTGTGACTATTATGGTCAGTTTGGTATAACTCAAAGTGTCAGCAAGCTGCTCATGCTGGAATTTAGTGATGACACTTAACAGGGAAGAAAATGGAAAGAATAGGCCTAAAGCAGTTAGGAGCGTCCTAACATATTTATATGTTTAGTATAAGATAGAAATTTCTAGTCTGCTTCCTGAGACTTAATTTGCGGAATCAGTCAGAACTCCTTAGGTTTGATTTTCCTGTATTTAAGACAGAGGTAGAGCAGTTTCATCTAATCATTTTGTTTATTTTTGTAGCTAGTGTGCACGCTTTTCCATCATGGTTTCACCCATGCTAAGGTGTATTTGTTTGAATATTCTGAATTCCTATCAAGAATTACCTCATGCCTACAGCTAGGTTTAGCCAAGCCAGCATTTGAAAGCATCTGAAATGCTTTCAACAATGATACACTGCAGACACAGGCAGATGCAGCTGCTCTTTGGCTGCTGAGGATAAGGATGTTGGACAGGCATCATCAGGTGGGGAGTGGCACATTACTGTGTGGTGTTTTCTGTCCTTAACAAAGAAAAGCCTTTCGTGGCAGACAATGCCAGGAAAGTCATGGGATGAAGCATATATTTTTGTTACAGAGGGAAGCAGCCTGGAGCAGGCTGCTTATCTGATCCAGTTTTTTTCTGTGTTCATGTCCTACAGTTCATTTGATAAGAGGATATAGCACTACCTGGTGCTGTGGCTGTTTTTACAGTACCTCACAGGAGACTTCTGAGCTGCAAGCTTACTGCCTCATTTAATTTCAGAACCTGCTGTTACCTTTGTGAACACACTGTCAAATCTTTCTCACATTTTTTTATGCAGAGGCATGCTCTTCCAGGCATACATCTAGAGGCTGTATCAGCCCATCCCTGCATGTCCCTCATTATGCTGGATTTTAAGAGGCCTTAAAGGGTGTGTGTTAAATGATTCTCCAGATGTTTGAGAAATGCAGAATTCAGCCACTGTTTTTAATGTGAGTTTTGAGGGCATATTGCTGAGCAGTCCCCATCTGAAATCTCACATTTCCTCCATTCAGACTTCTAGAATAAGACAGTGCCTGCAGAGTGATCACCCAACTTTCAAAACCATCACTGCTTCTTAAGAGTCCATAAAATCTACAGCTGACTTCTGGTGTCCATTTTGGAGACTTAATTAAGCTGCTTTATTTATGTGAATTTATAATTTATAAGAAGCTTTATCTGCTGTTCTGGGTGCGACAGCAATAAAGTAAGATAATCCTGAGGCAAGATTCTAGCTCTATTGACACATGAACAAAGGCTTGTTAGATGAATACAGGTAAAAGATTCAAATACACATATGTGCAAGTCAAATCTTGTCAGTGTAGAGAGATACTTCAGCTGAGCTGAGCAGCAGCCTTTTGTAATAACCTGCATAGCTGTACCTTAATTTTTCCTCTCCTTTTCTGGATAGAATAGAAAGGCATTTTTATGGTTAAAGGTGTTTTTATTCATCACTATACTTTCCTCGAGGTCAGACAGGAAGAGCAGATCCATTCAAAGAGATGTCTCCTAGAGACGTGGAGAGTAGCGATGCATCACATCGTAAGAGAGCACCTCATTCTTCGGGTGCAAAGTTTTAGCCAAGATGTAATATGGCATTGAATCCATGCCTTCAGATAGTCAACAGAGAGTCTTTTTCAACCCATGAACCTCTCTTTGTTTTATTTTATTTTTTTCAGAAAAAAAAAAACAAACAACAAACTTATAAGTTTTTATGCTGTGGTCTTTTCAAAGGTTTAGGGTTGGGGGGGGTTTGGGTGGGAGGGTTGTTTGGGGGAGTTATAAATTAAGTTGTGTGGTGCATTGCTTCAGATGAAATTCCTTGTTTTCCATGCTGGTAATGTTAAGCTAACCAGATAATAAATGCTGAAGTCTTCAAGCCCCTTTCAAATATGAGGATTTGACACAATAATCTTTCTGTCTTTTGTAAGGCTACATTCTTCAAGTTGCTTAACGATTAGTATGCTCAGGAAGATCCTCACCAACTTCCACTTTAAGTTATATTTTATGGGCTTCTTTAACAGATTTCTTATCCTTCCTTGTCACAGATGTCCTTTATCCAGCATATCCTAAGGGACAGAAACGTGTGCCTGCTTTATTCCAAATGCGGAAGAGAAATAGCTATCAAGCACTTCCCGTCTCTCTGAGTCAGTATTTATGATTCATTGAGGGCAAAAATAAGGTAGAAACTGAATGTGCTTGTCTGAAAGGAACACAGCCTACATTTGGGAAATCCAGTGATAATATTAGTTGTAAATGTCTATTATATAAGCTTTTTAACATTTTTTCACTCTTGGCAACAGTCTGACTGTCATAGTCTGGAGCACCCAACACTATGTTTCTGTGCTTTTTCTTTTCCCTTTTCCTCAGCTGCATCACTTGCTGTTTGATGTTCAGTGTTGGTTTGGTATTCAGTGCTGCCACAACTTAGAGTTTGAGAAGAATTTTCACTAGCCCCTTCGAAGCAGTTGGCCTGGAATTCTCCAAAGCAATGGACTCCCTTCCAGAAAGAATAGTTGCAAGCTGATAACCAACTGGAGAGTCCCTTACCACTTCCTTCAGATATGCTGATGACGTCCTACAACATCAGCAAAAACCATCTCTGCATTACCAAAATCTGTCACCAAATTTTCAGAAATAAAGTGGTATGAAGGGCTCTATTCAGAATTCTTACACAGAAATACTGAAAGGGAACACTTCTGCTGTTTTTCCCTGTCATTATTTTTCTCATACTCCAAAACATCCATATGAGGCTGTAGTAAGTCCTCATCAAAAGTAAACTCTGCAGTTCTCCAATTCCATTTGATTCCAAAAGAATAAGCAACATTATGATATTTCTTTTACTAAATACTTAACAGAGCATCCGATCAAAATACAGCAATGACAAATTGGTAAAGTACACCTTAAGTGTCACATGACTGAAATAGAAGTGACGCTTGGCCAATGCAGCCTTTTCACTCACCAAGAGATGTCAATCAAGATGTCTTGCTCGCTGACAAACTGTCCATCTAGTGGAAATACTTAAGAAGATTTGGATCACTCTTTTCCCTGTGTTAACAGCATCAATAATGAGCTCTTTATCTCAGGGTCAGCAGGTCACTGGCCCGTCAGCTTGGATTACTCATTGTTTCACTCCGGGGTCCCGCTTCCCTGACCAGGAGCACAGCGTGCAGACTAGATTTGTCCTGGAATCTGTTCTGGACAGGAACAACTGAGTATCTCTTAAATAAAATCCATGAGTGGATTGATGGTTAGATCCATCAAAGGCAAAGACACCAGGCCTTGTTGCCAGGGCTGTGCCTGTCTTTCTTGGCAGCCCAGGACTCCAGCAGGTACCCAGTATGATGGGCCTTTCCACATGTCGTAATATCCTAGCCCGCTATATGCAGTCCACCCTCTCAGCAGCCTGCTGGAAAGGTATAAATGTACTGCGGGGGTCTCATTTTCTGTGTGTATTTTAAAAGAAATTATGGACCTTTGAATCTTTTTAAAACTAAAAAAAACCCCAAAAACAAACACCAAACAAGCAGTGAAGTGACCAGAATGAAAGACAGCATTGACATGACCCAGAGGATAACTCAGACTTTTGTACCAGAAGGACTTTAGTGATTCTATAAATAAGGGACTTGAAAGATTTCAAGGAAACTTTGAAAATTCAAGTATCGTGCTGATTGCAACCATAAATGACCACAAATTGCACCTTGGGAGGTGAAGTTTAAGAGAAGAAAGAGGGTAATGCACTGCTGAAACAGGTTGTACAGAGACTCTTCATTCTTGGATGTTTCAAAAACTGAGACAGACAAAGCTACAGCTGATTAGACATGATCTTAACACTTTTAACAGGAGACTGGACTAGACTTCTCAAGAAGTCCTTCCCAGAAAATGCTTTTATGAGTCTTTGCTATTCTGCTGTATTGGTGTTCTCGTGATTCAACCACAAAGCCTTAGATTGTGACCTCTGGGATGTTTTGGTATATATTTAGAGCCACAAAGTGTCTTTTAAACATCTATTTTCTGTAAAAAGGAATGTGGGTTTATGCTTTCCAGATGTCAGGGAGCAGCAAGGACAAGCTGCTCTGCAAGGGCAGGAGCAGAGGGTGGCAACTAGACAAGCAGGGTCTGTGACCTCCCCAACAAGAAGTCAGGAAGTTTAGCCAGGCAGGGTCAGGATCGGGTCCAGGGACAGTGATGAGGCTCAGCATTAGTCCAGTGACAGCCCTGTTAACCCACTACTGTTAAGTTGGTCCAAATGGGAAGTCAAGTCAGTCTGCCAGGATCGAGGTCAGGGTCAGGACCAAGGATGTATTTGGGTTGGACTCACAGAGCTGTAACGAAGAAGAGATGAGGCCAAACTAAGGAGCCCCAGCGCCCAAGGGAAAGCTTGGTGGGCGGAATATTTCTTCCAGCTTTCTTCGTGATTCTTCTTATTAGTGACGGAGTTGACTTTGGAGTCAATTAGACTCCTTAACCTAGTCAGATTGCCTCCTGCAGGGAGGGGGGAATAGAACTCTGACTCCAGGGGAGGTTCTGCCCAGAGATCAGCGATCCAAAGCCAAAGGCTGGAGAGGAGAGCATCTTGGGCCCATAGATCCTTAACCACATCTTGGTTACCTGATAAGAACAGTTCAGGTCACCAGGGTATGCCTTTCCCATGGGTGTTTTAGCAGATTTAATGTCTAAAATCCCTCAGATATATTCCACACTAGAAAAGTGGCAGATCCACCCTATCTAGCCAGATTCTGTCATCTGTGACTGATCATCTTTCTGACAGATCAGCTGGCTTGACTACCTCCTCTTTTCACAATAAATGCAGCAGTAAAAAGCAGTTATCTCTGATATTGAAAGCATTTTCTAAACTTACTTTTCTTCTCATTTTCAATCTCAAGCAGATTTTTAGGGTTGTGTCAAAGTGAATTTCTTTTGTGCAGATGGGACGCCTTTCTCCTTGCTTTGAAACACATCAGGGTTTATTTTTTGAAAGATGTATTATTATTATTTAATACAGACTTGAATTGCTATACAGGCTTAACAAAAATAACACAGTGAAAAAATTTATCAGGCTGCTTTAATAGGCTGCTTTAATGAAACAGCCTCCTCCCTCTTTTTTTTTACAAGGAAGAGTGAGTACAGACAAGAAGAGGGAGTTGAAACTTAGTGGTAGCTGTGGCACTGCCATTTACTGAAAGCAACTGATGGGATCTAATGGAAAGGCTGTGTCTTGTACCATGTGGCATTGAGCAATGCCTTGAAACTGTAAGTAGGGAATAAAACCCTCAGCCTAGCTGCATCCACAACAAAGAGGTATCCACAACAAGAAGGAAATACAAAAGCAGTGATTATGTAAGGAACTGGTGCTGTTGATTGTTTTAGAGCATTCACGCTTCCAATAAACACATGTTCAGTTGGCCAGTGATTGCTGGTTTTGTGTCTGTGGTCATGGATAATTGCACCATGTGATGGACTGAAATATTCCCACAGAGTACAACTGTATTGATCCACAACCTAATTGAAGACATTATGAAAATACCTTTGAAGAAGCATCAATGGGCAGCCTTGTTCTGAAGAAATTTTTATTTGGTTTGGCAGCATTAGAAGTGTTTAAAAATCACTCACTGTGCTCATCTTCTGGTTGAAATTTGTTCGCCTAAGGAATGATACACTGAGCCTTCGTGCATAGCTGGAGATTACTCACTTGAACAGTCAGCAGGATGTAGGGATATATCAGTCAAAGGATGATTGTTTTCTTGTAGAGTGGTTATTATTTTCCCAAAACCATATTCCTCCTAGTAGAGGTATAGGACTCTCTGCCAGGGCCAGTAATTCAAGTACACAAAAACCTCACTGGGACATGGGCTTGCAGGGACAGCTGATTTAGGAAAAATCACTGTTTGGTCAAGAAAGCCTCATTTTGACTACACAAAGAATCGGACAATATGCTATACACTAGAATGAATAGACTATATTTCATTTTATAATTCTTGCTGCTTTATTTATCTAACCTTTATCCATTGCCCACCCACCACAAGCTCAATAGACTCAAACTGACATTTGTCACTGTCCTCTCAGTGGAGCCTCAGCTTGACAAGATTAGTGTGAGACACCTTCTTGTGTACTGTCAGGTGAGCAGGGATGATATAAGGCAGCAGAAACTTGTCAGATCCCATAGCTAAGTACAACTCAGATTTCAAAGCCAGAAAAAATCGACTCCTGAATAGCTGTCATGCTTCAAGGCTGAGAAATTCTTGTTCCAGTTTAAAGGAGTAGAAATTATCTTGGCTCTGTCTCAAACCGTTGTTTTGTAGTGTCACTTCTTACTATTATAAGACATAGAAGCATTTGCTTTAGAGAAACTGTTATTTAAGAATTAAAACACAAGAACACTGGCTTTAAAAAAAAAAAGTATTGTATCCTCAAAATGTGTAGCTTATTTAC
Organism: Motacilla alba alba; assembly: GCF_015832195.1. Lineage (NCBI taxonomy): Eukaryota > Metazoa > Chordata > Aves > Passeriformes > Motacillidae > Motacilla > Motacilla alba. The sequence goes on from NC_052017.1 coordinate 115,396,416, forward strand.
CATTATAATACACTGACTTTTCCTTACACTTTTTTTAATGATTCAGAAATCACATTCCCATTAAAGAATTAGGACCTAAATAATCTCCCTGCTCCTGGCTAGCATTGCTATTCTCAGTCTACAGAGAAGGAAATGTAAAGAAATCAGAATAACAATTTTATTCACTGTCATTTAGCAGATCTGTGAGATCTGAGGAAAAAGATACAGACCTTCTGAATCCCAGAACTGAGGTGTCAGTACTTCAAGACTCTCCTTTTACTATTATAAGCAGTAACAACTGGCACTGAATTATCAGAAACTACACTGAGGACTCATGCCTTCCACCAGGCTATGGCAAGTTGGCAGGAGTTTGGAATAACCAGTCAGTTGTGGGTTCTCAGAGCACTTCATCTATGAAATGTTGCTCTTCCATTGAGCTTTAAAGTCAAAGGAAACAAGCTAAATTGGTGAGTATATTCATATCCTTTATGTTAGGGTTTCTCTGCTGAGAGGTGGCAACTTTATATGTTCAAGGCATATGCTCAGCCACCCCCCAGAGCCTTGAATATAAACCAGTGTTTTAATTTTGTCCCTTGAAACGTGTCACACCAACGGGTTCTCCCAGCTTTTTCCAAATGCTTGCCTAGTAGCCTTTGTATGTAACATGTTCTCATGCCCTGTGGTGATGTGCCTGTGTTAAATATCTTAATACCAAGAGCAGCAAAGAGAAAATGTTGGTTCTGGGATGATGTCACAAACCTCAGACATTCCAGTGTACATTTGAAGAGGTTTTGACTGATTTTAACGAGCCCACACTTCATACCATCCCACCCTTTCCCAGAAATTCTTGCTCGCTCTGCCTCCCTCTGGAAGCCGCAGGTTGGTGGGAACTGAGGGCAGCTCCAGCAGTTTCTGGCAGGAGTTCATACACCTTTGTAGTTCCAGCTGCATTACTGAGGTGCCACAAACCAGCAGTCTCACTGAGGATTATTAATAAAAGGAGATGGAGAAAGTGCACTAGAAGTCACAGTGGAGGGAAGAACTGTACATCATTTGGAGTTGACAAAGGACTGCAATCTGTGCTTCTTCCAAACAATAAACCAGTAAGAATTTTTCATTAAGAAATATAAGAACCAATTTTTCAGTAAGAAATGTGACACTGGTGGGATGAAAGCAGAGGGCAAATGGCTAATGGGCAGGAATGCACAGAGACAGAGATGACCACATCTGGGTGTAAGAATGCTTAATATGCTCCTTTGAGAAACAAGATGATTTACACACTGAAAAAAAAAACCAAACGTGAATTTTTAACGGAGTATGGAGAAGAATCATCTGACTAGAAAACACCAAACACACTACCCATATATACAATAGGGAGAGGCAAATAATCCAGAACCAAGAATTTAATCTGATTTAGATGTAAGATTAGCACAGATATCGAGGTGGTGAATGTTTAAAAGCAGGAAATTAAGTAGAAACAAGGACAACATATAATATGGATTTAGTAGTGACAGTGATAGTTTGATTAGATGATTATTTAACCTTTTTGATACCAAAGATGGCTAAATCTGTGTAAAATACAGGACAAAAATACATGAAAAAAAATCACTAAATCAAAGACTAAATCACATCTACCTGAATTGTAGCTAGCTACCAACACCTAACAGAAATATGAGATCAGAATCAGCAAAAGAAAAGAAACAATAATTAGTCTGGAAAAAACTGCTGCTAGTGGAAATCCTTAAACATTTGGGAGTGATTTTTTAACATCTTCATTAATGACCCTGATAAGAAGTTGGCGTGTACTAATGAAGTTTAGTGATGACACAAAGCTCAATAGAGAGGGAGAATGTAATATTGTACAAGAAAAACTAAATGACCTTGAGAGTAGAGTATTAGAAATGGGATGAAATTTAATTGCATAATGTGCAAAGTCATACACTTAATGAGCTTATAACATGAACTTCTGCAAATTGGGAGTTTCACAGGAAAATGACAGAGAAGGAGGGAGACCCTGGGGCACTTGTTGATTACAGGAGGATTATGAGCCACCAGTACAGCATGGTCATGAAAAAAGCAAGTGCCACAGCTGGAAAATTTCCTGGTATAGCATAATGTGCAAGACATTATTCAAAAACCATGTGAAATATCACGTATTTTATTTATTTGAAAAGTTTCAAATGGGAAATGGATGTCAAATTAGCTGCTGGGATTTTCTTAGAGCTGGAGACAGGAATTTTTTCTCTGTGAGTGCAAAGAGAATATAGCTACATAAATGTCCCTATCATGCCCATGGGTCTGGACTGGTTCCCTGTACAGTGCTGTGCCCTGCTTGATGGATTGGTAGGCTCCAGACAGTAAAAGCTCACAGTGCAACAGGGATGTGTCCTCCCTGAGACAGTTTTCTTGGCCTAAAAAGTAAAATTAGCTGGAAACATCATTGCTCTCTCTAAAGAAACACTGGTGTTTGTAGCTGTCCTGTCCTCTAGAAAAGCAACATTAAGGAAAAAAACCCAACAAACAGGGAGAAAATCAAATAAACATAGGATAACAAGAAAGAGAGCTTTGTAACCAAAAGAAAAAAGAGATTTAGCTGTGAATTTAGGGAGGAAAACAAATTTGCTATAAAATTGAGTTCAAATTCCTTAGCATCTTCTATTGATATTCTTTCCCTAAATGGTCCTAGAAAAAACCTTTAGTCTCTGATTTATTCCGTAACTTCAAATCACTGATTTATTGGTTTAAATCTACTACTTGTTAGGGAATGTGCTAATTTTCAGGAAGTTACCTGATTACTACTTTATGGGAAAAAATTACAAATTTAATTCAAGCTTTGTGTGACTGATTTTTTAAAAGAACTTGTCACAGAACTTTTGTCATAGAAAAAGCCCTGAAATACCAGAGCTCTGTTGTAGCTTTTACACTCTTTACAGTGATCTGTAAGGGAATTTCTCCTATGTGCTCATCACTGGGGAGGCCACAGCTCAAATGCTATATCCAGTTCTGGGCCCTTCACTACAAGAAAGACGAGAGCAGCTCTAGAGAAGGGCAACAGAGCTGATGAAGGGTCTGGAGCACAAGACTGATGAGGAGCAACTGAGGGAGCTGGGATTATTTACCCTGGACAAAAGGAGGCTCCTGGGAGACCTTATCACTCTCTACAACCACCTGAAAGGAGTTTGTAGCCAGGTGGGGTTCAGCCTCTTTTCCCAAGGATCTGGTAACAGGATGATGGAGCATAGTCTCAAGTAAGGAGGTTCTCATTGGACGTCAGGAAGAATTTCTTCACATTGCACATCAGGAAGAATTTTTTCACAGAAAGGGTAACTAGACATTGGAATGGGCTGCCCAGGGCAGTGGTGGAGTAACCATCCATGGAGGTGTTTAAGGAAAGACTGGATGTGTCACTCTGTGCCGTGGTTTAATTGATGTGTTGGTGCTCAGTCACAGGCTGGACTCAATGATCTCAGAGGTCTTTTCCAACCTGAATGACTCTGTGAATCTCTGATCTGCCATTTTATGTGATGAACATTTGCCCATAGGAAGAAAAGTCGGCAAACATAACTGGGCAATCAGACATAGGGTGCTAATACCAAGTGCATGGAAATGTTTTGCCTGCAAACAGAGAGTCTTTTTCACACTAAAGATGGTGCAAAAGAGACAAAATCATTTTTCTACTAACTACTTTCAACTATTGATGCTTTTGATGCTTTCATCCCTAGGACACCATTTATACTGACAAATGTTCTTCATGAGGTCTCTCTTGGGCTCTTTTTTTTGCCAGATCCCTCTCTCTCAGTGGCTTAGAGTGGAGTGATTTCTTTGGAGATCTAAAGTACCGGTCTTCCTTCTGATCTCACTAGAGACAAGTTACTGTCTGGCAATGTATAAATTTGCTAGCAAAGTCCTTCCATCTTGAGTACCCCTTTGGAAGACATTTAATTTCTTTTTTTACTTTTCGTGTTTCGCAGATCTCATAAGCTTATGTGATTAAGGGGATTAGTTTGGAATTCAAGGAGGGATTTTTTAAAAATATATTTTGAGTACTACATGCTTTTCAATTTTTTTCCTCAGGTTTTACATTTGTCTATAGCTTTTCAGAGGTGCTGAAAAGCACATGGTTTTCAGCACAATCTAAGACAAGTGGATACTTGCCACCTCTTCACATTTTACTGCAGTTCCGCAGGAAGAAATACATGTGAGAGGAGAGAGACTGCAACTGTGTCACACAAAAACACCCATGTTGAGCCACTCCATCATATGGTTATTCACCCATGCAGGGTGTTTGACATGTCCTGAAGGCTGCTGCAGGTCTGTGGCACTTAACATTCAACAGCAGGACTTGGACAGCCTCTGCTCTGCAATGAGATGTCCAGCACATGGAGAGAGCCAATTCAATTTAATGATGGTTTCTCGGCTCTTGTCCAGGGCAGGCACCACATCCTGGGAAGAGTGACAGACCAATAATTTAACCTTAGCATTAGTGTGGAACAAACTGCTGCATGCTTTCATGGGATTGATGGTAAGCCCTGTATCGAGGAGGGCCAGACACAGTCCCCTCTGGAAAATCACAGCCCACAGTTCAATCTTGACCTTTTACTAAAGGAGAAGCAAGGCTAACCGTGCCCAGCTAGTTAGGCAATAACTGAGCTTGAACACCTGATTAAAGAGTTTCTGCGATTTTATGCCTCTCCAGAGATGATCTGGCAGCCGTGATAGACTCCAACAATGCCTGACAGTGAGGGCTTCCTGCCAGAACCAGGTCTTTCCAGCACTTTTGCAAACAGTTGCTGAAACCACTTTTCATGTGTACACATAGGAAAAAATAAGTATTTGCAGCAGTGTATGTGAGAGATGGAAGAGTGACAAGAGAATACATTTCCTCTCTCTTCTGCATGCATACGTGCACATACGCTGACAGGCATGTCCCACAGCCATTAAAATCTCAGCTGAAAGGAGAAGATTTCTCAGGATGAGTGAAGTGACAGTCCTTGGCACTTCTCCAGCCAGCTCTCCTGCAGGTCCTTGCTGCATGAGAACAAGCTGATTAATAGTTCTCCATATCCTGAAGCTAGGGGCACTTAAGAGAAGGGGTTGTTCCTTTTGTCCTACAGCTGCAGAGAGGGTACCACATCAGAAAAGGAAATGAGGATTTTCCAATAGTCTCACCTTTCCCTTCCCAACTGTCTTCAAGGTACTCACCCATTAATGATTAAAAAAAAACCAGAACAACCTAGCTGGTACACACAGAAGTGCAAAGCTGCTGCTGAACAGACTCTGTTTGCCTCAGGATCAGTTGCTGCATCTGCTTGTGAGGCTGCCAGTCAGGACTGCAGATGATTTAAGAGGCTTTCTTATTGGCAATTTAGTTAAACCTGCTGTGCACAGCTAGGTCTTGGGAGAAGGAAGATGAATGCACATTTTAATGACTGAATCAGCATATATTGGGAACCAGGATGGCAGGAGCCTCACCTCCCTCGGGGCTCACCAGCTATGACAAGCAAAATACCTCCCTCCTGTTAAAAGGTACATGATTGCTGTATGCCCCACTGTTGGATATATATTCCAGATGGATTGTAGCAGGGCTCCTTGATGACATTAAAACATACCCAGTGTTGGTAAAATGAGATTGTTGCTGTTTACACCCTTCCAGTGCTGAATCCCAGGAAGAGTACAACGGTTCTGTGGAGTGGCTTCAGCAGATTGATACATCCATTACACTCCTGGATGGAGTAGTAATGTCAAACATCAGACTGCTGATAGGTGTAACTGTTGTTTTATATACAGAGATTTACTCCTGTGCTGGCTAGTTAGCACACCTCCACCACAGTCAGCCAAATGGTGTTGATTTATATCTGCTGAGGATTGCAGCCATAATTCTTGTCTCTATTTTTGTACATGCATACAAATACACTCACATTCTTCAGTTTTCAACAGACTTCAGCTATCCAGTGCAGCACTGTGTCCTCCATCTGTATATATCTCCAGCAAAAATTTATGCTTTTACTCAGTCACAAATGTGAGATTATTCTATATCCTCAGTGGCATTGAGATAATAGAATTTATATTGCACATATGCTTGTTTACACATGCAAGAACTCACAGTCATTATTACTGTTGCTGATTTATGTTATTGCTATCCAAAGCTGCATGGGTTTATGTACACCATTAATTTAAAACCATTTCAGAAATAAATCATCACATAACAAACTAAGAAATCAGATGAGTATCCTATTATTTGCCTCATCTCTAACTATTCCTATCCAACTACCGACCTTCAAATCATCTTTTATCACTTCTCATGTTCCATTCTCACACTTTGAGCTCAACTGTTAAAGCTACTTTGGCCAAACACATAGGAGCAAGTTGCAATTATTACACAGAAAGGGAAATACACAACAGATTTTGGGAAGCTAAGGAACCCTGAAGTTAACACACTGGAGAATTGACATTAAACAGCTTACATATTTCAAGCTTTTAACAAATCATATATGAGATCAGTATGCTACAAATCAGACTGAAGTGTTGCTTATGTGCAAACTGATCCCAACGTAGCAAGGCAACAGTTATCAGCCAGTTTTTTTTTTCCCAAGAGGACTTTTCTGAATCAATTCTTCAACAGTCATCCTAAACCTTGAGGAACTCATCTACTTTTTGGACCACTTACCTCCTTGTACACTTTTTTTTTGCCCTACTAGCCTACCTTAGGCTGCCTTAGCCCTGCATCAGGAAGAACATTATTTCTGATATTCATCTTGGACAGTATGGCAAAGTTTTGCTGTGCTATTCTTTAAAGGTCATAAAATTGAGGTAGTAGCTATGCAAAACCTGAAAACTCACAATTTATTTCTCTCTGCAAAAGGACACTTAGTTTTTTAGCAGGACACTGCCTTATTGTTTAGACAGAGAAGCACTGACTTTGTAAGTAACTGAACTCAATAGAAGCAGGTCCCCAGGTGATTTAAATCACAGTTATCTCACTGAAGTCAGCACACTCAGTGCTGCCAAGTTAAAACGACTGAAGACATGAGGCCAAATCTGCTCCTTACTTTAACAGCACATCTGGGCCTAAAGTCAACGTTTCCAACACCAAAATGTCAGAGAGATATCTGTAGTTTTTTGAATGCTGATTGATCTTTAGATCCAAGCTACTCAGTCTAGGTCTACACTATGAACCTTACAATCCCAAAATAAGCCATCCATGGGGTTCAGACTGGTTCAGAGACAGGCAAGAGCTGAGGGGGAAAGTTCTGGATGGCAGTTCTGAGCACTTGACTTTACCTGAATTCTGCTGCTGGCCTCCAGCTCTGTGTTGGATCTCATCACCAGCTCCTGTAATTCCCAGGGAGCTGGGAACATTTCATCTTCACCCCTCTACATGCTCGAGGCCAAAGCTTTGCTCATGTCCCACTTACATGCTATTCTGAGAGTGGCAGAAATGGTGATCGCATATGAACTCAGCAAAAGAGTGAATTCTCTATATCAAGACTAAAAATGGCAAAATTGGACCCTTCTCATTAAATAAATCATATGAACAATCAATTTGCATATGTTTTGCATTCTTGGGCATAAATTTTTAAATATTTTAAAGGTTCAGGAAACCTGGGAGGATTTAAAACATGGATCCCTCTGAACTGTGATCTAAGAGTTACTTGTCCCTTAAGAATAATGATTTACTGTGTCTAAGCAGTTTTAGCATTATTATTTTTTAACCTCCTGGGGCTTTCAGTATGGTTACTTTCAAAGGAAATAAAACCAGATGGTAATTGTAGATTAGAGAAAAAGAATGAACTCCCAATTAATTATTAAAATTGACTGTTAATTTTAGAAACTTGCATCAAATTGTTCGCAAAAGAATATTTAAAGCTACAAGAGCATCCAATACTATAAAATTTCTCAAATTCCCTGTTCACAAGAGGTAAAAAACATTTTAAATATTGGAGAAATCACATAGAGAAAGTAAATGACACTGGGTATATACTGAATTCATGAAGGATCTATTCCTCTCCTTATATAAGAAAATCACAGAATGAGTAAGGTTGGAAGAGACAACCAGTGGGGTTAATTGGTCCAACATCCCTACTTAAGGAATATACATGTACATACACTAACCCTACAAAATGCTGAAGATCAATATGTGTCTGTGATACAAAGATATATATCTCTGTTTCAGTCTTAAGGCAGAGTGAAACCAGACTTCCTCTTATTTGGATTTTTTTTTTTTAGACTCAAAAATTCATTCCTTACGGTGATGAATTAAATTGTTTCAATGGTTTTGGGCTTTGTATAAATGAGAGAGTAATATAAGTAATATCAGAGATGCATAAATGTTCAGACTAGCCCATAGTTTCATGGCACATCTTGGGAATCAAAAATGCTGCAAGAGATTGTGTGTCTAGTCCAACTGAGTGAAGACAAAATATTTTACTGCAAAGAGAGTAGAAACTATTTATCATGCCTAGACTATGGCGCAATCAGCTACTCTGACCTTCCATGGTTTCCTTGGTTAGGAAAGCTACTTGGATCCTTTTGACTGGTGGCGAAAATATACATTTCCTTTTCAAGTTTGTTATCTCCCTGTTTTTGTTTGTTTGTTTGTTTTTAACAGAGTATCAATATGTGTGGCAGTAAGGAAGGTCAGTTTAGAATAAATTTAATATCAAAGTTCCATTTTACTTTCAGAAAAGGCTGCATAAAATATCCTCCCCTTCAAAACTGATCTATTTCCTCCATGGGTGCAGTCAGTTCTGATGCCTTCAGTGACAAACTGATAACCAGCACATTTTTCTCCCCTTACCTGTGTATATTCTACACTGTAAATGAGAAAGGGCTGCAGCTCCAGTCTGTGCACACCAGCAAGGGAGTTCCTAATGTCCCAGACATACCTTCATGAAACTCAAAGTTTTATACCTTCAACACTGTTTTTTTCCTGAGATTGTAATGTCAGAAGAAGTGTAATGACTGGGACAATGCAAAGAATGATATGACCTGGAGCATGGGCTCAGAGTAGAGTAGATTTTGTACAAAGAAAGTGATGAAGAAGTGATAATGTGGTGATGAGAAAGAAACCTAGGAATATTTGCACTGGGATCAATATAAGGCCCTGCTGTAATATGTTTAGAGATCTGCTTCTATCATAGTATTGTGGTACATGCCAATCATCCAGGGCCTCAGCAGGCACTGGTCACTTAACAGCAACAGTAAGGGAGGAGAAAAACACATCAATTAAACTGAATAAAAATATTAAATCCCCAAATATTAAACATACATCCAATTTGGCAACTCATTTGACTGCCTAAGGCAGTTGGTTTATGGAGTCATGTTCATTCCACTTAATATTATTAACAATTCCCAGGGAAGTACTGCATAGTTACAGCAGCTAGTACATTAATCTTTATCATATGTGCAAGACTGGAAGCTTGGAACGGGATTATGAAAACAGAGTGCTTATTCTTTTATCTCCAAACTGATCTCTATGCAGAAAATAATGATCTAATGAGACTACTTACTGAGTATTAACTTCCCTGGGGCTGGAAATGCTTTTCCATCAAGTGCTGGGACAAATGCTCTTGTGAGAGTTTTGAGCCCTTGGTCTCTGAGTTCTGCTTCTTCTCTTCCAGTCAACGTGGTTGGGTCACAGGATGAACAAACCTCATATTACAGTTTTACACATGCTGTGGACTAAATTAATAGTTCTGCATGGAAATCAGAACAATCACAAGTCAGTGTCCCCACAGATTCTTTTTGCCTTTGCTCTTTAATATTGGGGTGTTTCCTCTAAAATGCAAGTGTCTCTGGATGTACAGCCTTTGAAAAAGAGCAAAACCAGTGGATCTTCCCCTTTTAAGGGAAAGCAAAGCTGAAAGGAATCCAATTGTGTTCACATTCTCAAAGTCTACTTTGTATGTAAGAATATAAGAGAAGCCAGTACTAGGTCAGATCAAAGGTCCATCTAGCCTAGTATCTACCTCCAGCAGTGATCATCACTGGATGGTTAAGGTAAAGAATAGGAGCAGGGCAGAGATATAATCATCCTTTCCCAAATATTACTCCAGCCTCCAGTAATTTGTGGAACAGGGTCTTCATGAGCCAGAGGTTATGATTTCATGTTAAAAGGGTCTTAATGGATTTTTCTTCCACAGATATGTCCTACAATTTTCTGAAATGTGAATTCCTGTGGAAATGAAATCCAGAGATGCACAAAATATTTTGTGAAGAGGTATGTCCTTTTGTTTGAATCAAAGCTAGACCCTAGTGGGTTTCATTTCTTCTACTCCTAAAACTGGACATGATACTGAGATATTGTTCAGGTTTCTCTTCCTCACACTGCTCTTTATTATGGAATATTATGAATGATGAAAAAAAACCCCCACACTGTTATTTTATCTACCCTTACTCCTCTCCTTTTTTTATTTTTCCATGCTGAAGAGTCGTATTCTATTTAGCCATTTCCTATGCAGAATTTGGTCTTTATAATTTAACACCTGGTTCTTCACTACACAAGATCCTTCAGTAACTGACTCAGGAAACATATCCAAAGCAGAGACCAAGAAAATAAATTGACTTTAATCCTCCAATTCCCAGAAATTATGCTCCACAATGCACAGGGACAGCAAAAGAAGAAATGCACTTTGCTGGTACATTTAATATTATTTTGATATTTATAGGAGCAGATGGGTGTGAATTTGGTCATTGCATCGCCCAAAGTCTTCCAAGTACAGTTTAATATAGGTCTTATGCGGCTTGAACAGAAAGTGATTTTTAGAACCTAATTTAATGACAGAAGTCCCCTCATATTGTTCTTTCCACCTCACCAGCTAAAGCTTACACATCTCTCTAATGAAAGATAGTTTGTGAAGTGGGTAGATGGCCTAATCAAAGGGCATTATGGAAGGACATTCTAGAAATGTAAAAGTATTCTAGGAGATAATGTGAGAATTCAAGGAGGACAAATTCATCCTGAAAACTCAGGCACTGCGTTGCTGGGGAAATTCCTGAACCTGAAGTACTTGGAAGTGGGGCTGAGAGAGTTCAGGGTGAAGCTTGTCCTGTTTTTTACATCCTTCACTAAACGTTTGCCGCGGGTTCTGTTGATGACAGTCCCTGCAGTCTGACCCAGACAAACTTCTCTTCTAAACCCAGGCTGCCATGTTCATTAAGGCAGCCCATGGACAATACACGGCCCATTAAGATCACCTTTCCATGGCTGCTGTAAATGCCGCAGGAGGCTGTGCTCTGCCCGACTTTCTCTGGGAAAGAGGCGATGCTAGAAAACAGGCGGTGAAGCCAATGCCGCTGGGTGGAAGCCCGCCTAGCTAAGCCCTCCCGGCGGCCAGCAGCCCCTTCCCACCCCTCCCGCGGCGGCGCGGAGCTCCCAGCCTGCATCCCGGGGTGCCGGAGCGCCGGGAGGCAGCCGGGGGAGCGGCAGGAGGGCTTAGGACCCAGGGGGACGGCAGTGGAAGGACCCAGGCTTTGGCGCACACGCCTCCTACCAAAAAAAAAAAAAAAAAAAAAAAAAAAAAAAAAAAAAAAAAAAAAAATCACAGCCCCGTGGAGCTGGCGCTCGCTCATTCAGTTTTCTAGAGAGATCTGAGCCGGAACCCGAGAGCCGGGAGATCTTTCTCGCCCACACAGCTCAGCAGCAAGGACATCTACAGGGGGAAAAACCCACCCCACGCAGCCCCTCGCCGCCGGCGCTGTGCAGGTATTTGGATTTGCCTTCTCTCGGGTTGCGCAGGGCGGCTCTCGGCGCTCCCCCCGCCCCGCCGGGCCCGGGATGCGGCGTTTCAGCACCGCGGGGCGGACAGCTCCGGCCTCGGCCGCTCCCGCCCGGCCTCCTGCTCCCTGCCTGCCCTGCTGCCGGCCCGCTCCCCCTTCCTGCCTGCCCTGCTCCCTGCCCGCTCCTCCTGCCTGCCTGCCCTGCTCCCTGCCCGCTCCCCCTTCCTGCCCGTCCTGCTCCCTGCCTGCTCCCCCTTCCTGCCTGCCCTGCTCCCTGCCTGCTCCCCCTTCCTGCCTGCCCTGCTCCCTGCCTGCTCCCCCTTCCTGCCCGTCCTGCTCCCTGCCCGCTCCCCCTTCCTGCCCGTCCTGCTCCCTGCCTGCTCCCCCTTCCTGCCTGCCCTGCTCCCTGCCTGCCCTGCTCCTGCCTGCTCTCCCCTGCCTCCTCCTCACTACCCTGCTCCCCCCGCCTGCCCTGCTCCCTACGCCTGTTTTGCCTCTTCCCTGTCCTGCTCCCCGTCTCCTGCCAGCCCTATTCCCTCCTGTCTCTCGCCTTCTTCCCGCCAAGCTCTCTGCCTGCTGCCTGCCCTACTCCTTGCCTGCCCAGCCTGCTGCCTGTTTCCCATTGCCTGCCCAGCCGCCTGACCTGCTCCTTCTGTTCCCTGCCTCCTGCCAGCTCTGGCTTTTGCCTCCTGCATGTCCAGCTCCCTGAGTGCCCTACCTCCTGCCTCCCAACATACATACCTCTCCTGTCTGCCAACCGACCTCTCCTGCATCTGCGTCCCTGCTGCCTGCCTGCTCTTTGCCCTGACTGCCTCTTTCTGCTGATCACTGCCTTCCCTGTCTCTATGTTCCCTGCCTCCACTGCTTGCCTCATGCCTGCCCTGACTCCCTACTCTCTGCCTCCACTGTCTCTTCCTTGACCTGCTCCCTCCCTGTCTCCTTATCCTCCTCTCTGCCTCTCTTCTTTGTCCTGCTGCCTCTACTTCCCTTACCTCCCCTCCCTCCTCTTGCCTCTCCTTGCCCTGCTTACTGCTTCCTGCCTCCTATATATCCTGCCTCTTCTTCCTCCAGTCGTCCTTGCCCTGATCCTCTGATTCTCTTCTCTTTGCCTTCTTCCATTCTGCCTTCCCTGTCTGCTCTCCTCCCCACCCCACTCCCTTGTCTCCTTTCCTCCCTGCCCCTGTTTCCCCACATTCCTCACTCTCCTGCCCTTTCTTCCCCTCCTGTCTTCTTTCTCCATCACCAGCCTCAATCCTTCCTGCAAGCGGGCATGGGACTGTAAGAATCAGTTCAGCAGCCCAGGTGCCGGGCAAGGAAGGAAAAGAGCACAAGTTGGAAGGGAAAGTCCAGATCCAATTTGAGACCCGGGAGAGATGAGAGGCGTGCAGAGGAAAAGGCTAAAACTGTGAGCTAAGTTAATGAATTAAGAGCTACAGCCAAGAGTTGACAAACAGGAGCTTGTCAAACAGCAGCAGATACCTGTTTGCTCCTCAGCAAATTGATGCCTGTTTTGACCAGTTGCACTTATTCCAAAGAGAGAGGAGTGATTAAAGGGAGGGGGAATGTGCCAGGTCAGTCAATTTTGTTGCTTTCCTGGTGGTAAACAGTGATGGGTGCAGAGAAGGAGTGAGGTGAATCACGTCTAGCATGTAGGTCCTTTGCTGCAGGAAGTCAAGAATTAAGTTCTGGTCTCTGCAAGGAGTGAGGGTGTTCATACCTCACTCACAGAAAAAAAATGCGAAGCAAATAACAGCTGGAGAAATCCCATGCATGCTACTGGCCTGACTTTAATTCTGTTTGCAATGGTTTAATCCTGAGAGGGTGAGGAAGGTCAGAGGAGAAAGGGAGTTTCCCCTTTTCAAAATGCTGATTCCTCAATTTTAACAAGCTCGTTGAATAATTAAGTTAAGGAGCAGATGGCTACTCCTTGTCCATCACTAAATAGTGACAGGATTATATTTGGAAGAAACAATTAAATTACAGAAAGTCTGCTTTCATGTGCTGTCTGAGTAATCAGATGATAACATAGATTATCTCCAGTACTAAAAGTTAATACAATGCCAACATTTACATGAGATATTATGTAACAGTATTATGCCATGCACTGCATAGCAAAGGTACTGGTTTAATTTTTCCTATAATGAGTCAGATAACCTTGTAGAGCTTTTCCTCATTTGCAGTCTGTATCCCACCTTGAAGTTTACAGGGGCAGTTTGTGCTGTCATGTATCTGTGCTGATGATTATTTTAAGAATTCTGTTGACTCATCTACCTTTAAAAACTATTGAGTATTTTCTAAATAATAGACTTTTGTAAGGAAAACACAAAACAATGAAAAATACTGCAACCTTTTCAACAAAACCTTCTTACTTTATTATATCATAATTTATAATTTCAAATCTGTTGCAGAGACAGGATACTCTAAGCAGCACTGAGTGCTGCTGAGTAGTAGTGTAAGCAGTGCAACTGAACTCAGCAGTGGAGGAACTGCAGAATCCATGCCATAGCACTGGGTCATAATTCCTTAAACTCTACATGCCTTGAACACGGACGTCATTTCACTGAAATATGTAACAGCAGCCTCCTCATCTTCCAAAAAAAGGCCCATGTCAGTTGAAATAGTAATGATCAGCCTCACAAAAGGATGGAGAATACTTCCTTCAAAAAGATGTAAACTCATGCAGTTGTTAACTTAAGCATGCAATTATTGAAGCAATTGTGCTATTGCTTAGCAAGTGAGTTATTTGCTCTCACAGCCTTGTACTGTAATGTCTCTCTGGCATAGACACAAACAAGATGTGACAATTGGGTGTTACTAGTTAAACAAAACAAAGCAAGAAAAAAAGGAAGCAACATTAGTCTCTTATAGAGTGGAAAAACTGAACAGAAGTTCACATGGTTTTCATCAGATGAGTTGTAATTTCTTTCCCTCTTGATCTAATGCTGCTCCATTAATTTAATTTGAGAATTTTCAAACAATTTAGTGGAATTTTGGTTTGCTTTGTTTGTTTTTTATTTCCTTCAGTAATATTTATAGAAATAAACTCTTTGAAATATGATATGTTTCTCCACTGAGAAAACAAACCCACACTGTATTATAAAGGTATACTAAGCTTTATTTCTACAAGTTTGAGATAAATTTCTAAGTGCTTTGTGTTTGTGCTGAGACTTCAGTAGAAATGAGAGAAAAAAACCCAGAAGGGCTGCATGAATTCCTGGGGGCAGAAATCCCTTCCTCTTTCCTTTCTCCTTTCTTTTCCTCTTTCCCCTTTCTTTTCCCCTTCCCTTCCCTTCCCTTCCCTTCCCTTCCCTTCCCTTCCCTTCCCTTCCCTTCCCTTCCCTTCCCTTCCCTTCCCTTCCCTTCCCTTCCCTTCCCTTCCCTTCCCTTCCCTTCCCTTCCCTTCCCTTCCCTTCCCTTCCCTTCCCTCCCCTTCCTTCCCCTTCTCTCCCCTCCCACAATGATGTGCCACAGACGCTTTCGTCTGACATAACATATAAAGCATACAGAAGTCAACAGTAATATATCACCATTGCATTTCATATTATTTGAAAGAACATAATTTTCCAAAGCATGGAGTAAACGAACTGCAAAATTAGATAAACCTCATGTTATTAAACATGCCCTACTGGATATCTTGTTAATATGTTTTGTTCTTTCTTCTGTATCTCTTCATGCAGATGTCGTAACACAGCTCCTACAGCATTTAGGCATTTTTGGACACCAGTGTTATGATTGTGTCTGTCAGATTTCTACATATACCTTCTTTATGAGGCTTGAGGGTCAGAATTCGTGCTTTGCATGCTGTTAGTTTCTGCTGCAAGATGTTTCTCTATTATTGGAGGAACTGACCTCTGTCTACTATGGAGTGGCCAGAGTGCTTTTGTTTGGTGATGCTTGCACTGTGACTGACATGGAAGTTCCTCATAAACTGCTGCTTCTTTGGCATGCCACAGGTCAGACCATACGTTTCCCATAGGGATTTCCAGATTATATGTGATTGGTGAACACTTGCAACTTAAAAACTATGATTTGAAGAAAAAATTAACCAAACTCTTGAGGTTAAGGCTGTTTTGTTTAACTTTTTTATTTCTGTGTTGGATAAGTTCCCCTCCTTGGCATGTGGTCCAATTCCTTAATATTCAGGTAGTTAATAATTTTTGCACATTTTAGGTCAAAAGACAACGGGACAGTTTTTTAATTTTATGTTTGCTAGGCAACTTTGTCTGTCTCCTCCTGCCTGGCAGCTTTTAGGAATAGCAGGACAACTTCAGATCGGTGCTGCAGACATGCCTGCCCTACATACTGTGCAGAGTAGTGAAGATCAGTTGAGTTTCTGCCATGTTTTGTGCTGTGCCATGGCTAAATTTCCACCACTGGACATTTAGATGTAGCCTGAGGGCAATCCGTGACTAACTCAAACTAGCAAGAAGATTGTACAATGACTAGGAATGCATGATGTGTTGTTTTTACTGAACTGAAGGAAATGTTAGTTTTCGTAAGTGAACTGAGAGATTCTACCCTGGGAAAATGTGAGAAACCATCAAATTCCCCACACAGCTGTCACAGCCACAAACATTCACTATTTTCATAATGACAAGAAGCAACAAATCCCAAGTGATGGTTTACAGGAGCACCAGTACTTGGAGCAGAAAGACATACGATATTTAACTAGTTAATGTTCACTGGGAGAATCCGGTCCCTTAGGAAAGATTCCAGAGAAGTAGTGGTGAGGCCACAGTTGGAGTATTGGGTCCTCTTCTGGGCTCCTCAGTACAAGGGAGACGTGAACATATTAGAGGAAGTCTGAAAAAGGGTCGAGGGGACGATGAAGAAAGATTCCCTGGTTGTTTACATGTAGGCTTTTGGCTCAGGAGAAATATGATTTGTTCCCAGCTCTGTGAAATGTGTCCTCTGGGATCTCAGGCAAATCACTCAGGGCTGTGCTTTTCCCCACAATCTCTGGAAGATGCCAGGGTCTTGCAGCCAAGGATGAAAGAGAGTCAGTTTTGCTCTTTTGAAATTGCTTCATGGAACTGGGGTAGGTTCCTTTCTAGGTCTGACTACTCCACTTCCAGTGCAGGTTTCTACTAAGGCACCACAAGGCCACAAAGGGCTATGGGAACCATTCCTTTAGTTACAGGTATGAATTCATCCTTGCCTGGCCTTATGGAGCAACTCCTGCTAAGCAGAACATAGCCCTAAGAGATTTTCCAGAATTAACATCAAAATATTTTTCAAAAAGAAATTTAATGAGATGACACCCACACTCTGAGATAAAATCATTCTATATTACCATTTTCCCTCCCTCCCTGCCCACTCCCTTCCTCTCTGGCATGATTTCAGCAGCTAATATCTGTATAAATGCTAGGAGTTAGGAATTATATAATGAGCCAAACCTTAGCAGTGATGCCTCTTAATACCAGGTGAGAATGAAATGTTAGTGCCTTCTCAATTTGAAAATTGTGGTAATGAAATTTCACATGGCAGATAGCTGTAGACTGGATGGAAAACATTTGGTAGATTAAGAGACAGCTAAAATCTTTCTGGAGCTGAATTGGATGGGAAAGGGCCAAATGGACATGAGCTGTTTAAAGAAGCAACTGGTGTTGCAGGGACTGGTAAGTGGGCAGGAACAAAATTATCCAGACAATTGCCATCATCACTGCAGGCAGGTTTTGACCAATTTTCCAGGGCATGCAGTGCAAACAGGGATTGAATGCTGACCCAGAAACTGTCTCTGAGGAGAGAGCAGTAAGGCATATTAAAATCTTTGAATGAAAAGTGCTTAGTATACTTTGGAAAAGTATTATTTTCATTTTAGTTTGTATAGTAAATATTACTATCATTTTATTATTACCTTTTTTTTTTCTTGAGGATTATGCAAAAAATGTAAGCTGCTTGTCTGAAAATTGTATCCCACTTGCAGTATGTTATCCATGCTGAACACTACTGTCCCTTGTCATTTCCTTGCTGGAACTGAAAATGAAACAGCCAAAATTGTATGTGACACCACAATTTTGGTGGAAAGTTCCCTCCTTGTTTTGATTTTAGTATGCTGAGTTTCAAAACTCTGTAATTTTTTTTTTCATTTAAGGCTGAATTTTCTTCCTTTGGAGGGATGATTTATTATAAGTGGCTGTGAAAAGACATTAGAAGAGCAAATAGTCCCTTGGGAACAAAGAATCACAAGATAGAAAAACAGCTGTTGAGACTATAACCCACTCTACTGTGCCAATACACAGTAACAATATTCAAAATAGGAAAACAAGGCCAGTATCTTCATTTGGGAGAAAAAACAACTCTGAACCAAACTGCACAAAGATGTAAACATCTGAAAACTTGGCAGATGGATCAGAGCTGTACACAACACTGGAAGAGAAGGAGAAATTGCCATGTGTGGGAGGAGGTGAAAATGGAGATGAAGCTTCTGTTATATCTTGGGAATCAGAATAAATCAGAACCATTTGAGAAAGTGCAGTGACAGTTAAACTGGGTAGCTATGGAGCACTAAATTTATTGTCAAGGTTAGCAGTGGGAGAACCAAATCATTCACTGATGTATATCAAGCTCCTTGAAGGCAATAGTGCTAGTGTGGATTGCTAACTTCATGATTTCCCTGCGATTCAGTAAGTGACAAAATTGTTCATACGTATTTTAGATTATTTTGCAATATATAACTTCACACCAATAAAGCATTTTAGTGCAGTCTGTTCCGGGTGATAATCAGGATAATCTACAAATAACTGTAATCCATGGTTATAGCTCAGCTCACTATCAGAAAACTCTGAAATGCATTTAAAAATGGATCTTCTGATAGAATGAGTATTTGCAAGTTGTTTTTTGGCAACAACATCTGACAAGAAAGATACATCTGCATGTCCCTCACCTTGGGATAATCCTGAGCATTTAAATTAGTTAAAAACAGTAGGAAACTTTAATGAAAATAAGTAGAACTATTTTTGACATTGAATAGTTGGGGAACCAATAAAAAAGGCCAGACTTTATTTCCTTGATCAAATCTCATTTTCTTCTGGAGAAGACTGAATTTGACCTTTCAAGAATTTGCTTTGTTGCCAAAGAAGCATCTTGGTGGAGGTGAGAGACAGAAAAGTAGCAGAGGAAGGGACAGTTTTACTCCCATGAACTCCTAGAAAATGGATGAACCACTGGGAATTGTGTGTGTGTGTGATTGCTGTCTGCTGCTAATCCTTGGGTGCTTTAGAACACATGCATAGAAGGGCCAAAAATTATCAGAGAGCTGGAGCACCTCTTTTGTGAAGACAGGCTGAGAGTTGGGGTGGTTCAGCCAGGAGAAGAGAAGGTTCCAGGGAGCCCTTACAGCAGCTGTACAGTACCTAAAGGGGGACTACAAAGATGGTCACAGACTTTTTACTAGGGCCTTGAGTAAAAGGGCAAGGGCTAACATTTTCAAACTGAAAGAGGACAGATTCAGATTGGATATAAAGAATTATTTTTTTTTTATTATGAGGGTGGTGAATCTCTGAAATGAGTTCCCCAGAGAAGTTGTGAATGCTCAAACATTGGAAGTGTTCAAGGCCAGGTAGAATGGGGCTTCGAAAAACTCGATCCAGTGAAAGATGTCCCCGCCCACGACAGGGAGATTGGACCAGCTGACCTTCAGAGATCCTCTCCAAACTAAAATGTTCTGTGATTCCACAATTTTGTGATTCTAAGCCGCAGGAATGCTAAAGGAATTGTAATTCATACTAGGTCATAAGCCAGAGCTAATGCTGACCCCAGATAAGCTTCTTGCAGAGTTTCCATACTCTACACTTGCTATAAAAACTAGGGAGGGACCAATCCTGACACCCCATTCCCCTAATGACAGTGTAACCCTGAAATATCCCTAGCTCTCCTAACTAACTCAGGGAGGCAGTTGTGAATAAACCTATGATTTAAGCAAGAAAATGTTGATGTCACCATTAACTTGAGATCTCAGTCACAAAATACTAGCCTGGTTTCTCTATGGCCTACTGTAATTTTACATCAATGGAATTCGGTCGATACCATTGAAATTACTCCAATTTGGTCTAATAATGGCAAGAGTAAAGAAAATAACTGTTACTTTATTTTTGTATAAGGAATCCCCCTTTATTACAGCTCTAATTTCTTTAAGAATTGAGTAGCCTGCACTCATGGACTACCCCTCAAAACCTGGGGACTTGTTTTCTGGAATAATTTGCACTCCATAGTGCCTTTTCAAAGCCCTCTTTTCTCCCAGCTCTGCCCTTCCTCGAGTTTTCCCAGGCTGATCAATCATCAGATACTCTGCTCTGCAGGTAGCTCTTTTCAACTCCAACTCCACAGTGAATACAGAAAGAGAATGCTTAATAAACTCTCCTTTGTGTCACCCACAGAAAGTCCAATTCATATTGCTGTTAAATGAAAAGCTTATCTCCCACCACAAATGTCCTTTAAGCAAATATGCAGAAACACTCTGTATTTAAATTTTGGGATTTCATCCTGGGGCTGCAGCTGTGGCATCTAAACTGTATTTTTTTATCAATAACATGCAAGGTCACAAAGCAGGGAACTGAGGCATCCCTTGAGCTCATTGGCTTCCAGGTCCTGCAACATAACTTTGAGCAAATCCGGGACCAAGAAATGCTTTGGCTGCTGCTCTCCCCTTTGTTTGATCTGAGAATGCTGAACCCAGGGGAGTAGCTGAATGAAATGGTTGTTTTGCTATAAATAATTCATAACATTCCAAACAGCTTTCTTCAAATACAAAAAGTATGTCTTTTACTGAGGGATTCCCTTTAAATTTTTAAAACCCATTTTTCTTTTTCAGAAATTAGAAAGAGAGATCTGTTAAGCCAGTGGGGGGGGGGGGGGGGGGGATGGTTTCCTTGTCTGTTTCTGTGATAGCTGAAAAATTGTATGGATCTTGATCTTTCCTCACACACGTATCACATTGGAACAGACCTTGATCTTATTTCACACAAGTGTAGCTACACAGACTTTGATGACAGCCTCTTGCTAATTATGTCACTGAAATGTAAGAGATTCACTGTACCGTTTTGCTCATACATAACAGCTTAAGCAGATTTTCTTCTAACACTTGTAAAAACAAATTCCAGGTAAAGTACCAAAATCAAAATTAAATTCAGAACTAGGTATTCAGGAAAGCTACAATATACTGAGAAAAGGAATTTTTAATAAAATAAATCTCTTTTCAACTAAAACACCAATCCTGCCAGACTGGATACATCAAGAACCTTATTTGTGGGAAGTTTCCCATGAAGACATATTGAGTCTCAATGGGAAATATTTCCAGTGAGTTTCTAAAAAGTAGATATTATCCCTGGTATTGGTGGAGTTTTAGGTTTTTTAAAAATCAGTTTTACAGTCAGCTCATGGTCTTATTCAAGGAGAGCTACAAGCTGATAGTACAGGTGATAAAATCAAATCAAACAGTTGCTCTGCTTAGTATGATGAGGGTAAATCTGTCTACTTATGAAGCTGAAATATTGCTCCTGTTAATGGTGGAAAAAAATTACTATCATCCTTGGCGTGAAGTTATGGATGCTGCAACTCCCACACTTCTGCTATACAGCTTTGAAAAGTGTATTCTAATAGCAATTTGATACAGCTTAATATTAATTGTCAATAAATCAGATTGCTTTTCTGAAAACCTGAAAACTCACATTCAAGATGTTAGTGACTGCCTTATCTCAAATGCACCCATTCTGAAATTATGTGACTTGTATCCTCCTACACAAAGAAATTTTATGGCTAAATAAATTCAGAAATGCATTCCTACAAGCTTTATATACACATTTAATCTTTCTTTTATGTATTTTCTTTTTCTTCTAGTAAGTGGTGGAATAAACAACACTTTCCTTTGAATGGATTATAGTACATGTGAACTGCCTGTTTCTCTGCAAGAATAAGAAAGCCCTTTGCTTTTGCTTGTTAAATATCAGCTTGATAGCAAAAAGCATCTGAATGGCTCACGCTCACAGCAGACCGTCAGTTGAATGGGATCAGCACTTCTACTAAAATATCTGAAGTCAAGGATTTGGAAAAGAGGTTTTTGCAGAGATGACCCATTTACAAGCTGGACTTAGTCCAGAGACTATAGAGAAAGCTCGCCTGGAACTGAATGAAAACCCAGACATTTTGCACCAGGATATCCAGCAAGTCAGGGACATGATCATCACGAGGCCTGACATTGGGTTTTTACGTACAGATGATGCCTTCATCTTGAGATTTCTTCGAGCCAGAAAGTTTCATCAAACTGAGGCCTTCAGACTGCTGGCTCAATACTTCCAATACCGCCAATTAAATCTGGATATGTTCAAAAACTTCAAGGCTGATGATCCAGGAATCAAACGGGCTCTGACAGACGGGTTTCCGGGAGTACTGGAAAATCGCGACCACTGCGGCAGGAAGATTCTTCTGCTTTTTGCAGCCAACTGGGATCAGAGTAGGTAAATGTAGATAGTGTCCTTATCTTTTTACACACACTCACACTCAACTTGTAATGGAATATTTGTGGCCATCTTTGAAGCAGCAAGGCCATTTTCAGCAAAATATTTTGTACCCATATCTCCATTACACCGTAACTTCCATCTCACCAGATCATTTGTCCCCATACTTAGGACACAGGGCCATTGAGAGTTAAGGATACATCTGTGTGTCATATAAGTAGCTTGTGTCCCTGTTTTCTTAAAGAAATATTTCCAAATTTTAGCCAGATTATGGTTTTTTTGCTGTATGTACAGTAGTGTCTATGATACAATTACTTCAGCTGTATCATGGACCAGTCAAACAGGTTAACAGAAAACATTTCAAAACATATGGAGATTCTTGTAGCTGTCCTGGTGCAGAAGAAACTGACAATATTTATTCTATCTTCAGACTTTCTAACAGATTGCTTGCTTGTTTGTTTGTTTGAACTGTTTTGGGAATTGCAGCCTCTGCTCTATTTCCACAAACTGCATTGAGATTTCTACACACTCTGGTGGCTCTATGTTGCTAGTCCGATAAATGGGAGATTCACACAAAACATATTTTCTGTTTGGGCCATTTCTTTACAGAATGGTATGAACAAAGATATCTCCTAGCCATTATTATAAAATAATGTCCTTAAGTGTTAATAGGATTAGTCAGCTTTCACTACCTATTTGTAGTGGCACAGAGAAATGGGGCTAGTCCAGGAATATCATGTCCACATTGTCCTTGTCTTTCTAAGTTATTCCATTCCATTTTCCCGGCCTTCATGGTAAGGTGGAGAAGTATAATCAGCTGTAGGTTTACAACGTGTTCTGTGGAATCTTGATAAACATCATATGAAAGAACAAAATTCGGATTCAGGTTTTAAGTACCATCAGTTCTGATGATTTCCAGGTAGGATTTTGTCTTGCCATGGTCTAAAGTTTTTGATGAAAAAGTCTTATCCTTAGGAGTCAATAGATTGGAGCTTTGATTTTACATCATAGAAATTATTAGAGAACAATACACATATGCCTGCAACTTTTAATGGTTTTAGTTTTCTGGGAAAACCTTTCACCAACATGTGAAAAGCAGAGTTCAGAAGTGTTTCTGATTTTCATTTGCATGTGAATAAATGTACAGAAAATGATACAGAAGTGTAACTTTTCTTAATCAAACATGTTTGGTTAAATGGTGAACAGAGGGCAGTAATAAAAGTCCTATTACCTACAAACAGGCCAGCAGTTTATCTCCTGTCTTTCGGAACTGCAAGTTTGCCTTTCTTTCAACCCCAGAACTCTTCTGTTAGCAATTGGCCTGAAGAGAAAGATGAATGCACAGGTATCTGGAATTAATAGAAAGCATCAGCTTTAGAGGACAGAAGCACAGTGGAACTGCTGGTTGCATTAAGGGATTTAGGTATTACATAGAGCCAGCTTTGGGTTTCTGATCCCTCAACAAAATGAATCTTTGTGATTAACCTGGTACATCAGGTCCTGCTCTTGGAAAGCTGAGAGTGCTGGTGTCTAAGGCTCCTGCAATGAAATTTCAACAGAATAATGACTCCTGTTAGATTTTGGCTCGTATTTTCTGCAAGATCTTTAATATGCATCCATGTGTGTGTATGTGTATGTCTGTGTGTATGTCTGGGTGTGCAAAAACTAAACCAACCCTGCACGTTTCTGAAAATATAATTTTAACTTTCAAGGAAAAAAAGCTGAGGCAAATAGCACAGGATGTACTTTCCTAAGAATCCTCAGTGACATTAAAAAACATATGCAAATTTTACCTCAGTTCAGCCACTGAACCTCATATCTTCTGTGGATTCAGATGACAAGAAGTGTTTTTGCTCTGGGCTTTTGTGGCACTCCAGGTGCAACAGGGATTTGGGACAGGATTTGGGCTGTAAGTAAATGGACATCCTCCTCCTTTTTTGCTGTCTAAAGACATCAACAAGAGGAAAATCTGTTAAGGAGAAGGAAATGGTGAGTGCAATGTCCTGTTAAGCCGCATGGGAGCAGGTTATTGACCAGAAGAAACACAAATTTCACAAAGAAGTTCAAAAAGGCATTGTGCACATCTTACATAAATTGTCTTGGGCAACCTTTCTGCAGACGTGTCTTCAGTGATGGCAAGATGTTCACAAGCTCACATTTCAGCTGAATGCTAGTGGAATCGGCCATGATGTTGACATGCAAGAGTAAGAGCTGACCCTTCAGCCTGCCTTTCCTTACTTTAGTCTCATTTGCCACTGGCTTTGCCTTCTCTTTCTTTATGATCAAATTCTAATTTATGAGAGGTTATTTATAAAGAAACAATAATTTTTAAAGAGTCTGTGAAAATGAGACTAGCTATAGTCCATAAATTGATTTTCAGTCCAGACATCCTTACCATTTATGTGCCTGGTATGCATGGTTGCTGTTGGCACATGTCAAAGAGGCAGAAGAAACCTTGAAACTTTCTGCACTTATAAATACATTGATTTTAAACAGGAAATGTCATTATTTGTGTAATATGACTTCTTGGACAAATCAGATCCAAGATGTTTCTAAGGTATTCCCTGTATCAAAGATAGAATTTCCATGTAAGCTTCTAGAAACATTTGTAATTTCAGCCACCAGAATGCAGCTGATAGACCTGACATTTCTAGCAAACTAGTTTTAATTTCCAGTCTCAATGTTTCCAGCTTCAGCTTCAAGCTGCTAGATCATGTTAGTTTAAATGTACCACAAAACCAGCTTCCCATGTTTGTACTTTTGTGTCCTGACCACGTCACATTTAACCTATTTTTGAGTTCACTGGGGAGGCGGCACTTTCGGGTAAGTCTCTGCCAGGCAGCAAGAAGATACTGCATTTGTGACTCTGCAGCAGAGGTTCTTGTGTTCACCTTCAACCACGGGGAAAGTAAAACAGCTAACACCCTTGTCCTCAAGGGGAAAAAACACTTTTTGTTGTCCACAAGGTAAAGAACACACCTCTGAGCAGCCAGCACAGTAAAGATAATGTTCTGCAAGGCTATCCACTAGATTAATGTATCACAATACATTTAAGATGCTAAAGTTTAAACAGTTTTAACTTCTCTACTCTCAGAACTGGGGAGATTTTCCAGGTTTAAAATACCCTTCATCATTCTTTTCTGGACTGTTCCTATCATTTTAGTGTTGTTGCTAAGGTGCAGGTAGATGAACTAAATAAAAATTTTCACTAATAAATCATGAAGTGATAACTCTATCTCATCTGTTCAGTAGTTTCCTCCTTTTAGATACAAGATTGTCACTCTGTTCTTAACTACTCTATCCCATTTTGAGCTCATGTTCAGCTCAAATTTGCTTTCAAGTTAGTTTCCTAAAATACAAATGCCAGTGGTAAATGTGTCATACATTCTCATCCATAATGTGGGCACAGTCTCGCATGTGATTCATGCTCTTCTGCAGAGCTAAACAAGTCCTGCTCCCCAGTTATCATTTCAAGAGGTTTGTGACATCTGCAAAGTTCATTGGCAAGAATTTTATTTTTGTTTCCACATGGTTCAAAAATATGATGATGATTTTTTGATCAAAACCTCTTTGGTGACAGGGAAAAAACCACAAGGGATAATAATTCTTATTGCCAAACCACTGGCTGAGATTGATCAAGTTTCAGAGTTAGACTAATTTAGCATGTTCTGCATAGGTTTGATTTCTCTCCATTGTTCAGGCAGATTTCTTAAAGATGATGTCATCACTTTCTCTTAATTCCTGCATAGTATATTTTGGATCTGTTAGTTAAATTTAATCACATATTCAATACCTTCATTTTCACTTATTTAATATTGAATAAATGAAAATGAGCAGATGAATAGAAAAGAAAGAGAAGTGAGGGCGAAAAAACCTGTTGAGTTATATTACTGTAAACTAGTACAGGGGAGGGACATTTTTCACTTTGATCAGAACTCAAAGTGTGAACCCACCTGAAACCCACAAAGACTTTACTTACACCGCTTCTTACAGAGCACTTTATTTTGAATGCAAATTTGTGCAGCAATAAAGACAGATAATGATGTCAAACTGATCACGTAATGAAATTTTTGATTGAATTGTTTGCATGATAAAAAATTCCAGTCTGTAAAACAAACAAATGTGTACACACACTTTGATGAGACCTGAGCAAGGATTTAATGTAAAAAAATGTTCCATGTGCTGGAATACAAATACTCTTTCTCACATTTTTTCATTTCCTCACTCTTACCAAATCTAAGCCCTCACTCCTCTGATCCACCTGTACTGAATCTGAAGCTTTTAAAGAAGTTAGGTAAGATGGCATTCTCAGCTGTTGGATTGAGGAAGGCCTTCAGTAGCTTCCACAGCTGTTCCTATGTTTGCTACTGTCTTCTAACACAAGCTGCTCATCCACCAAGGAGACGGAGCTTTGGGTGAACAAGTAATTCAGCAGAAGGTGTTCATTAATCTTCCAAGCAAAAATGTTGCTTTCAAGGTTGTTCAGCCAACATAAAATTTATTTTTGTGTAGAGAGCCAGAAGAAAGACTCCAATCACAATACTCTGCAAATAGCACTTGGGGTAGAGAGCAGAATATTTTTCATAGTTTTTTTTTCAGTAAGATGGTAATTAGTTTCTGTCTTCATGTCTGTGCCTTAGAAGCTGTCACATAGCTCCAAAAATTCTGTGAGTCAGACAGAGAAAACCTGCTGCTTTGTTTACAACATACAATCCCAAGTCAACTGCTAGCCATAAACTGTCTTTTATTACCCAGAGCATCTCAAATGCCAGATACTTACCATTCTGTAGGACAGTGGACTCACTAAACGGAAAGGAAATATTCTAACACAGAGGTAAACCGACAGCTATAAATATTTTAAAGGATCATAATAGAACCCAAGTATGTCCTTCCTGAGAATGCTCAAAGTGGTGTAATTACAAGGGTATTGTCATCATCAGATCCTGTTGGTATAAAAGAATACGTCTCAAGTGTTGATTGTTCTAATACATTTCAAGCCTAGTCTCAGATGCTTAATAGAATATGAGGTAATAAACATCTGCTGAGACTGATTTATAGCCACAGGCGAACTGTGGCAATAACTCAGCCTCGTGTCTGTTTATCATGAGAGATTACAGCTGAAGTGCAGCCAGCCCTAACACCATAATGATTTTTGCACATCAAATCTTTGGGTTTGGTTAGGAGCTAGTGATTCTGTGTTGGGAGACGCTTACAGTAATGCAGATTGACATTGTGGTTCAAGCATTGCATTGACCAATAAAAAGTTTAGAAGCGTGCTGCACAAAAAAGAATAATTCATCTTACATTATTTAGCTGGTCTGAAATGGTAGCAGAATTCAGGATAGTAGGGAAGGCAGCATAGCGTAAGTATAATACTCATTTAGAAGAGTAACAGATGTGCAAATTAGATGTTGGACAAAGAAGAAAAGAAGAAGCTCTGTCTTGAAATGTTCTAATTTGCTTGCAGGCAGCAACTTAATTCAGTTAGTACCATTTATTATGGAAGCCATATTTGGGAAGGCAATTGTAGCCCATCTGAATGACAGCAGGATGACATACACAAATGAGAACCCTGTGTTGCTCTACGAAGGGAATCCAAGACAGAGAAAATGTCTGAAAAAAGAGAAAGAAAAACAACAGCTGGGAAAGTTATGAAGCATATGTTGAAGAATGAGATAAGCCTTACTGAAAAGAAAAAAAAAAATCCATGAAGAGGGATTGGCAATCAAACACATTTTGAGAGGAAAGAGGTGACTGGATGGTGTTGGGCTGAGGGCTGACTGAAGAGCTGTGAAGGACAGTGCCTGGGGGAGAGAAACACAGTTGCAGGAGCTTTCCCCCAGAATAACACAGGAAAATATAGGGCAGACTGGAAAGTGGCTCTATTCACCTTCCTCCTGAGGCAAAAAGAAACCAATCCAATTCCCATGCTTTATAAAGTGGAAAGAAGGTCAGATGATAAAGAAAAATGTACAAACACACATACACAACAAGCACATAGGCACACACATACACACAGCAAACACATAGGCACATATAGACATCCCCTGCTTTTCTTCTCAGACTCTGAAAATACTCAATTTTTGCATAAGAGTTTATGTCTTGGTGTAAGAAAAGAGAAACTGCATACATTTGTGATTGCACTTGTCCCTAAAAGAATGACCCTCAGTCCTACGTGGGCTGTATATGTCATCCTCATACATTGGATCAGCAAAAGAGCACCACAACAGAGCTACATCCACAGAATAGTAGGAAGCCAAGCTATGTGCCATCTCACATGGTTCTTTGCTCTTTTGAACTTTGGAGACTGCTGCAAACCATGAATGAACGTTCTTATAAATAGCAGCTTCTCAAGGTGAATCTTTGTAGGAAGAGACCAGAACACTTTTTTTGTCACAGCACTCCTAAAATCAAGTTTTCTAAATATCTAATATTCTGATCAGGTTCTAACTTGCCAACCTAACTAAAAGCAGCCAAGGCAAATTCAGGCATTGCAGCAGGAACAGATTGAAAAGAGTCAGGGAAGGAAAAAAAAATTAATTCTCTGCCCAGCTATTTAATAAGCTACATGCAGTAGAAGCATCAGAAAAGAATGAAAATACTGAGCTGGAATCCTTAAATACATTTGAAATTTTAAAATTTTAATACCTCCTTGATATATTATTTCCCCAGGCCATGATTTATTTTAGACTCTTTCCTCTGAACTCTGAGCCCTGTATCAATTGCATTTTACATTGAAATATCTGTTTTTTTTCACTCTGGCAAGTGCTGAGCATCCTCCAATTCCCTCAGAACCCTCAGAACAGCACAAGGGATGCTTAAGAACTGGAGCTGTTAGACCATAGGATCCCACAGGAGTTACAGCAGAGAGTCAGGATGTGAATGTTGTGGTGGCTGCTCAATTCCATGGAATACCTGAACAGCACGCTGGGGTAAATTGTACCCTGTCACCACAGTCACCCTGCTTCAGGGCATTTCCTTGCCATGATGAAGGTGGAGGATGAGGGAGACATGGTTGGTCCTGTGGTTGCCATGACCATGGGAAGCTCTCAGTGATGTTGGAAATTAAGTGGCACAAGCACCTAGCTGCCACGTACTCCTAAAAATTTAACCAAGCAGATAGAATAGAGGGCAGGTAAAAGGATGGAGGAGTAAAGTCATTCCAATAAATCAGATTAAAAATTGAATTGTTAAAGGTCTTCTGTATTTTACCTCCTTTGTCATGGTTGAAACAATAAAAGAGTTGGAGCATCATAATTAATATGCCATGACTGGAGATTTGGTTTCTAAAAAAGTGAAAATGGAATAATTTCTTAAGAAAGAGGAAATTTTGGTCTTAAATTCTGATTGCACTCACACAGTTTTTGTTTTTAATAAGTGCGGCAACCACAGAGGCAGCAAAAAGCAACTATCCCTTGTTCACAGACCATGATAATCTCATCTCTGGAAACTTCCTGGAGGGTCCATTTGTTGCAGGGACAGAGGGCAAAGCAAGCCAGTTAGCCTCCTGCTGACACTATTTCCTATGTAACTGCTTATGAAACCTGTCCATGCTGAGCAAACTAAAGCTACTACAAATTCATTTTAAGGAGGAAGATAATATGCAAATATGTTTTTCTTTATAGTGAGATGGTATCTCTTTTCCACCATGCCATTGCAGAGGATGGCACTTGTTTGTGCATGTATTAACATATTTGGTGCCAGTTTTCTTTCACACATGCAATATAAATCACAGCACCATTAAAGTTATGATGCTAGAGGTTCAAAAACAACCTATTTGAAAAGGGTATATGGAGTATTTATGTAATATCCCATAATACATCTTTAGGGATCAAAATTGAATATTTGATTGAAAGCGTAAGCTAGTGACTGCTGTATCAACATACATAAGAAAAAAATTACTTGATTTTCAGAGTCAGATTGTTGTGGTCTCTATTTTAACCTTGCCAACCTGCTGTGTATCAAACCTCTTCTTATTCCTGCAGGAGAACTTTTGGTCTGATCCCATAGAATCCCTCTCAAGTGTACTTTAAAACACACATATTCTCACATACTGCACCAAGACCTGATGGTCTAAATTAATGAAGCAGGAAGAATGTTTTTAAAACTTTTTAAACCACTATGCTTTTCTTCATTGTGATCCAGCTACAAGCTATCCCCTTTCCTTTCCTACAGATAGTCCTGTGCTCCTTTCTGCAAAATTGTGATCTCAGCTTCTCTGGTTTTATAACATGTCAGTAGAGGAACTGAATTCCATAAATTCAACTATGAATGAAGTAACATAGGTGAAAAAAAGGGGCAACAACACAAGGCCACTGCTATGGTGTGATCAAAAACATTTGTTCCCCTTGCCATGGCCAAATATTTCACTGTTTCCTTCGTCCTGACTGCCTTTCACAGCAAATCCAAGAGATGCCAGTCATGTATTTTAGATGTGCACAGATCAATCTGCAGAGTATATGTGCTGCCTACGCCACTTCAGAGTGCTAGGCTGCGTGATAGCACACAGGATTGCTTTTGTATGGGTATTTCTAACCAGGGTGATAACTCTATCTGAGTAATCTTTGTCCTCTCCTGTTGGAGCTGTGCTCCTCTAAGCTGTTCCTGCTTTGCAAAGTTTTTCCATAAGTGTGCCTTGCCTTGCTTTCCCAGGGTTAATCCTACCTGTCTGTTGTATAGGTACAAAAGAAGAAATGTGATTTATAGTCAAAGAGAGAGACTGAGCAAAAATCCTGCTTCCAAATCTACTGCATTTAAAACCTAAATAAAAAAGGAGGAGGAGTAAACTCCGACCTAGGGAGAGATGGTGGGAAATTTTTCCATTTCTTAGTTTCTCATTTACATGTAAGCTACTTCTATCTGACTCCTGCAATTTAAATTCACTTTTATTCTGATAAAGCCTTCAATTCTGTTTGAATAAAAGAGTTTTACAAGTCTGGGGAAAATGGCAATTTGTGTATGCTGTGCTGCCAATTAGTGCCTTTTTCCAGCATCTTATTGTTATTGTCTGCTGAAATGTATACACAGGTACAAGCACGTTCACTTTCTTTCAGAGAACATTTTATATGAATCATTTAAAAGTACATCAGGACCATTTTGGCATTTACTTCAGAAAGAGGCTTAGCAGATGTAAGCTCCAGGTTAAAAGCCAAGCAGAATTGTGAGACAGCAGACACACCTGCCATTATTGGTTTTGTCCTGGCTGACAGGTTTGTCTCTATTGGGATTTTCTCACCTCTTGATTTCTTAAATCAGGTGGTCATGGGTAACTAATATTGACTGGGAACAAAAGGATTTGAAGGTAAAGAATGGACTACAAGTGAAATATATACAGTAAAGTGATACCACTGGGGAAGCAAAGAGTCTGGGCAGTATTACAGGAATGTTGTCAGCAGGACAGCAGGAGTTACTCACCTTTACCCACCTTTAGTCCTGTAACCTAAGTACAAGCACAAGAGCCAAGTCTAAGCTGAGTCAGAAGAACAGTGCAACAAGAAGTCTGAAAAATATGACAATGTCATACAAGTTGAAGTTAATAAGAGGTGTGATTCAATTATTCCTATATATATAAATTTACTTCAACAAAATGTGGTAGTAAACAGTGGATATACAGAATAAAAGCAAAATTATCCCAAATACTAAACAGAATTCAATTTCCAAATATTAAAAAAAAGTTTGCAATGACTAAGATACAGATAACTGTGGCATTCTGTGGGCTCATCAGCAACGACACCAGTGATATGCCTTGCTTTAGACATTCACTTAAGTATCTTATGAATCAGTATACTTCTCATGCAGAAACAAAAGACTGCATTTACTTGGCCATTAAACACTGTCCCAAAATATTAACTACAGCTAAGTCAGCCTAATGCAAGGGAATGGAGCGGTCAAGGGTTCTGCCAGATCAAGATGAACAATCACAGAGAGTCTGAAATGTGTTTTTGTGGAGTGAAACTAATGGCAACATAATTGGAATAATTTTGCAAAGACTTGATGGCTTGTAGTTATTCTTTGATACTGCATAAGGCCTTTTTAGTAATCTTTTGGTGAAGTCAAAATATTATCTAGAATAAAGAGAAGTATGCACTACTGTTACTTTTATGAAAATTAATTCTGATGTTGTAATGAATGTGTCCTAAGGCTGTGCAGAGATCTATAAAATGGACTGTCCCTACCTGATTTTCCCCTTTCAATATAGTCTAAACTGTGAGACAATAACATACAAAAAAAGGATAATCAGTGTAGTATTAAGAAACATGGAAATTTTAACAAATCATCCCATGATACCATGAAAACATCTCTGATGACATCTCCTGAAAAGCAGGCTTTTCATCTTTAAAAAAAGTTAAAAGTTTAAAGATTAAAAAAAAGAATTAAAAATTTTTTGGTTTGTTCCTTTTTTTTTTCTTTTGGTTGGTTGGTTGGGTGATTTTTTGGGTTCTTTTTTTTTTTTTATGGAAAGGAAAATATGAAAAATTAGGTATTCTTTGTAAAAAAGCTAGTCCAAAGATAAACATGTAAATGTTTTCCACAAATAAGAGGAAGTGAAAACAAGCAGTGATTTATTTGTTCAAAATTTACACATTTGCCTCTAATATCAAGTTCTTCTTCTGGAATCTTTCTCAAGGCCATGCAACTATGTTTGCTGTGGTAATTTCTGCTGATCCTTTTTCTGCCTCTTTCTGGCTGCCTTTTGACAAAACAGGGCCTTCTTGCTGTCTTGTGGCTTTATTTCAGTGCTTGTGTTTGGAGTAGAAGTCCTGATTGCTCCAGCTATCTCATTCCAGAGCTTCTTTCTTCAAATACCAGCACGGAGTCTGCCAGGACATCACTGTGCATTGAGTTCAAAAGCACTCATTTTTTTTCCTATTATGTCCTGAACTTAATTCTTGCATATGTTTCTTCATTGACAATTATTTTATAATTGAATTAGCAGTATAGAGTCGTGACTTCAGCTAATCACATTTCTTCAGTAATTCTCTGTATTGACTATATGGAAATTCTTATTAGAGGTGTGAAAAAATTAGTTTGAATTAATTATTTTAGCTTCATAATAAAAAGAAATACAAACAGAAATAGAAGAGTATTAATTGCATTGTAATTTTACAGTTTCCAGTTGGTTAGAAACTCAAAAGGCAGCCCTTTCCCTCAGAAACAGCAAACCAAAAACCAGCAGTTGCCAGAAACCGCACATATAAATATACTCCATCGTTTAGAGGTCAGAGTAATTTAGGAGGTTGCTGATAACTTCTTTAATAAGAAAATAGTGAAACTTTTATTTCAGACTCCCTAACATTGCAATTTGTGGGAAATTCTCTTTTCAGCTCCACTCCCTTTAACAGTGTATGAACCACTTAGATAACTTTTCTCTGGAAAGTCCTAAGAAAATTTGATGGTCTCCCCAAACTAATTATATAACATTATTATTCCAAGGCAAGGACTGCACTACACCTGCAACCCTCATCTGTACCCTGCTGGGAATTGCTGGCATGTGCTGTAAAACTGTACTGGCTTCAAGGGAATAAGGATATCAGGCTGGGCTTCTTTTCTCCATTACCATGCACCCAATGCAAGGCTCCACAATTCTATTTCTGTTGCCTTTGGGATCTCAGCTTAAGCAGTTACTACCCACTATTGCTGTCAGCATGTTACACCAAGGTCTACCCTATCCCATTCAAGAAAAATCCTTCATGCTGCTAGATCATAGAATTAGAAACCTTAGTTAAAAGGCAGAGTTTATTTCAGAAATTTAAGGTTTCAAATCCAGATACTGAACTATAAGTGAAGCATTGATCAATTTCTTCAGGTAGATTGACAAATCCTTTTTCTCTTTTTTCTTGGTTTTTTGGGGTTTTTTTTAATAATGAAGAAATAATGTACTAAGCCTCTGCATTCACATAAATTAAAGTACTTAAAATTATGAATACTGGTCTTGGAGTTTTAAAATAAGTTTAATTTTCCTTTCTGTGATCATCTAAAATAATATCTTAAAAATTGATTCTAGCTTATTTTGTCCCCTGATCCTGCACAAAAGGCATTTTGAAAACAACTGCAACCCTGGCAGTTTCTAATTTTCAATTTGCAGCCTGAACTTTAAGATTTTTGTTCTGTAATTGTTTCATCTATTTTGAGAAGGCCAGTCTCAGCACTGCTGTATTTCTAAATGAGCTGGGCCAGTGACATTAATTTGTTCAGGTTGCTGCTTGGGAAAATTTTCAGGGGAGTTATGCTAGGCTCACATCTTTTTCCTTTGACCTTCAGCTCACTCAGGAAACTGTAATTTGCAATTTGAAGGCAAAAAACCACCCCCAAAACCCCAACCCATTACAAAAGACTATTTTTTTCAAAGGAACCTTGCACATCCCAGGAATACTCACATCCTCACTTTCACAGGATCAAGTGCTTGCAGCCATCTCAGGATCTCAACCGTTTTCATTTCCTCAAACCTAACCAATTCTGCCTAAGCGGTAGCAAAATCCACAGAAAAAAAAAAAAGATATTAAGCTTTTGTTAGGCTTTGGGTTTGCTCCATTGCTGCCATCCACACAGAAATGTGAAAGGCTCGTTAGCACCATACAGAACAGCGCTGATGATATTTGCTTTCTGTATTCAGTAATTCCCCTTCAAAAAGAGCAGTTGCTGCACTTGCCAGAGATGTTACAGTGGTGGTCATGCATGCTGCCTACAGGATTACATAAGGTTTCTACTGCAACGTTGTATGGTTGAGACTGATGGTGTCATTCCATAATTTTAATTTTCTACCAGCTACTTATAAAATTCATTCAGTTATCATATTTTGTTGATTGACATATTGGGGAGCCATGTGTCTGTGGAATCCAGACCTCCCAGAGTACCTTCTGTTTGCTGCTGTCCACACAGGAAGTTGGATACCCAACGAAATCTGGAGCAAATGTGTCACAACCTATTTTTACCTTGCTAAAGTTTCTGTAAAGTCTGCAGTCTTCTACAGAAGTGGCTTATTTGCTCTTTCTGTGGAGAAAAAATAAATCTTCCTTTTAAGGGGGAATGTTTTTTGCTATTCATTCCTTCACTTTCTTCAATGAAGTTGTGTGAAATATGATCCACTCAAAAGGAGCTAGGGTGAAAATGTTCATTTTTCTTGAGCTTCATGGCACTGTATATCCTTTTCAGTATAACTGTGCAAAGTGGTTTCTTTGTGACTGGCAGCACCATGATTCTATATACTTTTATCAGTCTTTATTACATAAATCTACACAGTTTCATTTTTTTTCCTGGTCCTTCTCTCCTGTCCACTTGAATCATCATAACAAGTTTTCAACATTGTTTCTGCAGAGACATGCGGGTAATTTTTTTCTAGACTGCTGTCTTATGAATCTTTATTGCATCTGTTTTGAGTTCCCCAGTGATTATTTCTACACCAATAATATCAAGTTCCTCCATCTTGTCAGCTATATCAAAGTTGCTTATTGTTCCAGTGGGAAACCTCTATGACATATAATACTTGACACAATTTTTCATTTATTTATAAGAAATGATTAGAATATTTTCGTGTCTGTCTTTTATGTGCCCTGAAGAGCTCTAACTAAAACAAATTTAAACCTTACTGTGATTGACGTGAGTTTTGTACATATTTCCAATATCTGCTACTTTCTGTAGTAGCCTTAGCCAAGTATATGCTGTTTGCCTGATTTAACAGCCAGTTTAGATGCTTACTAATGTATATTTGCATTTCTACTTTCTACCACTTCTTCTCATGTCCTGGTAACCTCTTACCCTAAATGTATCTCAAGAGATAGATACATTTTTTGAGGCTTTCTGGGATGAGTAACCAGGTGCTGTTTTAATGTCCACAAACAATGATATGAGTTTTGTCATTTTGAACACAGCACTCTCAAAATAAGTGCACTGGTGAGCAGTTATTTGATGTTAACTTTACTATTTGATCAAGTCATCATTGAAGTCTGCTGTAAGAGTGACTGTTGGCCAGCAAAGGGATAATTAAATAATTTTCTTGGAATTCTTTAACATAAAATACGCTAATATGCCATTTGGTTAGCTAATAAAAGATCTTCCTGTGAACTTTTAATTATTTTTTTTAATGTAGCAGAAGTTCCATTTTGTAACTAAAAGGGGTCCTGATACTTTAGACCGAGAGTAGGATTTGCAAGTGGCAACGTTATGTTGTCATAATGCCCAGTAGTAATCTTTTGGCAGGCAAGTGAGATGAATGGTGGTGTGACAAAAAATAAATGAAAAGTCATGTCAGTTAGTGAGGAATAGCAAACATTGTGGAAATCTGTAGAATTACCTAGAAAAGCAGCATTATTGTGCAATGAAGTCAAAGAAAATGTTGGATTTTAGTACATGGCCACATCTGATATGGAGGTCTTTCATTCTTTCTGAACTCTGTGCACTTCCATCTGGATTTTCAATTACATTTAACCTTTTAAGAAAAGCATTATGTCATTATGGACACCATAATTAAGAATTGTACTTATTGTGCAGAGGTGGTCCAAAAAGTTGATTGTTAGGCTGCCTTAAGGATGAGATGGAGAACAAATAGGTAAACGTAATGATTTCTTTTATGCATCCTGATATTCCAAACTCACCTTGAATATGAAATTCACTTTATACTGTATTGTTTCAAAAAGAAGTGGACGTAAAAAAATACAACTATCTGACCAAAGAAAAAGAAAAGGCAATGAAAGGAATTCATTAGTGTTATGAACAAGTGAGGTGATTGAATCAGGAGAGAAGAAAAAGTTCAGGGCTGTTTCAGATGGGAAGATGTTGAAGATGCAGAGGAGATATAGCTAGAGGGGACATAGTAGAATCACACAGAGAAAACATGATGCCAAGGAAGCTGAATCAGTGGTGTCATTTGTACCTTCCAACAACAAAGCAAAGGAACTGTATAATTGCTTTCAGCCATTAAGCAGTAGCTTCATAATGTTCAAAATAAAATCCTTTCCCTTTCTGTGATGAAAAATTAACTTGTGAAATGCAGTGGTGCAAGAAATTGAGCAAATAGCTTAGTGTGATGCAAGGATGCAAGAGGGAATAAGAAAAGGCTATGAAATCACACAGAGTAAAATAAACAACAGAGGTCATCAATCCTAATGATTCTGGCCACAGCCATTCATGCACCAGCCATTCGTTTTGTTCTCTATTACTACAGCTGTGCTTTGAGGAAACCATCACAGCGTTGGTGAGATCACCACAGGAGATTAAAAACCACCTCCTAAATGGGATCCTGAGCTGTGTGTTACCACAAGTCGTCTCCTAAATTCCCAACAGTGGAGGCCACTAACCTGAAACCACCGTGGACTCCTGTCTCTGCTCATGCTGGAGTGAACTCTTTGCCTCTCTTCCCCATGCTCCTCGCAGGGGACACTGCCTTTGGGAATAGCCAGGCACATTACAGCAGTGGCTCTGTCAAACTGATTTATTGATTGCACTTCGGGGTTGTAGTATGGGGCGTTTAATAATTTCCACAATATCATAACACACAGCCTGTGATTGTCACTTACTCCTTCTCAACAGAGAAATTTACACGGTGTGCAAGCATGACATGGCCCTGGGTGCTAAAAAGGTGAGAAAACCAGCAATGTGAATCTCAGAAATACTTAATTCCTAAAGGAATAAACCAAACCCACAGCCAGAGGAACAGTTCTATTGCACTTGAGATTGAATTCTGGCCTTTTGTGTCAGCAGCAGGCTGCTGAGCAGAGTTGTACACTGCTCATGGGAGGCCAGCCAAACCCTGCTGCATCCACAGGAACTCCTTAGGAGCAGCCAAAGAACTTGTGCTGTGATAGATGGCAATCAGTTGCCTGCTCTGTTTGGGATCAAGTTTCTGGAGAGCTCTGGGAGGGATTTTAAGTCTTGGGAGTGTAAAAAATCTGTGCGTTATCTTGGACTCATCCCCTGCTAAATGGTGTGACTCTTCTGTGGGCTGAGGCAAAGGAAAGAACAGATGCCAGCTTCCCTCGAGTGGAAGCTGGTTCTGTCATTTGTCTGAAGAGCCCCACCACCAGCAGTCTCCCTCCCAAAACCCAGGGTCTGTGAAGGTCCCTGTTTGTCAGCCAAATTACATGTAAGAAATGGTCCTTGCTCAGTCACATTAACATCAGGGACAAAGTATTCATTTGGTAAGGGTGCCTGCAATATTGCATGAGTGCATGTGGGAGGAGGTTCGTAGTGCAGACTTGAATGCAGAATGTGTAATTCGTGGGCTATTGGTTGCTATGGAGTCCAACTGAAGTGGAAACATACAGCAAAAAAAGCCCAACTCATAATACTTTTATGTACAAGAACATCTAGCAGAAACATAACAAGGGAAAATTTTTTATATCTTCAAGGAAGTCGCTGAGAGGCAATTTTTGCATGATAAAAAGAAATAAAAAATGATGCAATTTTTTTTTTCTCAGGCTTGTACATTTCCTCTTCACTGGCTGTGGCAGAGGCTTCCAGCTCATTCTAAGCAGGAATTCAAAGCTAGCCAGATATGTGTGTGTGAAAGGCCTTCTTTCAGTTATAAACTAAGCCATGCATTTCTAACATTAGGAATGTGAAATACAGTTCAGATCTCAGCTTAGTCTATGCTATTCTTTCTAATATTCAATGCATTGCTGGATAAGCTCTTCTGAAGAAAAAAACAGTACACCTATTTATCCAGTCTGTTGTCCTGGATGTAAAGTTACTTGTGAATTTTATTTATAGAATGACACAGATGCTGTGGGGAAAAACTTGCTATCTTTTCATTACAAAACAGGGGAGATGCTTGTTTGAAGCTGACATACTGGAACAACCAAAGATAGCTACGCTGGATGCGACAGGAGAATGAATTTGGAGCTCTGACATTAACTTAATGTAACCCGTGTTTTACTCAGTAGGAGTTTCCTGTGCATA
The DNA here is from genome assembly GCF_015832195.1 of Motacilla alba alba. Taxonomy (NCBI): domain Eukaryota; kingdom Metazoa; phylum Chordata; class Aves; order Passeriformes; family Motacillidae; genus Motacilla; species Motacilla alba. The sequence goes on from NC_052017.1 coordinate 115,435,460, forward strand.
TATTCTGTTTTGACAGAGAAAAAAAAAAAGTAATTTAGCTTGGGCATGACATAGAAGAGTTTGGTACCCCACAAAATAAGGAAATTGCCCTTATATTTTTGTGTAATAATTTTTCCAGTTTGCATGTCAGTGAATTATTCATATTTCTTGCAGCTAACAAGTTTATATGGCCTTAAATTATTCTATGAAGAAAGTTACCTACAGCAGGTCAAGGTATTCTTTGTAAGCATTTGCTGCTAATGCAACCCATTTCCTTGGGTTGCAGGCAAGCTTTGCTAATTCCTGCACATATATGTGCTATTCAGACCTCAGACAGAGGAGACAAGCCCTCCTCAGTGTTTGACTCAGCCATGAGCTCCTCTGTTTGACTGGTCATCCTCTCTAGAGCAGGATTAATCAAGTGAGTCACCATGCTAATTTGTGATTCTTCATTCTGAACTTATTTTTCCTGATTATTCTGTAGGCAAGGGCTGCCCTGAATTGTGCACATGAGAGACCTTTCCTCACCAAAAGTGATAAGCTGTGAAGATCAGGTCTTGCAGCACCTAGAGTGATTGCCATTTCCCTCTGATGCCAGAGAGGCAGGGTAGTTACTCAGGATCATGAATTTGAATCAAGACATGAATCCTCAAGGTCTGTGTGTTAATAATTTCCAGTACTGATTTCAGTAGGGGTGAGGTTTAATTTTCTAAAATAAATATGCACATTAAAAAACCACAGATGTTTTCCAAGAATACAACAAAGGAAGTGCGGGGCTTTCTTATCAATACTTCATGAGCAGAAAGGAGAATTTAATCTGATGAAATAAATGAGTTCATGTGATTTATGAACAGCTTTTCAAAGCCCACTGTTGACTGGATTCCAGGGGCTTTGTTTTATTCATATTTCATGGATAACATACCTCGGCTGTGTTTGGGAACAATTAAAAATGTGCCTTCCTGGGTTCTCCTTGTTCACTTGCATGGATCTGCTGTGTTGCTCATGTCTCCCTTTCTAAGCTTTTCATAGAATCATGGAATCATTTAGGCTGGAGAAGTCCTTTAAGATCATCAAGTCCTACTGTTAACCCAGCTCTGCCAAGTCCACCACTAAAGCATGCCCCTTAGTGCCACATCTACACATCTTAATATGTCTCCAGGGCAACCCTTTCAGTGAAAAAGCTTTTCCTAATATCCAATCTTAACCTCTCCTGGAACAAATTAAGGCCATTTCCTCTTGTTCTGTCACTTGTTACCTGAGAGAACAGACTGACCCTCACCTTGGCACCTTTTTTCAGGTAGTTGCAGAGAATAGTAAGACCTCCATGAGCCTCCTTTTCTCCAGGCTAAACACCTTCAGCTCCCTCAGCCACTCCTCACAAGACTTGTGACCCAGACACTTCACCAGTGCCATTATCCTTCTATAGACCTGCTCCACACCTCAGTGTCCTTCTTGTAGTGAGAGACCCAAAACTAAACACAGAATTTGAGATGCAACCAGCTTCTTGAACTTGGACTAGCTCGAATAATTTGGGGCAACCTGAAGATGTGTTTCTGCTTTTTTTCTGCTTCCTCTTTTGTGTTTGACTCTCATTGGGAATCCTCCTTGCAGGGCAGTGTCAGCTCTCCCCACTTAGAAGCTAAATATGCATTTTTTTCTCTCTTCGTGACTTTTTGTTCATGGAGGGAACAAAGCAAGATGTGGTCTCTTACTTGATTTGTATCTATGCTGTGTTTGCAGCTTGCCAAATGTTATGGAGCTTTGGATACCTTTTCAGTATTAGAGGAGAGAGGCTCTTACTGCATATTAGCTTAGGGAAATGAAGCTGAATTATCTGCAACTGCCAAGATAGCGGCACTGGTCCAAACTTTTTTAGTCTGCTGTCTCGTGGGACAGTCAGGATTTGTAGCGACAGTTTGGTTTTGCTTACTACCAGACAATCTTAATGGCTTCAGCTGCCAGTACTTCTGTACATTTGTACTTTTAACTACCTGAATAATCCAATTAATTTCACTAGCATGCCTAAAACAGAGCCTGTGCTTAGTTTTTCAGAAGGAGTAATATCAAAAGCCTTTACTGATGCTGTCTTCTCCAAAATGTATCACTTTCTTTCAGTATGTCTTAGTTGACCCCTTATTTTCCAACAGTCCCTCAGCTTTATTATCCACGGATCTCCTCAAAATGATTGGTGGCAGATACATGCAAATAGAGCATTTAATTTCCTTGCAATGTCTTTATCCCCTTTAATTGTTCCCATTGCACCCTGGTACTCCACTGAGCCTTCTGGTTCTCTCACAGCCTGCTTACACCTCTTATAATTAAGTAATTTCTTCTTATTTATTTTCATGTTTGCCTTTGGCTAATCTCCCCACCAAATCCCTCAGCTAAACCATCTTCATTTTTTGTGTTCCATTATTGTTCCTTACCACTACTTTATGTTGGGCTAACTTCCTATTTTCCAAAGGGTATTTGAAGAGTCCCTTTTGTGGTGCCTTTCCATTCAGCCAAGTCAGATAGGCACACTCTCTCCCTCCTCCTTTTTCTCTTTCTGGGGCTTGTGCAACTCTTTCGTAACTCATTAGTGGCTCACTTCAGTAGGCTCCATGCTGAATCCTTACAGGACCTTACACATTTCCCTTTGTGTAATTGCAATTTATTTCCCTTTTTTTTTTTCTGTATGAGAGGGTTAAACTGGTGAGGAGGGGGGTTGGAGGAAGGGAAGGGAACATTAAGCAAAGGAACAAAAGTGATGGACTAATAAAAAGTGGTTCTGTGTTAATGCATAGAAAATTATTTGGATGCAAATCAGTCACACAGCTGAATGATTTGTCTCAAAGCCCCAAGACCCGAGAGCAGAGGGCTTCAGACTCAAGTGGCACTCTGTCTGATTTCTATCCAGGCTCTGCATTCATGGAACAGTGTGTCTGCAAACAACCCACCTGGAGGACTTGTGTGCTGCTTTTGTGTCTCCCTGTACTCATCAGAAAAACATCTTTGTGCTCGCTCTGAGTTATTTCCTACACCATGTCTTCAAATTGCAAATACATAGAGAGAGGAGGGATATAGGCAGGCACAGCCAGATTAGTTGCAAACTAAGAAAATTGAGTGCCGTATCTCCCAGGTAAATAATTTCCACTGAAAGTATAGGAAAGTACAGGTGAGTAATTGTTTGATAAATTGGCGATTTATGTAGACACTCAAACAAAGACTGGAATTCCTTAGCACAAAGTCTAAGGGGAAGATTTTGCACTGAAATATTTCCATTGTCATTTAGAGTTTGAGTGGATTAGAGAAGATGTCTTGTATCCACCATTTCCAGACAGTCACACAGGAATCATTACACACACTTTAAAATCATCAGTGCTATCAGGATCATGAATATAAATTTGAATGCAGTCTTAAGAAAACTTCTTGCCACAAATGAAGGATGAAACCTTAATTTGTCACAACGCAGCCTGTTTAACACCTTTGTCCATCCAGTTCATTCTAGGTTTTGAAGCTACGGGATTGAGGTCATGATTATTCCATCTTCTCCAATGTAGCCAGTCAATGATATAATTTTAAATTGTTGCCAAAAAGAGCGCAAAGAAGGCTGGCATGTGTGTAAGGACCCTTTTGGAGCCACTGCTCATGTCTGGGAGCATCCATGGGGCAGTTCTTTTGGAAGGCTGACCACCCTGAAGGAGGATGCTGGGATAGTGTAGGACATAGTACATGGATATGGTCAAGGGCTATGTCCTGGTTTAGTGTAAATTTGGGAGGAAACTTCCAAAGAGATCCCTCTAGAAAGCAAATTCAAGTGACCCCTCCCCCAACTGGTTCAGAAAAAGATTTCTTTGGAGAAAAGTGGAAAAAAACCTGTCTATTTAACCAGCAAAGTATTCACAAGCATAAAAAACCAAATAATATTAAGCAATAAAACCTCTCGCTGTTCTGAAGAGATGGCAAATTCAGAAAGTCATTATGTGGTCTGTAGCTCAGCTCTCTCAGTCTCGTATCACTCCCTCCGGTGCTGGAAATGCTGGTCCCAGGCCCTGGTGGGCCACAGGTGTGAGCTCCTGGTGTTCTTCTGGGTCCAGGAGCAGGAATGTGGAGGAGCGAATGCAGTTCTGAAAACAAACTCTATGCTTCTTTCCCCCCTTTGCTCTCAGAACCAGTCTTAAAGGTGCAGAACTTAATATCCAGCATAAACAGAAGCGATGAGTGGGGATATAAGCATCATAAAGTCACCCTAGAACAGGGTATATTTGGGTTTTTTTCACCAAGTGTGGTTGTCTGATGCTGCTGCTTGAAAGTCATTACCATTTGAGCCAAGCAGTAGGTAGTATGTCACAGTTTTTCAAAATAAATTTAGACTTAAAGTACATGCCAATTGCCAATCCAATCAGTATGCCTTCACCGGATGTTACTAAGGAAGTACTTCTTCTTTTAGTTGTTTAGCAGAGCTTCTCTCTAGGATTTGAAAAGGTCAAGGTTGCCATGTAACTGTAAATGAGGGAGGGGTGACTTGGTATGCAGCAAGAACAATATTAGGTATCTTTAAGCTCAATAAGCTCAATTTATTGCCCCAACTGAATTATACTTCAGAGAAGCTTCTAACTTTTGCAGAAAGGCAGAGTGCAGAAGCAGCTTTTACAAGAGATCAGGTCTTTAGAGAAGGAACGTACATTTCCACTCAAAACCTATTGAGAGAAAAGAGAAAGAATCAGACAACACTTCACCATTTACTTTTAATAGAAATTAATACGTGTACATGCCATTCAGGGGTAGAGGCCAATGGTAGAGAAATTTGTTTCGACTGCACATACGTTTTTTTATGTCAGGCAGAATTTGAAACACTGCTCTTGAAGGTTTGAGAGGATTTGTTTTAAATGGATGAAAACAGCAGAAAAGAACTAAATTAAAATCTCCAAGGGAGAACATGGTATGAACCTTTCCTGTAAAAGACCTCAGGCCTCATGAAAACGAGAATTATGCTGAGGTAAAGCAGATTGCACTAGCAATATATTACAATTTCATTTTACACAAGGTTAAACTGCACTTTGTGAAGCTTTCCTTGCATATTGCTCTCTAATAGAATGTATTGTTTGTAAATCATCTTAATGAGGACAAATGGGGAGAGCACCTAATTCAGCTTACTTGGGTATAAGTATGGACTAGTCATTGAAATGTCCAAGTCTTGCTTTTGTGAAATGGAAGTAGTGAGGAAATGGAAGTAGTAAGCAGCCCAGGCTTCCCAAAGCAGACTTTCACATTAAAGAAAAAAATTTCAGCACTTTCTTCTCTTTTACTTGTTATATGCTTCAGGCCCTCCAAGATTTTTAATTATTCTCCCAGAGCTGAGGGAAGCCTTGTAGCTGGCCTACTGTAGCTGATAATTAATAAAGAGGTCTCCTTTTGAGCGTATGTAGCCATTTTTCATGTTGCATTTGGTTTGCAAAAATAAGGCAACTGTCAAACTGTATTGTGTAAAGCCTTGGATCATTCCCTGCACTCAAGCAGGAAGGCACAGAACCTAGTTGTATGATACCTTTTATATTAATAGTGTACTGTTTTATTTCCTTTTCTGAAAATAAGGGAAACAAAAAACGGGTAAGAAGAAGGGGAACAAACTGGTAAAGTATACCCAAACAAGCAAGGATTTAAATTGATAGCTTGAATTTGTTTCATTTTATCACAGAAAAATAGTTTCCCAATGTAGCTTAGCTAAAGTCTATTGAAAGGACTACTAGCAAAATGGAGGAGATCTCATTCAGTGTTTATTTTATCCATCAGTGAGCAGGACTTATTACACCAAGCAGTTTTGGAGCAGGAGCTCTTTAAAGACACCTCTGAAACAACTCTTTTTCAGGATTCTACCAGAATAAATCCCTGTCTCTCACTCATGCCCCACCCATAGCAAAACTGAGTATCTTGAGGTTTGAAGACAACTGCAACCATTGATTTTTTTTCTATTTTTGCTTTAGGAACTCCTTCATAGATATCCTTCGGGCAATTCTGCTTTCCTTGGAAGTGCTCATTGAAGATCAGGAGCTTCAGATAAATGGCTTCATTCTAATTATAGACTGGAGCAACTTCTCCTTCAAGCAAGCCTCCAAGCTTACACCATCGATCCTCAAACTGGCCATTGAAGGGTTACAGGTAGGTGGAGGGTAACACATGTACCTGCAACTTTTATTGCTGCAGACAGTGGAATTTGCTTCATCAGGCCCTGGGCAAAGTGAAGGGAGGAGAAAATAACCCAGAATGCTTTAATGTTCTCTCCACTTGCTGCATAGATCGATTTTCAGACATCTCGTTTTGTCTGTCTTTCACTTTTATTTCAGCTGTAAAACAATGTAGCCAGGACGTGTGTTACTTACCACAGAATTAAGGAGGGTTAAAGATTTGAGGTTTAATCCATGAGAGAATTCGAGGGGATTAGAATCCAGCAGTGTCTGCCTTCTGGAGTGTGCAGCCCACATGCAGGCACATGTGTATGCAGAGGGAGGGTAACAGGAGATGAGAGAAGCTCCCTTAGCAGATGGAAGAGCGCTGCTGTGGTCACGGGGATGCGTTTGAGTAGGACGGAATTGAGGAAGAGGGAGGACAGGTTCCCTGTTGTGGCCTCATTCTGACTGCCTTCATTTGTCACACAGCATCCTGTTACTTTATGGTTCAGACTCTTGAGGGGCTGCACGTCCACTTGGTGCTTGCAGATAAATAATAGCAAGCCAAAACCAGGTGCTGTCACAGGGTAAGGTAGGAGGTGAGGACAAGGCAGATGGGGCCTGATGGGCCAACCTGAGGATGGGGCAACCTGAGGATGAGGATAAACTGTGGTGGTCAGAAAGGACCTCGCCTCTTCCACTAAAGTCTGAGCCCATCTCTGGTGTTAGACCTGAGAAGGACTTTTTACATAACCTTACTATTTGAGGGCATTTGATAGACTCCAAGGGCTATTTAAGTTGGAAGGAGAGCTGGAGATCACTTTGTCTGACTCCCTGCTCAAAGCAGGGATGACTTCAATCTTATACCAGCTTGCTTAAGGACCATGTTTTCATGCTGCTACATATTTAAAAGGAGAGATAAGTAATTGTTTTTTTCTTGCTTAGTACTTACCAGATATCCTGTTGTCATAAACATCTCAAGAAAAATTCTCTCTGGTGTGTTAATTTTTATTTAAACTTACATCCCAGAAGGAACAATTTGTTCAACTAATCTTTTGACTAGCAAATTATCTACAAGTAGATCATGATTGTGTCTGCTTTGTTTTATTATTCAAAAATGAGGTAGAAAAATCTGCCAGCACTTTTAAGCCTGTGCTCCCCTTTGTGAGGAGTTTTCATCTATTCTAACAAATTAGAAAGTCAAGCTGTGCAATTAGTCCTTAGGAGAATACCTTATCTTCTCTTGCAGATACTATCACTTCATACAGAATAACACTCTGTGGTTCAAAAAAATCTTCTAGTCAGAAGGAAGATAAAACCAAGTGACATTCATAAGTAAATCAAATTCTAGCAAAGCATCCATGTGCATGTTCAAATTCAGCTTTTCCATCTATTCAGTACGAGGCCAGTCCAGCCTTCATCCCCTCCGATTTCTGGCCATGGCACTGCCAGGTTGTCTGCCTCCAGTCTGTTTGCATTTGTCAGCAGCAATACTGGAAGTACTGAAGCCTGGAAGTACCAAAGTTGATCTTATAGTTCTGTCATTAGCCTGACATCCTCTGCTGCGCAGTTGAAGGAGGCTACTTTACTTGAGTATGCATGAGTATTTTGTTTCCTACTTGAAGTCGAGTTACTGTTGACTTCTCCAGGATTAGTAAAAATATTACTGTCTCTGAAAGTACAAATTGGGATAACATGGTCTAAACTTAGCTAACCACTGGCTTTGTGAGTAGTAGGAGTAGTAGGACTTGTGAATGCTACATTCCTTTTTACCAGTTTTAGAAGCAAGACATTCATTTTTATAAAGCACATATTTAGCACACAATAATGTTTTTAGTTTGGGGGGCTTTTTGGCTCTCACCATTGCCGTTGGAGTCCCTTCATTGAGACTTTGTTCAATTATTATTGCAAAAGAACTGGTGCCATCCTAATATAAAATTTGTGTGAAATGTAGTTGAAATGCAGACGAGACCAGCATACTTTAGAAAAAGAGTCACTGCATTGGAGGTCACTGAAAGTAAAAAAGTCAGGTCCTGCTCCCATGAGATGATGATGTCCAAAAATAAAAGCAGATTGTTTCAGTTCCTTGTTTTTCTCATAGCTAAGGCACTGCAAGTACAAATCCTCAGACAGGCAGATTACATGACTATCTCAGTCCTCCTTTCTATGAAGAGATTTTGGGTTATATTAAGTCCTGTGTAAGTCTAATTAAGTGGATGGAAGGAAAATAATTCTCTCTTACAATTTCTCCTGGAGCTGAACCCATATGTTGCTATTTGTGCCAAGAACTTTTAGCCTCTCCCTATGTAATGGCAATTTCAATGCCATACGATAACCATTTTCCTATAGTTTTTACAACTGTCATTCAGTGTCTCAGACCATCAGATTCTGACATATAGAATTACTTTTAAAAAAAGAATTTAATAATTTGTGCATTTGGGTTTTTTTCTTACTTTGAAATTGCTTTCAGCTAATTAATCTTTTGGCAATTCTATGTTTTTGCATTTACCTTCAATTTATTTTTTCTCAAATCACTGCAACAATGCATTACCACTAAAGTGCAGACAACAAGCATTTCACAAGTGCATATATTAACTCATCTTGAGTTTTAAAACAAACACTAGTCAAATCTAGTGGACTTGGCTGCAGAAATTAATATATTGCTATTATACAGGCTGCTCAGTTCCAAATACTGTAAAAAATGTAAATACTTAGAAAGATGAAGTAGGAGTTACATCACTACATTGCTGAATGCACATTTTGCTCAATACTACTCCTTGTTCTGTATGGATTTCTCTATATATTGCATTACACAAGACAGTCCATTGTATCTCAGTTTTGTTATTTAATGACCTAAAAATGCCCTTATGCCTCCACTTCAAACAACAGAAGTTCAGATGTTAAGTAAGTATTTGTACAGTGTAGCAATTCTCATCATGTCACAGAAGCATGGGGCAAATGTCTTTGTAGTGCTTAAGCCATCTCTGATTAACAAGCTCTGCTCTTTTAGCACAAGACAATTGTTACTGTATGCTTTGAGCTCATGCTGCACTCCTTCTTAGACCTTACAGATCTCTCAAATTTTAACACATTAAACACAAGATTTTCACATGGATGGAAAGGTGGGGAAAGAGATGTCTCTAAAATAAGTCTATTTTGCCAATAACTTTCTGAGTTTTCGCTTCTAATCTTCACTCTTTTAATATGAACAGCTTTCCCCTTTCACAGCATGATTTTTCCTCTGTTTTCTTCATCTGTGAAGCCACAGTTCTTTGTGTGTCATGCTGAGCTTGTAATTATCTTATGATGGTAGACAAAATTTAATTGTGGCCTAAGTTAACCAAAGACTCATCTTCTGGTGCTTTGCATAACAGAGTAGAAGCATCAGACTCCAGCAGCAAAGGTCAGAAACCCATGTTAAGGTAGTGATGCAGGTGAAACATGTGAGAAATGGTCACTTCTCAGTACACAGGATGTTTGCTACTGACCACTGCATTCAAAGACTCCAATAGTCCTGGAAACCCAGGCTGAAGTGTTACAGTGAACACAGCTTTCATGTCCAGTGAAACCTAGACATATTTTAATGTAAGGCTGGTTCATTTCTGCTCTGAGGATGTGGTTGGTTGGCCCCACACACAGGACTTTTGATTTCATGGTATACCAGTGAGTATAAAGAAACACTCTTTGTTCCTGCCTTATCCAACACCAGAGCTACGTACTGCAGACTGTGTATGTGTATGCACGTAGCAATTTAGGAATCCCCCCAGCCAGTACTCTGAATCGAAATGCAATAACTTCTCAATAGCATCCAGAAATCTTCCAAAACTTTCAAAACAGCGGAAGGTTTGACCTGGCCTGCCATTTCTTTGTTGAAATCCAAGAACAGAAGGCTATGGTCTACCAAGACCCAACTGAGTGGCTTATGACACAAATTACCAAACTGGACTCAAAACTGACCGGAAGATCCGGTTTGCACTCCAGAGTCCCTAGTACTGCCTAGAGTACTTAGTACTGCCTTACCTAACAGGTAACTTTCCCCAAGGCTGTCTCAAGGTAGTGAAACAAGAAACAGGGTGAATGGTTATTTCCCAGCTGTATACTTTCTTTCTCTGATAGTTGTATCACACGCAGGTGTACTCAAATGTGATTACAGTGACTCTTAAGAAATAAACCGTATTCCTACTTTGTGACAATGATGAATCGCTGCAGGAGTGGTCTTTAGGGTTCAAGAGGGCTTTGATTCAAATTCTGCAATCATTATATTGAACAGCAGTAACAAGAGGGAACAACCGAGGTGTGCAAACAGGAATTTGTCTCCAGAGTTTCATTGGCAATAACTTGACAGAAGATTTGACTAACAAAGAACATTAAGAGAACAACTAAATTTCTTTAAGCTCTCTTCAGTTTATCATAATCCAGCCAAAATTTGAAGCTAGTATGTCTGTTGAGGAGGGGAAAAGGAAAGGAAATCAATGATGCTTGGCTTTAGAACACTTTGATCAGATACTGGTACAGATAAAAAACTTTGAAAACAATCTTCAAAAAAGGAAAAATTGTATAAGATTCTCTTAGAAAATTATCAAAGGTACATTTGCTAATGCTACAGAATAGCATTAATGTTTAGATGAAATCAAAAAATCAAGCCAGCAGGTTTGTTTGGAGATTATTCAACTTCAAAATCTAGAAAGAGATGTCAGTTTATTAAAACTCAGCCTGTTAAGAACTGTATGAAGCTTTTTGATCTTTAACATAAGCAATAGATATTAAAAGTTGTGTTTTTTTTGTTTCCTCCTATTGTAATTTTGTAGGATCAAGAAATGTAATGTCAGTTCAATTATAGCGGCAAATTATTTGTCTTTTGGCATTTCCTTATACTACCAAATATTTTTCATGTTGTGCTTTAGAAGGAAGAGCTATAATATAAAAAAAATGCTCAAAAGTGAAGAAGAATGTAGATCTTAAAGGAAAAAAATGCAGTCCAATATTAAAGGTATAATATTTTTTTATGCTTTTTTTCCCAAATCTTACTGAAAAATATGAGTCTTTAGAGCTGATAAAAGTTTTCAAGTCAGAACCATTTTTTTTTCCTGGAACTATGCTGTATTTTCAGAATAGCATTATTACAGTGGAACAGATTTCCAAAATTATCTGGAAGTATGTTTGTTTCAATAATTTTAATCCGGGAATAAAAATGCTTAATAATCTATTTCATTATGAGTGGTAGGAAGCATTTGATTTCTGCCTTAATTGTTAGTGTTTCTTGCTTTTTGAAGGTTGAATTCAAGTGGAATGGAACAGTATTTCAGAGCATCAAGGCCTGGCTTAATGGGCATAATTTAATATTTGTTATGGTCAAACTGTACATCTGAACAGAATCCAGGCAGTCCTTGGGCTTTTGGAGACTTCACCAAGCCCTCTGTCCTGAAAACCTGATGTCTTCTTCATCAGCCCAGACTGGGCTGAAGTCTCCAGTCTGGAGCAAGGAACTGACTCTTCTTTCCTTGAACACATTTGTACTCTGAAACCCGAGGTAAATGTGATCTCTTTGTCTGAATAAGTACTTCCAGTACTCCCAGTACTTCATGAGTCATGTAAGGATGTAGGGTATAAGATGCCTGGCATAGTGAGTAAAAGATAAAACACTTCTCTTCACAGAGTTTCTGAACATAATATTGCTGCTACTTGAAAATTTAGAGGGACTGAGAATTCTCATTTTAAAAGGTGATAAACACTCAGCCTTTCTGCAGAAATCTGCAGTGTAAGGTTAGGTCTGCCTGTGCTATAAATATCCAATGATGCTATTATGTCTCCACTGGTATTTATAACAGGTCATAATAATAGAAAGACAGAGCTCTGTCATTGCCTACTGAAGTCAGAACAGATAAAATCCTCAGTGACAGGAACTATGCAAAGAAAACCATATACAAGCTCATGTATCCACTGGCTTGCACAAGGACAAGCCAAGAAAACCTTAGCACCTCATATAAAAAGACTCTAAGTGTAGATTTAACAGTTTATCTCTTGGAGACTGACTGCAGATTCAAAAGTTGCTTATTCAATTGTTTGGCTTCTCCTCAGTTTTTCATGTTGATAAAAGTGAGTAGAGAGCTGAGGCTGGTTTCTGGAACAGTGTAACTGCCTGTGGTTCTGTGCACATCTGCAGAAAAATTATGATCTGTGGCAGCCAGCTGAGAACCTGTCCCTCTTTCCCTTCCCCTGTTAGAAAGAAACCTACTTAAAGACAGACAGTTTTCGCATATTCATGTCCAGAATTTAAAGACTAGTAAAAAATTAGGGAAATACTTAGATTTTTGGAGTTTTGCAAAAGCCTTGTCATTATCTTCCCCAGGATATGGAAGTTGAAGAAAAGGGGAAATCCTAGGCTGGATCCTTGAAGATGGATAACTGTACCTTTAGTAGTGTCCTACCAAAGGACAAGGGATTTCCTCAGACTATAAAAGCAGGATGTTCCTGTGTTGTAATCACAGGTGTTCATGTGTCCAAAAGGCATGTTGCAGCTTCCCAAAGTGTCCCTCTGAGTAACTCTAGAAGATCTGCTGGGAATTCAAGCTTATTTCCATGGAGACAATATGAGCTATATAAACATGAGTTAACCTACAGAAAGGGAACCTACAGATCTGGTCTGTGAAGGAAATAGAGACCTCCTCCCACTAAGAATGATTGAACTGTTCCTAAAATGAGACAACTTCAAGTTCTAATGATCTTCAGCAACTGGAAAGTGCCCAAAGATCAGAATTTATCAGATGCTGTAAGATGCAATTGGATATTCTGTTTCCTAAACATATGTAGCAAAAAGACTTTATTGGTTTCAAGTCCGCTACTCATATGAGACATCAGACTGCATATATACACAAGTATTTGAATGAAATAATTTGCAATATGTACACACAAAATGCATACAATTTTTTTATCCATTAAAGGCTGCCTCAAAAGTTCCCAAATCTGTTTAGCTTGTTACCTTTTCCCTCGGTATTAGAATGTGCTTCATATTAGAGACCTGTGTTGGAACAAGAAGCCACAGCTAACAATGAGCATTTAGTATCCATTGAAAGAAGGTCTGTATGAACCATTCCAGAAATGCTCATGCTATCTGTCTCCAGCAGCTGTTGTGATATGTAGAGCGAGTACTCTCTGAGCTGCCAGTGAGGGAGCCTTTGAAATTAAAGGAGATGAGAAGAAGGATTGACTCATTTTATATTAAAAAGGTAGATAAACAGACTTTGCTCTCTCCAAGAGAAGGCCTATGTTCATTGTGAGTCTATCATCTCTAGGGAGTTGACTGGAACAAGGAAAAAGCAAAGGATAGCAGGCTGTAGACTCACATTTTTCACTTGAAAACTGGAATTTACTGCTTAGTAGAATTGATCAGCCCTGCCATGTTTATCAGTTGGATGCTTTGGGGTTTTTGGCTGTAAGTAAAGGACAACGTGCATATGTTAAATGGAAAGTCTTTTTTTAATGCCAGTTATTACATTTTAATAAAAATCTCACCAAGTTGCTGATAAGCATTAGAAAGAAAGAAAATATTCTTTTACTCTCAGCAAGGAAATGTGAAAGTTTATTGCAGTAAGTAAGTCTGCCTTGAACAGAAAGTACCTGTTTCTTAGTGGTAGACACTAAAAAAGTAGCCTAGAGCTAACACCAGTCGTGCTCAAACATTTCCACCAACATATGCATAAATAGATCATGTTATGTGTTGAATGTTTCTTTCTCTCATAAAATTTGAACCTGGTCTAATGTACTTTCGTTAAATTACATTATCCCTGTCCTTCATAATTTCATAAAATTTCAGGAATGATGCATCTGTAATATGTTTAACTTTTTTTACAACTCCAAAAGCTTTCTCCTTTTTAGCATGGGAAATGAGTAAATGCTTCCTGAAGAGAGTATTTACTTACAGGTAATTTCTTGCTGTGACAAATATACACAGTGATTATGCAAAGATATAAAAAAGAAATGGCATATACAAGACTAGATTAGAAAGAGACAAGAGTAGTGACAGTTCAGTGAGAGCTATGTGGCAACAGAGTTGAAATAGGTGCTATTTTTTGTCTGAGATGTGGGGTGGCAATGGAGGTCCATGTGCACAGGGAGATGGAGGGAGTCAGAGCAGGAGGAGTCATCACTCTGATATGCCTGTACACAGTGGCATAGATTATCCCCTGAGCACAGGTAGACAAGGACTTGGCTCTCTCTAGGAGAAGACTCATGCTGGAGCCTTCACTAATGACTACAGAACAGAAATTCATGTCTCCAGGGAAGACAGCTGTGGCAGGATAAGATCAGCTGTTCCTTCACACCTCTGGCTCACAGCCCTGTCTTTAGCACATGCCTTCAAGGACATGCTGCATCAGTGGAACTGCCTGTGAGTCCCTGACTGCTGCTGTGGAAGACCCAGCAGCTCAGCTCACACAGATGCAGGAGAGGGCTCTTGGCAGGACTCTGTGTTCATTCTGCTCCTCTAAGCTAGGTAATTTCTGGCGCAAGTTTTTAACAAAAAGCTGCTGTCAGAAACATTTTAAAATTCTGCAGAAAGGCAATGATTTTTAGAAGCATTTGCTTACTTTTTGTTTGACTTGATCATGTGCAGAAAACCAGGACTTTTCTGCACACATAACAATTTTCTTTAAAGTCTCATCTATTATTATCTCCTCCTCATCAAAGGAACTTGTAAATTCCTCAAACCTTGTATGGCCATGCGTATTTGTATGGCAAATATGTGTATGACCAACATGGTCAAAAGAGACCACAATGCTTTCAGGAAGTTTGAGGTGAAGTCCCAGCTGATGCAAATGGAACTTTTACCATTGTCTTGATGGAGGCTGTAATTCCATCCCTATTAAACCATGGCAGAAAGTGATTTTCCATGTCAAGAGAGATTTCTATGCTTGCCCAAAATGTCCCTCAATGTCTGAGCACTTTTTGGAAATTCTGTACACCAATAAGAACATTTGCCTAGTGATCTTGAAGAATTCCATTTTGTTCTCAAATATTTTTATGTCTCTTCTTAACCACATGGTACCTAAAATTAAACAAGCATTCCTGAATAGCAGGAGTTTCTTGATGCAAAAATGTCCACCTCAAACACCACAGTCTTCCAAAGAATGTTGAAAACACCAAGAGAAATACTCAGCCTATTTCCTTCTCATCTCTATCCCTTGCCCCCACTAAGCTTTGGTTTCAGCAAATGGACATTTTCTGAGGAAAAAAAAAAAGCATTTCAGTGGAAATTCATTCAGTAGTTATACTTCCTTGTAATTCAAAACTTCCTATTATTAGTTCAGGATGTGTTTTTCATCCCTTTCTGGTAGACATATTAGACCATTCAAATGTACATTCTGATTTTCAGTCTGAGCACACTCCCACTGTTACACACTGTTTGCAGTGGAATCAGTTTAAAGCAAGGCCAAAGGGTAATAAAAATAATTTCCATTTCAGAGGAGGCTTTCTGACCAACTCCAATCTACATGCAATAAAAATGCAGCAAAGAAACAACATAGCTAACACAAGTATAATTACAATGCAAATAGTCTTCAAATAGCAGATACATTTGGAAGGTCATTAGATTGACAGTTTTTCAGAAGAAAGGCAAAAGTATGAATTTATATGTGATGAGCAAAGTACTTGATGGCTGTGTAAGAATTACAGAGGAAAACAGTAGAAATTTCAATGAACTGAAAATAGAATGCAAGCTTGCCTAGGCTTATAGGGTAAGATAAACTTTATTCTTCTATTTTCCAAGAGAATTTAGAAGCATCTTTGAATTAGTAAGTGTGCTCAGTAGCATATATGCCCAGTGTCTGGAAGAAATGGTTTCCTGTGGCTTGGTGGGAATGTTTATGTAAATGGACACCTGCAGTTGCTACAAAGGGTCCTAGTCCAACTTCACACAGAAGTTTCCTGAAGAGTCCCACTGACAATCCAAACTTTGTTTGATGTCCCTTAGAAATAGAGAGAACCTGAACTGAATTCTGAGCAAACAAAATCTCCTCAATATAACACAGACAGCATTAAACTCCTTGTGATGGTCCTTGCCTCTATCACATAATTTATCAATCTCATTGCTAAGTGCAAGGAAAGCTGCCAGGAGACAGTCCTAAAGAGATAAGGATTCCTGAATCTGCAGTGGAACTGAAATTAATTAATTGGTACAGATAAAGCTTCTGGCTTAATTAATCACTGTAAGTGGGCTTCCTGTTAACATTGGAGACAATATCTACCAATCATTCTCTCTAAAAAAAAAAACCCACAAAAACTTTTGCATTGGAAGTGAACCAGGAAAACTTCAGTTTCTGTTGCTGGCCACTGTCTTTGCTTAAACTGAGTCCATGATCACTGCAGTGTGGGGTCTGTAGTCATTTGTCAATGGGTGTGAAAGAGCTTCTGGGACAGCTTTTATAACATAAATAGATAAACGAATAAATAAATAAATAAATGCGTACATACTTTGGCCACAAGAGCTGTGTCTTATCAAAAGTGAGATCAACTCGGTTTCCCTGCAAGATTCTAGCTTATGTTTATAGTGTATCACCCCACATATTCCTAGCTGACATGGATAAGTGTTTTCAAAGGATTTTCTCATCATCTTATAATATTTGCTGCTCATGAAAGAAGGACTGCGAATACTAGAGGAGTTCAACCGCAGCCAAATCAGCCAGCCATTATCTACTTTTTCCACTTTCCAACCTCCCAGCTGTTCCTCTACCTTTGATACTGCTTTGTCCTCTAAATATTAAAAGAAAAATAAAGCTGTGAGGTAAACCAGGTGTGCAAGGTGTGTATTCTATGGTGCTGAGCTCTTATGGCTAACAGTGTTAGGTATTCAAGCACACAAAATATAATTAACTATTCAAGAAATTTCCCCCCTCCAATTTGTTATACATGCCTGAATGAATGTTAATGGGGTCAGATAGCTCTTTGAACTGCTGCTGACAGAACAATAAAGAGTTCCTGTGGTTTTCAAGAAACAGCACAGTATAATTTTGCTTGCTTTGCAAGGGCATTTCTTAATGATATCATTATACCCTCCAAACTCCTGGTCCACTCTCAGAAACTCACAACACTTCAAATGACAAGTTACCTTCTCTTCTCCCTGGGAGAATTGAATCTCAATTATAATTTATAATGTGTTACTTACTCAGTGAATATTCCTTTCCTGTGCCTCTGAGAGGTGCCAGCTATGGTATTTTAATGAAGCACCCTTGTTTTATGGCCTCTCTACTCTGAAACTGGAACAACAGCATTTAAAGAGCTAGACCTTTTACCCACTTTGCTGAGTGAGGAAGGCAAATACATTCCGTTTGAACTGTCTTAAAAGACAATGAAAATAACTTAGATTTGTCTCTGTTCCAGAGATGTTACACCTGAACAGTATTGCCTGAGAATGTATAAATACCTTTACCTGTAAATTCCTGCCGTCTGTGGTAAAAATTAATTCAAATGATTAAAACACTTTATTTTGACTGCTTGCACTACTTTGAGCTTGTTTGTTTTGCAAAGATATTCTAGGCAAATTAGCTCAAGAATGTTTGTTAAACTAACAAAATAAGTGAACATTGTTCTTAGCTTGAGTAAATTTATTTGGTATCTACCTCTAAAGATTGCCCAGCTTTGTGTGTGTATACAGGGGGAAAAAAAAGGAAAAAACAACCCTTTGTAGTAATGCATTCCTTTTCTTTGAATCCTGTGCAGAAAGTACATCTGTAAGATGCCAGCTTTAGAGAGAATGAAAGAAAAAGTCAGGAAATAAGCTTGCATGCTTATAGGAGATTTTGCAAATTAGTAATCTTTGATGATTTTTTTTTTAATTGGAAGTTTTACATAGTACAAATTCTGCAATAACATCAGAACATGATTGTCAAAAATTAGCTTTCAGCAGCAGAGTGTTTTATTGGAAACTCACATTGTTGAAAATAAATACATGAATTAAAGGCACTTCTGAGCAGTTTGTTGTCAGGCTGCAGTTTCCCTTCAGAGCAGTGTCTCAGATCTGTGTCTACTCAAATTGCCCTGGACTGGTCAGTAAATATCCATGCCTCTGGCATAAACAGGGGCAAGCAATCAAGGATTTCAGTGCAGTGAATGCTCAATTATGTCACCAGCTAAACAAACGTGATTGTGGTAACCACAGGCAAAAATCGTTGTCTCCTTTGTTTTGTATATTCGTATATTTGGGACGTGGTGTCCAAGCCCAGAGAGCCAAGTCCATGCCGCCTCTCCCCAGACCCTGAAGGCTGTGTTTTCAAGGCAGGCCTCTTTGATCTGGGCTGGTTGGCACACTAGAAGAAGATGTGAAACAACTCTTGGCAGGAACATTTCACTAACAATGAAACATCTGTTGATTGCTGTGTAGATTACATCCTTTTGAGAAACCTGCCACCTCAGTAGGGACAGATTTGGAAGATGTTACATAGGTGAAGACTTTCAACCCTTCTGAATTCTTTGCCATTCAGCTGTTGTTGCATGTGAAGCAGATCTTGCATCCTTTAAAAGATTCAAAATGCTGTTTGAAAGCAGCAAACCATCAACTTGAAAATTATTTGTCATTTTCTTTTTATCTACCTTTTTGTACTTTCAGTCATGAGCTGACTTTTCCCTTGCATTTCTCCAATCATTAAAGCACAGCAGAGCTTCACAAGCTGGAGTGTTGTTACACTGCCATGATGGGATATTCTCTCTTTTTTTTTTTTTTTTTTTTTTTTTTCAGTTGAGTTTTGTTTTTTTCTGATTGGTTAATTGGGCAGTTTTTTAGTTCAGTGTCAGAATGATGTAAATTAGCTCCAAAGCAACACATCAAACATAAGCTTCCTGTTGGGAAGTAGTTTATCAAATAACTGAAGCCCTGGTTCTGTTCAATATGGTGAAAATGAGCAAACAAACAGCCACTATCTCTCCCTGATCTCCCCCAAAAGAGGGAAAAAACTAATCCTGAAATGAAATAAAATGTCTGAGCCAATGCTATGTAAGCTAACAGGAAATCATTAGATATATACTGCCCACCGTCTCCAAGCTACACATTTAATTTTGAAATAAATCTGTACTTGGAGACATCAGTAATTATTTCCATTTATTTTCCGCTTCAGCGATATGTAAAGCTGCAGTTTTGATATAGCTTGCCAAATGCCTCTGTTGATTTACATGAAAGGTTCACAGGAGGCAGAAATATTTGCCTGAGGGATAAAAATAAACATATTCAAGCAAACAAGATGCTAGTAAAAATGTAGTGCATTCTGAAATTCAGTGGAAAACTGACAGTGTTTCTCCCTGTGCTTATCTAAGCATGACCATGGCAGAGTTTGGTGGATCAAAAGCATGGAGCATTCAGTCATCCCCACTGATCCATCACCTGCTCCTAAGAGGCACTGCTGACTGTTTTGCAGAGGACAGAGTGAAGGCCTGGTGGGTGGGGGCAGGAGCTGCTGAGCTGAAGATCTATTTATTCTTTCGTAGTGCTGGAGTGAGCACTGCTGATGGGAAGAGCAGGGAGAGGAGAACCACAGAGCCTTTTCCTCCATTCTCCTGAGCAGCCCCACACACACGCCCCTGGTGTCCTGGTGTCAGGGAAACCAGTGACTGTGACCATGAGATGGAAAGTGGGCTGCAGCACTGCTACTCCTCTGACCAAAAACCAGGAACAGCAAAAGACCCCTGAATTCCCCAGCTGTGCTCTGGCAGAAAACCACACCGTCTTCCCCAGTGCTTTTCAACTTTGCAGGAGTTCTGCACAAACCACAGGAATCAAAGGGGAGAGAGTTTCATCCAGACCCCTCCTGCTACTGCCACGTTCTACCTGGCTTTCTTTGAGGACTGCATGGAAAGCTCACAGCAGGTCCTCTCCTCCAGGTGGGCAAGAGACTGTCAGTCAAAGCAGCTTCTTCATAATATGCTTACTGTCTCCCTCTGAAAACATCCAAAACCCCCACGCTCCTTTCTTTTATCTCCTTAGGCCCATGGATACTTTTTTTAACAGATATGGAAGTGCAAACACAAAATTTAAAACCCTTATTTTGCATTTGCAGTATAGGTTTTGAGTTTTTGAGGTGCTTGCAGTTAATGTCTTCAAGATTTTGTTGGCTGCCATGAATGCTGGAAAAATTTCTCCCCCTTTGAATAAAAGCCAAGCTTTCATGCAATATCACAGGAACTTAATGCTCAGCTTTAAGAGAATCTTTGAAAATCACAAAGTTAGTTGCCAGTGCTGATTCTGTGTCTCCATAGAATATGTTTTATATACATCCTCCCTCCCTTGCAAGGCCCACTTGTGAGCTGGCTGCTGCTTCTGGCCTCACAGAAGAGACAGCTGTGCTGGATATGGTTGTGATGGCAATGGGGTGGATATGGTTTGGCGGGTTGGAGGAGGAGGAGAGATGGATGGAGAGGCACAACCTCTGTCAGCCAAATAACACAAAGCACCCATTGCCCTAAGCAAGGTTTTGTGATCAGCTCCATCATGTCCCTCATCACCAAATGCACATCAGTGCCTTTTCTAACTGGAAATTCTGTTTATTTTCAGCTAAAGTAGCTCATTACAAAAGATATCCTCCTTTGGATGTAGTCAAAAGGACTCTCTTTGGTGTACGAGATGAACAAGAGCCCTCAATGCTTACTTTTGCAGTAACAATGAGGGGTGTTTTTTTCTCTCAGACTGAAAGGTTAATATTTAGGAAATCTTTTTCTCCCTCTTTCCATCAGAGGAACAGGGCTTACCTTGAGCATGAAGTGCTATGTTGTCATTTGTTCTCACTGGCATTGAAGAATCAGACCAAAACATCAAGCTTGATTTTACTGCCACTTGCACACCTTCTGAACGCCCTTGAAATGGGGATTATTGAACAGGGAAGAGCCTCACATTATTGCTGATTTAGCTGGAGAAACAGCACATCTTGTCCATTAAAAAATGGGCACAGTTTGATTTGGAGACCATAAATTCAGAAAATTGTTCTAGTGATATTAGAGACCCCTTACTCTTCCTGTTGAAAGACCACTTCTGACCAGAAAAGAGTGATATGTGCTGTCAGCCACTACAGCATCTTGTCTAGGAGTGCAGTAGATCCTCCACCACCTGAGCTGTGCTGGTGAAGGCTTTCAGGCTTACTTGAAGTTGTGTGCTATCCCTAGCTGGATTTACTGGGCAGTTTTCAGCCACCGCTGGCTGGAAATTCAGTTCAGACCTTTTCTGAACCAAAATTCAGAAAGTTCAGACCTTTGCTGAACTCAGAAAGTCCAGACCAGGTTTCCATCTTGCTTCACTCTAGCATTTAAAGCTCTACGTGGCTGGAAAACAAGATCTTCTGCTTGTTCAGTCCCACTCCATAGCTTTTCAAATGCACAGTGTACTTCTTCTGCTGTAAGCTCTGTTGTACACTGGGTTCTTTGTCCCAGTCTTTAACACTAGCAGCAATGTGAGGCTAGAAGGAAAATTAGCATGTACAACTTACAAGGAAGCACATGAGTTCCTGTATCAGAACAAGGAGTTTTTAAATAGGAAAAGGTCTAAATGAGGAACCTAGCAGGGTTTTGTTATGTGTGAGGTCCTTGTACCTCCTCACACAGCTATTTTATCACAAAAAAATGGATTAATAAGGTGCTGATCCATAACTATATCTGCACAGTGTCTTAGTATGCTGTAAATGGAGGAGAACAAAATGTCTTTTCCAAAGGTGAAAACAGGTTTAATAAAGTGGTTAATCAAATGAGCTGCATTCAGATTGCAATGATAGATCTCAATGGAAAGAAAGAAATGGTTCAGTGAGAATTCTGCATCCTCCATGGGAAAGGAAGAATGGATAAGCAAGCATCACTAAGGCAGCACCCCTGGTGTAAGTGGAATGGAAAAAAATGTTTTAATTTGAAAAGCAACTGTATGCTATCAAGAACTGGTAGTGAGTTTTTGTACTCTGCCTTGTGTTCCACCCATCACAACTTTAAAGCCTCCTGCAAAACAAGAGAGATTTTTGCTGACACAACAGTCTTTCGGCAGGCAGCTGGGCTTCAGGCACTCAGTCAATAGCATGGCAATTATTTACAAAGAAGAGCAAGTAACCTCTAATTCTTTGGGTCTTAGTTGCCTTTCACCTCCTCCACCTTCCTCACAAACACAGGACTAAAGAGAGGAAAATAAACCTAAAAATGCTTTCTCTGTTGTTAGAGGCAAAGGGTGGGGGGAAGGAAAAAATTACATGCACATTTTCTCCAGTTTTATTTTCCAAATCCTATAAAAAAGGAAGTTCCAGATCTAATTATAGAGTAAAAGTAAGGAAATACAGGGTCTAAATGCATCTGGTTTTCCTAAAGTAGTTCTTACTTTTTATTCTTTGCAACCTTTTAAAGTATATTTCTAGGAACTGCGACCTGTATTTAGGTTCTCCCTGTGAGATGCAGGAGTTGGGTCATTCCCTCTGGGGGAGTCATAAGAGAAGAGGTTCTGTAGTGGAGGAAGGTGGGCTCAAAGTCCCATGGAAGTTCATTGTAGTGGTTGTAAATGTTGGCAGATGGTTCAAGCAAAGGTGAGGGGTCCAAAGATGGAGAGCTGAGCAGCCATCACTGCCAGGAGACCAGCATTTGGGGTTCCTGACCATGGAATGGTGAGGGATGGTAGTGGCAGTGGCAGTGGCAGTGGCAGTCTGGGAGGGAAGACCAGGGAAGTTGAGGGGTTTTGGCAGAAGGAGGTTGGGAGCAGAAGGCTGGAAGAACTGAGGAGACTCAGAGTTAGGTGGTGCTCTAGATAGCTTTCTGGGTCAAAGAGGATGGGTGGTCTGGTATGCACCGAGAAGTTATGTGAAACTCTGATCCAAAATGGACATGTGGAATTAGAAAACAACAGGACATGGAACTTTGGAGTGATAGGAGTTTGGGCTGTGGTTCAGTGGAATGGGTAAGGGGTCTCCAAGGTTGTTAGGCCAAAAGGGTAGACAAGGGATATCAAAGGGATATCTCCTCTCGCTTAAGAGGAGATATCTATGGCACGTGACTCAGGCGTTCTTGCAGTGATCCTGGTTTGAAATGGGAAACACACATCACATCCTTTGGCAAAGGAACCTTCCTTTTTTCACATCACCGGGGCCACTAGGGCCTGTCAGGTGGTCTACAAGGAGCCTGCAAGTGCAATTAAGCATTTAGTCAGCTTCAATACTTCATAATATTGCACAAAGTCTATATCTAGACCTTGCTGATCACCCTAAATATAGAAAAGAGAGTTGTTTAAAACAGGAGGAGAGGTGCGGAGGTTACCCTCCCTTTATCACTCTCTCAATTAGCATGTGAAGCCGGAAGGATCTTAACACTACATCCAAAGGAAAATGCCATCAGTATTTTAAGTAGCTAGCATCCTTATGAACAGTCGGCGGGGGTTTCTCACTCTCCAGATCTTCTTCTGGCAACAGTGCTCAGCACCAGCTGGCCTCCATCACTCCTAGGAGTGTCTTTCTAGTACCAAAAGCTCACAGGACCATATTTCACTGAATCATCATTTTTTCTAGCGCAGTTTGTGTGTATTCATACATAACAGTTCTTTGGAAAAAAGGTCAGGGCTATGATTTTGAGTAAGCTGATTGGAGTTGAAAGCAGTGTCAGCTCCAGAACAAGTTCTGAGGACAGAAGCAAGTGTGCCTCTCTGCCTCAGTACCTCACTCTCCACCAGTCCGCCTCCTAGAGTTAAAGAGCCCACAAATTCATAAGCCTCTTAACATAATGTAGACTCTAAGGAACTGGTATTTCTTTGTATTTTCTCTTTTGCTTACTGAGATTGGAAGGACTTCTGCATTGAAATCTCAAAACCCCTAATGATTGGCTGCATATGTTTCTGTATTCCTAAATTATTTGTTTTTCTCAGTTCCTGATCTGGAGCCTTCTCCAGGTGCTGGTAACAAACAGGTAAAAACTTTAATCTGCCATATGTTTCTTGTAGCTACAGCCATAAAAATAGGAATGGTATACTTGTTCATAGTTTAATCAATACTTTTAGCTCTTTATTTATATTTGGATTTTATAAATTGAATTGTCAATACTACGGTGCAGGTACATGTCTTAAAGTTCATCAGAAGATTTGAGGACATGTGTGGCTATTTTAATCTAGACTTAAAAAGTACTTCTTGTGTTACTCTATTTATTTTGCTCCTTATATCCTCCAATTCAAACCTTCAAAGTCCCCCTCCCTCCCTCACAGAAGTACTTGGCTGCTGGGGTTTTTCACAGAGAGCTAGGAAATTATTTTACAGCATGTACACATACCCCAGACTATAGAAAAGATGGTTGCCACATGGGCTTGTAAAGATTTTGACATGCCTTACAGCATGGGAAAGCAATTACATTTTCTATCTTGTGGATTAAGAGTGTTAGTGGTGAAAAGCAAGACCCCTTTTGCAGTCATGGTGCTGGCTGCAAGAGCTCTTCCCTGTAAATCTAGAACTTAGACCCTGTGCCTTTCTAAACACTCCTACAGAACTCACGCTGTAGAAATGGCGCTGTTCAGTAGTAGCCACCTTCCTGACAGCAGTAATTGAGGTACAGACACCCGTCTGTTCAGATACTTTTATAAATACAAACACATATCCATACATATGCACATACATAAGGTGATGGTGGCTCCATGGAGGTCTCTTCCAGCACTGATGTTCTGCGGCAGCTCCAGTGAGCTCCACACAGACCTCTCTCTGTGTTACAGGAATTGCTGTAGGATTGTCAGAAACATGGGTCAGCCACCCCAGTTCATGTTCTCCAAGAGCCCAAAGGCCCTGTGGGATCTGCTGTCATCTCAAAGTGGCACATCCTCACAAATACACTGGTGCATTCCTGTCATAGTAATATTTGCATAAATGTTATGAGAAAAATTGCACAAAGATAAGGTTTTACAAGGTTTTACCCATGGCCATGCAGAGCTTCCGTTTGTCATCAACTGTGTGACAAACTATATAACTCTTTTTTTCCCCTGATGAATAAGTTTCTAATTTTGGAAAACACTTGTGGACCATTTCTATGTATATATGTGCACTTTGTTTAGTAGAGGTCTTTAATAAGAACTGCAAGATTTTGCCTTCTGAAGAAGCAGCACAGTGGAAGTTTTACAGCTGACTTTACAATAAACTTATTCAAATATGTCTCAGACACATTTTTGGCATAGCTGCCATTATTTTCATTAAAGCACATTTTTACAATTTTGCATATAATGAGACTAAGAATAAAAAGAATAACATGCATTTAAATTTCTTTAGGCCACATACAATTAATTCAGCCATTTACCAGCTATTTTAATTTCCAAAGTTGCAGGTATTTCATAGCATTTGATATTTTAGGTAGTCCTTTTTTCCTTCTTTGAATATTGATAAGATTCCCTACAGGGAAGGTGGTAAGATACTTTGATTCATGAGTTATATTTTGCAATAGATGCAAAAATATTAAATAGAAACTTCCTTTTTCTTAAGTTGATAAAACCAAGAGTCTTTTTCTCTGGGGCCATTTTGTCTACCATCCAGTAGCTTAAAGAATTTGTATCCATTTGAATTTTTCCAGTAGCAAGAGCTGACAAGTAAATGTAGCGCATACACAAATTCCCAGAACTGACAACGGGGCAAATCTTTTGCTGACTTCAGAACCAAAGATTTCAGCCTAGTAAGTAATTTTGAATTATTTGCCATTCTCAGACTTCATAGTAAAGGGACTGAACACAAAAATGTGAATCTGGGAATCTGTTGCTACCATCTTTTTGAACTGCAAATACTCATTTATGATTTCAGGGGTTAATGCATTTATTACAGGAAAGAGTAGTACTTCACATCACAGAAGTTCATGCATTTTCCCTCTGCTGGCTAATGTTTGTCTTTCTTTCTAGCTGTGATTGACATTTATGACAACTGACAAATAAATAAACAACTTCTGAAATAATATTATTGTTATGCCAGCTGCATATACAACTATTCAAAAAGTGCAGAAAAAAACAAAACAAATTTTAAAAATCCTTTCTTCTTTATGAACTGAGTAGCTGTAATTAAATAAATGCTCTTCCTGTTGCAATGATGCTTTGTTTCTCACCTCCTTACCTATTGGTGCCTGGTCAGGGTAGAACAGCAGGGCAGATGTGCATAAGAGGCTAAGGTTGTACAGCAGATAGTGGTTCCAGATGTCATGGGATTTCTCCCTTTCCCCTATCCCTGCTAAGTCATTCCGCAGAACTTGTACCTGTGTGCATTTATGAGAGAGGGACATTGTTTTACCAGGTGACTGTCTCCCAAATAAGGAAGGTAGTTTGTTGCTTATGTTTAGTACCACAGATTTTTTGCATCTCTCTGCACCTAGGACAGGATATGAGATACAAGGACTAAGAGGGTATTCCTGGGAGCACCGATGTTATCAGTTCCAGGATGGATCACATAAAGAGCCCCCTCAGGGACACCTTGAGGGAAGAGTCTAAGGGATTTCTTGAGAGACACTCATCCTGCTTGCTGCTCCTCTGAGCCGTTCTCCTCCCTGTTTGCCAGTGCACTTGCAGGAATAACTGCTCCTCCTCAGAGGTCTGGAGGACATGATTAAAAATGTAGCTCCCAAGAACACAGATGCTCCTCTTTCAGCATCCAGTCACTGGTATTTCTACCAAATGCTCTGTCATTTCCTGGGCAGATCTCAAGAGGGCTGAGTTCCACTCATGGAGCCTTGTTTGTGTTCAGTGCTTCTCTTCAGCTGGGCAAAATCCCTCATTTTTGCCTGAGGCTCATTAACCTGGGTTAATAAA
Organism: Motacilla alba alba; assembly: GCF_015832195.1. Taxonomy (NCBI): domain Eukaryota; kingdom Metazoa; phylum Chordata; class Aves; order Passeriformes; family Motacillidae; genus Motacilla; species Motacilla alba. Next base: position 115,462,331 of record NC_052017.1, read on the forward strand.
CTCTCATTATCCAAGGTTTCCTCAATCGACTGCTGAATTGATGATGAGCCTTCCAATACATGGCAACATCAGAGAGAGAGGTTTAGCATCATGTAATTAAAATCCCCATTATTCTAGCATGAAGGTGACTGAACTGACACAGAGCAAACTATGCCTACTAATTCAGAAAATAATGATGCAGAGTGAAAGCACTCAGCACTTCTCCCATCAGGAGGTCTTCCTATGCCTGTGCAGGACACAGCCTAAGGAACTTCAGATGCTGGAAGAGACAAAAAGGTCATTTAGAACTGGAGACAGAGTCAGGAGAGGTACACAGTACATCTTATCTATACTGCAAGAGAAAGGACAAAAGATAATCAACTTAAGACCTAATTGTGAGCTAAATGAGATTGATGTGAAGGAAGTGGTGCTGCTTCAGGTGTGGTGTGGCACATCCACACAGCATCAAGTGGAATTACTAAATTAGGCCATATGTAGTCAAGGGATGCACTCTGTGATGAGATGTAGGGATGACTTTGGTACTCTTAGACTTGTCTTGTTGACTCATTTCCTTCCCTTTTACAAGTCAAATTATTTTTCTGAATATCAAGTATACGTTACTGTCCTGGGCATGTGTCATGCCTGTCCTAGTGAGGTTTGAAGAAAATCTTTGTCATTGAGTTGTCCTTGAACATGCTGATTTATAAACTACATATCTTCAAATAATGTGCCTAGGTAGTACCTCTGTTGTATTTTTTCCCAGGATTTTTAGATCTTTGTCTCTTAAGTAAAATAGATACTGTAAAATTATTTTGAATGTATTAAATGTCCCAGGCAAAATAGTTTCAAGCGAAACAGCCGTGACAAGAAAGAAAATGAAGATGCTTAGATATGTATTCATTATATCAGAAATTGAACTCAACAGGGGATGGTGCAATTTTCAAGTGATAATAACCAGCCTGATTAATTCAAAGTTGTGTGTTAATATTGTTACTAAAGCAAAACTTTATCCCTTATCTGTTCATGTATGGGCAGGTGATTTCTGGTATCAACAGAGAATGATGAATTTTTAAGAGCAGATTTGAATTTATTTCCAATCAAGGTTATTTGCCAATGGGATTATGAGATTGCTCAAGTGAGTTCAACCAAGCAACTCCAAGCATTTAAAAATTTAGACCAATTTTAGAATATCAGTGCATTTCAAAGTTAGTTTGTCCAGATAACAAGTTAAGTTGTGTAAAGACTATTGGATAATATAACAAAAGCATCCAACCAGGAACAACTCCAACTTTAGACCAACCCATGCTATAGCACAAATGAGGGAAATAGGAAGAGAATTGCTTGCCAATTACCAAGGTTTTCAGTCGAACATGTTTGCTTAGCACTAGAACTTCATAGTCTGCAGCTCCTCTGTCCTAAACAGCAGGAGCAGTGCTTACCCTCTAACATGTATTCAAGTGATGTGCCTGAATCATGCTGAGGGTTTCTGGTGTCTGGACAGATTTTGAGTATATACCAGCTATAGAGTTGTGAATAATAGCTGTATTTTCAGTATCAGTACTAAAATCTGTAACTAAGACAGCTTATCATGGAATACCAGACTAGATGGATTGTGGGTCCAATCTAAGCCCCTCTGTGGAAAAAGTGATCTGAAAATCAAAATCTAATTTCATGCTGTACATATCACCTTTTCCATGTAAAATATGTGCCATAAGCTTAATAATTAAACTATTCTACACAGTGCTTAATTAAAATTCATCTTCAGGGTGACAATAGGATACCTGCAACAGCTTAATATGGGAGACATCTACATAATGCAGCAAAACCACATGGCAGGATGATGCAGACATTTTTTCCTGTTACACCTGATTATACCTAGTTTTTTCTCATTAGCTTAATGGACAGTTCAGCACAATCCAACAAATATTCCACTGGCCAAAAAAGACATGTCTATCATTAGACCACATTCCCAGACTGTTTTGTTCAGATTCTGCCATAAAGAAGTACTTATAATGCTCCATAAAAGTAAAATATTATCTTGAATTTTGACAGTGATTCATACTGACAACAGCTCACATGATCTGCACAACAAAGAGTATTATCGGGTGTTCATGAGTTCACAGACCAAAAATGTTAATGACATTGAATAAGTTGTTTATTCATTGTGGCCACAAACCACACTGAATGCTTCATTACACACTTAATGACTAGAGATGAACAAATTGATTTTCTAAGTCGTTGTCCCACTATTACAGTTGGAAAAGCAATTGTTGTGGGTCAAAACAAAACAAAACAGAAAACATCCGGTTCATTCTTTGACTTGCAAAAGGCATTCATTTTTTAATGTTTCTTTCTCGCTTTTCATATCACACTGAATCTACACATCAAAACAAAACTTGGAAATAATTCAGTTTGTGCATTTGCTTGATTTTTCCCTCATCTTTTTTTTGGCAAGATGCTTCATCAGATAAATACAAGTAATTTCAGTCAACCTTTTGTTTCTTCAATGAATAAACCACTTTCTTAACAAATTTTGACCACATGGGTCTTGTCTCCGCAGTTGAAGCAGACAGATGCTCTATCACCCCACTCGCTAGTGCCAGTCTGAAAATTGGATAATTTCTCTGGTGACAACTACCCAAGCTAAGAAAGCCCCCTCGAGCTGTGTGTATATACGCTATTTAAAACATGTTCTCATGTCGGTGTAGCTGTGTAGCTTTCCTGAACAGCTTTTGACTCAGACAGCAAATGCTCGATGTTGCTAGAAACTATCCTCCAAAAGAAGTGTTTTTTTATTGTTGTGGTCCCGCTGTTACTGCCTGAAACAAATTGGCACCAAATTGTATCCCCTTGCAGTGTGAAAAACTAGATAGCACTGGGTGGAAGAGTTGATGTCCTTCACTGAGGGATGCAGAGTTTCATTTTGGTCATGTGGTCTGCAAAACAATTTCTTGTTTGCCTATCTAAAGGGTTAAATGGTCATGTAAGAATGCTTAAGTGTTATAAAGGGCTTCCTGTGGTTTCCCAGTCTGGAGATTGTTTACTTTGCAGAATAGATGGCATTGCCAGGGCCAAGGGAGAGGAGCATTTAAGTGCTCCCTGTGGATCAGGAAACAGAGAGAAGTCCTGAGACAGAGGGTTGACCTATGGTGAGGATATTCATGTCTAATGAGGGAAGGTTGTGCATGTGCCCTATGTAAGCAGGGCAGACTGTACCACGTTGCTTCTCCCAACCAAGCGCTGCAACCCTCCAGCATTCTGGGAGGCTTCAGTGAATTGCTTCCACCAAGAGGCTGAATTAAGCTTTATGGGTGTTGTGGATTGTTGATTTTTTCCTAAACCCAAAGGGTTTTATGGATGAGACATTCTGTTTTACAGGAATAGATTTTTTTTAACGACTGCTTGTTTCTATCTTCATCTGTTTTTGAAACTGTATAGAATGTGTTTTGAGTAGCTGTAAATGCAACAGTGGTTTTAGCAGAATTTTTAGAAAATGCACTTTATTGCATTCCCAGGAGTAAAGACAGCTACAAAAATAAAGAGCACTGGAATAAGGGATGTATTCTACCTTCTAGAAATTACCGTAGTCCTCATGATCTCTTCAGAGTCAGTATTTCCTCTACCATTCTAGGTATATTAGTATAACAAATTGTAAGGAATTCTTAAATATGTTGTATTTTGGTAAATTGAGATAGCTTTAATATGCTTTTTAACTCTTTTACTTTACACACCAATATCAGGAGGTGCAGAAAAACTGTGACAGATTGTCACAGAATGGCAAGTGGTGAGCCTTCAAATGGCAAGTGCTTCCAGGTGAAGTGACATGCTGTTGTTTTCCCTTTCCTTGCAAATTGCTTTTTTACAATTAATGATGAAAAAAGCTGAAAAAATCAGCTTTTGTTCAACCCTTTTTCACCTTAGAAAGGCCACATGCCTTAGGCTCAGAAGTGAATCTAAAAAGGAAATGTCAGCCTAATGAAAAACAAGCAAGCATTTTGAAAAGTCACAGTTTGTACTTGTAAATGTTCAACACCAGAGTGCTTAGCCAGGTCAGCTTCTCAGGTAGTCCAAGGAGATCTGCTGCTGTTGAGTCCTGAGGTCATTGTCACACTGTGAAATCTTCTCAGCAGCTCTCAGCTCCAAAGATGACTTGCAAATTATCTACTATATATGCAAAATAACCAATGTGATCATAAAGATCCTGAATTTTTTAAAGAAGTTTTTATATCTTGTTGTTTAAGTACTGCATAGGAGTGCAGAGCTCTCACAGGATTCACTAGTGTCTGAATACTCCTGGAGCACACATGATGTTACTCACAGGATGGCACCTGACTTGAGACATGAAGGAGGAGGAACTGAAAGAACTTTGTATTACAAAATTTGGGATCCTGATTCATGCTCTCAGGACAGTAATAGGCTTGGCCACGTCCACAGTAATGCTTTCTGTTATTTTTTTCCAGTGGGAAATCGAAAAGATCCAAAGCATCCCAAAAGAGTATTTCAGAGAAATAAGTGATTAGCTATTGGCTGTGGCAATACTAAAACATGTTGAAAAGGCAAAACCAGAGAAAAGGAAATCATGATGATGTCCCCTTCCCTTTTTCATAACAAACCCAGGACAGCATTGCAGATGACTTGGTCCTTTCTGTTTTAGTAAGAAATGTTTTGATTAAGAAAGCTAAACCTTGCAATGTATTCCCAGGGGGGCTCTCTGGACCCCTAAGGATAAAATATCTTCAAAATTTCCATCAATTTAGTTAATTCTTTTTTTTTCCATCCATAGATTGGAGAGTTATGACCTAATTGTCATTAGTGAAGAGACATAATTTGAGACAGAAAAAGATCTTTCAGGAAAAAAAGCAAACACAGGAAACCCTTATCTGAACAGCACTCTGAGTACTCTGTGAATATACCAAATTTTATCCTGGTTTTGTACTACTTCCTTTAGCCACTGCAAGAGATAGGGGGGTGGATTTGCTGGATTTGGCTCAACAAGGACCTTCCTATTCTTTTATGAAAGTTTTTTTTTTTTCATAAATTGAATTTGAGCAAGAAAGTGTTGTGTTCCTGAACATTTGTCCTGTTGTCAATTACTCAGAGGCAAATAAAAGGCAGAGATCACACTGGTGCCAGCAGTCATTAACACAAGCAAGTAAAGTCAAAGGATGGAAGAGAAGGAAGCAATGTTCAGATCTAGTTGTGTGACTTGTGAAATTTCCTGCTCTTGTATTTTCCGCTTTCCCTGACAACAAAAAGACCAGGTAACATTCATGTACCAAACCCAAGGGCACCTGGGTCACTGATCACCTGTGCAGGCCCACCTTTAAATGTTGCCAGAGCCATATGTCCTTTGAAGAACAAAGGAGGGAGCACAAGGGAAGAAGTTAGAAGGCAATCTTAGAGAGGAAGGTAGCCTGAGAATTTTCCGAGAACATGGCTTCACAGGAGACCACTGAGACAATGGAGAGAGGTTGCAAAGATGGCAAGGCAGAGTTTTCAATGTACACTTTGATTTAATGGAAAGTAAAGTAGAAGGTGAGCAGATTCTCATGCAAATGTCCAAGGTGTCAAGCCATCACAAGGCTCTTCTGCCAGACATGTTTGATCCCTTTCAATTTGCTTGATGAATATTCCCTCTGGTGGTCTCACATTAAGGTGATCTGTCAACTCCCCTTTGTGGGCATCTAGCAGTAAACACAGTCCTTCAAGATATCAACATGATCAGTATTTGGTATTAGTTCCATTTAAATGTCAGATTATTTCATCATTCCAAACCCATGACAATGAAGGCCCCTTTTAAAATACACTGCCTCAATATTGCAGGTGTTTCCTCAAAGTCTGATACCACAAAGTATGAAAAGAAATATCAGGTTCTATAGGGCAGGGCATGTGAAGCTCTTGCAGGAACAGCCACTGCAATGTGTTTAAAATGCAAAGTCATATCTGCCACCTCGCCAGCCCCCCGGCTCGCCACTGAAACCCACCTGATGTTGGAGTCCTGCTTGTTGCATTTGTCAGCATGTCTGGAGTCACAACACAGCTCTGAACAGCACAGCAAAAACTGACAGCTCAAATCTTCCCTCCTGTTTTGTTGCCAGTTCCACCAAAACATCCTTGACTTGTATTATATACTACAAAATAAGAAGCAAAACCACTACAAGGCTGAGGCAAAGCTCAATATGGAAAATCAGATGGAAAGTAGAATTAGATGGAGAAGTTCCCAATTCTGCTCACTGGAGTCAGAGCCTTGAGGCCCGAGTCATTCAGATCTTTGCTGTTTTGACAAACAAATCTGTAACCTGAAGATGTTGGAGCTGGGACTGTACTTTGGAGCTACAGTTTCTACTGGCATTAAAATCTGTCATAAAGCCAAGACACTCATCAGGCAGGGAAAAAAGTAATACATAGAAAATTTCACTGCTTCATGCACTGACAAGTGTTATATTCAGGTCCTCTTCTAAATAGAGAAAGCACTGTCCATACTTCTGTGTGTAAAATGAGTAAGTGCTAGGCGTTAACATTTTATTCAGTTACCTGGCTTCTAAAATACTCAAGCACAAGAAAGGATATTTTCTTATAAACCCTTAGAGAATAAACATATGATTGAACAGATATAAATTAAAAGAATTTAGATGTTACCCTGCTTTAACTGGGGGAGGTCAAAAATTATGGTGTAGCTATTTTTAATCCAGAACAATTCTGCAGATATTGATTTGAGGAACTCAAACCTCACGAGTGTACACTTGGAGGACACACAGAGATGGGCACATATTAGTATCCACCCCTCATTTGGCAGTTTTCCACAGCTGTGGATCATAAGTACTCTTTGATGTCTCAGGCAGAAAGACCAGGTTCACCTAAGCCATCCTCAGGTGAAAGGATAATATGTAATATCATAGAGATCCTCAGAGGACCAGGTTCCACAAGGGATAGTAACCAGCAGCTTCAAGGAGGTTATGAGCAGTGATGGGACAGTAACCTCTCCTGCTTTTTCAGAAATGCTTGTTTTCACATGTTGAGCCTCCCTTCACCGTAAATTTTCCCATGTCTGAGCAGAGGCAAGGCTTTTCATTTTGTCTCTAGATTTACACAGAATTGCTGTGTGCAGGCAGGTGCTGTTTTCTTCAGCTCCAGCTGGTGTGGATAGCTTCATATTTTGCTAGAATGATCAGGCATGTCTGTGGTATGTGCTGTTTATTTAGGAGAATGTTTTGTAAAGCAGCGGGGGCAATGAAGCTTTTGACCTACAGCTCTAAAAACACACGTGAAGTCAATCAAATGAAATACAGAATGCAGACTGAAATGTATCATCACGGATTTTGTTTCAACAAACTTAGCTGAGCTAGAAGAGGACTATTAATGATAGGAAGTGTGAAAGAATGACAACAAGGGGCAGGGGGAAGGCACCAAAAAGGCACATGAACATTAGCATCAGGTCCTTGTTTACAGTCTGAAACTTACGACAAGCTTTGTAGAATAGCAGAAACAAATACTCCTTATGTGCTAGAGAGGAATTTTCTTGGAGGAGTAGGAAAAGGTAGCAAAAGGCAGAGAAATGAAATGTCCCACCAGTGTGCACCTCTGCCACCAGCACTGCCATTACATTACACTGCCAGCTCAAAGAGAAGAGGCCAGAGGAGGCAAGAGGGAAGGTCAGAGAGAAAATGAAGGACTGTGTAACATGATGTGTAACATGATGCATGCAAGTGTATGCATCCATGAGCATGGCACAAATCAAATCACACAGGGAGGAGCTGGCCCTATGAATTTAGCCCACACAGGGCCATAACTTGGACTGCATTCTGGAGAGGTGTTGGATCTTCCACAGGAGCTGAGTCCTGCACGCCTGTAAACACCAGTGTTGTGCATATCCTTGGTTGTCACTGGTTAAACACGGCTGATATTCCAATTGTAAAGAGTCTATGCATGCTTTAAACTGTCTGGGGTACCTGATTCCCTAATATTTTAACTGCAGTTGTGCTTTACTGTTACTGCAATTGCTGGTACTACTATCTTTATACTTCTGCAGGATGCTCGATTATTTGTCTCATGATGCTTTTTAGAAGAATTGTCAGATTAAACTAAGAAAACAACATCTAAATGTTACTTTGAAGAGTGCAGAAACAGGATTAAAAATGAAAGCCTCTTTACTAGAATAAAAGAAACCCTGCAGAGCTGTGATGTGACAGGATGACTAAGTCAAATATCCTTTCTTGAAGTGTCCTCTTTCCACAAGCAGATGGTTTGCTATTATGATCAGGGGATCTGAAGCCAGATAAATTATCCTGTTGTGAAGATGCCATTGGGGAGAACACATTTACTGCCTCATTCTTGTATTCTTTTCCTTATTTTTGCTTCCTACTGATGTGGTTTCTGTAAGCAGTTGTGGGAGACCTTATCCTGTCCCCTGCAAGGGAAGAGGCTGTTCCTGCCACTTTTAAAGGAAATAAAAAGAAAGTGCTGTTTCGTATCTCCACTCCAAATTGTGAGCTCAGCAACAGAGAGGGTTATAAACCAATCGTGTCTGGATTGATGGAAGTAGGAAAGGAACCAGTATTCATTTATTGTCATGTACCTATTTTAAGGTCCTATTGTATTTGGTTTACCCCAGACAAAGGAAGGAATGATGAATCTGACTCCATGTTCTCAGAAGGCTAATTTATTATTTTATGATACTATATTATATTAAAGAATACTATACTAAACTACACTAAACAATACAAAAAGGATACTTACAGAAGGCTTACAAGATAATAATGAAAACTCATGCTTCTTTCCAGAGTCCAGACACAGCTTGGCACTGATTGGCCGATGAGTCAAAATAATTCACAGTGAAAACTAATGAAAGAACCACCTGTTGGTAAACAATCTCCAAACACATTTCAGACAAGCAAAATAGAGGAGAAGCAAATCAGATAATTATTGTTTTCCTTTTTCTCTGAGGCTTCTCAGTTTCCCAGGAGAAAAGTCCTGGGAGAAGGGATTTTTCCAGAAAATGTGAATGCCACAAGGTCTTCCTGCACGTTTGCTATTTTCCCTCAACTCATCTTTCTAGCCACACCATCAGTGATTTCTAATGTAATTCAGAATCCCAAAGACCATCAGCTATCCATGTTCAATTAACTAAGCTGCGCCGTAGTGTCACATGGACCCTTGGATCTCAGTTTTAATATCCATGCTGTCACTTCTGCCGCAGCCAGGTCCTTCAGTTCCTGCTGTCCCAGGTCCTCGAGCTCAGCTCTCTCAGATGAGAAAACCTATTCTACCTCTGCTTGTGTCCATCTGGTGCAGCAGTGTCGCTTGCACCCGGGACAAGTTCACTGCACATTGGCATGACTGCTTCCCACCTTTATCACATTCCACAAACCATACTGGACTTGCTGCTTTGCTCTATCTGTCTCAAGATACCTGTGAGACCAAAGTGACTCTGACAGCTGCCTGACAAGCACAGGCATCTTGTCTTCAGAGTTCGTGTGACCTCCAGTGCATCACTGGTGCCATGGTAATTTCACAATGTTAAATTCAGACCAGGTTGACCTACCCTTCCTGTATGTGTCTTAGAAGCTCTCTCAAGCTGCTGCTGCAGGCAGCTTGATAGGTGCAAATTTCCTTATGGTTTCCTCATGTGAGGAGTCTGCTGGGGGACTCATTCCCAGGGATATATTCCACTGGAATATATCTTTACACTTTGCATCTTAATTTGTTTAGTTTATTATGTCACAATTTCTGAGTTACTTGAGGCCTCTAGATGGGATTTTTTTACACTTTTCTCCCATAATTGGTGTGCAACTTAGTACTGTTTACACTGTCAAATATTTTGTATTTCCAAGAAAAAGCCTTGTGGCTCCAAGCATAACCCAATGGTATTCCAAGGAAATAATTCATGAAGAGATTATGATCATGCATATATGGATGCCTCAGTTTCATAAGGTCACCTCCCAGAGTGTTACTGCCTTTTCAGTTTCTCATTAGAGACATTGTGATAGATGCCATTTTCAGGTCATTTGCATGCAAATGAAATATTTCAATGTTTTGCTTGCTTTCTGCATGATCTGTAAGCACAATGCATTCACTTGCTCTTCTTCATTGTACTTTCCTCCCTAGAGCAATGGGCTTCTCTTATTGTAGCCCAAATTATGGCAAGAGAAACTTTCCCGGGTAGATCAGCAGTGGACCATCTTGACCCTTTCATCTCTATTTCATACTCTGCTGAGAGTTCCTTTGTTTCCCAGAAGCATCCTTAAGTTCCTTTTTAGTTGCTGCCAACAATTGTCTGTCCATTGCATGAATTCATTCTCTCAGAGCCAGAACTGACATCTTTTTAGCTCAATAATAAGCATTTTTTTTACTTCTGGTACTATTCGAAATTTTTATTTTTCCATAAATTTTAATATTATTCCTTGTCCAAACACTTACTGGCACAAATTTGTTATAGAATAAAAGTTAACCTCTATATGACCAGAGTTTCACTCCTACCGAAAGTGAATTGTCTTTGCTAATACTGGTGTCTCTGGTGCACCTAAATATCATGGAAAATCAGTTGTGTTCTGTGGACAGGGAAGAGGAGGGAAAGGCACTGAGCTCTTCTCTATGGTACCCAGAGACAGGAATCAAAGGGAATGGCCTGCAGGTTAAGGCTGGATATAAGGAAAAGATTGGTTTTTATTTCCAGAGGGTGGTTGGGCACTGGAACAGGCTCCCCAGGGAAGTGGTCACAGCCCCAGTCCTGACAGAGTTCAAGAAGCATTTGGACAATGCTCTCAGTCACACTCCCTGGTGTGACTCTTGGGACCAGGCTGTGCAGGGCCGGGAGTTGGATTTTGATGATCCTCGTGGGTGCCCTTCCAACTCAGCATATTCCATGATGCTGTGATGATTTCCTTGGCTGCCATGAAGAAGAAGTGTGTTCCTTCCTCTACAGATCTCTGCTGATGCTTTTAAATGCCTGTGAGGTGCTGTGATCCTTTTACAAACTGCAGATATTATCTTGTGTGGGTTGTTTGTCCACCCTGTGTTTCTCCATCGTGGGTTATGTGAATTCCCACACTGCTGGTGTTAGGCTTTCCTGCCTCAGTCTCATTTGCAGAAAAATTTTGGGTGTATTTTCATGTCCACCACATCAAAGTAGCATTTAACATTCTCAAACTTCAGGCAGATCCTTCGAATGCTTTAAGTAAATTCTGGGTATTTCAGTATGCACTTCCTTGAATAAATTTTCCCAGAATCTGTGATTTTATAACAAATTGAATTCTAAAATTCTAAACTTTTTTACCTTTCTATAAATCACAGCCAAATTTTTATTTTTACTATATTGAATTGTTTGTTTGAAAACAAACATCTCACATGTTTCCCTTTATCTTGACTGTGGGGCTTAAATTGCTTTTATAATTTTTCATAACAAACCTTTTCCCAAAATAATTTCAACAGTCAAGGTGCTTCACAACTTCTCTGTCAGAAACTGAGCTACCTTAACATTGGCACTTCTGTTTTATGGACACAGACTAAAGTACTGGGCAAACTACTTCAACTACCTTCTGTGGTCTGAAAGAGTTTTAATTCTGACAAATTGTTTAACTTCTCTGTTTTTCTGTTAGGAGATTTTCTTGCTGTTTACTACTGAGAAAATCAGTTGTTCAATAATCATCTTGAGTGAGGAAATTGTTGTATGCAGTGGTGGATTTCACACTGAGCAGACTTTCGTAGTCTGAACCCATTCACAACTCAATCAGTTCAAATAGCAGAACCTATTTAAGAGATCTCCCAGGCTGTACAACACAGTGCATCTAAGATGCAACTAAAAAATTGAAAGAACGCAGTACCTAGAGGAGATAATTTGGGGGGGGGGGGAAGTTTGTTTACTTTTTTATTCTTAAAATTTTGAAGCTGATGGTGCCAATTACCAAAATGTGGTGAACTGATTTTCCCAAACAGATCCTGATAGAAGTGGGGAAATATATTAATGTAACCTCTGCATTGTAAGTGCATTGTTAGTGGAACTTATCTTCAATTTTTTGTGCAAAGAAGTACTGTACGTGTACATCACAGTATGTATATGATAAAAGTGTGTCATTGCCAAAAGTAAAAAAAAGCAAAAACAAAAACAAAACACCCAGAGGAAGCATCTGCAAAGCATCCAGTAATACTATTAGCTTCTCACTAGCCCTTGCAGACAAACATTTGCCTTGGTTGTAATCTCCAAATATTTTTCAAATTTCTGGATATTCAGCCAAAATATTTTACTTCCTTCCAGAAATAGCCTAGCACTAGTGGAGAACTGTCCAGGGAACAGCATAATGAACACTCTTTACTAAGCTCAGGTACCTTGCTGTGCCAGTTATAGATTTCAGTAATGGGGAGGTTTTAATTGAGTTGATGGATATAAGTGGGATTAATATGCATTGCACATGTGCAGCACTCTGTAGCAGGTAATAGGGAATGCAGCTTTTCTGATAACTTCTCTTCACCTGGCACATTCCTAATAACAAGGAAATCCTTCATTCCTGGAGCAACCGTTCAATGCAGGGAGTTAGTGACATAGATTTTCTTCTGGTCTGAACAGGTTATTTTCTTTTGTTTATTGCTGTCATTTATGCTCCTAATATGGGTTTTGCAGCAAAGCAGACAATAAATAAGGCTTACCTTCCTGCCCATTTATATAATAAATTCTGTGGCATATTATAAAGATGATAAAAGCTTCAGCTTTAAATGGAAGCTGTAACCCGAAGCCCTGAGTAACTAGTGATGGCTCAACAGTAAGTGTGGAACATGACAAGGCAGGAACAGTCTGACAACTTGAGATGCACATGTACCTTAACATATGAGATACCACAGAATCATGGGGTAAGTAAGTTTGGAAGATCAGACCCCATTCACAGCTTCAAGCAGGGCCAACTTTGAAATTAGAACTAAGCACTACCACTCCAAACAAAATCTCTGCTATTTGCTAGGGGGACAATACATGCTACTGTGCCAAAAGTCTTGCAAAAGTCAAGGTTAATGACACCAAGTAATTTGCAAATTTGCACTGGCACCCAGTGCTTGGAGTTTAATAAGGAGGATATGCTGCTGCCTACAATTAGGTGGGAATAGTTCTTGATGGGAAGACTTCAAAAAAGAAGGTACAGACAGACTGTCCAGTAGCTACCTAGCAAATTTAATGACATCCAGAGATATGACAGAGGATACTCCAGTCTGTGCATGGAAAAAACCGAATTCATTTTAAGACTTCATGTAGCAGGACTTAATGTGTGACTTCAACCCAATACGAAAAGAAAGAAAAGAATGAAAATTTGTATGGCTTTTTAATCTGAGGTGGCTGAGAAATGGGGTCACACCTTCCTGTGAACTGCAGTTTTAGCAAATTCAGAGAAACTTTTTCCCTGCTCTTGGCCCTGAAAAAAATAATCAGAGCAAATTTTTAAGGAGTAGAACCAGAGAGTGAAGGAATCATGAGTTTGCAGACTGATGCTGTGGTCCCTGAAAACACAATTTAGAATAACTTTTTGGAGAAGGCAGGGCAAGCACTACTCAGGTAGTAATCTTCACTGGTAAGTCTCAGACTGCTCTTGTTAGAATCTGTAGTGGGAGCAAATAATATACAGGATGCCAAAGGGCTGAATAGTGACCTGGTACTATGTCCACAGTTTGATATCCATGCTTAGCTAATGATCTGGAAAGACTGAGAAACTCATTAATGCTCTGCTTTTCTTGCACCTACTCAGACATCAGAAACCATTTTTCTACTGCTCTCTTTTAAAGCTGTTTTGTAGTCAGAGTTAAGGTGGCAGTAAAGCCAGGTAGTGAGGAATAAAAAGTGTGAACTGAAGGGAGGATGTGTTGTGGAAATGAAAGAGCTGTTGCAGAGAGTATAAGCATGTATTTCGTGTAGCAAAGAGTACAAAGTTTAGGTGACATTTAATGCTGCCAAACTGACAAAAGCCCTGATTCTGAGTGATTATGCAACGAGCAGCACTGACTGCTGCCTAGCATTGCTTTAGGTGGTGAACACAGCACAAAAAGAACATCGAAATGGCAAAGTCACGCACTTAAGAAAGGAAGAATCTGAGTATCAAAGTACAGCTTCAGGGGGCCCTGACTACACCAGTGCTTATGACACCTCTGGGAGAAACCACAGCAGAGAGACTTCTATCTCCCACCTGTGGGTTGGGGCTGCAGCCTCTCTCTCTCTGTTGGGAGAACATAACTAATGAACGCCAAGAATTTTGACTGATCATAGCTTTTAAGGCAAGAGGGTATCACTGTGACTAGTCGGCCTATGAAACAGCCTCCACCCTTCCTTGAGTGTGAGTTTGGACACACACATACACAGAGTTGCAAATTCTCGGTGTGTCATTAAAGACATGTGTGCCAGGAAAACCCTATTCTGAAAGGTTGAGCCCATGCTCCAGAAGCTCTGAGATTTAAATCTTCACCCTTTAATAATCACAGAAAGACTTTGAAATGCAGAAAACAATATTTTTTTCTCTAAGCCCATGGAGAAACTGTCATCTCTCCCCCGGCCTCCAACACTGTTCTCATAAAAATATGTCTGGCTCTCTGTTGAAATTTTCGGGCCCAAAATGTGTAAATACAGCAAAGTTGCAACAGGTCAGACAATCAGACAATCTTAGCTACTGGTGGTGCTATTAGCAATGCCTGCTTTTATAACCACAGGGGAAAAACATCAGTTTTTGTACTGCATAGTACAAGGCTCTTCACTAAGAAAATGGTCTTCATGACTTGTTTCTGAAATGTGTGTTGTTGAAATAGTCATGAAACTTGAATTGCAGTCTGATATTGTAAAAATAGCTTTCCTAAAAATATATTTTCCACACTGTATCTTTAAATCTTTCCACATGTATTTTTAACATTACTTGTATTTTTATTATCAAAACTTATTTCAAGAACATTAAATTATAGTAAGGTTTCTCATTACCAAGGCACTGCTCTGTTATTAAAAAAAATATAGAGAGAAAGAGATCACAAAAGGGCAGACACAAAGAGATCATATTTTATTGCAGACCTGTCACATTGGTCTGCTTCTGTTAAATCAGTCTGGTGACTATGTGGGACTTTGTGAAATACAAATACACAAAACAATTTTCCCTTCAGCATGAAAAGATAAGACAGCAAAGCAATCTCACTCAGAGACTGAGACAAGGACAGAAACTGAATCACACAAAAAATAAGAGGTTTTTTTTCCTTTGAGGTTCTATTGGTCTGAAGAATAAGAGGCTGTATATGAGGCAAAGGTGATGCTGCTGTCAGGTGTTAATCTGATGCAGTGTGAGCTGCCTCATATTGCACCCACCAAGAGCTGGGTCTCCCCCACTGTGCAGGCATTTGGCATTTTGACTCCCTTTAAAACAGAGTAGCTCATGGGGTTTGCTCTCACACACATGCACACACATTCACACACTCCCGTTAAAAGAGAATAAAAAATTGAAAATATATCTTCACCATAAGACACTTATCACTATGGGACATTTATCAAAGCTGACAGGAACCAAAAAAATTCTTTTAAAATAGGGTTGTGCAAGAGCTAGGTGAAGGGAAACCTTGAAATTTAAAATGAGGTTTCCGTCTCAAACAAATTAGAGTAAAATACAAAATTCTTAGTGTAATCACTAAGAATTCCTGTAAACAGGAATCCAGCTCTTCTTTAACACATAGCTCTGAGAAAATGAGTGCTAAGAGCCTGTGATACCTACAAGGACTTGTACGGAGGAGTCAACACAAAGGATTATTTTAACTTACTGCTAGATGCAAAGATATTTACTGGACAAGGAAAGATTTCCATCAAATACTTTGTTTCAGGCCGTCAACAATTGCCAATAAAAAAAATTGTTTGATCATTTTCTTCTGACCATGCTAGGTTATAATCTCATCACAATGATGGTTTATAATCTCCTTTCCATGCTGCTTTTAAAATGATTCCATGCATTGTTCAAGCCAGGCTAGATCAGACTTCTGTTCAGAAGCAAATAGGTTGCCTAGCACTATAAATAACAAAATCTCCTTTTCTCCATCATCAGCTTTCAATCACAACACAAGTGTAATGCGACTTTAGGAATTCTGTTTAATACCTTGGTGCTTCCATGGGCAAAGATGAAAAGCTCTGCAAAGTCAATAGGTCTCCTGAGAAGCAATGCAAGTGCCACAAGACCTTTTTAATTGCTTTTCTTTGGCTGACTTTAACTAATGCTGTGGGCATTTGTCCTCACCACGGCAGTTTGGCCTTCATTGCCCTCTGCTCAGACACAGCTATTTCAATAGAGAGCAAGTGGATATACGTATATATGTGCACATGTGTGTGCGTGTATACACATATATATGCATATATATACACACACACATGCAAGTGACAATGTGAAAAAAATATAGAATAAATGTTTTACATAGATAGTGTAGAGAATCTCAGCATAACAATGCATATCTAAAGAGACAGTCTCTGTACAGGGTTTTTTGTTTAAAATCTCAGTACTGGACAAGAAATAAGGCATAAATGCTGTATATTATGCTTTTCATGACTGACTTTGCATGCACTCAACTCATTATTTTCAAGAGCCTTTTAAACGCTGCTAAATTTGCCTCAGTGCCATCTTCTTTGCCCTAACTCCTTCACCCCTTGTGCTTTCAATCACAGTGTCCTACAGATCTACTGCCCTTCAGGATCAGTGCAAGGCCTGTGTGTGGAAACAGAAATAGCTAGGAGAGAGCTTCAAATAAGATCAGCTAAAGAAAACAGTGGTATTCTTTACTACAGTACTAATTAATTTTTTTTGAAGCTTAACTCTGAAAAAAACGCTTTCAAAAAATATCCCTATTCTCTCTATTCTTTTCCAAAAAGTATATATTAAAAATAAAACATTTTTTGGGTCGAGTTTTCAATGCCAGACTTTCAACCCCCGTGCTCCTGAGTAATTTCTTTTCCAGGTGCTAGGAAATTAGGATGCTCCTTGGTTAAAGCTGTCTTAATGCTGACTGTTATTTTCTTTGCTGAAGGTGCTCATTCTGCTGGTGGGCATTTTACTTCAGAATGTCCTGCATAAAAATCTACCTACAAAAGAAACCTACTTATTTATCACACCCCCAAAACTGAGAGCAGCTCACATCCACAAACACCCACCAACAGCTCAAGTGGAGATAAAACACACCACTTTATCTCCTGGTGTCAGGGAGAAAGGACTGGAGGGAGGTCGCTTCTCTCAGTAAGCCAAAGCTTGCACGGGGGCTTTATTGCCATGATGATTTTGAATGAGCAACCAAAGCTCACGGGTCACACTCGGCCCAGGGCTTGGTGTGTGACACATCCCTGCTGAACTGTGCTCACCCAGCAGGTCTCCAGGCCAGGCTTGCTCTGTGCCCAGCACGTTTTGCCATTTCTAATTAAGCCCAAAACTGCTTTCAGCTTTGATGATCTTCCTGCTGCTTTTTCCTTCCCCCACAACTAATTTCAGACGCTCACATTCAGTGAGATACAGGAATAGAAGCAACTCGGCTTGCAGTCGCCCTGCGTTAGGAAAGCTGAATATAAACAGGTTTCTGAGCTATAGTTTACACCAAAAATCAGAACACTAGAGACAATGTAGCCTGGTTTGCTGGAGCTGGCTGCAAAGATCGTACCAGCTTCCTAAACTAACTCTGAAAAATAGCCTCCAGCTAATTCATGTCCCTTCCTAAGCTGCCTGTGACCCAAACTACCCCTCCTTAGCTTAGTGGGTGACTGTCACTCTTCTTGTTCCACCAGAAGAATCCTGATCTGGCCTTACCTAATATGACCTAATCTAGAGCAAACTGCAGCACCCCAATTGCACATGTGCATGAGCTATTTGCAATTTAGTGTCTCAGAGCTCTGGGTTTTACTTTATTTTAATCACATTTTGAATTCCTCTCTTTCCTGTACACCTCCTTGACCAAGCCCCTGAATGAACCTGCTGTTTCTGTATTAATAGAATTTATTCACCTATTTTTTGTTGTTGTTGTTGCTTCTGGAGGGAGCCTTACTCTCTACCTTTAGTGTGTAAAAGAGGGGTACATGCCAAGCAAAAAAGAAGCACCAGGACATGGTGTCAATCCAACAGAGTTACTGCTTCTGGGAAATTTTCTGTTCCTAAATTAATCTGAGCTGGTTCAGAAAAGGGTTTCTTGCAAAAAAGGTAGTGAAGAAACCCCCCTTTTGCCCCAAGGTTATGACTTATTTTGTTAGACCAGATGATATGACAGCATGATTCTATCAGGACAAATCAAAGTTTACTGAGCAAATCTGTGTTCTATAACCTGATTTATTGGTGCCATCTGCCAATACCCATGAACAGATGCTCTGTAGGACCTCACTAGTGTGCAATAATGACTGGGAGAAACCCACTGCAAATGACTGAATTTTTGAAGTTTCTAAGTGTAGCAGGAGAGATAACAAACATAATGAAAAATGTCTAGGAGAATATATCCCAGTGTTCATTTTGCAGTTCTGGTTCTCTGACGGAAGTACTTCAGAGCATCTTCATCTACATATGTGGGTATGAGATATAAAAATAAACCAAGAACTCACAATTTCCCATGATTTTGCTCCAGTCCTTTGCTATTATGTGCTTCAAAGAAAAGAGAGCATTTTGGTGTAAGCAGTTAAAACACAGCTTACCCAAAATCAATGAATTCTTCATGATTGCAAGAGTTCTTTTTATGGTCGTATTCAAGAAGGTCAGAATTGCCATACTGCTAGCACTAATGTCTTTCTTTTTACTCGTTTCCCCTGCTCTGCGGCTATTTTCAAGCCCCCTGTACTCTGAGGGCATGCCAAGGTAGAAGCAAACAATTTGCAATTATTGCCACCGGCAACATTAATTTTGCATTCCCATCTCTTCAAAAACACAGGGGAGCAAAAAAGAGATAACAGAAAGCCAAGCAGCTTTTCAGGATGGA
Organism: Motacilla alba alba; assembly: GCF_015832195.1. Classification (NCBI taxonomy): domain Eukaryota; kingdom Metazoa; phylum Chordata; class Aves; order Passeriformes; family Motacillidae; genus Motacilla; species Motacilla alba. The sequence continues at coordinate 115,481,231 of NC_052017.1, forward strand.
GATTGGAAACGTGCCTGGGATCAGTGGAGGCCCTGCAGAAGTGGGGAGAGAGCAGTCCAGCTCCTGCAGCCCCAGGGAACACTTGCAGAGGTGCAGGAGCAGCCCAGTCCCAGTGTCCTCATGGCCCTGGTCCTGCCTCCCACTGCCTCCTGCCAAACTAAACATCCATCTCTTTGGAGCTGCATTCAAATTAGAAGCAGAAGTTGTGGCGATGGAAGGACACTTTGCCTTCTTGCCTAGCATGCCCTATTCAACAGCCCACTCTGTCCATACCTGGCACATCACATGGAATTCATTCAAACATGTTAAGGAGCAGGTTGTTGATGGACACAGCCTATCCAATAGCTGACAAAGATGTAAAATCAGGGAATAGCAACTTTCAAGCACTGTCACTCTTTCAAAGGCTGAATTTGGAACTGGAGCTGAAGAGTAGAAATCCTCCTTCCCTTATTGTGCCAATTCATTAAAATCACACACTCATGGAAATTCTCCATAGAGAAACTATCACTGAACTATTAATAAAATCTTCCTGAACTATTAATGTGATCTCTGGGAGCTTTAATCTACCTTGGGAACTGATTACGTAAGTACACAGGCCTGAAGATGCTGTTTTTATCCTCAGTTTACATGACATTTCACTTTAAACTGTTTTGTTTATGACTGATATCTTCCTAAATCTGGGGGCAATTATTTTCTTTCCAGGGCAATTGTATTTGGATTTGTAGTAAACTGTCAAATATGGTTGAGATAGAAGTTCACTGGGATATGTGCTTGGTTTTCTGATTAGAAAGAGTAAAGGTTATGAAAGCACTTTAAAAATTCTTATTTCTAAAAATTCAGATGTTCTATATTCTAGAAATGTGCTGTAAAATGGATTTTGAGCTCAGGCTTTTGGTCTATGATGTCAATTAATGTAGTTTGAAAGGAATGACCATGAGCATCAGGCTGGATTCATTCCTATTTTTCATACTCCAAAGATGGTTTTGCGTTCCCGACACACTTTAGTGTGAGGAGATGCTGGAAAACCATGTTGAGCTTTAGCTTCCAGGCAGTTCCAAACAGCACCATAGAAAAAGGTTTCTGATGCATACTTGTGCCAAAATCAATAGGTGTTGTCATGGCAAGAACAGGCAGAAAGAAACAATTGCCTCTAATCAACCCCATAGCTTCCAAGCACCCCTCCTAAGCTATTAAATGGAATATTATGTACCAACAGTTTTCAGTTCCAGGCTCAGTTCAAAAATTTTTCTGCACAGGAGGTCTGAGCAGAGTTGGGAAACAATGATCCCCATAACATTTTGCTCTGACCTGCAAGCTTGGAGACACTTCTATCTGAAACAAAAGATGTATTGAAGCCTGCATGGATTTGGGGGGTCTGTTGCAGCTCCACTGTGTTCATTATTTTCTCTTTAGGCATGATAAAGAGGAGAATAACTGAAAACAGCAAAGAAACAAATATATAAAGCAAAACAAAGAAAAATCGGGCAAAAGAATAGGCCCCTCAGTGGCCCCAGTTTCATTAAATCAACTCAAACTCTATGTTTGGACTATTTTCTCTCTCTCAGTTTGCCTATACTGCTCTGGAAAGATGCCACTACATCATTGTTTGATACATTTCTTATTTTAGATCAATTTAAGTCCCAGTGAAGAAGGTCTGGTCTGACTGTGGAGTGAGCCAGCTGTCCAAGAAGATATCTGAAGTTCTTTCACTGAAGTGTGGATTGGATGAGTGTACAGTGAGGTGGATTGAGAACTGGCTCAAAGGCAGTTCCCAGAGGGCCATAATTAGTATCACAAGGTCAAGTTGGGGTCCCGTCACTAGTGGTGTCCCACAAGGTTAAGTTTAACTTATGACTTCAATGAAGGGGCAGATGCCTCCTTAGCAAGTGCAATAGGGCAAGAGGGAATGGGTAAAAACCGACGCACGGGAAGTTCCACCAAAACACGAGGAAGAACTTCTTTACTGTGCTCCAGGGTGAGAACTGGAACAGATTGCCCAGAGGGGTTGTGGAGTCTCCCTCACCAGAGATACTCAAGAATCATCTGGACACAGTCCTGTGCCATGTACTCTGGGATGACCCTGCTTGAGCAGGGAATTTGGACCTGATGGCTGTGATCCCTTCCAGCCCCATCCATTCTGTGATTCTGTGATTCTCTGCAATTGCTTAGGAGCAGGTTAGTTTGATTAGGACTGGATTGGATGTATTTTTTTACTCTGTAATTTCACTGCTGAGCAACGTGTTCATGTGTCCAGCTTTGTTTTCAGAGGAGAAGACAGTAGTGTCCAAAAATAATTAGAACAATTCATGTGTACTATGTTTCATTTATAACATTGGAATAAAACCCAGGTATATCCTCAGGTTTGGGTATTTTTGACAAGGAATCAGATTACGAAAAGGCTCCATGATCCCAGAGTCCATTTCACAGTAGACTCCAAAAAATGTACCTCATTATAAAATACACCTTCCCAAGGAATCACAAGACATGAGAAATCAAAAGAGAATTCCTAAAAGCAAAAGCTCTCCAGCAGAAAATCAATTTCAGCTACTTTCACCTTGCCCCAGGGAAAGCAGCAGAGACACTAAGTGGGGTGTGGGAAATGTCACATACATCTTCCTGGAACTGCACAAGGCAGACCTCCAGACAGGAGCTTTTCTTTCCAAGACAGCTCTGCTCTAATTAGGGACTTCTACAAAATTAGTATGTTGCAGTTCTAAACAGTTCTGGATTATTCCCATATCAAATTTCTTTGGGTTTGGTTTTTTGATTTTTTGGTTTGTTTTTTTTTTTTTTAAAAAAAAGGTCTTTGTCCTTGTTCTAATTGACAGCCTTACAAAAGCAGGTGGACTGAGGGATGAAGGTCAAATCAAACCTAATGTGCTTAAAAGGGCAAGGAACAAAGTTTAGAAGACAGTTACACACACAAAAAAAATGTTCTTTGGTTGGTTTATTTTCTGACTGTCATGCTTCCTTTTCAAGGGTCTTTGTGGACTTTTTGAAGGGCGTACTTTCAAAATTAAAAGAAAGCAATTGCCTTTAAATAAAATTGTTATATTAAGGGCTTTCCTATAACACAGATGTGTGAGACAGAAGCTAGTTTATAGACTTAACAATCCATGTTGGGCGGACATAAAATTATTTTTCTATATGGGAAAATGCATCCTGCTCCACTTTTTCTAGAAGCAGACTGCCAGCTTAAACCTCTGGCTGGTTCCTATAATTCTCAGCATTTGGGCCTTTCTGGGTGTTGTTAAAGCTGGTCAACATGTTCTAAAAGATATATGTTCCCCCTTGAAAATGAAGACTGACTGATGTTTCTCACTAAAAATGATTAATAAAATTTGTGCATCCCAGCAGAAAGGTAAAAAATTTTTCTTTTTCAGGTCAGTATAAATCTCAAGTATAAATTTCATTTCTTTACTTTCCTGTGCTTCAGACTCAGATTGGATTTTCCACACTGACATTAGCTGCTACAGTACAGCCTGGGAACAACTGTGGCAATTTACTTCCAAAGAGCAAAGGTGTCAGAAACTTCTTACTTATAGATACAGCTTGTGGGATGGCAGACAGCTTGACAAATATAGAATTAATAATAAAGACAGAAAGAAAGAAAGGCAAATATGGAACTTTCCAATTTGTCTTACATTTGGTTGTTTTTTTGGTTTTTTTTTAAGAATAATCTGTGAAAAGCTCCAAATCTTAAAAGCTTCATTCCCATGTGTGAGGAAGGCAACCAAATTTGTGAATTTTGCATGAGATGGGCACTTTATGGCTCTGGTCTGCTATAAAACACAATTTTAGGTTATCACATGATCACTGTAGGCTTCGCACTTCTGTCAGTCCATGTGTTTTGCTAGGTGGGCTCAGACTCTCTGCAGCAATTTCTCAGCAGTCAGTTGAAGTCACTGCAACATGCAGCCCTGCAGCACTTTATCTCAGTCAGATCTGCATCCTAAACTCCCATGAAAAGCAGTGGAAAAACACTCTTCTTTATTGAAAATGAACATCCAAACAGGACATATGTCATCCTTAAAGAGAATTATAGAATCACTGAACAGAATCACAGGATTGGAAAGGATCTTGAAAGTCATCTAGTTCCAATCCCTCTGCCATGGCAGGGATACCACTCATTAAATCATGTTGCTCAGGACCCCATTAAACCTGGCCTTGACCACTTTCAGGGATGGGATATCCACAATTTCTCTGCTCCAGTTCCTCAGCACCCTCTAAGAAAAGAATTGCTTCCTAACATCTAATCTAAACCAGTGTTCTTTTCGTTTAAAACCTTGTCCTGTTACTTTCTGCCCAGATAATAAGCCCTCTCCCTTCTTTTTATAAGCCTCCCTAAGATACTGGAAGGCTGCAATGAATCTCCCCAGAGCCTTCCGTTCCTGAGGCTGAACAACCCCAGCTCTCTCAGCCTGTTTATGTAGGAAAGGTGCTCTGTTCCTCTGATCATCTTTTTGGCCCTTCTCTGGACTCACTCTAACAGGTTGACATCTTTTATGTCCGAAGGACACCAGACCAGGTGGGGTCTCAAAAGCTCAATTCATCATTTACTGGAATTTAAAATGGGATCACCTGTGATGTTACATTGTTGTCCTCCTGCCTGCTGGCCTGATTACCCAATAGTCCTTCACAGTATATCCAATATGCAGATTTGTAATGACTTCAGATCTACTGACCTGTCTGAGGTAGAAGTGGCTTATTTCACTGGGTGGCAAAAGAAAAAGATATCACTCAATGCCTCCTGAGGCTGCTCACAAACATTTACCCTGGTATGGTTTTAGATGACAGCCAGGGCAAACCACAGCTAAAGAGTATGGAGAGTCCTGATGATGTGCCCTGGCTTGCAGAAGGTGCTGTATGCATACATATTGCTAAATCTGGGGGAAAAATTGACCTTGAAGCAACACAGAAGCTCTGCAGAGCAGGTGTATAAGGGGATTTTTTCATATCATCTCACAAATCCACCCCGTATTCTCACCAGCTGCGCTCAATCTCTGATGCTCGGGAGGAAGGCGAGAGAAAGCCCCAGGACACCCTGTGCTAATTGTGGGGGGAAGGAACCTGCCTGGTGCCAGAGCCAAAGCCCTGAAGGAAGAGACCTGATTATGCTCTGCTTTTCGTGCTGAGCTGTAGGGGTTAGGAGCTCACACAGGATGAGGACGGCTTCATCAGAATCTCCCTTCGCAGCGGAGAGACAGGCTCCTCTCCTCCCCTTGGAAGCGTGTTTGCACACAGCAGCAGGGGTCGTCCTATTATTTACGCCAGGCGAAAAAAAAAAAAAAAATCCTAGGCTCTTCCTTGACTGACGCTTGTTAGATAATGTCGTAGGTACAAAACACCCTTCACAACGTACAATAACCTTTAAAGACAGGCCGGCCGCCACCTCCTCTCCTCTGGGGCGAGCCGGGCTGGCGGAGGATGCTGCGGCGAGCCCCTGGCCGGCGGGACGCTCCCTGCATGTTAATGCCCGGGGCGCCCGTGCGGAGCCCGGCAGCGGCGGCGAGCGCGGCTCCCGCAGTTTCCATGGTGCTGCCATGGTGCGCTCTCCCCACACCTTCACTTATCAGCATTTCCCACCCATCCTCCTCCCTGTAGTATGCTGCTTGCTCACCCCGAAAGGTCAGCCATTGTAATGATGATTTTAGCAGGGGGAGGCAGGGAGGCCGAAGGGTGAAAAGGTGAGCTCTGAGCAGCGCTGTGCGTGGGAACCGGGGGCTTGCCTTGCGCTGTACAATGAGAAATTGGAAAGCTTCCCCTCATCGACCCCCTCTCACTTCCCAGGCCGGCCGAGTCAGATGCCCTGACGTAGTTAAAAAATGTTCATGAGAAGTGGCTGGAGACCCGACTTTAAATCTTCAGCATCTCCTCGGCAATTGATGTGCCACCAGCGTGTGGAGGGGCGAGGGGACTGCCTCTGTCCGCAGAGGAAACTGATACAAATGCTTACAGGCATCTTTTTTTGTTTTTCCATTTTCCTCCTGCCCCCTCCCAGTGCTCGTTTGCAGATGGAAAGAGACAGATTTTTCCTCCGACTTTCATCCTATTGACTGCCGGAGTAAAGCACTGCATCTCTTAACTGCCTTCCTTTCTTTCTCTCTATAGGACAGCTTTCCTGCTCGTTTTGGAGGCGTCCATTTTGTCAATCAGCCCTGGTACATCCATGCCCTGTACACGCTAATCAAACCATTCCTCAAAGACAAGACAAGGAAAAGGGTAACTAGATGGGAGTGGGGGTGGGGATGGGGACGAACCTGCAGACCTGGATTTTCCAAGTAGCTGCCTGTTTTCTTTTCTAGGTTGTTTTTTTTTTTTCCCCTCCATTTTCCATATGGTCTAAGAGAATATTAAAAATTAGAGTTTGGAATGGTCTGGATTGAATCAATTACTCAGCCAGGGACCAGAAATTTGTTATCACTAATAAAGCATGGATACATTTTACTGGGACATGCTTAGGGATAGAGAGAATTTGCAATGTGGAGGGACTATCAGGCCTGGCAAAAGTTACTTGCAAGTGAGGGAAAATTCAGTTCAACTCTTTTTGTAGGAGTAAAAATTCATATTACATTCCTTCAGCAGGGTGACTGTTTTCACATGATGGTAACTCACTTGCTTCCACCAAAAGTACCCATGCCCAAAGGCTGTTCACTCACACTGCAGAAGAGGCAGATCTTCTCCACTGAAATCCAAGTGAATTGGTGATTCTGCAGTCATCCTAGCAGTTTGTTCTCTGCATTCTGTCAAACAACAGCTGAACAATCCCTCAGGAGACCCCAGAGCCCACCCTGAGCTGGGTCTGACTAGGCAGGAAAAGGGTAGGACCCACCTGAAAGCAAAGAGGGATTAGAGAAACAAGTGTTGCTAAAGCAGCACCGAGTGGTGACACAGCCTGATACATGCCTGGAAATATCTGTCCTGGGGTGCAGGGCTAGTGGCCGTCTCAGATGCTGAAGTCCTACTCTTTACGCCTGCTTTCAGTAAGCTCCACTGTCACCCTTTTCTTTTCACTGCTCTTCATGTAAGCCTCTATCCTCTTACAGTTGCAATAATCAGTTATAATTCCTGACTTCTGCTTCTCCTGATCTGGTACTTAAGAAATTGTCATGTGCCAAAAGCAAGCGAACCAGAGTTTACAGAAGTGTTAGTAGTGCCAGCCTAATTCTTCAGCTGCCCACCCCGAAGTTAATCCCCCCTCTTCTGCCGACTGAGTAAGCCCTGAGAGCTTTTGAAATTCCCACCCGAAACTGCAGTGTCAACTAATGACGCTCCACATCTCATTAGTGCTGCTATGATTGTACTTAATGAAGTAAGGAGTCGGTGATGACTTTGAACTTTCTTTTTTATTTGTTAAAGATCTTTCTTCATGGTAACAACCTGAACAGTCTTCACCAGCTAATACACCCTGAATGCCTGCCCTCTGAATTTGGGGGGACTCTGCCTCCCTATGACATGGGGACGTGGGCTCGAACGCTGCTGGGTCCCGACTACAGCGATGAGAACGAGTACACCCACACGTCCTACAACGCCATGCACGTGAAGCACGCCTCCTCCAACCTGGAGCGGGAGGCCTCGCCCAAGCCCATGAAAAGGTTGGTACTGCCTTCGAAATCGTCTCTTTTTTGGCTCTCTGAACAGGTTCGGCATAAATCTCACGGGAAGGGCTCATCTGGCTCGAATGGAGGCTGTAATTGGGCAAACGTTGATGGTGAGGAGCACTTCACTCTGGGCTGGGCTCGTGGTGTGGTGGGAGAAAGGAAGCCTCTCGGTGGAACCGTAATTACTTGTCTGATTACATTGCATGAAAATGAGGGGAAATTAATGAGCCCCTGCACAGAGCATTACAGAAAGTACATCAGGGTGAGATGCTGTCCTGCACGGTGCAGCGCACCCAGCGGCACCGCTTCAGCACTGGTCCCAATTCCTTGCTGCTGCTCTGCTGCTGCTGACCCGCTTGTTATCCATGAGGGATTTACCTCCTTGAAAAAGCAGCTTTTGTACGATGAACACCACTGCCCTCTAAAGGGAAAAGGAGTTGGTCTTCTCCCTCTGCTTCTGCTCCCGCTTGCTCTGCAAAGCCCTGCAAAGGCAGTTGCAGACCTGCTCTTTTAAAAGCTCTGACTTTAGTTCTAGTGATTGTGCATTCAGCTCTGAATGCTCAAAGTGACACCTCTGGAGCGTTTTACCCTCAGTAGTTTGGACTGACTGTGGGGATGGGGTCAGGAAGTCGGACACCTGGCACAGAGCTGTGGGTGGTATGGGCCAGCCAACACCAGCTGCAGTGAGCCATGGCCGTGTAGGCTCCCCTGTGTGAGTGTAACATCTGCACTTGCCTCACCCTTGGCACCCGCTCCACGGAACTGCTTTCCATGCAGATCGCAGTGATGCTTTCCTCGCTGCTGCCACTTGATGAGTGCCGTGCTCACAGGCACAGCGTCACTCTCCGTGACAGGGAGCGGCCATCATTTTGTCACAGAAAAATCAAAGCTGACAACACAGACAGGCCATAATGTCATGCAATTAATTTTGAAAGTCTTTCATCTTCAGAGAAAAAAGAAATGCATTCTTGATTCACAGCTCCCTTCCAGGTCAGAGGGATGCCATGCAGCTGTGTCTGCAAAGTGAGGCCTCGTGCTGGAAACACTAACACTTATGACTGACTGCCAGAGCTCACAGGGCCACAAGACTTTCAGACTATGAGCCTGCAGCCTGGTCGTGAAGAGGGGTGGCCACCTGCATTGTCAGCATTTCTTGGTCCTGACCACCAATCGAGGCTGGGAGCCAGCATGAGTTTACAAAGCCTGCCCCAGAGAGTTGAGTTTAAACCAATTTATTTTTAATAAATATTGTCAGTGAAACATGCTGAATTATTTTAGAAAAATACTAAATAGTTCTTTATTAATAAACTGTATCACCATTTACATAGCTTTATAGAAAGAAATCTGCAGTTTTTTAATGCTCCAAATATGTTGAGAGCTGTTCACAGGTAAATCTTTGCTGAGGATCTGATCCTTGGCTGCAAAGAAGGGAGGGTCTTATTGTGCCCTCAGGGGGGAACCTCAGCTTGAAAATTAGTTCAGTGCCAGAAAACCCTGCCTTGAGGCAAAACCTTCTTTTATAATCTGTTCACTAATAAAAAAGTGCACTAATACAAATACGGGGAGGAGATGAATCTAATTTGTCATGTTGCCTCTGGGCAGACTAGATCTAACTTTTAGCCTAATTTCGTTACTCGCGGTTAAGTCAACCATCTGATCTTGCACCCCCGTGGTCACTACTTGCTGTTAAAGGTGAAAAGTTCACAGCTTCAACAGATTTTCTCCTATGAGTATTTGCTTTGATTTTTCTTCTCCTAAAATTATGGTTTGGCCCAATCACAGGTAAAAGCCTATGTTTAGAAAGCATGATTGCGTGCTTTGTTAGATTTTTTTTTTTTTTAACAGATTTATATCTAGGGCATCTTAAAAGGTCTCCTAACTTCTACCAGCATTACCTGTCTTTATATATCTCTTTATATATATATATATATATGTGTGTGTGTGTGTGTGTGTGTGTGAAACTCAGGCTATGACAGAAATTTCTGGATATTTTAGAGAGATTTGCACTAGGCATAGGTGATCTTCTAACACTATTCTTCATCTTAAATATAACTCCCTCACAATTGTTCTATCATTTCTTTCCCTTATTAAGACAATTTCTAGTTTTATTGAAAATATCTCCTCCTGTCCTGACATACACTCTTAGATAACATGATAATTTTGTGTTTTTTTCTGATGGAATGACTGGTTTAACAAAAAATAAAGGTAAAGGTCACCGACTTTTTCTTTAGCAACCACATTCCACTGAAAGGGGCAAATATGCAAAGACTGAGCCTTCTTAGGTTTCTTCAGTTTAAGGCTGAAAAGCCTGAACAATTACGGGACCTTTCCTCTCTGACTCCCCACACATCACTGCAGATTTACCTGCCCAGTAACCAGCTGCAGGGGAGGGCAGTGCTCACGAGACTTGGTTTTACCTGGGAGGCTGAAATTACAGTGGTTGTTCCCAGCTGTGGCACTGTCCTGCTGCGTGACAAGGTGCAGAGCTGCAGCCCCTCCTGGCTCTGTGGCCACTTGCTGTAAAGCCACCCAAGTCCATCCTTGCTAAAGCTGCCGCTGGACCAGAGGACTGTTAAAGCACCTGGAATCTTTGAGCTCAGTGCTGCTATAAAGCTGAGAGCCTTGCACTGTGACCACAGAGAAGTGTCCCTGTAAAATGAAATGCCACCATTCTCTACACCTGGATAGAAGCTCACCCTTGACACCTACTCCAAAAATAGTGTCTTGTAATTTTAGAAGCTGAGAGGCTGAGAAATCAAGGTACGAATTGTAGATCTGGAAGAAAAGTACCAGGAAATGGAATCAGACAATGACTGACCAAAATACTGTTGTAGCCATGTAACCTATATTAGCAAATGAATGCAGAGGGAGGGAAGGAGGCCATTTTCAAGATGTGCCTGTGACCAAACTGAGAACTAAAATAAATCTCCAAATGCAGGCCAGGAAAAAATGAGGCACCAAGCAGCAGTGAGAGGGGCTGAAGCCGGAGCAGCTACCGGCCTGTAGGTCAGCTTTAGGACTGACAGCAGAGCTTTGGCTCCTGTCACCACGGCAGGGGCACATAAGTTGAAACAAGTTCACCTGAGATCTCTGAAGAGGATGAGGAAAGCAGAGAAGCTATAGAAGACAGTGGTTTGTTTAGCTTCAGAGCAAAGGTTGAAATGGATTTAAAGGGAATAAAATCTGGAGAGAGAGAACAACTATTTGAGAAAAAGGACAATTTAGGCATTAGGCATGAGATCAAATGGATATAAGTTGATCAAAGTATACCTTGGCTGCAAGTCAGAGTTATTTTGATAGCCATCAGAGGCCAGAAACAGTGTATGACAATCTGACTGGTACAGGAGTGAAAGACTAATGTGAAGGGGCTACAGGAGATTAAACTTGCATAGCAAAGTCTCATTAGATTCCAACTTCTGCTCCATTTAACAGCAATGCAACCAGAACATTATCTTCTTCCCAGTCACAGACAGGGCTTGTTTTCCTTGTGACTTGCACAGGATTTGCTCTCAAGAAAGCGTCCTTCTTGACTTCAGCGAATGGAGGTGTTGTATATGGGGATAGGATTGAAAATCCTCTTAGAGAAAGGCTGCCACTGACTCTAGTCAGTGACATAATCTAGAAAATTTTGAGATTTGATGAGTGTCTACAGTATGGAAAATCTTTAATCAAAACCATTGCATTTTTTCCACTGGTGGCCACATGAAGCCCCACTGGAGCAAAACCAAACTAGTGGAAATGGCACTCCCATCTGCAGTATTATCTGGGATCCCAAGTACTGTATGAACAGATGGGAAACAAAGCAAAACAGCTGATGATTCCACATAATGAGTCTTAATTACTGGGGGGAGGGGGAGAAACAATAATAAAAATCCATTCAGAATGTATGTTTATTAAGATTCAGCTCAGTGAAGTCTGAAATGTGCAAGGTAGTAAACATGCAAACCAGCATTAATAGAGCAAACTTAGTTTAATCTGAGAGCCTGACTGCCTCCATTAGGCAGCCCTGGGAGCAGCAATGGCAACAGGCCCTTCTCCTGTCTTGGGCCATCTCTTCTGAAAGGTCCTCATCCATCCAGGACTCCTGTCATTTAAGAGTTTTGGGATTTCAGAGCAATGTAAATGGTGCAAAAATTTGGAGCACGGGGAAGAATATCACCTCCCTTTCAGCTGTGGCCAAGTCTTCTGTGGTCTCTGATGGTCAGGAAGGGGCCTTTAGTCATCAGGGAGCTCACACAAAAGCAAAGCATTTGCCTGAGGCATTCGTGCTGGCTTTTGTTGATGAAGTGTTGTTTTTAGGAGCAGCTGGAGGTTTTATCTGGGTGTGCAGTTTAACAAATAGTTATGGTGGGTGGTTAAGCCTCGAAGTTAAAGAGTCAGAGACTGCTCTCAGCATATCACTGTGCCAATAGGGTGTAATATTTTAGTCCCATTCTCCCAACAGTAGGAGATCCATGTCTGTAGCTATTTGGGTACCTAAAAGCAGTGGGTGAGTATCCCCAGGTGAAGGGATGGATTCAGTGACTGGGGAAGATGTGAAAGAGCTTGGTTCTTTGACATTTCCTTTATTCTCTGGTGTCACCCTTGCTCTTACATTTGGGTCCAGCAGCAACAAGTAAGCTGTAGCAGCATGTTCCCTCATTGTGACTCACTTTTCCTTACAAGAACTGCTCTTCTTCAGCTGCATCTGGGTCACTTGATGTTTGAACTTGCTCTTCAGTCCAAGTGATGAGGACTGTTCTCTGCCTTTGCTTATTCCTTGCACAGGCACCGAGCACAGCCTGGGAGCTGAATGTTCCTTCTCTGCCCTCCCAGGCATCAAAAGAGTGCTAGCTTTTAACCTGCTGCCAATGCAAACAGGTTTGAAAATTTAAAATTACCTTGCAGAGAAAGAAAATTTTAACTAACAACTGCCTATATGTTCTAGCTAAACAACCTGGTTGTTTAATCAAACTTATTTAAACATAATATAATTAATGATAACTTTATTCAAATTTGAGGTTAAAATTATTCTTAGGATAACATGGGTTGCAAGACCTTTACTAGCACAGAGTCAAGCTTATCAGAGACTCTGTAAATTCAGAATTAGGGTAAAACTTTTAAAGTAGAGCCAAGTACACTAATTATGAACATGTACAATCTGTGCAGTATGGTTTTTCTACTGTAAAATAAAAACTTAAAGAATAATAGAACTAATTTAGGTTGGGAAAAAAACTTTAGGATCAAGTCCAAGTTAATCCAAGTCCACCGTTAAACCTTATACCTAAGCACCACATCTACACATCTTTTAAATACCTCCAGAGAATGGTGTCTCCACCACTTCCCTGGGAAGCCTGTTACAATGTTTACAATCCCTTCAGTAAAGAATTTTTTTTCCCCTAATATCTAATTTAAACCTCTCCTGGTAGAACTTGAGGCTGTTTCCTAAAAGACTTGAGCACCCAAAGACTCAATGGCCTGACTAGTAGTTCATCAAAAGCCCCTATATAAGGCATTTTGAAAATGCAGTGGAAAAAGCCTGTTGGAATGCATTGCCCCATGATGCTGAATTACAGCATGTAGATTTTTATGTCCCAGATTAGAGTGAAAGGATTTTAAAGTACAGATGAGGGTTTAGCCATTATTGCTTCCTGATGTGTGTGTTTTCAAAAGCCCTGATATTCAAATGAACTCACTGCTGAAACTAATTGCTGTTTCTCAGAAATGGGATCCTGCTTCCAGAAAGAAAGATTTTACAACTGGTCCACACTAATGCCGACTGGAGCAGTTTTAGAACCAAAAGGGGCCGTTCATGGGGGTGACTTATGTAAGGTTTTTATTTATTCAGACTTGTTTCTCCATATGCCCAGCTGGGCTCTGCAAGGCAGACCTTTCTAGTTGTTATCCTTAGTGTGACCTTAATGTTCCTTTGCCATATGTTTCTGCTTTTATGGGTCATGTTTTATGCCGGTTCACAGTCAGCACCAATTTACTGCAGAAGTAGTAAAATACCAGCAAATAAAAATCAGTATGAAAATGTGTGAACACTTCCCACTGCCCATGGATGGCACCTGGGCTGCTCTGCTTGCAGCTGGGGTGCATTTCTACTTGTGTTGGGGGAAAAGGGAAAAATTTGTGATGAAATAACTCTATAATACACAAGACCTACAAAATAAGGCTTACATTCAAAATTTTATTATAAATTATTTCAAACAAAGGAGAATTTCTGAATGCTTCTGCAGAAGTGCTTCCCCCATACACACATGATGAATGAGACATGGATTGATAGTAAAGAAGGTGTCCCAGGGACATGCATATCATGTAATGTATGCATTATCTAGTAATATAAAGTTATATATTCTGTTTAAAGTTTATAAGTTTTAAACAGAATACAGTGAATACATAAGAAAGAAATGGAAAGCAGCTGGTGGATCTGGCACATTAGCAGGTCCTAGGGAAGCTACAGGGCAAAAGCTGCAGAATGTCCTCAGGAACCTGTAGCGAGAGAAGCCAAGTGACTTGCAAAGCCACACCTGAACCAAGGACAGGAGGGATGGTAACTTGGTACTGGGGATGCCCTGGGATTAGGCAGGAAATCAGCTGCTCTCTGGGGGCATTGACAGTGTGGGCTTCATTCATCTGTTTGCAGCACTCAGTTCCCAGTGCGTGGGTGCACAAACACAGGCTAGAGGTGAGAATGGCAGAAGCAGTGCTGTTCAGGCTGCCTAAAATACTGTGTTGTAAATTATGTCTTCAACTGGCTATAAATTTGCCAAAAGTTTAGTAGTTTAGATTAGAGACATGACACTTAATAAAACAAATGGTTTTACACTGCTTATGTCTTTTGCTGTCCTGTGAAAAATCCGCCTACATCTGGCTGAGTTACAAGCCTTTGAAAGGGCAATTCACACATGCCCTGTAGAAACATATTTAATTTTAGCATTTAATGGCCCCACAGATTGCCTCATGCTTTAGCTTGGCCTCACAACATAAATAAACTTGCTCAGCTTGTGTTGATGGTTCAATGCCCACAATGTGCATCTCCTGCCTAGGCCGTGGGGTGTAGAAGGCTTTTGTAATTACAACTTTTACTTGTGATCACAACTGTCTCTGCACTAGGCCAATCTGTGGCATGGAGCCAGGATTTGGAAGACTGGCACCTTTTCTTGCAGGGCTTCATCCTCCCTGCTGTTGGCAGGAGAATTGGCGAGAAGAGGATTTAGTGGTAGACCCATCTGTGTACTGGAGACTTTGGTCACTGGGATGGGAGCCACAAGGCAGACTGAAAGATGAGGTGGGCACTGGAAGCAGAGTCTGGAAGCAGATGGACTAGGACACACACTTGGTGGGCAAGGAAATGGCTGATGGAGACCAAGTTCAGTCTGTTGGGTACAACCCTTGAGAAGCAGACTCTGCCCTCCCTCTCCCCCTGAGCCCCTGTATCAGCCTGGCAAGTAGCTTAAGCCAAACTTCACACAGACTGTGAGATTGCACATTGCTTATTTTGTCAAGCTATAGACTGTGGGGTCTAATTTCTAGAAATACTCAGCACTTGCCTGCAACAGAAATCCATGGTAAGTGTGCTTTGAACATACAGGCTGCCACTTAAGGCTGAGGGCTCTGCAAAATCACACCTTCAGCACTGGGCATCCCATTGGAGGAATACTTGCACCCTAACATCACTGTGTTTCAGCTCTCCACATGCAAAATGAAAATCAAAAGAAAACCAACTCTCAGAGTCATGCTATGGCAGTATATGAATGAGTATTGAGGAGGCACTCAAGTGCTGCATTGATAAACTCCACAGAAAAGCTCAGGAGGGGATTAAAAAAGGCTATCTTCAGAGCAGGCTTGGGACTAATATGCAGCAAATGTGTCACAGAGCCACACTCTGAATCACCACAAGAAAATAGAATAAAAAGGCACTTACCAGCACAGCTCTGTGTATGCTGAGCACTGAGGGAGGAAAGAGCCCTCTGAGAAAGAACAGAGTGTGCTCCTGGGGCCAGGGCGCAACGTACGGGTCTCAACACCCACACACACCTGGCCAAGTGGCTGCTGCTCCCACAACCTACATTTTAGTTTTTCATGCTGTGCTGGTGCTTGACTTTCCACTCTAAATAGTACATCTACAGGGTTGCTTTCATGTTGTAGTGCTGTTCTTCTGAAGGACAGGAAAATTTTGATGTATGATGGAGAAGTAGAAAGACTGATCCCCTTTGCTCTGTCCTCCCTGTTATTGCCACACAGCAGTGAAGAGACTGTGACTCAGTGGCAGACCTGTTTGAGATGCTGAGAACTGGAGTCACTGGAATGGGAGCTAAAAAAGGCAGACTGAAAGATGAGGCAGGAGTAAAGCACTGGACTGACTGGAAAAGGGAAGCCATTGGGCTTGACAGAGAGCTTGATGGGCAAGGAAATGGGGATAAGCAGGAACAGCATGAGTGGTCATGACAGGTGCATGTGTGTTCATATGTGAATATTCATAGTGTGAGAAGAAATTTTTTTTCATTACCTGGCCTGAATGTCTTTTTTTAGATATCAAATTCTGCACACTTCATAATAGCTCTGCTGAATCTGATGTAAATTGGTGTTTGCTGCTGCAGAGCTGTCTTTGTTTGATTCTATGACTAGGCTTACCATGGCATAGGTGACATATTGGGTTCCAGAGGACTAAGGGTCTTCCAGGAAATCCTCGCTGAAACAGGTGCTGCTATTCCTTCTATGAGAAAAAAAAAAAAAAGAAAAAAAAAAAAAAAGTGGAAAACTCAGTCTATAGCAGAGAAATGAAATGGACAGGGAAAGGTCCCACCCATGCCATTTCCCTGCCCTGGACTGAGGCAAGCTCTTGACACAGAAGCTCAGAACACTTAGAAGAAGGAGATATTGAGCAAATCCACACTGATGAAAAAAGACTGAGATGTGCACCCTAATTCCAAGGCTGATGGCACAGACCAACTCCTGTCCTCATTTCTCAGGGATAGGCCCTGCCAAAGGACTCTGGCTGCATTTGCCCTGCATATGCTCTGGTTCCATCTGGGTCTCAGTGGCCTGAAGGCATGAGACTGTATGTGCTGTGTCACACACTTAAGCATTTCTGTATGTTTATACAATTCAGAGTGTCTGTAATAAGCTGAGAACTTCTCATAGCCCATCAGAAACCTGGTTTTACAGCAAGTGCCAAAGGATACCCACCACATACTTAAAGAGTAGTGTGGGCTAAGGGACAGGTCAGGACTGGGTGCTCAGACAGCCAGGCTCTGGTTAGAGTCAAATGTGGTGCAGTGTCATCCCTATCCCTCTTTGTACACACCCTGCACATCCCTCTTTGTGCACAAAGAGGGATAAGGATGCACTACTGTGCTCAGGGTTTGTGTGGAGAGAAGCAGCTGTGGCCAGCTCTCAGGTATGAAGGGGCATGGCAAGAACTGGTGGGTGCAGGGAGGATGAAGGGTCTTGTGCTGGGGTTCACTCTGCAGCAGTTGTCACTAGGGTGTGCTCACCACCAGGGAGAAAGATGGTCACTGCTGCCACAGTGGTCACAAATTCAGCTTCCATTTGGGAAGTTCAGCAGTTTAGCACCACTGTCCTGAGGGTTGAGCCTTGGCAGCAAGATTATGCCAGAGTTATCATCCTGCTCTTGCCCCTGACCCATCATGCCAGTGGATCATTCCCAGCCCACCCTAGATATTGGTGCTGCTGCATCTCTTTGCAGTGCTGAGATTGGTGTACCAAAGCTGCCTCTCTGGGCAGGTCTCTGTGGCACAATACTCTGCTGTCTTAATGCAGATCTGTGAGCCAACACCAGTGTAGAAGCTGTAAAGTTGCTTTGGCAAGAGATTTGAGCAGTACTTTTGAGCCTGGGCAGAGAATCACATGCCATGGCTGCTGCACTGGGATTGTGCACTGCCGAGCAGGGCTTGCTTCATCTGCCCACACCACCTGGGGAACACTTCTTTTCCAAGCACCTTCAATAACAAAAGGGTACCTTTTGCCACAATTACTTCACACCTGTTCATCTGCACTGTTTCTGTGATACCAAGGAGAAAGCCTTGTTTTTCCCACACAGTGAAGCCATACACTCGAGTGTGGTGTGTTGCTGCACCACCTCTACAGTCTGATGGAGGAAGAAAGGCAGAGAGAAAAATGTCCCTCAGACCTTGTCAGCACAAACATTCGTGGGTGTGATTAAAAAAAAAATGTTCTGTAAAGGGAATGAATGATTGGGAGATGAATAGCCCTAAGGTACTGGTGAAATCTGAATGGAATTTAAGTGAAATGGGCAGATGGGAGGCAAGAGGTAGAAAACAGAATCACTTAATGTCATCTGCAGCATGTCACTCTGAGAGCTTGAAGCCTCCTGAATTTAGAGAAGACATGCCACCCTCCTCTTTCCTTCACAAACCCCCTGAAAGGAAGCCCAGCACAAAGACATCCTCACTCCTGTGGGCTGCAGCACATCAGCATTCCTGTGAAGAAGAGCATAAAATGAGGGATCAGAGAATTGGAGGATATCTCTAAAGACAAACATGCTGTGATACACTGGCACTTACTGTTGGCTCAGCCCAGGATTTTGTACTATGTTTTTTATGGGAAACAAACCTGATATCAAACAAACATCAATTCCTGTGAGCTGATTGACTGCAGCTATACTCTGAGAAGAGCCTTCTGAAAACAGCACAGCTAGGAGGTCTGCATCCAGCCTTCTTACATGGTTTTTGACTGAATTAGAGAGAGTTGCATAAAAGTGGCCACACACATAAAGCCATTTGTTCTCTCAGACATTGATGTACATACCTATGCAGTGCTGTCATTTGAAATATATGGCCAGCCTGCTGGAGAAACAGCTGGGTATTGTTGATTTTCCAGACTTCCAAATATTCTTGCTGAACAGTAAAACAACCATGGGGGGTTTGATTGACGCTTTAAATGGACCACACTCAAATGGTACCTAGGGTTCAGAAGTGAGACTGAGAATTCATTCCTCTTTCCATTTTCATTTTGTTCTCCTAAGAAAGGTTACCTAGCCTTGGAATATAGATTAGTAAAGTCTATGGGCATTGACTTGTCTTTTAATTACTTCAGATTTAGCTCCTAGTCCACTGTGTTCACGTACTCTTACAGGAGCTAAGTCTCCCACAGGAATCATGTTAAAGAAAGACAGGCACAGTGTCTGCCAGCTGAGGGCAGTGACCCTATCTGTGTGATACAAACAATTGTCTACTTGTGTTAAAATTTAAGTCAACCAGATTCTCCACAGCCAAGTATCTTTCAAACTGGTTACTGAGAATTTTTAGCTGAGAAAGGAAGGAAACCATAAGGTTTTGAATTCACATATAATCATTGATAATTCCAGAGCTGCAGAACACACAGGACAAGTGTCACATTTCTGGTGAGTACTGAAGGTGATATAGTGAAGCTGGAAAATAGAGGTGTGAGGCAGTTGTGGCTATGATATGTAGGAAACATTGCCTCATAAGTCATGAAATCTGTTCTCCCTGGTTTTAACAGATGAGAATGCATCAGACCAGGGACTCGAATGCAGGTAACCCATGAATCATATGTTTATACCATATGTCTAGAACCAGTCAGATGAAGAGCACCCCAAGAATGTTTATTTCTCTGCCATTTATAGCACAGAGTGACCATAGATGTCTGATGATGAGATGAATCAAAACACAAGTGACTAAAATGTATTGACAGAAGAAGGCCAGTGCTATTTCTGTTTCCTGCTTAGATGATTAGTCCATATCTGGCTCAGGTCAAAATGACTCGGACATTTCTTGAACATTACAAAGTAGCTGCATTCATCCTGCAAAGTATAATTAAATGGCTTTAGGCACTATGATGGCCTCTTGGCCTCCATCTGTTACTCCAGGAGGACATGAGTCCTCTACGAGTCTTTTATAAAACCGAGAGCCACAACCTTCAGTTATCTAATCAGTTGTTTTGGATACCCTACGGTGCCTTAAATGGCCATAGATATCTATGTTTAGCAGCTGAATGTCATCCACACTGTGAAGGCTGACACCCCAAAGGCATAATTGACTTGTAAAGAAAATAGTTGCCCTGTCAGGATAGAGAAAGATGAATTGGGATGGTTCAGAAAAATTAGTATTTCTGTGGGCACAGAATCACAAAAAGGTTGAGGAAGAAGCCTCTGGAGATCTTCAACCCAATCCCCTGCTCAATGCAGGGTCAGATAGAGCAGCTTGTCCAGGATTGTGTCCATCTGGATTTTGAGTATCTCTAAGCATGAAGACTCCACAACCTCTCTGAGCAATTTGTTTCAGTGTTTAAACATTCCCCAGTAAAAAAAAGCAAGTTCCTCTATTTCCATCTATGTCTGTTGCCTCTTCCATCACTGAGTATCACTGAGATGATTCCTTTGTGTTCCACTACTCCACCCCATCAGAACATATTGATATGGAAAGGCAGCAAAACAGAAATGCTTTTGTCTGGTGCCATGAACAATTTCTGCTGACCATCGGAAACCACCAGAACAGTATCCACTGTATTGATAGGGCCAAAGCTTAACCTCTGCTTGCCAAACAAGGGAAGTTTTGTACTCATTGTTTACCATTTAAAATCAAAATGGTTTAAATTTTTGTGCAAGAAGGTGCTTTGAATGCAAAGATGCAATGTACAAAGACTAGTGAATGCAATAGTACTTTGGGGTCTTACTGCAATTTATTTTTCAATAGGAGGTTAAGGTGCAATTAGACATACACACACATCTTTTCAAGAACCATGAACAGGTTGTCTCAAAAATGTGAAATGTGGTTGTGAAGTCCTCTGAATAAAATGTTAATGCAGCTAAAACAGGTAGCAGTACTTTCAAAATAAAAACTAGTCTTAGTCCTAGGCTCAGTGCTAGAGCTCAGTGCTCCCTAAAAAGTGTGTAAACTTGCAGATACCTAGAATGTGACTGCTTTCCTTGAACTAAACATATGTGCTAGATGCACAAAAGCCAGACGAAACCAACAGATAGGGTGCTCCTTCCAGATAGTATTTGTCTTATATTAATTTCTACAGCCAAAAACTGCAGGGAATCTCAGTGCCCAGAGCTGAAGGACCACGACTGTGAGAATTATCAACTCCCAGCTGACCCTGAACTTGTGCGGGATCTGCTGCTCCAGCTGGATCCCTGCTAATCCATGGGGCCCGATGGGACTCATCAGAGAATCCTCAAAGAGTTATCTGATGTCACTGCAATGCCTCTCTAGATGATTTTAAGTGGTCTTGGTGATCTAGAGAAATCCCAGCAGACTGAAAGCTGGCAAATGTCCCAGTTTTCAAGGAGGGCAAGAAGGAGGAAATGATAGGCCTGTTAGTCTCCCTTCAGTGCCCAGTAGAATCGTGGAAAAAATTATTGTGGATGGTACTGAAAACTACCTGGAGGATAATGCAGTCATTGGTCACATTCAGGGTGGTGATGAGGGGAAAGTCTTTCTTGTCAAACCTGATTTCCTTCTACCACAGAGTAACCCACCTAGCTGATCTAGGAAGGCCAGTTAATGAAATCTTTTTGGAATTCAGCAAAGTTTTGGTATTGACTATCACAGTGTCCTCCATTACAAAATATCCAATACTCAGCTGGATAAACACACCATGTGATGGGTGAGCAACTGGCTCACGGGTCAGGCACAAAGAGTTACAGTGAATGGGGTGACATCAGACTGGCAACCTGTCACTAGTGGGCTTCAGCAGGGCTCCATCTTCGGCCCTGTGCTCTTCAACAGCTTCATTAACGAGGTGGATGCAGGACTGGAAGGAATACTTACAACAATAAATGGGAGAAGCTGCTGACTGCCTTGAAGGCAGGGTGGCCCTGCAGAAAAACACTGACAAATTAGAGAGATGGGCAATCACCAGCCATATGGAATTTAACAAGGATTCTGGTTGTGTGAATAGTGTGGGGAACAAGAGCTTGGAGACAAATGCTGTGGAAAGGAACCTGGGGGTGCTGGTTGATGGCAAGCTGAACATGAGCCAGCAGTGCCCTGGCAGCCAGGACGGCCAAGTGTGTCCTGGGGTGCATCAGGCACAGCATCTCCAGCCAGGCAAGGGAGGGGATTGTCCTGCTCTGCTCTCCACTGGGGCAGCCTCATCTTGAGTGCTGTGTGCAGTTTTGGGCACCACAATATAAAGATATTAAGCTATTAATGCATGTGCAAAGAAGGAATGAGGATGGTGAAACTACAGAGCAGGAAACCACATGAGGACCAACTGAGGTCACTTGGTTTTTCAGCCGGGAGGAGATGGGGAGACCTCATTGTGGTCTGCAGCATCCTTATGAGGGGAAGTGGAAGGGCAGGTACTGATATCTTTACTCTCCTAACCAGTCACAGCATCTCAGGAAAGGGCATGAAGCTGAGTCAGGGCAGGTTTATTTTGGATATAAGGAAAAGGTTTTTCACCAAGAGGGTGGTTGGGCACTGGAACAGGCTCCCCAGGGAAGTGGTCACAGCACCAGCCAGCCAGAGTTCAAGAAGCATTTGGATGATGCTCTCAGACACATGGTGTGACTCTTTGGGATAGTGCTGTGTAGGGCCAGAAGTTGGACTTGATGATCCTGATGGGTCCCTTCCAACTCAGCATATTCTGTGATTTTGTGATTGTACAGTTACTGGTCAGTTGAAAATGCTTTCTGCAGCTGTGGCCTACTGCAAATCATCTTTTCTGTATCATTAAATAAGGCTATAGAATGCATTCAGGATGTTTTAGGCCAGTGAAATATAAATCTCATGCTAATTTATTACATTAGATTGTGAGCTGCATTGATTCATATTGTCAAAACCCTACATTTTTAATACTCACCATAACTGAAGAATACGAAAAAAAATATTTTGGAATCTTTTTCAGAATTGACTGAGTTTTTGATTTTCTACATTAAAAAGTAAGTTAAAAATAAAACTGGAAACACTTTTCAGCAAAGAAACCCCTGATGTATCTGGAAAATGGAAATCCAATCACAAATCCTTTTTTTGTAGTGTCTTAGAAAATAGCAATGATTGTTCTTACCATGACTGTGCCCTACAGATAGATATCAGAATTGCTTATTTTAGGATAGTAAGCAGATTTTAGCAGAAACAGAAAAGAAATTTTTGTTGCAGAGCTTAGTAGATACAAAAATCTCAGTCGGATCCCTCTCCACATTATTCAGAAGGGCTGGGCATAGCATTTGAATAATTTGGCTTTTGGACTTTGGAGGTCAGGTGGGTTACAACACATTTACTCAGTCCTCTGGATGTTTTGTTTCTGTTTAAAAAGAAACAGCATAGGACCTGAAAACAGAATTTGGGATTATGTTGCTCCCAAGGTGGTGTGCATCCAAGTACCATTATGGTGAAGAACCCTGTATCTTGCTGCTAGAGAATGCAAGAATTTTTGAGTGTGCAATAAGATGAAAGCAGAGATGATCAGCAGTGATCACAAAAGGAAAAATTTTCAGATTTTTCAAAGTTGACTTAGAGCAGAAACTTTGAGCTGTGTGCTGGGAGATGCTGCAAAGGATACACAACTTTTTGTATCCACTAAAGGGCAGAGGGACAGACAGAAACAATACACTGGTGACGAGTATTAATCAGGTACTACTTAATAATAATTTAATCTGGTAGTCAAAAAGAAAATAAAAACCTGGTGATGTTGCAATTTCAATCCATTCCATAACAGTTTGAATGCCACATGATTATTTTTTGCTGCCTCATACTAGAAATATGTAAATTCACATTTAGCATAATGTCCCAAATCAGTTGCTTTTCTATATTAAAATGCAATCATAAATCACTATTCATGTCACATATCTGTAAAAAATACGCAGTGAAAACATTTGGGCAAACATAATTTCCTTGAAAATTATGGCATAAATTCTTCCCATTGAGCATCCAGTTTTTGTTATCTTTCTTTGGATATTTTTTTTTAAATGAAAAATTTTTATTATGCTTTAATGAAAGCTCCAGCCATAAGAATAGGAATAATTATCATACAAGTTATTCACAGTCACGATATTCAGTCCTGCAGTACCAAAGGATGTAATTTATTAAGGATTCTTATCAAAAGAGAGGTGACATCTAATCTCATAAAATAGCTAAAGCATAAATTAACAATTGGGAACTACACATGCATCATGTATGGAATGACAGCTACTTCTAAAAGCTATCCATGAGAAAATGGGCTCTTTATAACAATACTATGCACTATGTGAATGCCTGGTCTGGATGACTCTATCCTCACTTATGAAAAAGTTCCCCTTCTAAAAGTTCCAGATTCACTCAGAGATCTTGCTCTGAAGTTCATTGTCTCCTCCAGATTGGGAGCTAACTCCTAGCCCAAAATACAGAAAATAGAGGATAAAAAATCTCTGTAACAATGAATTCAACAGATCCTCCTTCCATAGCTCAGCAAGTAAACATTACAGCACACAGACCTCAGAAAATTAAATAGTCTTGAATTTTCCCACAATTTTGATCCCATTCAGCTTTTGTTACTGCAAGAAATCATTATGTTCCTCTTTCTCTAATGCTCACTCATTTTTTCTGTGTTGGAATTTTTAAAATCCATCAATAACAAAGTATAAACTAAGCTTCCCACCTTGAAGACAGAAATGAATTTTAAATAAAGTCATACTTCAAGGGTGTAGACAGGGAGATAAACTGCAGGACTGGGCACACCAGAAGCTCCCTCATCATCATATTAACCCTGTCGTCTTTATTGGTCTTTGGTACCTCATGGAAGCTCTGCTCTGGAAGCTCTTTAAATTGCTGAGCATGTTCAGCACTAGGGACAGTAGGTAAGCACTAAATATTTTGAAAGCATCTGAGATCTTCAACAATTCCCTTCCCTGCTTGTATTTATAGGAGTGTTTCCTGAATTCTTTATGCTTTCCCCAGAAAAGAATTAAAAAGCCATAAAGATGAAAATGGACTAAAGGAAAGATCATAAAAAAGAAGCACGGGGACGCCAGGGAGGTGGGTGAGTGCATCTGCAGCAGTCATTGCTATCATGTGTGTTTTTCTGCATTCAGGTCCCAGTCTGTGGTGGAAGCCGGCACGCTGAAACACGAAGACCAGGGGGAAAGTGAGAACACCCAGCCACTGCTGGCTCTGGACTGAGCTCTCACGAGCCCCACGGAGATCCATGAACAGACCTCCACCACGCCAGAACCCCACGGAGCACACCACACACAGACACACGCTCGCACACACGCGTTTCGCTTGATAACAAGTCCTTTGTGTTTTCTGAGCAAGTAACAACTGTCACCAGCCATCTGTCCCTGCGGCCGGTGCTGAACAAGAACTGAGAAACTTCTACTGACACAGCAGTCTGTCCATATACAAATAATTGGATTTCTGTTTTTTTTTTTTCCTCTTTGACTTGTGACATTAAAATATTGGAAATGGTGGGACTGAATTCTCTGTTTAAACAAACCAGGGTGTGTTCATAGTGTTTCTGAAGACTCCATCAGGGATGTTCATTTTATAGAAGTGAAGGTTGCGAGAGTTTTAAAGAAAAGCATCACAAATTTAAACCTTACGCTGTAATCAGCAAGTGTAATCTGGGTTAGAGGGCAGAATCATCAGCATCTATAGAGTACTTGAGTTTTACAGAAGGATTTTGCATTTAAAAAAGAACCCCAGTGCCAGCATAATGCCATTCAACATGACATGTTGTGACTGCCTCATCCATGCAGCTTATACGGGGGTCACATTTCAGTATCTAGCAAAAATTGTTCTTAACTTTTGAAGCCCTTCTAAAACTGCCAGCTAAGTGGAATGAGCTGTGTGAGCAGCAGACACACACAATTTGAAATGCAATTACTTGATTTTAATAATGATTAAAATTTCACCAGGCAACTTGGGAGCCTATAAGACATGTGCGTGTGCATGTGCGTGCACGTGTGAAAGGGGTGGTTCCAGGGAGACACACTGGACAAATTCAGCAGTGATTAATGGTTCAATCCAGATTGTTTCCTTTAGGTCACAACAGCAAATGAAAGCTCTGCAGAACCATTTACCCCTTCCCTCCTGCAGTCAGGGAAAAGTGTAGCCAGAAAGGTATGCTGATTGCAGATCTGGGCCATGGTTAAAATGAAAAAAGGAAAACTTAGAATTAATTATTCAGTACAAGTTTCTGCTAGAAGGAAATGTTGAAGAATAGAAAAACTGAAATGCCAAAGATCAGTTTGTTTTATCTCTGTTTGCTTTAGCTGCAAAGAGAGTACCATCCCTTCATTGAAATGGAAACCCGATTAAAGAAATAAAAGAACAATCGTTATCAAATTGCATGTGCAGTGACTTTATTTCTTAAAACAGTTACAATCACTGTACACACTTTAAATCTTCAGTTATATTGCCATACATTGACAATTCACTAGAACAAGCAGTTGGCAACAATATATCAAAGGTAGCAGTGTAAACCATACATACAAAATGAGATGATAATGGGCACAAGGGTTTTTAATGTGCACTGGAACACCCATTGAATTCTCAAGTGTTAGGCTGAAGTGATGATATAGTTCAAGTGGACACGGCCAGCCCTAACAGATGGACTAACAAAATACTGCCTTTATCTACAACAACATATTATGGCTGCACAGGGCAGAAAGGACATCCCACCAGATTCTATCAACACACCTGGGATTTACCCACTAGCTTTTGTGCAGAATAACCTCACTCACTCTGCTCTTACTGCAGCAACATGTCTTTGATACAAAGCCTGGTCTCCATGATAGAGAGGCAGCTTTTAAGGCTGTGGATGTTCCCAGCAAGGCAACACAGGAGTCAGAAAAAGAAGCAGAAGCTGGCAGGAACATAAAAAAAATAAGATGACTGAGCCCATTTATGTTTGGGGTTTCTTTTCTTCCATTCACCCCCACCCGACATCATCACCACCCATTACAGGAAACAAGGATGTCAAGGCCTGGTAGCAGCTCCTTTCTCTCCTCTGTGGGCTCACAGAGACTAAAAGGCATTTGGATTTGTCAAAGAGAATGTGCTTAAAGCAAAAAGCAAAAACCCAAGGAAACAAAAAAAGACAGACATTTGCTATTATACTGCAGCATTGAGGAAGAAATACTTTGGTTTGTGATTTTTCTCTGTTAATACACTTACCCCCACTGCCATTGAATCTTTGTGATGATCTGTTACAATCACTGTTCATTAAAGTAGGTCTTGTCCTGCCCAAGAAGTGCAAATACCACTGAAATCTAGTCCTTGAGGATCAAACCTCGCAAAGGATAGATGATTTACTTTCTTTAACAGTGATATGAATAAATACATATGATGCCTTGTATATAACTCTATGAAGCCTGCATTTAGCTGTAGGCTCTTACACAGATTCTGCGCAAGCAAGGCAGGGAGAAGCATGGTGATGAGTACCTACTGTGTTACAAACTATGTTGCCCTTGTCTGCCATTTCCTTCTGTAAATAAATCTAACAAAAAAAATGCAAATTGCAATGGATTTCCATTGAAAAAGCCACTTCCCTTCACTTCTTCCTTTAGCATTTCCAGTATTGAAAAGCTTTTCCAAGACAGAATATCACCTGGCAAACAGGCACACCTGAAACAACATGCCAGTAATTCACTGCAGAATTTCTGCTCTATGTGTCCTCCCTACATACAGAGCTAATCCAGTAATTGTACCTAAAAAAATTATCCACTCCTTGCTCCCTGACAGGTGGGCATAGAAGAGATTCCCTTCAGTGTTGCAGGAACACCTTGTCTTATTTAAGGCACTTAAGATTTTTAAATGACCAATGTATCACTAGACAATCTAATAAACAGTGCTGCTCTGGCACACACACACAACTTGGGGAGATTACTTTTATCTATTTGCCAATTTTATCTATTTGCCAATTGCAATTGGACATGATAAAGTATGAGCCTAAAAAAGGAACAATGAAGTAATCTGAAGGACGGCATGGATTTTCATAAATAAAGCTCCAAAGTTTTTACCACTCCTTTAGCATTTTCTCTGAGCTATAGAAACTAAAATGCAACATTAATAAAAATATTCCCAAATAATCAATTTTTGTTTAAGAAGTTCTTGATTTTTTTCTTTACACACACAGTCTTCATTTTAGAGAATTACCTTATAATTTGTACTGCTTGATCACTTCAAAAAGATATAAAATATAGGCTCTGACTTGACAGCTAACAGGATATTTTAAAAATATTTTTACTCTTTTACCCCCACAAAATACCTTATTTCCAGTTTTGCATGATTCTCCAATGATCTCCAAAAGCATTTTTATATTATGTGAAACTTATAAATCTTTACAGTTTTTCATTATTATTAACTGAGAACTGTTACTTTCTGGTACGTTGTGTATACTTTCATTATTATTTTTGATACGGACAACACGTTAAAACCTAATTATCATAGCTGTCTAAAAGTGACTCTTGATAAGACAGGGTTTATCAGTTTACTATTCAAAAAAGGAAATTAAAGTGCACACTTCCAGAAACTGTTCACACTAATTTATGGTGCAATCACCATGTGTTATATGGCATTACAAGATTTAATGACCTAGTAAAATACAAGAATCTGAAAAGCATTCAGTTTATGGGAATGCAAAGATCTTCTCTGCTGTTTGCTTCAGCAAATGTGACATTCAGGTCACGATACTCCAATGCCATGATGTAGACTCTGCAGCAAGAAACCACGGAGTGCTACACAAATAAAAACTGTTCCGTGTCTTTTGGACAAGAAAGTCAAAGCTGCAGAGAATAAGTAATCTCAGTGTCTCCTTGCTTAGTGTTTGTCACTCACAACCCTCAGTAATGATGTCCAGAACATCCTAGCACACCTTTCCACACCCAGCTGGTGCTGTGGGTGAGGAGATAACAGCCAGCCACAAACATCAGCAGCGCAATCTCTGCTCTCTCTCTCCTCTTAGTGTTCTTAGAAGTTAAAAGTGGAAGGTCCTGCACACTCCATCTCCCATTAAACAGTACAGAACCAAAAGATCTGCCATCTGCTTAAACATCTAACTAGTTTTCTTTCTTGAAAATAGGCCGTCTTATCATATAGTAAATTCTGTATGGCAAACACAGAGTACACTGTAAACAGTACCGGGATCAGACAACTTCAGCATTATGTCACACATTTCAAGACAAGGAAAACGCCATTAGGTCAATTAGAGGATCATTCCAGCACTCTGTAGGATGCTGGCAGTGGAAGTTAATACAAGGTAATAACCTCTGCATTCTGGCAGGAAGTCAAGTTAGACCTTGTCCTTCTGCCCAAAACACAAGAAATTCTTTTTTTTTTTTTTTTTTTTTTTTTTTTTTTTTTCTGGTAAATGATCACCCAAGGGCAGCCCAGGAAGAGCTCATGGAAGGAGGGACCCCAGACCCTCGGTGGGTAGAGAAAGGATATAACACCAGAAGCTTTCGTAATGATAGAAGAAACAGCAGCTCACCATATAATCCTAAGAACGGTCAAGTACTTCAAGATCTGAGCCTAAAAATGTCAGATTTGCTCAGCATTTTCCAAAATCACATTATCAAACTGAAGGTCACCTGCTAACTAAGAGAACTATTCTGTTTCAGAAGAACAAAGCTTCACTAGGCAGCTATTATGCAAGTTTCTGTTTACATATCCGGGAAGGCAAAAGAAGGCCACACTTGGCAAAAATGAAATTTGTTCATATATAGTGTTTCCCTTCTGCTGATAGCTAGAGACGCACTTGTATATATATCACCTTTTTAAAAAATAGTGGTTAATTAAAGAAGATTTGTTCATAATTAAGCTAGAAAAATACAGTTACTCAGGTAGAAAAAGTACAAAACACACATAATCCATTCACATTATCTACAGTGATAACATAGGGACATGTTCTATGCCTAAAGCAGCTAACATTACACCTGCATACTGATTTTACAAGTCAGTTGTGTGCATATGTTTGCAAATATCTTACATGTTGCTTCCCAGAAGGCCAGGAAGTATTCCCTAGATGTAAAATCATAAATCATGCACCTGAACATAGTCAAGCAGGTGACTGACTGACTGCTTTTGTAAAGAAAATACAGGCATGGCAAAAACATCTGCACATTCCTCAGCTTGAAAATCCAGATCTGTTGCTTTTTGGCTGACAAGACTTCTGTTCTCAGACTTGCAGCCAAAAAAACAATACACATCAGTGCTGTATCAGTATGAAACAAAACATGGCTTCTTTTTGCTTTTAAACCAAGTCCACTCTGATTGTAGAATGTCATCCTTATCTTTTCTTACCCTAAAAATGGTTGTGTATTTTGTATGCTGGATAAATTAATCCTATTTTCATACTCCAAAGGAGTTAAGACTCCTCTGCTCCACACATCAGAAGAAACCCCCTAAATAGCAGGAAGGGTACGTCTCTGTTGAGCTGTTAACTCAGGGTGCCACACATCCACAATGAATATCAGACGATAACTTTCAGCATCCTGCCATACTTCGTGTTCGAATGAGTCATCAAAAATAAGAACTTTCCCTTCTTCCCAGCCTCTGTAAAACAAAAAAGAGCATACTTTAGTGTAGTACTTGAAGGGCCATGGAACAGGCAAGCTATAGATCACTTCTGAAGATGCTCTTTGACATATGAGAAAGATTTAAACAGTGCAGATTGCATAGTCAAGATTTCACTGCCTAATCCAGAGAGACTGGAGTATGGGAGCTTTAAAGAAACCACATAAAGATTAGTCTAATGGACCTTTATATTATTGAGGGATCCTTCCCCCTCATTCTGCACAGTTATGCTCACAAACACATTCAGACATTTATGGTGTATGTTATTTATTATACTTTCAATTACTTCAGTGAGTATAGTACTGGTGTCATAATCCACTTTTCTTCATTTCTAATCAGATACATCAGTGATGCACATAAGTGATGGAAACTGAGGGAATGGCCATACAGTTCAAAAAGAAATTACTTTAAATCAATTTGCTTTTACTAAAAAATCAGAACAATGCCTTTGGAAGGTCACATGGTCCAAGCCTCTGCTTATAGGAGGACTCACTGCAAAGTCAAATCCAACTTTGAGGTTAGATGAAATATTAAAAAAATCCACTAGTGAAGAGCCTGAGATATCTGCAACCATGGGCACTCTAACATCTTATTGTAAAAACTCCCTATTACCTGGATGTAAGTTCCTTCACTGTCACTTGTGTTCATTACCTCTCATTCTACAGCTGCACCTCTCTGAAAAGAGTCTGGCTCTTGTCTTCCTCAGTCACCCATTAGTAGTTAAGAGAGTGACTAGGCTCCTCTGTAGCCTTCTAGTTTCCAGACTCCAAACCAGTTTGTTGAGTTTCTCCTCCTAATCATCTTATCCATCCTCCACTGGAGTCCCTCTAGATTATCGATGACTTTTTTTGTACTAAAGTATCCCAAACTGGACACAGTACTCCAGAGGCAGTGTCTTGAACGCAGAAGAAAGAGGAAAAAATTGTACTGCTCAAAGTGTTTCCTACAAATTTACTAACACAGTCCAGTACACAGCTAGACTTCATCAATACAAAAGAAGATTATAAGTCATGTTCAGCTTGGCCCCTAGGGTCCTTAAGCCCTTTTCTGCAAAGCTGTTTTCTAGGCAGTCATCACCCAGCTACTACAGCTGCAAGGTGTTTATCCGTTTCCAGCTGCAGGGCTTTGCTTTTGCATTTGTTGAACTTCATCATGTTTCAGCTGGCAGCTTCTCCAGCCTGCTGAGACCTGGATTCATAATTTTGAAGAGAAGTTTAACACCTGATTATACACCTCCAGGTGAGAGTGGATGAATACCAGTGAAGGTAACAACAGTCAAAGAAACATTCCTTCCTAAAGCCACTCTACCATGAACACACACTCAATTCTTTTAACAGGATCCCTCAGGAGCTGAAACAATCCAAGAGGATGGATGCCCTCAGAGGGAAGTAAGCACTATGAACAGAAACAGTGGTAAAGAAATGAAGGCCTTGCCTGCAAAGATGGAAATACATTGCTTAAGTCATTCAGCTATTCATTTACAGAGAAAACAATTTTCTTTTTTTCAAAAACAGGGTGAAAACTAGTTTAATACTTCCAATTCATCTTCATATTTTTAATTCAGCAAAAGGAAAAAGTAACCATCAAAATTTATGGGGTTGTGCTGTAAGGTTCTGAAGAGAAACTGAAATAGGATCAATTGAAATAATCAGCTAAACATAATTTAAACGAGTAGAGAAATCAGAGAGCATAACACAGTAAAAAAAAAATTCACACTGCCTTGCACATGCCTTAAAGGCCCAGATAAACAGCCTTTTGCAGGTTTCAGATATGATCATGTGGGGTTTTTTGCTACCACATCGGTTATCTGGTAATGAAAATGTATGTCACACAGACCCTGAGTTACTGGTACTGCACTAAAGTTACATTGGTTTTATTAAAGTCCATGGAAGTAAACCACTTGCAATGCTACAATGTGGTAGAAAATTCAAGTAGCCTTTGGGTTCTGTAATTAGTTTGCTCTGTTTTTTTGGGGATGGTTTATTTTTGGGTTTTTCTTCTGGGGTCTTTTGGAGTTTTTTTGGGGGGGTTGATTTTGGGTGAATTTGAGTAGGGTTTTTTTGGGAGGTGGCGCCAGGGGAAGGTTGGGGGATTTGTCTTTGCTTTGTCTGGAGCAATTGAGATCTAGTATTGTTTTTCTTCTTGGGGGAGTAGCTGGGTTTTCCGTTGGTTTAGGGGTTTTTTGAGGATTTTTTTTTTTTTTTTGTTTCTGTTTCTTTTTTTTTTTTTTTTTTTTTTTTTTAATTAAATCAAGCCTGAAAAGAACTGCTCTAAATAGCCTGAAAGTGCAACTCAGTTAAGGACAATAAAAACCCAGGCACCCAGATGAAGTAGCTTCAGAGGTTAAAACCCAGGATCTATAATTTGCATCATAATGGAATCGGCTGTTTTGCACAACAAAGAAAAAAGTCATAAAGCTGACGGGACTATTAGCCCCTTTTAAAAAGGCTACAAACCCCACTATTAGCATGCAAATAAATATTTTCTAGAAGCCTGATGGTGTGAGAAACACTTCTCAGTGGTAACACAGGGACCATATTGTTCCGGTCTGGTGTTGAGCCACTTTGGTGTAGTTTCCAGATAATTCTCTGTATCAGCTCTAGTGTCACCTGTTAAAGGTGAGAGCTCAGACTGGCTTTTGCACAATGGCTCTAGCTTCATCCTCATTTCAAGATAAGGTTACCTTCCTTGATAGCGATGTTGCATTATGATAAGTAGATATTATTTACCTACCACTTTTGTGCATTCTACCCTGCACTTTACAGAGCTGGGACTTCAAAATGGCCAAGTGACCTAAAATTATCAATGCTATATAGAACAAGAAACATAGAATCATAATAGTTTGGGTTGAAAGAACCTTTAAAGGCAAAACTTGCAATGAGCAAGGTCATCTTCAACTCGATCAGGTTGTTCAAAGCCCTGTCCGGCATGACCTTGAATGTTTCCAGGGATGGAACATCTACAGTCTCAGTGGGTGACCTGTTCCAGTGTCTCACCACTCTCTCTACAAAACACTTCTCCCGTACATATAATCTAAACTGACCCTCTTTTAGTTTAAAAGCATTACCTCTTGCCCTGTTGCAACCTATCTGATAGAAACTGTCCCAGTCTTTCCTAAAAGCTCCCTTCAAGTACTTAAAGGCTATCATGAGGTCTCTCTGGACCTTTTTCTTCTCAAACAACCCCAGCTCTCTCAGTCTTTCCTCATAGCAGAGGTGTTTACCAGCCCTCTGATCATCTTTGTGGCCCTCAACTGCAAGGTACATCAACTCCAAACAGCTGCAAAAAGCTCTTCTGCAAATGAAAGAGTAAAACACAGCACTAGACAGAGCTGATTTGCCTGTCCATCAAATGATGGAATTGTAATTGTAACCCTCTAAACAGCCATGCTGGGTGGCACAGAGGTAACCAATGAGAGGAATAGCGGATTTGTCTTTACAAACAAGCTGTGGGTCTGCTGGTAGATAAAACTAGCATTGGGAGATAAAAGAAACAATGGGAAGGATACCACTGATTGATGAAGGGAAGAAGATATTTGCTTTTACAAATAAACTTTAGGATTGCTGATAAATGAAATTAGACATTAAAAGATAAAAGAAACAATGGGGAAGAAAACCCCCTTAATTCCATAAGAATTAAAAATTAAAAGGGAGGGTTATACATTAGAGGGAAATCTTTGGTATCAGGCGTATCAGGAAGTCTGTACCTCTCAAGTACCTCAGCCAATGGGGAAAGAGAGAAGGGAAATGAGGCTGGGAAATGGGAATAAAAAGGGAGGCTGCGTCCTCCAAAAATTTGAGATCCCAAGGGAATGCCCCATGGCCTCTCTCTTTATTTGAATAAAGTAAAGGGACTCCTCTGCCTCCTTTTTGGACATAAACCTCTGGTGTTTGTGGATTAATTTTCCTAACACCAAGCATGAAATTCTCATTGTTTCTGTTCTCTCTCTCACACATACAGCAGCAGCACAGGAGGCCAGAAAAGCCATGATGCTAACCTTCCTCTTCCAGCCAGCTCTCCTATTGGAAACCACCAGTTTACCACTGCTCTGAAGCACCCCGAGGAAAGGAATGGAAATTGCTCAAGTCTTCCTCCTGGCACCATTCCCTTTGCCAGGAGTGCACACACTCCCTCTGCCATAGGGGAAGGAGATGTAAAAGCCCTTTCACTGCCAGCAGCAGACACACTCGGAGTGCTTCCAGGAAAAATCTCGCCCTTGTTTCTGAATGTACAGCTCTTGCTGTAAGCAGCTGATCTTAACACATTTCAGCAGAAGTTGTAGTCATCTCTTGAGGGCTTTATGTGTGAAATGAATATGTCTGAAGCGTAAGACTGACCCAGGTTCTGGAACCTGGACACTGACATGCTCTATGTTCTGTCTGCAGCAACAGGCATTTTTCTGCTCTTGACTTTGAGGGAGCGTCGCTACCAAGGATGTAGTTAAGTTCATTCTCCACAGGATTATCCCTTCTGTCCAGGTTAAGACAAAGAAGGGTGCCAGCCTTATAACAGGTGGTGAGCTGTGGACACCTGCTCTCTGGGCAGCAGAGCAAAACCACTATTTTGTTCACACCAGCTACTAAACAGCCACCTAATGGTAATGCCATGCAGTCACCACCAATCTGAACTCACATTAATGTCCTAAAGTGAAAAGGCTCCTAGCCTCTATATCAGACCTCTAGGGCAATTAGCTACCTCTCCCTCCACGCAACTTGATCTGGATATTGGATTGAAATGCTGGAAAAAAAGTCAGTCACTTTCTAGATGTAGGTAGTGTAGTTGCAACACTGACTATAAGCTACATGTTGGCAGGAGAGTATAGTAACAACACTTTTTGTAATTAACACCTGGATACTTTTATCCTCAAAAATTCCAAAGATTTCAGCTTGTGGTGTTTTCAAATGTTATTAAAAAAACCTCCTTTGCTATGTATTGCAATCATGCAGAAAGGAGTAGCATTTTATTTCTCTATATCAAATTAATTCTATTTCTACCATTAATTATATTATTACATTGAAAATAATTCAAAATTAGCACTTGTTGCCTTCAGAAGCTGCAGAATCTTTCAAAATATATGCACAAATATTAAGCAGCATGAGAACTTCACTTAAGTCCAGCAAATTTAGCCTGTAAGCAATAAGCAACATACTTAACACTACATTTTTCTTTCTGTGTTTAATAATATAATACAAAAAACTTAGCACATTTTCCCATCTTTCCAAGGGGAGTATATGCCCTGATTGTAAATGTATAAGCTATTGCATTTAATTTCATTTTGGACTGAGCAAACAGAGATATAACTGACTTGAAATTCAGTACAATTTTTCCGTCATGGGTAAGAAGCTTCACTTAAAACACATTTTAAAATAAAATTGCCACCTGAGTAATTCATTGGGCCTAAAACTTCATAGATGTCTTCATCCTGAGATCAACTTCAACTGGAATATTTTAACTGAATTACAACAAATAATACAAGCTGAAAAGGAGGCTTCTTCTGGAAGTACCATGGCATTCTGTCACAGCAGTGAAAATGTAAGTATATCTTAGTCAGCTTCTGCCAAAGCAGCAACAAATTCTACATCTCTCCAAAATCAAAATAAATACAGGAACTCTGTTGGCAACAATATTAGGCTGTCATTGTAAAAGTAAACAGAGACCCCATGGACCAAACCCACTGTTATTTCCATGCCATAGCAGAGAAGAGCAGGTTTGTCTCAAAATGTTCTCCTGGCACTGTTTCAGAACTGGTATTTATAAGTTTGTATCATGAGTCAGAGTGCAAACTGCCTGTTTAATGAAACATATTACACATCCTGGTCATCAAAACACCCCCTTTTGTTCTTTTTTTACATACATGCAGTCCCATCCCTTCTTCAACCTTGAGAAAAGCAGGGAAAAAAACAAGCAAAAAAACAACCAAGAAAGCAAGCAACCCCTTCCCCCAAAACAGTTAAAAAACCCCAGTATGGCAACCATACCTGTTCTCTTGGGCACACCGTATTCTGCAGCCTTCCTTAGGGATCACCAAGCCCAAATGCATCCTCAGCCGACAATTGGTGGGCCCTGTGTGGGGCCAGACATGAGTTCCTGGGTGCATGATAGAGTATTTGATCTGCAAGAAGAGAAAGACGCATTTTTTAACCCATTCAATTTCACAACCATGCTCCAGGGAGTCAGGACTTCATTTAGTCTCCTCCTCAGTGATGGGTGAAAAGTGTAATGCCATCTTTTGCTTGAGTTTCAACAGCAATTCCCTCTCAAATCCTGAAGGCATTTAATACTACAAAACATATGTCTTGTGGTGTGTGTGTGAAACCAGGGGTGTGTTTGTGTGTGAAAGTACACAATTTTAATTTTACTTAAAATAACCAGTATTCACATTTCAGGCTGAAAATAATTATCTTACCTGTCTACAGTCAGAAAAAATACCTTCTTTCCTATGGAAAGATTTAAAAGGATGGACAACAGGAGACACAAGGCTTGTGTTCATCAGACTGGCCAGCCCTTCTCAGATGACATGTCTGTGGAGGTCACTGTCAGCCTTGGCTGTAGCAACCCTGAGAAGGTGGAGCTCAAGATCATGAGAGGATGGAGAAAGTAAAAAAGCAGAATAACTACCCACAGTTCAGGAGAGCAGATCTGGTCTCACTCAGGGATCTGCTGGGAAAAATCCCATGAGAGAAGAGGGGTCTAGGACAGCTGCTTGATTTTTAAGTAGCCCCTTGTCCAAGCTCAATAATTCCTATGTGCAAGAAGCAAGGCAACCCAGAAAAAATGAAACACAAAAAGGAAGCATACAGGAGGTGGAAGCAGGGTCAGGTCACCCAGGAAGACTCTAGAGACACTCTCTGCAAGGGCAGGACTGAGGTTGGGAAAGTCAAAGCTCTCCTGGTGCTGAATCTGGAGATAGAACTGAAGGGTAACAGCAGAGATTCCTACAAATATCTCAGCAATAAAAGGAAGTCTAGGGAAAACATGCCCAGCTACTAAACATGACAGAATATCTAATGACAAAGGACATGGAAAAGGCTGAGGTACTACATGTCTTCTTTGCCTCAATCTTTGCTGGTCTGACTGACTTTCAGGAGTGACAGGCACCTGAGACCAGTGAAACAGACTGGAGCACTGATGATTGATCTTCTGTGGATCAGGTTAGGGAATATTTAAACAAACTCAACAACCTGGTTCATGGGTTCTGATGGGATCCATCCATGAGGCCTGAGGGAAATGGATGATGTGAATCCATACATAATCCATGCAGTCTTTGAAAGATCCCTGCCACCAGCAGAGGGTCCCCTGGTAGAAAGGAAGCATTCCTGTCTTCAAGAAGGACAAGTAGAACGGTCTGAGAAGCTACTGTCTAGTCAGCCTCACCTCAACCCTTGGAAAGACGATGGAGCAAGAAATCCTGGAAACAATTTTCAAACACATGAAGGAAAGGAATGTACCTTGGTGTAGCCTGTATGGATTTATGAAGGGAATTCTGTACTTAACCAGCTTTCTGTGGTGAGGTTTCTAGCTTGGTGGATATTGTTTATCTCAATGTTAAGCCTTTGAACAGTCTGCCATAAACATCCTAACCAACAAAGTGAGGAAATAGAATCTAGATAAGTTCCCAGTGAAGAGGATTGAAACCTGGCATTTAAGCTAGGCTCAACAAGTTATGATGAGAGGCACAAAGTCCAGCTGCAGGCCACTCATCAGAGGCGCATCCCAGGGCTCAGTACTGGGTCCAGCATTGTTTGACTCAGAAGATGAGACAGAGTGCAGCCCCCTCAGCAAGTTTGTAGATGATGTAATTGAATAGGAATGGCCAATACACTACTTTTTTAACCTCCTGCTTTTCAAAAAGACCTTGGCAGGATGGAGAAAGGAAGAAACACAAATCTTAAAATATCTGACAAAAAGCAGCATAAAATTCTGCACTAGGGAGGCATGCACCAATACAGGCTGATGGACAACTGCCTGGAAAGCAACCTTCTAGAAAGAGACTGTGGGGTCCTCACAGCAGGGCCCTCAAAAGGTCCTCACAGTGCCCAAATTAAACATGAGCCAGCATCGCAGCAAAGCCACCAACAGCTTCCAGGGCTGCATTATGGAGAGCTCTGGCAGCCTGTTGAAGGAGGTTATCCTTCCCCTAAGAGTTCAGGAGATATCTTAAATGTTGGACCCAGTTCTGTCCAACTCTGAGAGAGACATGGACAAACTGGGGCAGGTGAAGGGGTATAAAGGGGATTAAGGGATGGGAGAATCTGACATACAAGGGGAAGCTGAGCTAGTTGGGACTGTTCAGCCTGGAGAACATAAGGTTCAAGGAAGGATCTTAGCAATGCATTTAAATACCTGATGAGAGGAGTGAAGAAGGCAGAGGCAGACTCTTCTCAATGGCATCCAGGGAAAGGCAAAGAGGCAATGGACACAGATTGAAACACAGGAAATGCCATTTAAACATAAAGAAACATATTTTTTACTGTACACAGGCACCGGCTGCCCAGAGAGGCAATAGAGTCTCTATCCTCAGAGGCATTCAAAACCTGGCTGGGCACAGCAACTTGCTCTAATTCATCATACTTTAAGCAAGGGTAATCTCCACATTTCCCTTCTCACCTCGACCTTTTTGATTCATTCTACAACAACTCAGGGTACAGGAAGCATGAATAATGCATGACAGTGATGAGAAGCACCTTTTCAACCGAGAAATCTGCACATTTGGCTGGGACAGAGTAGTTTTGATAAATCTTACAGATTAAGATGTTGCATGCTCTTCAACTGTTAACAAAACCAGCAGAAGACAGTGTGTGCCTCTTGTCTGAGGTTATTTTTGTGCCTCCAAGCCGAGGTTTCAGCTTCCTAGCAGTTTTTTATGACAGTAAGTGAAGAGCTCCAGTGGCTGTGGTGAACACAGATCCTCCCACCCAACTCTGCTATACTGTGATGTGTTAGACCCCAACACAATGCAAACAACTGGTGATGCAGGATGCTTACTAATATCTGAGCTAAACAATTTCTGCAATGCTAATATGCCAGCACTGAAGATTGATTGCTGTCATGTACATTACCTGTTCATGCAGATCAGTCTGGATATGTCTGTGAATTATATCTGCCTGCTGAGCTCAAGTGCTATAGGTAAATTGTTCTAAACTACCAATGAGTTGTACTATGGCTGCGATGTAAGAAATGTCCAGAATTAAAACTAGTTGTAATACTTCTAGTTTACTGCTATTTTTAAGAAGAATGTTACAATTTTGATCACTTCCTATTGTTCTATACAATGTCTCAGCAGCACTGAGCAGGTAGTTGATTATTTTACATTTCATTTATCTTTGTCACTACATGAGGTGACCAAAGCACCCAAATAGTCTATCCACCACAGAATTCCTTATTTCCTGATTGTATTTGGTCCCATTGCTTATTATTTTACATTTATATGTTCAAAACATGTCACTACAGCTACAGCTGTAAATATACAACATGTCTGCAAACCATATCATGGTGATAACATGTAGGACACCAAGAAATTATGAACAAAACAGTAGCTCTCAAACAGAATCTGCTCTCAGAAACAGATCCACTTTGGCTCTAGATATGACTGAGAGCAGTTTTCTTATAGCCACTTTGAGTGTGATGACTTCTCATCAGTTATATTCACTACAACCAGCCTTTGCAACCAATCCATGGAACAACAGCTTTGTTCATTCCCACAGCAGTAACCACCCAGTGCAGTTCTGCACATAAAAAGCAAGGGACTGGTCAAAAAGATGAACACATACACTCAAGGTTCTGAATTAGGGCTACATTAGCACTGTGCTTTTCAACTTTTGCATCCTTAATTTTGCCATGTGAAGGATATTCTCACGTTGTCATTGTAGACAAAATATAATAACTTGGAAAAAAATGAAAACTTACATCCTACCCAATCAATGCATGTGCATTGACCTATACAGGTCTACTGCATGATTAAATAAGGTTAACTGATAGCTGAGTAGTCATTGTAGGCACTTGAAACAAATTTTGTTGGTGCCCATGCTCATGGATGTAAAATTTCTTTCCTTCACCTTCGGGAAAGAAGCATGTGGCAGCACTATCTGGCTTCCACAAGGTGATTCTCCTTCTGTCTAATGAAGCCAGGCTGGGGGAGACAGGTGAAGTTTACCACAGTGAGAATCTGGCTCACTAAATTAGTCATGTAAAGTTAGGTTCAGATCAGAAAATAAAGCTCAGGCTAGAAAGGACCTAATCCAATCTCCTGCTCAAGGCAGAGTTAGGCTATGAGTCAGATCAGGTCACTTCAGGCTGAGGTTTAGTAAGGCATTACTTGTTGGTTGATGCATTGGTTGATCCAGTAGGCAAATAACTACTTACCTACCATGAGCTCCCAGGAAACACAAGGTAAAATGAGTCAACTAAAGAGCCCATAGAAAGGCTTCAGCTAACATATTTCACCTGGTATTTGCTGACAGTTAAAATAGGGTGTATTTTTATTGTTTGTCATGTGCCTGAGGCATCATTAAATATACCAAAATCGTGCATTCCTCTATACGTGTCACACTATTCCTCAAAATCACCTGCTCCCAACATTATGAATTTGCAAAAATGAAGAAGTTTGCCAGGTACCTGCCCTCTTCTGCAGCCAGTAGCTTCTGGGAATCTTTCCAGTAAAGCACATGTTTTTGGAACGCTTTTACAAGCATTCTCATTTTTTCTTCCTAGTGAAAAGAATGGATAGAACATTGGTAAGAGCAATGAATGAACATTTCCATTTTCGGCTTTGCAGAAGAGCAACAAAGCTGCCAAAGATCTGAACTGAGAGACAGGTAAATATTACTGTTCTCATTTTATAGACTGTGCAATCTAAGTACCTCCATGTTGTAATATCATAGCAGCCTACCCAGTTTACTTTTACATTATTTGTGAACACCAAGCTTTCTACCATTTAAAAAAGTGTTATTTTAAATGTACAATCACTAATGTGAAAGCATAGGAAAAGAAAATATTTTAAATGCCCCCCCCCCCCAGAATCATAAAATTTCAACATTGGATTATATTTTGATTTTATAAATTGCTTTTAATATTTTATTTTACAGTACTCTTTCATATGTGGAATTTTATAAGAATTTAAGGTCATTCCAAGAATTGGGCCTCTCAGTGCACAGCTCAGGGGCAGGGCAGCAGGCTTATTGAAGTCATACTCTTTTGCTCATACCATTTCTGAATGACAGAGCTCCCCTAGCTGGCAACACAGAACTGAGGATGTGCCTTCTCCCAGCTCCCCATCTTCCCTCAGGCTGATCTGTACTATGCATTACCAGGTAAAGAGTTGGCAGCCTTGCCAGAAGAGGAGTATGCTCATTGAACAGTTACCATACTCCAGGGACCCTTAGAGGTACTTGGGGACAGCATGGTTTAGAATGAAGAACTCCTGTTCATTGTCACAGGGGTCCCGAACACTGTTTTATCAGTTTCCTCCCTCTGTACATACTGATTACAAAAACAGTTTTAGAAAAAGCTGTGTTGATACTCCTTATTACACTATATTAATCTGAGATCATGAAATGGAGGTAAGAGAAGAAATACAGAATGTTTTACCTTGTTGCCATAAGGTAAACTGGCTCCAGTCTCCTTTTTCCCGTAGGTTCTCATCTTCAGGCAGGAAGAGGTTTCGTTTTTTATCCATCACAGCAAGACCCTCATCCCGAATGAGCTTCCAGTTTTTCTCTAAGGACTATTGTGAGAGCCATGTTACTGCACTGAGAAATTACTCTGTTTGGCTTTAGTACCATTTTTATTTTTTTCCTACCATTATTGGCTTTTTTATATATTTAAAAGCAATAAAAGAAAGTGTTTGTCGTTATTATCAAGTTGCTTTAAATTCTACTCCCTTCTGACATGTTAAGGCAGGAATAATAACTTTCACACCACTCTACAGATTCCATTACATTGGGATAGTAAGATTTCAACAATAGCTAGCCTCTTTGCAGACCAGGTATCACTTTGACTTGCTTTTTGATGAGCCTAAGGGCTCTTTAAGTGATCATTTTGTATTGCAAGCTAAATGTATTGATCTTCCTAAATGCTGTGCATGCGACCTGGAATCATTCCTGCAACTGGAGAACCACTTACATAACCTGGAACTCCAGATGGCAGAATATTACAGGCCAAAGAGATCAAATTTAAACACACCACTTGAGTTGAAGTTTATGATTAAAACTTTAAAAAAGGCTTGCTGAGATTCACTTGCATATGTTGATGCTATTGTAAAAGTCATATACAACTTGAAATGCTAGGTGATCATTTATGGACAAAACGAATGTGTGAGCTGCCTTACACTTCATACATACAAACTCAAAAAATAACAGAATTAAAATTTCTGTTCTCTTCTGCCTTAGGACATTATATTTGGAGAAATCAGATAGCTTAGAAAACCTTTTATTCTACCAATAATAAGTCATTTTAATGTTATAGCAATATAAATGGAAAACCCACAGTATAACACAGTATAACAATGGATCTGGATAAAATAACTTCAATTTCCCAGCACCTTACTTTTCTCACTAAATCTTATTTTGGGTGAACAGTTTTCATTTTTCCCTTGTGCTCTTGAACAATGCATTTCTGTAAGACATTTTCAATCCATTTCACACTGAAATGAACTATGGTATGTTCCCACACTACCTCCTTATATGATGAGTAAAAGGTGATATAGGTGCTAGGTGATATAAGTGCCCCCTTTTAGTCTTAAAACTTCATATGTTTATTAGCCATCCTCATGTAAATTAAACAGTTGCATTTTCCACTTGACTTTTTTTTTTACTTAAAGGAAAAGTTGATCTGACAAAATTGGTTTGTATGGCTAGATCACAAAAGGCTCTACAAAGCAAACTTTGGCTAGAACACGTTGTCTATAATACAGCTACTTTCTCCCACTAGACCAATTTTAGCTAGGCTAAAATGTATGAAAATATGGATTTCACTTCTGTTATTACAGTAATCTCTATTATAACAAACTGGTTTTTTTCTACACCTATCAAAAAATGGGGAAGAACACTTATTTTTCCTAGTGTATTCACATTATTCTCCCTCATTGATGGTTTCTATAACACTCCTTTAACAGCTAGCATTAAGTAAAAATGCAGAGGGTTGTTTTGGGTTTTTTTTTTCCTTTAGAATGTCTTTGGAAAATTGACTTTTCCAAAAAATGTAGGGTACAAAAAAAGATTGAAAATTTCCACCTAATCAGAGATGTATATGAGAACAGCGATGCTACTTATTCAGCACTACCCTATCTACAAAAGGAAATGCCAGCTTGAGTACCTGCTTTTGAACTGGCCAGAGAAGAGAAATAAGAAAATAACCTACACTTACACCAGCCTCAACTTCAAGTGACATAAGCAGCAAAACTGGAAAACTTTAAAAGATATTCCAAGTTCTTCTGTGCTTCCTCAAACTCCTCCTACTTCCTCAGCTGGAAAAGGGTAAGAGGGAGCATTCATCCATGCAGACAAGATGACACATGAAGAGCACTGGTGGTCCATGGCATAGTAGGCAACAGCTGCTCTGCCACCTCTACTCTCTCTCAAGTGCCACAGGTTGAAGGTTAACCTATAAAGGTGAGTGTTTGTTCTTGTGTTTAAAGCTCCCTCCCTAACATGTTAGATACAAATTTATTTGAATACATCTCATAGATTTTGAGCTAAATCCTCAATGGTTTTAGACATAAATTGCTCAGATATCAGTAGGGTTTTTGTCCCAAAAACACAGACCCCCATCTGTAAAACACACTGACAGTGCTTTATAATGACTAACAGACAACTCCTAGGGAGAAATAAAGTAGGGAGTTCAAACACCACCCAGCCTTGGTCTCCCTGGTACTACAGACTCTCAGGGATACCTTGAAGAGTAAGAACACAAAAATCCATTCAAGCATGTCTAAGTCCAGGACCTGGACTTACAGATCCTGATCTAAGAGTTGGTATCTGCAGGAAAAAAGTTAAATGTACTTATGGCTCCATGATATGCAAGGATTCAAGCTCCAGGTTAGAGAAAAAAATTAATATTATATTTGGTGCAGTATCCTGATTACAACTGAAAAATCAGGAGGCAACAAGCACTGGGAGCATATGTACTTGTTTGCTAGCAGCTGATTCCCATAAACCTCTCCATATGGCTTTTTAAATACAGTTTCTAATAACAATTGAAGTTTACAGTTGCTGTACATCTGGCAATAATGTAGGTTTTATTTAAATAGGGATTGTTTAATATTGGAGGGTTTTATGTGAGACTATTACATTGAAAGTATCCGTATTCTGTGCTGTCAAACCCTTTCAAAGTGTGGTTATAAATGACACAGGAAGAGATTAAGAGGTGGCTACCCCTCATGTGAGGCATAACTACTGACCACACATCCATTTTAATTCGCTGAACTATAAAATAAAATCGTGGTGAAGAGTTTAATGTACTTGACTTTATTATTGAGAATAGGGAAGCATTC
The DNA here is from genome assembly GCF_015832195.1 of Motacilla alba alba. NCBI lineage: Eukaryota > Metazoa > Chordata > Aves > Passeriformes > Motacillidae > Motacilla > Motacilla alba. The sequence goes on from NC_052017.1 coordinate 115,525,810, forward strand.
ACAATCAGTTACCACCACTGGGTACCGCTGATAACCTCCAAGCAAGGGGCAGTGTTTTAAACTGTTCAAAAGAGATTCCTTGCACCCATCCAATCACTCACAGAGCTTAAATATCAGTACTTGTATGCATCATCTTTGCTCTTTTCAACACAAGTCTCCCCTTAAAGCATCCAACCACACTTTAAATACACATTTCAATTTAATTTCTCCCTTGACTATGAATGTTTAGCTATTATTACCTAAACCATTAAGGCCCAGCTGCCAACCTATGGAAAACTATAAAGATATGTGCTGTGGCCAATACTTTCATTGTCTTTCTGCACTTTTTTTGATGCACTTGAAAATTCATATAATAAAATCTAAGCCATCAGAGAAAAGCAAGATCTACTTTAATCAATCAGTAAATTGTAGCAAATGATTGGCAAAGCATCGCCTGGGTCCTTTCCAAATGTCAAAGGACACGACATGCAGAAAGGACAAAGTTAATTAAGTCATTGCCTACATATTAATTTCAGACCAGTGGAAAGTCTCTGGGATCCAACACCATTGTATCTTTTTTATTATTTTTTAAATGAGCACCAGAATAGAATAATGCCATAAATGAGGTTCTACAGAAGGTACTGGAGAAAGATACAATGACTCAGTAAGACTGGCTGAGGAAAGCTAATCATCCTGAGGGAAAGGGATGGGTTTTCAAAGATGAAAGTAAGGTTTCCTTTCAACTGAGGTCAAAAGAGGAAGGCAGTTTCTTGAATTCCCAGATCCAAAGGCCTAAAATGCCTGTAAATCAGAAATATTAGCAGAACATCTCTACATAAATCACTCACCACACACCCTTCCTAATATAAAGGTTTATATTTTCTTCTCCCTGAGAAATCAGGTGCCTCTCCCTATTCTTTCAAGGAAAAACATTAAGCCTCAGTGAGCTCCAGAGAGCTTAAAAATTACACTACTCTTCAGCACAGTTCCACCAATTAAGATCTACAATGTCCTGATAAGTGTTATTGAGGTTCTCAGTCTTCCCTGCCTCCTCCCACCCAAAAAAACTAAGGCCAAAACCCTCTTCCTTAAGACATCCAGACAAGCAGGTAATATTAAAAGAGATAAAGTATGAGATTGTCTTTTTTTAACCTTACCCATCAGGAAGTTAAGCATCAGGACCCATTTTTTAAGTACAGCAGTAGGACAGTTAACACCAGAAAAAGAGACATGCCATGCTTAGACAGTTATTTAGCATTGTAAAGATGAATCATCCTGTGGAAATACCCCTTTTTTTCACTTGCAAACTGGCATGGACAGTATGTCTCAGTCTGTATGATAACAGCTAGTTAAGCTGAATGTCCCTCAGAAGGAATTCATTCAACTGAGAATACTGAAAAAAGACAATTTTCTCTTTAGGCTTTCTGTGGAAGAAGCAAAATTCACATCTCCATCTCTAGGCCCAAGAAACTAGATGACCCTTTATAAGAAAATTAAACCAGGTCTGTGCTAAGAGATGTCACTGACCACAGCTGTGCTGATTAATGGAATGAACCAAAGAGAGTTCAGCTTTACTACTGCCCCAGCCCCAAATAAATGCTCAGTTAGCATTATTAAGATACCAAGTTATTGAATATAGTTCATTCCCATTTAACAAGCAGTGAAACTCAGAGAGAGGGTCAGGGCCTCCAGTGCTGTGCACAGTATAAATCAGTATGTACAGGATATATCCATACTGAATTCTACCACAGTGATTTGGAAGCATTTCCCAGAAAGACAGAAGAGGAAGGTAATGAAATGAAGCAGTAGGAAATAACTTGATTAGTTTTTGCTCTGTGAGAAGGGCAAATACTTTTTTTGTAACTAAACCATGTACAGAAGTTGGAGTACCTAAGAAATTAGAGAACTAATGTCATCAATAGCTTTTTGCTGCTTCCTGAAGAATATTACTTCTAGTCTTGCTTGCAGCATTGAATGTAATTAGAATTGAACATGCTTTCTTTCAAAACTTCAAGTATTTTCTTGAGTTACAAAAAAACCCAACAAGACAAATATTTGTCCTGATGCATATAATTACATTTTGGCTTTATACCTTAAACAGTGAGTGTTGTCTTAACAATCTTACTGCTCTCAAATTATGATACCTGTACAAGTAATTTACCAGTCACAATTTAATCTAGATTCACTGACATATTGCAAATAAAACAGCTAAAACATGTACCATTAAATGATTGGAATGAAAAGGTATTATTGAATTCCAGAGAGGAAATTGTACTGTGGAGGTCAGGGGTGAATTTTTATCCTTGCTGGTTTTCTGAGCAGCCCTTCTAGGAGCCACTCAAGATGCTGATCCAAACCAAGGCCTCCATATATGGCCTGATTCATCTGAAAAAAAACCCTTCAAGGTGAAGCTCTGGCCATTTTATAACATCAACAGAATTCTTTCACCCTTCAAAGCTGACTCATGGGTGAGTCAGCCAAGGGTGAATGGATCATAACCTTCTGTGACATACGAATTTGAAAGGTTTACATGTAAGGAACTATAACACAACACTGCATGTAGCCCTAGAACACCAATTAAATAATATGTATATTTCCTTTTTGTTTGACAGAAACATATTAAGAAGTTCCCAGTTTCTCCATATCTTTTATAGCAAGAAGCATCCATTCCCACACATACCTCAGGAATTAGTTCAATATGAGCACATTTCATATGCTAGTCCATAAAGCTCACTGTTTTTTGGTGTGGCTGAGATCACATTGGAGAATCACACTTAAATCTATATTTCCAGCCTTATTTTTGTTGCCATCAAAGCCATAAACAAAGACCAATCTTCCTTTTTAAAATACTTTTTTTTAAAATAACCATTTAAATAACCATCTTTATATTTAATTATATGCTATATAACTAAATATAAAGAAACAACCCCTCTGAAGGAATTTGTTCCCTAAAAATATACTTTTAAAATAATTTATCATAATGGTGTCTGTAAACCACACACCAATAATTGAAACATTCAGGAAAAAGGCTCTTCCTGATTTTTTTAGGAATTATTATTAGGATTGTAGAAAATTAATAAAAAACAATGCAATTTTTGAAATAAAAGCTATTGTTATGAACAATAACCACACTACTTGCTTTGCATTAAATAAATAAAAAATCTTTTAAAGAATTTAAATTCTGCATTATTATCTTTTATTAGATCCATCACTGGGAATCTACACTTGTTTCTCTCATGCAATTAAAAGCTTCTAAATTCACTAAATATTACACAAGGGCTCAAAAGCACAGCCTTTCCTGACTAATTAAAAATTCACAGTGGGTATTCCAGACATTACCAAATTGCGCTGTCATTTTCCACTTGAGATGTTACATTTGTCGACCATGCAAATTTTGTATTTATTAATAATTTCAGCCATCCTGTTCCCATTCTCAAATTTGAAAATGTCTAAGCTTATTTTATAGTATCTTACTTAAGTCTGGCACTCAGTCTGACAGCGCTGTCTGGAATTCACAGTCAGTAGTTCTGACCTTATTGATTAGCATTTTCTCTGCTTAATAACTGAAATTATAGCTGTAATTTTAATAAAAACTAAAGTATAATGAAGCCTTACCTTCACCAGTTCTGTATACCCAGTTTCCCTTGCTGTCCACCAAGGCTGAGCTTTCAGTCCCTTGACATTGTAGAGGGAGCGCTGCCAAACTGATGCAAAGTGACCTCTTTGGTATCCAAGTTCATACCACTTGTATGCCTAAAACATTGCAGTTGTAAACAACCAAATTCATATCAGCCAAGCTCCTACAGGAAAAAAGTTACACTTCCTGGCAAGGTAGCAGACTGTCTCTTCAGATGTTGGGGTTATTCTTTCAATAAAATGTACTAATGAATATTTAAGGAAAAAAAAACACAAAAAAACCCAAGTAACAAAATAGATCAGTTGGCCAAGACTGTCCAGTGCAACATTAACAGAACAAGATAATCTTCTCACAACCATTCACGTCAAATATGGGCTGGTAATTCATGCTCTTGGACTTGGAACATCCAATTGTTTCTCATCTTATTCAATTTCATTTTCTCTGTTTCAATCCTCTACCTAGAAGTGAAAGATGACTGTCTTCTGCTGCCACTGGAGATGCTGTGATGATGAAAACAATGATGACTTAAAGTGTTAATTATCTAATACGTAAATACACTTGAGTTTCTTCAAATATTTTTTGCCACACCAAAATGGATCACATGACAGAAACCTACTGATGTTAATACTAGACCTTTTCTTGTCTTTACTCTCCCTTTACACAACTTGTTTTACCCCTGCATAGCAGCAAAGAAAGAAAATGAGATTTTTTGAAAAAAAAAAGATCCAGCATTTGTAGTACTGTGAGAAACCACATGCAGAGAAAGTTATACAGAGCTGCCTCCTTCTTGCCCAGCATTGCTGTTACAGCTGCAATATTTCAGACAACTTAATTTTAAAAAATCTTCCAAAAAACAAAAACGTAAACAATATGCCCCCCCCCAAAAAAAAAAAAAACACAAAAAAACCCCCAAACACCAAAAAAACCCACCACAAACTAAAAAAAAACAACCCAGGACAGCTAAGTAGGGAAATATGAGAACAATAATTCTAGAGCAGAGCGACTGAAGCAGGCAGCAATTCCTGCCTTGAACAGAAACTGGCCAAAGTCCTCGTTGAGAGTCTGTAAACATTCTTCAAGTTTCTGAAAAATGTGCTACTCTGATCTTTACAAGTCTCCCAAAGTATGGAGTAAAGTCTGCAATACATTGTTGCCCTACAGTATATATCTGAAGTACATAAAAGTAGTGTGGATGAACAGAATAACAGCGGATCATATATAAACTGTCATCTTTTTCTCCCTAGAGAAGCTCAGGAAAATTGTGCATGGGTCAAAAAAATAATAAGGTAATACACAAAGGTAATACACAGTGTATCTTCAAATGTTGATGTTATCTTGGTTTACTGTCTAAAATGGAAGCATTAGGATTTATAACATTTGTTCCCCAAAGTTGAAATACCAGTGAGATATCAATAGATGGTTCATGCTGACTGCCTGCACTCAATTGCAATATCTGGAGTTAGCCCAAATGACAAGGGGAATGAATTATTTGTTTCAGTCCCTGAGCAATGAGTATGAATGTTGCTGCTCTTTAAGATACATCAGCTATAATTACAATGTATAACACAATTACTTTTTATTTATTAGAAGAATTGTGCTATGGAAATTGCCTTTACCAGGATGGAATGGGGTTATGCTGCCTCACTCATCCTTTCCATTCCCAAGACTCAGTGAAACATTTCTTTTCTCAGGCAGGTCTTGGCAGGGGAGCATGGACAGCTACAACAGTGTAGCTCCCTTTTCCAGGACAAAAATTGTTTGAGATGCACCCAATTTATTTATTCTGTGTGAAGACTGCTTTGCTGGGTAACAACTTCCATGGTTTTAATTTCTCTTTTCTTAAGCCAATATGTCATTTTATCAAATTAGAGTTGGAGAGGGCATACTCAATACTGTTCCCCTCACATTTCCCAAGGCCACATTCATAATTCCTAATTTAGCTCTAATAGATGAATATCTCCCTTCAACAAACCTTCAGTGATAGCAATTTCACATCTAACTTAAATATTGATCTGTTTCCTTGATTAAATCTTGAAATTCAGCAAGTCTAGCAAGGTCAGTGAGGAAAATTTAGCTGAACAATGGATTTTCTACTGATAAATTTAGAAGTCTCCTCTATTCCAAGAAGTTCATTTGTCATTAATTAAAATTTTCTACAGCAGATTTGGCCATTAACTCCATAAACATTAACACATAATTATCCTGGGGTTAGAGATGTTGTACATTAATTACATCTGTGTGGTATCTTTCATCAAACATGGCAATGGGATGTTCCAGGCTCAGCAACTCAACCCAGAATGTCCCATGGAAATGTACAGGGATTTGAGAAGAGAGTCAGATGGAGTGTGAAAGCAGACTCTGTGTGTGCATGTATTTCTAAGTAAAATGAAGTAAACTAATTCTCACTTAAAAATGAACAATTTAAATAAATCTCACTGGAAGAGTATTGAGGGAAGGCAATCTAGCTTGAAATTCAGATATTACATTCTAGATCTACTGTATATATAAAGTATTGTAATAAAAGTTCCATGAATTATTAAAAAAAAGGTAAACTGATGAACTAGACTTGAGAAAGATCACATTCAGTGGCTTCATCAGCCCACTTGTCTACAGTTCATACCGGAGAACCACCTACTGACTGGGCCACAGCACTAAAGGGGTCAGCATTTTTTACAGTTTTTTAGATATTAATATTGCACACATTACTAAGTAAGTAATTTAAAAGCAGTGATTTTCATGGCTATTTCTACTCAGATTTGTAATGCTTATTTGCTTCATATTTCCCACCTAGGAATTGAATTTTTTTTGCTGTTGTTTTTAAATTCATGCCCATAATATAAAGTACATGACTAATCAGAGTCTTCAAAAAAGGTTCCATGACCATAGTGGAAAGTCATACATTCAAATTTCACTTTAACATATAATTTGATTTCAAATAAACACAAGAGACACTCTTATGGCTTCCAGTATCATATGTTTGTTTTTGTTGGCCACTCAACAGATACATAGTACAAATTTCTGTTTTCCTGATTGATTTGCTAATTTAGTTATTGAAGAAATTTCATAACTCAGCCCACACAGTCAGTCCTCTCATAATCCTCTTTTATCTCATACTCATTGGTGCTTTTTCCTTGGAAAGAAAGGAAGATTTACAAAACAGTGTTATACAAGAACTTTATACAGTAATATACATGTAACTGATTCTTTTAACTCTCATTAAAATCTGTGTTTTGAGTGATATAAGCAGAACACAGTTTCTAGAAACATTTAAAATTTTTGTAAATTTTTAGTCCCTTGTTTCAAGCTGCCCTATGCCAGCTTAAACATTTTCAGTTAAATCTAAAGCAAGGGATGCTAAGAGATTGTATTGCAATGCCTACAATGGATTTTTTGCTGTTGATCATCTTGGCTTCTACACACACATGCTGGATTGTTGTTGCAATCAAACTACTCTTGTTTTCAACATTAAGCCCATCATTAAATGCTTTTCTGGATTCTGCAGCCACTCAGAGATTTAGATTTTAAAGCAAGAACATGTTAAACATGTACCTCTTTGTTTCCCATTCTCTGTAAGGCGTCACCCAGATGAAAATAAAAACGTCCATCATCTGTGCCAGGGTCACCAGACTCCAGTCCTTCCTAAAAATTACATAAATAAATAAATAAATAAATAGAAATGAAAGGCGTAAGTAAACTTCAATAGGACTTCTAAAAGAATTCATTTGATTGCTGTAAATAATCTGTCAACCCTCTGCAAGAGACAGGCTATGAAATTAAAAATGTAAGCACCATGGGAACCTGGAACTTAAGCTGAATGAATACAATATGTCAGTAGAAAGTCATTGAGAAATGTTACCAGTTTTCCAAATCCCACAGCCTCTCCCCTCAGTCCCTCCAAGACAGAGGCATATCTAGAGATGGTTACTTGCCCCTGACCCTATAAACATATACAGAAGCATTTTATACAGCTGGATCAAGGTTTTATTTTGTAGTATTTCTTCCCAGACACTCAGAAGTACACATAAGGCTTCTCTGGATCTTTCAAGACCCTTAGGTTTGCAGCATATTACCAACCTCAAAAAATTTGAGGCTCAGAGCTCTGTATTTTGGGTTAACCATTAATAAAACAAATACTTGATATTTAAGAATTGATGATTTTCAATGTACAAGCTTGTTCCAGTTCATAAGCAGTGATACACCAGTATAACTCTAACAAATAGCTTAAGCAGTGATTTGTAATTAGGACACTTCTAGTCTGACACATTTTACACATTCCAATTCTACTGTTTGCAGGTAAAACATTTACTGTGGGTGAAAAAGTACCTGTAGATAAGGTATGCTCTCTGCTATCTTGTTTTCTGCCTTAAGGATGAAGCCATAATGTACTTTGGCAAAACCATCATTTGGAGCCAGACTTAGAACCTGTTTGAGAGAAAAAGAATTAAATACACCCGTATGAATCTATGCAAATTAACAAACCTGTGTACATAATACTATTTAGTAATGCAATTGTATTGTCTTCCATTACTGATTCTCAGGTAAACACATGGCTTGTCTGTGCTTTCTTTTCCTCATTCACTTTTGTGCTTTCTCCAGACAAACCAAACTTTGAAGTCTCAGAAGTAAAATTATTTCAACAGAAATTGCTTTATTTTTCACTTGTGCGTCTTTTTCTACACTTCTCTCTTGAGTTATAAACAGAATATATGAGTTATATACAGAATTAAACCCTCTATTAACTCTTAAGTTACTTATTCCAGGTTGGACTAATCAGAAGGAAAGCAGCTACTCTTGAAAAAATCTGCAGGAGAAACATACCTGAAATAGTTTTAAATTAGATTGCCAATGGTAGCAAACTAGTTTTTGCCAAGTTTTTTGTGTGAAGCATAGTGACTGCAATTCAGAAAGAAGCTGTAACGTAATGCTGGCATCGTGGGATGGGGATGCGCAAAGCCTGGAACACCAAGGGCACTCAGTGGTGAACTGGAGCACTCTCTGGAACAGTGTGCACTTTTCTGGCCATGAGAAAGAAGGTAATAAAAAGTCTACTGCAGTAGTGACTCAATGTGCTTTCACCCTAGAAGCTGATGGATAAATTATTCTTGTGTAGTTGTGTGCTGCACTCTTTGACCAAGACCAAACATACTAAATTCAGCTAAAAGATTTTGTACCCCCAACAAGATTCTGATCATATCTGAGTTTTTGTAAACTGGCTTAATTTTGCAGAGAAGGGAAACTCATGGGCAAATGTCCAGAGATGGATATTTCATGGGGACTGTGGAACAGAAGGATTTGTGAGTACAGGGACAGCTGTAGGAAAGGATCAATGTACGGGGCAGTGTTTCAGGGGAAGGAAGTGTGAAGCTGCCAACCTGAATTCTGAAACCTGCACCCCCAACAACAGTCAGATAATTTAAATGCATTTGTCTTTCTCAGCCAAGGGCAAAAATTAGAGAGAATGTCTTGATCTACTTTTCAGCTCTGCATTTTTATGATGTACATATTCAATACAATTTGTAGCTCTATGCAATATCAATTACATGGTTAAGTTAATCTGTTTTTACATCTCTTCTTTCCTTAAAATAAGGGAGACAGTCTTATCAGGATAGACCCTCAGCATGTGAGGATCATCACAGGAGCCTGGCAGGCAGTGGAACTACAGAGGGTGATATCCACTGAATGTCTAGACAGCTACTAAATGCAAAACAACAGACAGATGAGCAATTTCTCTTGCCTAAATCCATTTTTGAAGCTACTAAACTTATGCTGTGGATAAAATGCTTGCATACATTATAGTTATTTCCCTCTGCCTTTTCCAGTCACTGTCTGACATCACTTTTCAATCAAAATAATTACAAGCAAAATCATAAGAAGTTTTCTGGACCAATTTCTTTTCTCAAATCTTAAACACACCAACTACATCCAAACAAAACCAAAAATCACAGCCATGAAGGTACAAAATGTTATGAGTTAAAAATAGCAACATTTTACTTCTTTTCACAGAAAATACTTATTATGAAGGAACAAACAATTTGAGAGTCTATTGGAAGTCCATAGTATGAGACATTATTAGGAAAAAGTACCTCAGTAAGGATGAGCTTGATCCCTAGTACAAGACTACACTACCACCTTCTGCATCTTATGCCTTTTGACTACAGGATTCTGTGTATAATTATTTTGATCCAAGAATCTGTACCTGCAGGGTCAAATGAAATGACTGACAGAAATATTTATTAGCCACATAATTTCGTTACAGTTTCTTTACCTATAGGATAAAGCTATCTGATTAATTAAGACAGAATAGAATTTTCTGTATTACGGTTCATTTAAACTATGCCGAGTTGCATTAAGGAATGATCTACATTCAGAGCCCCTAAAGAGAAGCAAAGAGATACAATCAGCAGAAATTACACTGGAAGTATTTAATGTAAATTGTATTACTCTGTTGCTGTTGCTGCGTGCAATATTAATTATGTTTAGAAATAAGTTTTACTAAACTGCTCATAGCCCATTAAATATTAATCATGAATATAGAAATTAACCTCTGGGGCTATCAGAGACTAATTAGCCATGGCTGAGTACTGTGTTAATGTGGATATCTGGTTTTGGTACCTGAGATAGCTCAATCAGAGCTGGCTTATGCCTGTCTCTATAATGCTGCTCTGAACCATGCACACGTGCCTCAGCATGGAGGCAGAAAAAGAGCTATTAGCTGAGTAACCAGTCTTACGAAGTTCTCTTTCTCTGTGTTTTTTTATATTCTGTGGATGTTTGAACCAAAAATAGTTCTAATTCTACCAGGACTACTTTTAAAGTTATGCTCTCTTTGAAAATAGAAATAGCACTGAATTCTACTAGGATTACCTTTAAAATTATGTTTCCATGTCCTTAAGTGCAATATTCAAAAGAAAATGATTCAATATTAGAAGCAAAACTGAAATCCTCTCCAGCTGGACACCATTTTCCATCTGTGGTTCAGCAAAAAATTCTGGCAAACACAAACTAGAAAAGTGCATTTTGGGCAAGTTATACTATACCACACTACAGTTGGAAGCAAAAACCTCTCTTGGTCTGAAGTTCAGTGTTTATACACATTGGTTCTGTAGCTAAAAGAAGAAACATATATTAAAGACTTTTAAAATAAGCTGCTAAGATGTAACAAATTTGGAAAAAAAATTAAGAATTGGCTGGCAAATCAGTAAAATGGCTATTAAATGCAAAGCATAGCAGAAAGTTTTCATCTTCTAGGATTCCCTGGGCTTCTATTCAATTCCTTGGAGATGATGCAAGCTTGGGTTAGTCTGGTCTGAAATGGCATGTACTCTGATCCCATGTAGGGAACAGTGTCTGTGCAGGGTTCATCTGGTTGCATGTGCTCAGTGCATGTTTAACACAGATCAGTAACATTGACTGGAGACTGAAATGCTACTGCAGGAAGTAAAGATTTTGCCCTTGAATCTAGCAGCTTCCCAGGAAATGGGAAATTTGGAGTGTAGTTCCTCTGCAGAGAAGAGTGTTTAACTACTTGGGAATTTTCCTGAGCAGCAGAAACAAGTACCACATACACAGGAATTTAGACAACCATGAATAAGGCTAGAGGGAAATCAACAAAAAGCTGAGACTTTAGGTTGAATGAGGGGTATGCTCTCCTGAGGATGTGTACTGAAGTCTAAGATTCCTGTCCTTTCTGCATTAAAGAACACTTGAATAAAATGTATGAACATCCTTACACTGGGAAACAGAACACAGAATTCATAAATATTGGAGGTATCTACTTTGCAGCAATGAGTTCATGCTCTTGTCTGTGCTCTCTTAACATTTTTGCATCAAAAGTTACACAAGTGAGAAGGACTCAGTTGCACTTCAGCAGTTTCTCAGTTTTTCAAAAATCATGGGAAGAGCAAGATGTCTCTTTGAGGCCCTCAGAACCACTATTCAGTCTGCCCCTTTCTCTACCATGCAGAGAACATGAGTACCTATGGTAGGAGCTCAAAACCAAGCACTTTCTAAATATGCCTTGCAACAGCCGAGCAAAGCACTCCAGAGCAGGCCATGTAGCCCCTAAGCAATCTGCCCAAAATCATGCAAGAAGCCTTCAGTAGGAACCAAGAAGCAAAGCAGGTACACGTGAGATTCTCTCAGTTTCTTTGGGTATTCTTTCTTAAAATTCCTAATGTAAATTTATCCTGAATTACAACCAAAAAATTACATTATAGCATTGGAAGTCAGCCTGAATTATACCTAAAATACAGACAAACCCACCATGATTTAAAAAAAAAACTAATCCAAATCTTTAAAAAAAAATTATTTGTTCTCCTTTTACAATGACAGAACATCACTATGCTCTATTCTATTTCAGTGTTAGTGAACAGCAAAACGGAATAATTACAGTAGATAAAGAAGAATGGAAAACAATATGTTAAAAGCACACCAGTTGCATATTTGTTTTTAATCAGATCCCTATGTATTTCTTCTGAAGTATATAAAACTCAGTATCAAAGTAATTATATAGCAAATTCATGACCTTCCTCCATGTATAAATATCCCTGTGATTATTGAGAAATTCTAACAATTATGTTGTTTGCAACAAAACACTGAATAATTGCATGAGAAAATCTTGCCCAAAAGGAGTATGTTTTGTTTTCTCAAATTCCTTGCAGCTTGAGTAGCAGGTTTGTTTAATAAATTCTATCTTTAAAAGCCAGTATTTCCAATCCTCTGAGAAACTCTGACAGCAAGCCAAAAATTATTGGACAGAAATGTTTTATGGAAGGACCTAAAAAGTAGCCAAAGTAGCAAAGCAAACATTATTCTGGCAACATCTGAGACTACCAGAGGAGCTTGAGGAAAAAAAATGTTATTCGTAGTGTTTGGCTTCTGCTTCCATGTGGCTGAACATCCTCCTTCTCTTTAAGAGGCTATCAGAGATGAGAATCTCTTCAGCCTCCCAGATGTGGGGGATGGAAAATTGAGCCTTTATTCTCAGGAGGTGGCACTAATCCTGCTGATCCCTTTCCAGCCTCCATAACCAGACAATCAGCAAGCCTGTCCTACACAAGCACCATGAGTGTGCCAACATCAACAGGACCATTCTTGGTCAGGTGTGATGATTTGTGCTCTACCAATGAGGTCAGAGTCCACATCTGCCAGACAGTTTCCAGATGTTAACAGGGTTTCTAGAACACAGGAGCAGAGTGGCCTTTCCTGGCAGTGAAGTTTCCCCAGCCAGATAACCACAGTATAAGACAGACATATAAATCCAGTGAATTGTCCACATGACAAACATCATGAAAGAAAAACAGATTTTAAGCTGCTCATAAAAAGATGAAAAAAACTAAGGTAAAATAGCTTTGTCAGAACTGATCTACTTGATTACATGGTTAGAAATGCTCTTCTGTAAAGAAACTGGCTTGCTTCTGCTTTCCCTATCTTGAAGATTGGTTATCATTTTTTATAGTATGCATTACGTATTACGTGTTACATACAACACATCTAGATATGTTGTCAATAAAATCCAAACCTGACTACCGGAAAGTAGATTTCTTATTATTAGGCATATGGAAACCTGCATTCCTCTGTCAATGAGGAAAAACTTAGCACAACAGCATGAGAAAATATAAATTAAAATTAGAAGACAACTGCACTAGAAAAAATTGTATCTCTATTAACCCTTCAAAATCTCACATGTGACATGTTTAACAACTAAAAAGGTTAGAATCAACCAATCTTTCAAATGAACATATGAATGTAAATAATAATTTTCCTTGGCTGGAATGGAAACTCACCTCTTCATATACTTTCTTAGCATTGCTGTTATCTCCTATCAAGAGGTAACCAACACCAAGGTCATTCTTGAATGAAGTCTCACTGGGAAACAGCTGAACCAATTTCTGTAGAGTAACCAGGGAACCCCTCATGCGACCTGATTTGATTGAACAAGACTTAATTACAAGTGCAGATATAAGAAACAGTAGCAAGACATTTACACAACATCTAAGGAAACACAAATTGGAGGCAAGTGGTCCACTTTCACTGACAATCAAGAAGGAGAGCCTGGAAAAACTTGTGCAGACAGGAGCACATTCAGCAGCCTGGCTGTCACTGTGGGTGTACTAGGAATATCTCAGAGAATCACTGCAATCACACAGTGTTATGGCAGCCTCTTGTGGAGGACCCCTCACAGTGCAGAAATAACATTTTTTAAGCTTTGGTTGTTCTATCATACACAGATAGCAAAGCACTGGACAAAATTAAGTAAACATATATTAATAAACTTCACCTTAATTAAGTAAATTAAACTGATTTCTAGTGTTAAGTAATAGTTCTACTCTATTTCTGTTATGAAGTTTATCATGCTTTATGTGCTTAAAATTATGTTCCTTGGATTCCTAAATGAGGTCTTGCTAAAGAAAAGCAAGAACAAAACAACTTGATATTAAAAATCCAACCCATGGGATCAGAACTCTTGATTTTGCCTCATGCTCTAATCATCACTTCTCATACATCACAGAATTGAGATCTAAAACTAGAATCTAAACCTAAATCTTGGGGCTGTTCTCCCCATTTCAACTGCATTCCTCTCTATGTTTACTGAAAGTTTATTCTGAGTCTGTTTACTCTGCTTATGACAGTAATTTCTTCTTGATTTTCTTCAGCTTCAGTAGAAAAAGAAAAGTTTCTTTTTTGTCTGTCAATAAAAATTTTTGACCACCTATCATCATAGCTTCTCATAGCATCTGCTGCAGCTTTCTACAGGCACTATTATCCTAAATTATAGACACTAGTTCCCTAGAAAAAATTAAATAATGTAGAAATGGCTTTCATTTAAGATACTAGGAAGACAAGTATAACCTTAAAATCCTTAGTGATGTCTTGAAATCCTCACTCAGACAACTTCTGTAACTTTTATACCATTCTCAAAACTTACCAAGGAACTGCTGCCTGTCTGCTTCTCGCTTCAAGCTCAGTTTTATCAGGTCTGAAGGGACATTTGGCAGACTAACCACCTCATCATAGGTGTTGATAGCTTGTTGCAGCATCTCGTTGCTTCTCATTTTCTCAGCTAAGTCATCTTCAGACTAGAAAGAATAATAAAACCATTATTAGAACTCCTAACAATCCATTAGTCTTAAAACCAACTATTTTCTTACCAGGCAAATTATGCAATTGTTAGACTAGGGGTTGTGCTTTATGGGAAAGCACACTAGAATTACCATTTAATCTTCTTACCTACAAATTATTTGAAAGGAGAAGCAGGAGAAAATTTGCACCTAAAACATACAATAACACAGATTTTTGCTTAATATTTGTAGAATTCATAATTCCTGCTTTCAAAAGCAGATGAAGCAACCTGTTTTAATAACATAGAAGAAATGCAAAACTTTGCCTAAGGACTATTTAGGCATACTAATGTATACTAAGCCTCACTCTGGAAGCAATGCACACATCAAAACACACCAACAAACATTTTTATCTATTCTGACACTTTATTTACACTCTTTATTGCAAAATGAATTACGAATTGCATTTTGCCTTCCATGCTTTGATAGAATATGTATCCTACAACTCCTTTGAAACTTAAATTTGTTCATCAAATTCAGAAGCAGACCAAAGGACATTTGAGCTCTCCACAGTGAAATTACAGCTTCAGTGAATCTAACAGAAGCTTTGACTGATCTCACCTGTGGTAAAGCATGTTCATGCTTTGCTTCCATAGCTGAAAAAGGCTATGTCTCAAATGCAGAATTTTTAAAGGCTTACTTTGAATTGTTTATAGAAATGTATGTATTTTCATGTGTTTAATGCATTCTTCTCAAATACTTCTAAATTTATTGGCTTATGTTTGTTCTTAAGACAAGAGCCACGGAAGATGTATCACAAGCATGATGGAGCAGAAGCTGTTGTTGGTCTATTTAAATTTACTGTTGCATCAAAGATGCACACATTAAATGAAATTGCTTCAACTGTGTTATCTCTATATGTTGTAACAAGAATCTGAAATACTGTTGCACTTCTGTCCTTTAATTTTTTCCTTGAGTCGTTTTAAAACTTAGTATGGGAAATTCCAAAAATATGGTTACTCAGCCAAACAGTTCATCAAGCAGCTTTCAGAGACAACTTCAGAAATCAGTTTTAAGCAATAACTAATTCTTTCTGATGTACATTCATTAGGAAATTTATTTCTCCTTTTTTCCAAAGGAATTGCAGGGCCAAGAATATTACAGACCTATAACAAAGAAGCAAAAATTGCAACCATATAATCTGCATAACTCCACCAGTATAAATCATATAAGGAGGTTAAAAACCTATCCATTGTTCTTTTCAGCTGTAAAGATGTTAATGAATTCTGTAGAGTATCATTTTATTTAGCTCAAGTGTAATTCAGACAGCAAATAATGAATTGCTCATATTTATGAAAAACACACCAACAATGAAATATTTTGCAGTTTTTTCGGGAAAACAATTGCCTTTTAAAGCCATTAAAGGATCCAGAAAAAAATCAATCCTCATGTCTTATTAAAAATTGAATCTACAAAATTAGCATGTAATGCTGGTTCATGCTTCAAAGAAAAGGAGAACTACACTTTTGTGGTGAATTCTCGGCCTTCTTTAGCTTTAACCTTCAAGGCCTTTAACCTTATCCTTTGCAGTTTTACTTTTAGTTAGTGATGAGAAATAGCAAATTTAAATGAATTTTGTTGGTATGAATACCCATTTAAAAATAATACTGTGTCACAATGCAAATCTTAAGAATAATTCATCTATCTGAAGGCCATGGTTTTCCTATTCCTTCAAACAGCTTAAACTTACACATACTGGGTTCAATAAAATTGTCATTGATAATATTAATATGACTGTTCAGTAAAATGACTAGCACGAACCTTCAAAGGCTACAGAAAATGAATTTATCATTGTTTTTACACACTCCGAGGAAATGCACCTAATTGTTTCTTCAGATCTTGGTCTGTATTGACCTTTCATGGATTACTAAAGTAGCAGTAGGCAACTACAAATTACTGTAAATGGACAAATGAAGTTGGGTCACTGAGATGGGAATTCTGAATGAGAATAAATTTCACAACTGGTGGCAGTGATCTGCTCTTCTCCCCTAAAGCCATTGAGGAGGCAGGAACCATATTCTACTAGATATAATGAGCAGATTTGTAAAAACTGGTTAATATTAAAAGTGTAACTTAACAGAGAGAAGTTCATCATGTGTATGAACCAAGTGGTCTCCTACTGTAAAGAGGCAGAGAATTCAGCAAACTGTCACCACAGAGAGAACTGAAGCATTTGGTCTGCTCTGTATCAAGTGCTTGTGTGATAGATTTTTGGATAATCACAGCTTTGGTTTTAGCATGACTATTATTAACCAAGCGGAGACTGGTTGTGACTCCAAGGTCCTCATCAATTGTCTAACAGCACCATTTCTTCCTGCAGTGAGGGCTTCACTTTTTTATCCTGATTAACATGAGTTCAAGGAGTTTTTTATTACTCCTAGTGCAGCAGGATTATCCTACTATTATTCCCTTTTGAGACATCTCAACACAGCCTAAAAGTATTATAAATGCAGAGATTATATTCTGATGCCTTCTGGGTTTTGGTTGGCTTTTTTAGATTTTTTTTTAAGGTAAATACCTGGAACATAGCTCACTCTACAAGCAAAGCTAATTAAGCCTCACTGCCTGACAATTTGTGTTCTTTATCCTTTAACTCTTTCTTTCTAAAAACTCTAAATCCTCTTCTTTATTCCCACTAGAGCAAAAAGCAGCATTCATCCCAGGCTGACAGACGTGTGGATTTCCCAGCTACAGCAAATACTGTGTAACAGGTAGGTTCTGCCTGTTGTTCCTGCACTGGGTATTAGTTGGTATTTATCTCTTGCCATTCACCTGATAGTTCTCCTGAGATCTACAGGATGTACCTTATTTTTTTTTGTTATTTACAGTACTTCCCACTGAAGTTCCACAAAAGCAACTGGGGAAGGACAGTTGACTGAAGAGATACATATGACAGATCACATTATTCTTTTTTTTACCTAGAAAACCAGCATGAATTCATAAATTAGTTCCAACTGGTGTTTATAGCTCTATTGGTAAAACAAAATGTTTATTTTAGCTTTTTTCAACACCTATAACTTTTCTTTCTTTTTAAGTACCTGTGCTTTCCCATATCTTGCTCGAGGACTTTGTGGATATTGATTCACTAATGCTTCAAAGGCCCTTAGAGCTTCTTCAACTTTTCCCTGAAAAGCAGAGATATTTGTCAGCAATTCTATCTAATAAAAATGCTGAAGGATGCAGGACATAATAACACATTAGTTTTACAATTAAAGAACAAACACAAAACAATGCAGACTGAATCAACAGCTTTCCCTCATACTTTTGTTGGGACTGCCTTTTTCAGAGGAATCATCATGATTTATGAAGCAATATAATCTAATTTTCATGGTGAAAATTAATAACTTGGTTTTTCATACTTTACTCACTTTTCCTTGTTCACTGGATAAAATGCTGAGATGAAAATAACCTGTCTGTATAGAAAAGTAAAGACCCTACTGCTAATAACAAATTCTAGACCAGAAATAACAGACAACAGGAAGAAAATTCTGGGGACAGGTGGAAATTTCCCCTCTGCATACCTCTCATGATGAACAGCATCATAACTACAGTTCTTCTAAGGGAAATACTGCAGACTCAACCACAGTGTATGGCTGTTTCCTCCAAGTTTTTTGCATGACAAAATGTCCCTCAGGACATCTCACACAAGTCTGAGTGTAACTGAGGTATTCTCTTGATGGATGTTGATCCTGTGATGGACATTGACTAGCAAGTACAGATGGATGTTGAGAAGAACTAGCCCCACTGTCAAACAGGTGCTAAGCACTGCTTGGCAATATTTGGCAATAGATCTTGCTGCCACTTCCACCTCTTTACAGCTTTATAAATATGAGTTATATGTGTATAAATTTTACACAACTGCCCTGCTATCTTCAAATATGATACACATCTGATTTGCTCCTAAATTTATCCTGATTCCTACATGACATGTATGACTATCTGTAACTTATCGAGAAAAACAGCAGGAAAAGAGAGTCAACAAGCTGACCCTACAGATTCATCAAATGTGTCTATTACACCTATTTCTGATTAACCAGTTGCTTAAGTAACAAGAAGCATGAAATTTTCTTTTGTTTTTGTATTCTAACATGTAAAGAAGGCTTCTAGTGAGGAACTGCAGCAGTGGCAGCCAGAGGTTAGAGCTCCCTATGCAGGAGCCCTCCAGTCCCATCACAGACCTACCAGAACTCTGGGGTTGCATAGATGGCAAGATAAAGTCAAAACTGCACAGTATGTCCTGAGAATCAGGAATAATCCTGCACCTGCAATGACCAAATTAGTTTTTATTTTACTGTACTGAAAATATATCTCACTGCTGATCCCCCTCAAATCTAGGGTACAACAAAGACCTGCAGTTGTTCTTTACGTGCTAGGACTGTCTGTGAGACATATCAGAGTTTAAACAAGAAACATATTCAAAAGACTTGAAGTCCCTCATTTCAAACAGCCAAAGTCTTGCTTCACTACTTAATCTCATATCTGGAAAAGGGACATCTCTGCAAAGATATTATTTTCTGAAATATTCAAATGAAAGTATAAAATTGGAAGCTATAAGGGGAGATGACTGAAGAGCTTGGGGGTTTTTTTGTTGCTTTTTCTTGGTCAAATTATTAAATACAGAACTACCCAAACTGAATGATTGATGTTAAGGTGTTGCTGCCCTTAGTGAGAAGCAGGAACATCTGTTTCATCCTCTAAGCAGCTGTACAGCAGCCTAGGCACTGCCAATCTCAACAGAAACAACACCTACTTCAGCGATCTGCACCTAACACACGAGGCATTGGAACACTCACTGAGAGATCCTTGCTAGCACACACAGAGTTATCTGGTGGCACTTGACTTCAGTAGCCAACTGGACAAGAGCAATAGGACAGAGCTGACCCTGTTTGATGTGATCCATTTAAGCAAAAATTCAATGATCAAGCTACATATCTTCAAGGTTAACAAACACATATGAACAGACATACACTTACGACTTAAAAAAATTAAGACAAACTATCGAGCAGAAATTAAACTTGAAGAACAAATATGCAGAATTTCAAAAAGTTAATTTCATAAAAAGTAATCTAAAATTATTCTCCCTTTTTACAAGTACTTAATTTATTGATTTTTGTCCACTGTGTATAGTCTTGAGTGAAACATTCAAAACTTACTTTTTTACGTAGTTTTTCTGCAGCATCTAGCTCAGCTTTAATGGTCTTATCAAACTTGTTCAAGAGCTTTGGCTTCTTCTTCTTTTTAGCTAGAAGATTTAACAAACAGACACTTCATTACTTCTTTCGTATTTCAATTGCCTGGAGTAACATTTAGCTAGGGACTGGGCTGGCAAAGTGCATCATTTTCAAGTAAGGCAGTTTCAAATTACACTGAAAAGAAACTGATTTCTTATTACAGTCACAAACTTCTACATGAAAAAGCAAACTTCAGTCATTCAAATTGAGTAACTTGGCAGTTAAGTTTAGAATAAAGCATTTTTCATCATATTAGAATCAAGGATCTTTTTTTTCCAAATGGTTCAACTGATGTGGAAGAGCAAAGGGAACTGTTATTTTTCCAAACTTACATGGTATCATGAAAAATATCATCAGGGCACACCAGTCATTTCTAAAAGTTGTGACTATATGCTTTGCGTGGAGCAATTACTGAGGCGGCATCTGGAGTGCTGTGTGCAGTTCTGGGCTCCTCAGGACAAGAGAGCCATGGAGCTCCTGGAGTGGGTCCAGTGGAGGGCAATACAGATGGATGATTGAGGGACTGCAATGTCTCTTTTATGAAAGGCTGAGGGAGTTGGGCCTGTTCAGCCTTGAGAAGAAATGATGGAGAAGGGACCTCATCAATGTGTATAAATATCTTAAAATTGGTGACAAGAGGATGGAGTCAGGATCTTCTCAGTGCTGCCAAGAAATAGGACAAGAGGCAACAGGCAGAAACTGATGCATGGGAAGTTCCACCTGAACATAAGAACTTCTTTACTGTGCAGATCACCAAGGTTACCAATTTGTTGCTGATGTCAGTCTTTTTCTGTCTTATTTATTGTCCTCCATTTCATAGGAAAGCAATGTCTTTACTGCCTTTTCACGCATTTAATGATAATAATGGTTAAGGACTGGGTCTCTTCCAGGTAAAATCCACTAAAATTTACATGAACAGCTCTTATTTCAAGTGTGAGGATGCCTCCACTTCAACCCTTCAGTCCACAGTGACTGACAGGTGTGAAGTTTCTCACATAATGTCATTGGGCCTGAAAAGAACCACCCACAACATGCAAAAGGTTTGCTGGCATTTGTGGTTGTTTTTTTTTCATTTTAAAAAATATGCCAGCTCAGCTTTCCAAGTAACCATTGCTATTTCTAAGACCTGGCTTGCTTAACAGCAGGAGTGGAGAAACCCAGAAACATCAAACCAAGGAACCAATGAAAGCAAGTGACCTTGAGGACTTTTTAGGTTCATTTTGGTCTTAGCTGCCATGTGAAACTGTCCTTTGCTGTTAGCAAGAAAACTGAGGCATGTCAGTTCCTCTGGGTACAGCATCTGGGGAACTTCCAATGGGATATTGCCACCAAACACTTGGTTTAGTTTCTGTTCTCTAAGTAGCATAAAGAGCAACCAAAATGTGAGTTCTCAGTTCTTATGGCATGAATGAAAACCTTTATTTAATGTTGGCCAGCTACACAGGAACTGTATTTCAGTGAGGCAGGACAGCTATTTGTCAGCTTTTTAGCTTTGAGCATTCATGGAAAGACAGAGTCATTTGGTCCTTCTCAAACTCAGTAAGCATGGCAACAGTAAGGTTCCTTTGAGGCAAAGGAATTAAGCTTTCCCACCCACCAGGAAACTCCCACTGCCTGTGGGACACTCTCTACAGTTCATTTAAGGTTACAAGGATATGAGAAACAGCTCAGAAAAAAAAAAGTAAACTAAAAAAGTAAATTAAAATCTTACAAGTCTGTGGCACAATGGTACAATATCTTCCCTTTCATATCCAGCTTGGGTGATGTGTTGGAAGAACCTATTTACCACCCTCCATTACAAAAAAAAGCACTATCTTCCTATTTTCAGTACAATATATATCAGCCCTAGACCAGCAGGAGATCAATATAAAAAGCTGGGAAGGAGTTGTTAACATAAATATTATTCATCTGCTAGGCACCAATATAACACAGTAAACATTATATAATGAGCAATCATTTTCATCTCCCATTCTATTCCTATGTTAAAGGATTCACCAGGGAGCTTTCAGTGTAACCATCAAGCATTCCTCTATATTAACCAGATAGCCTGCTATCTCCCTGCAGGGGTATTTTAATAAATTATCCATTGCCTCCTTCTAGTGCAATAATCCTTTAGCAGATGTGACCCAATATATTAAATTCAATGATACAAAGAAGTTAACTTATCTGTTTTCAGAGGAAAATATATGTAATTTTTCTTCAATGACAAATTTCACCATGACACTGAAGTCGTGCATGATCACACAACTGCTTGGTCGGTTTGTGGTCCATATCAGGTTGAGCATTAAAATGGTAATAATCCTTTTATGTATCATACTGTGGACTTTCAAGAATACCACTAAGGATTTTCAATAACAGCCTTGGAGAGTAGGCATTCTATCTAGGACGGCTGTCATAGGATTCCTGAAGACTTCCTTAGAGAAAACAGTTTCCAGTGAAAAAGCAGCAAGCTAGGAAGAAGTCTTACAAGAAACTCTATGCTAGTTCTTGTGCTGGAGACAAAACAAACAATCACCAGTGATGACAAGCAATCTCATATCTCATTTATCAAGATACAGAATTAAAAAAAAATATAGAAGTAGCAATGTATTAAAATGTATTACATTAAATGTACAGTAAACTTAGTAGCTGTAGTTATGATATTTTATAAAAATCCCTTTGCTAGGATTTTCTTCTCCTGAGAAGCTGAAGGGCCTCAGCTTCAAGTGTAAACAATTTGTTATCTCTACTGTGGAATGCAGCAGGTGCTTTCTTGATTGGTCAATGTGAGATGTTTCTACTTGGTGGCCAATCAAGAAAGCAGCAGCTCTCGGACTCTCGGGGAATTACAGAACTTTATTATTCATTCCTTTCTATTCCTGTATCGCCTTCTGATGAATCTTTCTCTCTATTCTTTGTAATATAGTTATAGTGTGGTCTATTTAATGTAATATATATCATAATATAATAAACCAGCCTTCTGAAATGGAGTCAAGATCTCCCCTTCACCAAGTCCTAACTGCCCTAAAGACTACTGCAATAAGTAGCCTATCATATAATCCAATGAAATTTAATAAAATATTTCATATAACTGTTTTGGTAAGTGAAAACTAAAATACCAGGCATATTTTGATTTTATGTTGAAAAGCACCTTGTCATCACCAAAAGCAGTGACAGTCTTACTTCTACAAAGGACAGAGAAATTCCTTTTGAATAATAATGAACACACTGCTAGATACTCTTCAGACGACAAGAGAATCATCAAAATTTAGGAAAAGTAACCAAATTAATAAACAGAATTGAATCACTCTTGAAGACTGGTTTAAAAATATTTTGCCTTTAACTGAGTGGGGAGGGGAGCAACAATAAGTAAGAACAAAGAGTAAAAAGGCAGTAATAAGGAGTTTGCTATGGGAAGACAAGTACACACTACTCTGTAAAACATAGCTACAGAGATGAAAAGAATAAATTATTTTCTGTATCATCATAGTTAGGATAAGGAAGAGAAGGCTTAAAATGGCTATAACAGAAAATTTGGCTTGAACATCTGGAACTACTATCTCTGAGCAAGCACAGTACAACAGGTTGCTGAGGGCAATTGTGGAATTCTAACTACTGAAAATTTTGTTTATTTGAGATAACAAGATGTGTAAGCATCTGCCAAGAACAATGCACACAGCTGATATTGCCTTCAGTCAACTAAAGGGACAAAGTAAGCTTTAGGGTCCCACTTAGTCATATGTTCTACAATTTCTGCAATATACTACTATATGTCAATGTGCTTTATACTACTATATGTCAGTGCCAACACTGTAATTACACAAGTAACTTTTGCTCTCTCATTCGACAACCAAAGAAATCCTCCCAGGAGCTCACTGTGCCAGTCATCACAGTAGCTGAGATTCCTCCTAGCCCAATGCCAGCAACAGAACATCGAAGCTCCAAAACTTTTCCCAGCGTAAAATTTCACCTCAGTCCTGTAATTCCAAAAAAGCCGTAAGTGATTAAAAACACTGTCTTGTGATAGAAAGCAATCTCAATTCCCACTGCTCTTATTAGCTTTTTCTGTAAAAAATAAAATACTACTAACATTCAAAAAATCAAGTTCCGTAACTCTTCATCTGAAGCAGATAGTTTTACCTTAAGGAACCATCCAAACAGCATCAGAAAAGCAATTTCGCAAACTGTCGATTTAATCACAAAATTATATTTCTTGACACTTGATAACTTTTAATGTGAAAAGCTGCCTAAAGATAGGAAATCAAGGAAATAAAACTTTCTAGAATTTCTAGACAAATGTCCTCACATAATCAAATGTCTGCAAATTCTTGTGTAACTGAGCAGAACCCAAAGCTGGAAATCAGTATAAAACACCAAGGAGACAATTATGTTAAGGCAGTTACATGGATAACAAGGAAACAAAAAGAGATAACTAGTACATGGCAAAAAAATTTATTAAATATGGCCCTAAGTCCAAAGCAATAGAGAAAAAAACTCATGGAAATGTCACAAATAACTTGGTAATACCACTTCTATAATGGAGCAAATGAGCCCTCTCTAGCTTCCAGAAAAGTGGGAATGGTTGTGTGTGTGAAATCTCTCCATTTAATCTTTTCATCTGAAATGTAATACCATCATCCAAGCTAAGGAAAACCTCATTCTCCTAAAAGGGAAAACACTGATGACCTGCCTGATTAGATATCAGTCTGGTATGTCAAAACAGTTCACATTAGCCAGAATTGGACAAAAGTATTGAATGCTATCATGATTATCTTTCACAATTAACACACTTCTTTAACCCCGGAGAAATGCCACACATTTGGCATTTCAACAGATAGCAAATTTAAGTAGGTGAAGGTATTTTCTACACTGTAAAGGCTTCAACTTGTTGTTTCCTGAGAAGATAATTTAAAAGATAGGGTATCTTTACCACCACAACACATAGCATGAATTATTTTGTCCTTGCTGCCATACTCTGAGCCTCTGATCAAAGGATGCATGTACAGTTTTCTACTGAGCAAAGTTAGTAGGAGATAACATCATGCTGCTATTAACACTTACAAACACTGATTGTTCTGGATCTAAAAACCAGTATGCACCTAATACAAATCATCTCTCACTCCTGTGCATTGTAAAACATTGGGAGCAGATACTCTACAATTCTATGATTTTATTCTGACCCAGCAGACATGCCAGGAAGGACACCTCAAACAGAGAGCTTGTTAGCTGATGTACAATCACGACCAGGAGGAAATCTCAACTGGGACTACCTCAGGCAGTTTTCCACTTGCTGCCCTTTTCTCCTCCTCCCTCTTGCTCTCAGTACTAGTGATTCCCTTCCTAAGCATTCTGCTCCCTTTCTTATATTCAGAGACTAGGAAAATTAGTAGGGTGGGAGGGCAGGCTTACCTCCAGTGCTGGAGCTGACATTTTGAACCTGGTCTGTTCACTGAGAGCAATGAGTGACAGCCTGGCTGGTCTGACTTGGAGTTTTGGGGGAAAGGTTGCCTTCCACACAGGACAAACGGTCTTGCTTTAGTCTTTGGAAACTAATGCTGGAAGATTTACAGTCAATTGAGAGGGGCTTGCTCTGTGATTATGAGAGTCCATATTACATATTAGCGTTAGTATTTATTGTTAAACTTGTCTTTAATGAAATTTCTAGGTCCTCAGAAACAGTGAGACAATAACATTACAATCCCTCTGTGGACCTGGGGGAGAAAACATGAGGATGGAAAGACACTACTCCCTATTTAACAAACCACCTCGTAAATGTGGTTTGGTTCTTGTAATTAGATTTTTTTATTCACTTATTGATTCATTTGTATTGTCACTATGATGTTAAGGGAGCATTCCTGGTGGCTTCCTTAATATTACATCTGCTATTACTTGCATGCAAAACAGAGAGGAGTTAGGACTCCAGTTTTAATTACTCTATAGGATGTAAGTGATTCAAGATAAAGGCTGGTCTTTACGGCCACCTTGAGGACACGTGGGCCCAGTTACTGATTTGAGAAGTACACTGCAACAATCCGACTCCACTGACTGTATGTTGTGCTTACTGCTAGCCAGAAAATTGAATGACCTCAATGCAGGGGTTGGACAAAACGGCCAACCCAAACTGTTCTATAATTTATGATTTGAGTCTTAAATGAAGTTTTAATAGAAATTATATTTATTTAATTGTAGAGGCTACAACTATATAGTTATGTCTCCTTATGTTATGCCATCTCTAAAGCTAATCTGAAATAAAAACCCCTTCATGTGACGCAGTCTTGTACGTCACTTGCAGCAAAGGCTCCTCTTGCCAGTTCTCTGTTTTAAACTTTGAAAAACTAAGGGAGCAATTTCCAGGGGGTTTCGTAGGCTTTGTTTCCTAAACACCCTCCCATTCCTACTGTGATAACGTATTCAATAATAATGCTTTCGGTAACTTGCGAAGGCAACTTCTGAGAGTGGCACAATGACAAGTAGATACTGATGATGATGGTCGGCAGTTGTTTTCCAACTAATTTTGTGACCTTTTGTTTTGCTAATTCCCTTTGCCACCCACTAACAATACTACACCATCGCAGTTCAAAGTTTCAATTATGTTCTGAAGAACATACGTGTATTAGTAAACTTTTACTTGGAATTCAAAATTTGCTCAAGTAATTGTCCTTCCTCCTGATACCAGCCCCATATCATTACCCAAATTAGTTTTGGAAATTGTGCTGCATCTCACTGGACACTTGAATGAGAATTTGATGATGATGAAAAACTCCTGTCATTGTCCTGTTGTTTGGGAAGCTCATTAGGTGAGATACAGAGAGTGAAGTTATCTACTTGTTTTATGAGCTTCTATAAATGATAACTTAGAAGGTATAAAACCAAGTAAACTGCAGCTACACAATTTAAAGCCAGGAGCACTACAATAATTAAAAGATCTTTCTAAACTCTATTGGTAGAACAGGCAAAACCACTATAATCAACTTATCTGAGGAAGTAATCAGACAATAAAAACTGAGGCATTTTAGAGACTAATAAAGATGGAATCTAATTACTATAATAAATCTTTAACTGCAGTTATTCCAGAACAATTTCCCTTGCAGTAAAAAGTATTCTACAGGGCTTTCTGTATGAAATTATTGTTGGTTGTTTGGTTAGACGATCATAAGAAACAACAGCAGAATGAGAATTTTGGTTTTGGTATGTATTTCCATCATTCACCTCTCTTTCACCATTAAGACTTTTGGATTCACTCAACGGCTAGACTCGAGCAATGCAATGCAGCTGAGTGTTCCAGCCAAACAGCATTCATTTTTACTGTCATGCTTTATCAGTTTTGAAAAGGGAAAATTATTATTTATAATAATAGCACCTAGGCTGAAGTTCACTATATGAAGCAAATGTGTCTGTAGCTGAAAATTATCTTTTTGTTTTTTATATCTGTTCACCAATATAAATAAATATTTAATATATGTCCAATATAAATCAAACTTGAAAAATTAGGCTTCTTAGTTAATTTTATTTTTTAGTCTATGTGACCAAAAACAACTAAAACCACCTCAGATGGAAAAACAACTTATGGATGTGGCATGTACATCCTGCATTGTACTACCCGTGAAACCTTTTAAAGAATTACTTCTCATATTCACCTGGAATACCCATTGCATTTCAATTACTTGTTTAAATATAAAGTCTGGTTACATTCTTATGGAGAAGATGAAGAATCCATCTCAATTAAATATAACAGAGAAACCTTGAAGCAACTGTATGTTAGAAACAAGTTTATTTTCATTTTTATTTCTTTAAAGAAGTTTCTGGGGGGAGGATGGGGGGGTGGGGGGGGTGTGTGTGTTAATATCAAAGAATTTTCAGTATAGCTTTTAATAAACTTGATGAATTACTGTTGAACACTAAAATTTACACCATTATTAGGAGGACACTCCTAATAAGTACTATGCTTACCAAGTACTATGAAGGCTGCAGCAGGAAAAAAATATTTATGTTGCAAGAGCTACTCAAAGCTATAAATACTTTCTGCACAGAAGGCTCTTTGGAGCTTGTATGTCCAAATATCATAAAACAAATGCAGTCTTGCACATCAGAATGTACTCTCAGAATCAGAAGCAAACCCTAAACCCAAGCCAAACATGAAGTTTCAAATTCCCAACTCCTTAGATTTCCAAGTTTCCTACATATACCAGTCACAGCACAGTATATTTTACAATCCATCTATCATCAATTTATTGCTGCATCTTATTAGGGTAATTTAAAATAAACAATTTCAATAGTACCTTATACCACTTACTGTGACTAGGATATCTATAGCTAATGACTTTCATTGAAAGTGGGAACTTAAAACAGTTCAAACTATGAAAAAAGTTCAACAAAATTCAGCTTGTATGAAAATCACACAAACAGTGTACCTGAAAACAAAGTTCATTAAAAATGCAGGGTTGTTTTTCCTGGTAAGATGAAAAATTCTATCAATTTAACCTGGAAAACAAAACTATCCCTTTTCCCACCCTATAAAAATTCTGTAATCTGCAGTGACATTTATTTAGTTGCTGTTTAAAAAGAAATAAAACCACAAAGCACCTAGGGTAGAAAAGGAAAGTAGCTCCACTTTGTCATACTTTCATATCCTAAAGTCCTTGTACAGGCTCTGATGAGAAATGTTGCACACTAGTATGTTTCTTACACAAGCTGGCATTTTTACTTATGACTGCTTTTTACCCACACTGGATGGCTCTTGTACGTAATTTTTTATACTGTTCTAACAGGTCAGTAAAAGCAGCACGTAATGGTGAGTTTTTTCCTACGATCAAGTAGGTAAATCCATTGCAGTAAGATATTCCCTGCCTAAAACTGGAAATGTAGGCATCATTGCCAAGCTTTCCAAGTTGTTTTGGTTGGGTCTTTTTACTTTTTATATGTAATGAATATGTCACATTTTTTACATGTGACATATTTAATATTTAAATAAAATGTCTGAAGTTTCCAGTCTTAGAGACTTGTATTTAAAGCACCAATATACAAATTCAAACCAAATAAACCATACCAAAATATTGGAAAAGCAGCATTTCTAAATACTCAAATATAAAATAACAGCCACACAGAAAATGAAAACAGAATGAAAAAGGAGTAGAGCTACTGAATCCCCTGGCATAGTCCCTGAGGTTTCTGGCCATTGTCAGCAGCCAGCCATGATCCCAGTGAAGGAGGTTCAGCAAGCTTTGTGCAGTGACAGGGAACACATGGGGCCAGAACAAATGCCATTGCAGGGAGAACAGATGCACAGTGCTTCTTCAGCAAAACCTCACTTCTTTTCCACCTAATCTGTCTCTCACCTTCCTACCTAACCTAAAACAGACTAGGCAGTCATGGTGTCAACAAGGTCTGATTTGCATGTCACTTGTCTCTTCACACTTAGCACAGCTGGCAGTGCTCAGCCCAGCTCCAGGGGCCAGGTAGCTCACATTGCCTCTTGCCCTCAGATGTACAAAGAGCTTGGTGGAACTCTGACCTCCAGAACACTAATCTGTGAGTATGACACTGAATATTTTAGTCCTGAAACAGCAGGAGTTGTCACAACCATCCCATGACTCAGTGCAATGCTACAGAGTGGCTGGAGAGCTGCCCTTCAGAAAAGCACCTGGGGGTGCTGGGCTATGGCAGCTGATGAGCCGGCCTGTTCCCAGGTGGCCAAGAAGGCCAATGGCATCCTGGCCTGTATCAGCAATAGTGTGGCCAGCAGGACCAGGGCAGTGATTGTCCCCCTCTACCCAGCACTGGTGAGGCTGCATCCAAATCCTGGGGTCAGTTTTAGGCCCCGCACTACAAGAAAGACACTGAGGTTCTGGTGTGTGTCCAGAGAAGGGCAACAGAGCTGGTGAAGGGTCTGGAGCACAAATCTGATGAGGCAGCTGGGAGTGTTAGGGAGTGTTTAACCTGGAGAAAAGGAGGCTCAGGAAGGACCTCATTGTTCTCTACAGCGCCCTGAAAAGAGATTGTAGTGAGTGCAGTGAGGTGGAGATTGGTCTCTTTTCACAGGTAACAAGGGACAGAACTCTTGTTCTGACAGAACTCTTGAGGCTGTGGCCTCAAGTTGCTCCTGGACAGGTTTAGATTGGACATTAGGAAAAATTTTTTCACTGGAAAGGCTGCCAGGCTGTCCTGGTGGCATTTAAAAGATGTGTTACTTAGGGGACATGGTTCAGTGTTAGGTTATGAGTTGGACTCATGACCTTAAAGGTCTTTTCCAACCTAAACAATCCTATCATTCCATTCTGCAATCAGGTAAGATTGATTGGCATACATTGGTGCCAGCCTTGGAAACAACCAAGTGTTTATGTACTAAAGTACATGCTCTCTGGATGTTTATTCAACTGCAGTTTATCTACATGAGATGTACTGGAGCAAAGCTTCACTAGTCTTTAGTCTGATTTAAATTAATCCTCCCAGAAAGCATGGTTTTGAATTTCAGAACAGAATGTTACTTTCAGACTTACCTTTTTCTGTTTTGTCTTGTTCAGTTTCTTTTTCACTTTTCCCTAAAACATTAAAAATATAATTTCATTGAAATAAATTGATGTTAATATTTTATGATAAGAGATACAAGAAAATTATAATTTATATTCAAACCATAATTGAGTCAACAGGACTTTTTTTGTTTCATTTTTATTTTTTAAAATAACCATAGATTATTACAGATTCTTTTCTGGACTATATAGTAATCTAAAAGGTCTTTCCCTGCATTTGCTCCAAATATTACAATATTGCTTCCATCACAAAACATTTCACAGAATTTCTCCTCTAGATATTTAATATATTTAGTTGATATACACTTACAATGCAAGCTATTTTGCAAGAAAGAAAATCTGTTCACTAATTAAAAGATATTGGAAACACTAGCTTAATACACAATACATTTGGTTAAAATGTGAAAAAACAAAATCACTTGGGAACTTAAGCCTCATTTTCAGAAGTGACTTGGGCGCTTGGAAGCTTTTGTCTTTTTTTCAACTTTTAAAACAATGTAACAGGTGTTTTGTAAACATCTGACTGCAGAGGTAGATGTTAAGTAATCATTAAGACAATCTATAGCAAAGGCAAACTAAATCCTGGAGAAAAATCATGTGTGTCTATTTCATGAAGGTCATAGATACAGAAAGTTCTTTCTCCACCCCTAAACACTTTTTGATCCTGCCCTACTCTATAACACACAAAGCATCTTGCCTCACAATTCTAACACTGTTATTCTGTTTCCATTTCCAATTTTTTTTCTCAATAAGCTTCCAATATTTCCTCCTAATAAGCTTAGAGAACACTAAATAGGGAGGTCTGTTGCCTTTTTAGCTCGTTACTGTCCTCTCTGACACACTCTGTTTAATTTTAAAGTATTCTTACATATATAAAAACCATTTTCTTTAATTTCCAAGTAATTTAGAGACACCTTGTCTGAATACTCAGTCTTTACTGCTTTTTAAACTGACTGATCAAAAGCATTATAGTGTGAATATGACATTTTAAAATGCAGAAAAAAATTGCATTTTTCAATGAAGAAATTGGATTATGCACACACAGGAAATAAGATTTTATAACACTCTAATTTCACCCTTTACTATAGGCTGACAACTGCTCTTCCTGAATGTATGGACACTATAACTCTAATTTATATTCAGTACAAGGCAGAATGAGCATTAACTTGATTATATGGTAAATTAAATAAATATGATCACACTGAAAGTCATTCACCTCTTCAATTACATCATGAGATCTAGATTGTCAATTAAATTGTAAGAAATGACAAAAGATCTAGAGAGTCAATTACATACTAGGAACAATTATTACTGCAGCAGTATATTAATGACAGCATTGTGCAGTACTTCCTAAAATGCTGGCTTCTGTATTTTTTTGTACATATCACACAATCAATAAAATGGTCATATGTCATCCAAAACACTACATATTTAAAAGAGCAATAATGCAGCCCCAGATGAAATAATAGTTTAGTTTTACAGTTTTCACACAAACCAGTTCATATACTCATGTTTCTATTTTTACCACCTCCCATTACCATGACACATCATGCTAGTTAGCCACCCATTTTCCATGTAACCTCTCCTTTATCACCTTGAGATTTTCACCTGGCCTCTTGCCTCTACTTCATTCTAGGTCACTGGATAACTCGCTTCCACACATCTTGGACATTCATGTCACTTCCGCAACTTCATTGCCATTACAGCAAGAACAATGTATATGACCTCATCACTCTAAAGCCTGCTCCCATCCCCCATTTCTTGTCTGGCTTCACATTTCTTTATTCCTGAGACCCATGCAACATATAACGTACAGCACTCTATGCACTAGAATCAGTTCTCCAAACTCTCAGACTATTTTCCATCTGTATTCTGCTAAATTAGTCGCCATTGACTTCACCAAAGCCTCTCCAATGATCTTTAAATACTGCCACTTTTCCTCCTATGTAGCTGCTTTTGAAATTCATCACAACTTGATCTTGTTAGCTACGAAGCTAAGAATTCACACTTCACTAAGAATTCACTTCAGCATCATATTCAGCACATATTGCTTTATTCCTTCCCCACTGATCCCTAGCATATTTCAATGGTGCAAAAGGCTTTAATTATGCTATTTCTGACAAAGGCTTAAAAATGTGCTCTCTCAATGACAGGGATATGATAATAAATCTTGAGACTATTTTTTCATCAACTTAAACCAACTGTAGCTCAAGGCAACAAACAAAAAAATTTTAGCTCTTCAAACTACTCTCATCCTTTACTCAATGACTTCATTTCCAGCAAAATTATTCAAGATGAAAATCACTGACAAAACAGCTTTAGCTAATCTCTATAGGCTAGGAGTGCTATCACTATATAACGAAGGCACCAGGGACTCCCAAGGAGGTTTCTACCAGTAAGAATAAATTTATTTTTCATATTACAACTAAATGTTTGACGGCATATGAGAACGACCCAAGTCACAATTAAAAATGTGTTACAGACCTTGTAGATTTTACATGAATCTCAATCAACACTATAAATGCACAACACAATTTATTTACAGATACGTAATTTTTGAAACATGTAAAATTACAAATTATGTTCAGTAAAATCATTACATTTTTCAGTATCTTTACTATATGAAATCTTAGCCATTTTCTTTACTTCCTAGAAAGAAGTGCCACGATATGGTACTTTTTCAGTTGCAGAGAAAGTTAGAAAGTCACTTAAACTGTAGTAAATTAGCAGTATTAAAATACAACTTTAGTATTCTACTCTTTGCTTACTGGTATTTCTTCCTGTGATTTCGAAAAAAAAGCAACTGAATCCAACATTTCACAGATTCACTGACATAAAACAAGCGACAAGGTAGAAATGTGAAAATATTAAGGAAAAGGTAATCTTCTGACTTTTTCTTAAACTACTATTCAGCAATACCAGACCATTAAAGCTATGGAGGTGCCTGAAAACTGAGAAGGTCAAGGAAGATTTTTGCTTTCACACAAGTCCACGGACCTTATCAGATTTCTGATTTAAACTATGGACCATAACCATAATATTCTGTATGCAAAACAGATATACCATTTTCCCAGACATTTGTGTTTGTTAAGAAGTGCTATCTTATCCATTATAAGTTACAAACAGAAATGATTTTTCATGGAAAAAATTCGGGCCTAGCTGGTTGCAGAATGTCAATACTCTGAAAGGACAGTCACGACACAATTATAGAAGACATAGACATTAGCATACTACCCATTTCCTTCACATAACAGCAGCCAGCAATAAAATTAATTTACTTGCTTCTTGCCCCTTGTAAACAATACTTTCAAATATATTTTTCAGTATTCAAATTCACAATTAAAAATATTAATTAGTGGCTGAGTCAAATATTTATCTATAAGCTAATATTTAATACATTTGGGAATAAATAATGACACTAGAAAGACAAAGATATTCTTCTGTGTTTTATTGCAGCCAAACATTAAAATGGTTTAAATATACATATTTTTAATAGTCCACTTGACCTTGCTTAGCTTGGCATATTTTTGTAAACATGAAGCACGTAAAATCACATACCCAGTTACAAAATACTTAAAATTCAATCACAGCGTAATATACTCTCACAGTCCCATAATTCTACAAATAGGCTGCCACTGTTATATAAAAAGTCCTCCATTCACCATTCTAAAATAATTCCCAAGATACCTCACAAAATATGGCTTTGTAAAAATTATTGCTCTGCAATTCACAATCACAGGTAATTTTACTACAATATCCCATCCCAAAACATATCACAGTCTACGAGTATTATTGCTTTCCTGAAAAGTCTAAAGCTATCATTTGGGACATCTGTACCTGTTGATCAGATGTAACACGTGGAGTCTTACTGACATCCCAAACCTAAATAAAGGGCAAGCATACATGATGCCCTTTCACTACAAATGTAAGCATCTAAAACCCTGACTTCAAAACAGTGTTACAGAAATTGAAAGTCTTCCTGTAGACCAAAAGGCAACCAACTGTTAGGGTTACCAAACTGGTTTTTCTTTTTATAATTTTTTCTCACTTTATTTCTCCTAAGCTCCTGTAACAGGCTTGGCAACTTCCTAAAATCACAGCAATTATTCCTGAGCCAAAAAGGAACACATGCAAAATATCAAAGAATAAAATATGTCTTCGTAATTGTGGAACAGCAGCACAGAACAGGTAAAAAGCACACCTGTTATATTAAAATTCTAAATCACTCACAGTACCTTAATTTCAAATGTACCATTTTTAAGAGCATTCATAACTGTAGGTCTTAAATTCTGACATCATATTTAAGGTTGAATTTCCAAGTTTTTTTTTAAATAAAATTTGCAAATCAAGTGTTTATGCAAATTTGACTTTTAAAATAATTTACTGAATATGAAGCTTATTAAAGCCAGCTTTGAGATCATTATATTGGTAGGCGAACCAAAATGGAATAATTTTACTGAATTCAACCTGATTCCAGCAACTCAGTCTTGCTGCAATCTCCACTGAATCCCTCTCAGGCCAGCATCTAGTCTCTAGACATTTTTGCTTGAAAAATCAGATGAGCATAAATAAAAAGTGCTAATTCATACATAACAGGTTTTTGAAAACTGTAATTTTGTAATCTGGCCTTTTACTAGTATGAATTAAACACACATTTTATACGTTGTTAGGGTATTTTAAAAAATCATCTGAAATTCATGTCATTAACTGTTGACATAACATCAGTGCAAAGAGATATAAGTCAAAATTCACAGCATAGTGTGTGCCTGATGAGTGTTTTTTAATAAAATGCAATTAGGCTGTATTCTATATCAGCAGTTATGAAACATCTAAAAATTCATAACATCATATGTTTCGTTTGACCAAACTGCTCTGTACATACTGTATGAATCCACAACAAAAGATATATATTAAAATCTGAAAAAAAAGTACCTGCTGCTATGTTATAAATAGAATATTAACAATTGCTTAAACAGTACATGAAATGCAGCTCTAAGCTGTAACTTTGTCACAAACACAGAAGAAAAATAATGAATTCACTAAACTTGACCAAGGGAAAAAAAATATCAGACAGGAATGTAAACTAAACATCCTAGTGTTAAAAATGCTTACTAAAATGACAGTTGGCTAAAACCCATTTACAACATCCTAGTGTTCATTCCCCAAACCCTGAACTGCTTGGTAATTACATCATAAGGTCTATTTCAACCATCTGCTCCCCTTTTGTAGCGTATGGTTAGGACTGGTCCTCCTGATGTAGGGACTTTTCTTTTGAAGCTTTAAGTATCTGAAAAAATAAGGGGAAATCTATATTAAAGGACCAACCAAAACACAACTTCCTCTAAAACAACAACAAAAAAAAATCTTAAATGTCAAAAAATGCAACTTTGTATCAGACTACTTAATATGAAAAAGCTATCATTTCTAAGAGCTACTTTAATGAATATACACAAAGTTGCTGCATAAGGTGGGAAATAAACTTTTAAGTATTTTTCTAGGCAGTAAATTTTTTATTACCATATGGCACTTTATTTACCTTGTAAAGAATATCTAGGCCATGCCACAAATCCATTTAAACATTTTGATTTTGGTTTTGGTTTGGTTTTTAGTGTTGGCTTGATTTTGAGTTTTATTTGTTAAAGTCAAAGGCAACTGGAAAGAGGAGCCAGGGAATGACGAAGGGTCAAGGTTCTAAAGTGGAAACTTCTCTACACAAAAAGGGGTTTCAGCAGTTGGTAAAATAAATGTAGAGTTACAAAAATATCAAGGATACAAGACGAAGGGGAGGAGTGGAGCAACTCTTAGATATTTTAAGTCTAAACACATACAAGCGAATATGGAGAGTAATGGTATCCCCTAAACCTGCAATGTCTCCCTAAAATATGTGTCCAACATGGACCACTCTATCACAAACACTGCAACTTATGTGCCAG
Organism: Motacilla alba alba; assembly: GCF_015832195.1. Lineage (NCBI taxonomy): Eukaryota > Metazoa > Chordata > Aves > Passeriformes > Motacillidae > Motacilla > Motacilla alba. The sequence goes on from NC_052017.1 coordinate 115,562,215, forward strand.
CGTAAAGCAGGATTAGCCAGAAAACCTGAATCAGTAATATTTCAAGCTAGTTTATCAAACCATTCATTTATAAAGTCCACTACTTTATAAAAGTGCAGATTATAACACCAGAAGTATCCTATATCTGGAAAAGAATACTGGCAGCAATTTCAGAAGTCAACTCAGAGAACTGGAAAACAGGACTTACAGGTACCTAAGGATGTACTTGACTAGTATGAACTTTCTTGTTATGTGCCCTGAAGTCAGCAAAAAACTTTTGACTTGCACTCCAGCATACTCAAATCCCACACCCAGTGTCTTCCCTGGTGACATGAGAAAGCTCAGAGATTGAATTTAGCTGGTAGGAACATTCTCCTGCTTTCTTTCCAAAAAACTATGTTCCTATGTTTTAGATAAAAACCAAACAACTGCTCCAAACTTGATACAAACTGGTGCCAGCATGCTTCAAATGCGGCTGCATAATTTAAACTACTGAAGAATAAGGAATGCATAGTGACAGTTCTGAATTTCTTTTACACTGCCTGAAGTTATGTTTGTTACTGCTTAAAGAACAGGAAATATTGGCTTTCAACAAAAGATGAAATGAAATCACAAAGAGGAAAGACTCCTGACAACAGAATCTCCCATTCTGAATCCTCCATCACAAAGATACAAAAGAAACCCAGGAGACATGAATGTCATAATCTGAGAGGAAAATTTGAGAGTAATGTTGCTTTCAAACTTAAATATTCACAAATATAATATTAAAAAAAAGGCAGGTAAATATACTTAATAGCAGAAGAACTAATAATTTAATAAAATTATATTCATTGTCAGTAGTTTATGTCCTATGTTTCTTTTGTCAGTTTCCCAAAATGCTACTTGAATTTTATGTGCTGAAACAGTAAGATTTTTAGAAAAAGTTATAAATACTGGTTCTTCTCCCTTCAGAGTGGTTCCCACATGACTACACAAATTATAAGGATTCTTAACTTAGTGCAGTGCTCAGATTTTGTGCTGATCAAATTATTTTCATTTTTCACTTCCTAAACAAAGGATCATGAACATTGTACTACATCTAATAATTACTTGTGTCTTTAATAACTCTAATAACTGTCTTTAAAACACATTTTGATTGATTCTCTCACTTTTTCCCTATGAAGGGAAGAAGAAAATAATTCATTCCTTCAAGTGCTGCTGCTATTATGTGTTTCCAAAAGCTATGCCAGGATAGATGTCAAGGTAATTTTGTGATTTAAATGGTGTGTTGCACTAATTTTTCAAACAACCACAGGTAAAAAAAGAATAAATCTAAAAGATTTATTCAGAAATACCTACAATTTCCAAGAAGAACAAGCTATTTCTCATTCTAGCAGTGTTTGAAAATGTCAAGGAGTCTCTCAGTACCACAATACAACAAAGGGAGAGCGGATAAGTAGGTTCACTTCCACCATCTTATTTGCAAATCATCTGCCATTAGAGGAGTGATCACTGCCCTCCACTCAGCACTGGGGAGGCTGTATCTCGAATCCTGTGTTCAGTTTTGGGCCCCTCACTGCAAGAAGGACACTGAAGTGCTGCAGTGAGTCTAGAGAAGGACAGAGCTGGAGGTGGGTCTGGAGCATAAGTCTCATAAGGAACAGCTGAGGGAGCTGGGGTTGTTTAGTCTGGGGTCAAGGAGGCTCAGGAAGAAGCTTACTTCTCTCCATAAATGTCTGAAAGGAGGTTGTAGCCAGGTGAGGGTCAGTCTCTTCTGCCAAGCAGCAAGAGATAGTTTGAGAAAGCAGCATTGAGTTGCACCAGGGGAGGTTTAGATGGGGTGTGAAGAAAAATTTCTTCCTCAAAAGGGTGGTCAAACATTGGAACAGGCTGCCTAAAGAAGAAGTGGAGTCCCCAGCCTGGAGGTATTTAAAAGATGTGTAGATATGACACTTGAGGACATGGTTTAGTGGTGGACTTGCCAGTTTTAGGTCTAAAGCTGGACTTGACTTTAAGGGTCTTTTCCAATCTAAATGATGCTATGATTTGAAATGGCATATTTTGAAATCCATCACTATAATATATAACACCCAAGTTTGTTGTTTTTGTTTTATTTTGAAGGTAGAAAATTTAATTTACAGCTGTAAGACTGAGCCATAAAATACAATACAAAACCTGATAGAAATATGGCCCAAAACCCCAAGATTTCAACTTGGCACTTCTATGCTGAGCTGAATTTTAAAATAGTATCTATAAGTCAAGAAATCATCTCAATATCTTCAACTGACATTGTGTGGTGGAATTATCTGCTGTTGAAATTTTGTAATACTTCTTTAAGGGCCTTTTTGTTATTTTAACTTTAAACAGCAACCTTTTCTGAGAGAAAACATCTATTCCATCTTTTCCTGTTCTCTAAATGCATAACAAACTGAGTGAAGACTACCTTTGCTGAACTTCTTGTCCATACTGTCAAAGATAACTACTGTTTGTTCCTACACTGGTTATAAGTTTTGTTTAAGAATACTTCATATTCATGACGAAACAAAACACTTCCAGTTAATGCATCTATTAAATAATAGCTATGGCTTCAAACTTTCCAACACACCACATGGCTGTTGTGACAAACAGCTTGGAAAGACCTAGCAGACAACACAGTTATGCACCAATAGGAGCATTTCAAACCACCTCAGGTAAGGTTCAGCATACAAACTCAAACATGAACCAAACCATGCCTCCAATCTGTACTGGACAACCACAAAAGGCCTCCTGTGTTTTCTTCACTTCTCAGGCTACTTTTGGCATGACTAAGAACCTACAAATACTGTAAGGAAAAGGAACCCAACAATGCAGAACTCTTCAGGCACCACATCTTGTAAGAGGTCCTGCATACTACAAAAAAATAACTAACCCAGAAAGGGGGTCAGGCTAACCAGCACAAAACAAGAATAGAGGTCTTGGATTGCAGCTTCTCTGATGTACTGCCCTGAGATACAACTCTGTGTTCCACTCAACACAACTAGTTTGATACAACAATCAAATTAGCAAACTGCAATAGTTAACTCCAAGAAATGTAACAATCTGCAGTTCTTGAATTTAGAAGCCACTTATCTGTGCTAAAAATGGTTGTGGTAAAATCCATGTCTACTACTGTCAGGCAACAGATGGAAGAACTGGAAGTGCTCTTGTAAACTCAGTCATGCCGAGAAAAATGTGATGGCATGACAAAACAGTCCCTGTTTCTACATCAGTGTCCAAAGAATGTGCCACAATCAGATTCCAATAGATCTGACTAACACACAGAGAAGTAACATTATCATTGTCCATGGTAATTGCTCTGCAGAGGAAGTAAATGCATATTGAGACCTGAAATTGCTGTATTTCCCTTTCAAAAGTATTCAGCTCTATCTGAAATAGCTAAAAATAAGTTCTAAATTAAAACTACTTAGTTTATTTGGAATGCTTTCATGTAACCCAACAACTATCATTGGCATTTATCAAGTATAACAGAAAAATTATTGCTTCTAAACCAAGAAGCAACTTTGACAATAATGATATCCCTTTGCAAAGTAATTTGATTACTAATTTCCGTGTAGCTACAGCTTCACTTTTTTAGGGAAAAAAACAAGCAACCAAGATTGACTTACCCACTTGAACATCATCTGAATAATCTTCAGCTTTAACAGGTTTTTCTGTAAATAAAAAAGGAAAATATAATTCAAGCTCAGCTGCTTCCCAAATATTGACAAAAAGCCCCCCTTTTTTTTTCCACAGTGACCAATTAAGACTGTTCTGTAATACTACTTTTGCAGAAGTGAGATGCAAACTTCTTCTTTGGCTAAATTTTTCCAAGGGAAAGACTCATACTTAAGTAGGCCAATGAGCCTATTGTAGGACTGCACAGTTTCAAAAATGATACTTCAAATTTCTGAAACTATACTATCCAAAGCACACATATCCCAGTTTCACATGCTACTACAGTATGGGCTTAGAAAACATCCATATATACCCACTATGTTTCTAGCTGTAACTAAAATACTTGACTTCAAAATTCAGTTACTTTTATTTCTATATGCATATTTAAATTAGACATGTCACACATCACCTAGTGCTACTACCGCCAATAGACTGAAGTCTGCACACGTGCTTGGAAGGAGTCAGGCTTACCAGAAAAACTTCACCTATTATTTACAACCATACAGGATGCTAGTTGTAAATAATAGGAGGAATTGAAGAGGGGAAATACCTTCTCTAATTTGGGAAACCCATAAATAAAGAGCTCAAAGCTTAGGAGACATTCCACTTTATTCCTTACATATGCCCTCTTTCCTGATATGCACTCCTGACAGGCAGGTGGAAAACAGAGCACGGAAAAGAAATTTTCAGTTCCATCATATAGCCAAATATGGTCATTTTTATTGGTACAAATTTTTCTGTAAAAAAGCACTGTTGACTTCCAAAACTGAAGAGTGCTTTCTAAGCCATTAAATATATCATTAAAAAGCCTAAGATGCTAGATTCCAAAAACACAGATATGTTTCTCCTTGAAAGAAAACAGCTGCAGAAAAAGCTATGAATGTATTTTTATTGAAGCATAGAATGCTATGCTTCAAATGCGGGGGATCCTATGCTTCAAATGCGGGGGATTCCAAGGTAGTCATCATTCCCAATTATTAATTTTTTAAAGTAGCAAAGGCATGGAAAACACAATATACAAACCTGATTCCTCTGGTTCAATGGCCACATCATCTTCTGTTTGCTTACTTTCTATTCCTAGATAGAAAAGAAGTGTTGAAAGTTATTCATATTACATTCATAATTTTGTTTTTACTTCTCAGCAGCCACACAATTTAATTAGTTTTAAACAAAAAGGAAACTTAAATTACAAACTAACAAGTTCAGTTAACTGAAGAGTAGGAAAGATGGTACTAGATGCATTTCACATCCAAAAGTTTACCTACTAGAAGTAGGACTTCTACTGCACAGACCAGAAAGATTTTAGTTACAATTGTTGTTTGAGTGAAACAATGTATGTTATCCCTTTTAATCATACAAGAATGCATTTTTTAAATAGAAAACCTAAATAAACATAGCATCAAATCCTACACACAGTGCTCAGGCTAAACTGCTTAGATCACTTTGCTCTAGCTGACTCAACAAACATCATGTTTGAGAATAACTTCTTTAACAAAATTTTTAACTTCTTAGAGCAGATCTTTAAACTACATTTAATACAGTACTCATTTAAAATTCTTCAAGAACAATACAGCAAACAAAAATTTACAACATAACCTTTCTCAGTAGCAAGGTGGGAAATTTATCACAGGGCTCCAATTTGAGCACTTCATAAGAATGCCATGAAGTTCAACAAGGCCAGGTACAAGGTCCTGCAGCAGGGTCAGGGCAACCTCCAGTATCAATAAATGTTCGGGGAAGAAGAGATTGAGAGCATCCCTGTGGAGAATGACTTGGATATTCTGGCGGATAAAACACTGGACATGAGCCAAAAGTGTGCACTCCCAGTCCAGAAGGCCAGCTGCATCCATGGATGCATCTAAAGAGGAGTCTCTCACCAGACCCCCTACGGAGTGCTGCATCCAGCTCTGGAGTTTTTAGTACAAGACAGACATGGACCTGTTAGAACAGTTCAGATGAGGTCCATGAAGATGATCAGAGGGCTGGAGCACCTCTCCTAGAAAGGCAGGCTTACAGGCTGGGACTGCTCAGCCTGGACAAAAGAAGACTCCAGTGAGACCTTACCTCAGCCTTTCAATAATGGATCTTGTAAAAGAGATGGAGAGAGATTTTTTACTCATGCCTGTAGCAACAGGACAACAGATTTTGAAGGGAAAAAGAAGAGACAGAGATTGGACATCAGGAGATTTTTTATGATGAGGGTGGAGAGATAATGGAACAGGGTGACCAGCACAGTAGTGGATGCTCCATCCCTGGAAGTGTTTAAAGTCAGGCTGGACAGAGCTTTGTGCAAGCTGACTAAGAATAAGATGTCCCTAGACATGGCAGGGAGATTGAACAAGACGATCTTCAAATATCCCTTCTAATCCAAACTATTCCACTATTCTATTCTCTGCTGTGTTTTTGTTTTGCTTGTTTTTTTTAAAAATTATATTAATAAATATAAATGGAAGAAAAAAAAAGCTTTTTCAAGCTATAAAATTTCATACCTGAGAGGTCTTTAGAAATATCAAATTCTTCATTAATTTCCTCTGTAAGTATAAAAAGGAAAAAAAAAGGGTATAATCACCTTGTTTTTTCCTTTTTTTTATAATATGTTTTTCAAACATATATATTTCATCAAAACACTAAGATCACAATTATAAAATATATATCTGGCCCTGTGCCTTCATTCACCCCCTTTGGAAGGTCCTCAACAGCTAAGAAAACATTCAATTCAGAGAAATAATGAAGTCAAGCCCTCAAGCAATGGAACTTACACACTACACAAAAGAACACAGTTAGGAGGTAGACATGTTTACCTGACATTAACAAGCAGACACTTTGATGAATTCCAGGGAATAAAAAATACACCTTAAATATTCTTCCTGTTTCACTAAATAGCTCTTCTATTCATCAGCTAGTTATTTCAAAATTGTACCTTTTCAACAATTGTTGCTTGGATTATGATACAATAACTGAAATTTTAAAACCACTTCTTAATCTTTCTAAATATATTCAAGTACTCCATGTTCTTGCTTTGCAGCATCAACTCCATCTCCCAGACAGAGTGAAAATCAACCAAAAAACCTGCATACCTATAAACTTTAAAAGTCTTATTTGGATAAACATGCAATTCATTTGTGAGTCCTAATTTCTTTCTTGAAGCACAACAAAGAAATTCTACAACTTAATGGATTCTAGAGACAGAATAATTTTTTTTCTCGTAATATGGCACTTTTTAAATTCACTTGACTATACTTTTAAGATTATGATAACAAAGGTGACAAAACAGATACTTACAATTTATTTACACTAGAGAACTTCTTGACTTCCTTCTAAACTAAATGATTGTGGAGTTTTTTCAGTCAGCTGTCTGAGATGACTCTCAAAAGAGTTGGCATTTCAAGAAAACAAAGTATACAGAACCCAGAGAGAATACTGCAGAAAAATAATTTGAAATTGCTTCTACTTATTAGACAAATGCACCAACAAGAGGTCTGCATCAAAGCAGAGCTAGCACTGACAGCCTGTACATTTTGAATGATCTTACACACTGGTTGCAGGGCTATGAGGAGGACTTATTACAAGAAGCAGTGTCTGTGATGAACTACTGTGGTCCAGCTGTCCACTAAAAGCCTCAGACACCCCACTCTGTGACAGCTGAGACCTTAAAGATGACTCCTCAAGGACAGCATATTAGAACAAAGTTCCTCAGTTCACAGTCAAAAATCTAACTTCACAACAATACAGGCTGTAATGAACCTTTGCCATTACTGGCAATGCCATGACTGAAGGTCACACAGATTGTGTACTTCAATATATATAAACAGCGAGATTAAGTCTATTATCTTCATGCTAATTTGCCTAAAATATTTATTGTGTATATATATATAGGTATATACCTGTATCTTGAGTCTCAGTCTGCTTTTCATGTTTTGTTTCTGAAAGGGAAGAAAAATAAAGTTCCTGCGTGGTTGATACGCACAAAATACTCTAAAAACTTTGTTAAACATACAGTTATTTTGTTAATGACAAAATCAAAGGCCTTAAAAAAAACTTCCCCTGGTTTGGGGGCCTGAATAGATATATGATGCCTTTCTGGAGCTTGTAGTAGAAATTCTACATTAAAAACCCCAAACCATATGTGTACATATTGCTGAAATCTCAAGACTTTCTATCATACAGATGAAATATTGAAAACAATTACAGCAAATCTATCATTCAGTACAGTTGTTACAATTCTCCTACATTCTTAATCTTTGCATAGTCAGTCTAATTTTCTTAATTCTGAAGAAGAAACAGACCAAGAATATTCATTATTTAATTTTAGATGATGTCTGAAAATAGACAAAATGGTATCCATTGTCTGAATTTTCGATATACATTTACTGTGAATTTTAGACTGAAAAAGGTTCATTTCATTTGGATAATTTAATCATCTAACAGGTACTAATCCTCATCTGAAAAAGGTCATTTACGTAACATTAAAAAAACTGGAAAAACCCCAACCTTTGTATTATCATAGTATCTTTTAAGATATTGTTGTATCTTACTAATGGTTGTGTGGCTCTTCCCACACTCCTTTGAAAAAGAGTTCTTATAGAATATCCTTAAAAAACATCCAGAACTCTTTCTTTCTAATGAAAATCTCAAGCTTATTTTCTTTCTCTAGTTTCATGGCCAGAAAATATAGGAAACTCTTCATAACACTGGAAGTTATGTACAATAACTGTGTTCTTGTATTCCAAATGCTATGATCAATCATTTACACCCTCCACTGTGGGCACTTATTTCTACTAAATAATTTTTAACATTAGCAATAACCTCAGTGATGTGATTACAGCGATCCTATTAGAGTAGTTCCTGATCTGAATTAAGAACCAAGCCTCACAAAGCCAGAGTCACAAAAGAAATTGGACTGCTCTGGCCAGCAACCATCTTGCAGTGTCTTTAGCTTTGAGAACTCTAGAAAGCACCAGGATTGAAAAAAATATTTCACCAGAAGGTCTTGCCAGAAGAGGGGAAATGTGATAGAAATGGGGAAGATAAATTGACTCAAAGCTATACTTCTGTTGATTTTACAGACAACTGAATATGAAGGCTTTAATGTGAATCTTCTTGTGGAGTTCGACTGCAGTTTTGCAGCCCATGTCAAAACCACAAGCTTCACATTTGAGAGGAAGGACTTCAGATCTCCACAATGGCCTCCAAGCATTCTTTCACTTCAGAAAAACAGAGCCAAAATTGCTCTTCTCCAAAACCAAAATAAATCTGTTTCACTTTCAATCCAACCAAAACCATGTCAAAAGGTACAAGAAAGATGGGCCTAGAGACAAAAGGGATGAAAAAACAGGTGCAACTGCTAAAATGGTGTCTAGCACACGAACATGAACATGCCCTGAAACTCAATGGACTGAACTCAGACTCAATTGAGAAGTTAAAAAATGGTGTGTGACAGAAAAGGCAGTCTCATCTCACTGGTCTTTTTCTCCTCCACTGCTCCAGGCTGGAGCTCTGAAATGAAATTCCTCTAAAAAGTACAAAGGACACATTGTGCTTTCTCTTGCAACCAGAATGCCTTCAAGGTGGAACTTGAAAGCAAGGTAAAATTATGTTGTGAAAAGGCAGATTTTATCAAGAGGAAAGCAGTTTTCCATGGATTATGTTGAACTGTGGGACTAATTTACTACATAAAGAAGCCTGACAATTTAATAGACAAGAATAATAGGTTTTTTTGACAGTCACATGCTACCTTACAATTTCCTTTTGAGAAAAAGAATGGAAGTTCCTATTCTTCTTATTGTCCTAATCAGAGGACTGGCAAGAATAAAGAAAGTGTAGGGGGATTTATCTGATACTATTTAAAACTCTCATTACAGTCCAGAGAGGCAACACTGCTTCCTGAAGTAAATGAATCACTGTATTTTGTGAGTCACAAAATACAGTGATTCACTGTTATTGTGTTGGGGTGCCAGAAGAGACTGCAGAATATTAAATGCTTTTGGAACTGATTTTTAAAAAAGCTGATGCAATTTACTTTGTGAGCTTCCTTATCAACTTAGTCAAAAAGGAGATATAGATATCTCTTCACAATGGCATGGAAGCATTCTCTGTTTGTGTTACCACTACACGTGAAAGAGCATGATTGGAAAAAAAAATAAAGATAAATAAAAAATAAAGGATAAAGATTGGAAGTCACACTTCTTCATTTCTAGGTGTGAGAAGCAAGAGAAGTGATTCTTGATTAGGAACTGATCATAAAATAACTATGTCCTGGAAAGGCAAGTAAAAAATAAGCTCGGGGAAAAGCCTAGAGTGAATTGCTTTTCTGTCCTATTACTGCTGAGACATTTTGTCAAGGACACCATATCTGAGGCAAATAATTATGTTCTGCGCACTGAGAAAGACACAAGCTAAGGGCTAAGTACACCTTTGGGCCACTGAAAGTCTTTCAATGGAATTTTGACTTCTATCCCAAAGGAGGATGTTTGAATTTACCTCCTGGTAACAAAGAATGTACCTCAAGGTTTTCTGTTGCAAATATTTTGAAGAAACCCTGTCCTTTGCTCAGGTTACATAAACATGGGAAATAAACAAGAGTGCCTTAAAGGTATGTTTAACTGTTCTGAAGTGTAGTAGTCTCCAGAAGGATATCACAGCACGAATCACAAACACACACCTTTGTTTCAAGGCTGTGACTACTATTCTTCTCATTTACTTTATGATTTGGTCTCAGCAATCATTAGCAAATCATCAACCAAATCAAACTAAAACAGTAACTCCCAAAGAACTGGTAGTGGTAGACAAGATGAAAAGGTGATACTGAGCTAAACAGATGCAATAAACCACATCTGACCTGGCTGGGGTTTCACAAGGAAAAAGGCATGGCAAAGCCTTCAACATTCTTATTCCACATACACACAAACTATGGCATTAGGACCAGGATGGGACTATTATGAGTATGCATACTCTACACTTGGATCAGCGTTAAAAGACTGATTGATTGACTGATTACAAACACAGGGAGTTTGAACAGACAACCCAAAACTTTAGCTGAGAACTTGCAAAGTAATGTGGCAGCATAGGATTTTTAAACAAAGTAATTCCACTTGCATATTAATGAAAGATTTTGATACTGTAATTTCACTAAATACAGCAGCTGTCATACCTTGGTCTTCACTGTAATCTTCATGCACTCTATCCTCTGTTTAAAGAAAAAGAAAAATGAGCAGGAAATTAATGGAATTTTAAGACAATAAAGATATATAAATAATACAATACACTGTCAAGTTTATTCAGATAAAAAAATACTTGAAACTATAGTAGTTCATACTGTAATAAAGTTAACAAGAGTGCAAAGGTGAAGATTTCTAACAGATCCTGTGAGAAGAACTGATTGATTTTCTGGCATCAAAAGATAGACTTAAAAAAGAAAGCAATATCAGCAGGCTTTCTTATACAGTTCATAAATATTCATAAATATTTTGATTCTGAATTATTTATAAATAATTTATATATACAGCTAACTTCTACAGAATAATTTTGGCATCTACTTGTTATGGCTTACTTGCTTTTAAAAAAACTTAGAGATACTACTTTCTTCTTGACATCACACTAATAGCAACATGTCTGGCATATTTAAATTATTTTTTATCCACAGAAACACTTCTATACAATTTAAAACACTAATATCCATTCACCTGGAAATTCAACTCCCAAAATATTATTCTGCCCTTTTGGCTGACATTACAGAGAAGTAGTACTCATGTAGGTTTTAGCATCATTTCCTTAGGAAGTTATTCTGTCCACATTTTCAATTTACATTCTGAAAAACTATTACCTAGGAGTTTCACGGTCTTGCGTGTTGTTGTGGTTTGTTTTGTTTGTTTGAGTGATTTGTTTGGGTTTGTTGTTTTTGGGTTTTTTTTTGTGGTGTGTCATTGTCTTGGTTTGGGGCCAAAATTCAGTGAATCAATAAAAAGAAAGAAGACTTTGGACTGTACCTGCATAATGTTCCATAGCATCTTCTGACATTATTTCAGTGTCGCCTTAAATAGAAATATGTAATATTTTACATTCAAATTGAATTTTCATGCAACAGCTAAATAACACAAGAGAGCTTAAAAAGGTCACATATTTAGCTCAAAAATGAATGAAACAATCATATTGACTTAATACTACAATATCTTATTTGAAAATGGCACCTGAATTATAAAATACAGCCAGGAACTGCACCATAAAACCAGAAGTTTATGCATATTTGTATTTAGGCTTAAAGTTAGGAATATAAGTAGGTGTTGGATAATCAATTCATTGATTAGACTGGGAAACTCCCGACAGAACAAAATACTTATCCAAATATTTGTAGATTGGATTCATGGAGTGTTATGCTCACAAATGTAATGGTAACATAGTGGCATAAAAATTGGTCCTACTTTAAACTATCTAAAAAGCATTTGAAAATAAAACTGTGAAGAAACAGCCAATATGACACATCACTTGGTACCACATTTTAAAATGTGTGATTATATTATCATTTGAAGTAATGAAAATTTACAAACCTGCAGTGTCTGGATCGCTTACTCTCTCTTCCAAATCTGCAACATAATCATCTAAGGCTGTAAATTAAATATGAACGAATAAATATCTTGAAATTAGAAATATGTTTAATATTTTATTGTTTTAACTTGTATCCATAATGAGTCCATCAATGGCTAAATGTAGCTCCTTAGCTGAAAAATGAAAAACTGAAACTTTATATACTGACACTTGCAACTTGACACATGGCAATCTAATGGAAGGTGTTGGGCCACTCTCCCTTCCAGCCCTCTGCTATACTCTCTGTAGGGAAACTAGAGCAACGAGAGCCATTGGTCTCCACCCACATTTTTTAATATTTATATGAATAAAAAAGACAAACATACTCTATCTTTAAAATTGCAAAGTATCTTCTTTGCTAATGTGCAGGAGGCTTACTTGGTGATGGATCTATAGAAGACAAGATATGAACCAGAAACTGACCTTGTAAAATACATACTTTATTTCTGGCATCTCAGATTTAGAGCAATTTACTTCCTTTCATTACCTAGCTAAATCTGGGGGTTATTTTCCTCTGTAACTACAATTCTTTTCAATGCTGTAAATATACTTGCTATGACACATCTGAGAAAACACAGTAGTGAGGTACAGTAGCTTATCCTTTTACTTTGGAAATATAATAGCTTGGATTCTAAATCAGTTATCCCCCACACAGTTTGGAATAAACAGTTTTAGCTGTATCAAACAAATACAACTATTTTTCTGTCACATCTGTGACACCAAACACAACTGCAAAGTTTAGAGCTAACATTGAGTCAAACACAAGAAGCCTAGTACAAATAAAAACCAATGTCTAATGTAAATGCAAGAGACAGTCCACACTGTAAAGAAACACAGTTAGAATCTTGAAGAAAATACTTATCAGACAGTAGGGAAATTGCAATATCCACTTAATGTTTCTTCATAATGGGAAAGATGAGCTAATGCCATTGTACATGGTATCAAGCATAATACGAAAATGACTATAAGGTAATCAGATTAGTCCAAGCCAAATTTCAAAAAGCTTTCAAGATTAATTAAGATGTGCAGAAAGACAGAACAAGGATAGTTCAGAATTACGTCCTTGGTGTTGACTCACTCTCTGTCAGCCACAAAGAACAAACAGTCCTGAAGTAAAGGTACAAAAAACTGGATGCTCCTAATGCCAAGAAAAATACTGTAGAAGAACCTTAGTAATATAGACTGCCTGAAGACAATATAAGCAATAAATCTCATTCTCTCTTTTCAGACTGTACAACCACAGATCACTTGCCTACCCAGTCCCCAATAATACACAACAGCCAGAAACACATAGTAAATAAAATGTTTTTGCACCAATGAAAGCAAAGTTTCCATATCTGTCGCCTGTTAATTGTCATGAAGATTTTCAACAGCAAGTATGACACAGTCATCCCGAACTAAAATTCTCCAAGACAATAACAACTATTCATTGAGAGAAAAAAAAATTTCAAAATTATCTATTTCTAAACCAGTCTAACCTTTTATATTTTTCTCTCTCCTATAATTTGTTATATTGAGGCAAAAAACCATTATTACTGAGTACTGAAAAACAAAAAGATACCTGGAACTTCATATGATTCAGACTCCACTACTCCAACATCCTCCACCGCAGGATCAGCATCTGAGAAATAAATGCATTTGCACAAATTTTAACATTTTTAAAATCAATAAACAATAACACAAACCCTCTAACAGATATTATGTAAGAACAGTAATGTTTCTAAGCTGCAATTCTAAGCAAATTTCCCCTAATGGCAGCAGGATATGTATACATAGACTGAAAAAAGTTACTATTTTATTTTTATACAATATTGATAATGTGTATATATGAATAAACTATATACATTTACTCAAAAAAGAGGACTTTCCACAGAAATTTCTGAATAAATTGAAGGAAAGAAGAATATGTTCTCTTTGCCTTCTTAATTGCAAAGATTTAAAGTAAATGGAATTTGAATTTCTCCTTTAGTCTTCTACTTTGACTTGTGCTGTGGATGAGTAAGAAAGATACAGAAACAAAGAGGTTTAATAGACCCAGACTGAAGAGTTACTTTGGTTGTGAAGAAAGAATCTTAGTGCACTTCCAGCAATCAGAACTTTTAGATGACACTGGTTACATGGGTTTTATCAAAAGGTACCAAGAGATATTAAGAGATAGGTAAAAATTTCAACAGTACAAATAAAGAGCATTCAGAAAAATTTCCCCCTAGATTGATTTAGATCATATGACTCTGCTTTAATACTTTGACTACAATTTTTATCATCTGGTCAATGCCCCAAGGTGACAAGATATGAGCATCTTCTTTATATGACGTCTTCATCTCTGCAGGACTTAAACATAATTAATGCTCTTAGGGAGCCATATTTGAATGAAAGAAGAATGAGAATAAAGACTGTGTTAATAAACTTTAAAATTTAGTTTAATAAACCAAAAGGTCCAGAAGCAGACTCCATACAGGTTTTACTGATGGGGAATGAAGAGATTGAAAGCAGCCATACCAAGAAGCACTTGGGGGAGCTGGTAGATGAAAAACTGGACATGGAACACCTCTCCAAAGGTGTGAGAGAAGGCTGAGAACTGGGGTTCAGCCTGGAGGAAAAAATACTCTGGGGTGACAAAATTGCAGCCTTTCTGTATCTTAAGGGGACAAAAAAGCTTAAGAGGGATTTTTTACACAGGCATGTATTGATAGGAAAGCGGTTTTGGCTTTAAACTGAAAAGGAGCTGGTTCAGATTGGATATAAAGTAAAAATTCTTCACTGTGAGGGTGACAAAGCACTGGAACAGTGTTTCAGAGAACAGCTGCCAGAGAAACTATGAATGTCTCATTCCTGGAAGTGTTCAAGGCCAGGCTAGATGGGGCTTGGAATAATCTGGTCCAGTGAAAGGTGTCCTTTGTGGCAGAAGGATTAGAACTAGGTGATCTTTAAAGCCCCTTTCAAACAAAACCATTCCATATGATTATATTGATGTCTCTATTGGGAAGAGATATGCATATCTGGAGCACAGATTTTGTTGAAAGCCCATAGAGTAATAATTAATAACATATGGTTATCTGGATTCCAAAACACATAGCACTAAAATATCCTATTTTGACTTAAAATATATGCATTTGCTAAATAATGCTGTGGTTGACACTTCCTAAGGCTCTCTGTTTTAAGCAGAAATTACAAGGTTTTAAAGAGACACATTTTCATTTGTCTGGGTTGGGTTTTTTTTCGTAAATTTATTTTAGTTTTATTTAGTCATTGAGATACCTTTCTGAACTGAGTCTGGTGTCTCATATGCTTCTCGAATTTCAGTCTCAAATTCTCTGAGCATGTCATCTGTTGCAGGAGCTTCAAAAGTTTCTCCATGTATTTCTTCCTTTACTTGCCACTGGTCACTTACACTTTCATCTACATCTTCATGTCTCTCTCCTAATCAATAATGCAGATTGTTAGTGAATAAATTTTCTTTGGTATATTCTATTACCAGCAAATATTCAGTCCTCAGTAAACCCTTTGTGCTTTCCAGCTAGTCTCCAAAGGGAATGGGGAGTTACAGAAAACTTATCTGCACAGTACAGCATTATAAACCCAACTTGCCAGGACTTTCTATGCTCACAGTAAAGGCCAGCCCTGTTCTGTCCACTCTTGCCCTCTACACAGTGTTTTGAGGAAGCCTTTGTTAAATAACTGATTTGAGCTATTACCTCCAAACAAGTCTGGTAAGAAGACACAGTTTTAGGATTTGGTGACTGAACTTCTTGAATTTTTTGGAAAATGACAAATGAGTTGATTTGAATGTTTTATGCAGGCAGAAGTACTTTAGGTGCACACCAAAACCAGACTCTGAGATTCATCTAGACTATGGCAGTATTTATAAACTCTTCAGTGATTTCTAAGTGTTAATGCATTACCAGGATGGGAATGGAGAGCTTCATGAAGAACAGATTGAATTTCATCTTCCAATTCTATGTCAGCAGTCTTGTGCTCTAAAAGGATTATAAATTGCAGTGAAGGTAAGTGCAAAAGGCAACATCTAAACATTAACTCAAGGTTAACTCAAGGCTTGCAGCTTTTAGTAGGCTCCATAATGTTCTTAATTCCTTTCACAAAGCTCCCTAGAGACTGACCTGGTGAACCTCTGCAACTCACACAATAAGAAAAACAGTTTTGTCTTATTGCTTATTCTCCAATATAGAAAGTATGCAACAATCACATCAGATTCATCCATCTGAAGTTGAATTGGAAGAATATATCTACACTGCATTTTTTGCACATATATTCTTCCAGGGGTAGTAACAACTTCAGGTAACTGCTCAAACCAAGAACTCTCTTCTAAGAACTTAATTCACTAACACTTTCATCCATTATCGTCCTACAATTTAGGCAGCAGCACTGGCAAGTCACATGTGACAACAAAATGTGAGTTGCAGAAGTTGGGTCTTGTCAACTTCATAAACAGGGAAAATAGATACATTACAATATCAAAGTCTTGTTCTGCTACAAATTGCCAGGAGGAATCACAAACTGGTTTCATGGACAAGTGATTGCCATCCAACACACCAGCCCAGGACATAATAGGAATTTGTATGAAGTGTTGTCTTCATATAAATGTCCTGAAATTAACATTGAGAAACCCTACAATGACACATCTGATAAAAAAGCTCTAAACCAGGTAACAGCTGCATTTTCAAATAAGTATCCAAAATGGCACTAGTTACGAAAAACGGTCCCACAAAAACAAAAACCACACACACAAAAAAATCCCCACCCAACCAGGAAACCATATCTTGATATATTTTATGATTTATATCCTAAGAAAAGTAATGCAAGTCTTTTGAAACAAAATCAATATTCCATAGATTCCACTGGCCATATGCTCTGGATTTGTACGTTTATGTATCAGGTTCACATAAACATCACATAGGTAAGCCTCTTCAATAACCCAGAAAAAAAAAGTACTCTCTGAACAACACTAATGCAAATCACACGTGAAATATTTATGTGTGACATGTAAAATACTTCTTCTTGACTCTCTCTTAATTCTAATACATTCCACTAATAGTATAAGGCTTTAAAAATGTTTAGATTATTTTTTTAACAGTAGGAGTTCCATTTATTGTATTCATTATATATTAGTAGTTCTAGCAGAAAAGGGAATGCTTTATCATCTTACTAAGTTGGTTGTTAAGAGGGTTTTGTTTCTTTTTGAGGTGAAGAATTTGCTGTTATTCTGGCTGGATATACAGCTGGAAATCAATCTAAACCACAACTATACATCATCAGAAAGTTATTATGATGTGATATGCCTACAATGGTAACCATGAAATTTTACCATTTTCACGGTCAGTGATGTATACGAAGTTATAAACAATGATTCCAGTTAAATAAACTTCAGTAGATAAGCAATACAAAATCTATAAAAGAGTTGGCATGTTAATGACCCAGAATTATAGTTCAAATCATGTCTTTTGTTTCGCCTACGATTCACAAAAGGTCTTACCTGATTCGACATATGACTTTTCAGCAGGCTGGACAGTCTCCTCAGATTCTGATGATGTTGGCTGTGCTGGGACAGATCTTTCTTTAAGGCCTGCATTTTTCAGTTATAAAGTTAACTTTATGCCCTTTTTGAACTGATTCAGTTATAAAATAATAAAGTTCTTTTCAATTAAATTAACTGATGTTACACTCTCCAAAAATGCATTCAAACAATCTCAATTAAGGGCTGTCAAAATATACAGTGATATACAAAAATACTAAAGCATATTTAGATAGTAAACAAAGATATTTAGAAGACAAACATACAATGAGGAGGTAAGAAGGGACAGAAATTTAAGCACTTGCTTTTATTTCAAAGTTACTGAACAAAGGACTATGCTATTCTCAACATCTATTCAGTATCCAGTAAAAATATAGACAGCAATTTTTTTTCTCTGTTTTCAATTAGGGCAAAAAATGCTTCATATAATCAATTTTATAGGTTCTATGAAGAACTAATTTGAACTTTACAAAAAGCTGCACAGAATAAGAATTACTTTAAATTCATGTGATACATCTTAGAAGACTTGATTAAGATTAGTTTGTTTAGGCAACTACATGACTATCAAAACAGTATGACTGATGGAATTTTACCACTAAGATCATGACTATCTTATACCACAGTCTCTTTCTAGATCAAAACACAGTGAAAAAGAAAGCAATCAATAAATGTAATGATCAACCGCATCATCATGGCAGGAGATAAAGATACAGCTGTGATAGAGCATGTCACATCTTAAGAAACCATATGGTCAAGAAAGTGTTGGTATTAGACTAATTCTCCTCTCAACTCTCCTTTAGGAGGGTTCAAGCAAAACTTATACAAGAGGTTCAGACTAGGCATAAGAAAAAACACACACGCACAACCCCCCACCCACCTCTAAGAGGGCAGTGAAATCAGTGGAAAAGACTGCACAGAGAGACTGTGCATTCCCATCCTTGGAAGTTTGAAAGACCACACTGGGAAATGGCCAGAGTAACCTGGTCGTTCCTCTAAAATGACTCTCTTTTCAGCAGGATGTTGGAATAAGGATCTCCCAAAGTCCCTTCTAAATGGCATTTGCTGATAATCCTACATTCAAGGTCAATTAAGGTAAGATTCCCTTCTCAACAAACACCACTGCCCAAAGCAAACTAGTTTTTCAACAGCTGTATACAAGAAAACAATACAAAAGATAGAATGCAAGAAAGCAGAGGCTAAACTTTAATGAACACTCCTGTAGTACTAGCAATCTTGTAAAAGCAACTCTTAAGTGGATAAATATTATATTTCAAGTAAGTACATTTAAAAAACTAGTAATTACTACATTTCTATTGGAGTCAAACATATCACAATGCAAATTGGACTAGTATGTCTCAAACCAAATTTGTGTAGAGAGATATCTTTTGCATTGTGAGAAAAACATGTATTTATTTCAAGTTATGGTTACAGGATAACAGAATTAAGTCTATCTTATCATATTATTTAATATTATTTAAATATATTATTTTATGTTATATTTATATTATTATTTAAATGTCAATTCTTTTAAGATGGGTAATTAGGCTGTATCTAAAAGTAGTGTAACTAAGAGTCCACCACTTCGGAGTCAAAATAAGAAGCTAAAGAAAAACGCCAAATTTACACTCAGTTTTTGGCCAATTTTCTTCTGTCATTAGGAAAACACCCACTTAGAATATTAAAAAATATTATTAAGACACTCATCTTTTCCTGAAGGACTATTAATGGCTACAAGAGTAAGAAGTTACTTCTACAATCATCTTAGGATGGAGACAAAATCAGTAAGTCACATTAACCACTCTCACACTTCAGAATCCATAAGCATGGAAACAGCCACCTTGCTTTCCCAAA
The DNA here is from genome assembly GCF_015832195.1 of Motacilla alba alba. Taxonomy (NCBI): domain Eukaryota; kingdom Metazoa; phylum Chordata; class Aves; order Passeriformes; family Motacillidae; genus Motacilla; species Motacilla alba. The sequence continues at coordinate 115,581,827 of NC_052017.1, forward strand.
CACAGTTCAGTTACTTTACACATACACTGCTTCAAATAAGTTTTCGTATCCTCAGTAACCCACCCCCATGTTCAGAGCCAGACAACCACATACTCTGCTTCATGAACAATAAATGAATTCAAAGCATTTCAAAAGACAGTCAATACTCCACACCAAACAAGCACTATGGGTACTTAACAGGAAAGAAGGAACCAGCAAGAGTGTCTTTGTTTCACTTGCACATTTCTCAACTTAACCTTCAAGATTTTTATCCATGTCTATTGTGCTTAACACTGATTTCTATTCAATCTTGTCAAGTATGTAATATACTAAATAATTTACTTTTTGTAAGATACTGTTTTCTCTCTTCTGTTTATTAAAATTGCATTTAGCTTTTACTTGTGAGATGCATTTTTTGAGCTTATGTGATGACTTGTTGCATTAAGTTTAATGACAATACTTCATAGAGATAATACAACAAGACAACAGATCTCTGGAGCAAAAATACTTTATTTTTATTTTGTGGCTGTCTGTATAGCCTGGAGTGCTGCTCAAATAAAATTTTCTTTGAAAAGGAAAAAAATAAAACAACCCAACCTTTCCAGAACCCCATAAACTTTGGGTCATAGATACGATATGTTAATCAGAACAGCAATTCATTTGAAATTTCACTCCCACACAGTTAAAAGTTCTGGCACATTACAGGAGAAAATAAAAAGTGACGTGTACCATACCATTGTGCCACCATCCCTGGGAAGTGTGATTTGAATGCTCCTCTGGTCAAACATGCATTTTAACACTTACCAGAGCAATGCTGGAAAAGTATATCTATCATCACCAAAACCTAACAGAGAATGTTCATTATGGAAGTGCATTTATTAGATCTTCATTCTCTCATATTTTTGCTAGGCACTGTAATGTTCACAATGCGCATCTCTTCCCTTCTTCTTCATGAATTTATAAATATTTACAATATACCTCAGAGTAGATCATCTATGTTAATTATCACAGCCAGAATCTTAAGATACTGTACAGTTTTCTACAGCTTTAATTTGAACTATTTTTCACAACTGTAAAAAAAAAAAAAATCAAATCATCTTTAACCTTATTACCACATCTTATAACTGTAGGGATCAAAGCATGATGCAGACATATGTATGGAACGGCTGAGCTAAGTGTATTGCCAACTGTTATACACAAAATTTTAGCAAAACTCCAAATAGAATTAACCTTCAGGACTTAAATCTTAAATTACCATCCACATGCATATATACACTCATTCTCAATTTCACTCCTTAGTTTTGTTTTCTTGAAACTAATGCTGCAGTATATCAATAATCAATCTTAAACTTCCATTACAAATTTTGCTCTGAATCCTGTGTAATTATATCGTGCAGTTCCATAAAATATACTTGCTTTCAAATTTATTTGGAAAATATTCATTTCTAGATAAACTTGACAGCAACCATAGATTCAATAACATTCTGAAATCTCTCTATTATCTCTGCAGAAATGTTTTTGTAACTTTATTTATTCTAATGAGACTGCTGAATAAATCCTTCCTTGATGCTGAAAATACAGAAGCTGTAACAACAAACTAACACAAGATTTTACTTATAGAAGCATCATGCACTTGAAAGTATTGAAGAAGATAATAGCTACAAAATATCTAAGTTATTCTCTAAACAAGTTCAACCAGAATAGACTAGTACTAGCATATCATATCTTAAATGTAATTGGAATACAACAATACTTATCAATGATGAAATAGATGGCCTAATTTTCATCAGTATTCATTACCAAAAGGTTGGCAAACTTGGAAAAAAATCAGGACACAGTTAAATAAAAAGTGATAATGAATCAACATTTCCAACACAAATACAGAGAAATAAAATAATTAAGTAAATAGGGAATGGAAGAAAAGCAGAAACATATTGTCATGGGATCAAAAGACAAAAATGTAGGAACATTTTGACTGACTATACCCTGAGGTCTTGTGATAAAGTGCAACTCTCGAGTTGGTTTGACTATTTGTGTACAAAATAGTTTTCTCAGGAAAAAAAACAGTTTCCTTAGGGAAAGAATTTTGCAGGGAATAAGTTACATTTCTTGGTTTAATAATGGACACTACAGTCCATTAATGCTCCTCTTGGTTGTTTCTGTGAAATAGAAATATTTTATGAGTTTCCACTACATGTGTCCAGATAATATTGCTTTAATATTGCTGTTAATATTGCTTTTAAACTTGCATTTCATATAGAGCATTAGACTTTCATCTCCACATCAAGCAAATACAAGTAAACAAGGAAAGAAAAAAAAATCACAAAATCCCAAACCCATATTTAGAGTAGACTTAAAGTAACTGGCATCAATTTGATATTTGAATGTTTTCAATACACATTGGTAGCCAGGCACATTAACATATGTACATACTTGAGTTTCACAGCAGATGTTTCTGCTTTGTGTTTATAATACCAGTACACACTGAACAGTTTTTAAAAAAATAGTATATATAGCCTTTGTGCACACTTATTTCCAGAAAACATTATTTTCTTATTGCCATATTTACCACATTCATATAAATACGCTGAATTTTACATTCTTGAGGTCTGTTCCTCATTAGCAGAACAGGAACTCTTGTTTATTTCTTTTCTTTCTTGTCTTCCTTGGATTGGCTTTTAGCTATCTTTTTTGTTTCTTTGTCTTTTCCCACCTGAACAGTGCCATCCTTTTCACTGGCTGACCTTTTCGTAGTCTCCTTGGATTTCATACTTTTGTCTAGGCCTTTTTCCTTTCCTCTGTCTCTTTTAGCCTTGTCAGAATCTTTCTTTAATTTATTCATATCAACAGCTTTCTTGTCCTTTCGATCAGTTGCATCTTTTCCTTTCCTGGTTTTCTTTTTTTCTTCTTCATTTTCCTCCTTCTTGGATTCCTGCTTCTCCCTTAATTTCTTGAGTGATTCTTTAATAGCTTCTTTAACTTTTTAGTTTTTCATTTAAAAAAGAGGAAATGTTCAATAAGAGAACCATTCTTAGGCCAAAAAACATCTTATGAACAACCATGTAAAAGCTTTGATCACATTATTATTTAATGTTTGTTAGATTTAAACTTCTGTAGTTAACTCCTAAGCTTTAAGCAATTTAAACAAATTAGTTTTGACTTTTAGGAGCATCTCACACCATGCAGCCAGCAAATAACCTTGGCTTACACTGCAGCTGCATCCAAATGAAGTGTTAATCTAGAGAAAACCATGCCTCTCTTATCTTACTGCTAACTTCTGCAGAATGCTAAAACCAGTTTTGCCTCTGAGTGTGAAAATCACAATAAATTTTGGACCTTTGACAACAGAGTAACAGTTATAAACATTATTACACATTATTACATTATAAATATTATATATTTATAATACAATGTTTTACTGATATTGCTACCTCATAATAAGCAAAGACTTAAAAAAGGTAACTGAAGTTGTATTGGGAAGTACAAATAATAAGAAAGAGCAAAGTCCTGATTAATTAAATCAAGTCCAAAAAAGTTAGCTGGGTTATACTAAACTCAGTGAAATCAAAGCAATAATTGTAAATTGGTTCTTACAACTTTGCTTTTCAGTTATCAGTAACATTTTTTTTCTTTGTTTTACTTTTGGAGTTGTGTCACTTGTGCTTCTCTACTTCAATTCACATTTGCCACAAGGTATACAGATAATAGAACAGAAGCCTTGAAATTTATGTTCAATATGCTTAATGTTCAATATTTACTTCCATTTTGCCACAGTCTTGAAAATATTTGTCAGTATCAGAAGAATTCTCCAGAATAAGGAATTTTTAAGTAAACAAAATTAAGAGATTTTTTTCATTAAATCTGTACACAATATTTGCATTTAGTTTTGAAATTAACACTCCCACATTATTAAGAAAGTGATAATGACTTTTACATATAAACGGCTCTATTTTTATTCAGACTTTTGAGAGAAACTGCAGTCTTTTGAGGCAAAAGAGCAGGTCTGACTCTAGCTGCTGTGTAATGTTTCTGTGGAGTGAACAACTCAATTACACAGCTCAGTCTAAAAGGAATGACATCATATTTCCTTTGAAATGGTTTTTGACATAAAACATTTGAAAAATGCCATTTCTTCATTTATTCTTATACCACACACTGAAAAATAATCCAAAATTCAGGAAAGAATTGCTAAGTGACGTTTAGTACATTCTTTGAAACATGCAGCTTGCAACCAAGTTATACCAAGCACAATGTGGAACAAATGCTAAACATTTCAACTTGATGCAAGATGCTGAGAAAAGCCACACTGAAATGAGCAGCAAACTTTCCTTAGCAAGTACACTTTTTTCCTCATGAAGGTTTGTATGGTGAATAGCATGCATTTCTCATATTCTGCTAGGAAAAAACACATTGCAGTCTATATGTGGTTCATGTTACATAGAGACTGTTTTCATATTCTCATGCTGTCCAGTGATAACTGAGCAGATATAAAAAGCTACACACCTGAAGTACACTTGGTACCTTGGTGTTTACTGAGGCTAATTAGCTTTTTTTGCCTTCAACACTATGACCTGTTCATACAGCAATGTAATTGTAAATAAATATACGGCATAAATTGGTTGCAAGCTATCCCATGCTAAGCTCTCAGAAAATGTTGCAATCAATCCTGCAAATAATATTAAAGGGGAAGTTATTGAACTTTGCCTAAATTTCAATTCCCACAGGAAAAAAAAATAGATGAAACTATTAAAGTACAGTCTTAGAAGAATTAAAGCACTCGAGTCCAATTACAATATAGTAATGGTATAATGAATTCATGGAAGATAACAAAGAGGATTTCATATGGAGCAAAATCTTACTTAGAAACATGCAGAATATCAAGTTATCATAAACTACTTACAATCCAAACAAGACATTTGTTGTAAAAAAAATCCACACAAACTAAATATAATCTCTAGTTAGGAAAGCGCTCACATTGCCACTGAATTTCAATCAGCAGTAAAAGAAAATACTGAAAAATTGCAAGAACAATAGTTTGCTGCACCATTAGAAAATATTCAGCCAACATAGCTAGTATTAGTAAACATTATAACCCACAGTTGGTATTTGTAATGCACATGCATTTCATCCATCATTATCTGCATAAAGTTCTGCATGAAAAAGAACATTAAAAATACCTTTGAGTTTAGTTTTTTTCTTGGCTACCCCTCCTGGCTCCTCACCTAATTAGTTGCAAAATGGAAATAGGTTATGAGCATATTTGTGATGTTTAATAAACTTGACATTAAATTTTCCAACCTGCCACGTTATGTAGAAAGTTCACTTTACATAGCACACTATAATGCTATGGAATGATTAGAAAATATTAACTCATTAAAAATAAAGCAACTTCAGTTGCAGGACCATCACAAGTACTGATGTGAAAGACTAACTAATCAAAGAAAAGTACCACACTACCAGATGCTACTTGTGAAGCGTCTGAACTTGGGAGACTGCTCAGTTCTCTCCAGACAGGTGCTGCCACAAAATTACAACCAACACCCCCTCAGATTTCTCTGCAAAGTATTTGTCAGTTCTCTCTCAAATGCACTAATTTATATTTCTATAAAATTTTATCAATATTTTATCAACATGTTAACTCAAAAAGCCTTCAAGTACACAGGTATTGCAGAGTATATAAACTGACTGTTTTCTTACAACAAATTACAACATATGTTTCTTCATCCAAAGGAAAAGAAATGTTTTGGCAAAGGTATTGCTCAGGTGTAAAAAGCAGTTACCAGTTCATTAGAGTTAAAATACTTAACTGCATTACTTCAGACTCTTTAAGACTGTTAGTCTTCTTTTACCATTGTAGCTAAGAAACTGAGAGCAGTCAGCCTCTTGATTGTACTTGAGAGAGTACATAAAGAGACATAAAGGCAAAAGCCTTTCCAAAAATACAAATAATATTTAGCTTCATCTTTTTAATGCCATTGAAAGAGACTGGATTATCACTATCATGATGCTGTGGATTAAGACTTAAATCCCACAAACACAGCAATTTTAACCACAAAAATCATGTAAGTTGCTACCTAAAAGCCAACTAGAAAGCAAAGAAAAATTGAAAAGATACAGTAATATGTATTTTTAAACTCATACATAATCTTATTAAATGAGAAGAGATATTCCCACGTCTCAACACTAGGCTTCTCATTCAGACATACAAAACACCTACACTGAACATCTGCACCATGAACTTAGGTTTCCAGAAAACAGTATCTACCTAAACTGTGTCATATATCCACACTTAATCAGAAAAAACAAACAATACTCTGATAGCCTATACTAAAAAAATGAAATCATAAATTTCAAGAATTTAAATGTAAAATCATTGTAGTCACCTTGCATCTAACTTCTATACTATAGTTTTCAAAATATCAAGCATTGACATTATGGACAAAATTGTTTTTAAAAGAGTTAGTCAAGTGTAAATTCAGGCTTCAGATTAATTTCCTTACAAATTCATACCTGGAATATGAGTCTTTTCAAGTTCTTCCCTCACAGATGGCCACCACTACAGAAGTCCAGAGCTCTAACTTGACTAAAATCATTATTCGGTCTTACTATTTCTAAGCAGTGTATGGAAGAATAACTTAACTTTTTTTTTTCATATAAAAGGAAACATAGACTCCAACTTTCATTTACATTATCAATGAAAATATAAACAATAAAAGATACTCAGAAAAGTTGCACAAAGCCATATGTAAATTTACAGCTCCTCCCCACTTTTCATATTAAAATTAAACACTAGTGGATATTTTAAGATACTCTTAAAAGCATGTGTTGACAAAGAAAACTGTAAAATTTTACAAGTATCAGTATACACAAAAATTATCGTACAGATATTTCAAATTATTTTAAAATAAACATATATTCACTATGTTGAAATATTACAAAAGAGCTTGTTACTGATTACTGTTATTTCACTTGCTAAATATTCACACAAGTAGTAATTTTGTTTCAATCTGCTTTTATGCAATGAATAGCACTAAAGTTCTCAGCAAATTATCAATTCATGACATAACTATATAAATCATGTAAACTTTAACATATTACTAGACCTGCTCACAAGAGAAGAATGTAAAATAATATATTTTAAAACATTTGTATTATGCAATAATCACAAGATCAAAATCCTGCTGCATCTTGATTCCCACCTGGACATGATCCCTACAAGGGGAAATCCCTATAGCACAGGGAAGTCTTACTTGTCAGCCCAAATTATGCTGAAGCAAAATGGGTGCAAACCATCTGGTTTTCCAAGATAGCAATGTCCAGGGCATGGGACAAAATCTGGCACCTAAGGGAATTCACCCAAGACTTAGGCTCTTACAGCACGGAGGCACATAACAAATGTCCAGAATTCTATAAATCATGTAGTTGAACTTGTGGACTCTTATCCTAAAGTCCAATTCGAGTGGCTTCATACTTGTTTTGAGCTAGTTTTAAAGTTCCTTTTTTTCCATTCAATCCCACATTATAAATGTCCAATGCTGGCAATGCAAGAAGAAAATATACAATTTATAACATCAAATGTGGGTATAATGGAAGGTCAGAAATGGCTACTATTTGAGTTAGTTAATTAAAAAGTTGAGTTCAAAATTAACATAGGTGGATAAGTTTAAAATATTTTTAAATAACTCCTTCAAATAGTCATTCTATAAATTACATACTCCTCTCAAAGTGGTCATTTTCATACAGTGCTTAAAGATGGTCTGCTTGCTATCTTAACTAACCTTTTGAAGCTTAGGAATATCACAAAGCATTTCTATTCTGCAACAAAGTCCAGTCATTTCCTCTATTTTTCCCCATAAAAATCTTCAAGAACATTATCCACAAACAACCCCCAAGTCAGACCAGAGATTTTGAACTTGAGCATCAGAAGAAAAAAATATAAATAAAATTTTTATTTAGAAAAAAAAATAGGCAAAAAGCAAAACAGAAAAAACAGACAAAAAGCTCTCAATTTTTGAGCAGTTTCCCAGATGTTGACAAATAACATTCTCATATTTAACAGTACACTGAGAAACCTGGCATGTTTAAATACTATTTTATTCATATAATAATCCTGAAAACTTTAACAGCCTTGCTAGACAAAATGCTTTGCCATATGAAAAATTTCCTCTAAGTCAATTTCTCCACAACCTCTACCTGCATAAACACTTTTAACCTGCAGCACCAGGAAACAAATGTAAGCTAATTAAGGTGGTTTATCCACTTAGATATGAAAAAGGGAGAGGCTACTTTGCATCTACTGCAGAAAGCACACGGGCCAGGTTAGCACTAAGCAGCTGACAGACAGCACTTTCTACCCTTCTGTAACTTATGCAAAGCGTGGATAACAGAATATAAAGTGTCAAGTTTTAAAACACTAGGGCTGGTGTTCAGACTCTTGCCTTAATTTATGATATTCCATCAAGAACCTCCTTAGCCACAAAAAAAAATTAGCGAAAGATGTCAAAATTGCAGTACCAAAAGAGGAAATACAAATCTGTAAGCCAAAATCATTATTAACATTTTTTTCTCTCCTTTTTATTTTCCTTTTCCAGAAGAACTGCAAGTCAGAAAAAAATTATGATTGTTTGTATATCCCCTGCACATAATTATTACTTTGATTGTGCATTTATAATATGCTATATAAGATATACAAGGTCATCTGCTAAACAAAATTAGTTTACTGACAGAAAGCTAACACTCACTTACCTTTAACTGAGCTCAGAGTGCTTGTCTTACCAAAGCCTGTAACTCTCCAAGTGCAAGAGTTTTCATTCATACTAGCACAAAAACCCCTCAAACAAAAAGACACCAAACTTCAGTATATTCTCCACACGTTGCTTTAATATCTCTTGCTTATTTAACTGCCTAATGTCAGAAGAAAAATCCAGATCAGATACACGTGGCAGAAAGCATTTTTGTTCCCTGAAGTCACAGATGTTTATGCTGCATCCTGTATGAGCAGATATAAGAAACCAACAAGCAAATCTTGCCTTTATTAGCCTCATCTTGAGACATACATCCTAACTGACCACAAGAAAGACAATACTTAATGTATTTTATGCTACCGTGACATCATTAAGATAGCTGCTTATCTGATGGAAACCAAACAGGGAATACAGCAATGTATCTCTCCAAAATGACTGATCTGTACACAGCAGCTTTCCCCAGCTCCCAAATTACATTTACAATACAGGTGGGTTTTACCTCTCCCATCTGACCATGAAATGAATTTGAAATCTTTTTCATGCTGCAATATATTCTTCTTCTATGCTGCCATCTAAATGCAACCAATATCAATAACAGTTATGAAAATTTGATTTCTTCTATAGCCAGTCAATTGAGGCTAACTAATAATGAAATTTTTTTAAGGGGGCGGGGGGGGGGGGAATACTGGCAAAAAATTCTGCAATAAAAATTTTAACAGATATGCAAACAATCTCTGTACTCTTTATTCTCTTCAATTCAAAGTTATTCTACACATTATGAGCATTGTGATTTCTCTCTGCCATATAACACTCTTTTACCTTCAAATTAAATACTGCTGAAGGTGGTCACAGAAATCTGGGGTTCAAAGCTTCCAAAAGTTTTCAGCCATTTCAGATGTATAAGTATTAAGGGTTTTTACCCCTATACATTTATTTTGATTAGTATCACAAGAAAGCAAGCAAAAGCTTTGCTATGAAGATTAAGGCAGTATTTTGTTTGAAGACTGGCAATTAAAATATCAAACATTTACCAACAGGTGACAAAGTAAAACAGCCCACAGATTTCTAAAAACACTGGACAAACTGAAAGATTACAATTTTAGTCACAGATATTTATTTCTGGCATTCCAAAAACTAAATATAAATTAACTGTAAGGATTATGAGGGTATCTAATGAAACCTGCATGTCCAATTAAATATAAAATCAGTAAAGTTTCATTCCTTGCAAGGTATAAAACCCAGGAAGTTCTGATCACTTAAACAATATATTTTCCACACATTGGAAAAAACACACATTCCAAAAAAAACATTATTTGCTACTAATTTTCTCCTGTTTTAAATTCTCAAACCAGAAACTGCAGGAGAAAGCAGCAGCCTTGCTCTCTAAAATAATTATTCTAACTTAATAGAAGGCAAAACGCCACAGCTTTCAACCCACACTTTAAAAATACTTTAAAACAATTTAATGACTGTATTCTTATAGTCACGAACAATCAAACTAAAAATCTAGTTTTCAAGTTCCTCAACTAATTTCAAACTATTTGGGCAGACTCACAAGAAAATTGGGATACTGTTCCATTTTCTTTGCTTCTTTGCACATCATACTCAGCTTAATGTTTTTTGCTTTTAAATGCCTTTTTAAAGACAAATGAACAAAAAAAAAAAGCCTGCCATGCTGATATAACTGAATATTCATCTAAATCTTATTACTGTCCTTACTAGCCAAGTTCTGCTTGTAATCACAACTATTAAGAGAATACATGAAAACCAAACTCCTCTATCCCAAACTTCCAGAGAGAACCACAGGTGAGGGTTCAATTGTCAACTCAACAGGAACAACCCCAGGCATGACTGAACACTTCTGAGAAGACTATTTTCCAGAAAAGAAGTACTCTACAAAGATATTTACTTACACTAGCTCTTTGCACCCACCCCTCACCCCTTCTCCCCTGACAAATTCTTCATTCCCACTATAATTGTTTTTGAGCAGATGCCTGCACACTTAATAAAACCAACAAGGAAGTTGCATGATATTAAATCAGAACTGTTGGCCCACCTTTCATATCTGCAGCCCACACTAAACTAATTCACTGTTTACTGACCACCTATCTCAGTGCCTGTAGCTTTCTTGTGGTTCAAGCAATCCACCTCAATTTCACCTGAAAAATTTCCAGTTTATCAATTCATTTTTTAAAAAAAATTGCATAAACTCCATTATACAGAATTCTTATAGCAGATGTTTCCCTTCTCTTTTTGGCAATCTAGGTCCATTACTAGAAGCATCTACAATAGAATTCAATGTTCCATGACAATTTTTAAATTCACATTGAGAGGTATTATTATCCCAAAACAGTGATGAAACTCTTATTTCTAATTCAAATCTTCTTCTAATTAAGAAGAAAACGTCTTCTAAATTAAGATAAAGAAAATTCTTTAACAAAACAACCCAAGCTTATTTATTTCCTACATCTCAGACACTGCAAGTTTCTTGCACTTGCTAACAATTGCTGAGTAATATTCCAGATACACTAGCATTTATTTTTATAATGTTTAGGGGTTTGTTTATTTCTTTTCTTTGCCTTACACTTCATTTATCTTGTTTTAAAAACCATTAAATTTATATGTTGTTAGCTTTCTTATATCCTAATCCCAAATATTTGGAAGAAAATGTGACCAATACTCTCATGGCTCTATTTAATTCATAAACCTTGAGTAGCAGTATTAGCCCATCACAACATTTCACTTGCTTAACACTAGCACATTTTTATTACTTTTAAAAGATTATATAGTACCCTGAATTGGATGATCCAGAGGAAGTTTTTTCAAACAGGCATGTTAAATTGCTTTAAAATGGCATGCCAAAGTCAGTGAAATTTTATTTATTTTAAAAAGAAGTTAAAATTTCAGCCTGCAACTACTAGTGTTTAAACTTGGGGTATCAACTTCATGTAAGAAACCAATACAAACTTCAGCAAAGCAGGCATTACAAAAACCAATTTGATACAATTTTAATAGCAATTTGTTTGAGTACATTATTCATGTTTTAAAAGGGCAGCTCAGTTTCAGCTTTTGACACCTGATACAAACTGCAGGACACAATTATAAACTGCCCTTTCTATACCAGTAACTTCATGATAGCAGACAGAATTCACATACATGGAAAGTATTTTTGGAACAACTGTCATGAAACAGTTTCACAAGAAAAATACTCAAATTTGCAAAACTACATTAAATACTTCAATTTCTCAAGGAATAGAAGACATTAAATTCTAATTTTCAATTACTCTTTAATATATTCAGTATTACAGTAGAAATACATAATTATAGTTTCCCACTTCCACAGAAGGCCCACCTTAAAAACTAAAAGAAATTTGGAACAGCCCTTGTGATGTGATTGTCATATTAAAGAAATGACTGAAGATTTAGCTTGAAAACAGACAAATCAGTGGGAATAAACCATTTGACAGTGTAGCTTCTGAATACATGATGTTAGCTAACTTAGAAATAAATGTTTCTGTAGAATTTTCAAGCACTTATAAATTAGTGCTTTTCTTTGTACGAGTAAAAAGAACCTATCTGAGAAATCAGTGAATCATAAAATAAGTTATTTATTAAAATTATATTTCACAAGAGAATTATCATTGTCATGACTATATTAAGGATTAACATAAAAATATGTATTTGCAAAATGCAGTCATGCTAGAATACTTTATAATCAAGGCTGTTACAAAACGCTTCAGTTAATGTTTGCTAGAAAGACAAATGTTATAGCGTTAACAGCAGAGATTATTACACGTAAGCTTTGTAAGTTTTGTGCACAAAATGCACAAATTGAAGCACATACAGAAACCAACTACACAACCAGAGATACACATTTTATTCTACATATTTACACACCTGTGTAACACTTGCCATCCTGTCACAAAAATGGAAAAATTATTGAAAGGCTTTCAATTACTGAAACAGCATTGCATGGCTAACTTTAGTTCAATCTTTAGAGTGTCCGTTTGGGAGGTTCCCCTCAATGCCATAAATTCTTGCTATATTAAGGTTGATGATTTCATGGACATTTTCGAAAGCCAATCAAATCAGTCTTTCAGTCACTGGTTCTGTAAATCCAAAATAACACAAGTCTTTTTTCCCTGAACCCCTTCATTCTGTGACGTACCATCAACATCATCTGCAGCTTCGCTCTCTTCTTCTTCTAGTATTTCAAAAGGAGTCAATACATCATAGAGAAATGAGAGAAAGCCATAAAACCAATCAGAGCTTTCCTCTGCTAAAATATTAAGGACTTCCTCAAGGGAATCAATATTTTCATTACTGCCATCTTTGGTCAGGCCTATACAAGAATAGAGGAAAGAGAGAGAGAGGGAAGGGGAAAAAAGAGACAGCAGTTAGGTGGAAAGAGGAAACTGTAAAAGGAGGATCTGTGAAAGACATCTCTTGTCATAGACAGAAGTCTTTACAGGAATGCTAACTAGGAAATAGAAAGATGTTAAGAAAGCTGAATCTTTCCAGTACAGACTATAATTTGGGCAATAAACATGCAAAATATTATGCCAGAATCTTACTAAAAAAACAAAAAAAAAGAGAAAAAAGGGCAGTAGCTTTGCTTTCCTTTCTTCCTAGTCCTAAAACTAAACCCATTTATACTCAAGTTTTCTGCCACAGCATTCATCTTTAGATAATTTTTTATCAGTAATCTTTTACTACTTTAAAATCACTTAGTTTGTTTTCTTATTTTTAAACCATTATGTTCAATTTTGAGAGCTTGCAACTGATGGCCGAGAATAACATTTAAAAGTAAAGAGTATATAAACAAACTCATCACAGAGACACACTGTTAAGAATAACATTCTTATCCATGCAGAATTTTGATTTTGCTTAGAAGTGAGGATTCTAATTGCTGAGTTTGCAGTTTGTTTGCTTTGCATTTTTTTAACATGTTCTCAACCATTTTTTTCTATGACAGATTTCTATAGGATGCACTTGATCCTTGGGAATTATTTCCACACCTGAGGATATACAGAACACCAGATGAAAATGAATAGGTAGTCAACATAGAGTATAAGTTTTGTTATATAGAAAATCTAAAGCAAGATAAAGAGCTAAAGTAGAGAAGGCCAGAACACCAAAGAATGAGCTCATCACTGCTAAAGACCCTAATATTAGAAGTTACTATTTTATGTTACAAGACCCACTGATCTAAATAGCATTCGTAAAGAGCAAATAAGCCATAGGTAATGCCTTTTCCCCCTCCTGCTTTGGGGGAGCTCTTGCCTACTTTGTTTGTGTTTTTCAAATTAAAATCATTGTTTTATAGTTGTTACTAAATAACATTTCAAATTTTCAATTCTAGGTAATGCACAACAGAATGACCAGGCAACAACAAACAATTACTGGTACGCTTTAAAGCTGCAGAGGGAGGAATTTCCCCCACTTCTAAACAGAACAAACCTTCATTTGTTTTGCAAAGACAAGCAGAAAAGTGAGCTAAAGGTGAAGACAGATTGTTGAAACGTAAAATTAAGTGAACATGTTGCACATGCAGATTACAAAGCAATATTAGATGGAGGTTAATGAAACATTCAAGATAGAGAAGTTCATGGCAGAGACATTTAACACATTTCAACACATTTTTCTTACAGCACATAGTGAAATTATCAATGATAATTCTGAAGAAACCTCCAAGTCCATGATATTCCACATCCTTGTACGTGGATGTCCAGAACCTCTATTTGAGTGACCAGCCATTCTCTTTAACTTTTCACTGGATAGCCCAAAGGTTTAAAAATGACAGACTGAATCCGGGAGGCAATCAAGGTATTATAAATATCCCTCTCCAACTTCTTCCATGGCTTAGTTCTATAAAAATTAAATTTTATAAACAACTTTATGCACAGTACTCACTTACTCTAATTTGTTTTCAAAATTTGGATAATACAAGATATAAAGATACAAACTGAAGTAAGGATATTTATTGAAGTACAAAATCTCAATATAGGAATGGAAACTTGAATCTAAAAATCTTAAAAGTACAATCTATGTTATAAATACACAATTAATACTTGTGTCATTCTAGTCTGTCAGAATTTCATATAAAAACAAAATGGGGGGAAAACCAAAAAAAAAAAAATCCAACAAAAGAAAAATCCAACACACTACTCCCAAAAGACCTCAGGAAGTCATTTTTGTACACACGTACAGAAACATACAGATGCCCCTGTTATTGCTCAAAGTCAAGAATAAGACTTTTGGGCAACTACATTTATAAAATGGAGTACAGCAGCATATTTTCTTTGAAAATACTAGGACTCCAAAGGGAACCACAGAAATTGGAAGAATATGTCTTACAGTCTTTGTCAAAAGAAAACCAAACAAAAAAACCTAAACCTTTTCTTTACAATTCTTTGCAAAAATTATCCAAGATAAAGATAATGGCCTTTGAATTTAACAAAATAAACCCAAGAACAAAACAAAAGAAACCCTCAGGCAACATTTCAGCCTAAGTTTAAGAAAAAAACCACAGGATTTCGTATGTTTATCTTGCTTTCTAACAAAGAGTACAGAAAAACCACCAACTCCTTAATACTCTGTTTTTCATTTTCATTCACCTCCATAATCAAGAAGAACTGCTTTTCAAAGTAATGACTGATAAGCTCACAAAAGTATTGTAAAAAGTATGTGAAAATTGTGACCAAAGCAGAGCAGCCTTACCCTACTAAAGCAGGGACTCAAAAGGTCTATCTACTTTATTTCAAGAGAAGTCTTAACGACAGTTGAAATCCAAGAGAACCAAGGAGTCAAAATATTTGTCCGTTCAACAGTTACCACAAGCAGTAGGGCACAAGACTTCCCTACATGCATTTAACAAGACAAAGCCCTTCTTCTGCTGTAAACACCTCCTATGAAAATGAGCACAAGCCAACCTTTAACATTTGAAAGTGCTACAGTAGAACACAAGAAAAATAAGAAAGAGCATAAAACTTATCCTAAACAGCTGAACCATGCAAAAAGCATTCTTTTAACACCTATTATCTCACTACAGATTTTTTGAACGTGCAATCAGAGTGACTGCCTGCAAAAGTATTTTTCTACTGTAGGTGAACCAGAGGAAAAGAAGATTTCTTACTTGGATTTTACGGCTTATTACCATTTGACTGCTGACACACAAGGATGGGGTTTTGCCATTTTCTGCATAGCTGGACTACTCTGAACTAAATGCACAAGAACAGTAAAGGGACTGTTTTCTGTAGCTGCAGTTCCAAAACTGTACTAACTACTGCAACCATTTAAGAAGAATTTATCAGGATATTGTTGCTTGTTAAAAGGGACAAAAGTACAAGAAATAGCTTGGCTCCAAAGTGACTATTACAAAAGACATTGGTACATGACACTTTTTTGGTAATACCACTAAAGCTACTGCTTCACTGTACTGATTTAAATCAAGGTCAGATGTGTAGCACTCTCCCTAAGAATAACACCCTTCCGAGAACAGAGTCAAGTGGACAAAAACTGGGAAGCAAAGTACTGCAAACAGCAGCCCCCAAAGGAGCAGAGTACAAATCCTCGCTTCCCGCTACCAGAAGGAATTCTGTAAACAGCACCTCAGAAATATCTATGAAAAAGACAAAATCTGCAAGATAATGGCAGATTAGCTTCAACAAGTTCACATTTCCACCACAGAAATTTTTTAAATAAATGCTACAATACTACATAATTACTTGGGGTTGGTTGAATGGAGGGGGTGTAGGTGGTTTGGGTTTTTTTGGTTTTTTTTACTTCTCTTACGCAGGGAGTAGGGGAAGAGGGGAAGAACAAACTTCTCGCACATCCTTTTGAAAATTAGACAAATCTTTCAAGAGAACCTAATCATATAACCCATGCTAATTCCAACAAATAAAAAAGAACAGATCCCATCATGTATTATACAAACAAGAAATAAAATAATAAATTTTAATTAACTATTTAGGTATGGCCAAGTAGTACAGAAAATTATTAAAACCATTATTTGAAATTCAAAATAAACTCATGCTGGTAGAAGCATTTCTCAAAATGTTAATTAAATTAATTTAAACGTAAAATTTATTTACCATTAATATGAAATTCCATCTTGAAATTTGTAGGGAAAA
Organism: Motacilla alba alba; assembly: GCF_015832195.1. NCBI lineage: Eukaryota > Metazoa > Chordata > Aves > Passeriformes > Motacillidae > Motacilla > Motacilla alba. The sequence goes on from NC_052017.1 coordinate 115,598,685, forward strand.
GTAAAGGTGATGGAAGTGGACAACATTAAACCACTGTACATATCACAACTTCAATACACAATACTAGTGCTGTAATAGCTAAAGAATTGAGGAGAGAAAAACATATGAATTCCTATCATTAAATACCAAACTGCAGTAACTCCTTTTGTACCAGAGAAACCACTTGCTGTTATGGCAGACTGACCCAGAAAAAAAAAAACAGAAAGTAATAAGCCTTCCTAACAAAATCCTCACAAATAAAAGGAGCTTTGCACTCAATATTCAGAAAGTAGGCTTACTATTCAGTTTCCTTTACTACAATGACTTAATTCTGGAAGACAAATTCCTCAAGAGGGAATCCAGTCTTCCAGCTTCTGCACCAATGAAATAATTTCAGTCTGCATTGTGGTGCTCATTTTTTAATTTCATATTAAATTTTAAATGTAAACAAGCATAGTAACTTACAGGGAAGTTCAGTTGATAATATAACATGCTTGTTATTGGAAAAAAAAATCTTTTTATATTCATAATTTTTTCAGCATCACAAAACTTAACAATTTATCATTTCTTTCATACTGCAAAAATTATTCTCAAATTTAAATGAGAATAAATCCTATTTCTAAGCAATTTTTCAAAAATAATAAAAATAAATTTTGATTTGTGACCTTTTAAGGTCACATTTGAAGTACAAGTTTTGAATGCATGATAAGACAAGCTTAGAATAGAAACACTTTCATGTACTGGCAGAACTCCCAGCTATATCAGGCTGCATAAAACAGAGATGGAACAAAGCAGCAGAATGTTTCTGCCTGTATGCGACTGTCAAGAAAAGGATACCCAGCTTCTATACACTACATAATAGACAGAGCAAGATTAGGATTATAAATATACCAAGTATTATCTTAGTCACCAATTATAATTAACACCCAATCTGTAGCCATTCAGAGTGCTGGAGATCCTTTGGAGTGACTCTCACATTCACACCACTGCAAACTGATTCAGTTATGACATGGGTTTTCTATAAACCATGAAGGGATTAAACAAATGAACACACATCCTCCCAAAGACTTGCTTATTTCTCCAGATAAAAGTAGGAAACATAAAATTATGACAAGCTGATTTTTATGGAGTATGAATTTGAACTGGCAAACCGTAACATCCTAATGTACTACTGACAACTTTGACTAGCTTGATACATTCCATTTTGTCCTCTGCGCAAGCTGTTAGTTACTATGCTGGGGGGTTCACTGCTTTGTTCATTTGTTTAATTTTACAGGTTTGTGTGCTCAGCAGAGGTTTAAATTTGAACAAACCAACTAAAGAAAATGTAAAGAAAAGTAAACTTAACTAAAATTTCTACCATCAGGTATGCAAGAATTATCTATCCAAGGCTTGACTGAAGCTGAAGAAGGCAGTGCTTTAAAAGATGTAAGTAAACAACAATAAAATAAAGCATGTCTAGAGATTGAAATATTGAAATTTCCCTTTGAAGATACACAGTGAGCAGAAAGACATCTCACAAGTTACAAGGAACAGAAGCCTAAACCCAGTGTTTCAATGCCAGAGAAGAAAAATTCATGTCATGTACTGTTTCTGAAGGGCAAAAAAAATGAACAGACTTGTGGAGAATTCAGAATAGAAGAAAGACAATACAAAAAATACACTACACAAATAGTCATCTAAGAAGTACAAAGGCATGCCTAAAGTAATTTTAAAATGGACCTGGCTTAACATGTTAACATAAACAATGTTTTCACTCTAGCAACATCTTAGGTCCTGCATCTGATAAATTTATTGATTATCACAACCATCTTTCAACAGTAGCAATAGTATTCAATACAGTAGCATCAACCACCTAAATTTCAAAATCATCCTGTAAGAGTAAATGCTTTCCACTAGCATTGCTACATTAGAAGAAAAATAACAAAAATTGCTGTCAGGTACACACCCAATCCTACAACTTGCATTAAGGAACAAACCCATCACAATAAAATCAACTTAAGATTTTGAACTAGGAAAAAAACAAAGAAACAAACCAGAAATATTGTTTTGACTTAAAAATAAAAAAGCAAAACATGAACATGCCAACTAAATTATATAGATTGTTCCACCTGTATTTGTACTTGCCTAGCAATACTTTAGCATCTTCCACATCAAAATCCCCATCTCCATCAGCATCATATATTCCAAGCTTGCCTAGAAGTGCAAAGAGAGGAAGAAAAGACAATTAGGGATTTGGCCATTTATGTCCAGCAAAATTTTCAATGTGTGATGGTTGACTGTCAATGCTAGGCTGTTACCATATGTTTTTTAACAATCTAGCTGTAATATTCTTAACCACATTTTAAATTTTCTGGGAAGTACTACAAATATTTCAAGTTTCTTTCTGTATTTTCTGCCCTTGAGACCAAACACAAGTTTGTCTTTTTCCTGCGTTGATTTTGCAGCCAATAGATTTAAAGCAAGTCTGTAATATGTACCTGACATGGACATGCTTTGCACAGAATAAAATTTAAGTTCACAAGAAACATTCAACATGTTTGAGGGAAAATAATAAAACAAAAATTCATAAAATAATGGCCATTTGTTTTCTGATTACATGCTTCCTGCAATTCTAAACTCTCAGAAAAGAGATAGCTATTTAGGTATACAGTTTTTAGTGCCAAGTTAATAGAATAGAAGCAGCCTACTTCCCAAACCAAGGAAAACCATTCAAAAATTCTGCCAACAATTGTATATAACCTTCCATGCAGACAAAAAAAAAAGTTGTCCGTCCTTTCATGTAAGACTAACAAAGCAGTTTTCTCACTTTTTGTTTTTGAAACTGCAGCTCTATCAGCCCTAAGAATATGCAAAAGGAGAACTCAGTTTTGATTAAAAGAGAATTTTCAGCACAGAAGCATGGTATCCAGGATTTGAAGTGTCCTGGGACCACCACACTAGTAGAAAGTTATCGAATTATAGGCTTGATAAAATTCAGACACGACTTTTAACAAGACCGAACTCTGCAGAGCTTGCAGAACTTTGTGTCCTTATAGTCTGACAGTTTACTACACTTGTCATTCTCTAAATGAAGACAGAACTTTCCTGCTATCAAAATTAATGAAACATAGTTCTTAATATGGTACTTAGAAAATTACAAAACAGTTTTGTGGAAGAAAAAATTCAGACTTGGGTCTAGAATAGAAAAATATGTTCATCACCATTGTATGGAAGCAACCCATTAGGAAGGAGCCGTATCTGTTTATGGATAAATACAGCAGACTGGTGCAAAAATACAACCCTCTAGAAATAAGAATGATATCATCTTCAAAACCATGAAGAATGAGACAGATGAGAAATGGCTGAGCTTCATGTCATTGAAGAAGAAGAGTAATTCTTAAAAAAAAATTAAAACCATAGTAAAGTAAACCAAAACTTTCAGCCAAGGCACTGTAAAACAAGCTTATTTCTCTAATATCCTACCTTGTAGGACCTCTGACAAGTTATAACGGAAATCCTTTGCTTTGGCTGCATGCATGGTAAAAATACAAAAAACATTATTTGCATCACTAGACCCACTTAAGTTTCAAACCAGAAATTTTTTTTTCTGAAAAAAATCAGTCCGGATCAAAAAAAAAAGCATGTACCAACAGATTTGTAAATTTTGTAAAGCCACCAGGTGCAAAAGTACATGTTGAATCCTACAACATCAGGGAAAACAGCTGTACCTATGGACATACATCTTGAAATTTGAGATAGTGTGTCGTAACCTTAAATATTTTATTAACAGTACTGTCTTAAAATTGTCAAATTGAGATAGAATCATCACCACTATAAACTTAAAACTGAGGTCATTAAACATCTCACTTGTGAGAGGATGACTGATCAGTAGTCCTGACCCTACAGGCATCACAGTCCATCAGAGCAGAGCTAACATTAGCTGCCTACTTTCAACCACTGCTGCGAGTTTCTGAGAGCTTAAATTCAAACTGCATATTTAGCTGACCTCTCAAATTAACTACAGTATACATGTTACAAAGACATCCTACAGGAGGGTAATACCCTTTTATGAGAACCCCACTTTAACATCATAATAGTGCTCAGCATTAAAACACATTTTGAACCACACTGCCTATTCTTATCATGTAGATAATTTGCAAACACTATAGCAGACATATAATCTATCTAAAAACATAAAATGGCATTCATTTAATGCACATCATAACATTATTAGAAAAATCTTAAGATTTAGAATTCTTACCTAGAACTTCTTCATAATCTACAAGTTCAAACCAGACAACTGCTACTGATGTCCAAACTCCCAGCAAAGCAATTACCATAAACCAGGTGAAAAATGAGCTTCCAGAGAGGCCTTCTTTCTTTCCATTTTTGCTTCCTCCATGCTTAGTCTCTGTTAAAATAAAACAAGAAGAAAAAACAGATGTAAGAGTTAGAAAATTATTATTGAGGATACAATTATAAAACTTGGTGCTTATGATTACACAGAATACAAGACATTTCAGCAACAACGGTGGAGTTTGTTGTTGTGGTGAAGTTTTTTGGTTGGTTGGGTTTTTTAAACTTTACCACCTTTACTTGCTCTCCATTTCATTATGAATTACTGTGAGATGCTTGATGATAGTCTAAGCAAAAGCCTCACAGCCAACCAAACACCAAAGCCCCCATCTGTCTTGCAAGTTAGCTGAAAATTCTGCCTTGTTCCCCTCTGATGTCTATTTACACAGAGCTTCACATTTTTGAGATGCTTTGCATTTGTTCTCCGCAGTTCCCAGACTGCCACCAGAGGCCAGTATGACCAGCAGAAAAGCTTTGCAAGAGAAGCATTTCTCCTAAACTGAGCTTCAAAAGTAGTCAAAATAGCTCACAGAACCAACGTGACAATTCAAATAGCCTAAGAAAACTCTAAAATCTGAACTATGTTAAGGGTAAGACTTCAAATTCAGAACATTTTGCCAACTAAAACCATCTTCCCTTATGCTTAGAATTAAACAGAGATTCACTCCATGCTAAACAATTTTAGAATGTCAGTCCTATGGAACATACAAGTAAAAGCATGACACAGAGACATAACACAAATCATGGTTTCCCTTATAACTGCACATATGGAAAGTAAATATATATAAAAAATTACACATAATTGTAAACACAAGACTGCAAAAGACCTTGACCCAGCATATGTGTAGCAACTTTCAAATGGGCATCATCACTAGAGAAGACATAAATTGCTTAGTCTGTTGTTTTAGGATTGTTTTAGTGAAAAAGGGATATGCATATATATATATAAAAGTAAATAAATATGTACCCAAAAAGATGCCTGCCTGTGGCCTTCCTCAAAGTTCAAGGTCTGCTCTTCTGCCCCCTGACATTACTGCTACAAGGGTGGCACTTGGCTGCAGTTTCAAGTCCATTAGTCTATTCCACTTCATTCCATTCCAAAAACCAAGTTTTGCCTGCTCAGCCACATGCAGACCCAGTTATTCATTCAAGCAAAACTATTTCTTACATGATGTAAAGAACACTGCAAGAAGCTTTGTCATGAATATTGTGATAAGCTAAGGAGTTATCTTTATACTAATTGAAAGTAATGTTAGATGTATTTATCAACACTGATCATAGAAAAAGTCAAAAAATACTCTTAGAAGGTAAATACCAACACAATTGGTTTTTTTTTAAATAAATTGGTGTATCTGAAAGATAAGTAATGAGATGGGTGACTGACTTGTTTTTGTAACAGGAACTATATATAAGTATTCTCTGACCCTGCTTGCCAGCAGGTTTACAGCTGTAATAAAATACTCTTTTATTACATTCATTGTGCTTTATACAAAGTTCAGACCAATATAAAAACCACTAACCCATGCCAACTCTTATTCAGCTCAGCATTTTACTGAAAAAAAGAATTCTTTTATTAACACTACTCCCTTGAAAGATCAAACACCAACTATTTAGTTTCTTTTCTACATTAAACACAAATGCCCAATAATATTCAGAGAGAAACTGAGGTAACTTAGCCTCACATCAAGCATGAATCATTTGCTACTGCACAGTCCTCTAATTACATATATGCAGGGTCCACATACACAGCTCATTGTAACATCTCTCTTGTGGGAAATGTAGGGGTAGCCTGAAAATTGAGGGACAGACAAGCAGCGTCTGCATTCAGAAATATGTTCAATAGTATGAAAATTACTTACAGTACTCTTGAACTGGTAATGTTAATACTGAGAAATAAACAATTACAGTATGTAACAGCAGGGCTTCACTACACCTGTGTAGCAGGGCAGTCAATGAAAGCTTTACATATATTTAAAATGAAGTTCCTAGGTTAAAAATAGTTTAAATGATTCCAGATTGCAACTTGGTTCTAGAGCAAACAGGAAAGAGGATCTTACTGCATTTCACTTATTTGCCTTACTGTTTTCTACCATTTACTGCTATTTGCCTTCCAAGACAGAAGCTTTACTTATCAGAAGAACAAGGAAATGAAAGAAAATACAACTTATTTAAGTAATCAAGCAGAACTATTCAGATTTTTTCCAGTATAAGAGATTGTTCCATGCAAATTCCTCAAAAATAGATTCTGCTATAAGAATGTAGTTCACAATAGTCCCAAAGGCATATTTTTATGCTGGGGCTTTCTACCTTATAGCAAAATTATTTACAAAACTCTTGAATAACAACTCAAGCACAGCAGCTTGATCACGCGACACTTTTATATAAATGGAGGTTATGTAACAAAAAAATTTACCTATGATCTGCACAAATAATGCTACACGCAGGGTCAGAACAAAACACTGCAAGAACTGAAGCGGGCTCACAGCTCATTCCAAACAGTTAATTCTCAACTCAAGCCCTTTCCCTGCACATGCTGCCAGCCGTGCCAGAAGTAGGTCACTTGCCATATCTGGTAAGCCTGTGCTTACACCACCAGATGTCTTTATGCAGACATCAGAAAGTCTTAAAGCACGGTCTACCACTCAACAGCAAATCTATAAAATCCTGTACCTCACCGACCCCCCCAGTGAGTCACATCTAGCTAAAAATGTATGAAAACCTTTTTTACTTTAGCTTACCTTCAAGACACCTTACAATTTTACGTTCTCTAAAAATTACTTTGAAGTCAAATATTTGAAGACAAAACAGTATGTCTTATGTTAATTTATGCTCTATTAGGCAAAATATTATTTACAATTAAACACTGGCCATAAATTCATGGAATACCTCTAGTCCAGAGAACATGTAATCAAAGAGAACAGAGGCAGCCTGCAACTCGGACTAGACAGCAAACTGGCAGGAAAACATACAACACTAAGCCAGTTATTTTGCTCATTACAAAATCAGACATAATCGGTATTTGCAAGTACACATTTTCCATTTGCTCAAAAAAAAAAAGGTTAGGATTATACCTGTATCGTCAGCCATAACATTAGTGCCCGATTTCCACCAACAAAGCGAGTGTGTCAGTATATCCAAAAATTAATGCTGAAGGCAGAATAAGAAATATCCTCACTGTTATCCTCCTGTTCGCAACAGGAGCAAACAGGTTTCCTAAAGCCAGCTCAGCTGGAACCTGAAACTGGACCCAAGAGAAACCTCTCCTCCAAATCTATTTTTAGAGCAGTTATCCTCAGGAGCCAAACGCTTTTCAGAACTCATATGGCAATCTAGTTCTGACGACAATGAAATTCACTTACTCCTCCTAACAGAGCATCCTGGGTAGTTGATCCTTTCCCCTCCCCTTAATCCTCCAACATCAAAAACAACAGCGAATGAAACCAAGCACATTGTACTATAGTACTTCTGCTGCAATTTATGCCACAGTGCTTCTAAGGACATTAAATCCATTCGCATCAGCTGAAACACAAGTCTGGACACAAAGCTTGCCTGCTTGCATTTGTTACATTGGCTCTCATCCAAGAAACTTTCTCCATGTTGGCACTCCCCTACCAGGCTCTGAGTATCCCTGCAGAGACTGCTCATTTGAAACTTGCTAACTACTTGAAGAAAAAAGAGACAACTACTTTCTATAATGTAGTTCTGAGTCTTCTAAAATAATTACTTGAAACCAACCTCATGCATTCTTGCCAAGCACTTTTCATATCAGAAGTGTAACACATTGTATTTACTTCTGGCAGGCAGACCCTTTCCAGAAAGGGTTAACACAAAATTATCTCACTCATCCCTCCCTTAAATTCTGACAAAATGCATACTGCCTGTACAATTTAAAGCTAATATAAATTAAATCACCAATACACCCTCTTCTTAAGGACCAGAAAAAGAGCAAAAACCCGTAATTACAATTTTCAACTTTTTTCCCCATCTTCAATTTTAGCAAACTATTATTTTCCCATAGCTTATCAAACAAAAGCCAGCTGCTTTTAGGTGGAAGCCAGAAACAAACTAATTTCTCACTCTCTACAACCATAAAAAAAGCTTTAAGATCTACCACTCTGCCCTCCTATCCCCATGCTTCTTTAAATAACACAGCTACCTGGTAGATGGAGTGAACAGAAGACTGTTACAGCTACTTTGAAAAACAACACGTATCTCCTCTGGTTTTAACATCCAGCAAATGCAATTCCCAAGAGTTCAAGGGAGAAAAATTGAGAAACACTAGAGCTTAAGACTTTTCATATAGATGAAAAGGAACTACAGGCAGTTGATTCTGTAACTAGTGTGTCTTTTAACTATCTTTAAAGCCATTTAAATACATTAAATTGATCAGATGCTTTAAGAAAGACCTCCTGACTAATACATTTCAGTAACGTAACTGATGCACAAGCAATTAAGTGCAAAACAGGGAGAAATTTACACAGAGTGAAAGTAACCAAACATGGAGAAATAAAAAAAAAAATTCAAAACTATTTTACATGCAATGACATTTATTATAATATCTATTATATATAAACAACACAGTGTTTTGACAGGCATCAGAATAGGCAATTCACAACAAATTCACTTCAGCTGCGCCTGCATTTGCAGACACCAGATCTTACCACAAGTGCACTCATAAAGCATTTAACTGATGCTGGGAACCTCCCCATCCACTAATATATATTATGGGGGGATTGGTCTGAACCAGACCTTACCTGGCTGAATGCCCATAATGATTTCAGCACATCTTTTAGCACCTTTCACTCAGACCTAAGTGAGCCAATTCCATTCAGGGACAACAAGCACAAGGCTTACAAGGAAAGTGAGTTGAGAGAATCCAGAAAATAATTTCAAACGTACAGTCCAAATCTGAACTAATACACATATGTCGACCTCTAGCCAAGTACCCAGAGTTTCAATCTTGTGCCCTTTAAAAATTAATTCATTGCAAGAAAGACAAACATCTTCCTTCCTGAAAGGGGAGGCTGCAGCTAAAATGGGCAAACTCTTCAAACTCATCAAAAGGAAAAAGGACCAAGAGAAAGATGGATCAAGGTTAGCTCAAAGTACCACACAATATCATTTTTGTTAGTTTTATGAAAGACAAATGTTAAGCTGAATATGTATCTACTTAAAATGAAATGTGACATTGGGACAGCAAAGTCAACAGTGTTGACTTCTTACAATGTCTCATCTCTACTGTGTTCAGATGCTGTGACTGCTGCTTCTTTTTGAAGTAATTCCAATTGCTTCCCTACCACTCAAAGTTATTATTCTTCACCTGAATTATATAACCATTCCAAAATCTAAAAACTATCTTCAAGTTAGTTGTGCTACAACTATGCAGCCCCTGTATTTTAATTATTTTACAGAAGTATAACTGACAATTCAGACTAGCAGCATTAGTTATACCTCTACATCACTACCAAAGTGCAAGCAAAGAAACTTAGAGAGGAAAAATAGTCAATTATGAACATAAAATGTCAGGCTTCAAATTATCAAGCTAAGCTTTTCCAGAAAGGTGATTAGGAAGTTATATCGAAGAAATTACAATTTATCACTTGAAGATAAGGGTGCACAAAAACAAGCAGTCACTACAAACTAGAAATATACACTAAAAGAAAAAGCAATAAAACATGACCCTCAAAGAAACAACTAAAAATCACATTTCAGAAGTAAAAACTATCAATCAGCTAGATTAAAGGGAGATTTTAGAACACGTGCTTTTAAGAAGAAAACGCAGTGTGATAAAAAGCAGATACAACAGAGAATTATAAAGCTAAAATAAGGTACAAAAGAACTGTCTTATCACCAACAGAGCAGAACTAGTAGCAGTGCAAAGACCGAAAACAACCTCTATTTTATAAGCACAGCCTACTACTGCTTGAAATTTTTGGCAAATTATCTTGTCCAATATGATTAATGATAAAGCAACTGCTGCAAGCCCCTTCCACTAATAGATCTGCAGGTCTAAACTGCAGATCTGCAGATTTCAAACTGATTGTACACAGAGGGATTTATTAGATTGGGTCTGTAATAAGTATTTTCACTGAAGTGTCTCAGGAAATTCAGAGCCTTCTCTGTTGATATTCCCCTACCTATTTTCTCCTTTTCATTAAAATACAAGGGTTTTTTTCACTCTCTCACTACGGAGAGACAGGTCATGTGAGTGTATACACACACACAGCCTTTTTGTAATATGTATTTTTGTAATTGACACAATAAGCACATATTGAACTGTTGCATTCCAAGAAGTCCCTACACCATAATGATTCCAAGTGCTAATCCAAAATCAAAATTATTTTCATCTTTCATTTTTACTCATTGTTATTCTATATCACAGATAGAATAATACACTTTCAATGGACAAATCTGTGCTTTTATGAACTCCATTTTATTTTTTAAAGGGAGACGGGGTTACTATTTTCTGTTTACTTTACAGATGGAATAGAGATTTTTAATAAAATACTTATGATATTGTTTATGAAATATTCCAACCTTAAATTGTCACTAACATCCATACTCAGAAATTTTTGTTTGTTTTATGGCAGCAGGGTCTTTAGAGGTAAGATCTAAAGTTTTAGGTAAAGGTTCACTTTCAATAAATTCAATAAAAAATCTTTGCAATACAACATTGATTCTTCCTTTTTGTTTCTAAGAAATTTTCTTCAGCACTACAACCTTAAGGGAAATGAGGAGGAGGGGAAATAGCTTTTTTAATTACTATTTTCTCATTAAAAACTAGATCGCTGATCTGAACTTTGTATAATCTAGACTATACGGTTATAAAGATACCTCAGCAGGCTCCCAAAAGACTTTAAAAATCTATATCAAATTTACTGATTAGGAATGGGGAAACTGAAGGAACAGAAAAAGCACTAACTTCAAAGGAACTACAAAGACAAGAACATAAATTTGAAATAAAAGTCACTAACTGAAATTCAATTTTGGCTCTCCTGCTGACATGTAACAGATTTTTATCTTAGTATTTGAGGAATTAATCCTTATTTCACATATAATCAATCCAAACATAAACATTTATGTCTTTAATTTTCAATCCCTACAAGATTTCTCACAGTAAAATAACCCACCATGCAAACAATCTAAAAACATAAATACTGAAAGCAAGAGAAAAGTCATAAATTCAGGATTAGACAACAAAGCAGGCTGACTGTGGAGATGCTGGGAATGATCAACTGAAGGGGAAAAAAAATAGTTCGCAAAAAAAAGGGATGCATCACAAAATATGTTAAATAACTCTAGGATCATAAGCATCCAGCTGAACTCCCTAGTGAAAGGAAGCTCCTCCCTTCAAGAGATGAAGTGATTGCACTGAAACATCTCCTTGAATTCCTCATTTAGTCAGGATGTGAAAGATCAGACTTAGTTCTCTCCTCTAGGGAACACTGTCTGAACTTCTTTGTAGGTCTAAAAGACGTTTTTAAGTATACCCAAACATATAAGATCAAAGCCATTTTAGTTCCTCAAGAATCGGATCTGAGATCCTGTTATCTGAAAATATACTTCAAGCACAAGAGACATATAGGTTTTTAGTTGTTTTATATTCAGTTTATAAAGAGATGGTCAATAAGTCCATTTCTGAATACAAGCTGCTATATTTCAAAGTACCTTTAAGCTTAGAGATAGCTTTCTGACTCACAGGGAACATCACAGTATTTAGAAGAGTTTTTTAGTTGCAAGCTGAGGTGATGTGTTACTAAGTCAGAATTATTTATTCTTCAGAAATCAAAAAAAAACCAAAACAAGAATAAGATTATCATCTGGCTGACTGAAGTTATGCATCATCTTCAGGGTGGGTTTTTTTTAAATTTATTAAATAATTATTCTTCAGTAGTTATATTTTTTCTGACTATAAACAAATCCTATTGCTTTCCATTTACATGATTCTTCAAAGACATACACAACAAAAAAAAATTAAATTTATTCCCAGGAAATCTGCTCTGAAAACCCATCATAATAATAACTAGCTTCAGGGTTGTTGGTTGTTTGGGATTTTTTTTAAACCCTAAGGATTTGTCTCTATGAGAAAAACAGTCAAAAACAAAAGAAAAGGAGAAATTTAGTGAGAAATTCTGTCCTAGGAGGTTGCACAGTTTCAAGAGGCTTGTCAAAAGCACTTGATTAAATACAGCAGAGCAGTGGGCTCTACTTGCAGTGCTGGCTCCACACTTCTCAGTGAGATTTGGAGACCAGCTGTTTGCCCATAAGAGCTGCTGCTGTTAACAACTTTCTTCTCAAGTCTTGTTTATCTAAGCATAACTAATCAAGTCAGAGAAGGAGAAAAGAAGACAGAGATGTATATTCATAAGACAAAATCCTGAATCTGCACTTGCTTCTTTTCTAAATGTCATAGAAAGATGATCACTTCCAAAACCTAGTCAAATTTTGTCCAAGCCATGTTTTGGCTTTTTATTTTAGTTTTTGATTATTTGGATGACTGTTTTTTGGGTAGTTCCTCAAGAAGGATTTATTACAAGGAAGAAATACACACAGATGTGCACACAGCTTAAATGACTAAAAACAACATTGCTTACAACTTGACTTTGTTAATGAATACTATCAACAGCAATATATTTAAATCAATGTTTATTGCATCTCTCACTATCTGAATACTTTGGATTACTTTTTCTTTTAAACCTTTTCTCCACAAACTTAAAGATAGTACAATAACAAGCTGAGACAATTAGCACTGGAAGAAAAAAATCCAAAAAATACAGGAGTCGTGTAAAGACAGAATAAAAATATTCTGTTATACATGTATCTAATCTAAACAGCTTTGTACAGAAAAGTCCATACTTTTCCCAAACACTTCTGTCAATTTTCTCTAGTTCTGTTTTCATGTGTATACAAACATAGCACAGAATTAAAGTCAAAACTATGTAGAACGTGCCTCTTGTAAACTTACTTGACTCAAACATCAAGTCAGGAGGTTCAAGGTTAAGCTCACATGCTTAAAAAGAAATTTTAGTTTGCCTCCAGCTGTAGGAACAATATCTCTGTAACACCAATGAGTAGACAAAATACTGATTTTAATTGTACAAATTACTTAAAGATTTTTAGTAGCTGCTACTTTGATTAACCAGCTCTCTCCCACAGAACATTTGGAAATAAGATCTAAAATTATACAATCTACCTATCTTGCATTTGAATGACTCAATGTAGCCAACAGTCCTACATAATTACTAGGTTAATTAAATAGATGGTAGTATTTAGGACGGAGCAGAGTTCAGGGAAGGTAAACGTGGAGAGGAAATACAAGAAATACTTGGGCCTAGAACATGCAAATTTTGCTGGTGGTGACCTTTAAAAAAGATTCTATTACATAAGGTTGAAAATCCTCATTGCCGTACATAACATTCTGGCACTAATTTAAGGGTATTTTTTCCTTGTTCCATTTTCCTATCCTGTAATGTGGGTCACACCAATTTGTTTTAGCAACAAGTCCTAATTAAGCCACAAAATAAAGAAAACAGACTATGTTGGTTTAGTTCTTTAAATTTTTCTCATGCTTTGAGGGAGTTCAAATAGAAAAATTCCAGCTGTCACACAAGCACCTACAACTCTGCTTTTCACAGGTTTCTGCTCATGGTAAGAAAGAACATTTCAAAATGCTTAAAATGCCAAAAATTTATCAGAGTTTTCAAGTCTGATACTAAGCCAATTTAATTAGGTATTTGTCGACGGGGTGCTATGCACCTGCAACTCTTTGGACTACAAAACAGGTTTCAGATATCTCATATGTTACTAAAATATATTTTTAGGAGATCTCAGTTGCAGAGAAATTGCTGTTTATAGAACCTTCTGGCTTTAAGAGATATGTCTGTGTTTTCTAGTCACTATGTGTCCTCTAGCTACTATAGAAAGAAACAGGACTACAGTGACAAACTGCTATGTGAACTTTCTTTAAGAATTTTTAAATTTAAAAAACACCAGAGTGAGGAATGAGAAAGTGAGATATGTTGCATTAGTAATTAATTGTCAGTTAACAAACAGAACCTCAGGAAACAAAACTGCAAAACCAGAAAACCACTACTGAGTAGTTACAACTCCCTCTAGCTATTAGATGTTTTGTAAACGAAGTCTTCAAGCAAACAACTTGGTCACATTTGTTACATCAGGTTAAGTACATGCATAGTAAGAGTGCAACTCCACATGAAGAAAATTGCAATTGGTTTAATCTTTGAAGTTCTAACAAAGTTGAACCACGCATACCGCAGTATGTTAAAACTCAATACATAGTTATCTGCATACTTAATTTCTAACATGTTTCAAGACATATAATATTACGAGTTCCACTTCAAAGCACAGCTGAAAACTTTTCCATGCAAAGAGCTATCCCACAAATGCAGTTAGGGAAAAGATTGCTGCAGGCTATCACACAGATTACCAGATTGTGATCTTCATCAGGAAATAACCGCTTGGGGCAAATCAGAACTTCATTGCTCAAGTTCTCTACAATGAAGAATTCAACATACAAATTAGCACAGGGATTCTTATTATATGTTTCAAAGTGATTCCAGCTGAAAATGAACCCTTTCTTGTCATACAGGTGATCGGCCAAACAGTTTTCAGTTTAAAAAGACAGCATTATTCAAATGTCACCACTTTATGCACTCTGTAATTAGAAATAATCTTGACACATAGGCCTTCTACCGCTAATAAATTTTGTTATCTTTACTGAAGCCATTATATATCCAGCTATTACATCAGCATAGCCAATCAAACCAGTCACCTTTTGGTGTTCACACCATGGCTCCATGATTACATGATTGAACATAAAACTCTGGATTTAACCTCATCCTCCCCTAATGCCCACCCACTCATTGTCATCTCTTACCTCCTCCCCAGATGACCTTCCATAAAGCAATACATTGAGCCAGTCTAGGGAGGGAAATAAAAAATCAGCTTTCTGCTTATCAGTTCCCTGTGTACTTCACCTCGCACCTGCACAGCCAATAATTCAGGTACCCGGAAGGGGCATTGAAAAGAGGAAGACTGCAGAGCAACCTCAAACTAGATTAAGCTGACTGCAGACCTGCAGCCTAAACTGTTAAAAAAAAATTAACTTCTTCATCCCCCAATAAGATACATATCCTTGGTGACTGAACACTGAGTAGCTATGACCTGATAGGGAATCCTCATGTACATTCTCCGACTAATTGCCAAAATGTGAAAAAACATACTCCAGCTTCCTGTCTCCCTGATACCAGAGATACTTTAGGTTTTCCACCTAGCATTTTAAACAAGCCCTATCCTCAGAAAGCTATTGAAAATGTTATCATTTAAACACTTAACAAAATGCTCAAAAAGTACATTGAAGCAAACATCCTTGCAGATGTGAAGCGCAGCCTTCCTCCATATTTGAAGCACTGTGAATAATTTCTTTTAGTCCACAGGGACTTCCTGCATACAGGTAAGATCCATTAGAAAACACAGAGCAGGCCCAAGATTTCAGCCCACACTGAATCAAAAGGGGCACGAGAACTTAGGTGTTTTCATCAAGTGGTAGCATCTCTGGAAGTTTGGAAAGGACTCTCCCAGTGCGTCAGAATTCCTCAGGAGAAAAAGAACTGAGAGGAATGTATCAGGCTCTTTGTATTTATGCCCATCCTGCTACACTCAAGTATCAATCTTAAAACCCAAAATAGTACATTCTTGTGAAAAAGTAAAGGAAGTAAATACAAATACCTGGCAACATGAGAAAGCCAGGAAAGCATAAAAGCATATACTGCGCTCAAACGGACTGTTTCTACTTGCAGAGTAACTTTGGCAATCAGCTACTGCACCTGTCAACAGTTAATGGTGTAGAGTAAGTTTCATTCAGATAAACCTTAAGGGTTGCCTTTCTAGAGCTCACTTGGCTCTAGTATTAGACAGATGAATCAAGAGTCTATTGAGGATTCACTATTTCAATGAAAATCTGCTCAAATGAGCTGAGAAATACCTACATTAACCATTTAGGATTTTTTTATATCACTTTCATTGAATCAGAGCTAGAATACTGACTTGTTTGAAGAGTCACTTCCTCCAGTTTTGTACAGGACATTTAAAAAAATAAAAGGGGAAAAAAAAGAATTGAGGAGAATCAGCAAATGTAGTAATTTCACCAGTGGAACTGCTGCAATGTACCATGCAAATTAATGATGTCTGGACCATTACTGTTGCTACAATTTTTTTAATTTGGCAGACCAATTTACAATATTTTAAAATGTCTTCCAGAAAGGCCACCCTGAATAAGGCCCAAGGCAGACAGATGAATTATAAAGAGCTGACTACATTTCCATGGCTTTGCTATTTGTATTAGAATCTAGCATTAATGGTAAAAATACAAGCTCCTCAAATATTTGTAAGCAACTAAACTAGGCAATAGTATAAACTTCCAAAAGAAATCACTGCAGAATTTCTCAAACAGTATACAAAGTTTCCACCAGTGAGACACAAAGTATTTCTCATTTGCCCACAACAGACCTACAGAAACTCTAACATAGTAATAACAATCTGCTGCATATTTCTGAAGACCAAAAATGTAACAAGAAAACACTTTGACATTGAATTTAAAAAGCCAAATCAAAGCACAGAGCAGCACACTAACTGAATCATGAGAATTCTTTTTGGTTCAGCAAACTCTTGGACTTTAGTCACTTTTGGTCAGCAAACAGTTTGACAAGCCAAAACATTTGTTAAGTTCTACAGAGCATCCCAAATTTACATTTCACTTAGGACCTCCAACACCTTAACACTCTTCTTCCTAAGGGTTTCAATTTAAAAAAAAGCAAATAATGGATAGATTGTAATACAAGAAATCAGATGACACACTACACAACTGTAAAGAGCATAATAAACAAGCACACTGACAGCAATTGAGATTAGAAATTAGAGAGACCAAAATTTTATACAGATAAAAGCATCATATTTAAACAGAATCCAAAGTGTAAGAAAATGAGATGTTATACCATAGCACAGCTGGGTATCTGAGAGACACCAGAGAATGGATGGGCAATCCCACTGGAAGCACTGACATGAAGTTCAGTGTTCCAAACAAAAGAACTCCAGTAGCAAAACGTGACCTGTTTAGTTGATGAATTTTCTCTGCTCTTTGGGTTAGCTAGAAAGCTCATGGAGATCCTCACCTGTGGGAACCCAGGACATCCCTCTGGGTGCCCTGGATGGCCAGAGCCGCTGGCAGGGGGCTCTGAGACCCTGGCATGCAGCCAAAGACACGTGGGGCTTTGATATTAGTCTGTGGAGCAAATTACTAACTCTGTATGAAGAATTACAAGCCACGCACACACAAAAGTTTAGGTATTGTAGTAGAAGCAGTCACGAAGGGAAAGGAAGGATTTTTGAGTGCTGTACAGGGGGGTTTTAAGCCTTGTACGCAGGGGTCCAAGTTTTGTACATGGAGGCCAGGGGTTCTAAGATGGAGGGATTTGGGTGTGCCCTGTCCTCTTTCTTTCTCCTTCCTAGCCTCCATGTCTTTGGTGATGTTGGCACTCACAGATTGGTTTAGAGTAGAAAGTCACCATTCAATATAGATAGTAGGCATTGGGGAAAAAGTATAAACATGTAGTACGTAATATATGATATAAAAGATGGCACCAGCCCCCTGGGAGGGCAGAGTGCCTTTGTCTGAGCTGCTGAATGGGCCACAGCAGTTCAGAAGAATCTTTTAGATAACCAACAATAAACAACCTTGAGACGGACAACAGAGGACTACTGAGTCTGAGTCTTTCTTTGAAAGCACGGGTTGGAGGAGAGACTTTTCCATCTTTCGGGGTCACCCCAATCCGGGGCATGAAACCCCACACTCACCCAGATAAAAGCACATTCTAAGGTAATCTTCACAACAGAGATGAAATAGAAAGTGGAAATTCTTGCAAATGAACAGTCACAACGTTCTAGTAGTGATACAGTGAACTAAAAAAAGTTGTAATGGTAACACAAAATTATATATGGATAAGTACACTGGATCACCTTGAATGCATACCAAAAAAAGCCTCAAACAAATCTGAAGAAAGTAGTTGAAACACCTAAAATTAATCAAAGAATTACAGCAAGGGGCACTAGAGGGTCCAAAGGATGAGGGAAAGGAGTTAAAAAACATGGCAATACATTCTCACATGTAAGGAAACCACATGGTTAAAACAGCAAAATGAGAAAAAAAATGTCTCCTGGGATCTTGCAGAGAAAAGTAGAGGATGTCAAAAGATTCTCAGTCATTATTGTAGAGATTAAAGAAAATTTACCAAAGCTATGTTAAGAGTTCTTTGTCATCATAGAGAGACTGAATGCAACACAGCCTCAGAACTGAGATAGGACTATGGGGTTTTTAATATAAAATACAGCTCTCTGTACATACAGACAATGCTTTACGTTGGAAATGTGTGGTTTGTATGGTGCCTAGCCTAATGGAGAACTCTCCCACTTAACATCATAGGTGCAAAGAAAACAATAATTGCACAACTTATCTTCAATAAAAATTATGTTTAAGTAAGTCCTCACATACTGTAAGACACCATATACCCACACAGCAGCATAATGATTGCTGTCTTATGATCTGGACTAGGTAAGCATAGGTTACCAAGTAATCCATAATTTTTCAGCCATCCATATTTCAAAAGTTAGCTGGGCTGCTGATCCTCAGTCTTGCTGGAAGGCTTCTCCACAAGCACCTGCCAATGCCCGAGACATTTCCACATTTCACGTCTCATGAAATTTGAGGGATTTGATTCATGAGCAGGTGTTACACATTTGTTTCTGTAACAAAACTCTCCTTCATCTACTGATGCTTCAAGTAACAATGCAGCAAGTATCTATTACTTTGTCTAGTCTTTAAAACTGATACTCTTCCTTTTGAGAGGCCGCGTCTTTACTATGGATTCTGCAGGCTAGTAACAAACAGCCACACTTCCCAGTAAAGATAATAACAAACACATGTTTCCCTCTTTAAGTATCCCCAAACTGTCAAATTTTTCCCTGGTTTTCACTTTTGTACTCTAAATAAAATCATTGCTGTAGTCACACAATGACAGTAATGTAAATGACATTTATGTTCTGTAAATGTAATTTTCAAAGAATAAGTAGCATTACAAAGCTAAAATAAAGTGGGTGTTTTTTTCTAATTAGGACTGATTTGACAGCTTCTGGTGCATGACTTCTGAAAGTAAAAGCGAGGGCTCTATTTCTAAAAGATGTTCATTTCCACTTCTGACAAGACAGTGTACCTGAAAACTTCTATAACAACTACAGTTAGAACTTAATCTATTTGTAGTTTACTGTAAATATTTTCTGATAGAGAAACCTAAAAGCAGATTACTGATGCTGGCATTGTCTTGAGTGCACAGATTCTGAAATAATCTGTTAGCCTCAGTGGCTTGAGCTGTGAGCAGGGCCTTGGCAAGAAGCCACATCCTCTCTCAAGAACTGCTGTGAAAGTGAATACTTCTGTCAAGCAAAAAGTGCCTCAGATTTGAGGTTTTCATACTTCTCAGTCTCAATTACTTGCCGTCTCAAAATCATTTCCTCATCTCACTTTCGCTTCTCTTGACTGTGGAAAACTTACTGGCTGCTGTGAGCACTCTGCTCCTCCAGCTGTTCCTTTATTCCCACAGGACTTACCACCCCTCACCTCTCTCTGCAGCTGCAACTATGAAAACAGCATCAGCTTCATGCTGAAATTGCTAGGGCTGTCTCAGGGATTCTAACTAGGAGTGTTGTATACGAACAAATTAAAGAGGTTACATGTCAGTAGAGTGCCTAACACATTACCCATACTGCTTCATTCCCTCAAAGATAACTTTTAATATAAAGAGAGAAAATCTTACTCAGACTACAAATAAAAACCCATGGAATGCTTTCTTTATTCAGTCAGAGATGCAGTTTACCAATAAATTTATTTTTCAGATATTGACAAACATGTAAAGTGATATTTAAAATATTGACCTTATTCAGTATTCAAAATTACAACAGAGATGCAGGTTTTTAAGGCATTAAAATTGAAAATCTGCATTTAGCATGCTTAATACTGGCTGATCATCATAGCATGTCCAGTCCAAGCAAAAACTGTAATTAACATAGACTACACAGCATAGGTCAGCAAGTGAAAAAAGGATTTTAAAATAAAATAAAAAAACACTTCTACAAACATTGCAATATTATCTCAAAACTCTTTTAAGCTTAAGTACATTTGAAATCTTTCCCTCTTAATTCATCATGTGATTGATAAACTAATCCTATATGGCTCAGACTTTAAAGGGCATTGTTCTCACTATTATTGCTACATTCAAAGATGGACAACAGATATTATTTCTGTGTCAATACCACATTTTATCACTGGAGCTCTGTGCACGCTAACCTCAAATCCAAAGAAGCTATGACACGTAAACACTCAGTGTGTGGTAAAAAACCTCCTCTGTCCAGTACAGTGCGCATGGCTGCGTAGCGACTGCAGAAGTACAGACACTTTTCTCCCCTTTCAAGCGCGTACTGCTATGCTGAGAAATGCCAATGAACATAAAACTTTCCCTGCATAAACTGTCCGCACACAGCCGTCTGTGAGCAGTCAGATTTGTCAAGGGGCTCTTCATTTGGTGGGGTGGGGGATCACTGCCGCAAAAAAACCTCCTGCTTGCATTTTTCTGAGACTCTTCCTCCTTGCCTCGGTAGTTAGAGAAACCATCAGCTTAGGTGCTCCACCTACAACAGATCTAATAATTTTGACCTAACCAGATCAGTCTGAGGAGATATTCCACATCCACGTTTGGATACGAGAATATGAAAGCCTTGAGAGTAGGGCATCCCGGTTCCACCTCATCTCCAGGAGGAAGAGGTCTCGGGGGTACCCACAGATGCTGAGGCCTGCCCGGCGCTCATCTCATCCCTGCCAGGGAGATTTCGAGGGGAGTCCCCGCCGCCCAGGCCCGACAACTTTCTCCTCCACGTGAACTCCCTGCATAGGGAACGGCGGGAACGCGAGGGACACATCACGGCCACCTAGCCCTGCGTCCCCCTCCCCAGCTCCCACAGCGCGGGAGGAACCAGAGGGGCCGGCAGGAGGGAAGGGAAGGGAAGGGCAGCAGAGGCAGGGAGAAGGCGCAGCATCCCAGCGCTTTGCCTGGCGGCTGCCCCGCATCGTGAGGAGGGCCCTTCCTTCCCTCCGGCCGCCGCTGAAGCCCCCGCCCCTTCCCCGCAGAGCTCTCGCAGCAGCACTGCTCACCTCTCTTGGAGCCGGGGCTGGGGCTGCCGCCGGTGGCTCTGGAGCTCTTGCGGGAAGCCATCGCACCTCCCGTCGGGCAGCGCAGGGGGGCGGAGCGGGAGCGCGTCGGGAGCCGCCGCCGCCACCCGAGCCCTGCGTGCGGCGGGAGCGCGCTTAGGCCCCGGCAGCGCGACCCCGAGCGCTCCGCGGCCCCGCCCCCGCGCCCGCCGCTAGCCAATCGCGTCGGCGAGGCGTGGCGCCGCTCGCCTCCGATTGGCGGCGGCGCCGCGAGGGGGCGGGGCGGCGGCCCGCCGGTTGCGCGCGCCCGCCGCGCTCTCCCGCCGCCGCCGGCCCATTTGAACGTGGCACAGGCGGGCGCGAGCGGCGGCTTCTCGCGAGGGTTGGGGCGCGCGCGCGCCGCCAGGGAGTCGGGGCGCCCCCGGCGCTGAGGGAGAGAGGCAGAGGAGGGAGACGGGCTGGGGACGTCGGGCGGGGAGAAGCGAGAGGGCGGCATTTCCATGGCGACTCCGCCTAAAGCATCCCGCCCTGTGCCCTAAACCGCGCTCCGCGTCCAGATAAACGCCCAGGTTGTGGGAACACATCGTTGGTGTGTACAAATGTCTAACGGTCCAAGAGGACGGAGCCAGGCTCTTTTCGACGGTGCCATATAATAGGACAACAGGCAATAGGCAGAAACAGATTCACAGGAAGCTCCACCTGAAAATGAGGAAGAATTTCTTTATTGTGTGGGTGACCAAGCGCTGGAACAGATTGCCCAGAGAGGCTGCGGAGTGTCCCTCACTGGAGATATTCCAGAACCATCGGGACACAATCCTGTGCCGTGTTCTCTGAGCTGACCCTTCTTGAGCAGGAGGCCGGAACAGCTGCCCCGCTCTGGTCCCTTCCAACCTGACCCATTCTGTGACAGATTCTGCTCTGGACCCTTCCAACCTGACCCATTCTGTGACAGATTCTGCTCTGGACCCTTCCAACCTGACCCATTCTGTGACAGATTCTGCTCTGGACTCTTCCAACCTGACCCATTCTGTGACAGATTCTGCTCTGGACCCTTCCAACCTGACCCATTCTGTGACAGATTCTGCTCTGGACCCTTCCAACCTGACCCATTCTGTGACAGATTCTGCTCTGGACCCTTCCAACCTGACCCATTCTGTGACAGATTCTGCTCTGGACCCTTCCAACCTGACCCATTCTGTGACAGATTCTGCTCTGGACTCTTCCAACCTGACCCATTCTGTGACAGATTCTACAGAACAGTGTGGCAAACCTTCCAGAGAGCACCTTTGCAACCAACAGAGTGAAAGGGTTTGAAGTTCGTCGCATCAGACGATGAGTTCACCATCAAGGCTTTTTGAGGCTTTAAAAATACTTTTAATTGACTCTGATAAAATAAACCTGGAGTGTTGCAGGAGTCCTGGATGCCTCTTGGTACCGATATTCAGTTTGAGACTGTGTTAAATAGCAGTTTGGCATCTCACTAAAAGTCTGGAAAAAAAAAAAAGCAAAAACCAACTTTGAGTCCTGACCATAAATACAGTGTTTTGAGTCAAAACAAACAATTTTGCAAATTTGAGAGCTTTGCAAGTGGGTGTGTGGAGAAGGAAGCCTTTTCTCAAATCAAAGGTTAGCACTGTGTTTTGGGTAGTAATGCCATGAAGCTAACTAGAAACAGTAATTTACTGGAAAGCATTAATCAGTATTTTTAAATGGGATTTGTGCTTAAATGCTGAGTCAAGTAACAGGGTATCACTGTGGGCATCACTTCAGACAGTAGAAGTAAAAGCAACTAGTTTTAGGAACAGCAAAAATAGTGAAGCCTACTCTCAAGTGAGTTAATTTGTATCTAGTGCAGCTGAGTATCTGAACTTTTCACTTAGTTATGGCACTCTACCAGAGTCTTATTTTCACATTATGTGTTAGTACTTAATATTTTTTGAGATGCTTCCCTTTTGTTTGGTGAGACTAAAGCTGCTGGACAAGTTCAAAAGCTGCATGTCTATATAGAATTTATCACAGAAAAGCTAACAGGATGAATTATTAACATTTCACCAAATTGGAAAGTACAATGCAAGGAGTAAATTGTCCTAAGAAAAGCACCAAAAAAAATTGTAATCTGGAACTGGGATTATTTAAATAAAGTAATTAGTAAAAAAAAAATGGATGTGTGACTATATTCTTGCAAGTAGCAATTACTGTTGATTGAAACAGAAGCTGTTTGTGGTTAATGTGGGACACAGTTTCCTGAAGATACGCTACTGGAAATGGCACTTTGTTAAGAAAAGAGATACCGAGAACGTTCAAGCCACTGGACAGGCAGGACACTTAGAAGGATATTGCAATTGTTCTACTGTGAATGAGCTTTTTGGCTTTAAATGGACTGTCAAATTCCTTACTTGCGTTTACTTTGGCACACAGCAGCCAGCACTTTGTAACTGGTGTATTCAGTACCTGCTTGTACACTCTTCTGTCCAAGAAGTCTCCTTTGCAAGATTAAAATATACTCCCAGAGGTACAAATGCTCATACAGTATTGTATGTTTATGCTTTTCACCATCCTTCTTCATGGCGATCTTGTCATTTGGAGGTTTCTGTTGATCTCTTATAGCATCAGGACGTTTTTCTTCCAGTCCACAGGCAACTGTAAACTGAAGAGGAATGTTAGATACTGATCAGAGAACGTTTTTCTTATATTTCTGCCTCATAGCTCTGATCATACATTTAAATCTGATCATGATACCTGGTTTTAGATGAAGCAGACATTCAGCTTAATTTGCAGAATGCAGCGGGCCTGATTTTCCTACTGAGATCACCTGAGCACAAATCATGTACAGGCTGTGGGATCCATGTTGTGCCATTGAAGAGGCTTAGGACAGCTTGATATCAGTTCTTTCAGAGAAAGGAACACCTCATTTGATTTAAATTTGCCAGGGAGACTGTTGCTACAAATGGTATGACAGTGCCTTCTGATCTGAAGTGTAATGCAAATTGAAGTGAATATTTAAATGTCATTTCTGGGAAAGATGACAAAGAGAAAAGCTGACAGTGTGGTTAGGTGTAAGTGCATGTGAGTGGCTCACTTTTTAACCATAATTAGTTGACTAGTTGTTTTAGAGCTACACGTTTGGTACATTGTAAGGGTGTGCAGGAAACCACAAAAAGATAAATATCAGCTTTGTTGGTGGGGGAAAAGAAACAGGGCCGAAAAAGAATGTAAAAGCTGGTTAGTAAGGCAAGTTGGCATGGCAAAGGCAAAATAAATTAAAGCCATAAAAACAGGAGTTCTAAATAAAGGCAAAGGCTATGAGACAGACCACACAGCGGTCAGTTGGAGCCTTTCTGCTTGTATCAGGCTTTAAAAAAAAGAAAATAAAAAATCCTTTCTCTTGGCAAGAATCCCATTTACCCTCACTCCAAACTGTCCTAATTGACTCCTTGTTGAGACTACAGCTAAAGTAAATTTAAATTGTACTACATATCATAAATCATTGCATTAAAAGAATGCCACCAATTAATAAGCCCTGTTTGGAAAACAAATGCATGTTTTTAACTGTGCATTTTGTTTCCATAAATACCTTTGCATTAGTGCAGTCACAGCTGTTTTGCTGTCCTGATTCATTCAAGCACAGTGACTCTGCTGTTTGACAGAAAGAAACACTTCCGAGGTGATAAGCAGAAGCAGCAATGAAACAATTACAGAAGAGAATTCAGTGTCTAATCTCCTAATTTCTAAAAGAACTGCGAATATATGACCTACCTATAGCAGTTAAGTGGGATGCTGAGTGAAAAGTATTAACATAAAAGAATGAGTGACATCTCCTTAAAGGAACTATTAAATTAGGCCTAGATTTTTCACTTCCTGTATCATAGCTGAATAAGACATTTTAAATTCCCCTTCACCTGCACCAAAATCAGAGCTATAGTTTTCTGAGTTTATTTCCATTCACAGTTTTTCTCTGGATTTGTCATGAAGGCATCTGTTATACTGCTAGTAGGCTGTGACATTTCTTTTATGAAAAATTATAATAATTGAAGGCCTAAAGGGTTTATCCTCATTCTGTTGGTGTCCCTGTTACTCATGTTAATCATTGTGACATACAGATTTATATTCAATTATATATTTCTCGTTAATAAATGAGTTTCAATTGATTATTAAGCCCATTCTCCAACAAGAGAGGAAAAATTATTTTCTGTCTTAATACACTTCATTGAAAAGAGGTAGAGAATTCTCAGGATGGCATTAAAAATACCATGTCAAAACTCCAAGAAAGTGCAAGATTCTTGATTGAAAACTTAGGCATTTAGAATTTTAAAGGTTTTATTGCTTAGATAACATTTTTTTTGTACATGGGGAGTGAGCTATGCACCTTGCTAGCCAGTTTGAAAAGGTGTTCCCACAAGAAAGCTGTGTTTAAAAATGTGCCTTGGGTAAATATAGGGCAAAGAGGGTGATAAACAGGTTTTACTGTTTGTTTTCTGGATTATCAAGTTGACACTTGAACTGCTGATCATTTTTCTGGTTACAGACAGTTTAAAGAATCAGCCTCCAGACAATTGCATTTATCAGCCAAATTTCATTAATCCCTTGTGGAGAAACAGATCAGATGTTTTGGGAAGAGGAGGAGAGAAGAGGAGTGAAGAGTGTCTCAGTTATCCAAACATAACTGCATTGTCTGTGTTGGTGTTCCACTTATAACTAGTTGAATTTGCAGTAAAGTAAGGTGTAGTTGAGTTGTTTATTCTTAATGAGGAAATGTCTCTTTTATTTATTTTTAAATTTATTTATTTTAACAGTGTATCTATGGCGGTAGACACCTGTTATTAGGATTGGGTATTCTTATATAATCTCAGAACAATTTCTAAATAGTTGGTGTTACTGACAAATAGGAGGCAGCCATTTGTCTGAGAGGCATTCAGAAGGATGTAATTATCCAGAATATCCAGATTATAAGACACAAAGAACTTGAGCTAGGCGAAGCTGGTTCAGACATAGCTAAATTTGAAGTGTGGTTTTAAATTGCAAAGGTAAAATGTAGGTCAAAAGCTTGTTCTCATTTCTCTTAGCTGATTTGATCAATCTCACTGAGGAGTAACTCAAATAGCATTTGGCCTTTGGTGTGGCCTAGTAGTCTGGGATTTGTTACAGCATTGCTTGGATTCTGGAGGTCTTAGTGCAGATTTTGCCAGGTCTGATTCAGGTAAATTGATCCCTGTGAATGTAATCAAAGCTGAGAATGAAACAAACTTCTCAGAGCAAGATTTTTTATCTGGTGATTAGGTTTTGCATAAACTGTGAAGATATTTAGAATTTAAGTGATGCTTTTTGTCATGTCCCTGTGTACCAACACAGTAAAGTGTGGATTTGTTTCCTATGGCATGAGATGCCCAGAAGAATAGAATAAACATTTATTTGTGCACATGTAACAGTTATAATGTGTATTCTTGGAAGACCATGAGAAATAAGCCTTGAAAGGTATTTAAACTGGAAGTCATGCCTTCCAGAAGGAGAGCTCAAATAGTACTACACTACAGATAAAGACTACAACAAACCAGGATCAATATTATTTCAATTATCTTAGACACAAAAACAGTCCTCCAAAAATGGCAATAAGAGAATGAGGCTTAGTCAGCCATTTCCAGCCATCATGCATGCCACTGAAATTAGCAGGAAAAATAAGAAGGAGAAGTTACTTTCCTGCCAATGTACTATCTGCTCTTGTCAAGATATTTGAATTGTTTAGCAAAAGCAGGAAAGAATAAAAAAGGTCTGTAGCCTACAATTGCATTTGGTAAAACTGCTGGAGCTAAAGTAGTGATATTTAAAGAGCTATCTGAATAGCAGAAATGTCTAGTCAGAAGTTCTGGAGTTCTGTTTACTTTAAAAGCAAAAATCTCTATTGACCATAAATTAGGATTCTTAATCTTGAAGAATAGATGAACATAAATAGCAATGGATTTAATAAATTGTCCTGATGGATGGTACATGTCTGTGAGTGACTTGGCAGCTTTCCAAAATCAACCTGGAATATTATGAAATCAGCCATCACCAATAGCTGCTTACCCTAGATCCCATGACTGAACTAGTCTTGTTAGTTCACACTATCTAATAAAATAATTTTGTGAATTTT
This sequence comes from Motacilla alba alba, assembly GCF_015832195.1. Classification (NCBI taxonomy): domain Eukaryota; kingdom Metazoa; phylum Chordata; class Aves; order Passeriformes; family Motacillidae; genus Motacilla; species Motacilla alba. The sequence continues at coordinate 115,626,401 of NC_052017.1, forward strand.
TCACATTAGGAAAGAAAACACATTGTCCAAGGAGCAGCAAGATATGCTGTGCCTAAATTCCTGGAGATTTGTTTCCTTTGTCTCCCTAAACTCTCTCCCACCTCTGCTTCAGTAGCCTTTCATCTTCCACTGACAATCGTGATCATCCCTGTGGATTCAGATTGTGTGTACTGTCTGGTTAGTCCATAGCTGAATGGCTGCCATGCTCTGGCCAGCACATACTTGCTGATTAGTCATCCTGTTGGCAAATTAAAGAACTGAGTTCTCTCTAGTGAACTTTGTATCTTCAGTTATAAATAAATAACGCTCAACGTATGAAAGATTCTGTGGCCTTGAGAGGCTTTTACATACTCCGTCATTCCAGAAAAAAAAAAAGGAAATATTTCACTTAGCCGTATTTAGAAGAATTTAAAAACTGAAATCACCTGCAAAAAATAGGTAAACAATAGCTAGTATTGTTTTTAAAAAGAGCTGTAATTGACTGACACCAGCTAGTGTCAGTCTGGCTGTAGTAAAGGGACAAGACAGCAAATGAGATGATAGTATTCACTTCAAAGTTACACATTTTAGTAAACTAGAACTGATCAAATGCTAGAACTCTGTCATGTTCTTTCTTTGTAAGTAATTCTGGGAGGAGTGACCTGTAGCATGAGATCTCACACCAGCCTCTGGAAACTACTTCTGCCTAGGGTAAGCGCACCCACATGCCCCAAAACCCACAAGAAATGGGACTTCTCAATATAGAGACAAAGTCTTAGTTACCAGTTATTTCTAAACCCTCACCTGGTCCTTCATTTTACAAGGTGAAAGAATACAGCTTAAAGTTGCTGTTTTCATGAAGCAAACTATTTCTATTTCTCTCTAAGCCTATTTCACTCTTCAGTGAAGAAATGTAATTTAATCATAGAATCTTGGCATGCTCAGTATCCTACGTTAATTAGGCAAGTGACTTTTAGTAATAAAATGTTTTGTGTTTTATTCATTAATCTTTGGAGCTTGATGATGTGAATAGGATGTGGACAGATCTGAGAGGAGTTGGTCTAAAGTTCACTGTATTTCTTGTCCCTCTTGAGATAGATAATGAATTTTCTTCACATTTTCTGTCTGGTTAGCTATTACTGCATACTGTAAATAATGTATTTGAGCACTTCTCTTTTTAAAATTGTGTATTTTTAAAGCATTCTGCAATGAGCATTTTCTACCAAATGTAATGCCTCCACTAGATCTGCTTCAGTTTTCCATGGGTTTTCCCTCCTACTGTCCTACTGGGGCAGATCACTTTCAAGAGGGGTTCATTTTGCTATTTGTTTACATAGCCCCATAGGGGTTTTCTTTGTTGGTTTTTGTTTTGTTTTGTTTTGGGGTTTTTTGTTTGTTTTTTTGTTTGTTTTGGTTTGGTTTTTTGTTGTTGGTGGTTGTTTTTATTATTCTTTCCCTGTGTATTTCACTATAATAGTTTCAGAAATTTCTTTAAAAATTTACTGGACTAGTAAGGTCTATTCATGGTTGCACTTAATGACAAGTAAAAGCCAATTTTTTGCTAAACTTTTCAAACTGAAAGAGCAATTACTTCATTTATTTGAAGTAGTTAGGCATGCTAACTCTTGTTTAGGTGCAGCCTAACTTAAGAAAACACTTGGCAGCACTGAACATTCAGGGCAGCAGTATATGTACTTGCTGTGCTATTAATCTTGTCCTCCCTCAGTGAGAGGATGGGGATATGTATTTGGTAATCAAAAGATTAAAGTCTGTGACACAGAAATGTGTGACTTCTTTTGTTTGACATGATGCAGCCAATGCAAGTCTGTTTGCAGGCAAACTGGAAGAAATGTCTTTGATTAAATACATGTAATTAATATTTTCTGTGATAAAATATGTAAATAATAAAAAGTGTGTGTGTATGTGTGTGTGTATGAAGCAGTCTGAACTAGGCAGGAACAAAGGCTAAGTCCAAGAGCCAACCAAGGTGGAGAGTGGGAGGCAGTGGTGTTAGATTCAAATGGAGTGGGAACAGGAAGCTGGAATACCCATGTGTTAAGAGCCTATTTACATAAAGTCTCTGTGGTGCATTGAGTTGCCAGCTGCCAGTTCCACCTGTCAGGTATAAGCTAGTGTTTTCCTTTGGGGAGTGGGTAGTAGTAATTCACCTTACAATTTGGGTATCTTGTAGGTGCGGTGGTCATGATAGCGTATCCTGTACATTATGGGGAGGGACTACTTTGCCATGGAAGTGCACTATCATTCCAATGGAAAGCTTTCTGGTTATAGAATATCAGTTACAGTGAAGGATTATTGTTCATTCTTAATAATTCTGATGACTCTGAACTTCAAAACTGCTCCTATTTTTATCTGATTAGTCAAGCTACTCGAAGTTAAGGCTAAGTCCAGGAAAACTAACATTCAAAATAGCAAGTTTATAAAAAGCTAAAAAGATCTTCAGGCAGAATCTTTTAACATTACACATGCAAAAGTTCCTGCATTTTTGAGGGCCTTCAGCTTTCATTCCCTTGCTTTATGTGGAATGGAGACAGGGTGCCAAGTTCTGTGTATTATAGAGTCACAAATAGCAGACTGGCATTCAGAGCATGAGTGGGTCCCAGCTCCACAAGCTGACAGATGCCTGTCATTTGTCTGACATCTGACTTTCCATATCAGGATTAAAGTTATTGTTTCTCATCAGTTAAGATGTTGGCTTCATTTGCCCATATGTTGCATTTTATAATAAGCCCTGGTATAGTTCCTTCTATATTCTTCTTTCTTCTTCACACACCACATTAAAACTCTTGGCTACAAAAAAAATTATACCACGGCAAGGGCTGGTGCACTGTAATCAATGGGGTGATACCATTTCCTAGCACTTCTTGGCCGTCCATTTGTGTTCCTCTATGTTGACTTACGGGATGTGTTCCTTTGCTGGAAGGGGGAGCCTGTCTTTTATTATGATGGTAGAGTTCTGATCTTAGCTGCTACAGCAGTGAGTGAGAAACAGCTGAATGGAACAATGCCAGCAACAGAATCTGCCCTTTGTTGCTTTTTTGTGTCCTGTGTGCAATTCATAAGCACAGCTCCTATACCGTCTCCAAGAAAGTGTTGCATAGCACATAGAGCTGGACCATACCAACTGTAATTCTCTTGATTTCAGTAAACATTACTGATTTAGTGCTGTAAACTCTCTGGCCATAGGTTTGTAGCCCTCAGATTATGTTATCTGGTTGGAACATACTTGCCTGTGGAGTCTAAGATCAAACTTGAAATTTAAGCTAATTAAGACCATTAAATCTTCATCTTGGTTAAAGACTTAAAATTCTGATGCTTTCTTCTCAAACTTCTTGCTATGTATTTTTCTAATGCAAATTCAAATTCATTTTTTAGTTGTAAAATTTCCACTCACTTTCCATTTACAAAGTCATTCTTTATCTTTCTGAATTTATCAGGCTACTATATTCTTTGTAGTAAGGTGTTTTACAAAGTGTGCCATCATCCATTGCCAGTAGGTGGAAGGTGATGTTGTGAAGGTCCAATTACACTGCGCTGTGAGACTTCACTGCAGATGTACAGGAAGATAGTAATATGAACCTACAACACCTATCACAACACATTAACTGAAGTAATGAAGTGTTGAGCCTAATGTTGTAAAGAAGATATCTTATTTCTGTTTGCTTTACTCATGACTGGCTACTAAAATGGCATTAATGTTAATTTAGAAAAACAGCCTGTGAACCTTTTGCATGCTGGTACATTTGGAACAAATTGTTTTAGTATTGAAAAGGTATTTGGACTTTGGGGTGGAGCTGAGAAGGGTGGGGATGCAGAAAAGGGACAAGTGACAAGAAATGGCAAGTACAGTTAGGGAATTTTATGTGCTCAGGTGGGTAACCATGACCCAAACAAAATTGTAATTGCTTAGACCCAAATGTACTTTATTAAATTGATTCAACTATCTCTAATTACATTTTTTAAAAAATATAACTTTAAGCCATAATGTAGGCATCAAGTGGACATTACCAGAAAAACACAAGGTAGCAGAGAGTTTCTAACACTGAGAGCTTGCTCTACATGGGGAGGACATGTCCTAAGAACTAAAAAAAGGAGTAGAACATACCCACACCTGACATTTTCCTGGCAAACATGGTGTGTCCAACATGATTTTGGGGAAGAGATGGTTGTTGTTTGAAAGGAGAAAATACTGAGACGTTAAGGGAGGGGAGTGTGGAAGCCAAAGAAATGGCATCTGAGAAGTTCATATGCAGTGGAGCTGAGAAGAAAGGTAGATTGATGGCACTGTGCTTAGTTAGTCCAATCAAACGTATTAATAAGCAGCTAATTACTCTAAGGATTTGGACTTTGATGATCCTTGTGGGTCCCTCCTGACTCAGGATATTCTATGATATAGATCTTCTATAGATCTTCTGTAGATATTCTATCATATAGATCTTTTTGCTATAACAAAAAGGCCTAGTCCAGAAGTCCATGGTATTTCTCAGCATAATTTCATATCACAAATGAGAACAGGTTATCCCCACAACAGAGTTGGTTATCCTCACAACAGAGCTGAGTGCATATATTGAATCCCTAATTGTGTAGCTCCTCCACTTGTAGTATCCAAATATAGACCAGCTAAGTCTGTTTCTCTTCTTCATAGTGGGCTGCCACTTCCATTTGCATTAATGAAAAAGAAGAGAATAGAGCCGCCCTACTGTAATGCAGGAAACCAAATGCATCTCTACTGGAAGACCGTTTTTGCCACATGGGGAAAACTTGCACAGAGATCAAGTCAAATAAAAAACTCCTTTGCATACTTGGAGTGTCATTCTTAAGGTGGTTCTGCCCACTTTTATCTTTGCTTTATCCCAGGGTCCTGAAGTGAAAGAGGTGTACTTCAAGATATAATGAGCAAAGCAAATGTCTTTGCTGTCACCTTCACATCTTCTTTCAATGTGGCCCACTCTAGGCGCTCTCTCTTATGTTCACATCATTCCAAAGGCAGGATATAAATACCACCTTTTTGTTTGTACAGTATATAATAGCTCAGGTTCAAACAGTTTGTATGCAGTCCTAATGTATGAGTTTGTATGAGGCTTTTTTTGAGTGAGCTTAAGTATGTGTATACATATCTGTTAAGTAAAGCCTTACTATAAATAGGCTATTGGTAAAAATTTTCTCATAGAGCTTCACAAGTCTTAAAAATAATGCTAAAGAGTTTACTTTGACCTACATATGCCAAGGTGTGTCTTGGAATGTTTTTCATCCCATGCTAGCCTATACTGCCAAAGGAGGAACTTGTCTTAAGTCATAATTAGAATAAGAAGAGAAAGTGGCAGGTGAAGTATTCATTTCCTTCCCCCTTTCTTTTCTAATATCTATAAAATACCTGAGCTTCCTGGACTGATTGCAAAGCTGGCCCTTCTGCTCACCCCTGTGACTGTGAGTAGCTGGATTTTCACTGGGGGTTGCCAGTGGCAATATGGAGGCTCTGGGGAGAAGGAAGATCTGTTTACTTTACATGGTTGCTGAATTATGTGATTTGGATGAAGGAGTGTTTATCATCTTGTTTATGTACTACTGAAACCTTTAAAATATTATCAGTGATGCGTACAGCATTGAAGGGTGGCTTTTAAATCATGTTGTCTAGTAAGTATAATCAATTAAATAATGTAAAGATACATACTTGCAAGTTATCATCAAGGAAGTCTTCCATATTTTTATAAGTTTGAATAATTTTATTATGCTGAGCTTATTTGCTTGAATGTAAAGCTATGCATTTTTATTTTGTATAACATTCTCATCTGCAGCGCCTGGTGGACCATGAAAATAAATTGGAAGTAAAATATTTAATGTAAATGAAATAACCTTGGAAATAATCTGCATATTGAAATATAATATATGATAGTACTTTGTTCTTTTTCACCAAATAATCCTATAACACGTAAAAAGATAAGAGAACAAGATTTAGTATACAGAATCAGTTCTGTTGTGCACCTAGTCTAGAAACAGTATTAAGCTTCTGCTCAAGGAAAAGGTTAAAAAACAAGTATCAAGATCTATGCTACACAGAGCCAGCTACTCAGGACTGCACATGTGAGGAACATTCCTTTCTAATCTTTGTAGGTGATCGGGTTATACCTTGGCATGGGACCCTGGAGTGCTCACATAACCTTCAGCTGGCTCAGCAAGTGACTATTTTTGAGTTGCTGACAAATCATCCAGCCTCTTAAAAAATCTTTCAATCTGTATGTGCTGTATTCATGTCATAGGGAATGTAATGGTACTAATATAAATCCATTTTATGTTAAATGGCATGTCCTTTATTTAGAAAGGTGATTAATTACTTCTAATCTCATAAAACAGAAGTCTGTTTTTATTAAGAACTTCACAATTCTCTGGAAATACAACTTCTCTATCCCTAGAGAGAGATATTCTTCAATTCATTACTTTTTTATTCTAGGACAATCTTGTTATTCACTGTCTTTATTTTTGGTCTTTACTTCTGCCAAGCATTTACTTATTTTAAACTAACATAACCAAAAGAACACTAAGTGTTTTCAAGAGGTTTTTAAATCAATATGTTCAATTCTTCTGGGCATAAGAAGCATCAGAGCTGGGAGGGAAGATTAACTGTTTGGCACCATAGGCAAAGGGGAACAAGCTACCGTGTCTAATATAATTTACATAAATCATTCTGTTATTTATCCTAGTTCCACACAATACTGTTCTCTTCCTGCTTTAGATCTTCTTGCTGAGTTGATATTTCATAATAATGATAGTACAAATACAGATTTTGTGATCTGTTTCAGTGTTAAGAGCCATCCTGACATAATAGGCAGGGAATTGTGAATTGAGAATGGTGTTTAAGTTTGGCACTATAACCTCCAAAGTTTCCTTCCAGCCAAAGTTTTTCTGTTATTTTGAGGGAAGCATTGGTAGTTCTGTCCAAGAAACCAGAAAAGGCTCTCTGAATAAACAAGAGCAAGTCTAGCATTCTTGTTCCAAATCCTTCATTTTGAGGACATGGGAAAAGATGCGGTTTGTGAGATCCTATAGGCTTGGAGTGGCATGGGGCCAGGCTGAAACAGTGGCAGTTACTGCAGCAGAGGAGGGAGTTTCCTTGGCTGGCTCAGGAAGAAGAGTTGTAGTTGCCTGATGGTAATGCTGAGCTGATTTGCAGGAAGAGTTCTCTCAGTTGTAGCTGTGCTGCAGTTCAGAGAGTTCATGCTTTCTCTGACCCAAACAGGAAGCCCAAACATGAACACCACGACAGCAGAATTCATGTCACAGAAATTAATCATGCCAAAGACCTCTGAAGCAGAACTGTGTGATACATGTATTGCTTGACTGAAACAGATGTGAAAAAAGAGCCAATTTGAGATAATGACTCAGTGAACCCATGGGAACAATTCTTTTGTGGCTAAACTGTATCCCAGTAAACCTGATAGAGTTAGGAATAATGGTATGAACATACTTCTGTCACATGGTAGATTTAACTCCTTTCATTGAGTGTATTGCTCATTAATGTGCACATTTAATAGAAATACAATTATGTGTCTTCTTTCCCCACTCCTCTTTTTCATACGTACTATCAGATCTCAGTTTTTCAGGGGTTGGATAGGCAGAAACATAGTAAATGTAATTAATGAGCAAGCAAATCCAGCAATCTGTAATGCAAGATATGACTGGAAGAAGGAGAAAGCTTCATTGGCCATGGAAATCAGAGAATCTCTAGCTGAGCCAAACTGGGAGGTGTGGATAGTGAAGATGTGGCTCTATGGCTTTCAGAACATGGCTGGCCTGCATGAGGCCAGTTCAGATGACTCTGCCTCCAATAATGTGGTTGAGCCACCTCCTAGATAACACAGATAAAGTTACCAGAGGTGTTCTGAACAGTTGGCTTTCAACCAAATATGTGGCTCCCTGTTCACAAAGCCTCTCCAGGTTTGAGAATAAAGAGAAGGTGAACAGGAACATGGTTTATCTTCTCAAATCCAGAGGCATAGGCCTGATCACCTGGCTGGCTTGTATGTGCCTAGAGGTACAAAGCAGATTTGACACAGTAGTGTTACAGAGAAGATTCAATCCCAATAGGATTGGAGCAGTATAGACCTTCTTAAGTGTTATTTAACCATAGCACCTGTATTAACAAAGAGTAGCTCCAGGAAGACAGTTGCAGTAGCATGAAGATTTGGGGCTGCTCAGAACTCTATAAGCAATACTCAGAAGGTTGTCACAAGTGAGAACAATCTCTAGCTCACTGTTGGTACAGCTGAGCACCAAAGAGTGATTTCTGCTTTGTGCCAAAATAAAGCAGATACAGCCAGGTCACTCAAAGAAATGTGAAAAGATCTTTAAAGGACCACATATAAGATCTGTACAATAATACCTGCACATATTTCTGCTGACTCAGTCTTTGTATTTAAAATGTCTCATCTCTTGTGAGACACTACACTTTAGTCTGTGTCTTTTTTGAGAGATTATTTTCAGTACCCATACTGACCCAAGGAAAAAAAAAAAGACTAATTGTAGTCACATGTTTTGTATTAGTAGAAAGGTTTTAAGTGGGCCTGTTGTATGCATAGGGATGAAAGGTCAGGTTTTTTCCTGAGGTATAGCTGTGTCTTAGATTCTAGAGTCAATTTGCACTGCCTCAGACTGAGGCAGAGGAGAATCTTCTTGCTGAGAAGTGGCACAAAGTGCAGAGATACAGTCTGACCTCGTCGGTTTACAAATACAGTTCAGCATTTCACAGACTTAGCAGCTCGGTTTTGAAGACACTGTGCGTATAAATGAGCTTAGCACAGTTCCTGAGCTAATGAGCTCTGACTCTTGCTGCTACACGATAACTGGGGCACAGAGCTGCACTAATGCAGATTTGTTGCTCTGTGGCCTGGAGCTGGCTCATTGTTTTTAGATTCCTGTGAGAAAGCTGGGCCCACACCATGCTCAGCACAGTCAGAGCCCGTTGAGGTCTGTCTGCACACACCAGTGCAGAGTGATTTGGGAGGTTGTTTCCAGCGTCCTTTTAATGAGTCTTAGATGAGTCTTATTTTTCTGCTCTTTAGAAGTCCTCTAGTTCCAAACTACTGTTTGGGCACTAAATAGAGTGTTTTTTAGGCTTCTGATTTACCACCATTTGCTGAAAAATAAAATTACTTTATTCTAGATAAATGTGAGTTCAAAACACCATAATGGATTCTCAGACAGTGAAAAAACTGCTATAAACAGCTGGCAGTAGTTTGGGAATTTGTTTGGGTTTAGGTTTTGGGTGTGGTTTTTTCCTGTGGCTTTTTTGTGGTTTTTTGTTTGTTTGTGTGGGGGGGTTTCTTGGGGTCGTTTTATTTTTTTTCTTTTGTCTTTCAATTCTATTATCAAATGTATGAATGTGCCATTTTGGCAAGGTGTCATTTTCCAGTTCATTGCTTTGGAATGTCATGTGAGAAATGTGCATTCGCATTACAAGTCACTGTAATGGGTAAGTGGATAAATGCAATTTAATGAAAGAAATGAAATTTTTTTATCAATGTTTATGTAATTCGTCTGTCAATAAATTACCCTTATGCTATAGCATTAAGAGAGACAAAATAAAATTATGAGATGAATAAATTATCACATACTGAACACTTGTGTTAGATATGCTCTTTCCTTTTTTTCAGTTGTGTTTGTTATTAAGGCTTTCGCAAGAAAAGAAAATCATGATGGGGCAAGTGAAGGTTTAACAGAGATTTTCAGTTTGCTTCAGTCCAAATTTAGGCAGTGGCCTTTCTGCTAGAATTGTCCAGGCTGTCTCCTGTCTGAGACTCAGAACTTTGATGCAGATGCCCAAGTCCTGGTGTACACAACTTTCTCCACAGCAGAGTGTCCCAAAGACTTTTGTGTTTGCTAAAGATCTTATGCTGACACATACAGACTTCTGCTTAAGAACAATTTCTATGGTTCTCTTAAGAAACTCCCTTAGGAGTTTCAATTGGGATTAGAAAAAGGAGGAGGCTTGAATTCATTTTACATGATGTTGGTGATCTGGGCCGCTTACAGTCAAAGTTCAGAAAAAGGCTTGTCAGAATGCAGAAGGTTTTATCTGGGATGGAGATGAGTCTAGACATGGACTGACAATGGGGACACTCTGATAGAGGAAAGTATTTGTCAGTCTGTATGATCACTTTTGGCTCTCAAAATGAAAGAATATCTTACATTTTGTTGTATCTGAAAAATGTTCTGACACTGCTGTCAATTAAACATTAACTCACCTCTTTACCAGATTTATTTCTGTTTGTATAATGGCAGTGCCTTTTTTGGGATTTTACTAGGGACTACTAAATGGGATTGTAAACTGAAAAGCCAATTTTCATACCTTGGAAATGGAAATAGATTTGTATCTTTTACAGGCTGAGAGCAGAGAAGATTTTTCAACCCCAGCTTCTCTAGGGACTTATATACTACCCCACTATGTAGGAGGCCATTGACAGTGCTCAGCTTGTACCCCATAACTCTGTCTTGGGGTAAAATTCTCCTTTATGTGATTTCTGGTTGCAATTCCCAAAACTAGTATCATGAGTTAGTTTGAGCTTAGAGCAGATGTAAGTTACAAAAGGCTTTAACAGACAGTGAGTATTCTTCATGGGGTAGGCACTGAAATCCCTAAGTTGTGTTTGCATTCATGGGTACATTTAATGCTCTTCTTACATAATATGAGAAAGTGTTTAATCTGTCACCTGGGTTTTCTTTTTCCTCTAAGAAAGTTTAACATCTCATCTACTCTCAGGTATCTTACTGAGACCCAGGGAGTTAGTCTTTTGCCTCTATAGCAACAAATAAGTCCTATTTATTCTAGCTGACCATGTGGTTACTTTTTAGAACACAGTGCTTTTTAGAATACATAGTGCTGCTTACTCATTTGTAAGAGTATGATTGAAATGTTATTTATTTTGCAAAAAGTATTTTGCTCAAGACTATTAATCAAGAGGTTTTTTTGATATATTAATATGAATACTTTTGGGATTCATGAACATAAAGTATTTACATTTACTGCTGACAAAATGTGGACCTTTGGAGAAATACATAAAAACATTATAGTGCTATTAAACAGTCTCTAAAAACAAAAGGAGAATTAATTTTTCTTTTTCATGATATATTTAGAAAATTGGGAAAACACTAATGCAAGTTACATCTTTCTCACATATAACACAGCTGTTATTTGTAGTATGGGCAGATTTTTTTTTGTCATTTTCAAAAGTATTTTAGAAGTTATTATCCTCTTTGTATCCTAATTACAAGATATTTTGCACATAGCCAACACTTCTTTTGTGTTAATTTTTTTCAGTTTTTGCTGAAGTTTGTGAGAGTAATTACAACCATGCTGGTTTTCTGCTGTGAATATGTGTTTTGTCTCAAGGGAATTATAAAATATAATTCAAATTTTAAAGGTTGTACATTTACAATTATAATTCCATAAATCCACTCATTTGTTCTCTATCAGAACTAATCCAGGGCAGGGGTTAGAAAACTTCCTTAAGTTTTTCTGAAGAGATTTCTACCCAACAGCAATACTCAATTTGAGGCTGAGGAAAAGTGTGATTCTCTCTTTGCCAGTTTTAGCTCCTGCTAAGCGCAGCAAGGTAACAGACTTGGTGGCTCCTGAAGCTCCTCCTACTGTGACTCAGTTCCTGTAAGTAAGAGCCTACCACCCCCTTGGGGTGAAGCAAACACTTGAGTGAAGTGTTGGTGAAGCCTTGCTGTTGAAGCACAGAGACCATGACACAATGGCCATAGCAGCAGAGTACTGCTGCAGTCATGTAGGGCAACACCACGCCATTCATTGGAAAGCATTGATTTTCAGATAACTCTGAAAAAAATCTCTGCCCACGCCTTTCTATGCTTCCTAAACAGGCAGCACCAAGGGAAAAGAGTTCTCTGAGGTCCTGCTGAGTGATTCAGCACTTTTCAGTGTCTGTCTTGGCGCCGTGTACACAGAGAGCTCATTAATATGTGTCTTTTTGGAGTGTTGTTTGTCCTTTTCCCAGCGGTGCAAGTAACGTGCTGCTGTTCCCATGACTTTTACCAATTCCCAATCTGTGCATAAGTTTAAAACTGCCTACAGCCTTCTCAGTAGGGGGAAATTATTATGCAGTGGCATAGAGAATTTAGAAGTCAATAGCACTTCTGGAATAATACCCTGTTATGACTGCTGACTCCAGAATACAATGGCACGCAGAGCCCCATTGAGGCTGTTGCAAAATGGCTTTTAGTGCAGCATCTGGTTTTGGTCAAGCTTGTTGTGTGTTGCAGGGCCAAAGGGACTGTGGCTGCAGCCCTCTGGGAGAGAGTACAACTTTACCCTCATTTCACAATGTTTTCTGTGGGAGTTCATAGCACACAACCGACCCTGTCATTCGCTTGTGCTGGTATTCCCCTGTCTCTTCTTAAAAAAAGCTTCTTGTTCTAGTAATTATCACCAGACTATTTTGAGTAGTATAATGTCCTCCTTTGATTTTTTTAATGGCAGTTGAAACTGTTAAAACTTCCAAATTTTAAAAAAGAATGTTATTTTTATCTTAAATGTTGATCTGTAAATGTTATTATTGTCAGCAATTTAGAAAATATCTTGTAGCAATTTTCAGGTATATGGTATTCTTCCTGGGAGTCGAATTGCTCAGTCACTAGAAATAGAAATTCTGTGTTGGACTGCTCAAAACACTACAGCTAGTGAAATTCTCCTGGAACCCTAGAAAAAAACATGCGGGAGTCCTAGAGATATTCCCACAATTAGACAACATTGTCAGTCCCTGGATATTTGAAGTTGTTTGGGACGTGGAAACATTTCTGCTTTATTTTTACCCTTACATGGAGGCTCTTTTAGTATCATGTAAAGATAGTTGTACAGTGCAAAAATATGATAACTTTATTAGAATGTTTGAAGATGGAAGTACTGTAATTACTGTAATTGTAAGAGCTGTTAATTTAGGCATTCTTACCAGACTGTCAAGTTATATAATATCAACTATGTTTTGAACTAGGACGAGGGGTAAACAGAACATTAATACAATTGACAGACATTTCATATAAATGCTAAAATAAAAATACATCAACCATCTGAAGTCTATAAAATACTTTCAAAATCTTACATAGTTTTCAGTATCATGTGCTTGACACAGTACACAGTACTCCTCAGGAGTAAAATTCCTAGCCAGTCAAGCACATACCAAGAGGGAGATGTGTGAGACTATTTCAATGGTGTGCTATTTTTACAATACACAATAAAGCTGCTTCGCAAAATACTCAGCTTTCACTGTATTCACGTGGGGTTTGCAAACCTGATTTTAGGAGCACTCTAGAATTTGAGTATCATGTACCATGTTTGGAGATTTATTTTAATCTGCTAGTATCTTGGACGTAGTTTACAGTAGGTAAAAAATCTTTACAGTAGTTTAAAAATATCATTTCCTGGCTGCATAACTTATTCCTCTGGAAAACAGCTTCTTAGGAACCATAGCACAGGAATCCAACTCACCAACTCTTGTGAGCATTCCTGCTTACTCTGAGAGGATAAACCCATATTAGGAAGTACATTTCTTCTCCATAAAGGACTAAGAATTTCAGGCAGTTTCCTTACTGCTCATTAGAGGTCAGTAGTGAAGCACGATGGAAAGAAGAGTTCAGCAGGCATTTAAAGGACTCAGTCGGTCCCTTCTGTTCAGGATTTGAGACAGGAAAAAGAATCTGGTTGCCAGATGTAGCATTTAATTACAGTCTCTTAAAAAAGATTTTGTGTTAAAATGAACGAGGATACAGTTTATGAACACTGGATAAAACATAAAAGTATTTAAGTCCTTGGTAATATTTATGGTCTAGTTGAGTATCCAGGAATTTAATGCACGCTAGATGATTTTGAAGACAAACCCAACAGATTTGAATGACAAACTAAATGTGTAATAATTATCTCAGTATGCCTCCCAAAAGAGATACATTACATGAGAGAAAGCCACATTGCTGTCTTAAGGACAGTACTGTCATCTTCATTTCTGATTAATCAGTGCTATTGGGATATGGTGAGTACCATCTTAAAGCTTCACTTTTTATGATCTCTTTTGTATTTCAATGTGGATGTGAAATCACAAATGCATGCAATGCATTTGTAACTGATCACTGATGCAATGCATTTGTAACTTGGTCACTGATGTCCTGAAGGGACATCTGATCTTGCAGTTTCAATATGTATCATTAAGACTCATCTCCCCTCTCCTCTAAGGCCCATTATGGCTCCAACCCAAGTGTCACCACTGTTAAGACTCCATTGCCTCCTACCAACTTTTTTCTCAGCACCTTAAAATAGTAGACCCCAAGGGACTAACAGTTCATACTGGTGAAAAGGGTGAAGCAGTTCAACAGTTTAAAACCAGTGCTTTTAAACATTCTTGAGTAATTTGCATAATCTGAAAAAAAATTCCTCTTCAGTCATCTTATTTCAGAGTGAAGAACCACTGTGATTTTCATTTTGGTCTTAGAGACAGAATTATTAGTGTACTAAATCAAGTAAACTGCATATCATGCAAAGGTAGGTTATTTTCTGAATTTAATAATGCAAAATCAATAGAAGCATTTACTACATTCTGGTGCTTTCTGAACATGGTCTGAGACAGTTTTTCAAAAAACAGTTTTTCAGCACTTGATCTACTGTGAACTGCTGCCAAGGCAGTTCCTCATAAAATGCTCCCAGCAGTCTCTGTATTTAACATCTTCCTTCCTCATCCCCTCTCCAGGTTTTGCTCGAAGCTTCATGTCAGCATTTCAGCCTTTACATATAAGAATAAAAATCACAATCAGTCAGCATAAACATGTGCCTCTCTCTTATGGAAGTTTTAGGTTTTGATGTAAAGTTAAAAAGGGTGCCCTAAAGAATCCAAAAATTTCACTCCTTCTCCATCCCATGCTATCAGCTTGGCAAGGACCTGGGCTTTTTCCTGCTGAAATTAAACAAATAGTTCTTGATGGCTTTTCTAGAATTCACAATTGCCTTTAAAAAAGAGCTTATTCCTTACATCAGTATCAGCGATATATACCCGTCTCCATCCACTGCTCTTTCCAAGCTATCTGGTTGCAATCACGTTATTCTCAGGAGTGGAATAGGATTCCATTCTCAATGGAATCCTTTTTTTTTCTGTTTGCAATATGATTTGTCTTTATAAGCATAGTACATGAAAATCCCTAAAGAATTCAGACACTCAAAACTGAATCTTTCTCTGATGGACAGCCCAGAGTTACCTGTTTAGACTGAAGTACCAGGAAATCCATTAGCATATTCTGCCTACCATTCTCATAGGATATAGTTATTCCCAGGAAGTTTATTATTATAAATATAATAAATTACATATTATATTATATTATATATATATATTTATAAATATATATTTTTAAAGTGAGGTGGTAAAGTCAATGTGGTAAGTGAAGATCAACTGCATTTTTGAAAGAATCTCTCAGGGACTGTATGTACAGTTCTGGAATTGGTCATGTTCAGTGGAAGACTGCCTATGATGAAAGTTTAAACTTGTGGAAGTTTCCTAGCAGGTAAATAGTAAATAAAATATAAATGTTTGGTATCTGACCCAATAGATGGGACTCAAAGGTAAGATGTAACCACACTTGTTTTTAGGGAAGTAGAGATGTACCCTTCCCAGGAAATTAGATAAAATTATTTCATTTTCTACTGCATGTAGTGCAATTATAATGTGCGTTGTGAGGCAATGAGAAAATAAATCACTGTGATTATCATGTAATTCTCTCTCCCTCTCATTTCTCTTCCTTTCTAGTGGGTAATGGCACAGTTGTGAGACTTTGTAGACTTTGCCTAAGCACGGAGTGCTCTTAGACACTGAAAGGGCCCAATGTTTAATAGGTATCAAAATAGCTGGCTGTCCCCAGCATGTCTTCAAGTTCAAGGGCAGAACCTCTGGGTACTGTGTGGTGAGGAATAATGGGGCATCATGTTCTGAGTCCAGGCTGCTTGAGCTATTGCTTGAGCTCTGTGGTTTCTAGGTTAATTCAGCAAATAAAAGGCCAGTTTTTCTGCTCCATTAGGTGTGACCTGTATAGCCAGCTAGACTTAAATTGATTTGAATTGGCATTTTGATTCCCCTAGTCCAGGGTTGCTTTGAGGAAAAGAACAGCAGGTATAGCAGAGGAGGTGTTTTGTTCTGCTCATCAGTCTCCTCATGTGTTTATTTTTCTTTTTATTTTTTTCTCATTAGGACTTAGAGAAAGGAACAAAAAGGCGCAAACGTAATTTAACATCATTCCACTAGCTTTATCTTATCATGCTTCTATTGCACATGCAAAAGAAGTAATTACAGAGTAGTGTAGATATTTCCCACATTGCTTTAATGTAGCAAAGGAGGACAGTCCTAGCACTTGGCCATGACAGCATGGAGGTGCATTTGTTTAAATTGTAGAGGATGTATGTTCTTTATTTACTCTTATTTCCAAGATTGAAGCATGGGGGAAAAATTTTTCTCTGCTGGATTTCAACTTCCGGAGTATTATAACATATTTTGATCTTTTATCCTTATTTCTCTGTCAGTGAAACAGCAGGTAAGACATGCTGGTCTGACAGAGAACTGTAACTTCCAGCTACTGCTAAAGTCATACTAAAAACTGCTCTGGCTTCCCAGGCAGTCTGTGTTTGGTTCAGTGCAATTGTACTGGTCTTCTCTCCAGGAAATGTTCCAGAGCAATAGTCTAACACAGCAAGTGTGCTGTGGACCTAACTCGTCCCTACCTTGTAATTTGCTGGCACTTTGATCTATGTAATATGGTGTTATAGGTGCTAAAATGTTGAAAATCCTGATCTGAGAACACTCTGCACTAACAAAAGTTGTTTTTTTTTCCCACATGATTTCACAATGTAAGACCCAACCCAGAGGCAAAATAAATCTCATGCAGAAAAGGAAAGGGAGGAAACCAGAAAGGGTATTTCTTTGGGTATCTTCCTATTTGCATTAATATGTAACTGTCTATGGCAAGTTAAGATGCCTAAATAAAAGACCATTGAACATATTTTCTATTTTACTTTTTTATATTAATTTTTTCCTGTGTTTTCATCACTTATGGGAAAACTGACAAATTCAGAATTTCATGTTTTGTAATACACTATAGCTTTACCACATATTATTTCTGTCTCTAGTTATATTTCTGAAAACCTGTGCAGATTTGTCCTAACTCTGTTGCCCTTTTTCATCAGTGTTCAGGAAGGGAGTTAGCATGTAGTATTATTGAATACTTCTGGATAGACAACAACATGGTCATTGCAAGCACTCTTTTCTTTCAAAACCACTCTACTGAACATGAAGATAGCATTTCCCTTGTGTATATAATCAGACTACACTCAGACTTAATCTCAGTAATTGCATTTTGGAAAATGGGACACTTTTGCCAAACTATACTGGAATTTGTTCCACTAACTATTTCAGTAATTAAAAAGAAAAATCAGTAATTTTATATCAAAAGATACCAACTTCACACCATTACATGACATTCATCTATACTGTTGCCCTGCAAAGTTTTGTTCAGACATCTGTTATGTTGTCTGTGAAGCAAAGTATTTCTCTTGGTAATCTGTACCATCAGCATCTTGCACCACAGCAATTACCAAATGATTGTACCTTAGACCAAATTTCATGGTTCCCTAAATCTCTGAAAAGAAGCTCTACTCTTGAAATACTTACTCAAGCATTTGAGGACAAAGACTTTTTGCAAATGAAACTTTGGGGTACTGAGAACCCACACCCTAGTCAGAAATATGGGGCAGTGCGAAGTAATAGGCAGTTTTGGTTCAAAATATTTTGTTAAAAATAACCAAGAGCACATTAGAAGTATAGTATAATGACTTGGAAATTTAATAGCCTTGCAGATTCTATTTGTAACCTTTACATTGCTAAGTAACAGAATAGGGGTTTGAGACATAGTTGTTTTGTGTAACAAGTTCATGACACAACTCTTATGTTACAATGGCCTTTTGCTGTATGAGGATTGTCGTGTCAGCCATGGTTTCAGGTAGCTGCAATGCTAAATCTAAGTCCTGAGAAGCTGTTAAGTGATTATTTGAATTTCAAGTAGCCAAGGAGATTCTAAGTGTCCTTTAATGCCTTACAGAAACAGTAATAACCCCCTGCCCTGCAGTTTCAGAACTGCTCATAATTTTAATTTGTTATTTCAGTCAAAAGAGATTAATTGAAGAAAGACCAGAAACCTTATTCTCAGTCATCTGACTGGTTTGTGCAAAGCCAAAGCAGCTGGAGCACTATTACCATGTAACTCATCCAGAGGGGCCATTACCATTAGTCACATTAATGTCTGATCGCACCATTAGCTTAGGCGAACTCTCGATCAACAGCCATTTAATTTTTCTTTCATGAATAATTGTTTCTCTGAAGGTGAAGGCTGGCTCTAGCCTTGACAGGAATCTGAGGGGAATGCTCTTTCCCCATTTAAGTTTCTAGTACAGGATTGAAGACATTTTGCATATTCTCATCTGTGGTAAAGACAGAGTGCACAAAAGTGAGCAAAAATTAAATAATATCTTGACAATCTCAAATAACCAATAGTAAGTCATTGTGGGCTAAACTCTGGATAGTCTTTTTACAGACCTGTACCATGGAGGGAGTCTTTTTGAATGGCTGTTGTGTGACTTTCTCTGAAAGCTCAAAAGGTACATCTTTGCCTCTAAGAAAGAAGCTGTAAAAAAGATGGAAAGGACCAAGTACTGTGCAGCATTCATTAACAGGCCACGCTGCAAAGGTCAGGTGGTATTTTGATGAGCAGAGCAAAGGCTACCGCCTATATAGTAATGCACATGCATCAGAAACATTGTCCTGGGACTAACTCTGAAGCAGAACAGCTCTGACTGAATTCTTCCCCAGATCAAAAATTGACATCTGCATCAGAGATAGTGCTTAAAAGTATCTTGGTTTACACAATCAGAGTGTAAACCAGCAAGCCCTATGAGCAGTTTCTGATCTGTCCTGGAGGAATGTAATTGTTGGGTAATTTGTTGCTGGATTCTGCACTTGGGATGGAGCAATCCTGGTTGTATGAATAGTGTGGAGAGCAAGAGCTTGGAGACAAATGCTGTGGAATGGGACCTGGGTTCCTGGTTGATGGCAAGTTTATTGTCAGCAGTGCCCTGGCAGCCAGGAGGGCCAAGCATGTCCTGGGGTGCATCAGGCACAGCATCTCCAGCCAGGCAAGGGAGGGGATTGTCCTGCTCTGCTCTCCACTGGGGCAGCCTCGCTTTGAGTGCTGTGTGCAGTTTTGGGCACCACAATATAAAAAAGACATTAGGTTATTTTAGAGCATCCAAAGGAGGGCTATGAGGATGCTAAGAGTCTGAAGAGCAGACCTAACAAGGAGTGGCTGAGGTCATGTGGTTTGTACAGCCTAGAGAAGACTGAGGGATCTCATTGTGGTCTTCAACATCCTCAAGAGGGGAAGCAGAGGTGAAGGTATTGATCTCTTCACTCTTGTGACCAGTGACAGAACTAGAGAAACTGGCAAGAAGCTGGGTCAGGGAAGGTTTAGATTAGATATCAGAAAAAGATTTTTCACCCAGAGGTGGCTGAGCACTGGAAGAATAGGGAAGCCCAGGGAAGTGGTCACAGCACCAAGCCTGACAGAGTTCAAGAAGTATTTTGGATAACACACTCAGACACATGGTGTGACTCTTAGGGTATCCTGAACAGATCCAGGAGTTGGCCTTGATGACGCTGGTGGGTTCCTTCCAACTCAATATATTCTATGGTGCTATGATTTCATAGTTTCAACAGTGTGAAAAGGAAACAGCATTTGACTCATCAAGCAGGGATAGACTAAAACCATATTGCTACCAAACTATGATAAACAGCCCAGATGCACTTGAACAACCAGCAACAGGGACCCATATCTGAAATGCAACAGTTGGAAGTACTTTCAAGTTTTCCTCCTCAACTATTGCTTGATTATGTGTAGGGCAGTGGTAGGCTGTATAACCCCATGTGTTTGAGACAGCAAAAAATCAAGGAATAGTAATATTCTTGTCCATTTCTATTTAAGCTGACCCTTCTAGTCTCGAGGATTCAGAGTTTCTAGAAAAGAGTTTTTATGGTATTGAAGAGCAAGGAAGTAGTGCTCACAGAGAAGCATTTCACAAATACAAAATTCCTCCTGACAGAAGGAAAGCATGTAGGATTGTGGGTGGTTACAGTGTCCCAGGATCATAAGTAGGAAGTACAATCTAATCACAGCAATACTAAAGTAACTAATACTATCAAGTCACCAAGATCTTTTTATTAGGATATTAGTCACCCTTATGCCAAATTTCCTACAGTGTTACAGACAAAGCTGTAGTTCTTAGGTCTGCTTTGAACTTTTCTGCTCCTGTGCTTTAAACTTTTTTGAAATAAAACTCTGTATTTTGAAAAGTCAAATTGGACCCAATTTGAAATACCAGTCGAACTGGATAACTCTTTTCATTTGAACATGAGTTAACTGAAAAATGCTGTTTGGGAAGGGACAAATTTGTTCATGATCAATGTCAAATTTGGGGAAGAGCAATACTTGGAAAAAATCTTTGAAAATATTTGAAGAAGTAGAAAAGTTTAATTTTGAAAAGTACAGAAGTTTTATACTGTTTCTCAAAACCTTATTTTTGAATAAACAATTTTCTTAAGTTCCATATGAAAAAGTAAAATATATATTCCATTCTTTCTGGCAATATTTTTGCCAGGAAAAATATCAGGAATATTTATTTATATTTATATGAGCTGAACACTTTACCCACCCTGTGGATTCTAAAGAACACCTGATTAGATTTAAACATGCTCTTAGAGCTACTCATACATTTTAGGGAGATGATGGAGCATCTTTACTCAGTTAAAGCTAGAACACTGATTTTAATGAGTGATTCTAAAAAAAATAAGAAAATATTTCAGCCTGCATTAGACTGAAATAGGGGCTTCAATGTATGTCATACATACTAAGCACTGTACGTGGTTACTCACTATTAATGCTTGTGTGATTTCTAGAAAACATGTTTCTTCACATCTGGCATTCCTGTGACTGAAGCCTTTCCTTTGGGAAATTTTTATTTTCACTAGGAAGAAGACGTCTCAAAAGAAATGTTCTCTGTTGAATCTGCCTGCTGAAAAGTAGATTTTGAAATGAAATTTGAGCTGTTTCTTTCTTTGGGCTCTACATTTGCATCCAAACATTTAAAAACTATATTGGCTATACTTTCTATTAGAAGATACCTATGGAAATATTTAAAAGAGTGAAATATTTCAAGTCAGAATTAGTTTACCTTTCACAATCCTTAAAACAAACTTACAGAGAAAATAGAAACCCTTTTGTGATCTTATTTTTCTGCTCTGTGATTTCATTACTAGTCATAAAAATATTTCAAATGCACGAAAATAACAATGACTGATTACTCAATGATGCAGCAGAATAAATCTGTTGTAACCATAATTAAAGACTAAATGTGTTCCACACTACCTATGCAGTGGGCATTAAATGTGTTACACAGAAGAAGCAGACACCTCATTGATTACCCATGACTCCCTAATAAATTGAGATAGTTAATTTCTGCTGAACATCTTGCATACAGATGTAAGCTTAAGCTTACCAAAAATATTTTTGGAGTTCTGTCTTTTTTGAAGTCACATCCAATTAAAATAGCTGGGGGAAAAAAATCAATTTTCTCAGCTGAATATCTGTATTTCTCTTACAGCTAAATAAGAGGTTTTGGCTGTACTCAAGGTTTCATAAAATAAGACCTATGGGGAACGACCAGTAAAAATAGATCTCTTTATGCCCTGCTTTATATGTTTCCTAACCTCTTTAACACTTAAGTGATGAGTACACTGAAGGAGACAGAAGTTCTCATACCCCCATTTGTCATAACAATGGAAAGCTCTGTCAGTACTGGGGACCAGCAATATGTGTGAGGATACCCAATACCCCGCCCAGCACTTGGTGGGCCCTCCAGCCCTGGGAATGAGTCCTGCAATATCCTACATCCATGGCTTGCCTAACCCATGTGATTTCTGCAGAAGGAAAGCACAATTTCATGCAAAGGTATGCTGAAAAGACATGGATTCTGGGTCTGTTTTGTTGTTTTGGTGAATTCGTCACAGGCTGGTAGCAGTGGATGGTGTGGATACTTTTCTTCCTGACTTTGCTTTGCTTTTTGTAGCTGTGGAAAAGCAGATCCATGAGGGGGATCTTGTATGACATGCAAAAAAAGGACCTTGGTGAGAAGGGAGCAATGACCATGTACTCTCTGTCTACTTTAGTACAAGAGAAATGAACTCCATGCAATTCAGGATATAAGATTTTATTTTGCTCTCATAATTTTTAATATTGTCATCGTCAAATATTTTGCTGATAGATTTTGTATCCACAGGTTCCTTTGCACAAATACATTTAAGAACAGCCTTGATTTCCATGTCTAGAGCAGCTTCCTTGAACTTATTACTCCTGGTCTTTTAAAATCACGATCCCTACAGGAACTTAGTGAGCTAACCAGGAAATAATGGCCTGACATTGAGGCAGTTAAAATAAATTATCCACTTTCATATAAATTTATTTATTTATTTATTTGTTTGTTTATTTGATGTATGCAACTTCCAAATTCACATGTTTTGCTTCTTTCCTTTTATATGACACTTGTAGAAATATTGTAGGGGTTGCTGCTCTTGCTGCATTGTAATTACATTTGTTCATAGAATGAAATGGTCAGATAAATTTAATCCTGGCAATGAGCTTCTGTACAGCTGCCTTTATCAACAGAACTTTTCGGAATGGGTGTAGGTCTGCTATTGTAAGAGCTTTCTGTATAGTTATTCAGAAATTGAGCTGATACATGTAAGTACTCAGGAATTTGCCATTGCAGTCATCTTTTGTGGGAAAGCCTATTCTATAAAAATGAAAACTTTGTTTAGGAAATTTTCTGTTTTCGGAGGAAGTTTTGGGTTGGAAAGAGAGCTGACATCAATTCAGTGATTTACTTGTGGTTTTAACACTTTGTTAAGTCCTTGACATTGCTCTGAATGTTTCCTGCATGAGTACTTCAGAGGCATTTCCAGAAGATGGCAGTGAATGTTGCTCTGCCTGCTCAAAACATAACTCCTCTTTGCTACATCAAGAAATCCAGCCATCAATCTGTCTCCAGAGGCCTGACTGCCAGATTAGCCTTCAGCTTGTAAAAACTTGGCACCAAACCTATGTTTCCCTGTGTGTTTGGCCTACATTTACAAAAATATTGGTCAAAAGATACCATCAGTTATGAAGTCCACTTTCCAACTGTGTTATCCTCTGAGCTTAAACATATCTCAGCCTAAAAGTGATGGATCTTAATCAATTGTAATTTACTGTTTAGAATTAATCACTTCCCTGAATTGCTGAGTTGAAAATTATTTGGAGACATTTCCCCTCACCTTTCTTGAGATGCTATTAATTTGATTTTGAAGAATATTTAACATTTTGAACATTGTGTCCTAATTACTGTATTATCTTTACTTTCTTTTTGAATTTGTTTCATGAGGGCCTAAAAACCTAGAAACTCAACAATATGTTGACCTCTAAAGTGTGCTTCCCCATAGTTTCTTTTTGCCCTTTAAAATCAGTAGGAATGGTTTACATCCCACAAGGATTCCTGAAATACTTCCATAAAACTGGACTGTGATAATTGCTGTATAAGCAGAGTCCAGAGAACAAAATATATGGAGCTGACCAAAGAAGTAATAAGTCAGAGTTGGATTTGAGTACAGAGGATGACCAGTATGTATTTTAATGGATTTATTTATCAAAAAAACCCTTTTATCCTCAGAATTTTCTGTGTTTTGGATGTTAGTTCACATTTATGATGTCTTGTTGTAATTTTTGTTGCTTGAGTTTTCAGTTCTGTTGACTTAGCTATTTCCTTGTTGCGTTGCATCTGAGTCTAAAAGGTGTTTGTTCCTGTCACTAGGTGTCACACTAAGAATGTTTCTTTTTCTGGAGAGAAACTAAGTCCCAGTAAATAAGAATACACACTTCCCAGAATGTCCACTCAGTCTGAGTGCTTGAGGTCACTGGGAGGTTTTGCACTGATATTGGTGCAGCAGATATTGTGCTACTGATGCTTATCTTGATTCTTTCCTTATAGAACTGCAAGACTTGGACACAAACTGCCAATCTGGCAGTCACTTGGACATGGTGTCCCCATTCAGTGTCCAAGGAGCCAGCTAAATGAAATGTCATTTGCCTCCAAATGTTGCCCAGTCTTTTCCAAGACTTGGATATAGAGTTCATTTGATTTTCCAATACAATATTCTAGCTCCATAAATAAAAGTACAAATGAGTGGTTCTCAAAATTCAGCAGCATGGACTGTGACCATGTTTGCATTACCTAAGACCGAAAGTCAATGAACTGGTTCCTGGGCTTTGGCTGGAGAATATGCATTATTCCATTCTTCATGCTGAGCCCCCAACTCACCTGTGAACCTACAGTCAGTGCCTCTTTCCTTTGCATTGAGTTTTGTGGGGACTCTTCTATGGCCCATGTATGCATTAGGAGGGTAGTGAGAGAGGTGGAAGAAGTAGCCTGGTGGTAGCAGAAAGGATTATTGTGCAATCATCATGCAAAGTTTCCAAATATTCTGCCAAGAGCTTTCCTGTATAAAACTATTTATATATGGCCTAATCTGAAACTTGTTGAAGAACAGAAGCTTGTGCATTGGTAGTGGTGCACTTTGGAGTAGGCACTTAGTGCAGATATGAAAAGATGGGTCCGTGCCTGAAGTGTTTCCTATTATGAACAAAGAGTGCAGGTGGAGAGACAGATGCAACAGAGAACCTAAAAACTCTGTATTTTTTTTTTTTTTTTTGTACTTTTGTACAAAAGTACTTTTCTCGTTTGAGTGGGCAATTTGTTCACCAGGTGTCTCATGCCAGCTCATACTGATAGATGCAAGAACTTTGTTTTGGAAGATTCTGAAAGCTTTTAGAGCTAAAGCCTTTACTCGTCCTTCCTGCCTGATGTTCTGAGAAAAGAGTTTAAATCCTAAATACTTGCAATTTTTCTGCAGCACAGAATGGAGCCAAGTTGAAAGCACTATAAAACTTGTTTACAAGGACTCAGAGACTGAAAAACTGCTTCATTTATAATGTTGCAGGGGATGTAGGATCTGACAGCTCAAGAACCTGATTTTTTCCTGCCTCACAGCAAGGGTAATGCATGGACCTTGGAAAGCCCTTACACCATCTATGCATGTGTGGGCCAGATAGCAAAAGAGGGATACAAGGCAGTGGACAAAGTAATTTCCATTCCATTCATCTGCTTCTTCATGAGTTTTCAATAGCACAATGGAAAGTCTGCTCTAGTTTTTCGCCCATCACTGTTTTGATGGGAAAAGCAATGGTGGGACAGACAGAGCTGGTTCTCATATTCCTCTTTCTACAAGAAGAGATGTAGCAAAGGTTTCTACAAGAAGAGATGTAGCAAAGGATACACACCTCATAGGCCTGTTAATATTGTAGGGTGCTGAAACCT
Source organism: Motacilla alba alba (assembly GCF_015832195.1). Taxonomy (NCBI): domain Eukaryota; kingdom Metazoa; phylum Chordata; class Aves; order Passeriformes; family Motacillidae; genus Motacilla; species Motacilla alba. The sequence continues at coordinate 115,651,944 of NC_052017.1, forward strand.
GTTTCCTTTGTCTTGTACCTCTTCGATACATGGAAAAAACTGAAAGAGCTGTTGATGGTGAAAAATTTTCAATGCCAGGTTAAGAAATTTGACATTCTTGGTGCTTGTTTCACCCTACTGTTGTTTGGCATGAATTTGGTCTGTGCTTGCACTAGCACAGATTAGAGAGACACGTCCTATGGAGCAGTCTTCCCAGTAACAAGAACAATGTAGTTTCAGTTCTCATGTTCTGATTGCTGTTAATGCCCATTAGACAAAACTCTGGTTTAATCTATAATAAAAAGATAATGTTGTGCAGAAATAGTCAAGCTGGACCATGGACAGGTTCTGGACATGTCTCATGTATTAGCTATTCTGTCATTTTCTTACACCAACTCAGACCTAGACAGAACATTGGTTTACAGTATTCTGCATCCCAAACATTGAAAGATAATACCTAAGAGTGAGAGTCACTGTCTTGCAAATAAGAAAGCAAAAGAAACCACCAACTTTCACTGTCCAGTTTTGTCCTTCTCCATGCAAGACACATAATGAATATATGCAGCAGGCTTACCTGCATTATCTGCTTGCAGATAATGTAAACTGTAGCATGTTCAACATATTCTGCTTCAGATCATGTAGGAGATATGCAGGAAGCTGCACAAAACATAACAGCAGGCAGAAGTGAGGAAGAAAGAGGTGGTCCTATGAGAACCTGAGGGCAGCATTAGTACAGCTTTTACTGGCTGTTGGTGTCAGTCATAGGATTCTTACTGCCTGCGGGCTGGGGATGAGGGTTGCTTTTTTAACTCCCTGGCAAAGAGCCATAAGATGAGAAACAGAAAAATCATGTGAGGTTTTTTCTCCTCAGCAAACCACACTACCTTTGTTAGGTGAAGACAGCAGTTCTGCTGGCCATCTGTGTCAGACCAGGGTTCAGCTGGAGGAAATTGTGACAAAGTTGCCAGGGCAGAATATGAAGTGGGATATCTGATGCCTGCTAGTTTTCTTACCTTATACTATTTTCCAGTCTCAATGAAGAACTACAACAACAACAAAATGCATACAATAGAATTCTGCATTAAAGGTCTAGCTCTGTACCTTCAATAACTGGGCAGACCAGATATGTCAAATGTGTTTTTATCTCAAAGAATTACAGAATCATCAAGGTTGGAAGAGACCTTCAAGATGATCTAGTCCAACCATCAGTGTGGTGGTAGTAGTGACTCCACTCCACTCCTTCCCTGAGGAAGTTATTCCAATGCCTAACCATTCTTAAAGTGATTTTTTCCCCTAATACCTAATCTGAGCTTTCCCTGCTGCAATTTAAGACCATTTCCTATTATTCTTTCACTTGAGACTTGGCAGAAGAGACCCACCCGCACCTCACTACAACCTCCTTTCAGGGACTTGTAGAGAGCAATGAAGTCCTCCTAAGCATCCTCTTCTCCAGATTAAACACCTCCAGGTTCGTCAGCTGCTCCTCATAAGACTTGTGCTCCAGACCCCTCACCAGATCCATTGCCCTTTTCTGGACGCTCTCCAGAACATCAGCGTTCTTGTACTGAGGGGCCTAAAACTGAACACAGGATTTGCAGTGTGGCCTCACCAGTGCTGAGTACAGGGGGGCAATACCTGCCCTGGTCCTGTAGGCCACACTGTTCTTTATACAGACCACGATTCCACTGGCCTTCTTGGCCTCCTGGACTCATATCTGGTCAGAAGTTGACAAGAACCCCCAAGTCCCTTTCCGCTGAGCTCTCACATCATTCTTCCCCAAGCCTGTAGAGCTGCTTGGGGTTGTTGTGACCCAGAAGCAGGATCTGGCCATTCACCCTGTTGAACACCATGTAGTTTAACTCAATTCATTGATCCAGCCTGTCCAGCTCTCTCTGCTGAGCCTTTCTACCCTCCAGCAGATCCATAGTCCCACCCAGCTTGGCATTATCTGTGAACTTACTGAGGGTACACTGCATCCCCTTGTCCAGATCATCGATGAAGATGTTAAACAGGACAATGCCCAATACTGAGCCCTGGAGAACATCACTGTGATCAAGAACTGCTTGATCACACTGATCAAGCACCAAACCCTAATATGCCTGTTATGCCCTACTATGACTTTGCTGACCAACAAAATTAGTTACATCGCCCCAGGTTTCTAATCCTCTGAAATCCACTGAAGCTCTACTGTGGGGAGAAACACTATTACACACTTGTTGATATGCCTTTGGAAAAAGAAGAGCCTCCTTAAAGAAAATAATTTTTTGTGTTTGATCTAGCTGCCTTGCTCAGTCTGTTTCTTTTGCATGTATGAGCACCATCTACCCCCAGGCAGCTGCACAAAATTCATCACAGACTAGTTTCTTTTTGATGATTTGGTTTCATTTTAATAGCTGTCTAGAGGCAAATGCTTCTCAAACCATTGAGTCTGAACAAAAACCCTACAACATTTGGAGCAATTTGGATACAAAATGTTTGGCTTGGATCCATTTCTGTATTTTACTCTAGAGCCCTTCCTCTTCACTACTAGCACACTAGATATAATATTTTCCTTGTGCTGCTTATGGTACCTACTCTCACCCGTATAAAAGCACTAAAAAATTGAATGATACTTGGAGCACCATTGCTGCCACCAGTGCAAAGTGCAAACACAAACTGAGCTGATCAGCTTCTTTCTGCTGATCCATCCTGACCACTTTTAGACTGTTTTCTGAGGTGTTAAATTCTCCTGATATTAAAAATGCAGGAAACTTAAATGTTATCTAAGGAGCAATGTCTGAGACCAACTCTGATTTCTGAAAAGAATGTTTACCAACAATTTAAATCGTCAGTGCATCACATGAGAGTTAACATGGTATTGCTCTCATGTGTTCCTCAGCAAAGGTGACTCAACTCTTGTTCCTCATTGTGTTAATCTATCAATGCAACTGTGTTGGTAGATTAAGTGTCAGTGATGCAGATAAGCCTGTTGTGTACATGCATTATGTGTCTTGCGTGGAGAAGGACACTGCAGGTCCTTGTTACTTGTTTCACTTTGCTCCTTTTGGAACTCAACATTTGCACTGTGAAAACTTTGGAACTCATGAAATAAAGTGCCTCCAAAGAACACTCAGGGCCAATGCAAATCTGCTTACATGACTCTCATATAGGAGGTTGAGTCAATCAAGGTTCTGTCTTCTATCACACTTCCAGGGTATTTCCATGATAAGAAGAAAGGAGAATAATCTGATAATAAAAACAATTCTATCCTGTCTGCTTTCTTGGATGGCTGCATAGGACAGATCTGTAAGTATAGTCTCACATAATGCTGTATTATTTTGCTACAGGGTGATCTGCACTAGTAAGTGCGGGACTGTTAGATGAAGTTAGCACATGTGAATTGATCTACCTTTCTCTTTCCTCTAAAATGTTTGTAAAGTCCTGAAGAACCCGTGGTAGCTTTGCATGCTGGCACCCTTATTCTGTTAAGCGGAGGATTCCAAAAGAACATCTTTGTATGGAACATGCTTGATATCACTGTGGGATCATAACTTACAGCTTTACAATAGAAATTAAAGTTAGAGAAAGGAGAGATAAGGGAATCTTCTCAAAACATATTAAATTTTAATTCAGTGCCAGCTATGAAGTTGTTGACTCCCTAAGAATATATTTGGGTGAAACTTCCCTCAGTGCAGAACATAGCAAGCAGTATGTGAACGACAAAGCATGGTATTCTGAATACATGACAATTTGATAGTTAACAGTTTTGCAACCTTGGATTAAAATAAATGTTCAGATTAATCTGGGGCTTAGTTTTCATTCAAATTAATTTGGGGCTTCAATTTTGTAAGGACAAAAAGTGGGACAAACCATCCTGATGTAAACATCTATTTCAGAAGATCACTTAATTCCATCTGCAGATACACTGCAATGTCTTGAATTTAAAACAACAACTAAAATTATCTCATACAGATAGTTATTTAATCCTCCCTAACTATTTTTCTGGGGTTTTTTAGCTCTATATCTCTGTCTCTTACTATAACTCATCTCTTTTAGCAAGATTACCCATGTGCTCTTTATAGTACCAATAATTTCTCCAACTAATATTTCCTCCTGCTCTCAGCCCTTCAGAGAACACTTTTTACTTCTTATTTAACTGTAAAGTCAAAGCTTCAGTTTGATCAACCAGTTTTGTGGTCCCTGACCTACTGCCTGTTATATTTCAAGCAGCAGCATCTTAGACAAGCATTTGTTTTGATCACCTGAGAAATGTTCAGAACTATGTATGCTCAGTCTTTAGAAACACTTTGATGTGTGGGTACATGAATACTTCCCCTTCTGGCTTGAAACATTTCCAGGCCAATTTTTAAAATACTCAACAAACCAGTTGGAAGAAACAGATGATCTTTTTTGCCATTAACTTTCTCATGTGATTTGGCAGAGTTGCCATGAATGAAAAGGAAATGTAGAAACAGGAGGACAGATTGCATTCATTTTACAATCTGAGGATTGTGGCTTAAGACATCAGCTTTTTTTCTTGGCTTTTTTACTATTTCTTTTAGCCTACTCAAGTGTGTCTGGAACAGTGCTCCTATTTTGGTGTCTTTTGCAGTCTTTTTTAATTAGGCACATAAGTGCCCATAAAAACCTTGTAGAAAACCCAGGGCAGCACTTTTATGTAGCCCTACTGCTGGATGGCAAACTGCCACCTCCTGCCCCTCACTCATCCTCTCTGACTGATCATTTTGGCACTGCCCTACTTCTACACAAGACTTATTTATTTAAAAGACAACATTCTGATTTTTTGATTTAATTTTTCTCTGTTTATAGTTTTTCCACAGATGCTTCCATTAACTTTGCTTAGGATGTACAGTGATCATGTCTGTACCTGTTATTTATCGGTCTTTTCTTTACTGGCACTCTATGTTGCGCACAGTTGTTCTTTTGCTTTGACCTTGAAGTCTGGCATTTTAGAGACTTCTAGATGTGATTTCTCCACCTAGTCATAGGAATATGTGGATGATTCCCCCAAATTTTTTGTCCAGTTCTGCTGTGGCAAGATGTACGCAAACCAATTCTACAGCTTAGGTAACAGAAACACTGGCATTTCAAAGAAATACATGACTTGGTATTATGTGCTGTTGGAATATTTTAATAATTATATTTCTGAAATAAAAGAGGAGAAAGGTTTGGAAGGTAGCAACACTCTATAATGTTTATTTCTAACATAAGATTATGAATAGCTGCACCTGCACTGCCCTGTAAGCACACACACTTTGCTGCCATAAGGCCACCTTTTCTGATCTTTCCATATCTGGAATGCTGTATTGGGATAGTGTGGTAAGGTTTTGGTAGTTGTAGGGCGTTAGGAGCAGTTTCTATGAGAAACTTCCAGAAACTCTCCCCACATCTGACACAGCCAATGCCAGAAGGCTCCAAGACAGACCTCCCACTAAGTAAGGCTGAACCCATCAGGGATTTTGAGACCACCACTAGGATAATGTGTTTAAGAAGGGAAAAGAAACTACTGCACAGAAACAATTGCAGCCAGGAGAGGAGAGAGAATACCTGAGAGGAACAACTCTGCAGACCTTGCAGGGTCAGTGAAGAAGGAGGAGGTGCTCCAGGCACCACAGCAGAGATTCCACTGCAGTCTATGTGGTGAGGCAGCTGTGCCCCTGCAGCCCATGGAGGTTTGTGGAGGTCCATGGAGGAGCCAACAGACACCTGCAGCCTTTGGGGGAGCCATGCACTGGAGCAGGTGGATGCCCAAAGGAGACTGCGACAGCATGGGAAGCCCATGCTGGAGAAGGCTCCTGGCAGGACCTGTGGAAAGAGGAGCCCAGGCTGGTGCAGGTTTGCTGGCAGGAATTGTAGCCCCTTGGGGAACCCACGCTAGAGTACCCTGTTCCTGAAGGACTGCACCTGTATGAAGGGGTCTATGGTGGAGCAGTTCTGGAAGAGCTGTAGCCTGTGGGAAGGACTCACATTGGAGAGGTTTGTGAAGGACTGTGTCCTGTGAGAGGGACCCCATGCTGGAGAAAGGAGAGGAGTCCTTCACCTGAGGAGGAGTAGCCAGAACCTCCTTAGAAGGAAGCAGGACAAAGACAGTGCCAGTGCACCTCTTCTTCCATTATATGAGTCAGAGTACATAGCTTCCTTCAATGTTAGGTTGCCTGCACAGCAATACAGAAACAGTGTGCCAGGAAGCAGAATTTTTCTCTGTCCCGTAGAACAATCCTACCTGAAACTCTTGCTAAAAAGCCTGTTTCATTTCCTTCATGAACCCACACTGAATCAGTGCTTTTTCAGAAGCTTGGCTTTCTAAAACAATGTAAGCCTTTGTTTTCATCTGCACTTTTAAAATCATTCAACAATACTTCATTTTTGAGCCTGAGCATACTTATGTATGAGTTTAGTTATTGGCAGACATAAAGATTGAAATTCAGTATTTATTTGCCAATTGGGGGAAAAACTTGTATTCTTACAGTGGATGAAATGTTCTACAGTTGGAGGGACCATCTCTAGTCTTGATAGAGTATTTTATTCACAGTGTCTTTGCAAGTACCTGCCAACAGTTTGGCACAATGCAATTTTCTGCTTTTCCACTGCTTAGTCAGGTGTAATCTGTGTCTGGTACAGAAGCAATGGATGTTGTCACAGGTGAAGCAAAACTGAATGCACATCCAGCTCTTAGGCAGCTGTCTGTGTGGGTATGTTTACGTGCAATTCACCAATGTCAGCCTTACTTGTTTTTACTTTGGATGATCCTGAATGCTTAAGTTTCCGATGAAAATAGCTCTTCCCACTTACATTGAAATTTTGCATCTAGTGCAATTAGAGAATAAACTGATTCTAGTTTTCATACCTTTGAATACCTAAATATCCTCCTTGATTCTTCAATTAGTTTGTTGATTTAAGTCTATAATTTTCCTCTTACACAGAACTGTGTCAGAAGCCACTTCAAAAGTTATAACTATCTTAGCAACTGGTAAAGCATTTGTTATGGATGTGATGTCCCAGCCTTTGATCATGGGGACTTTCTTATTCAGAGGTGTATCTTCATGTATTTGTCTTCCACAAACTAATGGGGTTTCTTTTTGAGACCCTGGAAACTTTTGGTATCCATGATGTCCTAAAACAAGAATGTTGACTGTACATAATGTTCTGAAGTCTCTTTCCTGGATTTGGGTAGGTGGTTTGCACCTCCTCTATCCCTCTAGTGATTTTATGGATCTTTGTCATAGTCCTCTCAGTTATCTTTCCAGTTTAAGGCATTTAGTTTGACTTAATTCTTCCTTGCCTGACAGCCATCTTTATCACTGTTGCCAGTGATGCCACCATATTATGCATGAGTACATATTTTTGGTTTCTTTCCTATTCCTCACCAAATCATTGGTTGTTTTTGCTTATCTTTGTTTTTACTATTGTGATGCACTGAGTTGACATTTTTATAGAAGTATTTACTATAACCTTGAGATTCTGTTTCTGAGTGGTATTAGCCAGCTGGGAGTTTCACACTCACTTTATAAAGTCAGAATTGTCATTTTTTTCATTACATTACTTCACATTTGTCTTTATTGAATTTCATTTGGAATTTTATTGCACAGTATTGTGAAGTACTGCTGCAACTCTTCTTAATCAGTCTTCATTTTTACTTCTGTGAGTGATTTAAACTTTGTCACTTTGATATTCATGATCATTTATGAATATGACAAATCATATAAGCTTGAGTATATGTCCTCTACTCTGTTGGTGACTCCTTTTTTTGTGAAAATTAACCATTTGCTGTTCCCTTTAGTCAGCCAGTTAGCTTCCTTTTATGATTCACATACCTCTCCTTGACTCCTTCACAGAACAGGCACAGATATGTGAAACATTACTTTGCTTCATGAAAGTCATATCAGCTCTTCTTAAATGTTTTGTAGTATTGACTCCCAACCAGTAAACCAGGTCCCCAGCACTCCAAAGAAAATAAAGTAATCATAATATCATAGTACTATATAAATAATGAAATGTTTTTAAACTTAACAGAAGAGAATAAATTGTAATACTAAATTTTTAACGTGTTTTAAAATTTTAAGAAACCCTGCCATGGTAGGTGCTAAATATTATTCAAAAAGTAGAGTTAAGTTGCAACTTGTGAGGCTGTCACATTTACAGATCTCAGTAGAAGCTGGTGCCATAGGGATGCTACCTGGGGCATCTCGTCACCAGTGTAAGACTGCTTTAACACAAATAAGACAAGCAGATGCAATGTTTTGTAGTTAGCTTCTCTTCTTGCCAGTGTCTGTCCACTTAGATTCTTCTTCTCCTGGCATTTCTATTTTTGCTTGTGTATGTTAAACACTTAAATTACAAACCATAATACGAGAATTCAGAAATGCATCTGAAAGGTCTATAAAAGTCAATGTGTGTTACTGCACCTCCTTTATCAGTCTTGGTGTATTTTTCTGCTTGTTGTTTGGCCTAGAAGCAATCTGCTCTGTGCTTTTGCAGTGTGTGGCATAATGGGGTCATAGTCTTTGAGCAGAGTTTCTAGGTACCACTGAAAGTTTAGCAGGGTTTCTCCAGTTGCCCACAGATTCTATTCCCTGCTACAGTGTTTTTATTACTCTGATGTTTCCTGGATACTTCCTGGAAGCAATTACTGAGCCAATTTTAAGTGAGAGGTTACATCCTACAATGTTTATTTCACCCGTTTCATAATTAAGTTCCTTTAGCCCTGGTCCTGGAGCTTTGTTACTATCCATTATGTCAATCTGGCCAAAAATGTTTTCAGCTCACACTTTGAGACAGGACTGTGGTGCATCTGCTGTCATGTTTCAATGTGGGACTCTGCCTGGATGTTGAAGAAAGTCCTGCATGCCAAAGAGGGATGTGAAATACTAATCTAAATTTCTGCTATGGCCTTAATTTATGTGCTTCATTATTTCTTCATCACCTATTGGCCTTACAGACTATCTGGTCAGCCTCCTCTTCCTTGTGTATCTGAACAAGACTTATTCTTAGTTTCAAAGTTTTTTGAGAAATTTTTGTGAGACTTTTATTGGCCTGCGTTAAGGAATTTTTACATTTAACTTGTCAGATTTTGTTTTCTATTTTCTTTGTTTAGAAAGACTGTCAATTCTTTTCAAGAAAGCCATCTCAATCTAATAGATTTCCTTGTTTAATCTTACTATCCTTTCCTGGGCATTTGAGAGGAAAGAAGAGGAGGAAAGAAGGTTTTAGTAGATGCTGAAGGGGTTTTATGGTTCATACTTACAGCTTTAAGAATGCCGAATTGATTTTGTGGCATCATTAACCAACATTTAGAATGCATATTATTATCAAAGAGGAAAAAAAATACTGGACTTTCTCAGCATGTGTTGGGTTTTAGCCCTCATTTCCACAAGTGGATATTATGTAAATAATACCAATTAAAGTTTCCCCTTCAGGATTCAATTGATCAGGAGACAGCCTAAAAAATCCCCAGGACTTCTGTGTGTGTGAAAGGAAAAGAAAATCAGTCCTTTTCAGAAGCCAGTGCAATATCTTGCTTTCTCTATGGTAGTAGTGTCCTGTATTGTTGTGACAATCTTGCAAGCTGTGCTAGATGTCCGAGCTGCTTCTTCAGTTTCCCAGTGAAGCCAGGATCCATGATGCTAATGTGCAGTTATTTACGTGCCTATCTCACACCTGAAAGCTGGCCAAATGAGATGAAAGCCAATTCATCTTTCTAGACACTGCTCAAAATGTGTATCTGCTTTGCAGGAAGCAGCTTGGCAACAAGCTCATGCTATTTTACCTCAGGTGCAAAGACACTGGCAGAAGGATTTACTTTTACTCTGTGTGTACAGCAGCTAACATAGCAGGGTCCTGATTTATGGCCGATACTGTTAGGCACTGTTGTAGGCTGAATAATGAGATAAATAATTTATTGTAGCAGGAACTATGGCAGGGGGCATTGACAACTGCTTGTATAATTTCCCACACTTGTAACTATGTATAACTACAAAGAACAGTAAGAGTGAAGCCTTGTTTACAAGCTAAGGATAGTAAGTGGGAGTACTCTATAGCCTCTCACCCCAGCTGTTTTGCCACTGGCTGTAACATTTCTCTCCCTCTCTCTTCACTCATCTTTCAATTCACCTTGAAAGACCCCAAGGATTATAAGTGGAAAATGCTACCAGCTCTCTAAACTGGCAGTGGTGATACTAATAGATGAGCACTGTTACAGCTGCTGCCACTGGCAACAAAAATGCATGTTCTGATCTCCTAAGTCTTATGCATTCCCACAACACTACTGTACACTAAAGTATAGCCTGATTTGATTTTTCTTCTCTGCACCTGCTTATTTTTCTGATAGGTAGCAGGGGATAGGAGTGAGAAATGATCCTCCTTACTGCTGGAGAAGAGAGTCCCCCATCAACACAATTTTTTGCTAGTTAAATGCTGGTACTTTTACCTAAATGGAAGGAATGAGCCCACATGTACTGAAATTTTACCATCAAACATGGAACAATAACTGTCATACATTTACTGCAGCTTGTCATGATTTTCATTGCTCCCATAATCTATAGAAGGGTTTTGTTACCTGCCCAAGAGAAAACAGTGAGTCATTACTCAAGATCTGCATGTGCTAAAGGGAAAGGAAATTGAATAAGTAAATAACTGGCTTTTAAGGAAGCTGCTGAAAACAGAAAACAAAATAATTTAGAATATTGTATGGGAAATAATGTTCCTGAAACTAAAAATAGTTTTCAAGGGAGAGAGGATAAGAAAATAATTATGCAAAAATGGAATTAATCTGCATATAAATGACATAAACATGATTTTTTCAGAGATCATTCAAAAGTGTTTTGAATTTTTAAATTTATGTGACTGTAGACTTCTTCTTTATCCCCTTCCCTTCCCTTCCCTTCCAGTTCATATTGAGGAAATATTTCAATTTAATATTTTTTTAATCAGGAAATATTTTTTTGTTCTCAGTTGTTTTCTCACACTGATTCAGAATGTGGCTTGGCAAATTTGAACAGCTGTGAGTGTAAAAAATTCCCCCTTGTTTGTCCATACAAGTCTTGACAACTTTTAATTAAATGTGTTTGTATATCAGCTCTCATAATGGACTTTTGTACATGATTGGGGCCCCTTGGTACTCCTGTAATAAACTTAGGAATATTTGAAATGGTTTAATGATTTCAGAAGATACAATGTAACAATTGGTAGAGCACACCATAGCCTGTCCCTTGCCATACTCCTGTTTTGCATGTCTAGGCTTGAAAATTTAGGCTGTATTTCTGTCTCCTGACAAGTTCTGGGGGCTTTGTTATTAAAAAGGAAACTCCAAATATAGCTTGGATGAGATTTGAAGAGTGAGTCTGGCTGTGGACCAGCTATTTGATTCCTTCATGAACAGGAAAAGAAAATAACAAATTAATGCAAGTTTTACACGTGTAATTATATTGTGCACAATTTACTTGAGAAGCAACCCCTTTCAAAATAGTGCAGTCACTGATGCCTATCCTCAGTGCTGCAGTTGTCTGGCTTGGGGCTTGCATGCAGCTTTGTTTCCAGGTGTAGTGGCCAGAGACAAACCATAAGGAGTATGGATACCTCCAGTAACTGCACCAGGGGAAGCACTATAAAGAGTGGCAACTGTAGAACTAAACATGCTTACGTCTATTTAGGAGGAGGCAGTAAGATGAAGCTCATTGAAATCTGTCAAGCAGAGAGTTCTTGCAGGTAAATCCAAAGCTACATGGGATGAAAAAAATTCTTTTCTAATTTCAAGACTCCATTTTCATAGCTATAAAATCTCATACTCTCATTGTTACTCATCATTACTCAAGATTGTCTTTAAAACAGGACAAATTGTACCAAATTACAACAGTCCAAAATGATGGACAATTTGGAGGCTTGAGAGTGTATGAGTGCTGAGGGGTAAAGATAGAAATATGTAAAAGCATATAATTTGAATTCATTTAATCATTTTAACCAGAAACATATTATCAGAACTTATTTAATTTAAAGCCCTTCTTTGCTGCTTCTTTTCTATTTTGTGTTACCATTCACTATTTTATTATGGCTCTACATGATGTTTCTGGTTATGATTTTTTTTGTCTTCAGGAGAGAAGATGGCGTAGCTATAGACCTAATGTATTGCCCTCTGAAATCAAATTATGTATGTGGGCTTTTCTGGGATATCCCCCTTTCTCATATGATACTCTTCTGTATTCAGAAGTAGTTTTAAGACAAGTAAACCACCTATTAGTTTTGGGGTATTTTTTAATTTCAAAATACATTTTGAGAAAATGCTTGTACCTATGTTACAACTGTAATGTAGCCATTGTCTTGTTGTAGCTAGACAATGTTTGAGTCTAAAGCTTGGTGTAATTTATCATCCTTGCATTGAAACAAGTTAATAACCAGTTGAATTACTACAAGTCCTTTCCCAGACCCCCCACTCTTCTCTGTGTGCATTCTCTTGTATATTGTTTTGTTTTAAATTCAGTCTACTAGTGCTTGTTGCAGCATTATCTTTTGCCTTTTTAACATATAATTCTTCTCTCAAACCTGTTTCTTCCATAAATTATTGGTGCATTACTCTTCTTGACTGTCATCTTCCTTCATTTATCTGTGTCAGATCCAGTCCGTGTCTTGCAGGAATTACACATCTTAGATTTTGAGCCATTTAAGGATAGAAAGATTTAATGCAGTTTAAAGTCAGTGAAGGTCCCTCTCACAAAAGCAATTACATATTAACAAATTTACTGACTGTTTAATAAATGTACAAACACAGTAAGGAGATAAAGCTGATGACCAATACATCTTTTCTATCTCTAACTTTTATTAATGAACCATAAAAAATGCACTACTCATTAAGTCTTAATGCTTAATCATGCTAGTGTCATTAAATAGAAAATGTATATGCTCCATCTGGGTTATTACAGAATACAAAAGAAAGGCTAAGTAAATTCTACATTTAATTTACTCGTTTCTTTAGCACAATAAAGTAAATTAAAATCAATGATTGATTGTCTTTGGAACATTATAATCAGAGCTGAATACATAAACAATGCACCAAATGAATGCTATTTAATCATATTCTTTCTTATGTGTGTCTCAGTCAGTATATCATGAGTCAATAGATACCATTTATTTTATTCCAAAGAGAAAAAGGAATGCCTTTATTCAGTTTGATTGTTTTTCCCATTTTGATTTTCTTTTCATCTTTTTAATTTAAGAAAATATCTACAAATATTTAAAAATGTTTAGAAACCTCTGGCATTATATACAGCTTTTAGCAATGTATTAAGATAGATAGTTAGTCCTTCCATCAGATGCTTGGGCATGTTTCCTTTGTGTTTTTTTCAACTTAAATAGGGATTTCTTTTGAATTTTATTTTAATATAGGCCTTATTCTCTTTTTAATGCAATACATTAGTCCCTTTCCATTCACTATGTCAAGGCCTTCTTGTCATGTGTCTTATGCTATCTTTCAATGAACTGTACTCTTGCACAGTTTTACATGCCTGTACCAAACTGCTGGTAAAGCAAAGCTGAGGTGTGTGTGTGAACTACTGGTGTGAAAAGCTAATTCCACATGTGGATTTTAGGAAATGTGATATATTGATTATTGCATATGCATTTTATACATTAATTCAAATAAAAGTGTGCATTACAAAAGTGAACAGAAGAGGCATGATTTATTGCCCTGAAATAAACATATTTGGAAATGGAGAAGTAAATTTCACAGACATAAACTTAGTTTTGTGTATTTTAACTCATTGATTTAGGAGGACTACTTTTAATCAAGCAGACATTTATGCAGATCAGAGGTTTGAGGTTTTCTTCTCAGCCAACTAGTACTGAAGTTTCATAGTAGGGGAATGGAGGGATGGGCGCCCTGTCAGACAGTAACCTGAAAGAACTAGAAGCTAAATGTCTTTCAGAGCAAAGTAATCCCAGGGGAAAAAAAAATTCAGAAAGATAATGGAGAACTGGGAATAAAGACACTATGAAATAAAAGCTAAATAGAATTTACATTTGATGGTGTGTTTGGGCCTGTATGCAATGAGCTCTTTTTTTTTTTTTCTTTGAGTTGTTTGATACCTTTTCAGCAGTATGAAGTAGTTGCTCTGATGTGATTCTTGCAGCTGACATTGGTGAAGCTGGAGGACCTGTCTGACTATTTTCAGTTGGAATACATTGCAACAAATGAATACATTGGGAAATAGGTCATATGTAGGGAAAGGAGGGGTAGGAAAGAGGACAGAATCAGTCATTTAGACTAGTAAAAATTTAGCTAATAGCCAGTGCTTTAGCTAAGTTTTGAGTAACTGTTGTATCTTTGAGATATGCTGGTTTTGCAGACATTCAGTATCCTATATTGCAACTTCTGTTTCAGAATAATGAAACATTTTCTGCCATGAAGTTGTTATGCACAGTTATCCTCCACAGTCATGTAATGTGCTTCATCTCTGCACTTTCTGGAAATGAGTGTAAAGTCAGGTTTCCAGCCTTCACAATAAGAAGGCTGAGGACTTAGAGGCTACAGCTCCGCCAGGGTCCCCTTGTGCCCCTGCAGTCATTGAAATTCTGTGCAAATGAGAGCAGTCTAAAACACTCCCTTTTGCTCCACAGTTAAATCTGAATTTAGCTTTCTCAGGCTAGTGGCATGAAGAGAGTTGCTCCTCCTTTCCTCTTAACTGTTCATCACACAGCTGACAGTACATTTCCCATTTCTGAGCATGCTGCCTCCTAGTCCTGTGCACGTAAAGTTGGGTTCCTGGGATTGCAAACATCCATAATTATGCACTTAAAATGTATTGTTTCCAGATGGTAATGCAACCAGTTATTTCAAACAATGAAAAAATCCAGTGATTTAATTGTTTGTAACAGATGAGTAGAAAAGCTGAAGGACTAGAAAAGTGTAAAAAGAATGCAATATAAGGCCACTGGTAGATTTTAAATACAAAGAATTTTGCTAGAAATATGGATCTATAGCCTTAAAAAAATCCTCTCATGCAATACAGACTTGAGGTAATCAAGAGGTAGAAGTTTGTAATAATTCTGAACACTTCTCACGTATACAGATATGATTAAAAGCTGCACAAACAAAGGAAACTGCACATTTTTCTTCTTGAGTGCAAAATTTGGTTCTAAGGCTGGAATGGGGAATGAGCAGAAATTTTTCAGTTTCATTGTTTCCCGCAGCATGTTGACTGCAGAAAGAGCACCTTGAACTACGTATTTCATGAACCCAGAATCACCATCAGTATAAGCCAACACATAGGGAACACATCTCTTCATCAGTTCTTGTCAGAGAATTCTTTTAGCCAGATGTGACAATCCAACAATATGGTTTTACAAGTGTAAGGAATGCTGCTCAGGTTCATAGACTGGTAACACGCTGCGTCCCTATGATCTACAGGCGTTTAGCTGCCTCAGAAAAATGTCATCTTAATATCATACAACGCTAATTAAGACAATAAGGTCATCCTGGATTATGAATTCTCACTTTTCTCTAGTGCTGATCACTTGCAGACACAGTGAAAAGAGTTCCCAGTCTCAGGCCTTCTCCCTGTTTTCCACCTTCTTGGAATCACCACGATGGGAGCATGCAACAGGTCAGTGCACCCTCCCAGAAGCTCTTTAGTGAATCCTCTAGCAGTTCTGTGCCACCACAGCAAAATTTCTCTCAACGTGGTGGGCTTCCTGCCAGGACACTGGCTCAGGTGAGCACACATCTCATCCCACCACTAATCACACTGGGAACCATCAAGCATGGGATTCCTGTACTCATGACTGAAAAAGCATCAGTTGTATAATAGAGGTGGCTTTTTGATCATGTGAAAGACCCTTTATGTTCATGGAAAAAGATTAGGTAATTACATGCTCTAAGCACCTCCTTAACAAGCTATGTAGCTTGTCCTGCCCAGAGATCCCCAGAAAGTGAACTTCCTATGCACTGTTACATGATCAGATAGCTATTAAGTGCTTTGTGTACTCCAAATCACAAGCAATTTCTCATTTCCATCGAATACGAGTTTTTAAGCTATCAGATAGCAAGTCTTCCAATATACATAAACAATAAAGAGAATATTTTTATTTTACTGGAAGGTATTTAATTTTCCTGGTATTCTTTGTTAGAGGGCATATTTGTGGAACAAGGAAAGTTGTGCAGCCAAGGACCCCACACCTCGCTCAGAGCAGAAGCAGCCTGAAGGTGTCAACATCCACTCCTATGCCATTCTTACAGCAATTTTAGATAAGATATATAGGCTCAGGACTGTACCAACAAATAAGAGCCCCTGGGACTGATAAGAGAGTCTCAGATCAGGGATGCTCTGACTACACTCCCTTTTCAGGCAGAGTAGTAACCAGCTGCCAGGAGAGCAATGGTGTAAGACATGCTGTGCCAGTAGCCTGCATTAATTGGCTACCTTGGCTTTAGAGCTCCTTTGTGTCAGCAGCACAGTGCTAACCAGCTGCAGCACAAATCTGAATTTGGTCTCCACATTGCTTCACAAAAGCTACATGACTGATTGCTCCACTGTTGGCTTTTACACTATTTACTACTCGAGCCCTCATTACCAACGAACACCCTGGCCACTGTAACAGCGTGGGGTTTGAGTATCTTGTTCAAACCTCCCACCCAACGTATCTTGCTTTGCTTTGGCTCTGTTAGCATAAGCAGAAATAACCTAACAGTGTTGGGATGGGATGCTTTAACATTGCAATTCTGTGAGCAGTATAGCACTGCTGCCAAAAAGAACAGCCCTGCCCTTTCTCTGTTCTCAAATGCTTGCTCTTGTCCCTTTGTTGCTCCCTGCCTGCTGCCAGTGCAAGTATTTGCATTGCCAAGCAATGAGCTAAATGGCAGAATGGGTCCACTTTAAAGTTTGCTTGGAAGAAAAAATAGTCATGATTAATTTTAATCCAGATTAATTCAAACTGTTTTGCTGCTCAGTAATGAGAATGCCTTTGTCAGCCTTAAGCACAGGGCAACTGAGAGGGCAGCAGTTTGTATTTAGAGGCAAATGAAGGGCAAGGCTGCTGTTCTTGGCTTACACTTCTCAGAAATGTGGTAAAATGTGATCCTGTTCTCAAATGCCCTTAAAATGACACTATTATTCTGTTCTTTTTACTCTACTTCTCTCAGTCCTTACTTGAGGTCTTTTTAAAAGCATTCATTAAGGTGTTTTTATTGGCCCTTGTCATCTGAAGTTTAATTTGGAATATGAAGTGCTTTTCTTCCTGGTTTGATGCTATCAATGTTCAATAACAGAAACATTTTTATTGACAATACATAACACAGTAAATGTACTTTGCATGGAACTCTCTTCTCAGAGGAACAAACACAGCGTAAGCTCCTGAATGAACAAATATGAACAGAACATCTCTTGCATGTTCAGAGATATTGGTTTCCTGGTAAGTACCTACTTAACCAAAAAGCAAGGACCATTCCTTTATTTTTATCTTCCAGAGATGCACCTAGTCTAAAAGACCATACTGGAATCAGGAAGAATGCAAATGTGTGGACATAAAAAATGTGGACATAAAGAATGCAGATGCATGGACAAAATTCTACCACTCAGATTTTAGGTACTTGGCTTCAAATCCTGTTCCAAAAGAAAGATTAATCAGCATGGTCCCTCACCCAGAGGAGCAGAACCTGTTAAAAAAATGCCATCTTTTAAACAGCTGTCTTACCGTTACCACTTTCTTAATAATTCTTTTTCTGCAAGAAAAGAGCTGATCAAAGCTGATAACATCTCTACTTGACAGCAAAACATTTAATCTTAATTTAGAGATTTCTCTTAGATTTCAATATTTAATATTTGGAATACAAGAGTACCCTCACAGCTAGACTCCAATGGAGCTGCATGCATTGAGTCCCTGTGTGTCTCCAGCCTGGCTCACATTACCCTTCAGCTCCTCAAGGCTACCAGAACCCTTCACAGGCATGAAGAATGAACCACGGGTAGGTCAAATTCATACCCAGAAGTTCACTGCAGTTTCATTATGCTATTGTTAAGTTCCATGTTCCTGCTGAAAATATGACATTTTCTATTGAACATTGACATTTGAAAATTTAAAAGTAACATAGTACATTTCTTCTGAAATATTTGACTCAGCGAACAAATGACAGACACATATATTTTAGATTTCATTGGCTTTTGCAGAAACATTATGCAAATTGTTATTTGCTCCCAAGTTTTAACACCTTTTTTGCTTACTTAGCTAAGTGGATAAACAAAAAAAAGTATGAGCTGTTTAGAGTAACACCACAAAAACTTCTCTGAAGTTTAAGGTTTTTTTATGTTTACCATGGAAACATCCTTTGAGATATTAATTAAGAGCCAAAGAGACAGTTTAGTTAGTGGAACACAGTCTCTGCCTAGAAGTGTTGTATGTGTGTATCGCAACATATCAGGAAACTTTTGAAAGGATAAATGGCAGACTCTGATACTAGACATGCAAATATGGCCCTCAATCCAGATTACCATTTTTAAAATGCGATATGAAAATCCACTACAAAAGGCAGTCTCAGACAGAAACACTGAAAGATTCTAACCTCTATAGCAATCAATCTGAATTTTATACATCTGTATACAGCTTTGTTAACTACAGTATTTAAAATGAACTGGGACTCCAGTTAACAGTCACAGTTGCAAATTTGTTGTGGTGCATTAGAGAATCTGGCCCAGTGTGTGTCACAGTTGTTTAATTCATCTAAAGTTGGCAGGGTTTCTTTTTACTTAAATATATTCACACCCATGCAAGCTGTCAAATTGGAATTACTCTTAAGGGCTTAAGCTGAGCTGCAGCTGCAGCGGCACTGGGGCAGGGAAAGGGGGGCTTGCACCACTCCCTCTCCTGATGCCCAGGACTGATGAGGTTGCTCCTGCCACTGTTGGCTGGCCATGTCTTCCCTGAGTGTTGATTGAAGATCTGCTTGATTTGTTTGGACTTCACATTTCATGTAATATTAAATGACTTGAGGATGTCCTTTTCATTTAGCAATGGATAAAAATCAGGTATGGAAGAGAATATCCTTGCAGCTTTAAATGAGTAAATGATCATCTATCATCACAGCCCTATTCTCTCTTCTGCTAGAACAAACTCTCCTCATTAGAGCTGGGAAAAGTATTTGCAGTAAAGCATTTATTCAGAGAACATAGACTTGTATTTTTTGCTTTTTCCTATTGAAATTTATCTGCAAACAGTCTGATTTTTATGTGCTGTCCTATTACTCAGAGTTATTCAGCGAGTTCTTTCTGCAGCTGTATTAGAGTTTATGCACTGCTCCTGAGCTGCTCACTCTGGCCATTTTTCTCAAGTATGAGCCAATCATAATTTGCTATTTGTTCAAGAGATGATTCAAGTAAATTTCTTAACATTGCCTTCATTTTCTTTTGAACATCCTGGAGGACTGCTTAACTTAGGGCAGGATCTGTTGCCTAGGGGCATCCATGCTGTCCAGAGTCTTTGTAAACTATCCTGGCTGTCGTGATGGCTCTCTATCTCTGACACATTTCCTTCCCTTTGCTACTTGTGCTGTCTTTGTGTTAGAATTTTTGACAGCTTTCTGTAATTCAAAGGGACTTCCTGGTATTCTGTAGGGACCTGGTATTGCAAGTATCTATGTGTCATCCACTTCCCTTCATTAATTTGTCTACTCAGTCTAAAAACTCATTGGCTTAATTTGTTTCTCCATATAGCTTTGGGAAAGTTTTTCTAGAATCTCATTCCTTTGTTGGCTGGAGTCCTTCTAATTCCCAGCATAGAGTCATTATTGTAATACTGCTTCCCATATTCTTCTTCGAATCCTAAGACTCCAAGTTTCTTTCCTTTAAGAGCCCTTTAAAAGTAAGTGCGGAGCTTGATGAAGTAATAAAAAGTTCCAAGAACATATTTAAGCATAGAGCTGTAACTTTAACAAATGCCAAATGAATGCAAAACTGTGAGACTATGTTATGTGTGTTAAAATAATTAACTAGTACCCAGCTTCTCAGACAGTATTGGTCATCCAAGCTAAAAATTCATCAGCACCACCTCCTTGATCAGTGTATAGATAGATACATGATTACATTTAACAGAGTGCGTGCTATCAAATTCTGGAACTGCTTCAGCTTCCATTCAGCCAACTGTTATCCTCACACACCTTACAGCTTTACTTTGTCATGGAGGAGACTCAGTTTATTTTTCTTTATGCAAACTAAGTTTCCTGTGTAAACACTTGATTCCTAGAGGTGGCCTTATACAACTAACAAATATTAGCAAAGATGGTAAAATGATCATCATAAGTGGTAACATTTATTGCCAGTATGTATGGACATCGAAAAGCATGCTTACATACTGGCAATTCAAAGTCTACAACAGAACCAGTAGGTTACAGAAATATATCTGCAATGTGTAGAAAATTGATAGACAAAACCAAGAAGGAGTATATTTACCTCCTTGTGCCTCATAGATCATTATCATACAAATCCATCATTATGAACTGTCTGTGAAGAATTGTTAAAATCTCTAAAAGTAATTTCATAGGCTGGTCTCAGACAAACTGAGTCTGAAGAAAAGGTTCATTTTGAAAGGTAGGTAGATACTTTTGTTGTAGGCTTAAGGTCATTACAAGCATCACATTTCAATACAATGTAGAGAACCAAGTTTAGGAGCCTGAGTTCTGCACATTGGAACCAGTAGAAATCTTGGTAGGACAAAGTCTCTTCAGTTGTTTAACAGACTAGAGTGGAGAGTGCCTCTCAGCTTCTCCCTTTCCTCCAACTTCTAGAGGAGGATCAGGCTTTACTCACCCCATAGGTAATCCACTACGTATAACAAAGGAGACCCTGTTTGTAAATTCTGTGTAAGTACATATATGACAGGGAATACTGTCATTTTATTATTAATTCAGATATTCAGGGACTAAATTATGAACTCAGCTATGGAAATTGAAAACTGAAAATGTATTTATTTCAGAGCTACATATAATTATATACTTCTAGTTTGCCCTGTCTATTTTAAATTACTTTATGCAAATCTAATTTTCAAGGATTATGTATAGAGTAAAATTAGATGAGCCCTTAAAAAGCTAATATAATATAATTGTGGTATTATTGTGTGTGTGCAAAGTGTGTACATAAGATCTAGATGTTAATTAGTAAATCAGGCTGATTTAACAAACAGAAATTTGTTCTGATGAAAAACTGAAAGGAAAGACAATTACATCCTAGAAATGTATTGTTTGTACTATGAGCTCACTGAAAGGAAAAAGATTAACATAGCGGAAAAGACTTCTAGAAAAAAAGCACCAATTAAGTCATGTACACAGGAATTCATTGTTACCAGTACCTATTCTGATGGCTTTCCACAAAAAGACATGAGTTGTTTACCCTGACTATTGATTGTGTAATGGTAAGGCAGCTTTATGCAGCCATATCTTCCACTCGGGTCTATCACTGCATGTCGCTTGGCACTAATGGAGTCAGAGAAATTTGTACCAGAAGAGTATGTAGTTCCTTAACCCTTCTTTTGAGGAATACAGCTGGCTCCAGAAGGTTAAAAATTCTGTCAGTGTTACACCCCAGACACTCAAACCTAGGGCTAAACCAAGGTTCTTTTGCTTTGGGTAGATGCAAAGGAGAAAATTCCAACCCAATATTCTCAAGGTAAAAATACACAAAAGCTTACTGGCAAACTATAGACAGTTAAAGAACATTGGCAAAAGAGTAAATACTACAATAACATCACTTGTCACAGCATAGACTTATCCCACTGAACACAGAAAACCTAAAAATCCATTCAATGTTACATTCTGTAAGATGACAGAGGAAGAAGAAAGGGAGAAAACCAGAAAAGATATAGAAAAACAAGTATATAGCTACTAGCTACCAACTCCTTGTTTCCAATGATGTGAAACTCCAAGATGAAGGTAGGGTTAAAGGACAATGTACTTGCCTTGTAGTGACCCTTAAACATTTTTGGCCCCTCTTGGGCCTTCCTCCCAAGAGAGACTTCCAGTCTCTCGGCCACTCATGGACTGGGTTAGGCAAAACTGGGGCTGCCTCCAGTGGGCCATGATTGACAGACACTGTGTGGGTGGGGGATATGGGGGGCAGGGCATCACCTCACCAGATCAAGGTCTGACCCACCCCCTACCATGCATTCCAAGCGTCCTAAGATGTCATGAAAACAGATTACCTTTTCCATTCTCTTTTCCATTGACAGTCAGTCAATGTACAGTTTCCCTGAACTAAAATTCCCCTAGTGCATCTCCTCAGATGGACACTGTTCAGAGGCTTGGTTCAAATAACAGCCTTGCACTTTATGTAAACAGAAAACTTCAGGTAAAATATTTCTGCTTCATAATCATAACAAAAGAAGGGTTTTTTTACTACAAATATAATAACTGTAATTCAGGTAAATTTTGTTATTTTGAATGAAGTGGGCAAGTCAGCTTTGCCTTTCTTATTGAAAGCTGACATTTAATGCCTGAAAATAGATGGGAAATGAGTGTGAATTACTCAGAGAAAAATGCTGCCGACAACAGAAACTTTAGAACAATTGCATGGAAAAACCTCTCAGCCTACCTTCCCAGCCCTATTCAGACCTTAGCAATGTGTTTATTGCTTCCCTAACCCCCACTGACTTTAGTGGGAGTTCTGAACAGGTCCAGAACAGGAAGTACTGCCCACATTTCCCACTGTGGCAAAACCTCTGCTGTGACCTGTGGTGGTTTATCACTGATCCCCAGATCCAAAATCTCATTCACCAGGTCACAAAAGCTGAGCAGAGCCTGAGTGCAGCAAATGTCACAAATATTTCAGACCAACCTAGCATCTAAAATCCTTGGTTGTGAATAACACAGCTGGTATCTTTATGGTGCCATCTTTTCAAGTCTAATGCAAGAAAGAAAGCCAATCCATTCTATACTCCATTTCAGATGCTATAAATTCAGCTTTGTATCTTGAAGGACTTTTCTATATAAATATGTATGTCAGTTTTCTTGTCAAGTTTTTCCATATTAAAATTGAGGATTGTACCAATGTTTATGTACAAGGAATGGTTCAAAATTAATACCAATCTCCAAAGAGAAAGCCTTATATTTTCAGGATCATCAAGTCCCAATCCTGGCCCTACATAGGACACCCCAAGAGTCACACCTGAGCAATTGTCCAAACAATTTTGAGCTCTGTTAGGCTTGGTGCTGTGACCACTTCTCTGGGGAGCCTGTTCCATTACTCACCCTCCATCTGTGTGAAAAATGTTTTCACACAGCTATCCAACCTAAACTTCCCCTGACTCAGCTTCATGCCATTTCCTCAAGTCCTGTCACTGAGAGTGAAGAGACCAAAACATTTATATCTTTATATTTATAAGGTTTGTATTTAGAACTGTATCATTTACCAGCTTTTTGATTCCTGCAATTAATATGGGAGACAGTTGCAAAGAACTTGTGCTTTATTCCATTTTCTCTGTTCCTAGATATGGGCACATGCATTATGCATTGTACCAAAACCGAAAAAGAATTTAAAAAAGGTAAGAAGAGCTAAAGACAGGAAAAACCAAATCCAAAGCAGAGCTGAAGTCTATCACTGACAAACCAGAATGAGTTATAGGGACTTAAAACACTCCTGTTTTTAAAACTGCTTTCATACTGTCAGGGCCCCAGCGGTACCACCAGTCCTGCCTGTTCCTGCCCACCCCCCGGGCTCCCCCAATCCTGCCCATAGCCCAGGACCCCATCCCAGCCCTAAAAAGGCCATTAGTCCCTGACCCAGCATTGCCTCAGCAGCAGGGCTGATCTACAGCTCCCCACAGCTTTGCCTCCCCAGGCACAAGCCCAGCCTGGGCTGATGTCTTGTGTCTCTGACACTGACCAGTCCCCATTCCTTTCCCCATGGGCCTGCCTAGCCACTGACAGGCTGTGCCTCACCATGGTTCCCCACACTGAGCCTGATCATTTAAAACACTTCCTTAAAATAAAAAAAACCCAAAAAAACCCCAAAAAAACCCCCCAAACATTCACAATGAACATATATTTTCATTCTATAAAGTACTTGCATTTTAATGAAGAATGCAGTTTCCTAGCAGCAGGTGTTAACATTGAAATGAAAAATTAGATCATTATATTGTGTAACTGCTTTCAGAAGGATAAATTGAAAATAGGATTTACTAAAAACACTGATAATATCTTGAAACCCTCATTTGTCTTTAAAGCTATATTAAATTTCGTGGGGTTTCTAGTTTGCTTGAGGTATTTCAAGGCTGCTTGGGGAATACACAGTGGAATGTTTTTCTAAGCTATCATGACTGTAAGTCTCCCTGAAGTGTGACCTGTTGATAGCTTTATGGAGGTGTGTTTGGATCCCTGTATCCTCCCTCATTCTGGGAAAGCTCAAAAAGCAATTACAAAGCTTCTGATTCTAAATCTTTCTGAATCAAATGCCAAAATGAAAGGTGAAATCTGAGGCCACAAGAATCTGTTCTTAAGTTCTGATTCTGTAGACCCTAAATGTATTTGCCTAATCTCTGCACAGCATAAAAGGCTATGCTTGGTGTTAAAAATTAAGTAAATACACAAATCTTTCCAGGATTAGGATTATCCTTTGACACTGTTACTTATTTTGATCACAAATTTCCTCTAATTAATACTCATGATGAAGAATGGAAAAGTCAAACTATGAAGGAAGTGTTTCTGCTGTCATCTGCAATTATTACTTTAGTCCAATGGGCAGAGTCAACAAAATGCACCTCCTTAAGGCCAGATCCATGACAGGATAATTTGGTGCAGGCTCAGGAAAACTCCAGGAAAGACAGACAAGTAAATGCTCATTAGACAAATAGTATATACCAGTAAAGCTACATTAAAGATAATGTATATACTACATTAGAGCTACAAGGACAGTCAAATATTATGAATTTTACTTTGTCCTCTTGATATGAGATTTTTTTACTGATGGTTTTAGTTTTTCAACCTGAACATTTTCCTATCTTTGATTTTGAAGATTATAATCTACCAAGACACAAACCTCTAGGAATTAGAAATCTCTATGACATACTTGTAATATCTCTTATTGCTATCTCTGATTATGTATTTCTATGAATGTGAACAACCTTGGTTTTCTGCGTTGAATGCAGTCAGACAAGAAGTACAAGTTTTGATGTCCTACAATTACAGCTTTAGAATAGGAAATCATACACTTATGTGAGGGTATGGCCAAGTGTACATGGACATATCATAAAGATTTGAGGACATGTGTTCTTTTCAAGAGCACTGAATTTGCATCCATACAGCATGTCTTGTTGGGCATTAAGAGAGTCCACAGGACTCTTTAGAACTTATGCCATTTTTTCACCTACTTGGCATGCATGGTGCTGAATTAGGGCTGACTTCATCATATAGCTGGAAATTACTTTCTGTGGTTACTTGAGTATCAGATTCTATACCAAATTTGTGGGTAGAAAAATCTGTAAAATACAGTTCTTCCTATTTGCTTTGTAATCATTTTATTCTTACATTGCATTCTCTGATATATTCTAGAAATCCTATGCCTTCTCATAAGCATACTTCATTTTTAGCCTTCTTCTGATCCAGGTTCTTTCTCCTGTAATTCTCCTATTGTCCAGAGCTTTCAGCTACAGTGCAAGGTTATTTTATTATTTTAGTTCCTTGTGCTCTTGTGGAAGTCATGCTCAACAGCATTCTGTTGTGTATTTTTTTTTTTTTTTTTGTGAAACCTTATACTCAGGGATAATTCTTATCAGAACTATCCTTTTTTGGGGGGGTGAGGGGTCAGTTTTGACTAGCTAGAGGACATAACTAAATGCTTCAGGAACATGGGAAAACAAAGAGAAAAATATTAGAGATTCATAAAGCTCTAAGAAACTTACTTGTCATGATTTAACCCCAGCTGAAAACGTAGCCTCATGCAGGTACTCACTCTTCCCCCACCCTCCCCTGATTCACGGGAGAGATTCAGAGAGTAAAAGTGAAAAAACTCATGGGTTGAGATAAACACAGTTTAATAGGGAAAGCAAAAGTCATGCATACAAGCAAAGGAAGACAAGGAATTCATTGACTATTTCCCATGGGCAGACAGGTGTTGAGCCATCCCCAGGAAAGCTGAGCTTCGTCACATGTAACAGTGACTTGGGAAGAAGACAAATGTTATCACCCCAAATGTCCTCCTATTACCATGGGTCTTCTGGGCAGTCTGGACTTGGGGAAGGGAAGGAGAGATCTTGACTCTATTTCAGAAGGCTGGTTTATTGTATTATGATATATATTACACTAAAAAAGATCACACTATAACTATACTAAAAAGAATAGAGAGAGAAGAATCAGAAGGCGAGACAGGAATAGAAAAAGAATGAATCACAAAGTCCTGTGACTCCTGGAGAGTCCGAGAGCTGCTGCCTCCTCGATTGGCCACCAAGTAGAAACATCCCACATTGACCAATCGAGGAAGCACCTGCTGCATTCCACAGTAGCAGATAACAAATTGTTTAGTCTTGAAGCTGAGGCCTTCTCAGCTTCTCAGAAGAAAATCCTAGCAAAGGGATTTTCACAAAATATCACAACCACATCCTCCTCTTCCTTTTCCTCCTAGCACTGTATGCTGAGCATGATGTCATATGGTATGGAATATCACTGTGGTCAGCTCAGGTCAGATGTCCCAGCTGTGTCCCCTCCCAACTCCTTGTGCACCCCCAGCCCCCTTGTTGGTGGTGAGGGGTGAGAACAAAAAAGGCCTTGAGAGTCTGTGAACCCTGCTCTGAGGTGACATTCCGGAATTATAAACCCTGTATCAGCGCAAATCCAGAACACAGTCACATAGTAGCTACTGAGAAGAAAATTAACTCTATTGCAGCCAAAACTATCATGTTTCCCACCCCTAATTCCATAAGATTTAACTGCTTTTCGGAAGAGTACTATTCTTGGGGAGAAGTAGAGGAAAGTTATGGACCTCATGCCATTGATGTAAAAGCAGGGCCTGAATATGGTGACTACAAGTAAAATCTCTTCAGCACTAGTTCTTGGCATTTCACTGATCTGGTTCCTTACCCATCCTGCCATTCTACTTATTCATCTCTGCATGATTTTGGCTTAACTAAAAAGATTTTGTAGTCTACTAAATACTTCAGTGAAGGCCAGAAAGATGATGCTTCCTCTAAATCTTCTCTGTAGAAAACCAGTTATCTATAAAATTTACCAGCTCACAGAGCCTGGCACATTGTATTTTTGGTAACAATCACCTTTTCAGCTTGTTTTCATATCTTCAGGTATTCATCCTTCAAAATATATATGTTCTCAGAACATGTAACTTTAGCAAACTTTAGCCCTAGGTAGAATTTTGTCTTAAAAGCCATACATAGAACCTCAGGTGGTTTTATTAAAGTTTTGTATACTGCACAATGTGGGTTATATTCTGTGCTCCTCAAATACATACCTAGTCAACTACGCATCCTGGATGAGCAGAATCTGCTTCTTGCTTGTCTTCCTTTTGCTCCTTCAGTTTGGAATTTAAAACTGTCTTAATATTTTCCTACTTAAAAGAGTGAAAGAAAAGGGAAGGAAAATGCAGCTTTCCAAATCTAATCTGACGCAATACCGTTTTACAGTAGTCTTGTAGTTATTTGATTACTGTCACTACTATTTAATATACAAATGAAGAGCTGTATGTAGTTGGGGCATACAATACTGTGTATTTCACAGACACATTAATCAGATAACTCACTAAAATGCCTTGTAGAAGATAGGGTTTTGGTTTTGTGTTTTGTTTTTGGGTTTGAGGTTTGGTTGGTTGGGTTGTTGTTGTTGTTTTTTGTTTCGTTTTGTTTTTCCCAGGGCAAGCTTCAGGGTTTTGTGGCAGAAGTCTCTGTATTGTGGAACAGCAGCTGGTAACAGGCTGTAGGAAAGTGCTGTTTGGTAAGTGGAACATGCCTTCACGCCTGTAAAAAATAATCTAATTTATCTATACTTTGTTGGAGAGGGCAAAAAAGAAGGTAGCCAACACTTCATCCACACATCATCCCCACGCCGTATTTTTAAGAGACGGTGGGTATATTCGGTTTATTATCCCGCCCCAGAAGATTACTTGTCTATAACCAAAGGACATATATAGAGGTAGGGACCTCAGTATCTCCACCGTTCCTGTTTCTCCCAATTGGCCCTGGAGAGGCCCCTGGAGAGCACTGTTTGTTCATCCGTCTCTTTGTACGCTACGGACTTGGCAGTGCTGGATTAACGCTTGGACTTGACGATCTCAGATCTTTTCCAACCTAAACCACTCTGCGATTTACCATTGCCAGGAGCGGTGCCTGCCGGAGCCGAGTCCCTCTCCCCGGAGCCCATTCCCAGTTCTCACCCGCGAGGGACAGCAGGGGCTGGCGGGCTCTCCTGGCACAATGGCGCTGCCAGGAGGGGAAGCCCCTTCTCCCAGCACGTTCGGTGCGCGGACAAGGAGGGGATCGAGCAGCCCGAGACACTCTTCGCCCGCGGCTGGGGCGGCGGGACAGGGACAGGCTCACTGGGTACCGCCCGGCACCCGCTGGCAGAGCGGCACCCAGCCGCTGCCAGCGGGACTCCCTGAGGATCGGGCTCCTGGCCGCTTCCCCTGCCCCCGTAGCCCGCTCCGACCCCGGCACAGCGCGGGCGGCGAACAATGGCCCGCGACCGCCCCCGGGCTGCCCCGGCGGCCGCACGGCCGGGCTGCTCCGGGCCCGCCCCGCCGCTCGGCGGCCGCCGCTCCCCGCCCCTCCCCGCCCCGGCCGCCCGAGTCCCTTGAACTTTCCCCGGGCGCTCGCAACAAGCGGCCCACGCCGGGCTGCCGCGGCCGCCGCTGCCCGCACAGCCCCCTGTCGCCTCCGCCAAGTTCCCCTCAAGCACAGCCTGCCCTCGGCGCCTCCAAAATCCCTGCAAACGGCCCGCCCGGGGACCCCCGGCACGGCGCCTGAGAAAAGCCCGCCGCCGCCCCCGCTCCTCTCCCGTTCGCACCTCGCACAGCTCCCGCCCTCCCTCGCACGCCCACCCGCGCCCCCCGCCTCCCCACCCGCGTTCCCTCTGCCCACCCCGCCCCGGTCCGCGAACGCCCACCTCCGGCCGCTGCCCCTTCCCCAGAGCCAGACCCGGGCAGAGCCCTTCGCTGCCGCCGGCTCCCAGCCCTGGGGCCGCGCCGACCTCTCCGCGCTACTTCCCGCCGCCGAAGAGAAGCCCCTCCACAAAGGAGCGAGGCAGCAGGAGGCGGGGGATACACGCACGCCCGGCCGCTCCGTCCGGATGCGGTGAACCCCAGGCTCGCCTCCGGGGCCGCGCCAGTGCGGGAGGGAAGAAGCGGAGCAGCGGCGGCGGCTCTCCGGCTGCCACCATGGGCTGCTGCACGGGGCGCTGCACGCTGATCTTCCTCTGCTCGCTGCAGCTGGTGAGTGCCGGGCACGCTTCGGCTTCGCGGGGGCCGGGCAGGGACGGGCGCTGTCTCCCCCGCCGCGGGCACGGCCGCCGGGGGCGCGGAGCAGCGCTGGCCCGGCCGCGGAGCTGTCCGCGCCCGCCGCCCCGACGGCGCGCCCGCCCCGCGCCCCCGCGCCCCGACCCGTGAGTTTCGCCGTGCGACGGGGCGTGGGATCAGAGCGGCCCCGTGGCCGGGGAACGGGGACGGCCGGCGACCTAAGGCGAGTGGCGCGGCGCCCCAGCCCGGGCGTCTGTCAGCGCTCCCTGCCTGAAGGAGAGCGGCTCCCCCGCCCTGATGTCGCTTCGAGAAGGTGTCAGTCCCCGCTGGTTCCGGGCAGGGGCTCTCCCCATCTGCTCAAAGTAGAGGCCGAGGGGAAGAATGAGGCTGACGGTGCCCCCGGTCAGTGCCCGTGGGTCGGCGGTGGGGCCGAACACTGCTGGGCGCTGCCGGCGCGGTGGGAAGATGCGGGGACCGGGATCGCCTCCTCTTTCTTTTTCTATTTTTCTTAACCTGTGTAAAAGCGGCGTGTGCCGGCCCTCTCCCGTGACTTTTCTTGGGGTTCCTTTCCTCTGCTTAAGTATTCCTCAGCGTGGATTTGAAACAACAGAACGGGTGCCTCTTCTCTTTGTTTAGTGAAGTTGGCATATTTATTTTAGAGAAAAGAGTTGTTGAGATAAATCACCGCCAAACAAAAATAATCCTTCATCTGGCTCATTAGCAGGATGATAAAATAATGCTCTTCCCTTAACGGTAGTCCCTGGTCCCAAGAGTGTTTTAAAAGATTTTTCTCTTTTCTAGTGACTCAATGTCATCATTTTGCCACATGATCTCTCTTAAAATGAGTGGAGTTCCTTGTCTGTGTGTGTCTGTAAAGAAGAAAAGTGAGATGCATTTAGTGTGTGGGGGGGAGTTGTTTGTTTGTATTTGTAATCCTTTGCGATCTTTCTATTTTTCTCTTACAGCACTTTGAAATCCCTTCTGTTTCAGAGGTAATACTCCAGAAGTAATTGTACATATTGCATTTATTTGAAAATCTCCTTTCGTTTTCAAGGCTTTGTGCCAGGTTTTTAGCCTGTGTAAACTGGTGTGTCTCCATTGTTTCCAGTGTGAGCCTGGACCTTATTCACATGTGAATAGAGTGATGGACTTAGTATGGTATAAGTAACTCAACGGCACAACCTTGCTCAGAAACAGAGGAGGCATATGATTTGCACTCTTAGTTTAAGGAAAGTGCTCTGTATACATTGCTGTTATTTTTTTATTTCTTGTTTTGTATCAGTTTTGTGCTAACGACTGCAGCAGAATTGCTCCTGATTTACATCATGAGTGTGGGAGGGGAAGCAAACCCTATTTTTTCAAATATATCTCTTTGCCAGTTACGAGGATTATAATAACTGTATTTACTATTCTGTGGAATTACTGGGAGTCTATAAAAATTGAAGTAAAGTGTGAATGGCCACCATAATCTGTAAAGAAACGCATAAAAAGTCTTTCAGGAAAAGAGTTGTGTTTTATAAAAGACCTATCAGATGATATAACAACTTTCAAAAATTACTTCAATGCATTGCATAGTTTTTTCTGCTGTTCTTACATGTTTTATAGTGATGTTCTACTGTCATATCTACATCTTTCAGGTGCTGATAAATGTCTGTATGGCAAAATGCTGTCAATTAAATTTATTTTCATTTAAAAATAGAAGTCTTTCTTTATATTTAAGAAGTAATCTAGTAGATATTATGTCCTGGTTCCAACCAAGATGGGATTAATTTTTTTTGCAGTAGCCTGGAGAGGATATAGCTAGGACCTGGAGGTTATCCTGTGCTAGCTCACATCATTTCCAGGGGTGGAGGAAAAGGACTCTCTTCCAGGGAGAATGGGCTCCTTCCATTTGGGGTAGTGTGGCACCAGTCCCAAGCTGGAGAAAGCGGTGGGGTGGCCCTGGTTCCAAGCCAGGGGGAGCTTGGCTGCATGGCTGTGGGCTGGTGGGGCTGGGGCAAACATTTTGCACGTGAATCACTCTCTCTTTAGCATGCTTTTGATATCAATGTTGTTAATGTTGGTTTTCTTATATCATTGCTGTTTCCAGTAAATTGCTCTTCTCTCAACCCATGATCTTTGCTTTCTGTGCCTCTAATTCTTCTCTCCAGGCACCTGTAGGGGGAAGGAAGAGGGGGTTGAGCGAGGAGAGAGTGGCAGCATGATCTGGGAAGTATCAGTGGGAGAACTAAATTGGGGAGTATCATTCCTGAAACACAACACATGAACTTAAAGCTCAGATGCTGTCCATGATCTCAGTGGTGGTAGTGTTCAGTTTATATATGTAGACGTTAACACCACATAGAGTTTAAATCTTTTTCTAATATCTTAGAGGTGATGAATATAAAACATATGCAGCAAAGTTGCATACCTGGACATTACTCTCATTGAGATTTATTTTACTTTGCATCCACTTATGGAGGGGTGATTGCAGACAAAATTTAGATTAAATCTTGCAAAATCCAAGCATGTGTAGTGCTAATTTGTAGAATTTCAGAAGTACTGATGATTTATATGACTTTAAAAAGGAAACATGTGGGCATATATTTTAAAAAAAGAAGTTGTTTACATTAGTTTGTTCTGGTCATTTCTGAGAAGGGCAACAGCTCTGGCTTAGCCTTAGGATTAACCTTTAGATACTACCTGAGAAAGAAGTATTTAATTAAATACAGTTGGCAACACCTTTCATAGCATGTGTGTAGATTCTCTTCTGTATAAGATGGAAAGTAAAAAAGCCAAATCCCTGGAGACACGTGCATAAACAAGATTTGTTTCTTGTTCTAAAGAAGAGTGCACTATTCAGTGTCCTTAAGGCACAGTTTCTTGATTCTTTAAAACTTTAGTCTTCTCTAACTGTTGCCTTCTTTATCCCAGCAACACGTAAACAGTTGAGGCAAAAGTGAAGAGGAAAACTGGTATTGCATTACTGTGAATAAAATACCATTTCTCTAATGCTAACCCATTAAGTGTGTTAACTGCAAGATTTGCTTGTAATTTTCAGTGCTGTTTGTCAGGGGATTTTTGACATAAAATGGTAATAATAATGATTTTCAGTTATGCTTTAATCCACGAAAGTGGAGGTTTCTGGCTGACACCTTGTATCTTTTTATAATGAACACATTTAAATGTTTCATTCAATAATCCTAAGGACAGTCTGTAAATAGTCTTCTATCATTTAATAATAACTTCATTTGTAAACGGAAATCCATATCATTATGTGCGATATAGAAAATAATAATGGAGAAAAACCATTGAGATGGAAGTGCAGGTGGCAAATGTTCAGGAAAAGCTCTTAGTCACTTTCAGGGTTTTATTGTACCCCTCCAGTTGGATTCTGCTTCTGAAAACCAAGGAAATTTTGTGTGAGGAGAACTGTATCTAGGCCCACCGCCCCTCCTCGATCTTCCGCTGTTTTGCTCTTCCTGACTGGAGCATTGTCATATGCCATTGCCAAAGGTGTCTGAGCAAAGAACAATGAACTATATGTGTACCTTTTTGTGCATAAATATGTCATTAGGATTATTAGGAGCTATGTATACATCGGAAGAATATATCATAAGGATATATGAATCCTTTGGATTACAGCCATAATTCTTACTGATGCCACTAGAAGTCTGAGACAGTGGCCTTGCCTGTACTAGAAAATTAAACCAGCTGGCAGAGATTGTGCCTGTGCTGTTGCAGACACCATGCTATAAAACACTGAAAGATGAAAATGTTTGGCAAATAAAACAAATTCAAAAAGATATTAAATTCTGGAAGGGGTAAATTGACAATGAATTGCAGCAAGATTTAGCTGTGTGAATCCAATTGGTGTTAATAAATGTCACACAGTGAAAACCTTCATGCTGCTTTGAAAATGTGTTTCTGAGAAACTACCTTTGCAGGATAATGTTGTTTCAACACTTAAAATATGTGGAAGTTTTTGGGACATAGAGGCATATAGAAAAACAAACACAAAGAACTCTGAATACAGGGATGGTGAATGAGATTTTCAAAGTGGTGAAGGGATGGTTGATGGAAAGTGTGACTAAATCCCTTCATGACTTTGACAATCTTATTTCATGTGTTTATCCTTGGGCTCCTCTGCATTGTGTTCATTCTGTAGGTCCTGATTTAGAAGTGAATGGTTTATCCAGTTATAGCTAGGGTAAAATAGGCTGTTCCCTACTTAACCTGTTATTTTGCAAATAATGAAAGTGTCAGCAGGCCACATGGAAAAGTTATTCCAGTGGAAACACAACTCCTATGTATTAATGTTTTGACTAGTGTTTGTTTGGGAAGTGCAGTTGGTCATTAATTAAGCCTAATCCCTTTCAATATTCCGAAGATTTATACTTGTGATTGCCATTAACATTAATTATATTGATGTGTCTAAATCCTTACCTCTGGAGATGAGACTGTATCCATTAGAATGAACAATACTGTTTCATCATTTGTTGCTGGACATCATAGAATTTCAGCAGTTATGTGGGGAAGTGATATATATATATATCATGCATAGATTTTCATCTCATTTTTAAATACTTTATAGAGCTGGATACTCTAAATTTATGACTTTGACTCTTGATGCTTGTATGTTAGAACTGACAGATACCAGTTATTCCGTTAACAGCTCAGGGATTCAAGGGAATTGATAAATTTGAGAAAGTAAAATCTTTGAACCAATAAATTGCTCCACTTTTTATGTTGATAAAAGAATCACCAGCCCACTGATCTGGAGATGAAGCATCTGTCCAGTGATAAAAGAGGAAGAAGTTGAGGGAGTGCCTATTGTACTAGCAAGGATGGAGAAAGCTTGGGGTTTTAGCCCTGAACAATGCCCTGGTTGCAGGATGTTGCACTTTCTGTTATAACAGCTGAGGTAGGAATGGTGTTTTCCTCTGATGACATTTGACATTCCCAAAACATGTGACCATTGCTGGTGGCTATACCTAAGAGGCTGATACACTTGTAATGTGCGTGTATAGTTGAATTTAACCTTAACATTGGAAGTAATACACTGCACACAGTAGAACTACTTGAGTTAAATATTTGCAATCCAAAAAATATATGTTATTATATACATTTTAGGATCTCTCTCATCAGGAGCAAGAGAGTAAAAATTAACGCTGTTTTCCACTTTGTGTTTTTGTTTTATTTTTCAAAATTGTTGGGAGTTATCTGTTACTAAAACACACATTCTGGGCTCATCAGCACTGTAGAATTTAATCTCTCCATGCACCAGAAATTCAGCTTCAGAAGTGAAATCCCTTCCTATTGAAGCTGCATATAAGACTTCCTCTGTGCAGTGTTCCAAAGTTAGAAATTCAAAACTTGAGGAAACATGAACTTTCAGAGCCCTCTGAAATTTCTGAACTGGGTAAATTTGTGAAAAGAATCATGCAGCTCTTGCCATCCACCACAGCAGGATATTTTTCTACAATTCCTGCCTGTTCTATGGCTGAGGGACGGTTAATTGTAATATAAATATTTAATGAATATATTTATAGTGATGAAGTGAAGGAATTAAGATTCCAATGATAATAGTGACAATTAATACACTGAAATTTGCGAATTATATAGCTGCTCTTCCTGTCTATAAGACCAGAAAGTTTTGTAAATAAATATTTTAAGAACTTTCATTTATGCTGCTGATCTGCTTCTATTTCAAGATCTGCTACCTAGACCTCATTCTTGGGACTAAGAAACAAATATTGTGGTATGGAAAGTCATTGGAATTCCGGATAGTATTGTTGAATCTAAATGGAATTTGGGTAGGACTTGCAGAACTTGAATACTTTGTAGGCTTATTTTTGGAGATCATACGGGATTGATTGCACTTGCAGTTGTTTAGGTGGTGTTTAAATATTGCCAATTTTGTGAGGTTTGGATTTAAAATAAAACCTTGTAAGACTAGTTAATCTTAGCTCATGTTTTCAATCTGTATCTGACTTGGATCTTATAGGTACAAAGATGTTCTTTTTGTTTTAATACCAACTTGGTAAATTTACAAATAAGTAATAAAATCACAATCCCTTAATTTTTCAGGTAAAAGTGTTGCATTTTGGCCCCTCTATGATATGAATTTAATTGATTAGATGGCCAAAGAGAGAGTCAAATCAGTCACATCAATCATTGGTCCTGATACTGTACAAGAAAAGTGATTGGAGGTTTTGTTTTTCGCTTGATTAGAACTGGAGTAGATTAATGTGTTCCATACTTGCTAAGATGATCACTTCTTGGATGTGCTCGGTGAAGCCGAGAGGCAAAGGATCCAGAATCCAACATGGGGGAAATTCTGACTGAATACTAGAAAAAATGTCAGTGGGATTATTGGATCATGTTTTTGGAAGAAGTTTTTGAAACTCCATCCTTGAATGAAGTCAAATTGAGCTAATCACAGCTCTCAAAAACCTAATCTAACTGAAGTTTATCTGATGTCAAAATTGACCCTGCTATGAATAAAGGTTTTACCAGATGACCTCTAAAGACTTTTTGCAACTTAGGTTATCCTGTGATTATATGATCACACCAGAGCATAAGGAATAAAGTTCTTCAATTCTTTGTTGGGAGGGTATTTAAAATACACAGTAATTTGAGTTATTTTGAAATAATTAGTTTCTTAATTTGTTGTGTTGATAACGTAGTAGAAATAGGCTTGATATGGCAATAACAATTCTAGTATTCTGTTGTATCTCTTAGTGTCAAACTTTGGTGTTTAAGTAAATGAGAAGTACCTGTGATTGCCTTGAGATTTAATGTTTCATAAGTAACAATGCTGTGATACAATGTAGTATATCAGATCTCTTGAACTCATTAAAATTGAAGTAAAATATATTTCATTCAGTCAGTCTTGTAATAAACTGCTAAGCAGTCATTTTGGGGCAAAAAGCCTGTTGTTTCTGTCTGTACAGGGAAATGAACTGCATATTTTTGGTTCTAGATGACTAATATAAAGGAGCAGTAATAAGTGACTGTGTGGTTCAGGAAACTGACAAGGTGATACAGAGTTTTTCACCTCTACGTCAATTTTGAAATTCACTGCAGGTTAGATGAGGGTAAATGTCCTTATGAAATGTTTATATTAAATGATACTGGTCTTGCTATAGCCTCAGTATAAAAATGTCATCTTAATATAGAGAATGGTCCTAATTTCCACCTTTTATGTTGTATAAGAAGGGTGAAGGTTGGTGGGCATGGTACCATGAAGAGCAAAATGATGGTTTTGCCAATGTTTCCTTCAGGTCAGTTTATGAGGGCTGCTAGCATGATACTGCAATGAAGTTTGCACCGCTGCCTTAGCTCATATTGGACATGCTGTCTTTGTAAGCTTTATAACTGACATTAAATTAAAATGAAAAATAATGTTAATTGCATTGTTTTTGTGTAAATGTAATCTATTTTATTGGTCAGAAAGAACATTTCTTACTGCTTTTTATTTAGTACAGTTTGTCTTGAAAACAAAATTTGGGCAGTAGCAAATGGAAAGTGTCTCACTTTGAATCTTGAAGCAGCTCGGTTTTGTCCAAGATGAAAGTTTTCTTCTCATCTCTCATGAGCACTTAGTACATACCTTCCTAAAGAGTTTGCCAGCAGGTTTTGGATCAGACACTCCTATGCTGAGTGAGACTCGCAATTCCTTGACACAGCTGTGCTAGCAGCACTATGACAGGTTTTACTGTGTCATGGGCTGTTTCTTTTTTCTTCTATGTGTGACCAGTGAAATCTTTGTGTCTTGCCTTTGGTAGGTCTGTAAAGGACAGTGGTAGGAGGCATTATCACTGTACTCTGATCTCAGGAACATACAGAGTGCTTAAGACCCTGGTAATGAAATGGTAGTAAAAGATTTTATTTTAGACCTTTTACTTTTTACTATACTTCCTTATCATCTTGTCTTTCTTCAAACACAGCCCTATCTTGCATGTAATCTCAACTCAGATGGATTTTTTAATGCTGTGGTGGTTTGGGATTTGTTCTTACAAGTTGCTGAATGCCCTACAGCTCTCATTAAAGTTGCTGAAAGTCATTCTTTTACATATAGGCTCTTTATAATAGTAGGTTCAAGCAGAGGCAGCAGAGAACCCCTTCCACCTGGTGAATGCCAGTAGTACAGTAAAATAAAAGGAAAAAGGAAAATTTTCTACTTAATACAACAGCCAGTTTCAGCCAGAAAAATATCTCTTAAAGAAGTGATTGCTGCAAAGAAATAAAATTGAAGTTCTGAAGTTCTTCCACAGGTCTCTTCCAGAAGTATCTTTTTTTTTTTTTTTTTTTTTTTTTTTTTTTCTGTTTCATTAGTACAGAAGTTTTGGCTGAGAGTAAGTATAAATATATAAAAAGGGTATATGCTTGACAATGAGCCCAGTGGAATTCTCTGAGGAGGGTTTTGACACACACCAAAGGAACTACTGATATAGCCAAGTAGAATAATACTTGGGAGATGAAGCATGAGCAGGAGGATTCTGAAATGCTTTTATAGTTAAGGAGATTGTGGGAGCATGGGATGAAAAGTATAGAAAGGTGTATTTAGATGAGTGTAAAAAAAGTGGGATGTGGAAGCCCTCTTTATCAGAGAGATGAAAGTTGTCTCTGTGTGTGGGAGGAATTCCTGCCTAAGGTTTCACTGAAAATAAGATCTTAAGGAAAAGATTTTTATTTATCTTTTCTAACATACTGCTGCTGCTGTGCTGCCAGTTTCTCACTATTCTATTGTAAAGTTACTGTGCTAGTGTCAGACCATTTGAATAAAAAATGCCAGGGGAGCAAAATCATATGATGATGATGATGTTTCATAGGGAGATTGGAACGAATGGCATGCTTCTCATCCAGCTCTAGTTTTTGACTTTGGTTGAGCCTTGAATACCCTGTGTTGTCCTGGGAATGCTGCAACTTCACTGCCCTGCCGGCAGTTCCTGGAGCACAAAGTGCTCCTGCAGCTTAGGAGCGTGCAAGTGAAGCTCAGCACAAGCCACAGCAGAAATGAGTAGACATGTAAATCTATAACAGCCTAGAAAACAAAATAAAACCAAACCAAAGCCCCTCAGAAAGCCTCCCAGTTAGGTACAGCTTCTTAGATGGACTGGAAAGAGCTCACGTCTAAATGCACTTTGGAAACAGAATCCTGTTAAAATAGAGTGCATAGAAAAACATTCTTCTGGAAGTTTAGTCTCCACAATCAATGAATAAAAAGCTGAAGAATTCTAAAGCTGGAAACTGTTGTGCATTATTGTACTGGAATAACATCACAATATATAATTTGCCTCTGCCAGTTAGCTGTTTATTTTTCCTGCTAAAAGTTTTCTGTGTCTTTCTATTGCAGAGTAAGCAGGGTGTTTAATTTCTCCGATATATATTTGTTTCGTGAATTGAGTAGACATCACCAGGGTAAGTATATTTATATTTTAACTGGAACAGAAGCCTTGCTGCTCCTACTGATTGAATAATTTGCATCACAGAAACCTAAAAAACTCCTGCGTCCTCTAATGCAGATGGAGCTTCTCAGAATACTGAAGATAGATGGTCTTCCTATGGAGATCCCCATAGCTACTGAAGATTCTTTAATCAGACTATAGTCAGTGAAACTGACCATAGTCAG